>NC_132900.1:16826455-18163955 GCF_030463535.1 Salminus brasiliensis
GCTAAAAGTTTAACTGTGGCGTGTCAGCGTTATCGCAGGCAGCCAAGGCGGCGCTAGGATCACACCTTAGGCTGTGTTGTCAACGTAGGATGGAGTCAGGATGACTGTTTGCCAGCCGTTGCCATTGACTCTTCAGATGGTCATATCATCTGATCACATGCACCTTAAAATCCTAACAATAAAAGTGTCACTCAGGTCATTTGAAGTATAAGAACTGTACAGAACACACTGATTATTGATTGTTACAGACCTATTCTACAATAGACTGAGTTCTACACAACTCTACACAATGACAAAGTGAAAGCAGGGTTTTAGACATTTGTGGTAATTAAAAAATAAAATAAATAAATAATAAATTTAAAATCTCATATGTACACAAGTTGAAGAAAAAAACCTTGAGAGGAACCAAGACTCAAAAGAGTAACCCATTCTCTTCTGCTCAACACAGGATAGCACAACACGACAGAACAAGAATAAAAATCAACAAAGAAACAGTAGTGAATTTTAAGAGCTGCTGCAAATGTGACGTCAAGCCAAAAATGATGGGAGTGCAATGTGAAAGTGTGTGCAGGTAAACAGTCATGTGCACAGCTATGCAGTGAGGTAAGAATGACTCAATATAAAGACGCAGAGCAAGACAACATATTAGTGGGAGGAGCGCAGCAAAACAGGAGGGTTTACAGTGGGACAAGGCTGACCCAGAGGGTAGGCACCAGCACCCAACCATGAATGAACTCACGTCAGCAGCGAGCAGCTCAGCATATGAGGACAAAGAAAAAAATTAAGAAAGGAATTTAGGAGTATGAGTAGACTGGTGTACAACCTGTAAACGTAGCTTAGAAAGACAATAATAATCAGAACCTATAATCAGATCAGGACAAAACAGTGTTAGTATGAAAACAGGCTACAGCAGCATGATTAGAATACTGAAAGTGTGCCCAGAACAGCAACAGGACATTTATTCCAGAGTTGGAGGTTCTTCCCCAAGAGTTGTCCAGAAATGTACGTTACCGGTTGTAAGGTTTAAGACGTTTTTTCAAGATGCTGTGGGGACAATCGAGAGACTCAAGTCAGAAGAAGTATTTTATAATCAAAGTGGATATTAACTGGAGTCCAGTGCAGGGATGAGAGAATAGACATACGTGGACACAAAAGCCGCTGCATTCTGAACTTATTTAATGACCCTGAGCTTATTTAAAGATTTACATTAACTTCCTACCATAGCAGCATTACATTAATCCAATCTTGAGGTTATAAATCTATATAAATTTAATAGTGTGTGCGACTGAGTGAGCTCATTTGTGTTCTGTTCTGTTTTATTTTTTTTATATACATTTTCCTTTGACTTGTTTCATAAATTCAATATCACCTGAACTTACCTGGAAGTATTCAGCTATGTGCTTGTGGTGAAGCGTCCTTCACATCTGCTTGAAGCCACACTACCACATCACAGCCAGCCAGCCAGAGTTGCAGGTGGACAGACAGCGAGCTACAGATTTGTAGATGGGTAAAATAGAACGAGCTGCAGATGAACAGAAAAACAACCACAGAGCTGCAGATTTAAAAACAAACACAGTTGCAGACAGTCAGGAGTTGCAACCAGAGTCTAAACAGAATGAATTGCAGATTTATAACCAGAGAGGTATAGATTGACAGACAGCCAGAGATGCAGAAGGACTGAAAGCCAAGGGACATACATACAAGTCAAACAGAGTTGCAGATGCATAGTCGGAAAAACAGTCAGCCAGTCAACCAGAACTGCACATTGAAAGAAAGTTGCCACTGAATTGCCACACAGTTGCAGATGGATACAACCAGCCAGAGATGCAGATAGTCAGACAGTTTCACATGAATACAGCGTTTCATATGGATACACACAGCCAGAGTTGCTGCCAACGCCTTAGCAGGATGAATTGTAGAGTTTTAGATGAAGACAGACAGAGATGCAGAACGGTAAGCAGCCAGCGAGCCAGCCAGCCAGAGTTGCACAAAGACAGCCAGTCCAGCCACAGAATCACACATGGAAAGAAAGCCAGCCAGCCACAAAGTTGAACATGGACATGCAAACAGTGCCACACACAGTTGCAGACAGACACAGTTTAAAATGGACAGCCACCCAGTCAACCAGTTGCAGATGGACATACAGCCAGTCAGAGTTGAAGCCAGAGTCTAAACAGAACCAATTGCAGATTTATAAACAGCCAGAGTTGCGGAGCGAAATACACACTGCCAAACAGTCAGAAACAGTCAGTCACACAGTCAGAAAGACAGCCAGCCATAGAGTTGCACATTGTTAGACAGCAATCCATTGAACTGCACATGGATAGACAGCCAGCCATCAGAGTTTAAACAGAACGCAACAGAATTGCAGATTCATAGACAGCCAAAGAGTGCTGATGGACATACACACAGCCAAATATAGTTACAGACGCACAGTCAGAAAGACAGCCAGCCACAGAGTTGCACATGAATGGACAGACAGAGCCTAGGCAAAACCAGTTTTAAAAACTGTGATGGAACTATGCTAAACAAGTCCTTTTCAGTAACTGAAGCAGGTATGCTTTGGAGCTGGTGCACCATTCATTAACACAAAAAGCTGTGGTTAGAGAGTGTGGTGCAGGGTAGATCATCTGTTACATGAATCAGATCTTTAGGGTGAGTCGGTAGGGAGATTATATGCCTTATATGTAAAGAGAGCTACCTCGGATTAAAAGTTGGACTGACACACAGACACTGAAAGTTGCAGATGGATGGACAACCAGCCAGAGTTATAGATGGACAAAGAGATAAAGATAGACAGACAGTCACACACTGTTGCAGATGGAATAGATAAAAAGACTTAGCTTTTTATCATAAATATGCCGCCACGACCAGACCTGTAAAGAAAACTGTAATAGTTAAAACCTGGGGGAGTGGATTCATTCAGGGCCATGTATTCATTAGACATGGTGAACTAAGGTGGTTATCCCTAATATTGTCATTGATAATGTTTGGTTACAATGTGAGGGACCGACACAGGTTAGATACTGCAGGGTTTGTCAGAAATATGAGCTAGACAATTTTTAACACAAGCAGAGCAATGGCAGAATTAATGATGGGAATAAAGTAAATCATGTAAATCACTTACCTGACTGGTGTGACTGGGTAGGGCCAGTCAGTCCTGGCATAGCACCTTCTTGATGTTCCCAGAGAGCTCAACAAACCCCAGGGAGCACAGATGAAGCCTTTCTTTGCAGCCAGCAGTGGAGCGTGAAGAGTTGGCTGAACGGCTTGCTCATTTATCAGTATATGGGCATGGAGCTAGAGATGACGATGCTGGCAGCGGTCTTCTTCCATATGTTGTCTGGGAGTGTGCAGTAGTGGTCCTCCAGGACACTGGCACCTTGGAGTTACCTTTTGTGACAGATATTAATTAGTGTTTTAGAAGACAGTCTCCAACAATGAGAACACCACCCTGAGTAGTTGTCCTTCGCTGAAGATAAAGTGCTGAGGACATTTTACCGGTTTCCCTGGTCACGCTGACTCTCCCAGGGCCTCTCCACTGCCACCGTATTCCTTGAGTAAACACAGGGGTTAGTAAGTTAGTAAAGAACAATAATGTAAAGTAACACACTAGATAACACCAGGATTAAAACTGGCTAAGAAACAAGCCAATGCTAATGTTAAAGAAAATGAAGAAATGCCTAGGAGTAACAAGCAACATGAGAGGTCTTGCGGACAGAGGAGATTAAGATGAACCTATATTAGAAAAATTGTGTGCTGCTCACTAGCACTTGGAGGGGGGTTAAATTGTCTGCAATCACTCCTTTATTTACATGTAGACCTATTAACCCATTCCCAATCATGGCTTTGTAGCTCATCCTCAGGTAAAGGAGAAAGAGTGAGAAGAGAACAATCCACTTAAAGTTATTTGGTTTACTACACCACAAACCCCCAAACCCAATCAAAAACCCTAACATTCAAACAAACATACAGTCCAATACACACTTTGACGCAGATGACAGCAAAGTACAACCTTCAGCTCCAGCAGATGGACGTTACAACAGCCTCCTTGAATGCTTTAATTAATTGTGAGATCTGTAAGAAGCAACCAGAGAGATTTAAGCGAAAATCAAACATGGTGAAAAGGTTTTCTGTAAAATGAATGTCATTGTATGCTCTCAAACAGTCTGGAAGAACCCGGGGGTGCATTATGATCTAGATAAAAATGGCTTTACACTAGATGACCATTGTGTCCAAAACAAGCACACTGAAATCAGGAGGATAATACTAATAATCTGGATTAAGGATCATTTACCAGTTTTCCTACCCTGAGGATGAAGAATCTGGATTAATTCTAATAAGGTTGTTCGGTTTTCTGACGTTCTAATTACAAATCATGTGAGGGACAGACAGTCTCGATACTGCAAGATTTGTCTGAAACATTGAGTGACACTGATATTATTTTTTCTGCTTGTATTAAAAAGTAATATCGCACACACACACACAGACACACAGACACACACCTGCCAACTGTCCAAATCACCAAGAATGAACGACGGACCCCAAGCGGCCTCTTCGATCCTTGAGTCTGTCTTTTTCGGAAAGGTGTCCAGAAGTGTGCGGCAGTGCTCCTTCAGGGCCTCGCTGAGTCAGGTGGAGAACAGTGGAGAACAATGATGCTGAAGGTGTCACACTGCCGAAGCACCAAAGGAAGCCTGTTCAGGACACAGGCACCTAGAAAACAGGAGACAGCGGCGTCACTCTTTGGGCCCAAAATGTAAGTGTTTCACAGTGGAATCTCCAACAATGAGAACACGACGACTCTCCCAGGCTGCCTCCGGCCTCGTCTTCCATCTGTGGAGTTTGGTCGGTCTCTACAACAGCAACTAGATCTGCGGTTCAAGCAGGACGAGCTCCATGCAGAGCATCTGGAGATCTTGTTCCTCCGCGGTCGCCATGTTCCTCGAGGGTAAACACAAAGACAGAAATGCAAAAGTCAGTTAGTGAGGAAAAAGTACTGTACAGTAACACAGATAGCAGATAGCACAGGGATTACAAGACAAAGCCAATATTAAGGCAATAAAGTAGGGATAGTTGCTCGACTCTGAGTCGAGCTTTCAAAGCAGGACCGCATCGAAACAGCAATTTGGAGTCTTGCTCAAAATACTAGCTGGTCCTATAGATCCAGTGTGCAAAAGAGGGTTATAGACACACTCTGGTGAGAGCTATCCAACTACTGTTTTTGGGTTGTTCCAATAGACAAAGTATGAAAGAACCATTAAAAGAACTGGTGGATGATTGCATGTTTTGTTGTGTTTTCAGTGGGTTTGTGGTGCAGTAAGCAAAAAAACACTTAGTGGATGGTTCGCTCTGCATTTTTTTCTTATTAGTTTGAAGACGACTTACAAAGCCACAACCATTACTACATGTACAAGACCTGATCCAAGTTGGACCGTCAGTAAATTGTCACAGTTCATTTGGGTCAGACAAGAACAACACTGGACTGCAGTCAAGCATGTAAGGAGGTACTTAAAGGCTTCAACTGATCATGGACTGTGTTACCAGAAGAGAGGAGAGAAACAGTGATCACCAATATGCACCTGTGAAAATACCTGAAGACAATCAAGAAGCAATCACTCTTTCCATGAACCCTGTATGGTGACAAAGATGAAGACACGACCACATTAGACACCACTTCATTAGATCAGTGCTCCATGAGTGTTAAATAACTGAACACTGTCCCACAGCAGATATGGTTATGAAAAAGCCAAACCTTTTAAAGATGAGAGTATTTGGATCAGTATACAACACTTACAAACATGACAGATAGAAACGAGACTCAAAATGAGAAAGGGAATCTGCCCATCATACCTAGTCTACTATCCAGACACAGGGAAAGTCAAACACAGACTGGTGACATTTCTTACAAAGTGTGTTACTGAACACCAAACCCAGACTGACCAGTCAATAGCAAATGACTTCCAAGAAGAGAGATTTGTATCCCCATGGCAACAGCTAACCGTGTCCAGTTCCAGAAGAGGTAAAAGAGTTTCAAACTGACGCTTAAGATTGTGTTTAAACAAAGGTTGACATACCACACGCCATTCAAAGAGAGACAGGAAAGCACCTCAGTATTTAAGCTGACTGTGTGTCAGATATTAAAGACCAGATACTGAACAATACTGACTACTGTTACAGGGTCTGTAATGTACCACAGAGCTTCAAAGAGGTGTTCAACAAAATCACAGTTTGACTTGATGCAGATGACCTTGAGCTCCACCAGGTGGACGTTACAACATCCTACTTGTATGCACAGATTGATGGAGAGATGTGTATGGAGCAACCAGAGGGATTTAAAGGAAAGACAAATACGGGTGAAAAGGTTTTCTGTAAACTGAATAAGTCACTGTATGTTCTCAAAGCATCTGGAAGAACCTGAAACATGATTATCAAGATAAAAAAGGCTTTACACAGAACCTAGATGACCATCATGTCTTCAACAAACACCCTGAAAACAGCAGGATGATACTGATAATCTGGGTTGAGGATCTCATCATTGCTGCCAGAAACAATTACTTACTCATGGAGGTGAAAAAAAGGCAAACAACATTCAAGATGAAGGAAAACTGAACTATTTTCTAGGTACTGATTTGGATCAAAGTCAAGGAGCAGTAAAGAGGAGTCAAAAGAAGTACACATCAAAAGTACTAGAACAATTTGGTATGTCTGCTAAGGTCAACCCCATGTAGACAAAAGTCACAGTGTAACAAGTAGTGATTCTGTTGATCCTACAAGATCTCACAAAACAGCAGGTAGATTGATGTATGTGAAGAGCCAAAGGTGTGTGTGTGTGTGTGTGGGGGGGGGGGGGGGGGGGGGGGTATTAGGCAGCAAGGAAGCTTAGTAATGTGGACAAATTCAGGCCTCACTGTATTGAAGACCCTTATTCAAGGAACATAAGGTTCTAATACTCATTGCAAGTTTTTCCATGGTTCCATTTTTTATATATTCATGTTGTGTGTAGGTTTTACTCCTTACAATTAACTTGCTCCCCATATGGCTATTGGGATCAACTTTACACAGAGGACTCAGAGGGACAACGGCAGCATTCCTGAATGGAATCACAGAAACTCCAACCAAGGACTTCCCTGGTTTAGAATTTCCATTCATAAGGAAACACCCAGGATTTATAAACTGTCTTCAGAGAGAAGGACATCTGAAGTAAAAAACACCTCGGTGAGAGCTACTGTTTTCAATTGTTCCAATGGACACCAAGTATGAAAGAACGGTTAAAAAAAAACTGGTGGATGTTTGTGTGTTTTGTGTTTTTACTGGGTTTGTGGTACAGAACAAAAATACATTTATATATTCATATATTCTTTTCTTTTTAATCTAAAGACGACTTAAAGCTGCAACAGTTACAACGTGTACAAGATCTGATCCAAGTTGGACCGTCAGTAAATTGTCGCAGTACGTGTCTGAGCCAAATGAACAACACTGGACTGCAGTCAAGCATGTATAAGGGAGGGTGGGGAGAAACTGACACTTGAGGCACACAGTGATGCAGATTCAGCATCAAATACAGAAGACAAACAAAGCACAACAGACTCCGGTTTTAGTTCAACTAAAGACGGTCCTCTTACTCTCTGCTCTCTACATGTGAAGGAGAATATATGGCACTGTCTGCAACCACTAAGGAAAGCTTGTACCTCACAGCTACTAAATGCCATGAACATGTGATTTCCAATATTTTCACAGGTGCATATTGGTTGACAACCAAGAAGCAAAGAACTCTTCACAACAGGGGCTTAAATAGCTGTTTGAAACCACCTCTATACGACATGCTGCCACAGAGAAAGCCTAACCTAGACTCAAAGTGTGAAAGGGAATCTTTGTAGGGTAAGAACAGTCCATCATACCTAGTCTACTATCCAGACACAGAGAAAGTCCATAAACACAGACTGGTGAAATTTCTTGGTGTGTGTTACTGAACACCAAACCCAGACTGACTGTGTGTCAGATATTAAAGACCAGATACTGACCAATACTGACTACTGTTTCAGGGTTTGTAATGTACCACAGAGCTTCAAAGAGGTGTTCAACAGAATCACAGTTTGAGTTGATGCAGATGACCTTCAGCTCCACCAGATGGACGCTACAACATCCTACTTGAGTGCTTTAATTAATTGTGAGATGTATATGGAGCAACCAGAGGTAAATACAGGTGAAAAAGGTTTTCTGTAAACTGAATAAGTCACTGTATGCTCTCAAACAGTCTGGAAGAACCTGTAACAACATGTTGTCTGATTATCCAGATGAAAATAACTTTACACATAAGCTAGATGATCACTGGGTCTACAACAAACCCCCTGAACACAGGGTTAGATGTTCATCATTAAGTACAGTAAGCTAACTGTGATGCTGTTGGTTATCATGATCACAGGTGTGTATTTATTGTCTCAGGAACAGACTGGCTCCTTTACGAGTGTGTTGCTACAGTATCTGTACATAAAGGCTCTATATAACATGACATGAGGTCAGAAGTCCATCATGAACGCTAAAAGCCTCCACAAACTTCCAGAGGGGCTGATTCTATGTCCCCCACCAATGTGAAAATCACTCCTAGGCCTTGATTCAGAGCTCTGTATTCACTAGGTTTTGATCAAGTTTCACAGAGACATCGTGAACTAAGGAGCTGATCAGTCAGAACTTCACTGACCGTGATTTCTTTAGGGGCTAGAGATCCTATATTTAACAGCCCAGATTCAATACAGGAGCTGCTTGTACTCGGAAAGCTGAATGAATCTGGATCAATTCTAATAAAGTTGATAAAGACGATTTTCTGACGTTACGATTATAAATCATGCGGGGACACAGACACAGTCTCCATACTGCAGGGTTTGTCTGAAACACTGAGTGACACTGATATATTACTTTTTAATGCAAGCAGAGAAATCACAGAATTAATGCTGATCAAATCGAGGAAATCCTCTTAAACTAACCTGACTGGTGGGACTGGGAAGGGCCAGAAGCCGCGACGCTGCCGCTGAGGGAAGCCGCCTGCCGACGTCCAGAACACGAACACCTGGAGAACAGGAGACCGTGGCGCTGCTCTTTGGGCTCCGATACTCTGAGGAGTTTTACAGTAGAGTCTCCAGCAATGAGAGCACCGCCCTGAGGAGCTGTACTCGGAGCCGGAGCAGGTGAAGGAGAAGTCGAAGAGCTGTGGTGGTGGAGGAGCCCTCGACTTTTTCGACCACGCCGACGCCCCCAGACCCTCTCCGGTGCGGGAGTGGCTGTGACGATCCTCGGGGTCTTCCGCTCCGGTAGCGCTGGAACTGAGACCGCCGCGTTGGAGACGTCGCGGGCTGCCTCTGGCCTCGTCTTCTGTCGGTGGAACTCGGACTGCCGGTCCAGCTGGACGAGCTCCAAGCTGAGCGTCTGGAGAGCTCGTTCCTCCGCGGTCTCCATGTTCCCCCACAGTAAACAGACAGAAACACAGACGGTCAGCGAGACAGAGGACTGTACAGTAACACAGCCAGCTGCTGTAATCCTCGAGCTCTCTGCTCCCTAAGATCAGTAAGACAGAGCTGAGAGTAAAGACTATAAAGGAGAGTCGGTCGCTCGACGCTCTGAGTCGACTCACGTCTCGAACAGCGGTTCAGAGTCTCGCTCAAAAAACGGAAATCACGTGATCGCTGGAAGCGAAGCTTCGTTACGTCACTGAAACAAATCACGTGCCAACGCGCGTCTGAAATGTGTACTTAAATAAAATATAAATGTATAAAATCAGTGAATTTGGTTGACTTTCATTTTAAGAGAAATATTTGAACATCAGGTGTTGTTTCCAAACCGACAGAAGAGATAAAAGTCCTTGACAAACCTCCGTATTCGAGGGTTTTTAACCTTAGACGACGTGAAATGTCCTCTAATAAAACATCAAAAGGAACAATAAGGACTAAACGACAGCAATCGTTTAAAATTTCTACCGCAATCCAATTTCCAAACACTGGAGAGAGTGGTCTGCCCCGCCCCTTCAACACCAGACCCGCAGCTCGAGCGGGTTGCCAGGTTGAGGACACTGAACCTGCAGGAACGAGCGCGAGACGAGTTCAATAACTTTTACAATGACAAGCGACGACGAGTCATATTCTGTAAGATGATCAGTAAATATACTCGCTTGATCTGTTTTTATTGTCTGTTCATTATAAACCAGCTCATGAGGATTTTATAGAACTCTGTCAACTGTTAGCGAGCTGGATGCAGCGCTGCCGGCTTTATCCAGAGCCAAGCTCGTTCTCCTGAACACAAAAGCCCACTGCTCCTAAAATACACTCTGGAGCTGGAGTTACTAATTTACACATCCTGACAACATACTGCTCAGTTTAACAGATAATATACACACTTTTCTCCGAGTAGTAGCTGCTGTAGACCTCAGTTATGAAGGGCCCTCACTGGAGCTTCACCACACAAACCTTCTGGACGCAGGAAGATCATCAGGGCTTCCAGCTCTTCAGCTTTCATTCATCACCAGCTCCCTCCATTTCATGTAGTTACTGTTACACATCAGTTTATTTCAGACTGTCTTTACCCTGATTTACACTTCTAACATTGTTGTTTGTTGTTAAAATAAAGTCTAATTATTAATGAACAACGCTGCTGTAACAACAAAGTATGACTTATGAGTTGATGAAAAAGACAAGATGAAAATGAAACAACTTTATTAAACAGTTGTATACATTATCTATTTACAGAGTAACAAGGGTTTATAAGGGTAAGTACATAAAAAACAGTAATCACATTGTTTAAAATGGTTATGATGAACATGATTTACAGTATTGAAAAGTGAAAATTTTATAGTATATTATTAATAAAACCAGGAATGGTGAGATCAGTATACAAACTCCAATCAGTGCAACAACCTTATTATAAAAATAATGCAAAACAAGGTATAGCAACAGATATGAATAAATATAATGCAGAAAAATATGTAAAAAGGACTTTAAAGGGACTTGAGAGATGTGCAGCTCTTCCTCCAGTGGGAACTGCTGCTCATTAGTCTGTCTGGAACGCTGCACTGTGGAGAATAACTGAAGTTATTACACAAAAATGTAGTTATTGTTTTGTGGGCTAGTTCTTCAGCACAGTGTGATGTAGAAAAGAAAGGATAGTTTATAGCTGTGGAGCATACGGTCAAGCCTGGGTTTGCTTGAGTTCCTCTATGGTTGGTGCCGGGACAGGCAGAAGCAGGCCAAACCTTCTGGGGTCATCAGGGTGAAGCTACCTTAGTCTGGGTCTTCCCCTGCCAGTCATGAAGCAGCAGCTGTAAGAATCAAATTCTAACAGACTGTTTACAAAGACGAGGAACATATTCCTCATCTGGGCTGTCATCACCTTTTCCTTTTCTCCCTGATCATCTGTTCCCCAATCAAAACTGTCAAATGTGAGATGAGTAAATACTAGGAATCATACTACAAGTACATTTACTTCTACATTACTACTCAAAACAATAATCATAACTTCCTGAGGTCACTGATCTCATGTTCATTCATGTTCAGGTTTTCGTTGTCTTGGACTCTCCTATTCTGAAGACAATATGATAAAGAATTACACACTGTCAGCATAGGTGTGGACTGCAGCTACTATTTTCTCTGTGTCATGTTCAGTAATAAACTATAGTTACCTCTTCTTCAAAGCTTCAGAGACATCCACTTTAATTAAGGCTATTTTGCATTCTGCATGACTATGATGCCATTCAAGCCATAGAGAGTATGCGTATGGTCATTATACCAAGGCGCTAGCTTTTTCTCCATAATTAGTTTGATCTTAATTGGCACAACAATGTCAAGATTAGAGCGGAGCACAGACAGTAGATCATCTGTTTCATGCTCAAGATCTATATGATGAGATGGGCTGGAGATGGTTAAATATGGAAGGTTATTAATAAATACACTAGCTGTAGACATTGTTATGGTACGTTTTTGCTCATAAAGCGAGGCGGCAGGCAGATATCCTGGTTTAAGACTACATGATTAGGTAATGGTCAGAAATGGAGTCAGGCTGAGAAGTGCTTACTAAATGTTCTGTTTCAATACCCAGGGTCAGAACTAGGTCTAGTGTATGGTTGGACCTATATCTATGAGTTGGACCTATAACATTTTAAATAAATCCCAAAGCATCAAGATTAATTTTAAACCCAGTTCTAAGGGGGTCCTGAGTCTTTTTTTTAAAGTGAATATTGAAATCTCCAACAATCAAAGCCTTATCAGTAGAGACAGCTACTTCTGAAAAGAAGTCAGCAATTTCACTAAGAAAATCTGTATACGGTCCAGGAGGACGATAGACTGTAATAAGCAGAACACAGTGCTGCTTTCTAGAAGCCGGAGAAAAGCCTCCCACTTTAAGACTAAGCACTTCAAGCGATTTAGCTTCATAACCTGAGTTTTGGATTAGGCCTAGAACTGAATCATAGATTGAGGCTACGCCGCCGCCACGACCGGACCTTAGTGGATAACTGCAGTAGTTAAAGCCTGGGGGAGTCGATTCATTCAGAGAAATAATTCATTAGGTTTAACCCACATTTCACAAAGACACAGTGAACTGAGGGGGGTTTACAGTAATAATTTCATTGACAATGACTACTTTATGTGCTAGAGACCGTATGTTTAACAGCCCAAACTTAATGTGGGAGTTGCTAGTACTCGGAAATCACGAAGCGCTAACGTCGATTCTAATCAGGTTGTTAAAATTGATTTTTGAACGTCTACAATTGCGGACTATATGAGGGACAGACACAGTCTCAATACTGCAGGGTTTATCTGATAAGCAATATGAGAGTGATACTGGTAAATTACTATTTCCCTCGGCCTGCTTCTCCAAAAGCCACTGGATCTTCTGGTCCAGCAGAGCAAGCTCCTTGCTGAGCGTCCGAAGAGCACGTTCCTCTGTGGTCGCCATGTTCCTTGAGGTAAACAAACACACAGAAGCGCAATCGACAGATGGTAAGACAAAGTAACGTTAAGTAAGAGGTCGCAGTTGACACAAAGATTACAATACCAACCAGCTGAGAAAAATAAGCAAATAAGCAAAAGCAAAGATGAAGGAATATCAACTGAGGACTAGGAGTAACAAGTCATTTTTCAAGTAATAAGAGAGCAAACAAACAAACAGCAGGTGAGCGAGCGTACAACCTGTCCACCGGAACCGCAAACATCTGCAGAGTTCATAGCTTTATGATAGGAGAGTCATATGTCTGCTGTAACTGGTGGGTCATCATTTTCTATCTGTGGAGCTCTGGTAGGAATCTGCACCCAACATGTTGCACAGCTGGACTGTAATACCTTTATGTGTGTATTGGGGAATGTGGGGATGGGTCATTTATGTTTGTAGAAACATGAATTTCACTTATTGAAGAATTCAGTCTTTAAATGAATCAAATGCATCAATAAAGTCAAAGTTCAAATCTGTTCAAATATCATTTATACCGTCTCATAAGATATTATAACATAAGACATATTTTCTAGCAGTTCTTAATTTTTAAATGCATTATTGACAGTATTTGATGTATTTGGCAGAGATATATCAGCATAACTAAAGTCTTTTTGTTAAATTGCAGATGATTCTGCTATTTTTGTCAGTAAAGATTACTTTATTTT
This sequence comes from Salminus brasiliensis, assembly GCF_030463535.1. Lineage (NCBI taxonomy): Eukaryota > Metazoa > Chordata > Actinopteri > Characiformes > Bryconidae > Salminus > Salminus brasiliensis. The sequence goes on from NC_132900.1 coordinate 16,840,093, forward strand.
ACAGGTAGTTTTGTTAAAAAGCCTCAACAGATTAAAAGCTGTTAAAACAGATTTTTAATGTATTCCATTTATTCAGATTTTGTCAATATGTGCATCTAATTATAACTCTTGTAGTTTATCAGATTGACCACAGGGTGACATCCAAGCTCCATCCATGAGGTCAATTCCAAAGGGATTCCTTCTCACTATATAGAAGTGCACTCTTCTATTCGAGTGAACGGCTTCTGTGTCCTTAATAGTGAGTGATCGGAGGCTGAATATTAAAGACACTGTATTAGACTCTCGAGTGCAGAAGCCGTTGTTGTGTGTTTTTGCTTTATAAAAGTGAACTCCATAGAGAGGGAGAGTGTCCTTTCCTTCACATTACTTCATGAACTAAACTAAAGTCCATCAGAACCCTAAACTACTGCCAATTTTCACAACAATAAACTAGCTTTATCTTATTATTTCATATTTTAATATTTAAAAAAAAAACATATTGAACTTTAGCATTAACTGAAAGAGCAACAGAAATAGAAAAAAAACAATGTTAACAATGTTTATGGAGATTAAATTGAAAGAAATTGCACTCCATACCATTACAATATGGCATTAACAGCAAACAAGACAATGAAACTAAGTAAAAAGGTTTTATTAAACCAGCTAAAAGAATCATATTTCATCCTGACATGGCAAAATGTACATAATGTAGGTTTCACTTATATAAGAGAATATCAGCCTTATTAAAAAGAAAAACACCCACCAGAAACCACAAGCAACATTTTACCACACAGAACCCACACAGTGTCTATGTTTTTTATATACGTGACTTTCCAAAACAATGGAATCACTTCAGTATGCAGACGGCCCGTCACACCAACATCATCAAGGGAATACTTACATAATTCTCCCTCTGAGAGCATCACTGAATTTAAGAGTCTTCTGTAGGTCTGCTGGAGGAGGTGAAAATGGTGTGCTTACACTTTTGCTGAGCATCTCTTGAAGATGACCTGGGAGTCCTTTAGAGGAAAACTTGCAGCCCTGTTTCAGCTAAAGCGGTGACAAATGTTCCTCATCACAGGATGGACGGCATCAACCTCATCATACACTGTAAGACAAAAGCAGAAAATACACAAAAGCTTCATTATGATGTTGCAATAAAGTGTAGTGATGAAGGCAGTAGTACAGAGTAAAAACATAGAACAGTCATAAATTAAGTGCTTTGAGAGACTGGTTCTACAGCACATCAGAGCCAGTCTCCCACTCAGCTTTGACACACATCAGTTTGCCTATAAGGCCACTGAGGATGCCATCGCCACTGCCCTTCACACAGCACTCACACACCTGGATCACCAGGGGAGTTATGTGAGGATGCTGTTCATAGACTTTAGCTCTGCCTTTAACACGGTCATCCCCAGCAGACTGGTGACCAAACTCACAGACCTTGGACTTTCCCAACCCACCTGCATCTGGATTAAGGACTTTTTAACAGACCACACCCAGTCTGTTAGATTTGGCCGCCGTCACTCCTCTAGGGTAACACTCAACACTGGAGTTTCACAAGGTTGCGTGCTGAGTCCTCTTCTCTACACTCTACACCCACAACTGCACCCCCACCCACTCCAGCAACACGTTTGCGGACGACACGACCGTGGTGGGACTTATATCTGGTGGAGACGAGACCGCCTACAAGGATGAAGTCCAGGGACTGGCTGAGTGGTGTGCAGAGAACAACTTGAACTCCTCTAAAACAAAGGAACTGGTTATAGACTTTCCGGAGGAGATGCATCCCTAACCCTAACCCTAACCCTAACCCTAACCCATAAATGGGGACTGTGTGGAAAGAGTGTCTTCCTTCAGATTTCTGGGTACGCACATCTCTGAAGATCTCTCCTGGAACACCAACACCACAGCTGCGGTCAGGAAGGCACAGCAGAGACTCTATTTCCTGAGAATTCTCAGGAAAAATAACCTCCATGAGAAGCTGCTGGTGTCCTACTACCGCTGTGCCATTGAGAGTGTGTTGACCTACTGCATCTCAACATGGTACGTCAGCTGCTCAGCGGCAGGAAGGAGAGCACTACAGAGAGTGATCAACTCAGCCCAGAAGATCACCGGCTGTCCACTGCCCAGTCTGGAGGACCTGTTCAGCTCCCGCTGCCTCAGCAGGGCAGCCAACATCCTGAAGGACTCCTCCCACCCTGGACATCATCTGTTCCAACAGCTGCCTTCTGGAAAATGCTTCAGGTCCATCACATCCAGGACAAACAGACTGAAAAACAGTTTTTACCCCAGCGCTGTATGGGAACTGAACACAGCAAAACACACACACATTCACAGAGCACTACCAAGGAACTGAAAACTGAAAAGTAAAAAAAAAAACAAAAAAAAAAAAAAAAAAAAAACAACAACAACACTGATAGCTGCACTTTCACCAGCCATGCGCACTTTCACTTTTCCATATTTATTTTGAAAAAATCTCTTAACTACTCAGGACTTGTGCAATAATCTGTTAATTATATTGTATATATTTTCATCATCCACTGTGTAAATTTGTGTGTCTATTTTTGTTTTTAGTCGTGTTAATTATTGTATGCTTAAGCACCTTAAGGATTGCTGCTCAATTTCGTTGTACATTGTGCAATGACAATAAAAGTATCTTATCTTATCTTAAATATCTTATAATCGACTATAAAAGACACAATTATTCATATGAAGTTGGTTCATCACATTACATTTGATGGCTATACTGTTTCACCTCCCATTACTTTATTCCACTTACCCCTGAGAATCTTCCAAGAGTCTTCTTCTTTTGTTTTCTAAGTAAAAATAATGAAATATCCTCCACAGAGAAAATTCTGTATGATTTCATGCAAATGACTTTTCTATTTACTAACTTTCTTTAGTTATTTGTGTTCCCATTAATAAAAATGCTGACCTTTCACTGAACACATGGTAGTTAGCTAGCTAATGATCAGGTTGTGTCTCCAGATATTAAAGAAACACACAGGTTTCAGCTCCAGCATTTCTTGACCGCAGTGCTTCTAGCTGTATGGTGGTCTTTGAGGGGTCAGGTACGGAGCGGATCTCTGGTTGTGCTGTAGCTTCCTATCCCGCCCATTGCCCCACTCCCCCACCCCCCAGTCCTACTGCCACACCCCGGGTTGCCAGATAAGGAAAAACAACAGCAAGGAAACACAGCGAGCTGCAGCCGTGGAGGCGAGGAAGCGACCTGGACCTGGATCATAAGATGTTACACAACTAATCTACGTCCGACTATCTTTCCAAAAATCCCTTTGAGGCGTTGATTCGTTATTTTCACAATGAGGAGTTTAGTGATCAGTGTAAAGAGGCTGCTGCATCCCTGTATAACATTCTAATGAAGTCTGAGGTTGGTGAAAAAAATGCTGCTGCTACTGTTACCGCTTTGTTTTTCTGCACGCTGTCATTTCATTTATTAAACATGTTCCTCTTCTCATTTTCATGTATTTCATGTTATACATATATATCCTGATGTAGACAAAAGAAATCCCCATAGTATTACTCCATATCCATATTTATCATGTTTTTGTCTTAAATGTATTTAACTACATTGATTAAACATATATAGCATGTTTCATATTATTAATACAACGTATTATTACGTATGATGTTTAACAACTTTTTTTTACTTATTCAGTTTTACTTCTTTTTTTATTTTTCAACAAAAAAAAATATATATATATAAAAAATTGCATCCAAATTTAAAAAACAAAAACAATCTACAACTTTTTATTCAAATTTTTGTTGTTGATAAAAGGGTGGAGGAGGAACGGGTTCTTCTGGAGGTGGGTTTTTCCTTGACTTTAAATATATATATATATAGGTATAAAAATACACACACACAGTCTGTCATTTGAGTTTTTTTTTGGTTTGTTAGTTTGCTTGTTTTGTTTTGGGCTTTATTTCTAAACGTTATGGCAGCGAACGAACGTTTAGAAGAACTTTATTAGGAAGGTGGGGAGTTTGAGCGGTAGACAGAGTTTTATCCGTAGTCTAAAGTACTCTGGTTCCTTCAATAATAATAATAATAATAATAATAATAATAATAATAAATAAATAATAATAATAATAATAATAATAATAATAATAATAATAATAATATAAACAATAATATAATAATAAAATGAGGCCGATGTTTTTCTTGGGAGTTTAGACACATATTCCTTACATAAACCCAGACTAATTAATTTCAGAAGGAACGTGGTTCTAGTTTTGGAAAAGGAAGCTCAGTGGCGAATTGATTTGGTGGATTTAAGCAATCTTTCAGTACAATGATGAAAAAAAAATATTCTCATGTGTATAGACATTTTTTTCTAAATATGCCTGGGTAAAATAAATGAGCACGAATCCTGACTAGGGCTTATAAAATATTTTTGGAAGGCAGACGACCCGTCACTCTACAATCCGACAAAGGTAAGGAGTTTTTAAACAAATTTTTTTAAAACCCTTTGAAAAGATATAACATTAGACATTTCACTACGGCTAGAGAACTGAAGGCCTCGTGGTGGAGCGTTTCAACAAAACTCTTAAGGGTCGTATGTTTAGGTATTTTACAGGTTAAACACTTACAGGTATTTAGATGCGTTGAAAGATCTGGTGCATTCATACAATCGTACGTTTCACAGATCTGTCAGAATGAAACCCGTTGAGGTGACGCGCCCTAATCAAGTTCAAGTTTATCATTTATACGGTAAACGGGTTGGTGGTTAAAATATCTGGCTATCTACATTTAAAGTGAACGACGTGGTTCACATTTCCAAAGAACGCAGGGCGTTCAACAAAGATTACCGGCAAACATTTTCAGACGAATATTTCGGAAAGCGGGTCGAAGATTTACGGACAGTAAAGAGGGCACAGGTCTGTCCGCGCTCAGTCGCGTGCACATGCGCCCTCCGGGGCAACGCGTGTCTAACCCCCATAAAATCAGAGGATCTCCTTACAAAGCAGAAAGTGACTGAGGCGCTGACCTTTGGACATTCTTTGAAGAAAAAGCAAAAGCAAAAGAAACAAAGACCAAAACCGCAAAGAAGAGGAAAATAGTTTGACTGAGTCCCGATAAATTTTAAAAAGAAGAAGAAGAAGAAAAAAACAACAAAACAAAAACAAGCATGTCTCTGATACACGCCGCTTCTACCGAGTGTTTGAAATCAGAGTTGGGCTTATTTACTCTGCCTATCACACAAACCAGCATCGAATCTTACAAATATGTGAAACGCCACCCATCACATCCATCACAGACACCGGTCCCATACATTTCTTCGTAGCAGGTTCCGGAGACGAGCATCTGGATTTGAATCGTTGGCTGTTGTACCTGACCTGCAAAATGACGAATCCGGACGATTCTGATTTAGCGCACGACGCCAAGGTCGGTTTGATCAACTACCCCATCGCGAGCCTTTTTAGCCAGGTGGAAGTTTCTCTGGGCGATAAACTGATTTCCCAGAGCAGTTCGACCTACGGCTACCGAGCCGCCATGGAGTGTTTGCTGAATTATTCTGAGGAGACCCTGCATCTCAATTTCCCACCGGCATGTTTAGAAGGGATACTGCGGGACATATGGACGACGCTGACCTCACTGGAGAGGACCAGGGCCTGTCATAGAGGAGCGAATTCAGCGAACGGAGCCGGGTTTTTGAACTGCTGGGACACAGACACAGACATTTTGGATTTCAGGAAAAACTTCTTTTAAATTCCGTGGACGTGAGAGTTAAAGTGCTGCGTAATAAAACGAATTAGTTTTGATGTCTTCTGATCAAAACCCGGCTATAATCTACGCATCCTGTCGGCTCTGCTGTACGTCAGAAAAGTCAACGGGCGTGAACCTCGCTCACACCTTCGCTCTGATGAGCTCAAACACCAAGTATCCGCTGGAGCGCGTGACCGCTGCACTGATCAGTGTCCCCGCCGGTCACCGCGGATCCAGTCAAGATCATTTGTTTCTGAAACAAGTGCCTAAATTTATAGCGTTGGGATTCGTCCATAACCAGGCCTTTAGCGGTTCTTACACTCGCAACCCTTTTCATTTTCATCACTATGACGTAGAATCTTAACATTTGGCAGTGGATGGCGTTTCCTACCCCGCTACACCTTTCCGCCCCGTTTGTAACTGTCAAAGAAGTCTGAGAGAATATTTGAGTCTGGTCGAGGCCACAGATCAGTACCTAAAGGATCAACATTTGGCCATGAGCAGAGAAGACTATCACCGAGGTTATACTTTATTTATTTCCAGAGTTGGGGGGCTTTATAAGAAAAGGCTCTTCCCCCTGCTGAGGTTTTTCAGAATTTTGGGAACTACTAAGAAGTCAGCAGCCTGAGATCTAAGTATTCTTGATGGATCATAATATGTAATAAGATCTCGCAGGTACTCAGGAGCGAGGCCATGTAGGGCTTTGTATGTTAATAGAAGAATTTAATAATCAGTACAGAATTTAACTGGGAGCCAGTGCAGTGCTGATAGAACTGGACTGATATGGTCAAATGTTCTAGTTTTAGTAAGGACCCTGGCTGCAGCATTTTAAACTAGTCAAAGTTTATTGAGGTTCCTGCTGGAACAACCTGATAAAAGTGCATTACAGTAATCTAGTCTTAAGGTAGACAGTGGCAGGGGACAAATGAACATTCTGAAATTGTACAATAGTACAGCTCATTTACACTCAGCTAAACGTCTCGCCATAGACGCTCTATTCTTAATGGGAAAGAAAGAGAGGAACAGTAGCATTAGCACAGCATTTACCCTGAGCAGCTGATAAAGAGCACCTTTATGTTAAAAAAAGTGACAAATTCCAGCAGATTTTAAAAGTATTGAGCAAAGAAGTTATTCAGTGAATCAAGAAGTGTGTCCACTATTCTTAAAAGGTCATGTATAGACCTTGGTGGTCAGGCATAGTTTTGAACTGCTTTAAGAGAAAAATCCAGCAGAATCCACTCTGTGCATGAACTTGATGAAACTCCACTGAACTCTGCATGCAAGGCACCTTTTACCACCCTGTATCCTGTCATTATTTTAAATGTATTTTTTAATAATGCAATAGCATTTAACATTTTTGATAATGTAATAGCAGTGATGTGTGAAGATTAAGACACACCTAGGGCTGGGCCTAAATGTCCAATTATTATGTTAAAGGACCATAAACTCCATTTTCCTCTTTTCTCTTCAGTCCTACTTAGTGTTTGTGGAGTTTTGTGAACCAAAAATCTCGCTTTATCCCTTACAATTAAAACTGGCTGTTTTTGTTTATTACAGTGCCGTTAAGATATATGTAAATGAGCTTTGTTCTGATTAGCTGTGTTTCTCTGAAGTTCAGGCTCTTAACTATGGAGTGAAGCATTTGTCAAGTTCTATCAGATGTATGAAGTGGAGAATTTAGCATTTCATTTCAGCTCATTTCTCCTGTGTGGGGTGAAACTTTTGGCGTTCTCGGTCAGGTACTTTAAACTACAGGATGTGGGAAAATAAACATTTTATTTTAGGTCTTTTCAACTGTGTGAAATTCTGTTTCAGATACTTTAACCTAGATACAGTGGGGTATGAAATGTTTGATTTCTGATATTTACAGTATTTTTAGGATTACATTTCAGGGGGTGAATCATGTTATCTGAAAAATAGGCTACGCTAACCCTCTTATAGAATCCATAGGGGGCGCTACAAGCTCCATGTTGAATGTGAAGCGCAACACTGTTGTATCCCGTATTCAGAGCTATGCTACTGAATTCTGTATGAAAAGTAGCAGAACTTTCCTACAGACCACAGTAACAGAACACTGTTCTACCAGAATAGAGTAGCGTAACGATGTCTTACAGAACACCGTAGCCTGAAACTGTTCATTCACAACAGAGTAGCATAACGCTTTTATTCAGAAGACATTAGTTATTGTTACTAGTTACTCGTCATTAGTTAGACAATAATTATTTTGATATAGAATACAGTACCAGTTCTCTTTCAATCAGAATACGGTAGCATAACACTACACAACCAGCATAGAGGAGAATAACTCACGCAGAATACAGGATTCAATTCAAATGAATTTTATTTAAACAGTGCTTTCACAACAAATGTGGTCACACAGCAGCTTTACAGAGATCCGGGTCAAAGCCTCTTTTGAGCAAGACAGTGGCAACAGTGGCAAGGAAAAACTCCCTCAGATCGAGAGGAAGAAACCTTGAGAGGAACCAAGACTCAAAAAGGGAACCCATCCTCCTCTGGTCGACACCGGATAGCACAATGAAAAGCAAAACAGCAATAAAACACGGAATTAAGGGAATCTGGCCAATGTGCCGTCAAGATAAAAACATGAGTGAAATGTTAAAGTTCATGCAGGTACACGGTCACAAGCACAGCCATGCAGTGAGGGGAGGATGACTCCATTAGATGACCCAGAACCGGACTGCGGGCAGGAGAGTGGTGGAGAGAGCCAGGTCTGCCGATGGAACAGTTGAAACTGGGCATCTCAACACATGGGAAAGAGAGAGAAAACACAAAGGGTTAGGAAGGGGGGCAAGACTTGTTAGAAGGGTTACAGCAGGACAGGGTAGGCAAGAGCAGCCAAACACAAATGCACTCGTGCCAGCAGACAGGAAGGGGCAACTCAACACATGAGGGAGAGCGAAGAAATGAAGGAAAAAATAAAAATAACAATACTAATGAAGAAAAGGTTTAGGTTTATATATGAATATGAACAGCATTGTAACACCATGTAAGCACAACAAAGCAGCAAAACAATGTATACAGAACACAGCAGCATAACCATTTTCATGCAAAACACAAGCAAGTTGCACAGCAGCGAAATATCATTATTATACAGAACAAGGTTAAGTGACACTGTTCAAGCAGGACACAGCAGCATAATTAAACAATTTTTAGGCAAAACACAAGCAGGACACAGCAGCCCAACACAGTTCAAGCAGGAAACAGCAGCGAAATACAAAATAAGCAGGAAACAGCAGCGAAATACAAAATAAGCAGGACACAGCAGCGTAACAATTTTCAGGCAGGACACATCATAATTATTATAACGGTTAAGGGACACTGTTCAAGAAGGACACAGCAGCATAATTAAACAATTTCTAGGCAAAACACAAGCAGGACACAGCAGCCCAACACAGTTCAAGCAGGAAACAGCAGCGAAATACAAAATAAGCAGGACACAGCAGCGTAATTAAACAGGACACCGCAGCGTAACAATTTTCAGGCAGGACACACAGCAGCCCAACACGGTTCAAGCAGAACACAAGCAAGTGGCACAGCTGCGGCCACATTTAGCACTGTGCTTGCAAGGCAATTGGAGACTGTGGGTGCAAAAGTTTTACCGGTTTCTTACAGAGTGAGATTGTTGACGAGTCTGAAAAAGTCCAATGCGCCACCTTTCAGCATGTCGCTGGGGAAGATGCAGTGAAGGTCTACAACATGTTACAATTCAGTGAGGAAGAAACAAACAAGAAATGTGCTGAAAAACAAGTTCAGCGATTACTGAGAGTCAGCGTCCAGTTGAAAGCACTGAGGCGTACGGGAGGAATTCAGGGACCAAAAACTGCAGAATTCAGCAAAGTACTCACATATTCTGGCCACCGCATGTCACCGCTGGGAAAGCTACACTTATTATATATATACACATACACATATTGTTGATGGTGATGTACCAGCAATACTAGGACGTGAGACATGGGAGATGTTACAGCAGGACAGGGTAGGAAAGAGCAGCCAAACACAAATGCACTCGCACCAGCAGACAGCAGCTCAGCACATGGGGGAGAGAGAAGAAATGAAGGAAAAAAAAAAATAATGAAGAAAAGGTTTAAGGTTTATATATAAATATGAACAGCACCGTAACACCGCTCAAGCACAACAAAAACACAGCAGCATAATTTTCATGCAGAACACAGCAGCCCAACATGGTTCAAGCAGGACACAGCAGCATAATTAAACAGAACACAGTAGCGTAACCATTTTCATGCAAAACACAAGCAGGAAAGAGCAGCCCAGCACCGTTCAAACAGGGCACAGCAGCATAACGTTGATGAAAAACACAAGCAGGACAGCAGCGAAATTATTATATAGAACAAGTGACACTGTTCAAGCAGAACACAGCAGCGTAATTAAACAGAACACAGCAGCGTAACAAGTTTGATGCAAAATACAAGCAGGACACAGCAGCCCAATACGGTCCAAGCAGAACACAAGCAAGTGGCACAGCTGCAGCCACCTTCAGCACTGTGCTTCTCGTCAAAAATTGGATTTCCTTTCCGCACATCACTGGGGAAGATGCAGTGAAGGTCTACAACATGTTACAATTCAGTGAGGAAGAAACTGAAACAAGAAATGTGCTGAAAAACAAGTTCAGGGATTACGGAGAGTCAAGAAAGAACCTACCCTATGTTCGCCATTTGTTCTTCACGAGAGCTCAGGGTCCAGCTGAAAGCACTGAGGCGTACGGGAGGAATTTGGGGACCAGAAACTGCAGAACTCAGCAAAGTACTCACATATTCTGGCCACCGCATGTCACCGTTGGGAAAGCTACCACTCACCTGTGAACACAAAAGCCAAAAATTCTAAATGAATTTCACATTATTGACAGTGATGTATCAGCAATACTAGAACGTGAGACATGGAAGATGTTAGGTGTGGTTTAAAGAGTGCATGGAATCACAACGTAAAATGACATTCTGATAGACGGTCATCTGTTCACTGTTCTGGGATTCCTACCAGGGCATCACCACATTCAGTAGATCCCATGGTCTCGCCAGCGATTCATCCACCAAGAAAAGTCCAGATTGCCCTGAAAGACAACAATCATTGATGAGCTACACAAAATGGAGAAAAGGGGTGTAATCACTAAACAGCATGAACTGAACGACTGGGTAAGCAGTATGGTCACAGTGGTGAGGATATTGGCAGATCAAACTTCTGATCACATCACAAATCCGGTACATGGCCTTGTGCTCACTGCAGAAGGTCTCAATCTAGATTGAGAGAAAGTGAGAGCTGTAACACACATGCCTACACCAGAAAACAAGCAGGCACTCATGGTCATGATTCATTACCTTTCCAAGTTCATTCCCAGCCTGTCTGAAGTCAGCACACTGATCCAGAGATGCAGCTACTACACACAATCACCATAGAAGGATGGCCCAATGAGAAAAATCCAAACATACTGGACATTCAAAGCAGAAAAGCAAAATACAGATTCAAGACAAGCTGTAGAGAAGACAACTCTAGCAGAACAGCTATTATGACAGATAGACAAAGAGCCCACCAAGCATATACATGTGGGACAAGGTGACAATTCAGAGAAGGGCAACCTGCTATCATGATCAGCCACGATTCTTCACAGTCCAGACGCCAGATGGAAGAACCTATAGGAGAAACAGAAAACAGAACACACGTTCACAGGACACAGTTCAAGTTCCTGTCCTTCTACAGATGTGGTTATGAACATAAACAGAAACAATATCCTGCTTATGAACAAGTGTGCAAATCCTGTAACAGCAAAATCACTAACAAAAATGTGTCTAACAAAACAAATCAAAGCAGAAGGAGAAAAGAAATCATGTAGTTGAACAAAATGCAGAGGTTTACTAATTGAAAAAGCTGAAATCAGAAAAACATCAACACTGTCACAACAAAAGTGAACAGAATGACTGGACAGTAAATAATACAAGAACTTTGCATTCAGCACCAGTGTCCAACTTGAAAACAATGCCATCGCAGCACAGATCTACAAATCCAAAATGCAAGATTGAATTTTACATTGTTGACAGTGCAATACTAGGACGTGAGACATGCGCAACGTTAGGTGTGGTTTAAACATGGAAGAACCTATAGGAGAAACAGAAAACACCTCAGGACGACTGAAAAACAGTTCCCATCAGCATCACCCAATGTTGTTGCCGATTCCCATTTTGAGTCGCAGGTCAGTGAATCCGGTCCACCTGCAGAAACTGGTATTGCAAAACAATCTGACTTACCTGAGTCACATCCGAGAGAGGCATATAGAGAGAGGCTTCTTCCACAGACCTGAAAAAGGCAAAAGACCATGAATTTGGTGAATTGCATGACTCGTTATTCAGAGACAGGACTGTTTGTGGTATTAGGGAAGACTAATTGTTGGCATGGTTGCTGAAAGAAACAGATCAGACATAGACAAATGCCATGAATATCTGCTGTGCAAATGAAGGGACATCAAGTGAAGTGAAAAAAAGTGCTCAATGAAATACAAAACAGAACAGAAACAAAAACAGTTGGGTTTGAACAGAAGAGCAAATCCAAACTAGCTAAAAATGAACAAGCAACAGAAGCAAGCTGCTCCAGATGTGGTTATGAACATAAACAGAAACAATGTCCTGCCTATGGCCAAGTGTGTAAATCCTGCAACAGAAAATCACTTTACCAAAAATGTGTAAATCAAAACGATCACAGCAGAATGAGGAAAAAAAAAAAAAAATCATGTAGATGAACAAAGGACAGAGCAGGAAGATTTCTTCATTGAAACAGTTGAAATCAGAAAAACAGAATATTAGACAAACATCAACACTGTCACAACAAAAGTGAAAAGAATAACGGGACTGAAAATCTTGAAATAAACAAGAACATTGTTTTCAAGTTGGACACTGGTGCTGAATGCAAGGTCATCTCAGGAAATGTCTACAAGTCACTCAGATTTAAAACAAAACTCCAGAACACAGCTTGAAAACCGCTCACATATTCTAGACACTGCAGGTCACCGTTGGAAAAGCTAACGCTCACCCGTGAACACAAAAGCCACAAATGCAAGATTGAATTTCATATTGTTGACAGTGATGTACCAGCAATACCAGGACGTGAGACATGATGGAAGAACCTATAGGAGAAACAGAAAACACGTCCTCAGGGTGGCTGAATAAGTTCCCATCAGCATCACCCAATGTTGTTGGAGATTCCTGTGTCGAGCCGCAGGTGAGTGAATCCGGTCCACCTGCAGAAACTGGTGTTGCAAAACAATCAGTCTTACCTGAGGCACATCCGAGAGAGGCATTCTTCACAAGGTCAGGAAGACAAGTGAAAACACCAGCAAGATAAAAGGACTGAATCTGGAACACACATACAGTACACATTTAGAATATTCACACACACATTCAGAGGACACGGTTCAAGCTCCTGTCCATCTGCTGACTGAACTTAAAGTTACTGTCATTTACTGCATCTTAGATTTGTTTAGTTTATTCTGCAACATCAAGCTATTCTAATAAATATGGTGTCAAATGTACAGTTCATGTAGTTCAGTTCAGAGACTTCATCTCATTTTCCTTGAATTTTAAAGCATTATGGTCCGACAGAGTTTGTATGAACGTTGTTGAGAGTCCTGCACAGCCCAAATCATCCTCATTTATAGTTATATTCATATTAAGAGAAACAAAAAGATATAAATTCAAGTGTGGAGATTTTACATGTTATGTAGCTAAGAGGCAGCCCTAGCTAAGAATTACGCAGGTCACCCAAAAGTAATAAAGTGTAAGTGTACCACAGAGGCCTCCTTCCTCCATACCGCACAGCCATGCAGTGAGGTGAGGATGACTCCATTGGAGGCCCCAGAACCAGACAGCAGGCAGGAGGGTGGTGGAGAGAGCCAGGTCTGCCGATGGAACAGTTGAAACTGGGCATCTCAACACATGGGAGAGAGAGAAAACACAAAGGGTTAGGAGGGAGGGGGGGGTTGGGGGAATCACAGCAAAAACCTTTTAGAAGGGTTACAGCAGGACAGGGTAGGCAAGAGCAGCCAAACGCACTCGCACCCGCAGACAGCAGGGGGCAGCTCAGCACACAGGGAAGAGAGAAGAAATTAAGAAGAAAAAAAATTAATAATAAAATAAGAATAATAATAATGAAGAAAAGGTTTAGGTTTATATATGAATATGAACAGCATCGTTACACCGCTCAAGCACAACAAAGCAGTCAAACAATTTATACAAAACACAGCAGTGTAACCATTCTCATGCAGAACACAAGCAAGTTGCACAGCAGTGAAATATTGTTCAAGCACAAGACAGCAGCGAAACAATTTTGATGCAGGACACAGCAGCCCCACATGGTAAAAGCAGAACACAGTAGTGAAATGTTGTTCAAGCAGAACACAGCAGTAAAATACCAATCAAGCAGAATACAAGCAAGTGGCACAGCAGCGAAATATTTTTTACATTTATGGCATTTAGCTGACGCTCTTATTCAGAGCGACTTACAAGGTTACTCGTATTACATAGGAGGGCCAATGGTGTTAGGAATCTTGTCCAAGGACTCTTATTGGTGTAGCGCTAGCACCTAGTCACCCAGGCCGGGAATCGAACCCCAGTCTCCAACATGGTGCGGTAGCTCAGTGGCAGGTAGTGGTGTTATCTGTTGCGCCACACCAACCACTCATATCATTCAAACAGGACACAGCAGCGTAACAATTTTTAGGTAAAACACAAGCAGAACAGAGCAGTGTAACCATTCTCATGCAGAACACAAGCAAGTGGCACAGCAGCAAAATATTGTTCAAGCACAAGACAGCAGCGAAACAATTTTGATGCAGGACACAGCAGCCCCACATGGTAAAAGCAGAACACAGTAGTGAAATGTTGTTCAAGCAGAACACAGCAGTGAAATACCAATCAAGCAGGACACAGCAGTGTAACAATTTTTAGGTAAAACACAAGCAGGACACAGCAGCGTAACAATTTTGATGCAGAACAAGCAGGACACAGCAGCCCAACACGGTTCAAGCAGAACACAAGCAAGTTGCACAGCTGCAGCAACCTTTAGCACTGTGCTTGCAAGGCAATCTCGTTGAAAATTGGAGACTGTGGGTGCAAAAGTTACCGGTTTCTTACAGAAAGTGGGATTGTTGAGGAGTCTGAAAAAGTCCAATGCGCCACCTTTCCGCACGTCGCTGGGGAAGATGCAGTGAAGGTCTACAACATGTTACAATTCAGAGAGAAAGAAACTGAAACAAGAAATGCGCTGAAAAACAAGTTCAGGGATTACTGAGAGTCAAGAAAGAACCTACCCTATGTTCACCATTTGTTCTTCATGAGAGCTCAGGGCCCACCTGAAAGCACTGAAGCGTACGGGAGGAATTTGGGGAGCAGAAACTGCAGAATTCAGCAAAAGTACTCACATATTCTGGCCACCGCATGTCACTGCTGGGAAAGCTACCGCTCACCTGTGAACACAAAAGCCAAAAATGCTAAACTGAATTTCACATATTGTTGATGGTGATGTACCAGCAGTACTAGGGCGTGAGACATGGGAGATATGTTACAGCAGGACAGGGTAGGAAAGAGCAGCCAAACACAAATGCACTCGCACCAGCAGACAGCAGGGGGCAGCTCAGCACATTGGGGAGAGAGAAGAAATGAAGGAAAAAATAAAAATAAAGAAAAGGTTTAGGTTTATATATATATATATAAATAAATATATGAACAGCACTGTAAACACCACTCAAGCACAACAAAGCAACAAAAAAAAATTATACAGAACACAGCAGCATCATTTTCATGCAAAACAAGCAGGACACAGCAGCCCAACATGGTTCAAGCAGAACACAGTAGCGAAATATCGTTCAAGCAGGGCACAGCAGCATAACATGGATGAAAAACACAAGCAGGACAGCAGCGAAATTATTATACAGAACAAGTGACGCTGTTTAAGCAGAACACAGCAGAGTAACAAATTTGATGCAAAACACAAGCAGGATACAGCAGCCCAACATGGCCGAAGCAGCACACAAGCAAGTGGCACAGCTGCAGCCACCTTTAGCACTGTGCTTGCAAGGCAATCTCATCAAAAATTGGATTTTTAGGTGCAAAAGTTTTACCTGTTTCATACAGAGAGTGGGATTGTTGAGGAGTCTGAAAAAGTCCAATGCGCCACCTTTCCGCATGTCGCAGGGAAAGATGCAGTGATGGTCTACAACATGTTTCAGTTTCTTTCTCTCTGAATTGTAACAAGAAATGTGCTGAAAAACAAGTTCAGGGATTACTGAGAGTCAAGAAAGAACCTACCCTATGTTCACCATTTGTTCTTAATGAGAGCTCTGGATCCAGCTGAAAGCATACGGGAGGAATTCGGGGACCAAAAACTGCAGAATTCAGCACAGTACTCACATTCTGGCCACCGCATGTCACCGTTGGGAAAGCTACCACTCACCTGTGAACACAAGAGCCAAAAATGCTAAACTGAATTTCACATATTGTTGACGGTGATGTACCAGCAATACTAGGACGTGAGACATGGGAGATGTTAGGTGTGGTTGAAAGAGTGCATGGAATCACAAAGCAAAATGACATTCTGATAGACATTGATCTGTTCACTGTTCTTGGATTCCTACCAGGACATCACCACATTCAAGTAGATCCCATGGTCTCACCAGTGATTCATCCACCAAGAAAAGTCCCGATTGCCCTGAAAGACAACAATCATTGATGAGCTACACAAAATGGAGAAAAGGGGTGTAATCATCAAACAGCATGAACCGAACGACTGGGTAAACAGCATGGTCACAGTGGTGAGGATTTTGGCAGATCAAACTTCATGATGAAAGTTCCAAGCTCTGCACACTGAACATACCCATTGAAAGATACAGATTCCTTTGACTTTCTTTTCGAGTGTCCTCAGCTTCAGATGTATTCCAAAGGTCAATTGCAGACTATTAAAGGCCTGGAAGGTGTCGCCAACGTTACGAACGATATCTTAGTCTGGGGTGAAACGGTTAAGGAAACATGACGGCAGGCTCATCCAAGTGCTGAAAAGGGAAAGACTGTGGAACCTGAAACTCAACAAAAACAAGTGCAAGATCAGATCATCCCAAATCCCAGTGCACCTCTCAGAAAACTGCTCGAGCATGACACTCCGTGGCAAGTCGAGCACAAAGCTATGAAAAACTGAAATCTCTGGTACTGGTAACACCATGGTACTGGTACACCATCTGTAGATGCGAGCTCAGAAGGCTTCGGAGCAGCAGTTCTGCAGGAGGGAAAGCCAGTGGCTAAATTACATTCCCAAAGGCAACAGCAAATGATCCAGAGATGCAGCTACTACACACAAGGACCATGGAAGGATGGCCCAATGAGAAAAATCCAAACATACTGGACATTCAAAGAAGAAAAGCAAAATGCAGATTTAAGACAAGCTGCAGAGAAGACAACTCAAGTAGAACAGCTATTATGACAGACAGACAAAGAGCCCCCCAAGAATATACATGTGGGACAAGGTGAGAATTCAGAGAGGGCAACCTGGTATCATGATCAGCCACGATTCTTCACAGTCCAGACGCCAGATGGAAGAACCTATAGAAGAAACAGAAAACAGAACACACATTCACAGGACACAGTTCAAGTTCCTGTCCTTCTCCAGATGTGGTTATGAACAGACACATTTTTGGTAAAGTGATTTTGCTGTTACAGGATTTGCACACTTGTCCATAAGCAGGACATTGTTTCTGTTTAACAAAACAAATCAGAACAAAATGACGGGGGGGGAAATAATCACGCAGTTGAACAAAAAGGCAGAGCAGGAAGATTTCTTCATTGGAACAGTTGAAATAAGAAACAAAAACAGGAGTATTAGATAAACATCAACACTGTCACAACAAAAGTCAATAGAATAACTGGACTGAAAATAAAACAAGAACTTTGCATTCAGCACCAGTGTCCAACTTGAAGACAATGTCATCGCAGCACAGATCTACAAATCAGGTTTGAAACAAAACTTAAATCAAAAATGCAAGATTGATTTTCACATTGTTGACAGTGATGTACCAGCAATACTAGGACGTGAGACATGTGAGACGTTAGGTGTGGTTTAAAGATGGAAGAACCTATAGAAACAGAAAACACCTCAGGACGACTGAAACAGTTCCCATCAGCATCACCCAATGTTGTTGCAGATTCCTGTGTCGAGCAGCAGGTCAGTGAATCTGGTCCACCTGCAGAAACTGGTATTGCAAAACAATCAGACTTACCTGAGACACATCAGAGAGAGACATTCTTCACAAGGTCAGGAAGACAAGTGAAAACACCAGCAAGATACAAGGACTGAATCTGGAACACACATACAGTACACATTTACAATATTCACACACACATTCAGAGGACACGGTTCAAGCTCCTGTCCATCTGCTGACTGAATTTAAAGTTACTGTCATTTACTGCAGCTCAGATTTGTTTAGTTTATTCTGCAACATCAAGCTATTCTCATAAATATGGTGTCAAATGTACAGTTCATGTAGTTCAGTTCAGAGACTTCATCTCATTTCCCTTGAGTTTTAAAGCATTATGGTCCGACAGTGTTTGTATGAACGTTGTTGAGAGTCCTGCACAGCCCAAATCATCCTCATTTATAGTTATATTCATATTAAGAAAGAGAACAAAAAAATATATGAATTCAAGTGTGGATATTTCACATGTTCTGTAGCTAAGAGGCAGCCCTAGCTAAGAATCACGCAGCTCACCCAAAAGTAATAAAGTGTAAGTGTAGCACAGAGTCGTCCTTCCTCCATACTTTACACTGAGGAACTGAACCGGTTAGCAGAGGGAAAAACGGCCGTGGTGGTCGAGGAGCTCCTCGGCTTTTCCGGGGTCACGCAGACGCCGCCAGTCCCTCTCCGGTGCGGGAGTGGAGACGACGACTCTCGGTGTCCGTCGCGCCGGTAGTGCTGGAGCTCAGACGCCGCGTTGGAGGAGTCACGGGTCAAGCTGGACGACTTCCTTGCAGAGCGGCTGGAAAGCTCGTTTTTCCGCGGTCGCCATGTTTCTCGAGGGTAAAGAGAAAAACGCAAAGCGCGGTTAGTGAGACAGAGGACTGTACAGTAACACAGACAGCACAAGGATTCCAACAAGTGTCTAAGATGAAGAAGACAAAGCTCACATTACGGACTATAAAGTAGGATGGCCGGTCGAAGCTCTGCGTGGAATCACGGCTCGAGCTTTGAAAGCAGGGCCGCATCGAAACAGCAGCTCCGAGTCTCCTGAAAATACCTACGATCACGTGACCGCCGGAAACGAAGCTTCCTTACGTCACTGGAACGCAATCACGGTTCAATGCGCGTGAGTTTCCGGTCCCGCTGTAGACGAGCTGCATATAATCTGAAATTTGTACTTAAATAAAACGGAAATACAGAACATGTGTGAATTTGCTTCACTTTCATGATAAAATTATTGACATTCCTCAGCATTCAAGGGTTTTTACGATGTGAAATGACCTTGAATAAAAACATTTTACAGCTCTATTTCTGTGTTCAACAGATGTACAGTCTACATGCACATTCAACAGTGGTGTTTTTCCCTTAATCTAATAGTGTCAAACATGGCTGTTTTGTTTAGGAGGAGAGTAAAGGAATTACACACTCAGATGAAATTCATTCAGTTAAAGGAAGAAACGCAGTCCGACATCGCTGTATGGAGCAGTTTGGACAAAGCTTATGAACACAAGTGAATCAGGCAGTGGTGGTGTAGTATTGTATTTGTACAACAGGTGGCGCAGTAGAGCTGTGAAGCTGAGCAGCATCCAACCACTTTTCCCTCATTTCTGCATGAAAGGGTTGATTGATTACAGACTCATTTTTGTGATAAAGGATCTGCCCTGTTTTTAGACTTTTATAAAGCCTCAGTTCAGCAGAGCTTTATTTTATTAAGTAATTATTATATATTTTCTTTATATTATCTGACAGTAACACACTAAATGTCCAAATGTTTGTGGACACCATTTTTTAATTAATGCATTCAGCAATCAGTTGCACCCATTGCTGAAACTGTCACTGTAATGCAGTATTGCCAATAGAATAGGACTCTCTGGAACAGATAAACATGAACCTATCGGTTCCATGCCTAATGCCAATCGTGGGCTAGAGGGGTATAAAGCCTCCAGCATTGAGCTGAGGAGAGGTGGAACTGTGTTCTCTGGAATGATGGTGCTCATGATGTCCTTTACTTCTAGGGTGAGCTGGGGAAACTTTTTACTTTGAGTTGGAGATGAGGTTGGGTGATCATCCAATATTCTGACCTCACCAATGCTCTTCTTGCTAAATGCATTCCTCACAGCAATGCTCCAAAATCTAGCAGAAAGTCTTCCATGGTGGTAGAAACAGTTAATCCAACAAAAGCAGGCTAAACTCCCTTTTAATACTCTTGATTTCAAAAGAAACAACAAATAAGCAGGTGTCCAAATACTTTTGTTATATAGTGTATTTCTTAGAAATGCTGAATTCTTTTGTTGAAGAGACTCTGGGTCAGTTCTGAGAGCAGCAGGTCTAAAATTAAACCTGGACTAAATAAAGAGAGAAGTTTTAGATTTTACTTTGAGTAGAAACAAATAAACATCCAGAACACATCAGTAATGCAGAACAGCTCTTCATTCAGGCTCTTTTTCTGAACATGATATTAATAATATAAACTTTACAGCTGTTTGGAAAAGATGAAGCATTAAGGAGGAGTCTTAAGTAAGTGTAGAAATGAAGACACTGCTCAGCACTGATGTAAGTATTAATGATAAACTGATTAGTCGTGTGCTTCTCTGTGGACGAGTTGTGATGAAAAAGAGGATCTCAGCCCATTCTCTTCCTACAATGGAAAACACACACACACACACACACACAAAAGTTAAACACTTCATACACTTCCATCTCCAACTATAAGGGTTTATTTAGGGTGTATTCTACACTGCTCACTAACACGTTTCTATAAAACAACAATGGGGCAGAAATGAAAATATTGCAGCACTGATATTAAAAAGTACCACAAGTGTTTGAGCAGCATGAGTATAGAGCTTCTGCACTGACTGCATTTTAAACTGAAGGTCACACTGACTGTCAATAAGAGGAAATATCTCACATACTTTAAAAATGAATCTTCTAGTCTAGATACAGGAGAGGAAACCTCGGTCTCCTGGTTTAAAGACTGTATGTTAAGGAGTTTAGTCAGTTGTGGATAAATGCTGCGTCAGCATGTTCAGAAACTTCAAACAGCATGTTAGCGTGTGGGTTGTTGTGAAAAAGGTTCCTTGGATCTTAGACTCTGATCGCTTTGGCCTCCCAGGGATCAAACTCCCTCTCTCTCAATGACAGGAGCAGCGATTAGACGTTGTGTTGTGTTGCTGTGTATTTTCTAATTAAACTGACGGTTAGAATCAGTGTAGGTACCGAACCCAAGCACAGATTTTACCTTTGAAGATATTCTATTCTAAAATAATGAAACCTCCTGGGATGGTGAAGCTGATCAACAACACATTTATTTCTTATAAAGACATTTGTGTCACGTAGAAGACATGAACCTCCTTAGGGCCTTTCACCTGACATCCTAAGGATTATTATTCAGCAATGACATGGAATACAGCACGCACTGCCCAAATCCTTCTAAAGTTAGAGGAGAGAGGAATGAGTTCCTGTGGAGTTTCAGAGGTTAAAACGGTTCATGATGTTCACCACAGTTTAAACAAACACTGAAAGTTACCTGGAATCATGCTGGACATCTTCTCTAACTGGCTACAAGAGGTATAGTCTTCCTTTTCTTCAGGATCTGCTTGAGAGACAACATGACAAATTATCTAGAACATGTCAAGTGATTTGGATAACGTCAAATACCTCAGAGCTGAATACTAGTTAATAATAATAATAATAATAATAAATTGAAGGGGAGTTGAAGCCTCGGTCTCCTGGTTTCCTGCATCACTGTGGGAGCAAAGGTTCCAGCTCAACCATGACTCACGAAGCAGGATTTTCCTATCAGAATTGAACCCAGCCAGTAGGTCAACACTTAGAGCCATGCTTGAGGGCTACAAGGGGTTTACCCTTGTCGACTTCTTTATTCATTTATTCACTCACCACTCAACTCACATACCTTAATCTTGGGAACTTTAGCCTCCTGGTTCTTTGCTTCATGGTGGACTGTGTAAGAACAGCTTCTCCCTCCACCACTGGACCACAGAGCACAACCTCACAAGCCTGCTGGGAACACGAAGAAGCAGAAACTTCTGCAGAGGAAGCAGAATGATGAGCATCCTGCTGGGAAAAAGTTCAAATTCAGTAGGCATAGCTTCATTCAACCTCACAAGTTAGTCAGAAATTTCATTTTTCTAATGACAAATGACCGGTATTGGGTCCTATGCACAAAAACACAAGCACACATTTCACAACACCTAAACACAATAAATGCATGTAGTCTAATGCAAAACTACTGACAAGGTCTTCCAGCTGTAATAAGTGAACTTTTGTCATTTTTTTTAATTCTGCTACTTAGAAGGAGGACTACGTTCAAATACTGTAAAGCAATCAGTACTTTTTCATTACGCTTCAGAGCAAAAATGTGACCCTGGAAGTTTTCAATTCACACTTAAATAAGAACTAATGAAATATGTGAGGTAAAGTTGAGTTAAACAGAGCTAATGCAGCTCAGCATCAGCTATTAACTCTAACTAATATTCCTACTGGAGGAAACAACAAGATTAGCTAAAACAGCTAACGGCAGAAAGCCTGTGTTGTCGGATGAAACAATATATAAAAGTTAGTCCGTTTTTATCAGGACCTTTTCCAACAACGTGGAAAATAAGACCCCTCTTTTAGAAAGGTTAGAGCTCCCGAAGTTTCTAAGTTAACGCCGAACATCAGCAGCGCTAGCAAGTTAACTCCTACAGTCGTACAGCTAAAGTACAAACACACACGAAACCATAAAACCAAGCTTTCAAATATTCGCTGTACGTTTATGGTCACATATAAGGTAAAAGATCAGCTTAAAAGCAGCTAGTTCACATGAACTCACCTGGCTCTATCGGGAACGTCTGTCCTGGGTGCCTCCTTGAAGTAGACTGACAGACTGGAAGGGGCGATACCGGTGACTGCGCCTCGTCCCAACAGAATTGGACTACAGCTTCATTTGGGCAAAGCTGGAGCGACGATGAGGATTGCAGATGGAAAATCTTCCATAAACTCAAAACTGCTAAAGCTCCTCATTTAGATAACGCTTTAAACACTGTACACTCATATGCAATTGTACACACACTGTTTAATTAGCATATTTGATTTCATTTAGAAAGTCCAGAATATGCTGCTATAGTATTTCTATGTTGTTTATTTGATGAACAATCCACATTTAGTACATCATACATATTTATAGTACTAAACTGTAAATCATACATATTTAAACATTTGATATATTTTGTTATTTTATTAAATAGGTTAATTCTCAGCATCTTTAAAGCTTGCAGATGAAAACACTGAGAGACAGAAAGTGTAAACTTCAGTACTGGAAATCATGATGTAATTGAATTTATTAAAAAATAAATGAAGTGAAATGAAAACTTTAACACTGTAGAAGAAATCTGTCTCTACTGGACAGACACGTCACTTCCGGCTGACAGGTCCAGCGCTTGCTCTCCTGCTGCTTGTTTCTCCCAGTCATATCTTTGTATTAGGGATGAGCAGAACGAGGCTTTTTAACCATTTGAAGCCGAAGTGGTTCATTTGAAGCTGTACTGCGCCACCTGTTGTACAAATACAATACTACACCACCACTGCCTGATTCACTTGTGTTCATAAGCTTTGTCCAAACTGCTCCATACAGCGATGTCGGACTGCGTTTCTTCCTTTAACTGAATGAATTTCATCTGAGTGTGTAATTCCTTTACTCTCCTCCTAAACAAAACAGCCATGTTTGACACTATTAGATTAAGGGAAAAACACCACTGTTGAATGTGCATGTAGACTGTACATCTGTTGAACACAGAAATAGAGCTGTAAAATGTTTTTATTCAAGGTCATTTCACATCGTCTCCAGTAAAAACCCTTAAATGCTGAGAAATATCAATAATTTTATCATGAAAGTGAAGCAAATTCACACATGTTCTGTATTTCCGTTTTATTTAAGTACAAATTTCAGATTATATGCAGCTCGTCTACAGAGGGACCGGAAACTCACGCGCATTGAACCGCGATTGCGTTCCAGTGACGTAACGAAGCTTCGTTTCCGGCGGTCACGTGATCGTAGGTATTTTCAGGAGACTCGGAGCTGCTGTTTCGATGCGGCCCTGCTTTCAAAGCTCGAGCCGTGATTCCACACAGAGCTTCGACCGGCCATCCTACTTTATAGTCCGTAATGTGAGCTTTGTCTTCTTCATCTTAGACACTTGTTGGAATCCTTGTGCTGTCTGTGTTACTGTACAGTCCTCTGTCTCACTAACCGCACTTTGCGTTTTTCTCTTTACCCTCGAGAAACATGGCGACCGCGGAAAAACGAGCTTTCCAGCCGCTCTGCAAGGAAGTCGTCCAGCTTGACCCGTGACTCCTCCAACGCGGCGTCTGAGCTCCAGCACTACCGGCGCGACGGACACCGAGAGTCGTCGTCTCCACTCCCGCACCGGAGAGGGACTGGCGGCGTCTGCGTGACCCCGGAAAAGCCGAGGAGCTCCTCGACCACCACGGCCGTTTTTCCCTCTGCTAACCGGTTCAGTTCCTCAGTGTAAAGTATGGAGGAAGGACGACTCTGTGCTACACTTACACTTTATTACTTTTGGGTGAGCTGCGTAATTCTTAGCTAGGGCTGCCTCTTAGCTACAGAACATGTGAAATATCCACACTTGAATTTATATATTTTTGTTTCTCTTTCTTAATATGAATATAACTATAAATGAGGATGATTTGGGCTGTGCAGGACTCTCAACAACGTTCATACAAACACTGTCGAACCGTAATGCTTTAAAACTCAAGGGAAATGAGATGAAGTCTCTGAACTGAACTACATGAACTGTACATTTGACACCATATTTATGAGAATAGCTTGATGTTGCAGAATAAACTAAACAAATCTAAGCTGCAGTAAATGACAGTAACTTTAAATTCAGTCAGCAGATGGACAGGAGCTTGAACCGTGTCCTCTGAATGTGTGTGTGAATATTGTAAATGTGTACTGTATGTGTGTTCCAGATTCAGTCCTTGTATCTTGCTGGTGTTTTCACTTGTCTTCCTGACCTTGTGAAGAATGTCTCTCTCTGATGTGTCTCAGGTAAGTCAGATTGTTTTGCAGTACCAGTTTCTGCAGGTGGACCAGATTCACTGACCTGCAGCTCGACACAGGAATCTGCAACAACATTGGGTGATGCTGATGGAAACTGTTTCAGTCGTCCTGAGGTGTTTTCTGTTTCTATAGGTTCTTCCATCTTTAAACCACACCTAACGTCTCACATGTCTCACGTCCTAGTATTGCTGGTACATCACTGTCAACAATGTGAAAATCAATCTTGCATTTTTGATTTAAGTTTTGTTTCAAACCTGATTTGTAGATCTGTGCTGCGATGACATTGTCTTCAAGTTGGACACTGGTGCTGAATGCAAAGTTCTTGTTTTATTTTCAGTCCAGTTATTCTATTGACTTTTGTTGTTACAGTGTTGATGTTTATCTAATACTCCTGTTTTTGTTTCTTATTTCAACTGTTCCAATGAAGAAATCTTCCTGCTCTGCCTTTTTGTTCAACTGCGTGATTATTTTCCCCCCCGTCATTTTGTTCTGATTTGTTTTGTTAAACAGAAACAATGTCCTGCTTATGGACAAGTGTGCAAATCCTGTAACAGCAAAATCACTTTACCAAAAATGTGTCTGTTCATAACCACATCTGGAGAAGGACAGGAACTTGAACTGTGTCCTGTGAATGTGTGTTCTGTTTTCTGTTTCTTCTATAGGTTCTTCCATCTGGCGTCTGGACTGTGAAGAATCGTGGCTGATCATGATAGCAGGTTGCCCTCTCTGAATTCTCACCTTGTCCCACATGTATATTCTTGGGGGGCTCTTTGTCTGTCTGTCATAATAGCTGTTCTACTTGAGTTGTCTTCTCTGCAGCTTGTCTTAAATCTGCATTTTGCTTTTCTTCTTTGAATGTCCAGTATGTTTGGATTTTTCTCATTGGGCCATCCTTCCATGGTCCTTGTGTGTAGTAGCTGCATCTCTGGATCATTTGCTGTTGCCTTTGGGAATGTAATTTAGCCACTGGCTTTCCCTCCTGCAGAACTGCTGCTCCGAAGCCTTCTGAGCTCGCATCTACAGATGGTGTACCAGTACCATGGTGTTACCAGTACCAGAGATTTCAGTTTTTCATAGCTTTGTGCTCGACTTGCCACGGAGTGTCATGCTCGAGCAGTTTTCTGAGAGGTGCACTGGGATTTGGGATGATCTGATCTTGCACTTGTTTTTGTTGAGTTTCAGGTTCCACAGTCTTTCCCTTTTCAGCACTTGGATGAGCCTGCCGTCATGTTTCCTTAACCGTTTCACCCCAGACTAAGATATCGTTCGTAACGTTGGCGACGCCTTCCAGGCCTTTAATAGTCTGCAATTGACCTTTGGAATACATCTGAAGCTGAGGACACTCGAAAAGAAAGTCAAAGGAATCTGTATCTTTCAATGGGTATGTTCAGTGTGCAGAGCTTGGAACTTTCATCATGAAGTTTGATCTGCCAAAATCCTCACCACTGTGACCATGCTGCTTACCCAGTCGTTCGGTTCATGCTGTTTGGTGATTACACCCCTTTTCTCCATTTTGTGTAGCTCATCAATGATTGTTGTCTTTCAGGGCAATCGGGACTTTTCTTGGTGGATGAATCACTGGTGAGACCATGGGATCTACTTGAATGTGGTGATGTCCTGGTAGGAATCCAAGAACAGTGAACAGATCAATGTCTATCAGAATGTCATTTTGCTTTGTGATTCCATGCACTCTTTCAACCACACCTAACATCTCCCATGTCTCACGTCCTAGTATTGCTGGTACATCACCGTCAACAATATGTGAAATTCAGTTTAGCATTTTTGGCTCTTGTGTTCACAGGTGAGTGGTAGCTTTCCCAACGGTGACATGCGGTGGCCAGAATGTGAGTACTGTGCTGAATTCTGCAGTTTTTGGTCCCCGAATTCCTCCCGTATGCTTTCAGCTGGATCCAGAGCTCTCATTAAGAACAAATGGTGAACATAGGGTAGGTTCTTTCTTGACTCTCAGTAATCCCTGAACTTGTTTTTCAGCACATTTCTTGTTACAATTCAGAGAGAAAGAAACTGAAACATGTTGTAGACCATCACTGCATCTTTCCCTGCGACGTGCGGAAAGGTGGCGCATTGGACTTTTTCAGACTCCTCAACAATCCCACTCTCTGTATGAAACAGGTAAAACTTTTGCACCTAAAAATCCAATTTTTGATGAGATTGCCTTGCAAGCACAGTGCTAAAGGTGGCTGCAGCTGTGCCACTTGCTTGTGTGCTGCTTCGGCCATGTTGGGCTGCTGTATCCTGCTTGTGTTTTGCATCAAATTTGTTACTCTGCTGTGTTCTGCTTAAACAGCGTCACTTGTTCTGTATAATAATTTCGCTGCTGTCCTGCTTGTGTTTTTCATCCATGTTATGCTGCTGTGCCCTGCTTGAACGATATTTCGCTACTGTGTTCTGCTTGAACCATGTTGGGCTGCTGTGTCCTGCTTGTTTTGCATGAAAATGATGCTGCTGTGTTCTGTATAATTTTTTTTTGTTGCTTTGTTGTGCTTGAGTGGTGTTTACAGTGCTGTTCAGAAGAAATGTTCAGAAGAAATGAAGGAAAAAATAAAAATAAAGAAAAGGTTTAGGTTTATATATATATATATATATATATATATATATATATATATATATATATATATATATATATATATATAAACCTAAACCTTTTCTTTATTTTTATTTTTTCCTTCATTTCTTCTCTCTCCCCAATGTGCTGAGCTGCCCCCTGCTGTCTGCTGGTGCGAGTGCATTTGTGTTTGGCTGCTCTTTCCTACCCTGTCCTGCTGTAACATATCTCCCATGTCTCACGCCCTAGTACTGCTGGTACATCACCATCAACAATATGTGAAATTCAGTTTAGCATTTTTGGCTTTTGTGTTCACAGGTGAGCGGTAGCTTTCCCAGCAGTGACATGCGGTGGCCAGTATATGTGAGTACTTTTGCTGAATTCTGCAGTTTCTGGTCCCCAAATTCCTCCCGTACGCTTCAGTGCTTTCAGGTGGACCCTGAGCTCTCATGAAGAACAAATGGTGAACATAGGGTAGGTTCTTTCTTGACTCTCAGTAATCCCTGAACTTGTTTTTCAGCACATTTTCTTGTTTCAGTTTCTTCCTGACTGAATAGTAACATGTTGTAGACCTTCACTGCATATTCCCCAGCGATGTGCGGAAAGGTGGCGCATTGGACTTTTTCAGACTCCTCAACAATCCCACTTTCTGTAAGAAACCGGTAAAACTTTTGCACCCACAGTCTCCAATTTTCAATGAGATTGCCTTGCAAGCACAGTGCTAAAGGTTGCTGCAGCTGTGCAACTTGCTTGTGTTCTGCTTGAACCGTGTTGGGCTGCTGTGTCCTGCTTGTTCTGCATCAAAATTGTTACGCTGCTGTGTCCTGCTTGATTTGTATTTCGCTGCTGTTCCACTTGCTTGTATCTGCTTGATTGGTATTTTACTGCTGTGTCCTGCTTGAACAACATTTCACTACTGTGTCCTGCTTTTACCATGTGGGGCTGCTGTGTCCTGCATCAAAGTTGTTTCGCTGCTGTGCCACTTGCTTGTGTTCTGCATGAGAATGGTTATAGTGCTGTGTTTTGTATAAATTGTTTGACTGCTTTGTTGTGCTTGAGCGGTGTAACGATGCTGTTCATATTCATATATAAACCTAAACCTTTTGTTCATTAGTATTATTTTATTGTATTTTTTTATCTTTCTTCATTTCTTCTCTCTTCCCTGTGTGCTGAGCTGCCTCCTGCTGTCTGCGGGTGCGAGTGCATTTGGCTGCTCTTGCCTGCCCTGTCCTGCTGTAACCCTTCTAAAAAGTTTTTGCTGTGATTTTTCCCCCCCCCCTCCCTCCCTCCTAACCCTTTGTGTTTTCTCTCTTTCCCATGTGTTGAGATGCCCAGTTTCAACTGTTCCATCGGCAGACCTGGCTCTCTCCACCACCCTCCTGCCTGCTGTCTGGTTCTGGGGCCTCGATTGGAGTCATCCTCCCCTCACTGCATGGCTGTGCAGTATGGAGGAAGAAGGCCTCTGTGGTACACTTACACTTTATTACTTTTGGGTGACTTGCGTGATTCTTAGCTAGGGCTGCCTCTTAGCTACATAACATGTAAAATCTCCACACTTGAATTTATATCTTTTTGTTTCTCTTAATATGAATATAACTATAAATGAGGATGATTTGGGCTGTGTCTCAGGTAAGATTGATTGATTGTTTTGCTACACCAGTTTCTGCAGGTGGACCAGATTCACTGACCTGCGGCTCGACACAGGAATCTCCAACAACGTTGGGTGATGCTGATGGAAACTTATTCTGCCACCCTGAGGATGTGTTTTCTGTTTCTCCTATAGGTTCTTCCATCATGTCTCACGTCCTAGTGTTGCTGGTACATCACTGTCAACAATGTGAAATTCAATCTTGCATTTTTGGATTTTGTGTTCACAGGTGAGCGTTAGCTTTTCCAACGGTGACCTGCAGTGTCTAGAATATGTGAGTGGTTTTCAAGCTGAATTCTGGAGTTTTGTTTTAAATCTAAGTGACTTGTAGACATTTCCTGAGATGACCTTGCATTCAGCACCAGTGTCCAACTTGAAAACAATGTTCTTGTTTATTTCAAGATTTCACTTTTCACTTTTGTTGTGACAGTGTTTGTTTGTCTAATATTCTGTTTTTCTGATTTCAACTGTTCCAATGAAGAAATCTTCCTGCTCTGTCCTTTGTTCATCTGCATGATTTTTTTTTTTTTTCCTCATTCTGCTCTGATTGTTTTGTTTTACACATTTTTGGTAAAGTGATTTTTCTGTTGCAGGATTTACACACTTGGCCATAGGCAGGACATTGTTTCTGTTTATGTTCATAACCACATCTGGAGCAGCTTGCTTCTGTTGCTTGTTCATTTTTAGCTAGTTTGGATTTGCTATTCTGTTCAAACCCAACTGTTTTTGTTTGTTGTTCTGTTTTGTATTTCATTGAGCACTTTTTTTTTCACTTCATTTGATGTCCCTTCATTTGCACAGCAGATATTCATGGCCTTTGTCTATGTCTGATCTGTTTCTTTCAGCAACCTTGCCCACAATTAGTCTTCCCTAATACCACAAACAGTCCTGTCTCTGATTAACGAGTCATGTAACTCACCAAATTCATGGTCTTTCGCCTTTTTCAGGTCTGTGGAAGAAAGCCTCTCTATGCCTCTCTCTAATGTGAGTCAGGTAAGTCAGATTGTTTTGCAATACCGGCTTCTACAGGTGGACCGGATTCACTGACCTGCGGCTCGACACAGGAATCTGCAACAACATTGGGTGATGCTAATGGAGACTCTTTTAGCCGCCCTGAGGAGGTGTCTTCTGTTTCTCCTACAGGTTCTTCCATCATGTCTCACGTCCTAGTATTGCTTGTACATCACTGTCAACAACAAACAGTCCTGTCTCTGATTAACGAGTCATGTAACTCAGTGAATTTGTGGTCTTTTGCCTTCTTCAGGTCTGTGGTCAGTGCTTTCAACGGGCCCAAGAAAAGCTAAGGGCTCCTCGAACACCACTGCCGGTGTTCCTTTTTTCTTACCGGTACCTCAGTGTAAAGTATGGACTAAGGATGACTCTGTGATATACTTTGTGTTTGGTTGCCTCTTTGGTACATAACATAGGTGACATCCCCACAATTGTTTTTTTTTTTTTTTTATTCATATATGAGAATAGCTTGACATTGCAGAATAACCTAAACAAATCTAAGATGCAATAAATGACAGTAACTTTAAATTCAGTCAGCAGATGGACAGGAGCTTGAACCGTGTCCTCTGAATGTGTTTGTGAATATTCTAAATGTGTACTGTATGTGTGTTCCAGATTCAGTCCTTGTATCTTGCTGGTGTTTTTACTTGTCTTCCTGACCTTGTGAAGAATGTCTCTCTCTGATGTCTCAGGTAAGTCTGATTGTTTTGCAGTACCAGTTTCCGCAGGTGGACCGGATTCACTGACCTGCGACTCGAAACGGGAATCGGCAACAACATTGGGTAATGCTGATGGGAACTGTTTTTCAGTCGTCCTGAGGTGTTTTCTGTTTCTCCTATAGGTTCTTCCATCTTTAAACCACACCTAACGTCTCGCATGTCTCACGTCCTAGTATTGCACTGTCAACAATGTAAAATTCAATCTTGCATTTTTGATTTGTAGATCTGCTGCAATGACATTGTCTTCAAGTTGGACACTGGTGCTGAATGCAAAGTTCTTGTAGTTTTATTTACAGTCCAGTTGTCCAGTTTTCCACTTTTGTTGTGACTGTGTCAATGTTTTTCTGATTTCATCTTTTCCAATGAGTAAACCTCTGCATTTTGTTCAACTACATGATTTCTTTTCTCCTTCTGCTTTGGTTTGTTTTGTTAGACACATTTTTGGTAAAGTGATTTTCTGTTGCAGAATTTGCACACTTGGCCATAGGCAGGACATTTGTTTCTGTTTCTGTTCATTACCACATCTGGAGAGGGACAGGAACTTGAACTGTGTCCTGTGAATGTGTGTTCTGTTTTCTGTTTCTCCTATAGGTTCTTTCATCTGGCGTCTGGACTGTGAAGAATCGTGGCTGATCATGATAGCAGGTTGCCCTTCTCTGAATTTTCACCTTGTCCCACATGTATATGCTTGGTGGGCTCTTTGTCTGTCTGTCATAATAGCTGTTCTGCTTGAGTTGTCTTCTCTACAGCTTGTCTTGAATCTGTATTTTGCTTTTCTGCTTTGAATGTCCAGTATGTTTGGATTTTTCTCATTGGGCCATCCTTCCATGGTCCTTGTGTGTAGTAGCTGCATCTCTGGATCAGTGCGCTGACTTCAGACAGGCTGGGAATAAACTTGGAAAGGTAATGAATCATGACCATGAATCTCATGAGTGCCTGCTTGTTTTCTGGTGTAGGCATGTGTGTTACAGCTCTCACTTTATCTCTATCTAGATTGAGTTCTGCAGAGAGCACATGGCCATGTACCGGATTTGTGATGTGATCTGAAGTTTGATCTGCCAAAATCCTCACCACTGTGACCCTGCTGCTTACCCAGTCGTTCGGTTTGGTGATTTACACCCCTAAACAGATGTCTTTCAGAATGTCATTTTACATTGCGATTCCATGCACTCTTTAAACCACACCTAACATCTCCCATGTCTCACGTCCTAGTATTGCTGGTACATCACCGTCAACAATATGTGAAATTCAGTTTAGCATTTTTGGCTTTTGTGTTCACAGGTGAGTGGTAGCTTTCCCAACAGTGACATGCGGTGGCCAGAATATGTGAGTACTTTGCTGAATTCTACAGTTTCCGGTTCCCGAATTCTTCCCGTACGCCACATTGTTTTCAACTGGATCCTGAGCTCTCGTGAAGAACAAATGGCAAACATAGGGTAGGTTCTTTCTTGACTCTCAGTAATCGCTGAACTTGTTTTTCAGCACATTTCTTGTTTCAGTTTCTTCCTCACTGAATTGTAACATGTTGTAGGCCTTCACTGCATCTTCCCCAGCGATGTGCGGAAAGGTGGCGCATTGAACTTTTTTCAAACTCCTTAACAATCCCACTCTCTGTAAGAAACAGGTAAGACTTTTGCACCCACAGTCTCAATTTTCGAAGAGATTGCCTTGCCAGCACAGTGCTAAAGGTGGATGCAGCTGTGCCATTTGCTTGTGTTCTACTTGAACCGTGTTGGGCTGCTGTGTCCTGCTTGTGTTTTGCATGATCGTTGGTACGCTGCTGTGTTCTGCTTGAACGATATTTTACTGCTGTGCCACTTGCTTGTGTCCTGCTTGAACGATGTCAATGAATTGTGTTGTGTATAATAATTTTGCTGCTGTGTCCTGCTTGAACTGTGTTGGGCTGCTGTGTCCTGCTTGTGTCTTGCTTGTGTTCTGCATCAAAATTGTTCCACTGCTGTGTTCTGCTTGATTTGGTATTTCGCTGCTGTGTTCTGCTTGAATAATGTTTCTCTACTAAGTTCTGCTTGATCCATGTTGCGTTGCTGTGTCCTGCTTGTGTTTTGCATCAAAATTGTTCTGCTGATGTCCTGCTTGAATAATATTTCGGTACTCTGTCCTGCTTGAACGGTGTTGGGCTGCTGTGTCTTGCTTATGTTTTGCATGTAAATTGTTTTGCTGCTTTGTTGTGCTTGAGCAGTGTTACAGTGCTCTTCATATTTATATATAAACTTAAACCTTTTCTTCATTATTTTTATTTATTTATTTATTTTCCTCACTGAATTGTAACATGTTGTAGACCTTTACTGCATCTTCCCCAGCGACGTGCGAAAAGGTGGCGCATTGAACTTTTTCAAACTCCTTAACAATCCCACTCTCTGTAAGAAACAGGTAAGACTTTTGCACCCACAGTCTCAATTTTCGAAGAGATTGCCTTGCCAGCACAGTGCTAAAGGTGGATGCAGCTGTGCCATTTGCTTGTGTTCTACTTGAACCGTGTTG
Organism: Salminus brasiliensis; assembly: GCF_030463535.1. NCBI lineage: Eukaryota > Metazoa > Chordata > Actinopteri > Characiformes > Bryconidae > Salminus > Salminus brasiliensis. Next base: position 16,873,568 of record NC_132900.1, read on the forward strand.
GGCTGCTGTGTCCTGCTTGTGTTTTGCATGATCGTTGGTACGCTGCTGTGTTCTGCTTGAACGATATTTTACTGCTGTGCCACTTGCTTGTGTCCTGCTTGAATGATGTCAATGAATTGTGTTGTGTATAATAATTTTGCTGCTGTGTCCTGCTTGAACTGTGTTGGGCTGCTGTGTCCTGCTTGTGTCTTGCTTGTGTTCTGCATCAAAATTGTTCCACTGCTGTGTTCTGCTTGATTTGGTATTTCGCTGCTGTGTTCTGCTTGAATAATGTTTCTCTACTAAGTTCTGCTTGATCCATGTTGCGTTGCTGTGTCCTGCTTGTGTTTTGCATCAAAATTGTTCTGCTGATGTCCTGCTTGAATAATATTTCGGTACTCTGTCCTGCTTGAACGGTGTTGGGCTGCTGTGTCTTGCTTATGTTTTGCATGTAAATTGTTTTGCTGCTTTGTTGTGCTTGAGCAGTGTTACAGTGCTCTTCATATTTATATATAAACCTAAACCTTTTCTTCATTATTTTTATTTATTTATTTATTTTCCTCACTGAATTGTAACATGTTGTAGACCTTTACTGCATCTTCCCCAGCAATGTGCAGAAAGGTGGCGCATTGTACTTTTCAGACTCCTCCACAATCTCCCTCTCAGTAAGAAACAGGTAAAACTTTTACACCCACAGTCTCCAATTTTCGAAGAGATTGCTTTGCCAGCACAGTGCTAAAAGTGGCTGCAGCTGTACCACTTGCTTGTGCTCTGCTTGATCCATATTGGGCTGCTATGCCCTGCTTGTATTTTGCATGATCGATGGTACGCTGCTGTGTTCTGCTTGAACGATATTTTACTGCTGTGCCACTTGCTTGTGTTCTGCTTGAACGATGTCAATTAACTGTGTTGTGTATAATAATTTTGCTGCTGTGTTCTGCTTGATCCATGTTGCGTTGCTGTGTCCTGCTTGTGTTTTGCATAAAAATTATTCTGCTGTGTCCTGCTTGAATAATATTTCTCTACCATTTCCTGCTTGAACGGTGTTGGGCAGCTGTGTCTTGCTTGTGTTTTGCATGTAAATTGTTTTGCTGCTTTGTTGTGCTTGGACGGTGTTACAGTGCTGTTCATATTCATATATAAACCTAAACCTTTTCTTCATTATTTTTATTTATTTATTTATTTATTTATTTATTTATTTATTTTCCTCACTGAATTGTAACATGTTGTAGACCTTTACTGCATCTTCCCCAGTGACGTGCAGAAAGGTGGCGCATTGTACTTTTCCGACTCCTCAACAATCCCACTCTCCGTAAGAAACAGGTAAAACTTTTGCACCCACAGTCTCCAGTTTTTTACAAGATTGCTTTGCCAGCACAGTGCTAAATGTGGCTGCAGCTGTGCCACTTGCTTGTGTTGTGCTTGATCCATGTTGGGCTGCTATGCCCTGCTTGTGTTTTGTATGATCGTTGGTACGCTGCTGTGTTCTGCTTGAACGAGATTTCACTGCTGTGCCACTTGCTTGTGTTCTGCTTGATTGGTATTTCGCTGCTGTGTCCTGCTTGTGTTTTTCATTAAAATTGTTACGCTGCTGTGTTCTGCTTGAACGATGTCAATTAACTGTGTTCTGTATAATAATTATGCTGCTGTGTCTAAAAATCCAATTTCTCGAGATTGCCTTGCAAGCACAGTGCTAAAGGTGGCTGCAGCTGTGCCACTTGCTTGTGTTCAGTTTGATCCATGTTGGCCTGCTGTGTCGTGCTTGTGTTTTGCATGAAAATTACGCTGCTGTGTTCTGTATAAATTGTTGTGCTTGAGCGGTGTTAGTGTTGTTCATATTCATATATAAACCTAAACCTTTTCTTCATTATTACTTTTTCTTCATTTCATCTCTGGTCTCCATGTGCTAAGCTGCCCCCTGCTGTCTGCGGGTCCGAGTGCATTTGTGTTTGGCTGCTTTTGCCTACAATGTCCTGCTGCAACCATTTCTAAAAAGTTTTTGCTGTGATTCCACCCCTCCCATCCTAACCCTTTGTGTTTTTTTTTTTTTTTTCCTCTCGTTTCCATGTGTTGAGATGCCCAGTTTCAACTGTTCCATCGACACGCCTCTCCCTCTCTCTCCACCACCCTCCTGCCCGCTGTCCGGTCCTGGGTCCTCGAATTGAGTCATCCTCCCCTCACTGCATGGCTGTGCTTATGACCGTGTACCTGCATGGACTTCATTTCACTCCTGTTTTCATCTTTTTATGGCTTGATGGCACATTGGCCATATTCCCTTATTTCCGTGTTTTATTGCTGTTTTGCTTTTCATTGTGCTATCCGGTGTCGACCAGAGGAGGATGGGTTCCCTTTTTGAGTCTTGGTTCCTCCTTTTTCCTTGCCACTGTTGCCACTGGCTTGCTCAAATGATCTCTGTAAAGCTGCTGTGACCACATTTGTTGTGAAAGCGCTGTATAAATAAAATTCATTTGAATTGAATCCTGTATTCTGTGTGAGTTATTCTCCTCTATGCTGGTTGTGTACTGTTATGCTACCATATTTTGGTTGAAAGAGAACTGGTACTGTATTCTGTATTAAAATAATTATTCTAATGTCTTCTGAATGAAAGCGTTATGCTACTCTGTTGTGAATGAACAGTTTCAGGCTACTGTGTCCTGTAAGACATTGTTACGCTACTCTATTCTGGTAGAACAGTGTTCTGTTACTGTGGTCTGTAGGAAAGTTCTGCTACTTTTTATACAGAATTCAGTAGCATAGCTCTGAATACGGGATACAACAGTGTTGCACTTCACATTCATCATGGAGCTTGTAGCGCCCCCTATGGATTCTATAAGAGGGTTAGCGTAGCCCATTTTCCAGATAACATGATTCACCCCCTAAAATGTAATCCTAAAAATACTGTAAATATCAGAAATCAAACATTTCATACCCCACTGTATCTAGGTTAAAGTACCTGAAGCAGAATTTCACACAGTTGAAAAGACCTAAAATAAAATGTTTAAAGTACCTGACCGAGAACGGCAAAAGTTTCACCCCACACAGGAGAAATGACCTGAAATGAAATGCTGAATTCTCCACTTCATATGTCTGATAGAACTTGAACTTCAGAGAAACACAGCTAATCAGAACAAAGCTCATTTACATATATCTTAAAGGCACTGTAATAAACAAAAACAGCCAGTTTTAATTGTAAGGGCTAAAGTGTGATTCACAAACACTAAGTAGGACTGAAGAGAAAAGAGGGAAAATGGAGTTTATGGTCCTTTAACATAATATTTGGACATTTAGGCCCAGCCCTAGGTGCGTCTTAATCTTCACACATCACTGCTATTACATTATCAAAAATGTTAAAAAACAAAAAAATACATTTAAAATAATGACAGGATACAGAGTGGTAAAAGGTGCCTTGCATGCAGAGTTCAGTGGAGTTTCATCAAGTTCATGCACAGAGTGGATTCTGCTGGAGTTCTGTTTGTATATAGATCATGTAGCTGGTAGAGAACTGCTCAAGCGCTGCTCCTGTATTTTCTCTTAAAGCAGTTCAAAACTATGCCTGACCATCAAGGTCTATACATGACCTTTTAAGAATAGTGGACACACTTCTTGATTCACTGAATAACTTCTTTTCTCAATACTTTTAAAATATTAACATTAACATTTTAAAATATTAACAATTTATTAACATAAAGGTGTTCTTTATCAGCTGCTCAGGGTAAATGCTGTGCTAATGCTACTGTTCCTCTCCTTCTTTCCCATTAAGAATAGAGCATCTATGGCGAGACGTTTAGCTGAGTGTAAATGAGCTGTACTATTGTACAATTTCAGAATGTTCATTTGTCCCCCGCCACTGTCTACCTTAAGACTAGATTACTGTAATGCACTTTTATCAGGTTGTTCCAGCAGGAACCTCAATAAACTTCGACTAGTTCAAAATGCTGCAGCCAGGGTCCTTACTAAAACTAGAACATTTGACCATATCAGTCCAGTTCTATCAGCACTGCACTGGCTCCCAGTTAAATTCTGTACTGATTATTAAATTCTTCTATTAACATACTAAGCCCTACATGGCCTCACTCCTGAGTACCTGCGAGATCTTATTACATATTATGATCCATCAAAAATACTTAGATCTCAGGCTGCTGACTTCTTAGTAGTTCCCAAAATTCTGAAAACCTCAGCTGGGGGAAGAGCCTTTTCTTATAAAGCCCCCCAACTCTGGAAATAAATAAAGTATAACCTCGGTGATAGTCTTCTCTGCTCATGGCCAAATGTTGATCCTTCAGGTAGCGATCTGTGGCCTCGACCAGACTAAAATATTCTCTCAGACTTCTTTGACAGTTACAAACGGGGCGAAAAGGTGTAGCGGGGTAGGAAACGCCATCCACTGCCAAATGTTAAGATTCTACGTCATAGTGATGAAAATGAAAAGGGTTGCGAGTGTAAGAACCGCTAAAGGCCTGGTTATGGACGAATCCCAACCCTATAAATTTAGGCACTTGTTTCAGAAACAAATGATCTTGACTGGATCCGCGGTCACCGGCGGGGACACTGATCAGTGCAGCGGTCACGCGCTCCAGCGGATACTTGGTGTTTGAGCTCATCAGAGCGGAGGTGTGAGCGAGGTTCACGCCCGTTGACTTTTCTGAAGTACAGCAGAGCCGACAGGATGCGTAGTTTATAGCCGGGTTTTGATCAGAAGACATCAAAACTAATTCGTATTTATCACGCAGCAGTTTAACTCTCACGTCCACGGAATTTAAAAATGTCTGTGTCTGTGTCCCATCAGTTCAAAAACCCGGCTCCGTTCGCTGAATTCGCTCCTCTATGACAGGCCCTGGTTCTCTCCAGTGGGGTCAGCGTCGTCCATATGTCCCGCAGTATCCCTTCTAAACATGCCGGTGGGAAATTGAGATGCAGGGTCTCCTCAGAATAATTCAGCAAACACTCCATGGCGGCTCGGTAGCCGTAGGTCGAACTGCTCTGGGAAATCAGTTTATCGCCCAGAGAAACTTCCACCTGGCTAAAAAGGCTCGCGATGGGGTAGTTGATCAAACCGACCTTGGCGTCGTGCGCTAAATCAGAATCGTCCGGATTCGTCATTTTGCAGGTCAGGTACAACAGCCAACGATTCAAATCCAGATGCTCGTCTCCGGAACCTGCTACGAAGAAATGTATGGGACCGGTGTCTGTGATGGATGTGATGGGTGGCGTTTCACATATTTGTAAGATTCGATGCTGGTTTGTGTGATAGGCAGAGTAAATAAGCCCAACTCTGATATCAAACACTCGGTAGAAGCGGCGTGTATCAGAGACATGCTTGTTTTTGTTTTGTTGATTTTTTCTTCTTCTTCTTCTTTTTAAAATTTATCGGGACTCAGTCAAACTCTTTTCCTCTTCTTTGCGGTTTTGGTCTTTGTTTCTTTTTCTTTTTCTTCAAAGAATGTCCAAAGGTCAGCGCCTCAGTCACTTTCTGCTTTGTAAGGAGATCCTCTGATTTTATGGGGGTTAGACACGCGTTGCCCCGGAGGGCGCATGTGCACGCGACTGAGCGCGGACAGACCTGTGCCCTCTTTACTGTCCGTAAATCTTCGAACCGCTTTGTCCGCCACAGCAGAAACAACATATTTAGCAATGTTCTGAACAGCCGTCTTGAGGTGTGGGTGGACTAGACTGAAAGCTTTTTGAAACAGCGACACGTCTGAATATACGTACAGATAAAACCTCCACCCTTTATACAGGCCGGGTGCTCGCCCCTGTGCGCAGCGACCCACCGATGTTCTGTGAAACCCAGAATATCTGCAAAAGCTCCAGACGTTCTAACGTTAACGGGCTACTTATTTTCCCAGACCAAACGCTTCATTTCTTCTTTTTCAAGGTTAAGTTGGAGGCGTCTGGTCAGTGGGTCTAAAACAAAATTACACCACAGGTCTTTTTCCTAAAAAACTTGTTTATTTTGAGCAAAAGTTCCTCGACGGTGGCATAAAAACCACCGTGTGCTTTTCTATATGAATCAGTTCCAAACCGAAATTAAACCAAATTTCAACCTCTTCTGTTTTCCCTCTGTGGTCTAGGCAGAGTGCACCACGTCGTCGGATAGTTCATTTCTGAGAGACCCACCACCCAGCACCCTTTCAGACAAACAGTTTTAGACAACTTTACGCAATAACTAGAAATTTCGTTTTGCGGATACAGTTTGGGACATGTGTTCCTGAGAAGCGTGATGTAAAAATCGCTGTTCTCCTCCATGTCTTAGTACGACTGCGGGGGAGCGAGGTCATGAGCATCCCTTTCATCTATCCACCAATCACATTTCAGATCCCAACTTTTCCATCTGACTTTTATTTAATTCTAGCCAATATTTATTTTTTAATTTGATACATTCTGTTTTTCAGCACAACTATGTTCTGCATTTCTTCTTCGTAAAAAGAATCATCTATTACCTCTCCTTCCAGATCCCTAAGTTTATACATGGGCGGGTCTCTTTTTAACACCTCCTTTATGAAAAAATATTCGACTGAAAATGTTTGCCTTTGGTGAATGCCCTGCCTTCTTTGGCAATGTGAACCACGTCGTTCACTGTAAATGTAGATAGCCAGATATTTTTAACCACCAACCCGTTTACCTTATAAATGATAAACTTGAACTTGATTAGGGCGCGTCACCTCAACGGGTTTCATTCTGACAGATCTGTGAAACGTACGATTGTATGAATGCACCAGATCTTTCAACGCATCTAAATACCTGTAAGTGTTTAACCCCGTAAAATACCTAAACATACGACCCGTGAGAGTTGTGTTGAAACGCTCCACCACCGAGGCCTTCAGTTCTCTAGCCGTAGTAAAATGTCTAATGTTATATCTTTTCAAAGGGTTTCAAAAAGATTTGTTTAAAAACTCCTTACCTTTGTCGGATTGTAGAGTGACGGGTCGTCTGCCTTCCAAAAATATTTTATAAGCCCTAGTCACGATTCATGCTCATTTATTTTACCCAGGAGTTTTTAGAAAAAATGTCTATACACGTGAGAATATTTTTTTCATCATTGTACTGAAAGATTGCTTAAATCCACCAAATCAATTTGCCACTGAGCTTCCTTTTCCAAAACTAGAACCACGTTCCTTCTGAAATTAATTAGTCTGGGTTTATGTAAGGAATATGTGTCTAAACTCCCAAGAAAAACATCGGCCTCATTTTATTAATTATTATTATTATTATTATTATTATTATTATTATATTATTATTGAAGGAACCAGAGAACTTAAGACTACGGATAAAACTGTCTACCGCTCAAACTCCCCACCGTCCTAATAAAGTTCTTCTAAACGTTCGTTTGCTGCCATAACGTTTAGAAATAAAGCCCAAAACAAAACAAGCAAATTAACAAACAAACAAAAAAAAAACTCAAATGACAGACTGTGCGTATGTGTGTTTTTTTTTTATACCAATATATATATTTAGGTATTATGGAAAAACCCACCTCCAGAAGAACCCGTTCCTCCTCCACCCTTTTATCAACAACAACAACAACAAAAAAACTTGAATAAAAAGTTGTAGATAGTTTTTTTTTTTTTTAATTGGATGCAATTTTTTTATATGTTATGTTTTTTTGTTGGTTTAGGAACACTGAATAAGTAAAAAAAAGTTGTTAAACATCATACGTAATAATATGTTGTATTAATAATATGAAACATGCTATATATGTTTAATCAGTGTAGTTAAATACATTTAAGGCAAAAACATGTTAAATATGGATATGGAGTAATACTATGGGGATTTCTTTTTTCTACATCAGGATATATATATAACATGAAATACATAAAAATGAGAAGAGGAACATGTTTAATAAATGAAATGACAGCGTGCAGAAAAACAAAGCGGTAACAGTAGCAGCAGCATTTTTTTCACCAACCTCAGACTTCATTAGAATGTTATACAGGGATGCAGCAGCCTCTTTACACTGATCACTAAACTCCTCATTGTGAAAATAACGAATCAACGCCTCAAAGGGATTTTTGGAAAGATAGTCGGACGTAGATTCTTCAACTGTCAAATCATCTTGCAGCTGGTCGTGAAACTTTTTCAGGATCCTCGTTACAAATCCATCCAGCTGGTCGGTAACTCCAAACTCCAGACGCATGGTTTGGTGAAGGAGGCTCTCGCTTTCGTCCAGAACGCTGAACCACTTTTGTTTGAACACATCTAGGAAACGCACCGGCACTCCTTCCACACAGGTCTGTTGATTTTGTGATGAATGGTCAATCAATTTTACACCCCTCACACTGTTGCTCATTCCATTCTCTGATAATATCTTTGAGAGCTCGTGTGCAGATCCTTTCCTAAAGCTTTGACATTTCTGTCATTTTATCATTTCTTGGTTTCCCGTTTCACCTTTTCTTCCACTTCTTCTTCTTCACGTCGACCATTCTCCGATACCTTCACCTCATCATCGTCATCATCATCATCATCATCATCAACCTCCCATTCTTTAACACCCACAATTTCTACGTTCTCAGATTCGTCGCTCACCGTGGTTTCATCATCATCATCATCATCATCGTTGTCGCTCCCGGAGGATGGCAGGTTTGTCATCATTATGTTTATCACATCTTCTTCTGAACTTTTCTCGTCTGTAAGAGGTGAACCGGGCCGACTTTCGATGCCGTTTTGCTTCTCGCTTAGCGAAGGTGAGGACAACCTTCACCCGTTTGTTGTTTTTAAATTCATCGTCGTCGTCCTGGTCGTTTTGACTGGTCAGCAGGACTCTCGTCCCAGGTATGTCGCAGTCGATACAGGTGCACTTGTCTCTCGCTGGTGACAGAGAAAGAAAAGTGTTGAAAGGATCGTACGTGATTACTGTGATTTGAATGGTCAAACATAAGGCATCTCTTCCACATGAACTATGGAAGCTGATTAAGGTATAAAATAAATAAACAAACAAAAGAAAACGTTTTACTTATCTGTCAAAATGTGACGGGTCGTTTCATAGACGTCTAAAAGTTTAGATTCCAGCAGCGAACCTTCAGTGATCTCCTCGGTCTCATTTTCGAGTGAAGTGAAAAAGTTAATCATTGCTCCTCGTCATTTTCACACAAACTTTCTTCACGTACGACCTCAGCCGTTCACACCTCCAGCTGAACTCTGCAGGGGTTATCGTGCTCCATATAGCGTGAGATGATCAGAGTTATGCATCGTTGTTGAAAGGCGGATCTCATCTTAACGCTCATCAGTCCACCTTTCCTTACAGACACAGAGGAGCCCGAATCGTGAACGGTGGGTCTCGTGTTTCGTGTCTGAACCAGCATAGAATGGATTTCTCCAACTCACGTGTTTTCGGGATGGTTTGATTGAGCATGTACAGCTCTCTCTCTCTCTCTCTCTCTCTCTCTCTCTTTCAGTCAGCTTCACATTGGTCAGGTTACAGTTCTTTTCCTTCTCAGAAAAGCTGGACTTGTGAAAAACAACGTAACGTTCTCCGTTTTTGTTCTTTTTTGGTGAAATGACCAGAGACCCTTTTCCCTCAAAGTCTTTAATCTGGCGCTGTTTGAACAGTCTATCAGAGCACCGGAAAACAAAGTTGCTCGGTCTTCTTTTCCCCAGCGTGACGTTTTGTTTCACATCATCCTTTTTATCACGTTTATCTCCCGGAGGTTTCACCCTCGAAACGACATTTTCAGACACCATTTCCTCTCTGATGACGGACGGCCAGTATTCCGGAGGAATGTTGCAATATCTTCGGCCGTAGGTGCGAGATCCTCTACTACCATTTGCTCCCGCAACTTTTTAAACCACAGGGAAACGGTACGCTGTGCAAATGCAGGTTTTTCCGAAAGCTTTCTTCCTACGTTTCCTTGGTGAAAGTAGTCCGATCGATTCAAGATCCTCCTTGGGAAGTTGGCTGGAATCCATACTGAGTTTCCTCAAAGTGTGTGTGTGTGTGTGTGTTTGGGTCCCGCTCTTTCACTGGTGATGTGTGGAAGATCTACGGTCAGAGGTGGGGTTTTTAAAGCAATTCTGTAACGTCACCCCGACCATTTACCATTATGTTTTAGTCACGTTTTACAGAGAGGAACTATTTGATGAAAACACACGCCTTACTTTTCTCAAACCCAAACGCCAAACCATAAACATTTAAGACTTTGCTTCTCTCTGACTAAGGGTCTTTGGTGCAGCTGTGACACGCACACACACACACACACAGGAAAACTGTGGGAAAAATTTCACACAATCGAATTTCACACAATCCTACATAATCCTAGGGTAGGAAAAAAAATGGGAAGCAAAAAAAAGTCCTACCGTGGACAAAGAATTAGAAACATTTCCCACACTTCTACCATTGGAAAAAAAATGGGAAATATTTGCACAAATTTACCTACTCAATGATGTCACGTGGGACAATCCGACCAAGTGACATCACATTCCCACGGTCCTAAATCTTTTTGGCATAAAGTGGTACTTATTACTACTGATATTTAAACAGATGTGTTAAAGCTTACAACCAACTTGGCGTACAGTCGCTTTATTGAGGGACAGAAACAGCCGGGGTACACCAGGACTACCCAAACACCAGTTATAATTACTGCTCCCAGAACGAATGTGCAAATTCCCTCCCACACAGAGATCAGATTTTAGGGGGGGGAGAAAGTTAAAATACAGTGGTGTAGTTTTAAATATGAAGAAATAATAAGTCTTCCTCACAATTACATATTCTTCTTAAAAGTAAGATCAATAGTTTAGGTTTAGTTGGAGTTTTACACTGTAAATATCATTTATTTATTTATTTATTTATTTATTTGAACATTTTTAGTCTTCTTCAAGGTAACTGCAGTGCAAACACACAAAAAAACGCTCACCTCTCTCCCTGAGTCAGGTGTTCAACTTCTGGTGGGACTTCTTCCAAATGAAGAGTTTCCTCCTTGTACTGACTCACAAAGTCTCTGATTTTCACTGTTTTATGAAAGAGTTGTCAGAGAGTTAGGAAATCACGGCTTCTGTAAATCCACGGTTCACAGTGTCTCCGTCTGACTTCAGCCAAGTCAGCTTCACTTCTACCAGTAAGGATAACGGTACCAGTACTGCAAATAGTACCAGTACAAAGGAGAAGAGGAAGACCATGATGACCAAGCTGTTTTCTAGTTCAGCCATTGTAAATGACATTCAATTACATCATGATTTCCAGTACTGAAGTTTACACTTTCTGTCTCTCAGTGTTTTCATCTGCAAGCTTTAAAGGCGCTGAGAATTAACCTATTTAATAAAATAAAAATATATAAAATGTTTAAATCTGTATGATTTACAGTTTAGTACTATAAATATGTATGATGTACTAAATGTGGATTGTTCATCAAATAAACAACATAGAAATACTATAGCAGCATATTCTGGACTTTCTAAATGAAATCAAATATGCTAATTAAACAGTGTGTGTACAATTGCATATGAGTGTACAGTGTTTAAAGCGTTATCTAAATGAGGAGCTTTAGCAGTTTTGAGTTTATGGAAGATTTTCCATCTGCAATCCTCATCGTCGCTCCAGCTTTGCCCAAATGAAGCTGTAGTCCAGTTCTGTTGGGACGAGGCGCAGTCACCGGTATCGCCCCTTCCAGTCTGTCAGTCTACTTCAAGGAGGCACCCAGGACAGACGTTCCCGATAGAGCCAGGTGAGTTCATGTGAACTAGCTGCTTTTAAGCTGATCTTTTACCTTATATGTGACCATAAACGTACAGCGAATATTTGAATGCAATATTCAATGTATTTTTATGGTTTCGTGTGTGTTTGTACTTTAGCTGTACGACTGTAGGAGTTAACTTGCTAGCGCTGCTGATGTTCGGCGTTAACTTAGAAACTTCGGGAGCTCTAACCTTTCTAAAAGAGGGGTCTTATTTTCCACGTTGTTGGAAAAGGTCCTGATAAAAACGGACTAACTTTTATATATTGTTTCATCCGACAACACAGGCTTTCTGCCGTTAGCTGTTTTAGCTAATCTTGTTGTTTCCTCCAGTAGGAATATTAGTTAGAGTTAATAGCTGATGCTGAGCTGCATTAGCTCTGTTTAACTCAACTTTACCTCACATATTGAATTAGTTCTTATTTAAGTGTGAATTGAAAACTTCCAGGGTCACATTTTTGCTCTGAAGCGTAATGAAAAAGTACTGATTGCTTTACAGTATCTGAAAGTAGTCCTCCTTCTAAGTAGCAGAATTAAACAGCTCCAGAAGCTGCTGTTTGTCTAGATATTGGGAGGCAGGGGCTAAATCTGGTATTCCTGCTCATACTTTGGCAACACAGGGTAAAATGAATTTGTGGGTTTTATTAGATCCTGAAATGTATTTGCAGAGACACTGAATTAACTGTAGCTAACGATATAATAATATATAGAAACATTAGGTCCAGAAGCTCACGGGACTTGGGACAGGATTTGCTGTACCACAACACACTGGCAGTGCTTAAACAGTAGAAACATTAAATTAGTAGGTATTATTGCAACCTCAGTTTAATTTAATGTTTAAATGTACGGTGGGTGCCTCCAGGACCAGGGTGGAGAAGCTGAATGGCTGAAGTGAACGCTTTAGCAACTGAACTGACAGCCCATATGCTAAATGAAGTTAATGAGGCTGTAACTGTGAAAACGAGAGCCAGTAGTAATCTAGATTTTCCAGACATAACCTGGAATTCTAGTAGCGTCTAGTAGAGTCTACAGACTATGGATATTGTGAAAATGTGGAGTAGACACAGATGCAGAACTTTTAAGCACAGTTGGTGATGGACCTGACCTCGCCTCAGCCATGAACTACAGAACTACAGAATGAAGGTGTTATCTTTCAGGGAGACACCGACAAAGTCAGACATGTCCATGTGATTAACCTGCTTGAGCTTTTTTAAAATGTACCAGACTTTGAAGCAAAGAACAGATAAAGAGGTCAGTCAGTTTGCACACCACGAGAACCACCAGTTTGACAAAAGCCCACTTATTACAGCTGGAAGACCTTGTCAGTAGTTTTGCATTAGACTACATGCATTTATTGTGTTTAGGTGTTGTGAAATGTGTGCTTGTGTTTTTGTGCATAGGACCCAATACCTGTCATTTGTCATTAGAAAAATGAAATTTTTGACTAACTTGTGAGGTTGAATGGAGCTATGCCTACTGAATTTGAACTTTTTCCCAGCAGGATGCTCATCATTCTGCTTCCTCTGCAGAAGTTTCTGCTTCTTCGTGTTCCCAGCAGGCTTGTGAGGATGTGCTCTGTGGTCCAGTGGTGGAGGGAGAAGCTGTTCTCACACAGTCCACCATGAAGCAAAGAACCAGGAGGCTAAAGTTCCCAAGATTAAGGTATGTAAGTTGAGTGGTGAGTGAATAAATGAATAAAGAAGTCGACAAGGGTAAACCCCTTGTAGCCCTCAAGCATGGCTCTAAGTCTTGACCTACTGGCTGGGTTTAATTCTGATAGGAAAGTCCTGCTTCGTGAGTCATGGTTGAGCTGGAACCTTTGCTCCCACAGTGATGCAGGAAACCAGGAGACCGAGGCTTCAACTCCCCTTCAATTTATTATTATTATTAACTACTATTAAACTCTGAGGTATTTGATGTTATCCAAATCACTTGACATGTTCTAGATAATCTGTCATGTTGTCTCTCAAGCAGATCCTGACGAAAAAAGAAGAAACCTTTTTCCTCAACAACCCTCACGCTAACATGCTGTTTGAAGTTTCTGAACATGCTGATGCAGCATTTATCCACAACTGACTAAACTCCTCAACATACAGTTTTTAAACCAGGAGACCGAGGTTTCCTCTCCTGTATCTAGACTAAGATTCATTTTTAAAGTATGTGAGATATTTCCTCTTATTGACCATCAGTGTGACCTTCAGTTTAAAATGCAGTCATTACAAAAGCTCTACACTCATGCTGCTCAAACACTTGTGGTACTTTTTAATATCAGTGCTGCAATATTTTCTTTTCTGCCCCATTGTTGTTTTATAGAAACATGTTAGTGTGCAGTGTGTAGAATACACCCTAAATAAACCCTCATATTTGGCGATGGAAGTGTATGAAGTGTTTAATGTGTGTGTGTGTCTGTGTCTGTGTCTGTGTGTGTGTGTGTGTGTGTGTGTGTGTGTGTGTTTTCCATTGTAGGAAGAGAATGGGCTGAGATCCTCCTTTTCATCACAACTTGTCCACAGAGAAGCACACGATTAATCAGTTTATCATTAATACTTACATCTGTGCTGAGCAGCGTCTTCATTTCTACACTTACTTTAGACTCCTCCTGAATGCTTCATCTTTTCCAAACAGCTGTAAAGTTTATATTATTAATATCATGTTCAGGAAAAGAGCCTGAATGAAGAGCTGTTCTGCATTACTGATGTGTTCTGGATGTTTATTTGTTTCTACTCAAAGTAAAATTTAAAACTTCTCTCTGTATTTAGTCCAGGTTTAAGTTTAGACCTGCTGCTCTCAGAACTGACCAGAGTCTCTTCAACAAAAGAATTCAGCATTTCTAAGAAATACACTATATGACAAAAGTATTTGGACACCTGCTTATTTGTTGTTTCTTTTGAAATCAAGAGTATTAAAAAGGAGTTTAGCCTGCTTTTGTTGGAGTAACTGTTTCTACTACCATGGAAGACTTTCTGCTAGATTTTGGAGCATTGCTGTGAGAAATGCATTTAGCAAGAAGAGCATTGGTGAGGTCAGAATATTGGATGATCACCCAACCTCATCTCCAACTCAAAGCTAAAAGTTTCCCCAGCTCACCCTAGAAGTAAAGGGCATCATGAGCACCATCATTCCAGAGGTTTATCATTCCTTTATACCTCTCTAGCCCACGATTGGTATTAGGCATGGAGCCGATAGGTTCATGTTTATCTGTTCCAGAGAGTCCTATTCTATTGGCAGTACTTCTTTAGGGACTGTGTCAGCAATGGGTGCAACTGATTGCTGAATGCATTGATTAAAAAATAGTGTCCACCAACATTTGGACATTTAGTGTGTTACTGTCAGATAATATAAAGAAAATATATAATAATCACTTAATAAAATAAAGCTCTGCTGAACTGCGGCTTTATAAAAGTCTAAAAACAGGGCAGATCCTTTATCACAAAAATGAGTCTGTAATCAATCAACCCTTTCATGCAGAAATGAGGGAAAAGTGGTTGGATGCTGCTCAGCTTCACAGCTCTACTGCGCTCTACTGTTCATAAGCTTTGTCCAAACTGCTCCATACAGCGATGTCGGACTGCGTTTCTTCCTTTAACTGAATGAATTTCATCTGAGTGTGTAATTCCTTTACTCTCCTCCTAAACAAAACAGCCATGTTTGACACTATTAGATTAAGGGAAAAACACCACTGTTGAATGTGCATGTAGACTGTACATCTGTTGAACACAGAAATAGAGCTGTAAAATGTTTTTATTCAAGGTCATTTCACATCGTCTCCAGTAAAAACCCTTGAATGCTGAGGAATGTCAATAATTTTATCATGAAAGTGAAGCAAATTCACACATGTTCTGTATTTCCGTTTTATTTAAGTACAAATTTCAGATTATATGCAGCTCGTCTACAGCGGGACCGGAAACTCACGCGCATTGAACCGTGATTGCGTTCCAGTGACGTAAGGAAGCTTTGTTTCCGGCGGTCACGTGATCGTAGGTATTTTCAGGAGACTCGGAGCTGCTGTTTCGATGCGGCCCTGCTTTCAAAGCTCGAGCCGTGATTCCACGCAGAGCTTCGACCGGCCATCCTACTTTATAGTCCGTAATGTGAGCTTTGTCTTCTTCATCTTAGACACTTGTTGGAATCCTTGTGCTGTCTGTGTTACTGTACAGTCCTCTGTCTCACTACCCGCGCTTTGCGTTTTTCTCTTTACCCTCGAGAAACATGGCGACCGCGGAAAAACGAGCTTTCCAGCCGCTCTGCAAGGAAGTCGTCCAGCTTGACCCGTGACTCCTCCAACGCGGCGTCTGAGCTCCAGCACTACCGGCGCGACGGACACCGAGAGTCGTCGTCTCCACTCCCGCACCGGAGAGGGACTGGCGGCGTCTGCGTGACCCCGGAAAAGCCGAGGAGCTCCTCGACCACCACGGCCGTTTTTCCCTCTGCTAACCGGTTCAGTTCCTCAGTGTAAAGTATGGAGGAAGGACGACTCTGTGCTACACTTACACTTTATTACTTTTGGGTGAGCTGCGTGATTCTTAGCTAGGGCTGCCTCTTAGCTACAGAACATGTGAAATATCCACACTTGAATTTATATATTTTTGTTTCTCTTTCTTAATATGAATATAACTATAAATGAGGATGATTTGGGCTGTGCAGGACTCTCAACAACGTTCATACAAACACTGTCGGACCATAATGCTTTAAAACTCAAGGGAAATGAGATGAAGTCTCTGAACTGAACTACATGAACTGTACATTTGACACCATATTTATGAGAATAGCTTGATGTTGCAGAATAAGCTAAACAAATCTAAGATGCAGTAAATGACAGTAACTTTAAGTTCAGTCAGCAGATGGACAGGAGCTTGAACCGTGTCCTCTGAATGTGTGTGTGAATATTGTAAATGTGTACTGTATGTGTGTTCCAGATTCAGTCCTTGTATCTTGCTGGTGTTTTCACTTGTCTTCCTGACCTTGTGAAGAATGCCTCTGTCGGATGTGTCTCAGGTAAGTCAGATTGTTTTGCAGTACCAGTTTCTGCAGGTGGACCAGATTCACTGACCTGCTGCTCGACACAGGAATCTGCAACAACATTGGGTGATGCTGATGGGAACTGTTTCAGTCGTCCTGAGGTGTTTTCTGTTTCTATAGGTTCTTCCATCTTTAAACCACACCTAACGTCTCACATGTCTCACGTCCTAGTATTGCTGGTACATCACTGTCAACAATGTGAAAATCAATCTTGCATTTGTGGCTTTTGTGTTCACAGGTGAGCGTTAGCTTTCCCAACGGTGACATGCAGTGTCTAGAATATGTGAGCGGTTTTCAAGCTGAATTCTGGAGTTTTGTTTCAAATCTAAGTGACTTGTAGACATTTCCTGAGATGACCTTGCATTCAGCACCAGTGTCCAACTTGAAAACAATGTTCTTGTTTATTTTCAGTGCAGTTATTCTACTGACTTTTGTTGTTAGTGTTGATGTTTATCTAATACTCCTGTTTTTGTTTCTTATTTCAACTGTTCCAATGAAGAAATCTTCCTGCTCTGCCTTTTTGTTCAACTGCATGATTTTTTTCCCCCCTCATTCTGTTCTGATTTGTTTTGTTAGACACATTTTTTGGTGAAGTGATTTTGCTGTTACAGGATTTGCACACTTGTCCATAAGCAGGACATTGTTTCTGTTAATGTTCATAACCACATGTGGAGAAGAACAGGAACTTGAACTGTGTTCTGTGAATGTGTGTTCTGTTTTCTGTTTCTTCTATAGGTTTCTCCATCTGGCGTCTGGACTGTGAAGAATCGTGGCTGATCATCATAGCAGGTTGCCCTCTCTGAATTCTCACCTTGTTCCACATGTATATGTTTGGTGGGTTCTTTGTCTGTCTGTCATAATAGCTGTTCTGCTTGAGTTGTCTTCTCTACAGCTTGTCTTAAATCTGCATTTTGCTTTTCTTTCTTGAATGTCCAGTATGTTTTGGATTTTTCCTCATTGGGCCATCCTTCCATGGTCCTTGTGTGTAGTAGCTGCATCTCTGGATCATTTGCTGTTGCCTTTTGGAATGTAATTTAGCCACTGGCTTTTCCTCCTGCAGAACTGCTGCTCCGAAGCCTTCTGAGCTTGCATCTACAGATGGTGTACCAGTACCATGGTGTTACCAGTACCAGAGATTTCAGTTTTTCATAGCTTTGTTCTCGACTTGCCACGGAGTGTCATGCTCAAGCAGTTTTCTGAGAGGTGCACCGACCTTCTGCAGCGAGCATATGGCCATGTACCGCATTTGTGATGATCTGATCTTGCACTTGTTTTTGTTGAGTTTCAGGTTCCACTGTCTTTCCGTTTTCAGCACTTGGATGAGCCTGCCGTCATGTTTCCTTAACCGTTTCACCCCAGACTAAGATATCGTTCGGAACGTTGACGACACCTTCCAGGCCTTTAATAGTCTGCAATTGACCTTTGGAATACCTCTGAAGCTGAGGACACTCCAAAAGAAAGTCAGAGGAATCTGTATCTTTCAATGGGTATGTTCAGTGTGCAGAGCTTGGAACTTTTATCATAAAGGTTGATCTGCCTAAATCCTCACCACTGTGACCATGCTGTTTATCCAGTTATTCAGCTCATGCTGTTTGGGGATTACACCCCTTAATTTTGTGTAGCTCATCAATCATTGTTGTCTTTCAGGGCAATCGGGACTTTTCTTGGTGGATGTATCACTGGTGAGACCATGGGATCTACTGAATGTAGTGATGTCCTGGTATGAATCCAAGAACAGTGAACAGATCAATGTCTTTCAGAATGTAATTTTACTTTGTGATTCCATGCACTCTTTCAACCACACCTAACATCTCCCATGTCTCACGTCCTAGTATTGCTGGTACATCACCGCCAACAATATGTGAAATTCAGTTAAGCATTTTTGGCTTTTGTGTTCACAGGTGAGTGGTAGCTTTCCCAACAGTGACATGCAGTGGCTAGAATATGTGAGTACTGTGCTGAATTCTGCAGTTTTTGGTCCCCGAATTCTTCCCGTATGCTTTCACCTGGATCCTGAGCTCTCGTGAAGAACAAATGGTGAACATAGGGTAGGTTCTTTCTTGACTCTCAGTAATCGCTGAACTTGTTTTTCAGCGCATTTCTTGTTTCAGTTTCTTTCTCTCTGAATTGTAACATGTTGTAGACAATCACTGCATCTTTCCCTGCGACGTGTGGAAAGGTGGCGCATTGGACTTTTTCAGACTCCTTAACAATCCCACTCTCGGTAAGAAACGACAACTTTTGCACCTAAAAATCCAATTTTTGATGAGATTGCCTTGCAAGCACAGTGCTAAAGGTGGCTGCAGCTGTGCCACTTGCTTGTGTGCTGCTTCGACCGTGTTGGGCTGCTGTATCCTGCTTGTGTTTTGAATCAAATTTGTTACGCTGCTGTGTTCTGCTTGAACAGTGTCACTTGTTCTGTATAATAATTTCGCTGCTGTCCTGCGTGTTTTTCATCTGCGTTATGCTGCTGTGCCCTGCTTGAACCATGTTGGGCTGCTGTGTCCTGCTTGTGTTCTGCATAAAAATTGTTACGCTGCTGTGTTCTGGTTAATTATGCTGCTGTGTCCTGCTTGTTTTGCATGAAAATGATGATGCTGTGCTCTGTATAATTTGTTTTGTTGCTTTGTTGTGCTTGAGTGGTGTTACAGTGCTGTTCATATTCATACATAAACCTAAACCTTTTTTTCCATTTTATTTTTTCCTTCATTTCTTCTCTCTCCCCCATGTGCTGAGCTGCCCCCTGCTGTCTGCTTGTGCAAGTGCATTTGTGTTTGGCTGCTCTTTACTACCCTGTCCTGCTGTAACATCTCCCATGTCTCATGCCCTAGTACTGCTGGTACATCACCATCAACAATATGTGAAATTCATTTTTGCATTTTTGGCTTTTGTGTTCACAGGTGAGCTGTAGCTTTCCCAGCAGTGACATGCGGTGGCCAGAATATGTGAGTACTTTGCTGAATTCTGCAGTTTCTGGTCCCCAAATTCCTCCCGTACGCCTCAGTGCTTTTAGCTGGACCCTGAGCTCTCGTGAAGAACAAATGGTGAACATAGGGTAGGTTCTTTCTTGACTCAGCAATCCCTGAACTTGTTTTTCAGCACATTTCTTGTTTCAGTTTCTTCCTCACTAAATTGTAACATGTTGTAGACCTTTACTGCATCTTCCCCAGCGAAGTGCGGAAAGGTGGCGCATTCGACTTCTTCAGACTTCTCAACAATCCCACTTTCTGTAAGAAACTGGTAAAACTTTTGCACCCACAGTCCCCAATTTTTTACAAGATTGCCTTGCAAGCACAGTGCTGAAGGTGGCTGCAGCTGTGCAACTTGCTTGTGTTCTGCTTGAACCGTGTTGGGCTGCTGTGTCCTGCTTGTGTTCTGCATCAAAATTGTTACGCTGCTGTGTCCTGCTTGATTTGTATTTTGCTGCTGTGCCACTTGCTTGTATTCTGCTTGATTGGTATTTCACTGCTGTGTTCTGCTTTTACCATGTGGGGCTGCTGTGTCCTGCATCAAAATTGTTACGCTGCTGTCTTGTGCTTGAACAATATTTCGCTGCTGTGCCACTTGCTTGAACAGTGTTGGGCTGCTCTGTCCTGCTTCTGTTCTGCATGAGAATGGTTACACTGCTGTGTTCTGTATAAATTGTTTGACTGCTTTGTGCTTGAGCGGTGTTACAATGCTGTTCATTTTCATATATAAATATAATCCTTCTTCATTATTATTGTTTATTATTATTTTCTTTTCTTCATTTCTTCTCTCTTTTCTGTGTGCTCAGCTGCCCCCTGCTGTCTGCGGGTGCGAATGCGTTTGGCTGCTCTTGCCTACCCTGTCCTGCTGTAACCCTTCTAAAAAGTTTTTGCTATGATTTTTGCCTTGTTCATCTGCATGATTTTATTTAATTTTTTTTCCCCCTCATTCTGCTCTGATTTTGTTTTTCACATTTTTGGTAAAGTGAATTCTGTTGCAAGATTTACACACTTGGCCATAGGCAGGACATGTTTCTGTTTATGTTCATAACCACATTTGGAGCAGCTTGCTTCTGTTGCTTGTTCATTTTTTGCTAGTTTGGATTTCCTTTTGTGTTCAAACCCAACTGTTTGTTTTGTTTCTGTCGTTCTGTTTTTTTTTTTTTTTTTTTTTTTTTTTTTCCACTTCATTTGATGTCCCTTCATTTGCACAGCAGATATTCATGGCCTTTGTCTATGTCTGATCTGTTTCTTTCGGCAACCTGCCCACAATTAGTCTTTCCTAATACCACAAACAGTCCTGTCTCTGATTAACGAGTCATGCACCTCACCGAATTCATGGTCTTTTGCCTTTTTCAGGTCTGTGGAAGAAAGCCTCTCTATGCCTCTCTCGGATGTGACTCAGGTAAGTCAGATTGTTTTGCAATACCGGCTTCTACAGGTGGACCGGATTCCCTGACCTGCGGCTCGACACAGGAATCTGCAACAACATTGGGTGATTCCGATGGGGACTCTTTTAGCCGCCCTGAGGAGGTGTCTTCTGTTTCTCCTACAGGTTCTTCCATCATGTCTCACGCCCTAGTATTGCTTGTACATCACTGTAAACAATGAGAAATTTAATCTTGCGTTTTTGATTTGAGTTCTGTTTCAAATCTGATTTGTAGATCTGTGCTGTGATGACCTTGTCTTTAAATTTAAACACTGGTGCTGAATGCAAAGTTCTTGTTTTATTTTTAGTCCAGTTAATCTTTTCACTTTTGTTGTGACAGTGTTGAGGTTTCTCTAATATTCTGTTTTTCTGATTTCAACTGTTCCAATGAAGAAATCTTCCTTTTGTTCAACTGCATGCTTTGTTTCTGTTTATGTTCATAACTACATCTGGAGCAGCTTGCTTCTGTTGCTTGTTCTTTTTTAGCTATTTTGGATTTGCTCTTGTGTTCAAACCCAACTGTTTTGTTTCTGTCGTTCTGTTTTGTATGTCATTGAGCACTTTTTTTCACTTCACTTGATGTCCCTTCATTTGTACAGCAGATATTCATGGCCTTTGTCCGTGTCCGATCTGTTTTTCTCAGCAACCTTGCCCACAATTAGTCTTCCCCAATACCACAAACAGTCCTGTCTCTGATTAACGAGTCATGCAACTCACTGAATTTGTGGTCTTTTTGCCTTCTTCAGGTCTGTGGTGTATGCGTCAGTGCTTTCAACGGGCCCAAGAAAAGCTGAGGGCTCCTCGAACACCACTGCCGGTTTTCCCCCTCTGCTTGTTTTCCTCTCTTCTTACCGGTTCCTCAGTGTAAAGTATGGACTAAGGACGAATCGGTGATATACTTTGTGTTTGGTTGCCTCTTTGGTACATAACATAGGTGACATATATGAGCTATTCATATATGAGAATAGCTTGACATTGCAGAATAACCTAAACAAATCTAAGATGCAATAAATGACAGTCACTTTAAATTCAGTCAGCAGATGGACAGGAGCTTGAACCGTGTCCTCTGAATGTGTTTGTGAATATTCTAAATGTGTACTGTATGTGTGTTCCAGATTCAGTCCTTGTGTTTTCTTGTCTTCCTGACCTTGTGAAGAAAGCCTCTCTCGGATGTGTCTCCGGTAAGTCTGGTTTGTTTTGCAATACCAGTTTCTGCAGGTGGACCGGATTCACTGACCTGCGGCTCGAAACGGGAATCGGCAACAACATTAGGTGATTCTGATGGAAACTCTTTTTCAGTCGTCCTGAGGATGTGTTTTCTGTTTCTCCTTTAGGTTCTTCCATCTTTAAACCACACCTAACATCTCGCATGTCTCACGTCCTAGTATTGCACTGTCAACAATGTAAAATTCAATCTTGCATTTTTGATTTGTAGATCTGTGCTGCGATGACATTGTCTTCAAGTTGGACACTGGTGCTGAATGCAAAGTTCTTGTAGTTTTATTTACAGTCCAGTTATTCTGTTCACTTTTGTTGTGACAGTGTTGATGTTTTTCTGATTTCAGCTTTTCCAATGAGTAAACCTCTGCATTTTGTTCAACTGCATGATTTCTTTTCTCCTTCTGCTTTGATTTGTTTTGTTAGACACATTTTTGGTAAAGTGACACACTTGTTCATAAGCAGGACATTTGTTTCTGTTTCTGTTCATAACCATATCTGGAGAAGGACAAGAACTTGAACTGTGTCCTGTGAATTTGTGTTCTGTTTTCTGTTTCTCCTATAGGTTCTTCCATCTGGCGTATGGACTGTTAAGAATCGTGGCTGATCATGATAGCAGGTTGCCCTCTCTGAATTCTCACCTTGTTCCACATGTTTATGCTTGGTGGGCTCTTTTTCTGTCTGTCATAATAACTTTTCTGCTTGAGTTGTCTTCTCTGCAGCATGTCTTGAATCTGTATTTTGCTTTGCTGCTTTGAATGTCCAGTATGTTTGAATTTTTCTCATTGGGCCATCCTTCTATGGTGATTGTGTGTAGTAGCTGCATCTCTGGATCAGTGTGCTGACTTCAGACGGGCTGGGAATAAACTTGGAAAGGTAATGAATCATGACCATGAATCTCATGAGTGCCTGCTTGTTTTTTTGTGTAGGCATGTGTGTTACAGCTCTTACTTTCTCTCGATCTAGATTGAGACCTTCTGCAGAGAGCACATGGCCATATACCGGATTTGTGATGTGATCTGAAGGTGGATCTGCCAAAATCCTCACCACTGTGACCATGCTGCTTACCCAGTCGTTCGGTTCATGCTGTTTGGTGATTACACCCCTTTTCTCCATTTTGTGTAGCTCATCAATGATTGTTGTCTTTCAGGGCAATCAGGACTTTTCTTGGTGGATGAATCACTGGTGGGACCATGGGATCTACTGAATGTGGTGATGTCCTGGTAGGAATCCAAGAATAGTGAACAGATGACTGTCTATCAGAATGTCATTTTATGTTGTGATTCCATGCACTCTTTAAACCACACCTAACATCTCCCTTGTCTCACGTCCTAGTATTGCTGGTACATCACAGTCAACAATATGTGACATTCAATTTAGCATTTTTGGCTTTTGTGGTAGCTTTCCCAACAGTGACATGCGGTGGCCAGAATATGTGAATACTTTGCTGAATTCTGCAGTTTCCGGTTCCCGAATTCCTCCCATACGCCTCAGTGCTTTCACCTGGATCCTGAGCTCTCGTGAAGAACAAATGGTGAACATAGGGGTAGGTTCTTTCTTGACTCTCGGTAATCGCTGAACTTGTTTTTCAGCACATTTCTTGTTTCAGTTTCTTCCTCACTGAATTTTAACATGTTGTAAAACTTCACTGCATCTTCCCCAGCGACGTGCGGAAAGGTGAGGGCATTGGACTTTTTCAAACTCCTTAACAATCCCACTCTGTAAGAAACAGGTAAAACTTTTACACCCACAGTCTCCAATTTTCGAAGAGATTGCCTTGCAAGCACAGTGCTAAAGGTGGCTGCAGCTGTGCCACTTGCTTGTGTTCTGCTTGAACCATGTTGGGCTGCTGTGTCCTGCTTTTGTTTTGCATGATCGTTGGTACGCTGCTGTGTTCTGCTTGAACGATATTTTACTGCTGTGCCACTTGCTTGTGTTCTGCTTGAACGATGTCAATTAACTGTGTTGTGTATAATAATTTTGCTGCTGTGTTCTGCTTGATCCATGTTGCGTTGTTGTGTCCTGCTTGTTTTTTGCATAAAAATTATTCTGCTGCTGTGTCCTGCTTGAATAATATTTCTCTACCATTTCCTGCTTGAACGGTGTTGGGCAGCTGTATCTTGCTTGTGTTTTGCATGTAAATTGTTTTGCTGCTTTGTTGTGCTTGGACGGTGTTACAGTGCTGTTCATATTCATATATAAACCTAAACCTTTTCTTCATTATTTTTATTTATTTATTTATTTATTTTCCTCACTGAATTGTAACATGTTGTAGACCTTTACTGCATCTTCCCCAGCGACGTGCAGAAAGGTGGCGCATTGTACTTTTCCGACTCCTCAACAGTCCCACTCTCCGTAAGAAACAGATAAAACTTTTGCACCCACAGTCTCCAATTTTTTACAAGATTGCTTTGCCAGCACAGTGCTAAATGTGGCTGCAGCTGTGCCACTTGCTTGTGTTCTGCTTGATCCATGTTGGGCTGCTATGCCCTGCTTGTATTTTGTATGATCGTTGGTACGCTGCTATGTTCTGCTTGGACGAGATTTCACTGCTGTGCCACTTGCTTGTGTTCTGCTTGATTGGTATTTCGCTGCTGTGTCCTGCTTGTGTTTTTCACTAAAATTGTTACGCTGCTGTGTTCTGCTTGAACGATGTCAATTAACTGTGTTCTGTATAATAATTATGCTGCTGTGTCTAAAAATCAAATATTTCTCGAGATTGCCTTGCAAGTATAGTGCTAAAGGTGGCTGCAGCTGTGCCACTTGCTTGTGTTCGGCTTGAACCGTGTTGGGCTGCTGTGTCCTGCTTGTGTTTTACCTAATTTTTTTTACGCTGCTGTGTCCTGCTTGATTTGTATTTCACTGCTGTGCCACTTGCTTGTATTCTGCTTGATTGGTATTTCACTGCTGTGTTCTGCTTGAACAACATTTCACTACTGTGTTCTGCTTTTACCATGTGGGGATGCTGTGTCCTGCTTGTGTTTTGCCTGAAAATTACACTGCTGTGTTCTGTATAAATTGTTTTGCTGCTTTGTTGTGCTTGAGCGGTGTTACAGTGCTGTTCATATTCATATATAAACCTAAACCTTTTCTTTCTCTCCCTCCCCCCCCCCCCCCCCCCCCCCCATGTGCTGAGTTGCCCCCTGCTGGTGCGAGTGCATTTGTGTTTGGCTGCTCTTGCCTACCCTGTCCTGCTGTAACCCTTCTAAAAAGTTTTTGCTGTGATACCCCCCTCCCTTCCCCTCCTAACCCTTTGTGTTTTCTCTCTCTTTCCCATGTGTTGAGATGCCCAGTTTCAACTGTTCCATCAGCAGACCTGGCTCTCTCCACCACCCTCCTGCCCGCTGTCCGGTTCTGGGGCCTCTAATGGAGTCATCCTCCCCTCACTGCATGGCTGTGCTTGTGACAGTGTACCTGCATGGACTTTAACATTTCACTCCTGTTCATCTTTTTATGGCTTGACGGCACCTTGGCCATATTCCCTTAATTCCGTGTTTTATTCTTGTTTTGCTTTTCATTGTGCTATCCGGTGTCGACCAGAGGAGGATGGGTTCCTCTTTTTCCTTGCCACTGTTGCCACCGGCTTGCTCAAATGATCTCTGTAAAGCTGCTGTGTGACCACATTTGTTGTGAAAGCGCTGTATAAATAAAATGTGTTTGAATTGAATACTGTATTCTGTATGAGTTATGCTCCTCTATGCTGGTTGTGTAGTGTTATGCTACCGTATTCTGGTTGAAAGAGTACTAGTACTGTATTCTATATCAAAATAAGTATTCTAATGTTTTCTGTATGAAAGCATTATGCTACTCTGTGAATGAACAGTTTCAGGCTACTGTGTTCTGTAACACCTCATTACGCTACTCTATTCTTGTAGAACAGTGTTCTGTTACTGTGGTCTGTAGGAAAGTTCTGCTACTTTTCATACAGAATTCAGTAGCATAGCTCTGAATACGGGATACAACAGTGTTGCGCTTCACATTCAACACAGAGCTTGTAGCGCCCCCCCTATGGATTCTATAAGAGGGTTAGTGTAGCCCATTTTTCAGATAACATGATTCACCCCCCTGAAATGTAATCCTAAAAATACTGTAAATATCAGAAATCAAACATTTCATACCCCACTGTATCTAGGTTAAAGTACCTGAAACAGAATTTCACACAGTTGAAAAGACCTAAAATAAAATTTCCCACATCCTGCAGTTTAAAGTACCTGACCGAGAACGCCAAAAGTTTCACCCCACACAGGTGAAATGAGCTGAAATTAAATGCTAAATTCTCCACTTCATACATCTGATAGAACAATCAGAACAAATCAAACTCTGCAGACTAACTAAAAGACTGTGGGCTATGCTGCATGAAAGTAAGGCAGCACCCTCCCGCGTGGGGTGGACTCCACCATCCCTGCCTATAAAACCAGGCTTGTCCTCATACTTTATCCAGTTGTCTATGAAGCCCACATGATTTTCTGAACACCACTTGGACATCCAGCGGTTTAGTGCTGTGAGTCTGCTGTAAGCCTGAGGGCAAGCAGCAGAGCATATTACGACATCGCCTGGGCCAGTGTAGTCTCCTCTTGAATATTATCCTTAGTCACTTTAGATATCCACCGGCCAATATTACTGGCCCCTACATGAATGACTATCTTTGACTATCCTTAATATATTAAATATCACACTGATAATAAAAAGATTTATTACTTTTTAAAATATATCTACCAAATGTCATTCATTTATTATTAGAATAAACAAATGAAGCCATTTGTTCCTTAAAATGCGTAATTTTTCCAACACAAAGCCAAGATGTGATTCTGAACAGTGACTGAAGAAAAGTATCAGGACCTCGTCTAATTTGAGCGGGAGAGATGGATCAAAGTGGGCAGGTAATTGGAGGGGAAGACGGTGCAGAGGTAGGTTGGGTCATGTTTGCTTCAAATGATTTAGACATAAACATGAGTAAATCTGTCTCACCCTTACTCTCATTTTATTGGTTGCCTCCTTAAAAATGAGCGTCATGTTTAGCTGGAGTTGCAACATTTTTAAACATGGAGTGGAGACTTTCATAATTGTGTTGCGTTGAATGATGGGTGTCTTTAAGAAAGGGCAGTAACTTCAGCCATTGCTAACCAAGAAGGACAAATTTGGGACATATCTTTTATGGGTATGTCCTTTATGTATACAGTGCCCTCCATAATTATTGGCACCCATGGTTAAGATGTGTTCTTTAGCTTCTAATAAGTTTTTTTCTAAATAATATAGGACCACAATGGAAAAAAGAATAAAATCCAACCTTTAAACATTAAGAAATAATTGTTTAACATCAAATCATGTGTGCCACAATTATTGGTACCCCTGATGTTTATACTTTGTACAACCCATTTTGTACAACCAATGTTTCACAAGATGGGAGAATACAGATAGAGGGATCTTTGACCATTTCTCTTTGCACAATTTCTCTGTCATCCAGCGACCTGGGTCCTCTCCTCTGCACTCTCCTCTTCAGCTTACCCCTCAGGTTTTCAATGGGGTTGAGGTCTGGGGACTGAGATGGCCATGGGAGGAGCTTGATTCTGTGTGTGGTGAACCATTTCTGTGTAGATTTGGCCATATGTTTTGGGTCATTATCTTGCTGAAAAACTCAGTGACGACCCATCTTCAGCTTTTGGGCAGAAGCCACCAGATTTTGTTTTAAAATGTCCTGGTATTTCAAAGCATTCATGATGCCATGCACACTAACAAGGTTCCCAGGGCCTTTGGAAGAGAAACAGGCCCACAGCATCACTGATCCTCCCCCATATTTCACAGTGGGCATGAGGTGCTTTTCTGCATACTCAGCTCTTGTGTTACGCCAGACCCACTTAGAGCATTTGTTGCCAAAAAGCTCTATCTTAGTTTCATCTGACCAAAGCACACGGTCCCAGTTGAAGTTCCAGTACTGCTTAGCAAACTCCAAACGTTTGCGTTTATGATTGTGAGTGAGAAAAGGTTTTTTCCGTGCATGCCTCCCAAACAGCTTGTTGGCATGCAGATAGCGCCTGATGGTTGTTTTGGAGACTTTGTGACCCCAAGAAGCTACCATTTGTTGCAATTCTGTAACAGTGAGCTTTGGAGACCTTTTTATTTCTCTTATCATCCTCCTCACTGTGCGTGGTGGCAAAATAAACTTGCGTCCTCGTCCAGGCTTGTTTACCACTGTTCCAGTTGTTTTAAACTTCTTAATAATTCCACTGACAGTAGATATGGACAGGTGTAGGTGAGTGGCTATTTTCTTGTAGCCATTGCCTGACTTGTGGAGGTCAACACACATCTGCCATACTTGAATGGTATGTTCCTTTGTCTTTCCCATGTTGAAGAGAAATGGCCTCTGTGTCACATCATATTTATACCCCAGGGAAACAGGAAGTTGTGAATTACAAATAAATGTTCCTACATACTCTGATCAACTTCGTAAACTACTGTAGAATTGACAGAAATACTTTAATTACATTTATTTCCTAAGAAATGTTAGGGGTGTCAATAATTGTGGAACAGGTGATTTTATGAGTTAAAGGTTGGATTTTACTCTTTTTTTTCCATCGTGGTCCTATATTATTTAGAAAAAAACTCAATTTATTAGAAGCTAAAGAACACATCTTAACCAGGGGTGCCAATAATTATGGAGGGCACTGTATATGCATTTGTAATGTATTTATCCTTTGTTCTGTATTCAAATATGAACAATGCAGAGACTGTCCAGGAGACCTACTAGAACCTTTGCTGTATGTGTAAAACATTTTAATTTGCCGTTTGATTTATAACACACACACACACACACACACACACACACACACATAACTTTCAATATACTTTCAATTTTTTTTCTTTTTACTGTATTTGTGTTTATTCTGCATTTAATAAAAATACATGTTTTTACTGTATTTGTGTTTGCAGTTATTCTGAAAGATTTGTTTTTTACTATATTTGCATTTATTTTGCATTCTAATGCAGCTTTTTTATTTTATTAGAAACATTTAAGGGATGTGTACATCTTCACATGTACATTAAACATGAATACACTGAATTTATACCCTTTTATGTCTTCATTTATTGAATGCGGGGATGTTCCCAGCATTTCACCTTCAACCAGGATCTAATTCTGACCACAGCTGTAGTCACTTAGACCCCTTTTACTCCTGGTCACTTCATGGGACTTGTATCTGGACTGTATTCCAAAATCGGATCTCTGTGTGGGACGCAATATGCAGATTCGCATATTTCAGCTCTTCGTCTTCGCCGTCACCTGCTCCGGCACCGCGGATGTCTCCTCAGTGCGGTGTTCTCATTGTTTGATATTCTACTCTAAAACACTTCAAAGTCCACTTGGGTCCCAAAGAGTAACACCACATAAGACTGCTGCCTGTACAGAGAGTTAGAAAACTAACAGTTCTAGTTACACAAGCATACATGATCATCACTGATTAAAAGAAATTAATAATGCCCTCTTACTGATTATGAATCACTTTAATAAACAAGTTCCATTACAACTTCCCCCTTTGATTCTAATCAATCATGTTTACAGATTACTTTCATCAAACAAAAGCCCCAGCCCCAGTTCTTTGTCTAATTCTTCAAGTTCAGGATCCTTCATAATCTGCAGGAGCTGATATCTCACCTGAACTCAGTGAAACAAAGTTTCAGTGATACAATTACACAGTAATGGTCCACAGCAAAGCATAAGCACCAATAACATGAGAATGGGCAAGATCACGAAGAATACACTGCGTAAGCCAGCTAGAATAGATCCCCAACCCCAAGACCATGAATCAACCCCTCGTTCTGAGCTGGGCAGCTACAGTGCGCATTTGGCGCAAAACCATGCTGATGTTACCCTCCTGAGCATCTTTGGGGGGAATATAAGTACAGCAGTGTTTACCAAGCATGCTACAGACTCCCCCTTTCTTGGCTAAGAGCAAATCAAGGGCCATGCAGTTTTGGATGGTCATTAGTCGCAGTGCTGTCAACTCAGACCTTAAGCAAATCGTTCTCCTTCAGTGGTTAATTTGTGCTCGTTGGGTACAGATAAGGTCTTCAGTGCATTACGGCGAGTATGAGGATAAGGATGCATGGAATACAGGGTTATATGTGCACTCAGATGCACCAAGGCGCAGTGGCCCCTTTCCCTTTAAGGAACTGGTAGGTCTCAGTTGCACTCACATAGGTATGGTTAAGCCATCATCAACAGTCTCATATGAGTCTGGATGTATTTCAAAAACAAATGGATCAACTGAGGCGTGTGGCATTAAGAGTATTATTAAAAGTATTATTTACACCTGATGTATGGACTGTGAAATTAACATACTGCCAAAAGTCATTCTTCCCTGGGTGCCTGAAGTAAACTTCATCAGAGCCATCAGAATCATGTTTAGCAGTTAGGATATACAGTGTCCCTATAATGACCAGCTCGGCTGGTTCCACCTTCATCTGCGGAGGTCCCGTATCAGCACCTGATCACCTGGCTTGTGGTCGTCAAAGGGCTGGTCAGCTGGTTGCGGCAGCACTGCTTTCACCTGCTTAGACACAGACGCAATACATCATGAGAGAGTGGTCAAGTAACTGGTTATCTAGTGATGGTGGACCTAATCCCGTATTGGGAGGCCTGCCAAACACTATCTCAAAGGCACGGAGACCAGTTCTTTTTTGTGGCCTGGTTCTGCTTTGCCAGAGAACCACGGGGAGGCGCTTAACCCACTTATCCCAGGCCTGTTTGTTGTGTCATTTTTGCATGCAAAATCCTCTCAACAAGCATATTTCGAAAGGGTACAGCTTCACTAAGTTGCCTAGTAAGTAAATAAATAAAGTATTACATTCACTAAATAAATAACTGTCCTCGAATATCTCGTTTAATAGTCACTTAAGGTTGCTGCTAATGTCCGTTGCTCTGGCCTAGCTATCTAGCTACACTACAGGCCAAAAGTTTGGACACACCTTCTCATTCAATGCGTTTTGTGTATTTTCATGACTATTTACATTGTAGATTCTCACTGAAGGCATCAAAACTATGAATGAACACATGTGGAGTTGTGTACTTAACAAAAAAAGGTGAAATAACTGAAAACATATATTATATTTTATATTTGCTCTGATTACTGCTTTGCACAATCTTGGCATTCTCTCAATGAGCTTCAAGAGGTAGTCACCTGAAATGGTTTTCAGGTGTGCCTTATCAGGGTTAATTAGTGGAATTTCATGCTTTATCAATGGGGTTGGGACCATCAGTTGTGTTGTGCAGAAGTCAGGTTACTACACAGTCAACAGCCCTATTGGACAACTGTTAAAATTCATATTATGGCAAGAACCAATCAGCTAACTAAAGAAAAACGAGTGGCCATCATTACTTTAAGAAATAAAGGTCAGTCAGTCCGGAAAATTGCAAAAACTTTAAATGTGTCCCCAAGTGGAGTCAAAAAAACCATCAAGCGCTACAGCGAAACTGGCACACACGAGGACCGACACAGGAAAGGAAGACCAAGAGTCACCTCTGCTTCTCAGGACAAGTTCATCTGAGTCACCAGCCTCAGAAATCGCAAGTTAACAGCAGCTCAGATCACAGACCAGTTGAATGCCACACAGAGTTCTAGCAGCAGACCCATCTCTAGAACAACTGTTAAGAGGAGACTGCGCAAATCAGGCCTTCATGGTCAAATAGCTGCTAGGAAAACACTGCTAAGGAGAGGCAACAAGCAGAAGAGATTTGTTTGGGCCAAAAAACACAAGGAATGGACATTAGACCAGTGGCAATCTGTGCTTTGGTCTGATGAGTCCAAATTTGAGATCTTTGGTTCCAACCGCCGTGTCTTTGTGTGGGGGTGTTTTGCTGGTGACACTGTTGGGGATTTATTCAAAATTGAAGGCACACTGCACCAGCATGGCTACCCCAGCATCCTGCAGTGACATGCCATCCCATCTGGTTTGCGTTTAGTTGGACCATCATTTTTCAACAGGACAATGACCCCAAACACACCTCCAGGCTGTGTAAGGTGGGGGGGGGCTGGGTTTGCTAGCTCTCCCTAAGGCATCCAGGGCTGCTACCAGTGACTCTTGCTCTCTATCCTTTAGTAAACCCATGATGCACACCTCTAACTGGTCTACTTTTTCCAAAGGATATAGCCTGTACATGCCACACTTCATACACTCAAAAAGCCCAGCAACAGCCATAATATAGCAGGGACCTTATGCTTGCAATTGATTTAGGCACTGGTTGTTGTAGAGGTTAACTCAGAGCAGAACAGACCAGACCAGACCAGAGCATTGTTGGAACAATCCATTTTCAGAACAGACGACTGTTATGACAGTTCAGTGTTAGAACAAACCAGTTTAAGAACCAGTGAGAACTGAG
Source organism: Salminus brasiliensis (assembly GCF_030463535.1). Taxonomy (NCBI): domain Eukaryota; kingdom Metazoa; phylum Chordata; class Actinopteri; order Characiformes; family Bryconidae; genus Salminus; species Salminus brasiliensis. Next base: position 16,906,214 of record NC_132900.1, read on the forward strand.
CAGTGTTGTGATCTCTGTGTTATGGAAGTTTAAAGTGTTGGTTAGATCTGTATTATAATCACAGTCTATTTCTGTTTCTGCGCTGGCCGGACCGGTTTCATCATTATTACAGGTCTGATCATTTTTACAGATCTCATCAATATTACATGTCTGACATGTATTACATGGGGAAAGTTTCAACCCATTTACTGAACATACATACACAGACCAGGAGAAACCGTTTCCCTTCTGCCGGTGTTAATTCCACAAAGTCGATCTGCCAGTGCTGAAATGGCTCTGTCGCTGGGGGGTGACCCACAGGCTGTTGTGACAGAGGTTGTGTGTGTCTGTGTGTGTTTTGTGCACATGTGAGACAGTTAGAACAAACATTTTGGGTGAGTGTGGAGAGTCCGGGTGCATACCAGTGTCTTGCTATCATATCCATTATCACCCCTTTGCTCATGTGACTCCTCCCATGAGCAATAGCAATTAACCCTTTAATGTATGCCTTTGGGATACATGGTCTATTTGTTGCAATGTGTATTCACACATTGTTTTGTTTGACACACCCTGATTTGGTCCACTGAGCTTTTTCTGCTGCAGTGGCAGTAGATTGAATTTCTTGCAGGGTGGGTTTCTCTTGGTCCGTTACAGGAAGTTGAGCAGCGGCAACAGGCGCTGCATGAGCTGTGCATTTGGCCACATGGTCTGCAAAGGCGTTTCCCTTGATGACAGGATCATCTGCTGAGGTGTGCGCTGCGCATTTAACAATTGCAATCTGAGAAGGTACACCGAAGGATGCATTGGCTAAATCTACCACTGTGTAATGGGTGTGGTCTGTAGGAATTTGAGATAAGATAGTATGGGGGTTTGGTACTTCAGGTGCTCGAGCCTGAGCTGCAGCATTTACTGCCTGCAGGTCCTGAACAAACCTCCACTCATCCAGGCCGGGTTTGGTGTCCTAACTGGTGAATCTGGACATGGCACTATGACCCCTGCCTCAAGCAAAGCTTGAAACACGGGTCTAATATCATCAACTGCTTCAGGTTTCAAGGGGTACTGAGCTTGTCTGGGCCTATATGTGGATTTTGGTGTAATGGATACTGGTTCACAATCTTTAATCAATCCCACAGCTGAGGGGGAAGTGAAACAAGCTCCAGTTCCTCCCCTTCTGTGAGTGTGGCAGCCTGAATCAGTGGAGGTTAGCCAAACAGCTCCACTGTTTGCTCTGCTCTCAGCCTGTACTGAAAGGGACACTTCCACATTTTTGTGGAATATACACATTGGGGTGCTCGGTATTGGCCCAATCATTAGCCCTGACCACCCTCAAGGCCCATGGCCCAATATCTCGCCACGGGAGGGTGTGTTTAAATCTGGCCAGGGAGATGTGGGGGTAAGAATTTCCTATGAACAACGCACCATGCTGTTTTGTTAGTGAGACTAGAGCAGCTGCCATCTTACCATTCCATATCAGTGCTGTGGTTTACAAAGGCTCTGTTCCTGATGTGAATTTGTTTTTCATAATCATTATCAGAGCCTTGGCTAATATGTGAAGTGCAATGTAAATCACTCTTCTTCCACTACAAAGGATTAGACACCACCCTCTCTGCCTCTGATAGAAAGTGTCTGACAATCTCCCCCTGCTCATCAACACTGCACCACATATAAGCATACCCCAGAACCCCTGACGCTACCTGTACCATGCATGGTTGTTCTGAAAAATCTACAGCTAATCCCCCCGGGGAGCTAATTAGGGTACACCCTAGTTTACACATCAAATCTCTGGCCAGTAAATTCACAGGACAAACAGAAGACATCAGGAAACAATGCGGAAAAGTTTTCCCATCTAGGGAACATTGGAGGGGCACAGACATCTTTTCTCTGACCACTTCTCCCTCTACCCCTATTAATGCTTGGGGTTTTCACAATGAAGCTCATTAGTCCTAATCACTGAGTGGCCCACCCCGCTATCCTCCCTTCTACAATCAAAGTAAATTTTGGCATACTTAATGAGCATGTTGTAAGCTGTTGCACTAATGAAAGATAGGGAGAAGAAGGCACTTCCCTTTTTGCTGTGTCAGTTGCTGTGTCAGTCCCGTTCCACCGTCCTGCCCCTCCACCGCCCGTTACTGCTCCTGATGCGTTGCTGCTGGTTTTCCCTCCTCCTGGACATACTGCTCGAAACCCTGGTAAAATGTCCATACTGGCCACAATTATAGCATCGATTCACCCATGATTCACCCTGATCCGCATTTGGTTGGTTTGGCTGGAAAGCTGGCCCATTGCCTGCAAATCCTCTTCCTATGCCCCTGCCTCGTCCTTGACTCCTCTGCCTCCCTTGTCCTCTTCCTCGGCCTCCCCCGCATGGAGCGTTAGAGGGGAGGGCTGCAACTTGCTGTACCATCATCAACATGGCTTGATCCAATGTGTCTGTCTGCTTTTTCTCTTTCTTCTTTGACTGAGCATTGAGAAGGTTCTCGTGATGCTTGGCATGGTCCTCTATGATGGCGATGGGCTGTCTGGTATACCCCATGCAATGCTGCTTGATAGCGTTGGTGAGGTCAGATCTCAGACCCATCAGGAAGTTGTTGCGCAGATGTGCTTCCCATGGGGTAACATCTTCTGGATTGTTTGCTCTCGCTGCAGGTACTTCCAGTCTGCTAAAGTACGTGTGAACTCTCGTCAAGCAAACTAGATAATCTTGAACAGTCTCTGCATCTTCCTGCTTGCATGCTGCTATTTTCCCTGTGTTCACATGTAGGGGAAAGGCAGCTTCCAATCGAGTTCTCAAGTCTCTTATCATGTTTCGATAAGGGGCATTGGGGTCCGGATGAACGTTAGCTCCGGGGTTGTAGGTGGGATCAGCCAGGCGTACATCTCCATCCGGCCAGCCTCAATCAACCTTGCAGTAGCTGGAGCCCAATTTTCGGAACAGAATGCGTTTTATCTCATTCGAGGTCAGACGACATGATATAACAAAGTCCTCGAATTCTCCTCCAAACTTGCTTCATCCTACTTGTCGGGGGTCAGACAGGCCGGAGGCAGCTTCCATCATGTCCTTTTCAATCCAGTATCGATGTACTAAGAGGGGACCCTCTGGTCCAGCCACCTCTACCATAGGAAAAGAGCTGCAGTGCAGTGAAGACTTCCCCTGGTCAGGAAGTTAAGTCCTTTTCCTGTGTCATGGCTTCGGGTATGGGAAGCTACTGGCGATGCGAGTGGGCTGGCCCTCCCGTGTCTGGCGTCCAGTTCCTCAAGCGCCTGTTGCGCTGCGGCATAGGGACCTGCGATGCCGGGTCTGGTGGTAGGCCATATGGTGGAGGAGGTTGTTCCACTGCCGCTTGATCGGGTGCTGCTCCAGCCTAGTTCTGGTGTTCCTGCTGCTGCTGGTCTTCCTGCGGGGCAGCGTCGAGGTCAGGATCAGCAGCAACTGAGTAACACAGAGACACTGGTTTAGTTTTACCCCCGCCCCTCTTTCCTCTCTCTGTCTGCCTGCGCTCTGCTTCTTCTATCCAAAACCCAATCGCCCATAACATACTTGCTTTATGTTTCGCACTATGTTTAAACACTGCTTGTGGGCACCCCACCGGTGCTTGTCCCACTCTATCCTTAAACTTATGCAGATATTTCACACTGTGAAATATGGCTCCCAGTAGTCGGGAATCAGAAATATTTTATCCACAATGGGACATACATTACACTATCAGTACCATAATCCTGGCTCATCTGACTTAAGAGAGCTGCAGTGTTAACCTTTGGGTTAAAACGTAATTCCTTTAGTTAACTGGGATCCCATCTTGTTCTCTCACTTGATTTAGTGACTCAATTAGTAATTTAGCCCCAACAAACACACCTCACCTCCCTTTGCCTACTTATTCTATATTTGGTACCCTGTACCAAAACTATTAGCACTCTTTCCCACGGTCTGGACCTATTGCTCTAGTGATATGTCTATCAATAGAGGCCTCGCTATGACCAGGCTAGTCTTCACTTGTTACACCGTCATGTAACTAAACTTCATTCAGGAGGAATGCTCAAGGAAAGGTGGAGGGGAATTAAATTTTCGGAAGTAATTATTCTGTCACTCACCACCACCAATTTTCGTAGATGAGGCTTGGATTGCAAGCGGAGGGATCAGTCACACTCACCCCACGGTACTTCTCCCTTGCTCTGTGGGATTTTCCCCTGCTTTTGGGTCCAGCCTCTGCCAGAGAGCATCCTCTGTGTGTGTTCACTTCTCTCCCCTCTGCTGCACTCCGTTGCTCATCCTGTTCGTGATGCCAGATTGTGATGGAAAAAACGTGACAGAAATGAAAAGCTGAGTCTCTGAGTCAGGATCAAAGTGAGTAACAAATTTATTGGAGTAAGACAATGCAATGCATAAAATCTTCCTCAGTGCAGAACAGTTTCTCAGAGTCTTTATACCCTCAGCCCCACCTTGGTTATGCTACAATTATCAGTCCATTCCCTTATGTAGCTAGAAGCAAAATCATCACTGTATAACATTTACTCTTTTTCTACCTGTTAGCAGTGTTCGGGCACATTCCATCCCCAGTGCACCCCCTTCACACTGGCCTTGACCGATTTTGGCCAGCATAAGTACCCAACTATGGTACAACTGTGTCCCCTTTCCAAAATGTGCTTTAAGAGGCACTATCCCAGTGACAAGCCATTCTTGGCCCTAATAGCCATTCTTGTACCTTGTACCTGAAATATCCACACATGTTCACAATGTCTTTCTATGCTGTTTATTTAGTGGTAAACATACACTCAACTTTAGCATTAATTGAAAGAGCTTTAGAAACAGAACTCTTTTATGGAGGTGAAAATATAAAAGACAAAAAACAAAAAAACAAACAAAAACAATTTGACTCAATAGCATTAAAATGTGGCTTTAACAGCAAACAAAACAATGAAATAAAGCAAAAAATAATTTATTATACCAGCTTTTATTCTAACATGGCCAAATGTATGCCATACTCAAAGAATCCATATCAAAAGGTTACATTTATTCCTTTTGATCAGCCTTATTAAAAAGAAAAGAACCCACCAGACACCAGAAGCAACATTTTACCACACAGAACCCACAGAGTTTCTATGTTTAGGAAGTAAGATTTTCCAAAACAATGGAATCACTTTACTATGCAGATGGCCCATTACACAAACACCAAGAGAATACTAAACATCATTGTGTGCAATATTAGATACACACTGAAGCACCTTTTCTTGAAACTGTATACATCTGAGAGTATCAATGAATTTAAGAGTATTCTGTAGGTCTGCTGGTAGAGACAAAAATGGCATGCTTACACATGGCGAGCATCTCTTGAAGAGTACCTAGGAGTCCTTTAGTGGAAAACTCCCAGCATTGTTTCAGCTGAAGCAGTGACAAACATACATCATTAGGGAATGGATGGCATCGACCTCATCATACAACTGTAAGATAAAAGCAGAAAATACACACTCATTATGATGTTGTAATAAAGTGCAGTGATGAAGGCAGTAGCAAAGAGTAAAAAACCTAGAACAGCCATAAATATCTTATAATAGACTATTAAAGACACAATTGACACATTTGATGGCTAACCTCCAGCAGAAGGTTTTCAATGGCCATTCCCTCAGCTAGTTCTCCATGCTGCCAATGCAAAGGTCTTCTTCATGTGGTCATTCACGATCATTAAATCAGGTTGTGTCGTCCTGTACTTTTCATGCAACACCTTAATGTGGGCCTCAGACGTAGCATCCTCTCCAACAATGCATGATTCCTTCAGCAAAGTTATCAGTCTCAAACAAAAAAGAGAAATTACGCCAATCTCTCCACCAATATTACACCAACTACTCTTCTGTGATCAACAATAATAAATTTATTCTAAAAAAAACAAACTTACATAATCGTCCTCCTCAACATCCCTCAGGAAACGGCTCTTCACAATTAAAGCATCGTCAACCTGAACATACTCTGCATTGGTGGGATACCTGCATGCCAAGAGTAACAAAATGAATCAAATGTGTCAGTAATTCTGTTCATCTAACAAATCAGTTGAATCCTATGTAAACATGTAGCCACTCCTGGGGGTCATTTCACAAAGCAGGATTTCTCAGTTTAATAACCTAAAGTAGGCCCAAAGTCAAGCCTATCCAGTAGGTAAGGAGCTGAGGCACGTTTTGAAAGGGGGTTCAGTTCCTAATCAGCATCTGGCACTAGGAAGTGGCACTGCACTGTCCGAAAGTCAAGTTTGGTGGACATATGCCAAAAAGGGGATGAGGCCTATGCTAAGTAACTGTTTAGAGACCATAAATCCATACATCCTACAATTTTTCATGCTTTACATGCTTAGCCTATTCTACAGTGAAAAGAAAAAGTATGTGAACCCTTTGCAATTCTATGGTTTTCTGCATTAATTTGTCATAAAATGAGATCTAATCCAGGTCAAGCGTATTAACATAATGTGCCTAAAATAAGAACAAAAAAATTCTGAATCTCAAAGAAAGCTAACTGGAGTCAGGTGTTCTCATACCTGAAGTCTTCTCTACTCTTCTGAGTTTCGCTCCACACAAGAAGAATATGCATATGTGAGCCATGCCTCACCAAAAAGAGCTTTCAGAGGATCTACGGTCAAAAACTGTTTTATCAGGAAAGGGTTACAAAACAACCTACAAATGGAGACAATCTGGGACTATGGCTACTCTGCCAGGAAGTGGGCACCCAGTCAAAATGACCCCAAGAGCAGAACGGAGACTCACCATTGAGGTAAAGAAACAGCCCTGAGTGAGAGCCAACGACCTGAAGACCAACCAACTTCAGAAAAGGCTGAAACTCTCGCAGCTCAACAGAACCGCTCAACAGTAAGTAGGTTGTAAATAAATTAAATAATAAAACCAGTCTCTCCTTTCTTTGGCTGTGTTTCCTTTCCTTCGAGTTCAATCCACTTGAAAAGTCTAACTTTCTTTATTTTCCTCCCACACTGCTGAGTGTAGTCCCCCCAGAGAAGAAGAAAGGTCCGTCCACTGCTTCTGAACTCTCCAAGCTGTTCCTCTAGACGAGGGCTCGGTTCACCATCAAGTGTTCACGCAGGTGCAGCCAAACTGCAGAGTAGAGTCACAGAAGAGTCAGAAAATAACTGTCCTGTTAACAAAATACAAATAAATGTACAAAGTAAAGCTTTTTTTTCTTCCCTCCTTCAATATAAACACTCATCAGCAGCATGAAATGGGGGCTAGCACTGCCCACTCGCACATGACCCCCTGAAACAAACTGCAGTGCAGCTCAGCATGTCAGCTTTAACTCTACCGGCTTTTCTTTTTACTCTTTTTCATTTATATGCACCAAAAGATTCACCCAGTACACTCACCGAATCAAATGCAGAACAAATCCAAACCGTCGTTTCAGCCGTACTTCTTGTGTTCATGTATTTTTTACCTTATATTCTACATGTTGAAGTGCTTTATTGACAGTATTTGATGTATTTGGCAGTAATATATTGACAAAGTTTTTTTTAAGATTCTGCTATTTTTGTCAATGTGTCAATATTATGTGAAATATTACAACATAAACAACACTGACAACCTCATCTCATTGGTCTCCTCCTGGACTAGATTAATTTATTAGAAAGTGCTTCCAGCAGTAAAACTACACATAAGATAATCTGATAGACTAGATTAATTTATTAGAAAGTGCTTCCAGCAGTAAAACTACAGGTATTAGTGAAGTAAAAAAAACACACCACAACAGTGCTGTGATCTTCTGTTTCCTATGTGTTATATTTAGGGATGCACCAACCTTTTTCAGTTCCTAGACCAATGCATACACTTAACGATAGATACGCAATACTGATCTGAAACCATTGTTAAATAAATAAACCGTATACCTAACCATGTGGGAGAGACTTAAAGCATAAGGATTGATGTAAATCTGACCTCACTAACTTTGTCAAATAAAATACAACAAATTAACACACAGATGTAAATGCATTAAATTACTATTTATTTGTCACTAAAATAAGAAACAATTGTGCAGGACCTTGGCCTGTTGGGCCTGTTGTGCTGATTCTTTGTCTCATTGGGCTTTAAGCCACTTGCCTATTGTCTGTTTTCTATATTGGCATAAAAGTCCTACAACTCAGGCCTCCTTAAAGCCATAGCTGACACCTATGTGACTCCAGTGTTGTGATAGAGGGCAAGTTTTTTTTCATGGTTATTCCTACTCCATCCACTATGTGGCACTATAATGGAAGTAGGCCAGGTTACAAGCCAAAAGGAGAGACCATGCTGCTGCAAAGAGGTTTACGTGTGGCTAACTTCAGGCCTTACTGTAATGAACATCCTGTTCTGCTTTGACAGAAAGCTTCTCTTTTTTCTTATTTGTTTATTTCTTTTCTTTACACTTCCTACAACTAACTTACTCTTCATATGGATATTTGAATACCTACACACAGAGGACAAAGGTAGGATAAAGGTATCACTCCTGAATTTACTCTCAGCAACTCCAACCAAGGACCAAGGTCCAGATATGGTTCAGGATAATAAAATTCCACAAAAATATGTGGAAGTAGTAACACCAGTGAAAGTGGTGAGATTGGGTATGGGGGTGAGATTAGGCATAGCCATGTTAACAGAGTTTAGTAAGTTTCTGTGGGTTGCTTTCCTTTCTGTTCCTTTAAAAAGCTCTTCTCTCTCCATCCATCCACAATGCTCTTTCTGTCTGTTTATCTATCCTGGATGATAGGTCTTCATTTGCCTACTCGCTGTTTGCTAGTTCTTATGTTGTTTGTTACTCCAGAATAGTGTTTTTTTTAGCTGAAAATGCAGTAATTTTGATGATTAGTTGTGTGTATTTATTTGGAACTCATATGTTCATCAGTGTTGCCTGGCTTTTATTCTGAAATATGAAGTCAGTGAGACCAAACATTGCATTGTTAATATCGGGATCAATATCCGATCGTAATATCTGAAAGATGCATCCCTAGTCTCATTGGGCCTGTTTTGCTGGTTGTTTATGTCTCATTGAGCCTGTTTTGCTGGTTCTTTATGTCTCATTAGGCCTGTTTTGCCTGGTTCCTTATGTCTCTTTGGGCCTGCTTTGCAGGTTCTTTATGTCTCATTGGGCCTGCTTTGCTGGTTCTTTATGTCTCATTGGGCCTGTTTTGCCTGGTTCTTTATATCTCATTGGGCCTGTTGTGGCTGGGCCTTTAAGCCACTTGCCTATTGTCTATTTTTCTGTATTGGCATAAAAAAATTTCTACAACTTGGGCCTACTTGAAGCCATAGCTGACACCCATGTGACTCCAGTGTTGGGATAGATGGCATGTTTTTTTCATGGTTATTCCTACTCCATCCACTAGGTGGCAGTATAATGGACATATGCCAGGTTACAAGCCAAAAGAAGGAAACCATGCTTTAGCAAAGAGGTTTACATGTGGCCAACTTCAGGCCTCACTGTAATGAAGATTGTTATTGGTGGAACTATAGGTTCTAATACTTATTGTAAGTTTTTTTAGCTGAAAATGCAGTAATTTTGATGATTAGTTGTGTGTATTTATTTGGAACTCATGTGTTCATCAGTGTTGCCTGGATTTTATTCTGAAATATGAAGTCAGTGAGACCAAACATTGCATTGTTAATATCGGGATCAATATCCGATCGTAACATCTGAAAGATGCATCCCTAGTCTCATTGGGCCTGTTTTGCTGGTTGTTTATGTCTCATTGGGACTGTTTTGCTGGTTCTTTATGTCTCATTAGGCCTGTTTTGCCTGGTTCTTTATATCTCATTGGGCCTGCTTTGCTGGTTCTTTGTCTCATTGGGCCTGCTTTGCTGGTTCTTTGTCTCATTGGGCCTGCTTTGCTGGTTCTTTGTCTCATTGGGCCTGCTTTGCTGGTTCTTTATGTCTCATTGGGCCTGTTTTGCTGGTTGTTTATGTCTCATTGGGTCTGTTTTGCTGGTTCTTTATGTCTCATTGGGCCTGTTTTGCTGGTTCTTTATGTCTCATTGGGTCTGTTTTGCTGGTTCTTTATGTCTCATTGGGCCTGTTCTGTTGGTCCTTTATGTCTCATTGGGCCTGTTGTGGTTGGGCATTTAAGCCACTTGCCTATTGTCTATTTTTCTATATTGGCATAAAAAAAAATCCTACAACTTGGGCCTACTTGAAGCCATAGCTGACATCCATGTGACTCCAGTGTTTGGATAGATGGCATGTTTTTTTTTCATGGTTATTCCTACTCCATCCACTATGTGGCACTATAATGGAAGTAGGCCAGGTTACAAGCCAAAAGGAGAGAGCATGCTGTAGCAAAGAGGTTTACATGTGGCTAAGTTCAGGCCTCACTGTAATGAAGATCCTGTTCTGCTTTGACAGAAAGCTTCTCTTTTTTCTTATTTGTTTATTTCTTTTCTTTACACTTCCTACAACTAACTTACTCTTCATGTGGATATTTGAATACCTACACACAGAGGACAAAGGTAGGATAAAGGTATCACTCCTGAATTGACTCTCAGCAACTCCAACCAAGGCCCAAGGTTCAGATACGGTTCAGGATTATAAAATTCCACAAAAATATGTGGAAATAGTAAAACCAGTGAAAGTGGTGAGATTGGGTATGGAGGGTGAGATTAGGCATAGCCATGTTAACAGAGTTTAGTAGGTTTCTGTGGGTTGCATTCCTTTCTGTTCCTTTAAAAAGCTCTTCTCTCTCCATCCATCCACAATGCTCTTTCTGTCTGTTTATCTATCCTGGATGATAGGTCTTCAGTTGCCTAATCGCTGTTTGCTAGTTCTCATGTTGTTAATTACTCCAGAATAGTGTGTTTTAGCTGAAAATGCAGTAATTGTGATTTAGTTGTGTGTATTTATTTGGAACTCATGTGCCCATCAGTGTTGCCTGGCTTTTATTCTGAAATATGAAGTCAGTGAGACCAAACATTGCATTGTTAATATCGGGATCAATATCCGACCCTAATATCTGAAAGATGCATCTCTAGTCTCATTGGGCCTGTTTTGCTGGTTGTTTATGTCTCATTGGGACTGTTTTGCTGGTTCTTTATGTCTCATTGGGACTGTTTTGCTGGTTCTTTATGTCTCATTGGGTCTGTTTTGCTGGTTCTTTATGTCTCATTGGGCCTGTTCTGTTGGTTCTTTATGTCTCATTGGGCCTGTTTTGCCTGGTTGTTTATGTCTCATTGGGCCTGTTTTGCTGGTTGTTTATGTCTCATTGGGACTGTTTTGCTGGTTCTTTATGTCTCATTGGGTCTGTTTTGCTGGTTCTTTATGTCTCATTGGGTCTGTTTTGCTGGTTCTTTATGTCTCATTGGGCCTGTTCTGTTGGTTCTTTATGTCTCATTGGGCCTGTTTTGCCTGGTTGTTTATATCTCATTGGGCCTGTTTTGCCTGGTTGTTTATATCTCATTGGGCCTGTTTTGCTGGTTGTTTATGTCTCATTGGGCCTGTTTTGCCTGGTTCTTTATGTCTCATTGGGCCTGCTTGCCTGGTTCTTTATGTCTCATTGGGCCTGCTTTGCTGGTTCTTTATGTCTCATTGGGCCTGTTTTGCCTGGTTCTATATGTCTCATTGGGCCTGTTTTGCTGGTTCTTTATGTCTCATTGGGCCTGTTGTGGTTGGGCATTTAAGCCACTTGCCTATTGTCTATTTTTCTATATTGGCATAAAAAAAATCCTACAACTTGGGCCTACTTGAAGCCATAGCTGACATCCATGTGACTCCAGTGTTTGGATAGATGGCATGTTTTTTTTTTCATGGTTATTCCTACTCCATCCACTATGTGGCACTATAATGGAAGTAGGCCAGGTTACAAGCCAAAAGGAGAGAGCATGCTGTAGCAAAGAGGTTTACATGTGGCTAAGTTCAGGCCTCACTGTAATGAAGATCCTGTTCTGCTTTGACAGAAAGCTTCTCATTTTTCTTATTTGTTTATTTCTTTTCTTTACACTTCCTACAACTAACTTACTCTTCATGTGGATATTTGAATACCTACACACAGAGGACAAAGGTAGGATAAAGGTATCACTCCTGAATTGACTCTCAGCAACTCCAACCAAGGCCCAAGGTTCAGATACGGTTCAGGATTATAAAATTCCACAAAAATATGTGGAAATAGTAAAACCAGTGAAAGTGGTGAGATTGGGTATGGAGGGTGAGATTAGGCATAGCCATGTTAACAGAGTTTAGTAAGTTTCTGTGGGTTGCATTCCTTTCTGTTCCTTTAAAAAGCTCTTCTCTCTCCATCCATCCACAATGCTCTTTCTGTCTGTTTATCTATCCTGGATGATAGGTCTTCAGTTGCCTAATCGCTGTTTGCTAGTTCTCATGTTGTTAATTACTCCAGAATAGTGTGTTTTAGCTGAAAATGCAGTAATTGTGATTTAGTTGTGTGTATTTATTTGGAACTCATGTGCCCATCAGTGTTGCCTAGCTTTTATTCTGAAATATGAAGTCAGTGAGACCAAACATTGCATTGTTAATATCGGGATCAATATCCGACCCTAATATCTGAAAGATGCATCCCTAGTCTCATTGGGCCTGTTTTGCTGGTTGTTTATGTCTCATTGGGACTGTTTTGCTGGTTCTTTATGTCTCATTGGGTCTGTTTTGCTGGTTCTTTATGTCTCATTGGGCCTGTTCTGTTGGTTCTTTATGTCTCATTGGGCCTGTTTTGCCTGGTTGTTTATATCTCATTGGGCCTGTTTTGCTGGTTGTTTATGTCTCATTGGGCCTGTTTTGCCTGGTTCTTTATGTCTCATTGGGCCTGTTTTGCCTGGTTCTTTATGTCTCATTGGGCCTGCTTGCCTGGTTCTTTATGTCTCATTGGGCCTGCTTGCCTGGTTCTTTATGTCTCATTGGGCCTGTTTTGCCTGGTTCTTTATGTCTCATTGGGCCTGTTTTGCCTGGTTCTATATGTCTCATTGGGCCTGTTTTGCTGGTTCTTTATGTCTCATTGGGCCTGTTGTGGTTGGGCATTTAAGCCACTTGCCTATTGTCTATTTTTCTATATTGGCATAAAAAAAATCCTACAACTTGGGCCTACTTGAAGCCATAGCTGACATCCATGTGACTCCAGTGTTTGGATAGATGGCATGTTTTTTTTTTCATGGTTATTCCTACTCCATCCACTATGTGGCACTATAATGGAAGTAGGCCAGGTTACAAGCCAAAAGGAGAGAGCATGCTGTAGCAAAGAGGTTTACATGTGGCTAAGTTCAGGCCTCACTGTAATGAAGATCCTGTTCTGCTTTGACAGAAAGCTTCTCTTTTTTCTTATTTGTTTATTTCTTTTCTTTACACTTCCTACAACTAACTTACTCTTCATGTGGATATTTGAATACCTACACACAGAGGACAAAGGTAGGATAAAGGTATCACTCCTGAATTGACTCTCAGCAACTCCAACCAAGGCCCAAGGTTCAGATACGGTTCAGGATTATAAAATTCCACAAAAATATGTGGAAATAGTAAAACCAGTGAAAGTGGTGAGATTGGGTATGGAGGGTGAGATTAGGCATAGCCATGTTAACAGAGTTTAGTAAGTTTCTGTGGGTTGCATTCCTTTCTGTTCCTTTAAAAAGCTCTTCTCTCTCCATCCATCCACAATGCTCTTTCTGTCTGTTTATCTATCCTGGATGATAGGTCTTCAGTTGCCTAATCGCTGTTTGCTAGTTCTCATGTTGTTAATTACTCCAGAATAGTGTGTTTTAGCTGAAAATGCAGTAATTGTGATTTAGTTGTGTGTATTTATTTGGAACTCATGTGCCCATCAGTGTTGCCTAGCTTTTATTCTGAAATATGAAGTCAGTGAGACCAAACATTGCATTGTTAATATCGGGATCAATATCCGACCCTAATATCTGAAAGATGCATCCCTAGTCTCATTGGGCCTGTTTTGCTGGTTGTTTATGTCTCATTGGGACTGTTTTGCTGGTTCTTTATGTCTCATTGGGTCTGTTTTGCTGGTTCTTTATGTCTCATTGGGTCTGTTTTGCTGGTTCTTTATGTCTCATTGGGCCTGTTCTGTTGGTTCTTTATGTCTCATTGGGCCTGTTTTGCCTGGTTGTTTATATCTCATTGGGCCTGTTTTGCCTGGTTGTTTATATCTCATTGGGCCTGTTTTGCTGGTTGTTTATGTCTCATTGGGATTGTTTTGCTGGTTCTTTATGTCTCATTAGGCCTGTTTTGCCTGGTTCTTTATATCTCATTGGGCCTGCTTTGCTGGTTCTTTGTCTCATTGGGCCTGCTTTGCTGGTTCTTTGTCTCATTGGGCCTGCTTTGCTGGTTCTTTATGTCTCATTGGGTCTGTTTTGCTGGTTCTTTGTCTCATTGGGCCTGTTCTGTTGGTTCTTTATGTCTCATTGGGCCTGTTTTGCCTGGTTGTTTATGTCTCATTGGGCCTGTTTTGCTGGTTGTTTATGTCTCATTGGGCCTGTTTTGCCTGGTTCTTTATGTCTCATTGGGCCTGCTTGCCTGGTTCTTTATGTCTCATTGGGCCTGCTTGCCTGGTTCTTTATGTCTCATTGGGCCTGCTTTGCTGGTTCTTTATGTCTCATTGGGCCTGTTTTGCCTGGTTCTATATGTCTCATTGGGCCTGTTTTGCTTGGTTCTATATGTCTCATTGGGCCTGTTTTGCTGGTTCTTTATGTCTCATTGGGCCTGTTTTGCTGGTTCTTTATGTCTCATTGGGCCTGTTGTGGTTGGACTTTAAGCCACTTGCCTATTGTCTATTTTCTATATTGGCATAAAAAAATTTCTACAACTTAGGCCTACTTGAAGCCATAGCTGACACCTATGTGACTCCAGTGTTGGGATAGATAGCATGTTTTTTTTTTCATGGTTATTCCTACTCCATCCACTATGTGGCAGTATAATGGAAGTATGCCAGGTTACAAGCCAAAAGAAGGGAACCATGCTGTAGCAAAGAGGTTTACATGTAGCTAATTTCAGGCCTCACTGTAATGAATTGGTGAAACTATAGGTCCTAATACTCATTGTAAGTTTAATTCTTTATATATTCAGCCAAGCCTTGTGTGTTTTATTTTAGATTTTGAGCTGTTCTGCTTTTTGCTTCTCTTTTTCTTGTTTGTTTGTTTCTTTGTTTGCATTGTGTACTGGTAATAAGAGGGTGAGTGCAGACCTAATTTTTCCCCCCTTCAAGCACTAGTGAGTCAGTCCACATTATTCTGTCTTTCCTTCACTCTGATATAGGTTAATCTTAGTCTCATCTGTCTGCAAGACCTTTCTCCAGAATTCTGCTGGCTCTCTTAAGTACTTGTTTGCAAATTGTCTATTCTAAGAGTAGTAATATATTTATCAGATGTTTCTCTGTATACTACAGCTGATTTTGGATTTGTATTTGATATGGATGTTTCACTGGAACAATATTACGTAAAACATGTTAAAATAGGCATATATTATGACGGTGTCAAAATAGTGATTTATTTGTTATAAAAATGCCCTACATGCATGTTTATATTGTCTAAAGTGAGGAAGTTCATTACATCTCAAGTTAGAGGTTTCAAATACAGGTTTGATTGTCTTTATAACTAACCCCAGCAGCTCCTTATCTCTGTGAGAGTTGTAGGCTTCTGCACTTTTACCATGTACAGCACCTGCTGCATAAATTCAGTCTATTTTGATTAAATATCCTTGTTAAAATTAAAACTGGAAATGTTGAGGAAATTAAGTGATTGTAGTTTCTCTATTGTTTAAAAAAAAAAAAAGTCACGTCTGAGATTTTAGGACATTGTGAGTGAGAGGAGGGGTGAAGTAAATATCAGCAGATCCAACATCAAACTAACTTGACTGAGCTCCCCAAACTCCAGTGAAAATGTGCTTCGATATACAAGCGAAGAACTTTTTTTTTGGCTCCTTAGTAAGACAGCATGTTAAAGTCTGAATGACTAGCGTTTCTGAGGAGACCCTTAAAGCTGGTTGCAATGACCTGTACATGGGTTACTGTCGTGGTCTTCTTTGGAGGACTTCTTTTGGAAAGGAGACTCGTGACCACAGTCTTTCAGTTGTAACAATGAAACATTTTATTCCAGTCAAAAATACAGTGTGGAGAGAGTCTGCCAATTCAGGGTGCCCCTCTGCTCTCACTCCCAGACAAAGGAACACATTGTGTTTTATTCTCTACTACACGTCATATGTTGTTGTACTGTTCCCATATGCAGGATGTCTGCATTTCATCCAGGAATATTCATTAGCCCCCACAATTACTTATGTGGTCTATGTGCTGCAGACACAACTGGACCTTTTAACATCTCTGTCACGTAAATCCGAAAGTATGTCTAATCTAAACATTTTATGTTCGTTCAGTTCATGTTCAGTTTATCAAATTTGGTCTGGGAGCAGATCCCAATCTCCTTTCCCAAGTGTAACCCATGGGCCTCACTATATTATTTCTCAACTCCATACCATTCCTTTAGGCCTATGTACATCTGCATAGCCAATAAATATACTACATTATACTGTAATATGTGGTCTCTTGAATGATCTTTGTTCCTTTAAATGTGCAGTAGCAAGGAGGTTCAGTTGTGACTAACGTCAGGCTTCACTGTAATGAAGATCCTTATTGGTGGAACTATAAGTTCTAATACTCATTGTAAGTTTAATTCTTTATATATTCAGCCAAGCCTTGTGCTGTTCTGCTATTGTAGAAAGCTTTTCATTTTTCTTGTTTGTTTCTTTCTTTATTTGCATTCCTAACAACTAACTTGCTCTTCATATGGACTTTGGAATAGACTTACACACAGAGGACTCCGTTGGATAAAGGTATCACTCCTAAATTGACTCTCAGCAACTCAAACCAAGGACGTGCATGGTTGAGGCATGGATCAGGATTATAAAATGTCTTCAGAAAAAAGGATGTCTGAATACAAAGACCATTGTGAGAGCTTTTCAAATCCTATGTTTTGAATTGTTCTTAAGAACTCAAAGTATGTACTGTTAATTAGAGGGTGAGTGCAGACCAAGCACTTCAAGCACTATTGAGGCAGTCCACATTTTTTCTTTCCTTCAGTCTCATATAGGTTAATCTTAGTCTCATCTGTCCACAAGACCTTTCTGCAGACTTAAATAAAAAAATGTTAAAATAGGCATATATTATGACAGTGTCAATATAGTGATTTATTCATTATTAAAAATGTGATACATGCATGTTATGATTGACTGGCTTTAAATTAATCTGCAGATGTTTAATGGGTAAGTGAACATTCGGTTTCTATACGCATATTGACTTTCTTTTTTGTCTTTCTTATTTTCAAGATCTCATGACCCACCTAACACACCTTTTTATCTGAAAGTGGATCTGGCCAACAAGGGCAATCCATCTTCAGCTGTGAGTGGATGTCTGCATCTGGAATGGGGTCTGGCTGGCTTGCAATTAGTCTGCAACTGTGGAAAAGGTACGTGTTAAATCAGTTTTTATACATATTTTGATTTTCTTTTTTCTTGTCACACAGGATCCCATGACGCACCTTTTTACCTGACAGTGCATCTGGCCAACAAGGGGCAATCCATCTTCAGCTGTGAGTGGTTGTCTGTATCTGGAACAGTGTCTGGCTGGCTTGCAATTAATCTGCAACTGTGTAACAGGTAAGTGAACATTCAGTTTCTATACTTATATTGACTTTCTTTTTTGTCTTTCTTATTTTCAGGATGTCATGACCCACCTGATGCATCTTTTTACCTGAAAGTGGATCTTGCAATTTATCTGCAACTGTGTAAAAGATACGTGTTAATTCGTTTTATACATATTGATTTCTTTTTTCTGGAACGGTGTCTCGCTGGCTTGCAATTGATCTGCAACTGTGTAACAGGTACGAGTTAATTCAGTTTTTATACATATATTGATTTTCTTTTTTCTTCTCACACAGGATCCCATCATGCACCTTCTTACCTGAAAGTCATCCAGCCAACAAGGGGCAATCCATCTTCAGCTATGAGTGGTTGTCTGCATCTAGAACGGTGTCTGGCTGGCTTGCAATTAATCTGCAACTGTGTAACAGGTACGTGTTAATTCGGTTTTTATACATATATTGATTTTCTTTTTTTGTCACACAGGATCCCATCACGCACCTTTTTACCTGAAAGTGGATCTGGCCAACAAGGGGCAATCCATCTTCAGCTCTGAATGGTTGTCTGCATCTGGAACGGTGTCTGGCTGGCTTGCAATTCATCTGCAACTGTGTAAAAGATACGTGTTAATTCGTTTTTTATACATATTGATTTCTTTTTTCTGGATCAGTGTCTGGCTGGCTTGCAATTAATCTGCAACTGTGTTGACTTTCTTTTTTGTCTTTCTTATTTTCAGGATGTCATGACCCACCTGACGCATCTTTTTACCTGAAAGTGGATCTTGCAATTAATCTGCAACTGTGTAACAGGTACGTGTTAAATAGTTTTTTATACATATAATGATTTTCTTTATTCTTGTCACACAGGATCTCATGACGCACCTTTTTACCTGAAAGTGGACCTGGCCAACAAGGGGCAATCCATCTTCAGCTGCGAGTGGTTGTCTGCATCTGGAAAGGTGTCTGGCTGGCTTGCAATTAATCTGCAACTGTGTAACAGGTACGTGTTAATTCGGTTTTTATACATATATTGATTTTCTTTTTTCTTGTCACAGAGGATCTCATGACGCACCTTTTTACCTGAAAGTGGACCTGGCCAACAAGGGGCAATCCATCTTCAGCTACGAGTGATTGTCTGCATCTGGAACGGTGTCTGGCTGGCTTGCAATTGATCTTCAACTGTGTAACAGGTACGTGTTAATTCAGTTTTTATACATATATTGATTGTCTTTTTTTTTTGTCACACAGGATCCCATCACGCACCTTTTTACCTGAAAGTGGATCCGGCCAACAAGGGGCTATCCATGTCCAGCTGTGAGAGGTTGCCTGCATCTGGAATGGTGTCTGACTGGCTTTCTTTTCATCTGCATCTGAGTTACAGGTAAGTGAACATTCAGTTTCTATACTTATATTGACTTTCTTTTTTGTCTTTCTTATTTTCAGGATGTCATGACCCACCTGACGCATCTTTTTACCTGAAAGTGGATCTTGCAATTTATCTGCAACTGTGTAAAAGATACGTGTTAATTCGTTTTTATACATATTGATTTCTTTTTTCTGGATCAGTGTCTGGCTGGCTTGCAGTTAATCTGTAACTGTGTTGACATTCTTTTTTTGTCTTTCTTATTTTCAGGATCTCATGACCCACCTGACGCATCTTTTTACCTGAAAGTGGATCTTGCAATTAATCTGCAACTGTGTAACAGGTACGTGTTAAATCGTTTTTTATACATATAATGATTTTCTTTATTCTTGTCACACAGGATCTCATGACGCACCTTTTTACCTGAAAGGGGACCTGGCCAACAAGGCGCAATCCATCTTCAGCTGCGAGTGGTTGTCTGCATCTGGAACGGTGTCTGGCTGGCTTGCAATTGATCTTCAACTGTGTAACAGGTACGTGTTAATTCAGTTTTTATACATATATTGATTTTCTTTTTTTTTGTCACACAGGATCCCATCACGCACCTTTTTACCTGAAAGTGGATCCGGCCAACAAGGGGCTATCCATGTCCAGCTGTGAGAGGTTGCCTGCATCTGGAATGGTGTCTGACTGGCTTTCTTTTCATCTGCATCTGAGTTACAGGTAAGTGAACATTCAGTTTCTATACTTATATTGACTTTCTTTTTTGTCTTTCTTATTTTCAGGATGTCATGACCCACCTGACGCATCTTTTTACCTGAAAGTGGATCTTGCAATTTATCTGCAACTGTGTAAAAGATACGTGTTAATTCGTTTTTATACATATTGATTTCTTTTTTCTGGATCAGTGTCTGGCTGGCTTGCAGTTAATCTGTAACTGTGTTGACATTCTTTTTTTGTCTTTCTTATTTTCAGGATCTCATGACCCACCTGACGCATCTTTTTACCTGAAAGTGGATCTTGCAATTAATCTGCAACTGTGTAACAGGTACGTGTTAATTCGGTTTTTATACATATATTGATTTTCTTTTTTCTTGTCACACAGGATCTCATGACGCACCTTTTTACCTGAAAGTGGACCTGGCCAACAAGGGGCAATCCATCTTCAGCTATGAGTGGTTGTCTGCATCTAGAACGGTGTCTGGCTGGCTTGCAATTAATCTGCAACTGTGTAACAGGTACGTGTTAATTCGGTTTTTATACATATTGATTTCTTTTTTCTGGATCAGTGTCTGGCTGGCTTGCAATTAATCTGCAACTGTGTTGACATTCTTTTTTGTCTTTCTTATTTTCAGGATCTCATGACCCACCTGACGCATCTTTATACCTGAAAGTGGATCTTGCAATTAATCTGCAACTGTGTAACAGGTACGTGTTAATTCGGTTTTTATACATATATTGATTTTCTTTTTTCTTGTCACAGAGGATCTCATGACGCACCTTTTTACCTGAAAGTGGACCTGGCCAACAAGGGGCAATCCATCTTCAGCTACGAGTGGTTGTCTGCATCTGGAACGGTGTCTGGCTGGCTTGCAATTGATCTTCAACTGTGTAACAGGTACGTGTTAATTCAGTTTTTATACATATATTGATTGTCTTTTTTTTTGTCAAACAGGATCCCATCACGCACCTTTTTACCTGAAAGTGGATCCGGCCAACAAGGGGCTATCCATGTCCAGCTGTGAGAGGTTGCCTGCATCTGGAATGGTGTCTGACTGGCTTTCTTTTCATCTGCATCTGAGTTACAGGTAAGTGAACATTCAGTTTCTATACTTATATTGACTTTCTTTTTTGTCTTTCTTATTTTCAGGATGTCATGACCCACCTGACGCATCTTTTTACCTGAAAGTGGATCTTGCAATTTATCTGCAACTGTGTAAAAGATACGTGTTAATTCGTTTTTATACATATTGATTTCTTTTTTCTGGATCAGTGTCTGGCTGGCTTGCAGTTAATCTGTAACTGTTGACATTCTTTTTTTGTCTTTCTTATTTTCAGGATCTCATGACCCACCTGACGCATCTTTTTACCTGAAAGTGGATCTTGCAATTAATCTGCAACTGTGTAACAGGTACGTGTTAAATCGTTTTTTATACATATAATGATTTTCTTTATTCTTGTCACACAGGATCTCATGACGCACCTTTTTACCTGAAAGGGGACCTGGCCAACAAGGGGCAATCCATCTTCAGCTGCGAGTGGTTGTCTGCATCTGGAACGGTGTCTGGCTGGCTTGCAATTGATCTTCAACTGTGTAACAGGTACGTGTTAATTAAGTTTTTATACATATATTGATTTTCTTTTTTTTTGTCACACAGGATCCCATCACGCACCTTTTTACCTGAAAGTGGATCCGGCCAACAAGGGGCTATCCATGTCCAGCTGTGAGAGGTTGCCTGCATCTGGAATGGTGTCTGACTGGCTTTCTTTTCATCTGCATCTGAGTTACAGGTAAGTGAACATTCAGTTTCTATACTTATATTGACTTTCTTTTTTGTCTTTCTTATTTTCAGGATGTCATGACCCACCTGACGCATCTTTTTACCTGAAAGTGGATCTTGCAATTTATCTGCAACTGTGTAAAAGATACGTGTTAATTCGTTTTTATACATATTGATTTCTTTTTTCTGGATCAGTGTCTGGCTGGCTTGCAGTTAATCTGTAACTGTGTTGACATTCTTTTTTTGTCTTTCTTATTTTCAGGATCTCATGACCCACCTGACGCATCTTTTTACCTGAAAGTGGATCTTGCAATTAATCTGCAACTGTGTAACAGGTACGTGTTAATTCGGTTTTTATACATATATTGATTTTCTTTTTTCTTGTCACAGAGGATCTCATGACGCACCTTTTTACCTGAAAGTGGACCTGGGCAACAAGGGGCAATCCATCTTCAGCTACGAGTGGTTGTCTGCGTCTGGAACGGTGTCTGGCTGGCTTGCAATTGATCTGCAACTGTGTAACAGGTACGTGTTAATTCAGTTTTTATACATATATTGATTTTCTTTTTTCTTCTCACACAGGAGCCCATCACGAACCTTCTTACCTGAAAGTGGATCTGGCCAACATGGGGCAATCCATCTTCAGCTCTGAATTGTTGTCTGCATCTGGAACGGTGTCTGGCTGGCTTGCAAATTATCTGCAACTGTGTAAAAGATACATGTTTATTCGTTTTTTATACATATTGATTTCTTTTTTCTGGATCAGTGTCTGGCTGGCTTGCAATTAATCTGCAACTGTGTTGACATTCTTTTTTGTCTTTCTTATTTTCAGGATCTCATGACCCACCTGACGCATCTTTTTACCTGAAAGTGGATCTTGCAATTAATCTGCAACTGTGTAACAGGTACGTGTTAAATCGTTTTTTATACATATAATGATTTTCTTTATTCTTGTCACACAGGATCTCATGACGCCCCTTTTTACCTGAAAGTTGATCCGGCCAACAAGGGGCTATCCATTTCCAGCTGTGAGAGGTTGCCTGCATCTGGAATGGTGTCTGACTGGCTTTCTTTTCATCTGCAACTGAGTTACAGGTGAGTGAACATTCAGTTTCTATACTTATATTGACTTTCTTTTTTGTCTTTCTTATTTTCAGGATGTCATGACCCACCTGACGCATCTTTTTACCTGAAAGTGGATCTTGCAATTAATCTGCAACTGTGTAACAGGTACGTGTTAATTCGGTTTTTATACATATATTGATTTTCTTTTTTCTTGTCACACAGGATCTCATGACGCACCTTTTTACCTGAAAGTGGACCTGGCCAACAAGAGGCAATCCATCTTCAGCTATGAGTGGTTGTCTGCATCTTGAACGGTGTCTGGCTGGCTTGCAATTGATCTGCAACTGTATAACAGGTACGTGTTTATTCAGTTTTTATACATATATTGATTTTCTTTTTTTTTGTCACAGAGGATCCCATCACGTAAAAAGGTGCGTGATGGGATCCTCTTCTTTTTTGTCTTTCTTATTTTCAGGATCTCATGACCCACCTGACGCATCTTTATACCTGAAAGTGGATCTTGCAATTAATCTGCAACTGTGTAACAGGTACGTGTTAATTCGGTTTTTATACATATATTGATTTTCTTTTTTCTTGTCACACAGGATCTCATAACGCACCTTTTTACCTGAAAGTGGACCTGGCCAACAAGGGGCAATCCATCTTCAGCTTCGAGTGGTTGTCTGCATCTGAAACGGTGTCTGGCTGGCTTGCAATTGATCTGCAACTGTGTAACAGGTACGTGTTAATTCAGTTTTTATACATATATTGATTTTCTTTTTTTGTCACACAGGATCCCATCACGCACCTTTTTACCTGAAAGTGGATCTGGCCAAGAAGGGGCAATCCATCTTCAGCTCTGAATGGTTGTCTGCATCTGGAACGGTGTCTGGCTGGCTTGCAATTCATCTGCAACTGTGTAAAAGATACGTGTTAATTCGTTTTTTATACATATTGATTTCTTTTTTCTGGATCAGTGTCTGGCTGGCTTGCAATTAATCTGCAACTGTGTTGACATTCTTTTTTGTCTTTCTTATTTTCAGGATGTCATGACCCACCTGACGCATCTTTTTACCTGAAAGTGGATCTTGCAATTAATCTGCAACTGTGTAACAGGTACGTGTTAAATAGTTTTTTATACATATAATGATTTTCTTTATTCTTGTCACACAGGATCTCATGACGCACCTTTTTACCTGAAAGTGGACCTGGCCAACAAGGGGCAATCCATCTTCAGCTGCGAGTGGTTGTCTGCATCTGGAAAGGTGTCTGGCTGGCTTGCAATTAATCTGCAACTGTGTAACAGGTACGTGTTAATTCGGTTTTTATACATATATTGATTTTCTTTTTTCTTGTCACAGAGGATCTCATGACGCACCTTTTTACCTGAAAGTGGACCTGGCCAACAAGGGGCAATCCATCTTCAGCTACGAGTGGTTGTCTGCATCTGGAACGGTGTCTGGCTGGCTTGCAATTGATCTTCAACTGTGTAACAGGTACGTGTTAATTCAGTTTTTATACATATATTGATTGTCTTTTTTTTTTGTCACACAGGATCCCATCACGCACCTTTTTACCTGAAAGTGGATCCGGCCAACAAGGGGCTATCCATGTCCAGCTGTGAGAGGTTGCCTGCATCTGGAATGGTGTCTGACTGGCTTTCTTTTCATCTGCATCTGAGTTACAGGTAAGTGAACATTCAGTTTCTATACTTATATTGACTTTCTTTTTTGTCATTCTTATTTTCAGGATGTCATGACCCACCTGACGCATCTTTTTACCTGAAAGTGGATCTTGCAATTTATCTGCAACTGTGTAAAAGATACGTGTTAATTCGTTTTTATACATATTGATTTCTTTTTTCTGGATCAGTGTCTGGCTGGCTTGCAGTTAATCTGTAACTGTGTTGACATTCTTTTTTTGTCTTTCTTATTTTCAGGATCTCATGACCCACCTGACGCATCTTTTTACCTGAAAGTGGATCTTGCAATTAATCTGCAACTGTGTAACAGGTACGTGTTAAATCGTTTTTTATACATATAATGATTTTCTTTATTCTTGTCACACAGGATCTCATGACGCACCTTTTTACCTGAAAGGGGACCTGGCCAACAAGGGGCAATCCATCTTCAGCTGCGAGTGGTTGTCTGCATCTGGAACGGTGTCTGGCTGGCTTGCAATTGATCTTCAACTGTGTAACAGGTACGTGTTATTTCAGTTTTTATACATATATTGATTTTCTTTTTTTTTGTCACACAGGATCCCATCACGCACCTTTTTACCTGAAAGTGGATCCGGCCAACAAGGGGCTATCCATGTCCAGCTGTGAGAGGTTGCCTGCATCTGGAATGGTGTCTGACTGGCTTTCTTTTCATCTGCATCTGAGTTACAGGTAAGTGAACATTCAGTTTCTATACTTATATTGACTTTCTTTTTTGTCTTTCTTATTTTCAGGATGTCATGACCCACCTGACGCATCTTTTTACCTGAAAGTGGATCTTGCAATTTATCTGCAACTGTGTAAAAGATACGTGTTAATTCGTTTTTATACATATTGATTTCTTTTTTCTGGATCAGTGTCTGGCTGGCTTGCAGTTAATCTGTAACTGTGTTGACATTCTTTTTTTGTCTTTCTTATTTTCAGGATCTCATGACCCACCTGACGCATCTTTTTACCTGAAAGTGGATCTTGCAATTAATCTGCAACTGTGTAACAGGTACGTGTTAATTCGGTTTTTATACATATATTGATTTTCTTTTTTCTTGTCACACAGGATCTCATGACGCACCTTTTTACCTGAAAGTGGACCTGGCCAACAAGGGGCAATCCATCTTCAGCTACGAGTGGTTGTCTGCGTCTGGAACGGTGTCTGGCTGGCTTGCAATTGATCTGCAACTGTGTAACAGGTACGTGTTAATTCAGTTTTTATACATATATTGATTTTCTTTTTTCTTCTCACACAGGAGCCCATCACGAACCTTCTTACCTGAAAGTGGATCTGGCCAACATGGGGCAATCCATCTTCAGCTCTGAATTGTTGTCTGCATCTGGAACGGTGTCTGGCTGGCTTGCAAATTATCTGCAACTGTGTAAAAGATACATGTTTATTCGTTTTTTATACATATTGATTTCTTTTTTCTGGATCAGTGTCTGGCTGGCTTGCAATTAATCTGCAACTGTGTTGACATTCTTTTTTGTCTTTCTTATTTTCAGGATCTCATGACCCACCTGACGCATCTTTTTACCTGAAAGTGGATCTTGCAATTAATCTGCAACTGTGTAACAGGTACGTGTTAAATCGTTTTTTATACATATAATGATTTTCTTTATTCTTGTCACACAGGATCTCATGACGCACCTTTTTACCTGAAAGTTGATCCGGCCAACAAGGGGCTATCCATTTCCAGCTGTGAGAGGTTGCCTGCATCTGGAATGGTGTCTGACTGGCTTTCTTTTCATCTGCATCTGAGTTACAGGTGAGTGAACATTCAGTTTCTATACTTATATTGACTTTCTTTTTTGTCTTTCTTATTTTCAGGATGTCATGACCCACCTGACGCATCTTTTTACCTGAAAGTGGATCTTGCAATTAATCTGCAACTGTGTAACAGGTACGTGTTAATTCGGTTTTTATACATATATTGATTTTCTTTTTTCTTGTCACACAGGATCTCATGACGCACCTTTTTACCTGAAAGTGGACCTGGCCAACAAGAGGCAATCCATCTTCAGCTATGAGTGGTTGTCTGCATCTTGAACGGTGTCTGGCTGGCTTGCAATTGATCTGCAACTGTATAACAGGTACGTGTTTATTCAGGTTTTATACATATATTGATTTTCTTTTTTTTTGTCACAGAGGATCCCATCACGTAAAAAGGTGCGTGATGGGATCCTCTTCTTTTTTGTCTTTCTTATTTTCAGGATCTCATGACCCACCTGACGCATCTTTATACCTGAAAGTGGATCTTGCAATTAATCTGCAACTGTGTAACAGGTACGTGTTAATTCGGTTTTTATACATATATTGATTTTCTTTTTTCTTGTCACACAGGATCTCATAACGCACCTTTTTACCTGAAAGTGGACCTGGCCAACAAGGGGCAATCCATCTTCAGCTTCGAGTGGTTGTCTGCATCTGAAACGGTGTCTGGCTGGCTTGCAATTGATCTGCAACTGTGTAACAGGTACGTGTTAATTCAGTTTTTATACATATATTGATTTTCTTTTTTTGTCACACAGGATCCCATCACGCACCTTTTTACCTGAAAGTGGATCTGGCCAAGAAGGGGCAATCCATCTTCAGCTCTGAATGGTTGTCTGCATCTGGAACGGTGTCTGGCTGGCTTGCAATTCATCTGCAACTGTGTAAAAGATACGTGTTAATTCGTTTTTTATACATATTGATTTCTTTTTTCTGGATCAGTGTCTGGCTGGCTTGCAATTAATCTGCAACTGTGTTGACTTTCTTTTTTGTCTTTCTTATTTTCAGGATGTCATGACCCACCTGACGCATCTTTTTACCTGAAAGTGGATCTTGCAATTAATCTGCAACTGTGTAACAGGTACGTGTTAAATAGTTTTTTATACATATAATGATTTTCTTTATTCTTGTCACACAGGATCTCATGACGCACCTTTTTACCTGAAAGTGGACCTGGCCAACAAGGGGCAATCCATCTTCAGCTGCGAGTGGTTGTCTGCATCTGGAAAGTTGTCTGGCTGGCTTGCAATTAATCTGCAACTGTGTAACAGGTACGTGTTAATTCGGTTTTTATACATATATTGATTTTCTTTTTTCTTGTCACAGAGGATCTCATGACGCACCTTTTTACCTGAAAGTGGACCTGGCCAACAAGGGGCAATCCATCTTCAGCTACGAGTGGTTGTCTGCATCTGGAACGGTGTCTGGCTGGCTTGCAATTGATCTTCAACTGTGTAACAGGTACGTGTTAATTCAGTTTTTATACATATATTGATTGTCTTTTTTTTTGTCAAACAGGATCCCATCACGCACCTTTTTACCTGAAAGTGGATCCGGCCAACAAGGGGCTATCCATGTCCAGCTGTGAGAGGTTGCCTGCATCTGGAATGGTGTCTGACTGGCTTTCTTTTCATCTGCATCTGAGTTACAGGTAAGTGAACATTCAGTTTCTAAACTTATATTGACTTTCTTTTTTGTCTTTCTTATTTTCAGGATGTCATGACCCACCTGACGCATCTTTTTACCTGAAAGTGGATCTTGCAATTTATCTGCAACTGTGTAAAAGATACGTGTTAATTCGTTTTTATACATATTGATTTCTTTTTTCTGGATCAGTGTCTGGCTGGCTTGCAGTTAATCTGTAACTGTTGACATTCTTTTTTTGTCTTTCTTATTTTCAGGATCTCATGACCCACCTGACGCATCTTTTTACCTGAAAGTGGATCTTGCAATTAATCTGCAACTGTGTAACAGGTACGTGTTAAATCGTTTTTTATACATATAATGATTTTCTTTATTCTTGTCACACAGGATCTCATGACGCACCTTTTTACCTGAAAGGGGACCTGGCCAACAAGGGGCAATCCATCTTCAGCTGCGAGTGGTTGTCTGCATCTGGAACGGTGTCTGGCTGGCTTGCAATTGATCTTCAACTGTGTAACAGGTACGTGTTAATTCAGTTTTTATACATATATTGATTTTCTTTTTTTTTGTCACACAGGATCCCATCACGCACCTTTTTACCTGAAAGTGGATCCGGCCAACAAGGGGCTATCCATGTCCAGCTGTGAGAGGTTGCCTGCATCTGGAATGGTGTCTGACTGGCTTTCTTTTCATCTGCATCTGAGTTACAGGTAAGTGAACATTCAGTTTCTATACTTATATTGACTTTCTTTTTTGTCTTTCTTATTTTCAGGATGTCATGACCCACCTGACGCATCTTTTTACCTGAAAGTGGATCTTGCAATTTATCTGCAACTGTGTAAAAGATACGTGTTAATTCGTTTTTATACATATTGATTTCTTTTTTCTGGATCAGTGTCTGGCTGGCTTGCAGTTAATCTGTAACTGTGTTGACATTCTTTTTTTGTCTTTCTTATTTTCAGGATCTCATGACCCACCTGACGCATCTTTTTACCTGAAAGTGGATCTTGCAATTAATCTGCAACTGTGTAACAGGTACGTGTTAATTCGGTTTTTATACATATATTGATTTTCTTTTTTCTTGTCACACAGGATCTCATGACGCACCTTTTTACCTGAAAGTGGACCTGGCCAACAAGGGGCAATCCATCTTCAGCTATGAGTGGTTGTCTGCATCTAGAACGGTGTCTGGCTGGCTTGCAATTAATCTGCAACTGTGTAACAGGTACGTGTTAATTCGGTTTTTATACATATTGATTTCTTTTTTCTGGATCAGTGTCTGGCTGGCTTGCAATTAATCTGCAACTGTGTTGACATTCTTTTTTGTCTTTCTTATTTTCAGGATCTCATGACCCACCTGACGCATCTTTATACCTGAAAGTGGATCTTGCAATTAATCTGCAACTGTGTAACAGGTACGTGTTAATTCGGTTTTTATACATATATTGATTTTCTTTTTTCTTGTCACAGAGGATCTCATGACGCACCTTTTTACCTGAAAGTGGACCTGGGCAACAAGGGGCAATCCATCTTCAGCTACGAGTGGTTGTCTGCGTCTGGAACGGTGTCTGGCTGGCTTGCAATTGATCTGCAACTGTGTAACAGGTACGTGTTAATTCAGTTTTTATACATATATTGATTTTCTTTTTTCTTCTCACACAGGAGCCCATCACGAACCTTCTTACCTGAAAGTGGATCTGGCCAACATGGGGCAATCCATCTTCAGCTCTGAATTGTTGTCTGCATCTGGAACGGTGTCTGGCTGGCTTGCAAATTATCTGCAACTGTGTAAAAGATACATGTTTATTCGTTTTTTATACATATTGATTTCTTTTTTCTGGATCAGTGTCTGGCTGGCTTGCAATTAATCTGCAACTGTGTTGACATTCTTTTTTGTCTTTCTTATTTTCAGGATCTCATGACCCACCTGACGCATCTTTTTACCTGAAAGTGGATCTTGCAATTAATCTGCAACTGTGTAACAGGTACGTGTTAAATCGTTTTTTATACATATAATGATTTTCTTTATTCTTGTCACACAGGATCTCATGACGCACCTTTTTACCTGAAAGTTGATCCGGCCAAAAAGGGGCTATCCATTTCCAGCTGTGAGAGGTTGCCTGCATCTGGAATGGTGTCTGACTGGCTTTCTTTTCATCTGCATCTGAGTTACAGGTGAGTGAACATTCAGTTTCTATACTTATATTGACTTTCTTTTTTGTCTTTCTTATTTTCAGGATGTCATGACCCACCTGACGCATCTTTTTACCTGAAAGTGGATCTTGCAATTAATCTGCAACTGTGTAACAGGTACGTGTTAATTCGGTTTTTATACATATATTGATTTTCTTTTTTCTTGTCACACAGGATCTCATGACGCACCTTTTTACCTGAAAGTGGACCTGGCCAACAAGAGGCAATCCATCTTCAGCTATGAGTGGTTGTCTGCATCTTGAACGGTGTCTGGCTGGCTTGCAATTGATCTGCAACTGTATAACAGGTACGTGTTTATTCAGTTTTTATACATATATTGATTTTCTTTTTTTTTGTCACAGAGGATCCCATCCCGTAAAAAGGTGCGTGATGGGATCCTCTTCTTTTTTGTCTTTCTTATTTTCAGGATCTCATGACCCACCTGACGCATCTTTATACCTGAAAGTGGATCTTGCAATTAATCTGCAACTGTGTAACAGGTACGTGTTAATTCGGTTTTTATACATATATTGATTTTCTTTTTTCTTGTCACACAGGATCTCATAACGCACCTTTTTACCTGAAAGTGGACCTGGCCAACAAGGGGCAATCCATCTTCAGCTTCGAGTGGTTGTCTGCATCTGAAACGGTGTCTGGCTGGCTTGCAATTGATCTGCAACTGTGTAACAGGTACGTGTTAATTCAGTTTTTATACATATATTGATTTTCTTTTTTTGTCACACAGGATCCCATCACGCACCTTTTTACCTGAAAGTGGATCTGGCCAAGAAGGGGCAATCCATCTTCAGCTCTGAATGGTTGTCTGCATCTGGAACGGTGTCTGGCTGGCTTGCAATTCATCTGCAACTGTGTAAAAGATACGTGTTAATTCGTTTTTTATACATATTGATTTCTTTTTTCTGGATCAGTGTCTGGCTGGCTTGCAATTAATCTGCAACTGTGTTGACTTTCTTTTTTGTCTTTCTTATTTTCAGGATGTCATGACCCACCTGACGCATCTTTTTACCTGAAAGTGGATCTTGCAATTAATCTGCAACTGTGTAACAGGTACGTGTTAAATAGTTTTTTATACATATAATGATTTTCTTTATTCTTGTCACACAGGATCTCATGACGCACCTTTTTACCTGAAAGTGGACCTGGCCAACAAGGGGCAATCCATCTTCAGCTGCGAGTGGTTGTCTGCATCTGGAAAGTTGTCTGGCTGGCTTGCAATTAATCTGCAACTGTGTAACAGGTACGTGTTAATTCGGTTTTTATACATATATTGATTTTCTTTTTTCCTGTCACAGAGGATCTCATGACGCACCTTTTTACCTGAAAGTGGACCTGGCCAACAAGGGGCAATCCATCTTCAGCTACGAGTGGTTGTCTGCATCTGGAACGGTGTCTGGCTGGCTTGCAATTGATCTTCAACTGTGTAACAGGTACGTGTTAATTCAGTTTTTATACATATATTGATTGTCTTTTTTTTTGTCAAACAGGATCCCATCACGCACCTTTTTACCTGAAAGTGGATCCGGCCAACAAGGGGCTATCCATGTCCAGCTGTGAGAGGTTGCCTGCATCTGGAATGGTGTCTGACTGGCTTTCTTTTCATCTGCATCTGAGTTACAGGTAAGTGAACATTCAGTTTCTATACTTATATTGACTTTCTTTTTTGTCTTTCTTATTTTCAGGATGTCATGACCCACCTGACGCATCTTTTTACCTGAAAGTGGATCTTGCAATTTATCTGCAACTGTGTAAAAGATACGTGTTAATTCGTTTTTATACATATTGATTTCTTTTTTCTGGATCAGTGTCTGGCTGGCTTGCAGTTAATCTGTAACTGTTGACATTCTTTTTTTGTCTTTCTTATTTTCAGGATCTCATGACCCACCTGACGCATCTTTTTACCTGAAAGTGGATCTTGCAATTAATCTGCAACTGTGTAACAGGTACGTGTTAAATCGTTTTTTATACATATAATGATTTTCTTTATTCTTGTCACACAGGATCTCATGACGCACCTTTTTACCTGAAAGGGGACCTGGCCAACAAGGGGCAATCCATCTTCAGCTGCGAGTGGTTGTCTGCATCTGGAACGGTGTCTGGCTGGCTTGCAATTGATCTTCAACTGTGTAACAGGTACGTGTTAATTAAGTTTTTATACATATATTGATTTTCTTTTTTTTTGTCACACAGGATCCCATCACGCACCTTTTTACCTGAAAGTGGATCCGGCCAACAAGGGGCTATCCATGTCCAGCTGTGAGAGGTTGCCTGCATCTGGAATGGTGTCTGACTGGCTTTCTTTTCATCTGCATCTGAGTTACAGGTAAGTGAACATTCAGTTTCTATACTTATATTGACTTTCTTTTTTGTCTTTCTTATTTTCAGGATGTCATGACCCACCTGACGCATCTTTTTACCTGAAAGTGGATCTTGCAATTTATCTGCAACTGTGTAAAAGATACGTGTTAATTCGTTTTTATACATATTGATTTCTTTTTTCTGGATCAGTGTCTGGCTGGCTTGCAGTTAATCTGTAACTGTGTTGACATTCTTTTTTTGTCTTTCTTATTTTCAGGATCTCATGACCCACCTGACGCATCTTTTTACCTGAAAGTGGATCTTGCAATTAATCTGCAACTGTGTAACAGGTACGTGTTAATTCGGTTTTTATACATATATTGATTTTCTTTTTTCTTGTCACAGAGGATCTCATGACGCACCTTTTTACCTGAAAGTGGACCTGGGCAACAAGGGGCAATCCATCTTCAGCTACGAGTGGTTGTCTGCGTCTGGAACGGTGTCTGGCTGGCTTGAAATTGATCTGCAACTGTGTAACAGGTACGTGTTAATTCAGTTTTTATACATTTATTGATTTTCTTTTTTCTTCTCACACAGGAGCCCATCACGCACCTTCTTACCTGAAAGTGGATCTGGCCAACATGGGGCAATCCATCTTCAGCTCTGAATTGTTGTCTGCATCTGGAACGGTGTCTGGCTGGCTTGCAAATTATCTGCAACTGTGTAAAAGATACATGTTTATTCGTTTTTTATATATATTGATTTCTTTTTTCTGGATCAGTGTCTGGCTGGCTTGCAATTAATCTGCAACTGTGTTGACATTCTTTTTTGTCTTTCTTATTTTCAGGATCTCATGACCCACCTGACGCATCTTTTTACCTGAAAGTGGATCTTGCAATTAATCTGCAACTGTGTAACAGGTACGTGTTAAATCGTTTTTTATACATATAATGATTTTCTTTATTCTTGTCACACAGGATCTCATGACGCACCTTTTTACCTGAAAGTTGATCCGGCCAACAAGGGGCTATCCATTTCCAGCTGTGAGAGGTTGCCTGCATCTGGAATGGTGTCTGACTGGCTTTCTTTTCATCTGCATCTGAGTTACAGGTGAGTGAACATTCAGTTTCTATACTTATATTGACTTTCTTTTTTGTCTTTCTTATTTTCAGGATGTCATGACCCACCTGACGCATCTTTTTACCTGAAAGTGGATCTTGCAATTAATCTGCAACTGTGTAACAGGTACGTGTTAATTCGGTTTTTATACATATATTGATTTTCTTTTTTCTTGTCACACAGGATCTCATGACGCACCTTTTTACCTGAAAGTGGACCTGGCCAACAAGAGGCAATCCATCTTCAGCTATGAGTGGTTGTCTGCATCTTGAACGGTGTCTGGCTGGCTTGCAATTGATCTGCAACTGTATAACAGGTACGTGTTTATTCAGTTTTTATACATATATTGATTTTCTTTTTTTTTGTCACAGAGGATCCCATCACGTAAAAAGGTGCGTGATGGGATCCTCTTCTTTTTTGTCTTTCTTATTTTCAGGATCTCATGACCCACCTGACGCATCTTTATACCTGAAAGTGGATCTTGCAATTAATCTGCAACTGTGTAACAGGTACGTGTTAATTCGGTTTTTATACATATATTGATTTTCTTTTTTCTTGTCACACAGGATCTCATAACGCACCTTTTTACCTGAAAGTGGACCTGGCCAACAAGGGGCAATCCATCTTCAGCTTCGAGTGGTTGTCTGCATCTGAAACGGTGTCTGGCTGGCTTGCAATTGATCTGCAACTGTGTAACAGGTACGTGTTAATTCAGTTTTTATACATATATTGATTTTCTTTTTTTGTCACACAGGATCCCATCACGCACCTTTTTACCTGAAAGTGGATCTGGCCAAGAAGGGGCAATCCATCTTCAGCTCTGAATGGTTGTCTGCATCTGGAACGGTGTCTGGCTGGCTTGCAATTCATCTGCAACTGTGTAAAAGATACGTGTTAATTCGTTTTTTATACATATTGATTTCTTTTTTCTGGATGAGTGTCTGGCTGGCTTGCAATTAATCTGCAACTGTGTTGACTTTCTTTTTTGTCTTTCTTATTTTCAGGATGTCATGACCCACCTGACGCATCTTTTTACCTGAAAGTGGATCTTGCAATTAATCTGCAACTGTGTAACAGGTACGTGTTAAATAGTTTTTTATACATATAATGATTTTCTTTATTCTTGTCACACAGGATCTCATGACGCACCTTTTTACCTGAAAGTGGACCTGGCCAACAAGGGGCAATCCATCTTCAGCTGCGAGTGGTTGTCTGCATCTGGAAAGGTGTCTGGCTGGCTTGCAATTAATCTGCAACTGTGTAACAGGTACGTGTTAATTCGGTTTTTATACATATATTGATTTTATTTTTTCTTGTCACAGAGGATCTCATGACGCACCTTTTTACCTGAAAGTGGACCTGGCCAACAAGGGGCAATCCATCTTCAGCTACGAGTGGTTGTCTGCATCTGGAACGGTGTCTGGCTGGCTTGCAATTGATCTTCAACTGTGTAACAGGTACGCGTTAATTCAGTTTTTATACATATATTGATTTTCTTTTTTTTGTCACACAGGATCCCATCACGCACCTTTTTACCTGAAAGTTGATCCAGCCAACAAGGGGCTATCCATTTCCAGCTGTGAGAGGTTGCCTGCATCTGGAATGGTGTCTGACTGGCTTTCTTTTCATCTGCATCTGAGTTACAGGTAAGTGAACATTCAGTTTCTAAACTTATATTGACTTTCTTTTTTGTCTTTCTTATTTTCAGGATGTCATGACCCACCTGACGCATCTTTTTACCTGAAAGTGGATCTTGCAATTAATCTGCAACTGTGTAACAGGTACGTGTTAATTCGGTTTTTATACATATATTGATTTTCTTTTTTCTTGTCACACAGGATATCATGACGCACCTTTTTACCTGAAAGTGGATCTGGCAAACAAGGGGCAATCCATCTTCAGCTCTGAATGGTTGTCTGCATCTGGAACGGTGTCTGGCTGGCTTGCAATTAATTTGCAACTGTGTAAAAGATACGTGTTAATTCGTTTTTTATACATATTGATTTCTTTTTTTCTGGATCAGTGTCTGGCTGGCTTGCAATTAATCTGCAACTGTGTTGACATTCTTTTTTTGTCTTTCTTATTTTCAGGATCTCATGACCCACCTGACGCATCTTTTTACCTGAAAGTGGATCTTGCAATTAATCTGCAACTGTGTAACAGGTACGTGTTAAATCGTTTTTTATACTTATAATGATTTTCTTTATTCTTGTCACACAGAATCTCATGACGCACCTTTTTACCTGAAAGTGGACCTGGCCAACAAGGGGCAATCCATCTTCAGCTATGAGTGGTTGTCTGCATCTAGAACGGTGTCTGGCTGGCTTGCAATTAATCTGCAACTATGTAACAGGTACGTGTTAATTCGGTTTTTATACATATATTGATTTTCTTTTTTTTCTCACACAGGATCCCATCACGCACCTTTTTACCTGAAAGTGGACCTGGCCAACAAGGGGCAATCCATCTTCAGCTACGAGTGGTTGTCTGCGTCTGGAACGGTGTCTGGCTGGCTTGCAATTAATCTGCAACTGTGTTGACTTTCTTTTTTGTCTTTCTTATTTTCAGGATGTCATGACCCACCTGACGCATCTTTTAACCTGAAAGTGGATCTTGCAATTAATCTGCAACTGTGTAACAGGTACGTGTTAATTCGGTTTTTATACATATATTGATTTTCTTTTTTCTTGTCACACAGGATCTCATAACGCACCTTTTTACTTGAAAGTGGACCTGGCCAACAAGGGGCAATCCATCTTCAGCTTCGAGTGGTTGTCTGCATCTGAAACGGTGTCTGGCTGGCTTGCAATTGATCTGCAACTGTGTAACAGGTACGTGTTAATTCAGTTTTTATACATATATTGATTTTCTTTTTTCTTCTCACACAGGATCCCATCACGCACCTTCTTACCTGAAAGTGGATCTGGCCAACAAGGGGCAATCCATCTTCAGCTCTGAATTGTTGTCTGCATCTGGAACGGTGTCTGGCTGGCTTGCAAATTATCTGCAACTGTGTAAAAGATACATGTTTATTCGTTTTTTATACATATTGATTTCTTTTTTCTGGATCAGTGTCTGGCTGGCTTGCAATTAATCTGCAACTGTGTTGACATTCTTTTTTGTCTTTCTTATTTTCAGGATCTCATGACCCACCTGACGCATCTTTTTACCTGAAAGTGGATCTTGCAATTAATCTGCAACTGTGTAACAGGTACGTGTTAAATCGTTTTTTATACATATAATGATTTTCTTTATTCTTGTCACACAGGATCTCATGACGCACCTTTTTACCTGAAAGAGGACCTGGCCAACAAGGGGCAATCCATCTTCAGCTGCGAGTGGTTGTCTGCATCTGGAACGGTGTCTGGCTGGCTTGCAATTGATCTTCAACTGTGTAACAGGTATGTGTTAATTCATTTTTTATACATATATTGATTTTCTTTTTTTTGTCACACAGGATCCCATCACGCACCTTTTTACCTGAAAGTTGATCCGGCCAACAAGGGGCTATCCATTTCTAGCTGTGAGAGGTTGCCTGCATCTGGAATGGTGTCTGACTGGCTTTCTTTTCATCTGCATCTGAGTTACAGGTAAGTGAACATTCAGTTTCTAAACTTATATTGACTTTCTTTTTTGTCTTTCTTATTTTCAGGATGTCATGACCCACCTGACGCATCTTTTTACCTGAAAGTGGATCTTGCAATTAATCTGCAACTGTGTAACAGGTACGTGTTAATTCGGTTTTTATACATATATTGATTTTCTTTTTTCTTGTCACACAGGATCTCATGACGCACCTTTTTACCAGAAAGTGGACCTGGCCAACAAGAGGCAATCCATCTTCAGCTATGAGTGGTTGTCTGCATCTAGAACGGTGTCTGGCTGGCTTGCAATTAATCTGCAACTATGTAACAGGTACGTGTTAATTTGGTTTTTATACATATATTGATTTTCTTTTTTTTGTCACACAGGATCCCATCACGCACCTTTTTACCTGAATGTGGATCTGGCAAACAAGGGGCAATCCATCTTCAGCTCTGAATGGTTGTCTGCATCTGGAACGGTGTCTGGCTGGCTTGCAATTAATCTGCAACTGTGTAAAAGATATGTGTTAATTCGTTTTTTATACATATTGATTTCTTTTTTTCTGGATCAGTGTCTGGCTGGCTTGCAATTAATCTTCAACTGTGTTGACATTCTTTTTCGTCTTTCTTATTTTCAGGATCTCATGACCCACCTGACGCATCTTTATACCTGAAAGTGGATCTTGCCATTAATCTGCAACTGTGTAACAGGTACGTGTTAATTCGGTTTTTATACATATATTGATTTTCTTTTTTCTTGTCACAGAGGATCTCATGACGCACCTTTTTACCTGAAAGTGGACCTGGCCAACAAGGGGCAATCCATCTTCAGCTACGAGTGGTTGTCTGCGTCTGGAACGGTGTCTGGCTGGCTTGCAATTGATTTGCAACTGTATAACAGGTACGTGTTTATTCAGTTTTTATACATATATTGATTTTCTTTTTTTTTGTCACACAGGATCCCATCACGCACCTTTTTACCTGAAAGTGGATCCGGCCAACAAGGGGCAATCCATCTTCAGCTATGATTGGTTGTCTGCATCTTGAACGGTGTCTGGCTGGCTTGCAATTAATCTGCAACTGTGTAACAGGTACGTGTTAATTCGTTTTTATACATATTGATTTCTTTTTTCTGGATCAGTGTCTGGCTGGCTTGCAATTAATCTGCAACTGTGTTGACATTCTATTTTTGTCTTTCTTATTTTCAGGATCTCATGACCCACCTGACGCATCTTTTTACCTGAAAGTAGATATTGCAATTCATCTGCAACTGTGTAACAGATACGTGTTAAATCGTTTTTTGTACTTATAATGATTTTCTTTATTCTTGTCACACAGGATCTCATGACGCACCTTTTTACCTGAAAGTGGACCTGGCCAACAAGGGGCAATCCATCTTCAGCTACGAGTGGTTGTCTGCATCTGGAGCGGTGTCTGGCTGGCTTGCAAATGATCTGCAACTGTGTGACAGGTACGTGTTAATTCAGTTTTTATACATATATTGATTTTCTTTTTTTTTTGTCACACAGGATCCCATCACGCACATTTTTACCTGAAAGTGGATCCGGCCAACAAGGGGCTATCCATGTCCAGCTGTGAAAGGTTGCCTGCATCTGGAATGGTGTCTGACTGGCTTTCTTTTCATCTGCATCTGAGTTACAGGTAAGTGAACATTCAGTTTCTATACTTATATTGACTTTCTTTATTGTCTTTCTTATTTTCAGGATGTCATGACCCACCTGACGCATCTTTTTACCTGAAAATGGATCTTGCAATTAATCTGCAACTGTGTAACAGGTACTTGTTAATTCGGTTTTTATACATATATTCAATTTCTTTTTACTTGTCACACAGGATCTCATGACGCACCTTTTTACCTGAAAGTGGACCTGGTCAACAAGGGGCAATCCATCTTCAGCTATGAGTGGTTGTCTGCATCTAGAACGGAGTCTGGCTGGCTTGCAATTAATCTGCAACTATGTAACAGGTACGTGTTAATTCGGTTTTTATACATATATTGATTTTCTTTTTTTTCTCACACAGGATCCCATCATGCACCTTTTTACCTGAAAGTGGATCCAGCCAACAAGGGGCAATCCATCTTCAGCTATGATTGGTTGTCTGCATCTAGAACGGTGTCTGGCTGGCTTGCAATTAATCTGCAACTGTGTAACAGGTACGTGTTAATTCGTTCATTATACATATATTGATTTTCTTTTTTAAGTCACACAGGATCCCATCACGCACCTTTTTACCTGAAAGTGGATCTGGCAAACAAGGGGCAATCCATCTTCAGCTCTGAATGGTTGTCTGCATCTGGAACGGTGTCTTGCTGGCTTGCAATTAATCTGCAACTGTGTAAAAGATACGTGTTAATTCGTTTTTTATACATATTGATTTCTTTTTTTCTGGATCAGTGTCTGGCTGGCTTGCAATTAATCTGCAACTGTGTTGACATTCTTTTTCGTCTTTCTTATTTTCAGGATCTCATGACCCACCTGACGCATCTTTATACCTGAAAGTGGATCTTGCCATTAATCTGCAACTGTGTAACAGGTACGTGTTAATTCGGTTTTTATACATATATTGATTTTCTTTTTTCTTGTCACAGAGGATCTCATGACGCACCTTTTTACCTGAAAGTGGACCTGGCCAACAAGGGGCAATCCATCTTCAGCTACGAGTGGTTGTCTGCGTCTGGAACGGTGTCTGGCTGGCTTGCAATTGATCTGCAACTGTATAACAGGTACGTGTTTATTCAGTTTTTATACATATATTGATTTTCTTTTTTTTTGTCACAGAGGATCCCATCACGCACCTTTTTACCTGAAAGTGGATCCGGCCAACAAGGGGCAATCCATCTTCAGCTATGATTGGTTGTCTGCATCTAGAACGGTGTCTGGCTGGCTTGCAATTAATCTGCAACTGTGTTGACTTTCTTTTTTGTCTTTCTTATTTTCAGGATGTCATGACCCACCTGACGCATCTTTTAACCTGAAAGTGGATCTTGCAATTAATCTGCAACTGTGTAACAGGTACGTGTTAATTCGGTTTTTATACATATATTGATTTTCTTTTTTCTTGTCACACAGGATCTCATAACGCACCTTTTTACCTGAAAGTGGACCTGGCCAACAAGGGGCAATCCATCTTCAGCTTCGAGTGGTTGTCTGCATCTGAAACGGTGTCTGGCTGGCTTGCAATTGATCTGCAACTGTGTAACAGGTACGTGTTAATTCAGTTTTTATACATATATTGATTTTCTTTTTTCTTCTCACACAGGATCCCATCACGCACCTTCTTACCTGAAAGTGGATCTGGCCAACAAGGGGCAATCCATCTTCAGCTCTGAATTGTTGTCTGCATCTGGAACGGTGTCTGGCTGGCTTGCAAATTATCTGCAACTGTGTAAAAGATACATGTTTATTCGTTTTTTATACATATTGATTTCTTTTTTCTGGATCAGTGTCTTGCTGGCTTGCAATTAATCTGCAACTGTGTTGACATTCTTTTTTGTCTTTCTTATTTTCAGGATCTCATGACCCACCTGACGCATCTTTTTACCTGAAAGTGGATCTTGCAATTAATCTGCAACTGTGTAACAGGTACGTGTTAAATCGTTTTTTATACATATAATGATTTTCTTTATTCTTGTCACACAGAATCTCATGACGCACCTTTTTACCTGAAAGTGGACCTGGCCAACAAGGGGCAATCCTTCTTCAGCTGCGAGTGGTTGTCTGCATCTGGAACGGTGTCTGGCTGGCTTGCAAATGATCTGCAACTGTGTAACAGGTACGTGTTAATTCAGTTTTTATACATATATTGATTTTCTTTTTTTTTGTCACACAGGATCCCATCACGCACATTTTTACCTGAAAGTGGATCCGGCCAACAAGGGGCTATCCATGTCCAGCTGTGAAAGGTTGCCTGCATCTGGAATGGTGTCTGACTGGCTTTCTTTTCATCTGCATCTGAGTTACAGGTAAGTGAACATTCAGTTTCTATACTTATATTGACTTTCTTTATTGTCTTTCTTATTTTCAGGATGTCATGACCCACCTGACGCATCTTTTTACCTGAAAATGGATCTTGCAATTAATCTGCAACTGTGTAACAGGTACTTGTTAATTCGGTTTTTATACATATATTCAATTTCTTTTTACTTGTCACACAGGATCTCATGACGCACCTTTTTACCTGAAAGTGGACCTGGCCAACAAGGGGCAATCCATCTTCAGCTATGAGTGGTTGTCTGCATCTAGAACGGTGTCTGGCTGGCTTGCAATTAATCTGCAACTATGTAACAGGTACGTGTTAATTCGGTTTTTATACATATATTGATTTTCTTTTTTTTCTCACACAGGATCCCATCATGCACCTTTTTACCTGAAAGTGGATCCAGCCAACAAGGGGCAATCCATCTTCAGCTATGATTGGTTGTCTGCATCTAGAACGGTGTCTGGCTGGCTTGCAATTAATCTGCAACTGTGTAACAGGTTCGTGTTAATTCGGTCATTATACATATATTGATTTTCTTTTTTTTGTCACACAGGATCCCATCACGCACCTTTTTACCTGAAAGTGGATCTGGCAAACAAGGGGCAATCCATCTTCAGCTCTGAATGGTTGTCTGCATCTGGAACGGTGTCTGGCTGGCTTGCAATTAATCTGCAACTGTGTAAAAGATACGTGTTAATTCGTTTTTTATACATATTGATTTCTTTTTTTCTGGATCAGTGTCTGGCTGGCTTGCAATTAATCTGCAACTGTGTTGACATTCTTTTTCGTCTTTCTTATTTTCAGGATCTCATGACCCACCTGACGCATCTTTATACCTGAAAGTGGATCTTGCCATTAATCTGCAACTGTGTAACAGGTACGTGTTAATTTGGTTTTTATACATATATTGATTTTCTTTTTTCTTGTCACAGAGGATCTCATGACGCACCTTTTTATCTGAAAGTGGACCTGGCCAACAAGGGGCAATCCATCTTCAGCTACGAGTGGTTGTCTGCGTCTGGAACGGTGTCTGGCTGGCTTGCAATTGATCTGCAACTGTATAACAGGTACGTGTTTATTCAGTTTTTATACATATATTGATTTTCTTTTTTTTTGTCACACAGGATCCCATCACGCACCTTTTTACCTGAAAGTGGATCCGGCCATCAAGGGGCAATCCATCTTCAGCTATGATTGGTTGTCTGCATCTAGAACGGTGTCTGGCTGGCTTGCAATTAATCTGCAACTGTGTAACAGGTACGTGTTAATTCGTTTTTATACATATTGATTTCTTTTTTCTGGATCAGTGTCTGGCTGGCTTGCAATTAATCTGCAACTGTGTTGACATTCTTTTTTTGTCTTTCTTATTTTCAGGATCTCATGACCCACCTGACGCATCTTTTTACCTGAAAATGGATCTTGCAATTAATCTGCAACTGTGTAACAGGTACTTGTTAATTCGGTTTTTATACATATATTGATTTTCTTTTTACTTGTCACACAGGATCTCATGACGCACCTTTTTACCTGAAAGTGGACCTGGCCAACAAGGGGCAATCCATCTTCAGCTATGAGTGGTTGTCTGCATCTAGAACGGTGTCTGGCTGGCTTGCAATTAATCTGCAACTATGTAACAGGTACGTGTTAATTCGGTTTTTATACATATATTGATTTTCTTTTTTTTCTCACACAGGATCCCATCACGCACCTTTTTACCTGAAAGTGGATCCAGCCAACAAGGGGCAATCCATCTTCAGCTATGATTGGTTGTCTGCATCTAGAACGGTGTCTGGCTGGCTTGCAATTAATCGGCAACTGTGTAACAGGTACGTGTTAATTCGTTCATTATACATATATTGATTTTCTTTTTTTTGTCACACAGGATCCCATCACGCACCTTTTTACCTGAAAGTGGATCTGGCCAACAAGGGGCAATCCATCTTCAGCTACGAGTGGTTGTCTGCGTCTGGAACGGTGTCTGGCTGGCTTGCAATTGATCTGCAACTGTATAACAGGTACGTGTTTATTCAGTTTTTATACATATATTGATTTTCTTTTTTTTTGTCACACAGGATTCCATCACGCACCTTTTTACCTGAAAGTGGATCCGGCCAACAAGGGGCAATCCATCTTCAACTATGATTGGTTGTCTGCATCTAGAACGGTGTCTGGCTGGCTTGCAATTAATCTGCAACTGTGTAACAGGTACGTGTTAATTCGTTTTTATACATATTGATTTCTTTTTTCTGGATCAGTTTCTGGCTGGCTTGCAATTAATCTGCAACTGTGTTGACATTCTTTTTTTGTCTTTCTTATTTTCAGGATCTCATGACCCACCTGACGCATCTTTTTACCTGAAAGTGGATCTTGCAATTAATCTGCAACTGTGTAACAGGTACGTGTTAAATCGTTTTTTATTCTTATAATGATTTTCTTTATTCTTGTCACACAGGATCTCATGACACACCTTTTTACCTGAAAGTGGACCTGGCCAACAAGGGACAATCCATCTTCAGCTACGAGTGGTTGTCTGCATCTGGAGCGGTGTCTGGCTGGCTTGCAAATGATCTGCAACTGTGTAACAGGTACGTGTTAATTCAGTTTTTATACATATATTGATTTTCTTTTTTTTTGTCACACAGGATCCCATCACGCACATTTTTACCTGAAAGTGGATCCGGCCATCAAGGGGCTATCCATGTCCAGCTGTGAAAGGTTGCCTGCATCTGGAATGGTGTCTGACTGGCTTTCTTTTCATCTGCATCTGAGTTACAGGTAAGTGAACATTCAGTTTCTATACTTATATTGACTTTCTTTATTGTCTTTCTTATTTTCAGGATGTCATGACCCACCTGACGCATCTTTTTACCTGAAAATGGATCTTGCAATTAATCTGCAACTGTGTAACAGGTACGTGTTAATTCGGTTTTTATACATATATTGATTTTCTTTTTACTTGTCACACAGGATCTCATGACGCACCTTTTTACCTGAAAGTGGACCTGGCCAACAAGGGGCAATCCATCTTCAGCTATGAGTGGTTGTCTGCATCTAGAACGGTGTCTGGCTGGCTTGCAATTAATCTGCAACTATGTAACAGGTACGTGTTAATTCGGTTTTTATACATATATTGATTTTCTTTTTTTTCTCACACAGGATCCCATCACGCACCTTTTTACCTGAAAGTGGATCCAGCCAACAAGGGGCAATCCATCTTCAGCTATGATTGGTTGTCTGCATCTAGAACGGTGTCTGGCTGGCTTGCAATTAATCTGCAACTGTGTAACAGGTACGTGTTAATTCGTTCATTATACATATATTGATTTTCTTTTTTTTGTCACACAGGATCCCATCACGCACCTTTTTACCTGAAAGTGGATCTGGCAAACAAGGGGCAATCCATCTTCAGCTCTGAATGGTTGTCTGCATCTGGAACGGTGTCTGGCTGGCTTGCAATTAATCTGCAACTATGTAACAGGTACGTGTTAATTTGGTTTCTATACATATATTGATTTTCTTTTTTCTTCTCACACAGGATC
Source organism: Salminus brasiliensis (assembly GCF_030463535.1). NCBI lineage: Eukaryota > Metazoa > Chordata > Actinopteri > Characiformes > Bryconidae > Salminus > Salminus brasiliensis. Next base: position 16,950,578 of record NC_132900.1, read on the forward strand.
CCATCACGCACCTTCTTACCTGAAAGTGGATCTGGCAAACAAGGGGCAATCCATCTTCAGCTCTGAATTGTTGTCTGCATCTGGAACGGTGTCTGGCTGGCTTGCAAATTATCTGCAACTGTGTAAAAGATACGTGTTAATTCGTTTTTTATACATATTGATTTCTTTTTTCTGGATCAGTGTCTGGCTGGCTTGCAATTAATCTGCAACTGTGTTGACATTCTTTTTTGTCTTTCTTATTTTCAGGATCTCATGACTCACCTGACGCATCTTTTTACCTGAAAGTGGATCTTGCAATTAATCTGCAACTGTGTAACAGGTACGTGTTAAATCGTTTTTTATACATATATTGATTTTCTTTTTTCTTGTCACAGAGGATCTCATGACGCACCTTTTTACCTGAAAGTGGACCTGGCCAACAAGGGGCAATCCATCTTCAGCTACGAGTGGTTGTCTGCTTCTGGAACGGTGTCTGGCTGGCTTGCAATTGATCTTCAACTGTGTAACAGGTACGTGTTAATTCAGTTTTTATACATACATTGATTTTCTTTTTTTCATCACACAGGATCCCATCACGCACCTTTTTACCTTAAAGTGGATCTGGCAAACAAGGGTCAATCCATCTTCAGCTCTGAATGGTTGTCTGCATCTGGAACGGTGTCCGGCTGGCTTGCAATTAATCTGCAACTGTGTAAAAGATACGTGTTAATTCGTTTTTTTATACATATTGATTTCTTTTATTCTGGATCAGTGTCTGGCTGGCTTGCAATTAATCTGCAACTGTGTTGACATTCTTTTTTGTCTTTCTTATTTTCAGGATCTCATGACCCACCTGACGCATCTTTATACCTGAAAGTGGATCTTGCAATTAATCTGCAACTGTGTAACAGGTACGTGTTAATTCGTTTTTTATACATATATTGATTTTCTTTTTTCTTGTCACAGAGGATCTCATGACACACCTTTTTACCTGAAAGTGGACCTGGCCAACAAGGGGCAATCCATCTTCAGCTACGAGTGGTTGTCTGCGTCTGGAACGGTGTCTGGCTGGATTGCAATTGATCTGCAACTGTGTAACAGGTACGTGTTAATTCAGTTTTTATACATACATTGATTTTCTTTTTTTTGTCACACAGGATCCCATCACGCACCTTTTTACCTGAAAGTTGATCCGGCCAACAAGGGGCTATCCATGTCCAGCTGTGAGAGGTTGCCTGCATCTGGAATGGTGTCTGACTGGCTTTCTTTTCATATGCATCTGAGTTACAGGTAAGTGAACATTCAGTTTCTATACTTTTATTGACTTTCTTTTTTGTCTTTCTTATTTTCAGGATGTCATGACCCACCTGACGCATCTTTTTACCTGAAAGTGGATCTTGCAATTAATCTGCAACTGTGTAACAGGTACGTGTTAATTCGGTTTTTATACATATATTGATTTTCTTTTTTCTTGTCACACAGGATCTCATGACGCACCTTTTTACCTGAAAGTGGACCTGGCCAACAAGGGGCAATCCATCTTCAGCTACGAGTGGTTGTCTGCATCTGGAACGGTGTCTGGCTGGCTTGAAATTAATCTGCAACTGTGTAACAGGTACGTGTTAATTCAGTTTTTATACATATATTGATTTTCTTTTTTTTTGTCACACAGGATCCCATCACACACCTTTTTACCTGAAAGTGGATCTGGCCAACAAGGGGCTATCCATGTCCAGCTGTGAGAGGTTGCCTGCATCTGGAGTGGTGTCTGACTGGCTTTCTTTTCATCTGCAACTGAGTTACAGGTAAGTGAACATTCAGTTTCTATACTTATATTGACTTTCTTTTTTGTCTTTCTTATTTTCAGGATGTCATGACGCACCTGACGCATCTTTTTACCTCAAAGTGGATCTTGCAATTAATCTGCAACTGTGTAACAGGTATGTGTTTATTCGGTTTTTATACATATATTGATTTTCTTTTTTCTTGTCACACAGGATCTCATGACGCACCTTTTTACCTGAAAGTGGACCTGGCCAACAAGGAGCAATCCATCTTCAGCTGCGAGTGGTTGTCTGCATCTGGAACGGTGTCTGGCTGGCTTGCAATTAATCTGCAACTGTGTAACAGGTACGTGTTCGGTTTTTATACATATATTGATTTTCTTTTTTTGTCACACAGGATCCCATCACACACCTTTTTACCTGAAAGTGGACCTGGCCAACAAGGGGCAATCCATCTTCAGCTGCAAGTGGTTGTCTGCATCTGGAACGGTGTCTGGCTGGCTTGCAATTAATCTGCAACTGTGTAACAGGTACGTGTTAATTCGGTTTTTATACATATATTGATTTTCTTTTTTCTTGTCACACAGGATCTCATGACGCACCTTTTTACCTGAAAGTGGACCTGGACAACAAGGGGCAATCCATCTTAAGCTGTGTTTGGTTGTCTGCATCTGGAACGGTGTCTGGCTGGCTTGCAATTAATCTGCAACTGTCTAAAATATACGTGTTAATTCGTTTTTTATACATATTGATTTCTTTTTTCTGGATCAGTGTCTGGCTGGCTTGCAATTAACCTTCAACTGTGTTGACTTTATTTTTTGTCTTTCTTATTTTCAGGATCTCAGGACCCACCTGACTGACCTTTTTACCTGAAAGTGGATCTTGCAATTAATCTGCAACTGTGTAAAAGGTACGTGTTAATTCGTTTTTTATACATATTGATTTTCTTTTTTCTTGTCACACAGGATCTCATGACGCACCTTTTTACCTGAAAGTGGATCTGGCCAACAAGGGGCAATCCATCTTCAGCTCTGAATGGTTGTCTGCATCTGGAACGGTGTCTGGCTGGCTTGCAATTTATCTGCAACTGTGTAAAAGATATGTGTTAATTCGTTTTAATACATATTGATTTCTTTTTTCTGGATCAGTGTCTGGCTGGCTTGCAATTAATCTGCAACTGTGTTGACATTCTTTTTTTGTCTTTCTTATTTTCAGGATCTCATGACCCACTTGACGCATCTTTTTACCTGAAAGTGGATCTTGCAATTAATCTGCAACTGTGTAACAGGTACGTGTTAAATCGTTTTTTTATACATATATTGATTTTCTTTTTTTGTCACACAGGATCCCATCACACACCTTTTTACCTGAAAGTGGATCTGGCCAACAAGGGGCTATCCATGTCCAGCTGTGAGAGGTTGCCTGCATCTGGAGTGGATTCTGACTGGCTTTCTTTTCATCTGCAACTGTGTTACAGGTAAGTGAACATTCAGTTTCTATACCTATATTGAATTTCTTTTTGTCATTCTTTATTTTCAGGATCTCATGACCCACCTGACGCACCTTTTTACCTGAAAATGGACCTGGCCAACAAGGGGCAATCCATCTTCAGCTATGAGTGGTTGTCTGCATCTAGAACGGTGTCTGGCTGGCTTGCAATTAATCTGCAACTGTGTAACAGGTACGTGTTAATTCGGTTTTTATACATATTGATTTCTTTTTTCTGGATCAGTGTCTGGCTGGCTTGCAATTAATCTGCAACTGTGTTGACATTCTTTTTTGTCTTTCTTATTTTCAGGATCTCATGACCCACCTGACGCATCTTTATACCTGAAAGTGGATCTTGCAATTAATCTGCAACTGTGTAACAGGTACGTTTTTATTCGGTTTTTATCCATATATTGATTTTCTTTTTTCTTGTCACACAGGATCTCATGACGCACCTTTTTACCTGAAAGTGGACCTGGCCAACAAGGGGCAATCCATCTTCAGCTATGAGTGGTTGTCTGCATCTAGAACGGTGTCTGGCTGGCTTGCAATTAATCTGCAACTGTGTAACAGGTACGTGTTAATTCGGTTTTTATACATATATTGATTTTCTTTTTTCTTGTCACACAGGATCTCATGACGCACCTTTTTACCTGAAAATGGACCTGGACAACAAGGGGCAATCCATCTTCAGCTGTGTTTGGTTGTCTGCATCTGGAACGGTGTCTGGCTGGCTTGCAATTAATCTGCAACTGTCTAAAATATACGTGTTAATTCGTTTTTTATACATATTGATTTCTTTTTTCTGGATCAGTGTCTGGCTGGCTTGCAATTAACCTTGAACTGTGTTGATTTTATTTTTTTTCTTTCTTATTTTCAGGATCTCAGGACCCACCTGACTGACCTTTTTACCTGAAAGTGGATCTTGCAATTAATCTGCAACTGTGTAAAAGGTACGTGTTAATTCGTTTTTTATACATATTGATTTTCTTTTTTCTTGTCACACAGGATCTCATGACGCACCTTTTTACCTGAAAGTGGATCCAGCCAACAAGGGGCTATCCATGTCCAGCTGTGAGAGGTTGCCTGCATCTGGAATGGTGTCTGACTGGCTTTCTTTTCATCTGCATCTGAGTTACAGTTAAGTGAACATTCAGTTTCTATACTTATATTGACTTTCTTTTTTGTCTTTCTTATTTTCAGGATGTCATGACCCACCTGATGGATCTTTTTACCTGAAAGTGGATCTTTCAATTAATCTGCAACTGTGTAACAGGTACGTGTTAATTCGTTTTTTATACATATATTGATTTTCTTTTTTCTTGTCACAGAGGATCTCATGACGCACCTTTTTACCTGAAAGTGGACCTGGACAACAAGGGGCAATCCATCTTCACCTACGAGTGGTTGTCTGCATCTGGAACGGTGCCTGGCTGGCTTGCAATTAATCTGCAACTGTGTAACAGGTACGTGTTAATTCGGTTTTTATACATATATTGATTTTCTTTTTTTTGTCACACAGGATCCCATCACGCACCTTTTTACCTGAAAGTGGATCTGGCCAACAAGGGGCAATCCATCTTCTGCTATGAATGGTTGTCTGCATCTGGAACGGTGTCTGGCTGGCTTGCAATTAATCTGCAACTGTGTAAAAGATACGTGTTAATTCGTTTTTTATACATATTGATTTCTTTTTTCTGGTTCAGTATCTGACTGGCTTGCAATTATTCTGCAACTGTGTTGACATTCTTTTTTGTCTTTCTTATTTTCAGGATCTCATGACCCACCTGATTAATCTTTTTACCTGAAAGTGGATCTTGCAATTAATCTGCAACTGTGTAACAGGTACGTGTTAAATCGTTTTTTATATATACAGTGATTTTCTTTATTCTTGTCACACAGGATCTCATGACGCACCTTTTTACCTGAAAGTGGACCTGGCCAACAAGGGGCAATCCATCTTCAGCTGCGAGTGGTTGTCAGCATCTGGAACGGTGTCTGGCTGGCTTGCAAATTATCTGCAACTGTCTAAAAGATACGTGTTAATTCGTTTTTTATACATATTGATTTCTTTTTTCTAGATCAGTGTCTGGCTGGCTTGCAATTAATCTGCAACTGTGCTGACATTCTTTTTTTGTCTTTCTTATTTTCAGGATCTCATGACCCACCTGACGCGTCTTTTTACCTGAAAGTGGATCTTGCAATTAATCTGCAACTGTGTAACAGGTACGTGTTAAATCGTTTTTTATTCATATAATGATTTTCTTTATTCTTGTTACACAGGATCTCATGACGCACCTTTTTACCTGAAAGTGGACCTGGCCAACAAGGGGCAATCCGTCTTCAGCTGTGTTTGGTTGTCTGCATCTGGAACGGTGTCTGGCTGGCTTGCCATTAATCTGCAACTGTCTAAAATATACGTGTTAATTCGTTTTTTATACATATTGATTTTCTTTTTTTTTGTCACACAGGATCTCATGACGCACCTTTTTACCTGAAAGTGGACCTGGACAACAAGGGGCAATCCGTCTTCAGCTGTGTTTGGTTGTCTGCATCTGGAACGGTGTCTGGCTGGCTTGCAATTAATCTGCAACTGTCTAAAATATACGTGTTAATTTGTTTTTTATACATATTGATTTCTTTTTTCTGGATCAGTGTCTGGCTGGCTTGCAATTAACCTGCAACTGTGTTGACTTTATTTTTTGTCTTTCTTATTTTCAGGATCTCAGGACCCACCTGACTGACCTTTTTACCTGAAAGTGGATCTTGCAATTAATCTGCAACTGTGTAAAAGGTACGTGTTAATTCGGTTTTTATACATATATTGATTTTCTTTTTTTTTTTCACACAGGATCTCATGACGCACCTTTTTACCTGAAAGTGGACCTGGCCAACAAGGGGCAATCCATCTTCAGCTATGAGTGGTTGTCTGCATCTAGAACGGTGTCTGGCTGGCTTGCAATTAATCTGCAACTGTGTAACAGGTACGTGTTAATTCGGTTTTTGTACATATAATGATTTTCTTTTTTCTTGTCACACAGGATCTCATGACGCACCTTTATACCTGAAAGTAGATCTGGCCAACATGGGGCAATCCATCTTCAGCTGCGAGTGGTTGTCTGCATCTGGAACGGTGTCTGGCTGGCTTGCAATTAATCTGCAACTGTGTAACAGGTCCGTGTTAATTCGGTTTTAATACATATATTGATTTTCTTTTTTTTTTCACACAGGATCCCATCACACACCTTTTTACCTGAAAGTGGATCCGACCAACAATGGGCTATCCATGTCCAGCTGTGAGAGGTTGCCTGCATCTGGAATGGTGTCTGACTGGCTTTTTTTTTTCATCTGCAACTGAGTTACAGGTAAGTGAACATTCAGTTTCTATACCTATATTGAATTTCTTCTTTGTCTTTCTTTATTTTCAGGATGTCATGACCCACCTGACGCACCTTTTTACCAGAAAGTGGATCTGGCCAACAAGGGGCAATCCATCTTCAGCGGTGAGTGGTTGTCTGCATCTGGAACGGTGTCTGGCTGGATTGCAATTAATCTGCAACTGTGTAAAAGATACGTGTTAATTTGTTTTTTATACATATTGATTTCTTTTTTCTGGATCAGTGTCTGGATGGCTTGCAATTAATCTGCAACTGTGTTGACTTTCTTTTTTGTCTTTCTTATTTTCAGGATCTCATGACCCACCTGACGCACCTTTTTACCTGAAAGTAGATATGGCCAACAAGGGGCAATCCATCTTCAGCTGCGAGTGGTTTTCTGCATCTGGAATGGTGTCTGGCTGGCTTGCAATTAATCTGCAACTGTGTAACAGGTACGTGTTAATTCGGTTTTTATACATATATTGAATTTCTTTTTTTTGTCACACAGGATCCCATCACGCACCTTTTTACCTGAAAGTGGATCTGGCCAACAAGGGGCAATCCATCTTCAGCTCTGAATGGTTGTCTGCATCTGGAACGGTGTCTGGCTGGCTTGCAATTAGTCTGCAACTGTGTAAAAGATAGGTCTTAATTCGTTTTTTATACATATTGATTTCTTTTTTCTGGATCAGTGTCTGGCTGGCTTGCAATTAATCTGCAACTGTGTAACAGGTACGTGTTAATTCGGTTTTTATACATATATTGATTTTCTTTTTTTTTTTCACACAGGATCCCATCACGCACCTTTTTACCTGAAAGTGGACCTGGCCAACAAGGGGCAATCTATCTTCAGCTACGAGTGGTTGTCTGCATCTAGAACGGTGTCTGGCTGGCTTGCAATTGATCTGCAACTGTGTAACAGGTACGTGTTAATTCAGTTTATATACATATATTGAGTTTCTTTTTTTTTGTCACACAGGATCCCATCGCGCACCTTTTTACCTGAAAGTGGATCCGGCCAACAAGGGGCTATCCATGTCCAGCTGTGAGAGGTTGCCTGCATCTGGAATGGTGTCTGACTGGCTTTCTTTTCATCTGCATCTGAGTTACAGGTAAGTGAACATTCAGTTTCTTTACTTATATTGACTTTCTTTTGTGTCTTTCTTATTTTCAGGATCTCATGACCCACCTGACTGACCTTTTTACCTGAAAGTGGATCTTGCTATTATTCTGCAACTATATAAAAGGTACGTGTTAATTCGGTTTTTATACATATATTGATTTTCTTTTTTCTTGTCACACAGGATCTCATGACGCACCTTTTTACCTGAAAGTGGACCTGGCCAACAAGGGGCAATCCATCTTCAGCTACGAGTGGTTGTCTGAATCCGAAACGGTGTCTGGCTGGCTTGCAATTGATCTGCAACTGTGTAACAGGTACGTGTTAATTCAGTTTTTATACATATATTGATTTTCTTTTTTCTTGTCACACAGGATCCCATCACGCACCTTTTTACCTGAAAGTGGATCCAGCCAACAAGGGGCAATCCATCTTCAGCTATGAGTGGTTGTCTGCATCTAGAACGGTGTCTGGCTGGCTTGCAATTAATCTGCAACTGTGTTGACATTCTTTTTTTGTCTTTCTTTATTTTCAGGATGTCATGACCCACCTGACGCACCTTTTTACCAGAAAGTGGATCTGGCCAACAAGGGGCAATCCATCTTCAGCGGTGAGTGGTTGTCTGCATCTGGAACGGTGTCTGGCTGGATTGCAATTAATCTGCAACTGTGTAAATGATACGTGTTAATTTGTTTTTTATACATATTGATTTCTTTTTTCTGGATCAGTGTCTGGATGGCTTGCAATTAATCTGCAACTGTGTTGACTTTCTTTTTTGTCTTTCTTATTTTCAGGATCTCATGACCCACCTGACGCACCTTTTTACCTGAAAGTAGATATGGCCAACAAGGGGCAATCCATCTTCAGCTGCGAGTGGTTTTCTGCATCTGGAATGGTGTCTGGCTGGCTTGCAATTAATCTGCAACTGTGTAACAGGTACGTGTTAATTCGGTTTTTATACATATATTGAATTTCTTTTTTTTGTCACACAGGATCCCATCACGCACCTTTTTACCTGAAAGTGGATCTGGCCAACAAGGGGCAATCCATCTTCAGCTCTGAATGGTTGTCTGCATCTGGAACGGTGTCTGGCTGGCTTGCAATTAGTCTGCAACTGTGTAAAAGATAGGTCTTAATTCGTTTTTTATACATATTGATTTCTTTTTTCTGGATCAGTGTCTGGCTGGCTTGCAATTAATCTGCAACTGTGTAACAGGTACGTGTTAATTCGGTTTTTATACATATATTGATTTTCTTTTTTTTTGTCACACAGGATCCCATCACGCACCTTTTTACCTGAAAGTGGACCTGGCCAACAAGGGGCAATCTATCTTCAGCTACGAGTGGTTGTCTGCATCTAGAACGGTGTCTGGCTGGCTTGCAATTGATCTGCAACTGTGTAACAGGTACGTGTTAATTCGGTTTTTATACATATATTGATTTTCTTTTTTTTGTCACACAGGATCCCATCACGCACCTTTTTACCTGAAAGTGGATCCGGCCAACAAGGGGCTATCCATGTCCAGCTGTGAGAGGTTGCCTGCATCTGGAATGGTGTCTGACTGGCTTTCTTTTCATCTGCATCTGAGTTACAGGTAAGTGAACATTCAGTTTCTTTACTTATATTGACTTTCTTTTGTGTCTTTCTTATTTTCAGGATCTCATGACCCACCTGACTGACCTTTTTACCTGAAAGTGGATCTTGCTATTATTCTGCAACTATATAAAAGGTACGTGTTAATTCGGTTTTTATACATATATTGATTTTCTTTTTTCTTGTCACACAGGATCTCATGACGCACCTTTTTACCTGAAAGTGGACCTGGCCAACAAGGGGCAATCCATCTTCAGCTACGAGTGGTTGTCTGAATCCGAAACGGTGTCTGGCTGGCTTGCAATTGATCTGCAACTGTGTAACAGGTACGTGTTAATTCAGTTTTTATACATATATTGATTTTCTTTTTTCTTGTCACACAGGATCCCATCACGCACCTTTTTACCTGAAAGTGGATCCAGCCAACAAGGGGCAATCCATCTTCAGCTATGAGTGGTTGTCTGCATCTAGAACGGTGTCTGGCTGGCTTGCAATTAATCTGCAACTGTGTTGACATTCTTTTTTTGTCTTTCTTATTTTCAGGATCTCATGACCCACCTGACGCATCTTTTTACCTGAAAGTGGATCTTGCAATTAATCTGCAACTGTGTAACAGGTACGTGTTAAATCGTTTTTTATACATATAATGATTTTCTTTTTTCTTGTCACAGAGGATCTCATGACACACCTTTTTACCTGAAAGTGGACCTGTCCAACAGGGGGCAATCCATCTTCAGCTACGAGTGGTTGTCTGCATCTGGAACGGTGTCTGGCTGGCTTGCAATTAATCTGCAACTGTGTAACAGTTATGTGTTAATTCGTTTTTTATACATATATTAATTTTCTTTTTTCTTGTCACACAGGATCTCATGACGCACCTTTTTACCTGAAAGTGGACCTGGCCAACAAGGGGCAATCCATCTTCAGCTACGAGTGGTTGTCTGAATCCGAAACGGTGTCTGGCTGGCTTACAATTGATCTGCAACTGTGTAACAGGTACGTGTTAATTCAGTTTTTATACATATATTGATTTTCTTTTTTCTTGTCACACAGGATCCCATCACGCACCTTTTTACCTGAAAGTGGATCCAGCCAACAAGGGGCAATCCATCTTCAGCTATGAGTGGTTGTCTGCATCTAGAACGGTGTCTGGCTGGCTTGCAATTAATCTGCAACTGTGTTGAAATTCTTTTTTTGTCTTTCTTATTTTCAGGATCTCATGACCCACCTGACGCATCTTTTTACCTGAAAGTGGATCTTGCAATTAATCTGCAACTGTGTAACAGGTACGTGTTAAATCGTTTTTTATACATATAATGATTTTCTTTTTTCTTGTCACAGAGGATCTCATGACACACCTTTTTACCTGAAAGTGGACCTGTCCAACAGGGGGCAATCCATCTTCAGCTACGAGTGGTTGTCTGCATCTGGAACGGTGTCTGGCTGGCTTGCAATTAATCTGCAACTGTGTAACAGGTACGTTTTAATTCGTTTTTTATACAAATATTAATTTTCTTTTTTCTTATCACACAGGATCTCATGACACACCTTTTTACCTGAAAGTGGATCTGGCCAACAAGGGGCAATCCATCTTCAGCTCTGAATGGTTGTCTGCATCTGGAACGGTGTCTGGCTGTCTTGCAATTAATCTGCAACTGTGTAAAAGATACGTGTTAATTCGTTTTTATACATATTGATTTCTTTTTTCTGGATCAGTGTCTGGCTGGCTTGCAATTAACCTGCAACTGTGTTGACTTTTTTTTTGTCTTTCTTATTTTCAGGATCTCAGGACCCACCTGACTGACCTTTTTACCTGAAAGTGGATCTTGCAATTAATCTGCAACTGTGTAAAAGGTACGTGTTAATTCAGTTTTTATACATATATTGATTTTCTTTTTTCTTGTCACAGAGGATCTCATGACGCACCTTTTTACCTGAAAGTGGACATGGCCAACAAGGGGCAATCCATCTTCAGCTGCGAGTGGTTGTCTGCATCTGGAACGGTGTCTGGCTGGCTTGCAATTAATATGCAACTGTGTAACAGGTACGTGTTAATTCGGTTTTTATACATATATTGATTTTCTTTTTTTTGTCACACAGGATCCCATCACACCTTTTTACCTAAAAGTGTATCTGGCCAACAAGGGGCTATCCATGTCCAGCTGTGAGAGGTTGCCTGCATCTGGAATGGTGTCTGACTGGCTTTCTTTTCATCTGCAACTGAGTTACAGGTAAGTGAACATTCAGTTTCTATACCTATATTGAATTTCTTTTTTGTCTTTCTTTATTTTCAGGATGTCATGACCCATCTGACGCACCTTTTTACCAGAAAGTGGATCTGGCCAACAAGGGGCAATCCATCTTCAGCGGTGAGTGGTTGTCTGCATCTGGAACGGTGTCTGGCTGGCTTGCAATTAATCTGCAACTGTGTAACAGGTACGTGTTAATTCGTTTTTTATACATATATTAATTTTCTTTTTTCTTGTCACACAGGATCTCATGACACACCTTTTTACCTGAAAGTGGATCTGGCCAACAAGGGGCAATCCATCTTCAGCTCTGAATGGTTGTCTGCATCTGGAACGGTGTCTGGCTGTCTTGCAATTAATCTGCAACTGTGTAAAAGATACGTGTTAATTCGTTTTTATACATATTGATTTCTTTTTTCTGGATCAGTGTCTGGCTGGCTTGCAATTAATCTGCAACTGTTTTTACTTTATTTTTTGTCTTTCTTATTCTCAGGATCTCAGGACCCACCTGACTGACCTTTTTACCTGAAAGTGGATCTTGCAATTAATCTGCAACTGTGTAAAAGGTACGTGTTAATTCGGTTTTTATACATATATTGATTTTCTTTTTTTGTCACACAGGATCCCATCACAAACCTTTTTACCTGAAAGTGGATCTGGCCAACAAGGGGCAATCCATCTTCAGCTGCGAGTGGTTGTCTACATCTGGAACGGTGTCTGGCTGGCTTGCAATTAATCTGCAACTGTGTAAGAGGTACGTGTTAATTCGGTTTTTATACATATATTGATTTTCTTTTTTTGTCACACAGGATCCCATCACAAACCTTTTTACCTGAAAGTGGATCCGGCCAACAAGGGGCTATCCATGTCCAGCTGTGAGAGGTTGCCTGCTTCTGGAATGGTGTCTGACTGGCTTTCTTTTCATCTGCAACTGAGTTACAGGTAAGTGAACATTCAGTTTCTATACCTATATTGAATTTCTTTTTTGTCTTTCTTAATTTTCAGGATCTCATGACCCACCTGACGCACCTTTTTACCTGAAAGTGGATCTGGCCAACAAGGGGCAATACATCTTCAGCTCTGAATGGTTGTCTGCATCTGGAACGGTGTCTGGCTGGCTTGCAATTGATCTGCAACTGTGTAACAGGTACGTGTTAAATCGTTTTTTATACATATAATGATTTTCTTTTTTCTTGTCACAGTGCATCTCATGACGCACCTTTTTACCTGAAAGTGGACCTGGCCAACAAGGGGCAATCCATCTTCAGCTACGAGTGGTTGTCTGCATCTGGAACGGTGTCTGGCTGGCTTGCAAATGATCTGCAACTGTGTAACAGGTACGTGTTAATTCAGTTTTTATACATATATTGATTTTCTTTTTTTTTTGTCACACAGGATCACATCATGCACCTTTTTACCTGAAAGTGGATCCGGCCAACAAGGGGCTATCCATGTCCAGCTGTGAGAGGTTGCCTGCATCTGGAATGGTGTCTGACTGGCTTTTTTTTCATCTGCATCTGAGTTACAGGTAAGTGAACATTCAGTTTCTATACTTATATTGACTTTCTTTTTTGTCTTTCTTATTTTCAGGATCTCATGACCCACCTGACGCATCTTTTTAACTGAAAGTGGATCTTGCAATTAATCTGCAACTGTGTAACAGGTACGTGTTAATTTGGTTTTTATACATATATTGATTTTCTTTTTTCTTCTCACAGAGGATCTCATGACGCACCTTTTTACCTGAAAGTGGACCTGGCCAACAAGGGTAGCAATCCATCTTCAGCTACGAGTGGTTGTCTGCATCTGGAACGGTGTCTGGCTGGCTTGCAATTAATCTGCAACTGTGTAACAGGTACGTGTTATTTCAGTTTTTATACATATATTGATTTTCTTTTTTTTTGTCACACAGGATCCCATCACGCACCTTTTTACCTGAAAGTTGATCCGGCCAACAAGGGGCTATCCATGTCCACCTGTGAGAGGTTGCCTGCATCTGGAATGGTGTCTGACTGGCTTTCTTTTCATCTGCATCTGAGTTACAGGTAAGTGAACATTCAGTTTCTTTACTTATATTGACTTTCTTTTTTGTCTTTCTTATTTTCAGGATGTCATGACCCACCTGACGCATCTTTTTACCTGAAAGTGGATCTTGCAATTAATCTGCAACTGTGTAACAGGTACGTGTTAATTCAGTTTTTATACATATATTGATTTTCTTTTTTCTTCTCACAGAGGATCTCATGACGCACCTTTTTACCTGAAAGTGGACCTGGCCAACAAGGGTAGCAATCCATCTTCAGCTACGAGTGGTTGTCTGCATCTGGAACGGTGTCTGGCTGGCTTGCAATTAATCTGCAACTGTGTAACAGGTACGTGTTAATTCGGTTTTTATACATATATTGATTTTCTTTTTTCTTGTCATACAGGATCTCATGACGCACCTTTTTACCTGAAAGTGGACCTGGCCAACAAGGGGCAATCCATCTTCAGCTACGAGTGGTTGTCTGCATCTGGAACGGTGTCTGGCTGGCTTGCAATTAATCTGCAACTGTGTAACAGGTATGTGTTAATTCAGTTTTTATACATATATTGATTTTCTTTTTTCTTGTCACACAGGATCCCATCACGCACCTTTTTGCCTGAAAGTGGATCCAGCCAACAAGGGGCTATCCATGTCCAGCTGTGAGAGGTTGCCTGCATCTTGAATGGTGTCTGACTGGCTTTCTTTTCATCTGCATCTGAGTTACAGGTAAGTGAACATTCAGTTTCTATACTTATATTGACTTTCTATTTTGTCTTTCTTATTTTCAGGATGTCATGACCCACCTGACGCATCTTTTTACCTGAAAGTGGATCTTGCAATTAATCTGCAACTGTGTAACAGGTACGTGTTAATTCGGTTTTTATACATATATTGATTTTCTTTTTTCTTCTCACAGAGGATCTCATGACGCACCTTTTTACCTGAAAGTGGACCTGGCCAACAAGGGTAGCAATCCATCTTCAGCTACGAGTGGTTGTCTGCATCTGGAACGGTGTCTGGCTGGCTTGCAATTAACCTGCAACTGTGTAACAGGTACGTGTTAATTCGGTTTTTATACATATATTGATTTTCTTTTTTCTTGTCACACAGGATCTCATGGCGCACCTTTTTACCTGAAAGTGGACCTGGCCAACAAGGGACAATCCATCTTCAGCTACGAGTGGTTGTCTGCATCTGGAACGGTGTCTGACTGGCTTGCAATTAATCTGCAACTGTGTAAAAGATACGTGTTAATTCGTTTTTATACATATTGATTTCTTTTTTCTGGATCAGTGTCTGGTTGGCTTGCAATTAATCTGCAACTGTGTTGACATTCTTTTTTTGTCTTTCTTATTTTCAGGATCTCATGACCCACTTGACGCATCTTTTTACCTGAAAGTGGGTCTTGCAATTAACCTGCAACTGTGTAACAGGTACGTGTTAAATCATTTTTTATACATATAATGATTTTCTTTTTTCTTGTCACAGAGGATCTCATGACGCACCTTTTTACCTGAAAGTGGACCTGGCCAACAAGGGGCAATCCATCTTCAGCTCTGAATGGTTGTCTGTATGTGGAACGGTGTCTGGCTGGCTTGCAATTAATCTGCAACTGTGTAACAGGTACGTGTTAATTCAGTTTTTATACATATATTGATTTTCTTTTTTTTTGTCACACAGGATCCCATCACGCACCTTTTTACCTGAAAGTTGATCCGTCCAACAAGGGGCTATCCATGTCCACCTGTGAGAGGTTGCCTGCATCTGGAATGGTGTCTGACTGGCTTTCTTTTCATCTGCATCTGAGTTACAGGTAAGTGAACATTCAGTTTCTTTACTTATATTGACTTTCTTTTTTGTCTTTCTTATTTTCAGGATGTCATGACCCACCTGACGCATCTTTTTACCTGAAAGTGGATCTTGCAATTAATCTTCAACTGTGTAACAGGTACGTGTTAATTCGGTTTTTATACATATATTGATTTTCTTTTTTCTTCTCACAGAGGATCTCATGACGCACCTTTTTACCTGAAAGTGGACCTGGCCAACAAGGGTAGCAATCCATCTTCAGCTACGAGTGGTTGTCTGCATCTGGAACGGTGTCTGGCTGGCTTGCAATTAATCTGCAACTGTGTATCAGGTACGTGTTAATTCGGTTTTTATACATATATTGATTTTCTTTTTTCTTGTCATACAGGATCTCATGACGCACCTTTTTACCTGAAAGTGGACCTGGCCAACAAGGGGCAATCCATCTTCAGCTACGAGTGGTTGTCTGCATCTGGAACGGTGTCTGGCTGGCTTGCAATTAATCTGCAACTGTGTAACAGGTATGTGTTAATTCAGTTTTTATACATATATTGATTTTCTTTTTTCTGGATCAGTGTCTGGCTGGCTTGCAATTAATCTGCAACTGTGTTGACATTCTTTTTTTGTCTTTCTTATTTTCAGGATCTCATGACCCACTTGACGCATCTTTTTACCTGAAAGTGGATCTTGCAATTAACCTGCAACTGTGTAACAGGTACGTGTTAAATCATTTTTTATACATATATTAATTTTCTTTTTTTTGTCACACAGAATCCCATCATGCACCTTTTTACCTGAAAGTGGATCTGGCCAACAAGGGGCAATCCATCTTCAGCTCTGAATGGTTGTCTGTATCTGGCTGGCTTGCAATTAATCTGCAACAGTGTAAAAGATACGTGTTAATTCGTTTTTATACATATTGATTTCTTTTTTCTGGATCAGTGTCTGGGTGGCTTGCAATTAATCTGCAACTGTGTTGACATTCTTTTTTGTCTTTCTTATTTTCAGGATCTCATGACCCACCTGACTGACCTTTTTACCTGAAAGTGGATCTTGCAATTAATCTGCAACTGTGTAAAAGGTACGTGTTAATTCGGTTTTTATGCATATATTGATTTTCTTTTTTCTTGTCACACAGGATCTCATGACGCACCTTTTTACCTGAAAGTGGATCTGGCCAAGAAGGGGCAATCCATCTTCAGCTGCGAGTGGTTTTCTGCATCTGGAAAGGTGTCTGGCTGGCTTGCAATTAATCTGCAACTGTGTAACAGGTACGTGTTAATTCGGTTTTTCTACATATATTGATTTTCTTTTTTTTGTCACACAGGATCCCATCACGCACCGTTTTACCTGAAAGTGGATCTGGCCAACAAGGGGCAATCCATCTTCAGCTCTGAATGGTTGTCTGCATCTGGAACGGTGTCTGGCTGGCTTGCAATTAGTCTGCAACTGTGTAAAAGATACGTGTTAATTCGTTTTTTATACATATTGATTTCTTTTTTCTGGATCAGTGTCTGGCTGGCTTGCAATTAATCTGCAACTGTGTTGACATTCTTTTTTGTCTTTCTTATTTTCAGGATCTCATGACCCACCTGACGCATCTTTTTACCTGAAAGTGGATCTTGCAATTTATCTGCAACTGTGTAACAGGTACGTGTTAAATCGTTTTTTATACATATAATGATTTTCTTTATTCTTGTCACACAGGATCTCATGACGCACCTTTTTACCTGAAAGTGGACCTGGCCAACAAGGGGCAATCCATCTTCAGCTCTGAATGGTTGTCTGCATCTGGAACGGTGTCTGGCTGGCTTGCAATTAATCTGCAACTGTGTAACAGGTACGTGTTAATTCGGTTTTTATACATATATTGATTTTCTTTTTTCTTGTCACACAGGATCCCATCACGCACCTTTTTACCTGAAAGTGGATCCAGCCAACAAGGGGCAATCCATCTTCAGCTATGAGTGGTTGTCTGCATCTAGAACGGTGTCTGGCTGGCTTGCAATTAATCTGCAACTGTGTAAAATGTACGTGTTAATTCGGTTTTTAAACATATATTGATTTTCTTTTTTTTGTCACACAGGATCCCATCACGCACCGTTTTACCTGAAAGTGGATCTGGCCAAAAAGGGGAAATCCATCTTCAGCTCTGAATGGTTGTCTGCATCTGGAACGGTGTCTGGCTGGCTTGCAATTAATCTGCAACTGTGTAACAGGTACGTGTTAATTCGGTTTTCATACATATATTGATTTTCTTTTTTTTGTCACACAGGATCCCATCATGCACCTTTTTTACCTGAAAGTGGATCTGGCCAACAAGGGGCAATCCATCTTCAGCTCTGAATGGTTGTCTGCATCTGGAATATCGTCTGGCTGGCTTGCAATTAATCTGCAACTGTGTAAAAGATACGTGTTAATTCGTTTTTATACATATTGATTTCTTTTTTCTGGATCAGTGTCTGGCTGGTTTGCAATTAATCTGCAACTGTGTTGACATTCTTTTTTGTCTTTCTTATTTTCAGAATCTCATGACCCACCTGACTGACCTTTTGACCTGAAAGTGGATCTTGCAATTAATCTGCAACTGTGTAAAAGGTACGTGTTAATTCAGTTTTTATTAATATATTGATTTTCTTTTTTCTTGTCACACAGGATCTCATGACGCACCTTTTTACCTGAAAGTGGATCTGGCCAACAAGGGGCAATCCAACTTCAGATCTGAATGGTTGTCTGCATCTGGAACGGTGTCTGGCTGGCTTGCAATTAGTCTGCAACTGTGTAAAACATACGTGTTAATTCACTTTTTATACATATATTGATTTTCTTTTTTTTTGTCACACAGGATCCCATCACGCACCTTTTTACCTGAAAGTGGATCCGGCCAATAAGGGGCTATCCATGTCCAGCTGTGAGAGGTTGCCTGCATCTGGAATGGTGTCTGACTGGCTTTCTTTTCATCTGCATCTGAGTTACAGGTAAGTGAACATCCAGTTTCTATACTTATATTGACTTTCTTTTTTGTCTTTCTTATTTTCAGGATATCATGACCCACCTGACGCACCTTTTTACCTGAAAGTGGATCTTGCAATTGATCTGCAACTGTGTAACAGGTACGTGTTAATTCAGTTTTTATACATATATTGATTTTCTTTTTTCTTGTCACACAGGATCCCATCACGCACCTTTTTACCTGAAAGTGGATCCAGCCAACAAGGGGCAATCCATCTTCAGCTATGAGTGGTTGTCTGCATCCAGAACGGTGTCTGGCTGGCTTGCAATTAATCTGCAACTGTGTAACAGGTACGTGTTAATTCGGTTTTTATACATATATTGATTTTCTTTTTTTGTCACACAGGATCCCATCACGCACCTTTTTACCTGAAAGTGGACCTGGCCAACAAGGGGCAATCCATCTTTAGCTACGAGTGGTTGTCTGCATCTGGAACGGTGTCTGGCTGGCTTGCAATTAATCTGCAACTGTGTAAAAGATACTTGTTAATTTGTTTTTTATACATATTGATTTCTTTTTTCTGGATCAGTGTCTGGCTGGCTTGCAATTAATCTGCAACTGTGTAAAAGATACGTGTTAATTCGTTTTTTATACATATTGATTTCTTTTTTCTGGATCAGTGTCTGGCTGGCTTGCAATTAATCTGCAACTGTGTTGACATTCTTTTTTGTCTTTCTTATTTTCAGGATCTCATGACGCACCTTTTTACCTGAAAGTGGACCTGGCCAACAAGGGGCAATCCATCTTCAGCTATGAGTGGTTGTCTGCATCTAGAACGGTGTCTGGCTGGCTTGCAATTAATCTGCAATTGTGCTGACTTTCTTTTTTGTCTTTATTATTTTCAGGATCTCATGACCCACCTGACACACCTTTTTACCTGAAAGTGGATCTAGCCAACAAGGGGCAATCCATCTTCAGCTCTGAATGGTTGTCTGCATCTGGAACGGTGTCTGGCTGGCTTGCAAGTAATCTGCAACTGTGTAAAAGATACGTGTTTATTCGTTTTTTATACATATTGATTTCTTTTTTCTGGATCAGTGTCTGGCTGGCTTGCAATTAATCTGCAACTGTGTTGACATTCTTTTTTGTCTTTCTTATTTTCAGGATCTCATGACCCACCTGACACATCTTTTTACCTGAAAGTGGATCTTGCAATTAATCTGCAACTGTGTAACAGGTACGTGTTAAATCGTTTTTTATTCATATAACGATTTTCTTTATTCTTGTCACACAGGATCTCATGACGAACCTTTTTACCTGAAAGTGGACCTGGCCAACAAGGGGCAATCCATCTTCTGTTGCAAGTGGTTGTCTGCATCTGGAACGGTGTCTGGCTGGCTTGCAATTAATCTGCAACTGTGTAACAGGTACATGTTCGGTTTTTATACATATATTGATTTTCTTTTTTTGTCACACAGGATCCCATCACACACCTTTTTACCTGAAAGTGGACCTGGCCAACAAGGGGCAATCCATCTTCAGCTGCAAGTGGTTGTCTGCATCTGGAACGGTGTCTGGCTGGCTTGCAATTAATCTGCAACTGTGTAACAGGTACGTGTTAATTCGGTTTTTATACATATATTGATTTTCTTTTTTTGTCACACAGGATCCCATCACATACCTTTTTACCTGAAAGTGGACCTGGCCAACAAGGGGCAATCCATCTTCAGCTATGAGTGGTTGTCTGCATCTAGAACGGTGTCTGGCTGGCTTGCAATTAATCTGCAACTGTGTAACAGGTACGTGTTAATTCGGTTTTTATACATATATTGATTTTCTTTTTTCTTGTCACACAGGATCTCATGACGCACCTTTTTACCTAAAAGTGGACCTGGACAACAAGGGGCAAACCATCTTCAGCTGTGTTTGGTTGTCTGCATCTGGAACGGTGTCTGGCTGGCTTGCAATTAATCTGCAACTGTGTAACAGGTACGTGTTCGGTTTTTATACATATATTGATTTTCTTTTTTTGTCACACAGGATCCCATCACACACCTTTTTACCTGAAAGTGGACCTGGCCAACAAGGGGCAATCCATCTTCAGCTGCAAGTGGTTGTCTGCATCTGGAACGGTGTCTGGCTGGCTTGCAATTAATCTGCAACTGTGTAACAGGTACGTGTTAATTCGGTTTTTATACATATATTGATTTTCTTTTTTTGTCACACAGGATCCCATCACATACCTTTTTACCTGAAAGTGGACCTGGCCAACAAGGGGCAATCCATCTTCAGCTATGAGTGGTTGTCTGCATCTAGAACGGTGTCTGGCTGGCTTGCAATTAATCTGCAACTGTGTAACAGGTAGGTGTTAATTCGTTTTAATACATATTGATTTCTTTTTTCTGGATCAGTGTCTGGCTGGCTTGCAATTAATCTGCAACTGTGTTGACATTCTTTTTTTGTCTTTCTTATTTTCAGGATCTCATGACCCACTTGACACATCTTTTTACCTGAAAGTGGATCTTGCAATTAATCTGCAACTGTGTAACAGGTACGTGTTAAATCGTTTTTTTATACATAAATTGATTTTCTTTTTTTGTCACACAGGATCCCATCACACACCTTTTTACCTGAAAGTGGATCTGGCCAACAAGGGGCTATCCATGTCCAGCTGTGAGAGGTTGCCTGCATCTGGAGTGGTGTCTGACTGGCTTTCTTTTCATCTGCAACTGAGTTACAGGTAAGTGAACATTCAGTTTCTATACCTATATTGAATTTCTTTTTGTCATTCTTTATTTTCAGGATCTCATGACCCACCTGACGCACCTTTTTACCTGAAAGTGGATCTAGCCAACAAGGGGCAATCCATCTTTAGCTCTGAATGGTTGTCTGCATCTGGAACGGTATCTGGCTTGCTTGCAAGTAATCTGCAACTGTGTAAAAGATACGTGTTAGTTCGTTTTTTATACATATTGATTTCTTTTTTCTGGATCAGTGTCTGGCTGGCTTGCAATTAATCTGCAACTGTGCTGACATTCTTTTTTGTCTTTCTTATTTTCAGGATCTCATGACCCACCTGACGCATCTTTTTACCTGAAAGTGGATCTTGCAATTAATCTGCAACTGTGTAACAGGTACGTGTTTATTCGGTTTTTATCCATATATTGATTTTCTTTTTTCTTGTCACACAGGATCTCATGACGCACCTTTTTACCTGAAAGTGGACCTGGCCAACAAGGGGCAATCCATCTTCAGCTATGAGTGGTTGTCTGCATCTAGAACGGTGTCTGGCTGGCTTGCAATTAATCTGCAACTGTGTAACAGGTACGTGTTAATTCGGGTTTTATACATATATTGATTTTCTTTTTTCTTGTCACACAGGATCTCATGACGCACCTTTTTACCTGAAAGTGGACCTGGACAACAAGGGGCAATCCATCTTCAGCTGTGTTTGGTTGTCTGCATCTGGAACGGTGTCTGGCTGGCTTGCAATTAATCTGCAACTGTCTAAAATATACGTGTTAATTCGTTTTTTATACATATTGATTTCTTTTTTCTGGATCAGTGTCTGGCTGGCTTGCAATTAACCTTCAACTGTGTTGACTTTATTTTTTGTCTTTCTTATTTTCAGGATCTCAGGACCCACCTGACTGACCTTTTTACCTGAAAGTGGATCTTGCAATTGATCTGCAACTGTGTAAAAGGTACGTGTTAATTCGTTTTTTATACATATTGATTTTCTTTTTTCTTGTCACACAGGATCTCATGACGCACCTTTTTACCTGAAAGTGGATCTGGCCAACAAGGGGCAATCCATCTTCAGCTCTGAATGGTTGTCTGCATCTGGAACGGTGTCTGGCTGGCTTGCAATTAATCTGCAACTGTGTAAAAGATACGTGTTAATTCATTTTTTATACATATTGATTTCTTTTTTCTGGTTCAGTATCTGACTGGCTTGCAATTATTCTGCAACTGTGTTGACATTCTTTTTTGTCTTTCTTATTTTCAGGATCTCATGACCCACCTGATTCATCTTTTTACCTGAAAGTGGATCTTGCAATTAATCTGCAACTGTGTAACAGGTACGTGTTAAATCGTTTTTTATACATATAATGATTTTCTTTATTCTTGTCACACAGGATCTCATGATGCACCTTTTTACCTGAAAGTGGACCTGGCCAACAAGGGGCAATCCATCTTCAGCTGTGAGTGGTTGTCTGCATCTGGAACGGTGTCTGGCTGGCTTGCAATTAATCTGCAACTGTCTAAAAGATACGTGTTAATTCGTTTTTTATACATATATTGATTTCTTTTTTCTGGATCAGTGTCTGGCTGGCTTGCAATTAATCTGCAACTGTGTTGACATTCTTTTTTGTCTTTCTTATTTTCAGGATCTCCTGACCCACCTGACGCATCTTTTTACCTGAAAGTGGATCTTGCAATTAATCTGCAACTGTGTAACAGGTACGTGTTAAATCGTTATTTATACATATAATGATTTTCTTTATTCTTGTCACACAGGATCTCATGACGCACTTTTTTACCTGAAAGTGGACCTGGCCAACAAGGGGCAATCCATCTTTAGCTGCAAGTGGTTGTCTGCATCTGGAACGGTGTCTGGCTGGCTTGCAATTAATCTGCAACTGTGTAACAGGTACGTGTTAATTCGGTTTTTATACATATAATGATTTTCTTTTTTTTTGTCACACAGGATCTCATGATGCACCTTTTTACCTGAAAGTGGATCCGGCCAACAAGGGGCTATCCATGTCCAGCTGTGAGAGGTTGCCTGCATCTGGAATGGTGTCTGACTGGCTTTCTTTTCATCTGCATCTGAGTTACAGTTAAGTGAACATTCAGTTTCTATACTTATATTGACTTTCTTTTTTGTCTTTCTTATTTTCAGGATGTCATGACCCACCTGATGCATCTTTTTACCTGAAAGTGGATCTTTCAATTAATCTGCAACTGTGTAACAGGTACGTGTTAATTCGTTTTTTATACATATATTGATTTTCTTTTTTCTTGTCACAGAGGATCTCATGACGCACCTTTTTACCTGAAAGTGGACCTAGCCAACAAGGGGCAATCCATCTTCACCTACGAGTGGTTGTCTGCATCTGGAACGGTGCCTGGCTGGCTTGCAATTGATCTGCAACTGTGTAACAGGTACGTGTTAATTCAGTTTTTATACATATATTGATTTTCTTTTTTTTTGTCACACAGGATCCCATCACGCACCTTTTTACCTGAAAGTGGATCCGGCCAACAAGGTGCAATCCATCTTCAGCTATGAGTGGTTGTCTGCATCTAAAACGGTGTCTGGCTGGCTTGCAATGAATCTGCAACTGTGTAACAGGTACGTGTTAATTCGGTTTTTATACATATATTGATTTTCTTTTTTTTGTCACACAGGATCCCATCACGCACCTTTTTACCTGAAAGTGGATCTGGCCAACAAGGGGCAATCCATCTTCTGCTCTGAATGGTTGCCTGCATTTGGAATGGTGTCTGACTGGCTTTCTTTTCATCTGCAACTGAGTTACAGGTAAGTGAACATTCAGTTTCTATACCTATATTGAATTTCTTCTTTGTCTTTCTTTATTTTCAGGATGTCATGACCCACCTGACGCACCTTTTTACCAGAAAGTGGATCTGGCCAACAAGGGGCAATCCATCTTCAGCGGTGAGTGGTTGTCTGCATCTGGAACGGTGTCTGGCTGGATTGCAATTAATCTGCAACTGTGTAAAAGATACGTGTTAATTTGTTTTTTATACATATTGATTTCTTTTTTCTGGATCAGTGTCTGGATGGCTTGCAATTAATCTGCAACTGTGTTGACTTTCTTTTTTGTCTTTCTTATTTTCAGGATCTCATGACCCACCTGACGCACCTTTTTACCTGAAAGTAGATATGGCCAACAAGGGGCAATCCATCTTCAGCTGCGAGTGGTTTTCTGCAACTGGAATGGTGTCTGGCTGGCTTGCAATTAATCTGCAACTGTGTAACAGGTACGTGTTAATTCGGTTTTTATACATATATTGATTTTCTTTTTTTTGTCACACAGGATCCCATCACGCACCTTTTTACCTGAAAGTGGATCTGGCCAACAAGGGGCAATCCATCTTCAGCTCTGAATGGTTGTCTGCATCTGGAACGGTGTCTGGCTGGCTTGCAATTAGTCTGCAACTGTGTAAAAGATACGTGTTAATTCGTTTTTTATACATATTGATTTCTTTTTTCTGGATCAGTGTCTGGCTGGCTTGCAATTAATCTGCAACTGTGTTGACATTCTTTTTTGTCTTTCTTATTTTCAGGATCTCATGACCCACCTGACGCATCTTTTTACCTGAAAGTGGATGTTGCAATTAATCTGCAACTGTGTAACAGGTACGTGTTAAATAGTTTTTTATACATATAATGATTTTCTTTTTTCTTGTCACACAGGATCTCATGACGCACCTTTTTACCTGAAAGTGGACCTGGCCAACAAGGGGCAATCCATCTTCAGCTACGAGTGGTTGTCTGCATCTGGAACGGTGTCTGGCTGGCTTGCAATTGATCTTCAACTGTGTAACAGGTATGTGTTAATTCAGTTTTTATACATATATTGATTTTCTTTTTTTTGTCACACAGGATCCCATCACGCACCTTTTTACCTGAAATTGGATCCGGCCAACAAGGGGCTATCCATGTCCAGCTGTGAGAGGTTGCCTGCATCTGGAATGGTGTCTGACTGGCTTTCTTTTCATCTGCATCTGAGTTACAGGTAAGTGAACATTCAGAATCTATGCTTATATTGACTTTCTTTTTTGTCTTTCTTATTTTCAGGATGTCATGACCCACCTGACGCATCTTTTTACCTGAAAGTGGATCTTGCAATTGATCTGTAACTGTGTAACAGGTACGTGTTAATTCAGTTTTTATACATATATTGATTTTCTTTTTTCTTGTCACACATGATCCCATCACGCACCTTTTTACCTGAAAGTGGATCCAGCCAACAAGGGGCAATCCATCTTCAGCTATGAGTGGTGTTCTGCATTCAGAACGGTGTCTGGCTGGCTTGCAATTAATCTGCAACTGTGTATGAGGTACGTGTTAATTCGGTTTTTATACATATATTAATTTTCTTTTTTTTGTCACACAGTATCCCATCACGCACCGTTTTACCTGAAAGTGGATCTGGCCAACAAGGGGCAATCCATCATCAGCTCTGAATGGTTGTCTGCATCTGGAACGGTGTCTGGCTGGCTTGCAATTAATCTGCAACTGTGTAACAGGTACGTGTTAATTCGGTCATTATACATATATTGATTTTCTTTATTCTTGTCACACAGGATCTCATGACGCACCTTTTTACCTGAAAGTGGACCTGGCCAACAAGGGGCAATCCATCTTCAGCTGCGAGTGGTTGTCTGCATCTGGAACGGTGTCTGGCTGGCTTGCAATTAATCTGCAACTGTGTAGCAAGTACGTGTTAATTCGTTTTTTGTACATATATTAATTTTCTTTTTTGTCATCACAGAGGATCTCATGACGCACCTTTTTACCTGAAAGTGGACCTGGCCAACAAGGGGCAATCCATCTTCAGCTACGATTGGTTGTCTGCATCTGGAACGGTGTCTGGCTGGCTTGCAAATGATCTGCAACTGTGTTACAGGTACGTGTTAATTCAGTTTTTATATAATATTGATTTTCTTTTTTTTTTGTCACACAGGATCCCATCACGCACCTTTTTACCTGAAAGTGGATCCGGCCGACAAGGGGCTATCCATCTTCAGCTGTGAGAGGTTGCCTGCATCTGGAATGGTGTCTGACTGGCTTTCTTTACATCTGCATCTGAGTTACAGGTAAGTGAACATTCAGTTTCTATACTTATATTGACTTTCTTCTTTGTCTTTCTTATTTTCAGGATGTCATGACCCACCTGACGCATCTTTTAACCTGAAAGTGGATCTTGCAATTAATCTGCAACTGTGTAACAGGTACGTGTTAATTCGGTTTTTATACATATATTGATTTTCTTTTTTTTGTCACACAGGATCCCATCACGCACCTTTTTACCTGAAAGTGGATCTGGCCAAAAAGGGGCAATCCATCTTCAGCTGTGAGTGGTTGTCTGCATCTAAAACGGTGTCTGGCTGGCTTGCAATTAATCTGCAACTGTCTAAAAGATACGTGTTAATTCGTTTTTTATACATATTGATTTCTTTTTCCTGGATCAGTGTCTGGCTGGCTTGCAATTAATCTGCAACTGTTTTGACTTTATTTTTTGTCTTTCTTATTTTCAGGATCTCTGGACCCACCTGACTGACCTTTTTACCTGAAAGTGGATCTTGCAATTAATCTGCAACTGTGTAAGAGGTACGTGTTAATTCGGTTTTTATACATATATTGATTTTCTTTTTTCTTGTCACACAGGATCTCATGATGCACCTTTTTACCTGAAAGTGGATCTGGCCAACAAGGGGCAATCCATCTTCAGCTGTGAGTGGTTTTCTGCATCTGGAAAGGTGTCTGGCTGGCTTGCAATTAATCTGCAACTGTGTAAAAGGTACGTGTTAATTCAGTTTTTATACATATATTGATTTTCTTTTTTCTTGTCACACAGGATCCCATCACGCACCTTTTTACCTGAAAGTGGATCCAGCCAACAAGGGGCAATCCATCTTTAGCTATGAGTGGTTGTCTGCATCTAGAACGGTGTCTGGCTGGCTTGCAATTAATCTGCAACTGTGTAACAGGTACGTGTTAATTCAGTTTTTATACATATATTGATTTTCTTTTTTTTGTCACACAGGATCCCATCACGCACCTTTTTACCTGAAAGTGGATCTGGCCAACAAGGGGCTATCCATGTCCAGCTGTGAGAGGTTGCCTGCATCTGGAATGGTGTCTGACTGGCTTTCTTTTCATCTGCATCTGAGTTATAGGTAAGTGAACATTCAGTTTCTATACTTATATTGACTTTCTTTTTTGTCTTTCTTATTTTCAGGATGTCATGACCCACCTGACGCATCTTTTTACCTGAAAGTGGATCTTGCAATTAATCTGCAACTGTGTAACAGGTACGTGTTAATTCGGTTTTTATACATATATTGATTTTCTTTTTTTTGTCACACAGGATCCCATCACGCACCTTTTTACCTGAAAGTGGATCTGGCCAAAAAGGGGCAATCCATCTTCAGCTGTGAGTGGTTGTCTGCATCTGAAACGGTGTCTGGCTGGCTTGCAATTAATCTGCAACTGTCTAAAAGATACGTGTTAATTCGTTTTTTATACATATTGATTTCTTTTTCCTGGTCAGTGTCTGGCTGGCTTGCAATTAATCTGCAACTGTTTTGACTTTATTTTTTGTCTTTCTTATTTTCAGGATCTCTGGACCCACCTGACTGACCTTTTTACCTGAAAGTGGATCTTGCAATTAATCTGCAACTGTGTAACAGGTACGTGTTAATTCGGTTTTTATACATATATTGATTTTCTTTTTTCTTGTCACACAGGATCTCATGATGCACCTTTTTACCTGAAAGTGGATCTGGCCAACAAGGGGCAATCCATCTTCAGCTGCGAGTGGTTGCCTGCATCTGGAATGGTGTCTGACTGGCTTTCTTTTCATCTGCATCTGAGTTACAGGTAAGTGAACATTCAGTTTCTATACTTATATTGACTTTCTTTTTTGTCTTTCTTATTTTCAGGATGTCATGACCCACCTGACGCATCTTTTTACCTGAAAGTGGATCTTGCAATTAATCTGCAACTGTGTAACAGGTACGTGTTAATTCGGTTTTTATACATATATTGATTTTCTTTTTTCTTGTCACAGAGGATCTCATGACGCACCTTTTTACTTGAAAGTGGATCTGGCCAACAAGGGGCAATCCATCTTCAGCTGCGAGTGGTTTTCTGCATCTGGAAAGGTGTCTGGCTGGCTTGCAATTAATCTGCAACTGTGTAAAAGGTACGTGTTATTTCAGTTTTTATACATATATTGATTTTCTTTTTTCTTGTCACACAGGATCCCATCACGCACCTTTTTACCTGAAAGTGGATCCAGCCAACAAGGGGCAATCCATCTTTAGCTATGAGTGGTTGTCTGCATCTAGAACGGTGTCTGGCTGGCTTGCAATTGATCTGCAACTGTGTAACAGGTACGTGTTAATTCAGTTTTTATACATATATTGATTTTCTTTTTTCTTGTCACACAGGATCCCATCACGCACCTTTTTACCTGAAAGTGGATCCAGCCAACAAGGGGCAATCCATCTTCAGCTATGAGTGGTTGTCTGCATCCAGAACGGTGTCTGGCTGGCTTGCAATTAATCTGCAACTGTGTAACAGGTACGTGTTAATTCGGTTTTTATACATATATTGATTTTCTTTTTTTTGTCACACAGTATCCCATCATGCACCGTTTTACCTGAAAGTGGATCTGGCCAACAAGGGGCAATCCATCTTCAGCTCTGAATGGTTGTCTGCATCTGGAACGGTGTCTGGCTGGCTTGCAATTAGTCTGCAACTGTGTAAAAGATACGTGTTAATTCGTTTTTTATACATATTGATTTCTTTTTCTTGGATCAGTGTCTGGCTGGCTTGCAATTAATCTGCGACTGTGTTGACATTCCTTTTTGTCTTTCTTATTTTCAGGATCTCTGGACCCACCTGACTGACCTTTTTACCTGAAAGTGGATCTTGCAATTAATCTGCAACTGTGTAACAGGTACGTGTTAATTCGGTTTTTATACATATATTGATTTTCTTTTTTCTTGTCACAGAGGATCTCATGACGCATCTTTTTACTTGAAAGTGGATCTGGCCAACAAGGGGCAATCCATCTTCAGCTGCGAGTGGTTTTCTGCATCTGGAAAGGTGTCTGGCTGGCTTGCAATTAATCTGAAACAGTGTAAAAGGTACGTGTTAATTCAGTTTTTATACATATATTGATTTTCTTTTTTCTTGTCACACAGGATCCCATCACGCACCTTTTTACCTGAAAGTGGATCCAGCCAACAAGGGGCAATCCATCTTTAGCTATGAGTGGTTGTCTGCATCTAGAACGGTGTCTGGCTGGCTTGCAATTAATCTGCAACTGTGTAACAGGTACGTGTTAATTCAGTTTTTATACATATATTGATTTTCTTTTTTTTGTCACACAGGATCCCATCACGCACCTTTTTACCTGAAAGTGGATCTGGCCAACAAGGGGCTATCCATGTCCAGCTGTGAGAGGTTGCCTGCATCTGGAATGGTGTCTGACTGGCTTTCTTTTCATCTGCATCTGAGTTATAGGTAAGTGAACATTCAGTTTCTATACTTATATTGACTTTCTTTTTTGTCTTTCTTATTTTCAGGATGTCATGACCCACCTGACGCATCTTTTTACCTGAAAGTGGATCTTGCAATTAATCTGCAACTGTGTAACAGGTACGTGTTAATTCGGTTTTTATACATATATTGATTTTCTTTTTTCTTGTCACAGAGGATCTCATGACGCATCTTTTTACTTGAAAGTGGATCTGGCCAACAAGGGGCAATCCATCTTCAGCTGCGAGTGGTTTTCTGCATCTGGAAAGGTGTCTGGCTGGCTTGCAATTAATCTGAAACTGTGTAAAAGGTACGTGTTAATTCAGTTTTTATACATATATTGATTTTCATTTTTCTTGTCACACAGGATCCCATCACGCACCTTTTTACCTGAAAGTGGATCCAGCCAACAAGGGGCAATCCATCTTTAGCTATGAGTGGTTGTCTGCATCTAGAACGGTGTCTGGCTGGCTTGCAATTAATCTGCAACTGTGTAACAGGTACGTGTTAATTCAATTTTTATACATATATTGATTTTCTTTTTTTTGTCACACAGGATCCCATCACGCACCTTTTTACCTGAAAGTGGATCTGGCCAACAAGGGGCTATCCATGTCCAGCTGTGAGAGGTTGCCTGCATCTGGAATGGTGTCTGACTGGCTTTCTTTTCATCTGCATCTGAGTTACAGGTAAGTGAACATTCAGTTTCTATACTGATATTGACTTTCTTTTTTGTCTTTCTTATTTTCAGGATGTCATGACCCACCTGACGCATCTTTTTACCTGAAAGTGGATCTTGCAATTAATCTGCAACTGTGTAACAGGTACGTGTTAATTCGGTTTTTATACATATATTGATTTTCTTTTTTCTTGTCACAGAGGATCTCATGACGCACCTTTTTACCTGAAAGTGGATCTGGCCAACAAGGGGCAATCCATCTTCAGCTGCGAGTGGTTTTCTGCATCTGGAAAGGTGTCTGGCTGGCTTGCAATTAATCTGCAACTGTGTAAAAGGTACGTGTTAATTCAGTTTTTATACATATATTGATTTTCTTTTTTCTTGTCACACAGGATCCCATCACGCACCTTTTTACCTGAAAGTGGATCCAGTCAACAAGGGGCAATCCATCTTTAGCTATGAGTGGTTGTCTGCATCTAGAACGGTGTCTGGCTGGCTTGCAATTAGTCTGCAACTGTGTAAAAGATACGTGTTAATTCGTTTTTTATACATATTGATTTCTTTTTCCTGGATCAGTGTCTGGCTGGCTTGCAATTAATCTGCGACTGTGTTGACATTCTTTTTTGTCTTTCTTATTTTAAGGATCTCATGACCCACCTGACTGACCTTTTGACCTGAAAGTGGATCTTGCAATTAAACTTTGTAAAAGGTACGTGTTAGTTTGGTTTTTATACATATATTGATTTTCTTTTTTCTTGTCACAGAGGATTTCATGACGCACCTTTTTACCTGAAAGTGGACCTGGCCAAAGAGGGGCAATCCATCTTCAGCTACGAGTGGTTGTCTGCATCTGGAACGGTGTCTGGATGGCTTGCAATTGATCTTCAACTGTGTAACAGGTATGTGTTAATTCAGTTTTTATACATATATTGATTTTCTTTTTTCTTGTCACACATGATCCCATCACGCACCTTTTTACCTGAAAGTGGATCCAGCCAACAAGGGGCAATCCATCTTCAGCTATGAGTGGTTGTCTGCATCCAGAACGGTGTCTGGCTGGCTTGCAATTAATCTGCAACTGTGTAACAGGTACGTGTTAATTCGGTTTTTATACATATATTGATTTTCTTTTTTTTGTCACACAGTATCCCATCATGCACCGTTTTACCTGAAAGTGGATCTGGCCAACAAGGGGCAATCCATCTTCAGCTCTGAATGGTTGTCTGCATCTGGAACGGTGTCTGGCTGGCTTGCAATTAGTCTGCAACTGTGTAAAAGATACGTGTTAATTCGTTTTTTATACATATTGATTTCTTTTTCCTGGATCAGTGTCTGGCTGGCTTGCAATTAATCTGCGACTGTGATGACATTCTTTTTTGTCTTTCTTATTTTCAGGATCTCATGACCCACCTGACGCATCTTTTTACATGAAAGTGGATCTTGCATTTAATCTGCAACTGTGTAACAGGTAAGTGTTAAATCGTTTTTTATACATATAATGATTTTCTTTATTCTTGTCACACAGGATCTCATGACGCACCTTTTTACCTGAAAGTGGACCTGGCCAACAAGGGGCAATCCATCTTCAGCTGCGAGTGGTTGTCTGCATCTGGAACGGTGTCTGGCTGGCTTGCAATTAATCTGCAACTGTGTAACAGGTACGTGTTAATTCGGTTTTTATACATATATTGATTTTCTTTTTTCTTGTCACACAGGATCTCATGACGCACTTTTTTACCTGAAAGTGGACCTGGCCAACAAGGGGCAATCCATCTTCAGCTACGAGTGGTTGTCTGCATCTGGAACGGTGTCTGGCTGGCTTGCAATTGATCTTCAACTGTGTAACAGGTATGTGTTAATTCAGTTTTTATAAATATATTGATTTTCTTTTTTTTTGTCACACAGGATCCCATCACGCACCTTTTTACCTGAAAGTGGATCCGGCCAACAAGGGGCTATCCATGTCCAGCTGTGAGAGGTTGCCTGCATCTGGAATGGTGTCTGACTGGCTTTTTTTCATCTGCATCTGAGTTACAGGTAAGTGAACATTCAGTTTCTATACTTAAATTGACTTTCTTTTTTGTCTTTCATATTTTCAGGATGTCATGACCCACCTGACGCATCTTTTTACCTGAAAGTGGATCTTGCAATTAATCTGCAACTGTGTAACAGGTACGTGTTAATTCGGTTTTTATACATATATTGATTTTCTTTTTTCTTGTCACAAAGGATCTCATGATGCACCTTTTTACCTGAAAGTGGACCTGGCCAACAAAGGGCAATCCATCTTCAGCTACGAGTGGTTGTCTGCATCTGGAACGGTGTCTGGCTGGCTTGCAATTAATCTACAACTGTGTAACAGGTACGTGTTAATTCGGTTTTTATACATATATTGATTTTCTTTTTTCTTGTCACACAGGATCCCATCATGCACCTTTTTACCTGAAAGTGGATCCAGCAAACAAGGGACAATCCATCTTCAGCTATGAGTGGTTGTCTGCATCTAGAACGGTGTCTGTCTGGCTTGCAATTAATCTGCAACTGTGTAACAGGTACGTGTTAATTCGGTTATTATACATATATTGATTTTCTTTTTTTTGTCACACAGGATCCCATCACACACCTTTTTACCTGAAAGTGGATCGTGCCAACAAGGGGCAATCCATCTTCAGCTCTGAATGGTTGTCTGCATCTGGAACGGTGTCTGGCTGGCTTGCAATTTATCTGCAACTGTGTAAAAGGTACGTGTTAATTCGTTTTTATACATATTGATTTCTTTTTTCTGGATCAGTGTCTGGCTGGCTTGCAATTAATCTGCAACTGTGTTGACATTCTTTTTTTGTCTTTCTTATTTTCAGGATCTCATGACCCACTTGACGCATCTTTTTACCTGAAAGTGGATCTTGCAATTAATCTGCAACTGTGTAACAGGTACGTGTTAAATCGTTTTTTATACATATAATGATTTTCTTTTTTCTTGTCACAGAGGATCTCATGACGCACCTTTTTACCTGAAAGTGGACCTGGCCAACAAGGGGCAATCCATCTTCAGCTACGAGTGGTTGTCTGCATCTGGAACGGTGTCTGGCTGGCTTGCAAATGATCTGCAACTGTGTAACAGGTACGTGTTAATTCAGTTTTTACACATATATTGATTTTCTTTTTTTTGTCACACAGGATCACATCATGCACCTTTTTACCTGAAAGTGGATCCGGCCAACAAGGGGCTATCCATGTCCAGCTGTGAGAGGTTGCCTGCATCTGGAATGGTGTCTGACTGGCTTTCTTTTCATCTGCATCTGAGTTACAGGTAAGTGAACATTCAGTTTCTATACTTATATTGACTTTCTCTTTTGTCTTTCTTATTTTCAGGATGTAATGACCCACCTGACGCATCTTTTTACCTGAAAGTGGATATTGCAATTAATCTGCAACTGTGTAAAAGGTACGTGTTAATTCAGTTTTTATACATATATTGATTTTCTTTTTTTTTGTCACACAGGATCTCATGACGCACCTTTTTACCTGAAAGTGGACCTGGCCAACAAGGGGCAATCCATCTTCAGCTACGAGTGGTTGTCTGCATCTAGAACGGTGTCTGGCTGGATTGCAATTAATCTGCAACTGTGTAAAAGATACTTGTTAATTTGTTTTTTATACATATTGATTTCTTTTTTCTGGATCAGTGTCTGGCTGGCTTGCAATTAATCTGCAACTGTGTAAAAGATACGTGTTAATTCGTTTTTGAAACATATTGATTTCTTTTTTCTGGATCAGTATCTAGCTGGATTGAAATTAATCTGCAACTGTGTTGACATTCTTTTTTGTCTTTATTATTTTTAGGATCTCATGACCCACCTGACGCATCTTTTTACCTGAAAGTGGATCTTGCAATTAATCTGCAACTGTGTAACAGGTACGTGTTAAATCGTTTTTTATACATATAATGATTTTCTTTATTCTTGTCACACAGGATCTCATGACGCACTTTTTTACCTGAAAGTGGACCTGGCCAAAAAGGGGCAATCCATCTTCAGCTGCGAGTGGTTGTCTGCATCTGGAACGGTGTCTGGCTGGCTTGCAATTAATCTGCAACTGTCTAAAAGATACGTGTTAATTCGTTTTTTATACATATTGATTTCTTTTTTCTAGATCAGTGTCTGGCTGGCTTGCAATTAATCTGCAACTGTGTTGACATTCTTTTTTTGTCTTTCTTATTTTCAGGATCTCATGACCCACCTGACGCATCTTTTTACCTGAAAGTGGATCTTGCAATTAATCTGCAACTGTGTAACAGGTACATATTAAATCGTTTTTTATACATATAATGATTTTCTTTTTTCTTGTCACAGAGGATGTGGACCTGGCCAACAAGGGGCAATCCATCTTCAGCTACGAGTGGTTGTCTGCATCTGGAACGGTGTCTGGCTGGCTTGCAAATGATCTGCAACTGTGTAACAGGTACGTGTTAATTCAGTTTTTACACATATATTGATTTTCTTTTTTTTTGTCACACAGGATCCCATCATGCATCTTTTTACCTAAAAGTGGATCCGGCCAACAAGGGGCTATCCATGTCCAGCTGTGAGAGGTTGCCTGCATCTGGAATGGTGTCTGACTGGCTTTCTTTTCATCTGCATCTGAGTTACAGGTAAGTGAACATTCAGTTTCTATACTTTTATTGACTTTCTTTTTTGTCTTTCTTATTTTCAGGATGTCATGACCTACCTGACGCATCTTTTTACCTGAAAGTGGATCTTGCAATTAATCTGCAACTGTGTAACAGGTACGTGTTAATTCGGTTTTTATAAATATTTTGATTTTCTTTTTTCTTGTCACACAGGATCTCATGACGCTCCTTTTTACCTGAAAGTGGACCTGGCCAACAAGGGGCAATCCATCTTCAGCTATGAGTGGTTGTCTGCATCTAGAATGGTGTATGGCTGGCTTGCAATTAATCTGCAACTATGTAACAGGTATGTGTTAATTCGGTTTTTATACATATATTGATTTTCTTTTTTTTGTCACACAGGATCCCATCACGCACCATTTTACCTGAAAGTGCATCCAGCCAACAAGGGGCAATCCATCTTCAGCTCTGAATGGTTGTCTGCATCTGGAACGGTGTCTGGCTGGCTTGCAATTAATCTGCAACTGTGTAAAATATACGTGTTAATTCGTTTTTTATACATATTGATTTCTTTTTCTGGATCAGTATCTAGCTGGATTGAAATTAATCTGCAACTGTGTTGATATTCTTTTTTTGTCTTTCTTATTTTCAGGATCTCAGGACCCAACTGACTGACCTTTTTACCTGAAAGTGGATCTTGCAATTAATCTGCAACTGTGTAAAAGGTACGTGTTAATTCGGTTTTTATACATATATTGATTTTCTTTTTTCTTGTCACACAGGATCTCATGACGCAGCTTTTTACCTGAAAGTGGATCTGGCCAACAAGGGGCAATCCATCTTCAGCTGCGAGTAGTTTTCTGCATCTGGAATGGTGTCTGGTTGGCTTGCAATTAATCTGCAACTGTGTAACAGGTACGTGTTAATTCGGTTTTTATACATATATTGATTTTCTTTTTTTTGTCACACAGGATCCCATCACGCACCTTTTTACCTGAAAGTGGATCTGGCCAACAAGGGGCAATCCATCTTCAGCTCTTAATGGTTCTCTGCATCTGGAACGGTGTCTGGCTGGCTTGCAATTAATCTGCAACTGTGTAAAAAATACGTGTTTATTAGTTTTTTATACATATTGATTTCTTTTTTCTGGATCAGTGTCTGGCTGGCTTATAATTAATCTGCAACTGTGTTGACATTCTTTTTTTGTCTTTCTTATTTTCAGGATCTCATGACCCACCTGACGCATCTTTTTACCTGAAAGTGGATCTTGCAATTAATCTGCAACTGTGTAACAGGTACGTGTTAAATCGTTTTTTATACATATAATGATTTTCTTTATTCTTGTCACACAGGATCTCATGACGCACCTTTTTACCTGAAAGTGGACCTGGCCAACAAGGGGCAATCCATCTTCAGCTGCGAGTGGTTGTCTGCATCTGGAACGGTGTCTGGCTGGCTTGCAATTAATCTGCAACTGTGTAACAGGTACGTGTTAATTCGGTTTTTATACATATATTGATTTTCTTTTTTCTTGTCACAGAGGATCTCATGACGCACCTTTTTACCTGAAAGTGGACCTGGCCAACAAGGGGCAATCCATCTTCAGCTACGAGTGGTTGTCTGCATCTGGAACGGTGTCTGGCTGGCTTGCAATTTATCTGCAACTGTGTTGACATTCTTTTTTGTCTTTCTTATTTTCAGGATCTCATGACCCACCTGACGCATCTTTTTACCTGAAAGTGGATCTTGCAATTAATCTGCAACTGTGTAACAGGTACGTGTTAAATCGTTTTTTATACATATAATGATTTTCTTTATTCTTGTCACACAGGATCTCATGACGCACCTTTTTACCTGAAAGTGGACCTGGCCAACAAGGGGCAATCCATCTTCAGCTGCGAGTGGTTGTCTGCATCTGGAACGGTGTCTGGCTGGCTTGCAATTAATCTGCAACTGTGTAACAGGTACGTGTTAATTCGGTTTTTATACATATATTGATTTTCTTTTTTCTTGTCACAGAGGATCTCATGACGCACCTTTTTACCTGAAAGTGGACCTGGCCAACAAGGGGCAATCCATCTTCAGCTACGAGTGGTTGTCTGCATCTGGAACGGTGTCTGGCTGGCTTGCAATTGATCTTCAACTGTGTAACAGGTACGTGTTAATTCAGTTTTTATACATATATTGATTTTCTTTTTTTTTGTCACACAGGATCCCATCACGCACCTTTTTACCTGAAAGTGGACCTGGCCAACAAGGGGCAATCCATCTTCAGCTATGAGTGGTTGTCTGCATCTAGAACGGTGTCTGGCTGGCTTGCAATTAATCTGCAACTGTGTAACAGGTACGTGTTAATTCGGTTTTTATACATATATTGATTTTCTTTTTTCTTGTCACACAGGATCTCATGACGCACCTTTTTACCTGAAAGTGGACCTGGCCAACAAGGGGCAATCCATCTTCAGCTATGAGTGGTTGTCTGCATCTAGAACGGTGTCTGGCTGGCTTGCAATTAATCTGCAACTATGTAACAGGTACCTGTTAATTTGGTTTTCATACATATATTGATTTTTTTTTTTTTTTGTCACACAGGATCCCATCACGCACCTTTTTACCTGAAAGTGGATCCGGCCAACAAGGGGCAATCCATCTTCAGCTCTGAATGGTTGTCTGCATCTGGAACGGTGTCTGGCTGGCTTGCAATTAATCTGCAACTGTGTAAAAGATACGTGTTAATTCGTTTTTTATACATATTGATTTCTTTTTTCTGGATCAGTGTCTGGCTGGCTTGCAATTAATCTGCAACTGTGTTGACTTTCTTTTTTGTCTTTCTTATTTTCAGGATGTCATGACCCACCTGACGCATCTTTTTACCTGAAAGTGGATCTTGCAATTAATCTGCAACTTTGTAACAGGTACGTGTTAATTCGGTTTTTATACATATATTGATTTTCTTTTTTCTTGTCACACAGGATCTCATGACGCACCTTTTTACCTGAAAGTGGACCTGGCCAACAAGGGGCAATCCATCTTCAGCTGCGAGTGGTTGTCTGCATCTGGAACAGTGTCTGGCTGGCTTGCAATTAATCTGCAACTGTGTAACAGGTACGTGTTAATTCGGTTTTTATACATATTGATTTCTTTTTTCTGGATCAGTGTCTGGCTGGCTTGCAATTAATCTGCAACTGTGTTGACATTCTTTTTTGTCTTTCTTATTTTCAGAATCTCATGACCCACCTGACGCATCTTTTTACCTGAAAGTGGATCTTGCAATTAATCTGCAACTGTGTAACAGGTACGTGTTAAATCGGTTTTTATACATATATTGATTTTCTTTTTTCTTGTCACAGAGGATCTCATGACGCACCTTTTTACCTGAAAGTGGACCTGGCCAACAAGGGGCAATCCATCTTCAGCTACGAGTGGTTGTCTGCATCTGGAACGGTGTCTGGCTGGCTTGCAATTGATCTTCATCTGTGTAACAGGTACGTGTTAATTCAGTTTTTATACATATATTGATTTTCTTTTTTTTTGTCACATAGGATCCCATCACGCACCTTTTTACCTGAAAGTGGATCTGGCCAACAAGGGGCTATCCATGTCCAGCTGTGAGAGGTTGCCTGCATCTGGAATGGTGTCTGACTGGCTTTCTTTTCATCTGCATCTGATTACAGGTAAGTGAACATTCAGTTTCTATACTTATACTGACTTTCTTTTTTGTCTTTCTTATTTTCAGGATGTCATGACCCACCTGACGCATCTTTTTACCTGAAAGTGGATCCGGCCAACAAGGGGCAATCCATCTTCAGCTCTGAATGGTTGTCTGCATCTGGAACGGTGTCTGGCTGGCTTGCAATTTATCTGCAACTGTGTAAAAGATACGTGTTAATTCATTTTTATACATATTGATTTCTTTTTCTGGATCAGTGTCTGGCTGGCTTGCAATTAATCTGCAACTGTGTTGACATTCTTTTTTTGTCTTTCTTATTTTCAGGATCTCATGACCCACCTGACGCATCTTTTTACCTGAAAGTGGATCTTGCAATTAATCTGCAACTGTGTAACAGGTATGTGTTAAATCGTTTTTTATACATATAATGATTTTCTTTATTCTTGTCACACAGGATCTCATGACGCACCTTTTTACCTGAAAGTGGACCTGGCCAACAAGGGGCAATCCATCTTCAACTGCGAGTGGTTGTCTGCATCTGGAACGGTGTCTGGCTGGCTTGCAATTGATCTGCAACTGTGTAACAGGTACGTGTTAATTCGGTTTTTATACATATATTGATTTTCTTTTTTCTTGTCACAGAGGATCTCATGACGCACCTTTTTACCTGAAAGTGGACCTGGCCAACAAGGGGCAATCCATCTTCAGCTACGAGTGGTTGTCTGCATCTGGAACGGTGTCTGGCTGGCTTGGAAATGATCTGCAACTGTGTAACAGGTATGTGTTAATTCAGTTTTTATACATATATTGATTTTCTTTTTTTTGTCACACAGGATCCCATCACGCACATTTTTACCTGAAAGTGGATCCGGCCAACAAGGGGCTATCCATGTCCAGCTGTGAAAGGTTGCCTGCATCAGTAATGGTGTCTGACTGGCTTTCTTTTCATCTGCATCTGAGTTACAGGTAAGTGAACATTAAGTTTCTATACTTATATTGACTTTCTTTTTTGTCTTTCTTATTTTCAGGATCTCATGACCCACCTGACGCATCTTTTTACCTGAAAGTGGATCTTGCAATTAATCTGCAACTGTGTAACAGGTACGTGTTAAATCGTTTTTTATACATATAATGATTTTCTTTTTTCTTGTCACACGGGATCTCATGACGCACCTTTTTTACCTGAAAGTGGATCTGGCCAAAAAGGGGCAATCCATCTTCAGCTGCGAGTGGTTGTCTGCATCTGGAACGGTGTCTGGCTGGCTTGCAATTAATCTGCAACTGTGTAACAGGTACGTGTTAATTCGGTTTTTATACATATATTGATTTTTTTTTTCTTGTCACAGAGGATCTCATGACGCACCTTTTTACCTGAAAGTGGACCTGGCCAACAAGGGGCAATCCATCTTCAGCTATGAGTGGTTGTCTGCATCTAGAACGGTGTCTGGCTGGCTTGCAATTAATTTGCAACTATGTAACAGGTACGTGTTAATTCGGTTTTTATACATATATTGATTTTCTTTTTTTTGTCACACAGGATCCCATCATGCACCTTTTTACCTGAAAGTGGATCTGGCCAACAAGGGGCAATCCATCTTCAGCTCTGAATGGTTGTCTGCTTCTGGAACGGTGTCTGGCTGGCTTGCAATTAATCT
Source organism: Salminus brasiliensis (assembly GCF_030463535.1). Taxonomy (NCBI): domain Eukaryota; kingdom Metazoa; phylum Chordata; class Actinopteri; order Characiformes; family Bryconidae; genus Salminus; species Salminus brasiliensis. The sequence continues at coordinate 16,990,899 of NC_132900.1, forward strand.
GCAACTTTGTAAAAGATACGTGTTAATTCGTTTTTTATACATATTGATTTCTTTTTTCTGGATCAGTGTCTGGCTGGCTTGCAATTAATCTGTAACTGTGTTGACTTTCTTTTTTGTCTTTCTTATTTTCAGGATCTCATGACCCACCTGACGCATCTTTATACCTGAAAGTGGATCTTGCAATTAATCTGCAACTGTGTAACAGGTACGTGTTAATTCGGTTTTTATACATATATTGATTTTTTTTTTCTTGTCACAGAGGATCTCATGACGCACCTTTTTACCTGAAAGTGGACGTGGCCAACAAGGGGCAATCCATCTTCAGCTACGAGTGGTTGTCTGCGTCTGGAACGGTGTCTGGCTGGCTTGCAATTGATCTGCAACTGTGTAACAGGTACATGTTAATTCAGTTTTTATACATATATTGATTTTCTTTTTTTTTGTCACACAGGATCCCATCACGCACCTTTTTGCCTGAAAGTGGATCCGGCCAACAAGGGGCAATCCATCTTCAGCTATGATTGGTTGTCTGCATCTAGAACGGTGTCTGGCTGGCTTGCAATTAATCTGCAACTGTGTAACAGGTACGTGTTAATTCGGTTTTTATACATATTGATTTCTTTTTTCTGGATCAGTGTCTGGCTGGCTTGCAATTAATCTGCAACTGTGTTGACATTCTTTTTTTGTCTTTCTTATTTTCAGGATCTCATGACCCACCTGACGCATCTTTTTACCTGAAAGTGGATCTTGCAATTAATCTGCAACTGTGTAACAGGTACGTGTTTATTCGTTTTTTATACATATAATGATTTTCTTTTTTCTTGTCACAGAGGATCTCATGACGCACCTTTTTACCTGAAAGTGGACCTGGCAAACAAGGGGCAATCTATCTTCAGCTACGAGTGGTTGTCTGCATCTGGAACGGTGTATGGCTGGCTTGCAAATGATCTGCAACTGTGTAACAGGTACGTGTTAATTCATTTTTTATACATATATTGATTTTCTTTTTTTGTCACACAGGATCACATCATGCACCTTTTTACCTGAAAGTGGATCCGGCCAACAAGGGGCTATCCATGTCCAGCTGTGAGAGGTTGCCTGCATCTGGAATGGTGTCTGACTGGCTTTCTTTTCATCTGCATCTGAGTTACAGGTAAGTGAACATTCAGTTTCTATACTTATATTGACTTTCTTCTTTGTCTTTCTTATTTTCAGGATGTCATGACCCACCTGACGCATCTTTTTACCTGAAAGTGGATCTTGCAATTAATCTGCAACTGCGTAACAGGTACGTGTTAATTCGGTTTTTATACATATATTGATTTTCTTTTTTTTGTCACACAGGATCCCATCACGCACCTTTTTACCTGAAAGTGGATCTGGCCAACAAGGGGCAATCCATCTTCAGCTGTGAGTGGTTGTCTGCATCTGGAACGGTGTCTGGCTGGCTTGCAATTAATCTGCAACTGTCTAAAAGATACGTGTTAATTTGTTTTTTATACATATTGATTTCTTTTTTCTGGATCAGTGTCTGGCTGGCTTGCAATTAATCTGCAACTGTTTTGACTTTCTTTTTTGTCTTTCTTATTTTCAGGATCTCTGGACTCACCTGACTGACCTTTTTACCTGAAAGTGGATCTTGCAATTAATCTGCAACTGTGTAACAGGTACGTGTTAATTCGGTTTTTATACATATATTGATTTTTTTTTTCTTGTCACAGAGGATCTCATGACGCACCTTTTTACCTGAAAGTGGACCTGGCCAACAAGGGGCAATCTATCTTCAGCTATGAGTGGTTGTCTGCATCTAGAACGGTGTCTGGCTGGCTTGCAATTAATTTGCAACTATGTAACAGGTACGTGTTAATTCGGTTTTTATACATATATTGATTTTCTTTTTTTTGTCACACAGGATCCCATGATGCACCTTTTTACCTGAAAGTGGATCTGGCCAACAAGGGGCAATCCATCTTCAGCTCTGAATGGTTGTCTGCATCTGGAACGGTGTCTGGCTGGCTTGCAATTAATCTGCAACTTTGTAAAAGATACGTGTTAATTCGTTTTTTATACATATTGATTTCTTTTTTCTGGATCAGTGTCTGGCTGGCTTGCAATTAATCTGTAACTGTGTTGACTTTCTTTTTTGTCTTTCTTATTTTCAGGATCTCATGACCCACCTGACGCATCTTTATACTTGAAAGTGGATCTTGCAATTAATCTGCAACTGTGTAACAGGTACGTGTTAATTCGGTTTTTATACATATATTGATTTTTTTTTTCTTGTCACAGAGGATCTCATGACGCACCTTTTTACCTGAAAGTGGACCTGGCCAACAAGGGGCAATCCATCTTCAGCTACGAGTGGTTGTCTGCGTCTGGAACGGTGTCTGGCTGGCTTGCAATTGATCTGCAACTGTGTAACAGGTACGTGTTAATTCAGTTTTTATACATATATTGATTTTCTTTTTTTTTCTCACACAGGATCCCATCACGCACCTTTTTGCCTGAAAGTGGATCTGGCCAACAAGGGGCAATCCATCTTCAGCTATGATTGGTTGTCTGCATCTAGAACGGTGTCTGGCTGGCTTGCAATTAATCTGCAACTGTGTAACAGGTACGTGTTAATTCGGTTTTTATACATATTGATTTCTTTTTTCTGGATCAGTGTCTGGCTGGCTTGCAATTAATCTGCAACTGTGTTGACATTCTTTTTTTGTCTTTCTTATTTTCAGGATCTCATGACCCACCTGACGCATCTTTTTACCTGAAAGTGGATCTTGCAATTAATCTGCAACTGTGTAACAGGTACGTGTTTAATCGTTTTTTATACATATAATGATTTTCTTTTTTCTTGTCACAGAGGATCTCATGACGCACCTTTTTACCTGAAAGTGGACCTGGCAAACAAGGGGCAATCTATCTTCAGCTACGAGTGGTTGTCTGCATCTGGAACGGTGTCTGGCTGGCTTGCAAATGATCTGCAACTGTGTAACAGGTACGTGTTAATTCATTTTTTATACATATATTGATTTTCTTTTTTTTGTCACACAGGATCACATCATGCACCTTTTTACCTGAAAGTGGATCCGGCCAACAAGGGGCTATCCATGTCCAGCTGTGAGAGGTTGCCTGCATCTGGAATGGTGTCTGACTGGCTTTCTTTTCATCTGCATCTGAGTTACAGGTAAGTGAACATTCAGTTTCTATACTTATATTGACTTTCTTCTTTGTCTTTCTTATTTTCAGGATGTCATGACCCACCTGACGCATCTTTTTACCTGAAAGTGGATCTTGCAATTAATCTGCAACTGCGTAACAGGTACGTGTTAATTCGGTTTTTATACATATATTGATTTTCTTTTTTTTGTCACACAGGATCCCATCACGCACCTTTTTACCTGAAAGTGGATCTGGCCAACAAGGGGCAATCCATCTTCAGCTGTGAGTGGTTGTCTGCATCTGGAACGGTGTCTGGCTGGCTTGCAATTAATCTGCAACTGTCTAAAAGATACGTGTTAATTCGTTTTTTATACATATTGATTTCTTTTTTCTGGATCAGTGTCTGGCTGCCTTGCAATTAATCTGCAACTGTTTTGACTTTATTTTTTGTCTTTCTTATTTTCAGGATCTCTGGACTCACCTGACTGACCTTTTTACCTGAAAGTGGATCTTGCAATTAATCTGCAACTGTGTAACAGGTACGTGTTAATTCGGTTTTTATACATATATTGATTTTCTTTTTTCTTGTCACACAGGATCCCATCATGCACCTTTTTACCTGAAAGTGGATCCAGCCAACAAGGGGCAATCCATCTTCAGCTATGAGTGGTTGTCTGCATCTAGAACGGTGTCTGGCTGGCTTGCAATTAATCTGCAACTGTGTAACAGGTACGTGTTAATTCGGTTTTTATACATATATTGATTTTCTTTTTTTTTGTCACACAGGATCCCATCACGCACCTTTTTACCTGAAAGTGGATCGGGCCAACAAGGGGCTATCCATGTCCAGCTGTGAGAGGTTGCCTGCATCTGGAATGGTGTCTGACTGGCTTTCTTTTCATCTGCATCTGAGTTACAGGTAAGTGAACATTCAGTTTCTATACTTATATTGACATTATTTTTTGTCTTTCTTATTTTCAGGATGTCATGACCCACCTGACGCATCTTTTTACCTGAAAGTGGATCTTGCAATTAATCTGCAACTGTGTAACAGGTACGTGTTAATTCGGTTTTTATACATATATTGATTTTCTGTTTTCTTCTCACAGAGGATCTCATGACGCACCTTTTTACCTGAAAGTGGACCTGGCCAACAAGGGTAGCAATCCATCTTCAGCTACGAGTGGTTGTCTGTATCTGGAACGGTGTCTGGCTGGCTTGCAATTAATCTGCAACTGTGTAACAGGTACGAGTTAATTCGGTTTTTATACATATATTGATTTTCTTTTTTCTTGTCACACAGGATCTCATGATGCACCTTTTTACCTGAAAGTGGACCTGGCCAACAAGGGACAATCCATCTTCAGCCACGAGTGGTTGTCTGCATCTGGAACGGTGTCTGGCTGGCTTACAATTGATCTGCAACTGTGTAACAGGTACGTGTTAATTCAGTTTTTATACATATATTGATTTTCTTTTTTCTTGTCACACAGGATCTCATGACGCACCTTTTTACCTGAATGTGGATCCGGCCAACAAGGGGCAATCCATCTTCAGCTATGCGTGGTTGTCTGCATCTAGAACGGTGTTTGGCTGGCTTGCAAATAATCTGCAACTGTGTAACAAGTACGTGTTAATTTGGTTTTTATACATATATTGATTTTCTTTTTTTTGTCACACAGGATCCCATCACGCACCTTTTTACCTGAAAGTGGATCTGGCCAACAAGGCGCAATCCATCTTCAGCTCTGAACGGTTGTCTGCATCTGGAGTGGTGTCTGACTGGCTTTCTTTTCATCTGCATCTGAGTTACAGGTAAGTGAACATTCAGTTTCTATACTTATATTGACTTTCTTCTTTGTCTTTCTTATTTTCAGGATGTCATGACCCACCTGACGCATCTTTTTACCTGAAAGTGGATCTTGCAATTAATCTGCAACTGCGTAACAGGTACGTGTTAATTCGGTTTTTATACATATATTGATTTTCTTTTTTTTGTCACACAGGATCCCATCACGCACCTTTTTACCTGAAAGTGGACCTGGCCAACAAGGGTAGCAATCCATCTTCAGCTACGAGTGGTTGTCTGTATCTGGAACGGTGTCTGGCTGGCTTGCAATTAATCTGCAACTGTGTAACAGGTACGAGTTAATTCGGTTTTTATACATATATTGATTTTCTTTTTTCTTGTCACACAGGATCTCATGATGCACCTTTTTACCTGAAAGTGGACCTGGCCAACAAGGGACAATCCATCTTCAGCCACGAGTGGTTGTCTGCATCTGGAACGGTGTCTGGCTGGCTTACAATTGATCTGCAACTGTGTAACAGGTACGTGTTAATTCAGTTTTTATACATATATTGATTTTCTTTTTTCTTGTCACACAGGATCTCATGACGCACCTTTTTACCTGAATGTGGATCCGGCCAACAAGGGGCAATCCATCTTCAGCTATGCGTGGTTGTCTGCATCTAGAACGGTGTTTGGCTGGCTTGCAAATAATCTGCAACTGTGTAACAAGTACGTGTTAATTTGGTTTTTATACATATATTGATTTTCTTTTTTTTGTCACACAGTATCCCATCACGCACCTTTTTACCTGAAAGTGGATCTGGCCAACAAGGCGCTATCCATCTTCAGCTCTGAACGGTTGTCTGCATCTGGAGTGGTGTCTGACTGGCTTTCTTTTCATCTGCATCTGAGTTACAGGTAAGTGAACATTCAGTTTCTATACTTATATTGACTTTCTTCTTTGTCTTTCTTATTTTCAGGATGTCATGACCCACCTGACGCATCTTTTTACCTGAAAGTGGATCTTGCAATTAATCTGCAACTGCGTAACAGGTACGTGTTAATTCGGTTTTTATACATATATTGATTTTCTTTTTTTTGTCACAGAGGATCCCATCACGCACCTTTTTACCTGAAAGTGGACCTGGCCAACAAGGGGCAATCCATCTTCAGCTGTGAGTGGTTGTCTGCATCTGGAACGGTGTCTGGCTGGCTTGCAATTAATCTGCAACTGTCTAAAAGATACGTGTTAATTCGTTTTTTATACATATTGATTTCTTTTTTCTGGATCAGTGTCTGGCTGGCTTGCAATTAATCTGCAACTGTTTTGACTTTATTTTTTGTCTTTCTTATTTTCAGGATCTCTGGACTCACCTGACTGACCTTTTTACCTGAAAGTGGATCTTGCAATTAATCTGCAACTGTGTAACAGGTACGTGTTAATTCGGTTTTTATACATATATTGATTTTCTTTTTTCTTGTCACACAGGATCCCATCATGCACCTTTTTACCTGAAAGTGGATCCAGCCAACAAGGGGCAATCCATCTTCAGCTATGAGTGGTTGTCTGCATCTAGAACGGTGTCTGGCTGGCTTGCAATTAATCTGCAACTGTGTAACAGGTACGTGTTAATTCGGTTTTTATACATATATTGATTTTCTTTTTTTTTTGTCACACAGGATCCCATCACGCACCTTTTTACCTGAAAGTGGATCCGGCCAACAAGGGGCTATCCATGTCCAGCTGTGAGAGGTTGCCTGCATCTGGAATGGTGTCTGACTGGCTTTCTTTTCATCTGCATCTGAGTTACAGGTAAGTGAACATTCAGTTTCTATACTTATATTGACATTCTTTTTTGTCTTTCTTATTTTCAGGATGTCATGACCCACCTGACGCATCTTTTTACCTGAAAGTGGATCTTACAATTAATCTGCAACTGTGTAACAGGTACGTGTTAATTCGGTTTTTATACATATATTGATTTTCTGTTTTCTTCTCACAGAGGATCTCATGACGCACCTTTTTACCTGAAAGTGGACCTGGCCAACAAGGGTAGCAATCCATCTTCAGCTACGAGTGGTTGTCTGTATCTGGAACGGTGTCTGGCTGGCTTGCAATTAATCTGCAACTGTGTAACAGGTACGTGTTAATTTGGTTTTTATACATATATTGATTTTCTTTTTTCTTGTCACACAGGATCTCATGATGCACCTTTTTACCTGAAAGTGGACCTGGCCAACAAGGGACAATCCATCTTCAGCCACGAGTGGTTGTCTGCATCTGGAACGGTGTCTGGCTGGCTTACAATTGATCTGCAACTGTGTAACAGGTACGTGTTAATTCAGTTTTTATACATATATTGATTTTCTTTTTTCTTGTCACACAGGATCTCATGACGCACCTTTTTACCTGAATGTGGATCCGGCCAACAAGGGGCAATCCATCTTCAGCTATGCGTGGTTGTCTGCATCTAGAACGGTGTTTGGCTGGCTTGCAAATAATCTGCAACTGTGTAACAAGTATGTGTTAATTTGGTTTTTATACATATATTGATTTTCTTTTTTTTGTCACACAGGATCCCATCACGCACCTTTTTACCTGAAAGTGGATCTGGCCAACAAGGTGCAATCCATCTTCAGCTCTGAACGGTTGTCTGCATCTGGAGTGGTGTCTGACTGGTTTTCTTTTCATCTGCATCTGAGTTACAGGTAAGTGAACATTCAGTTTCTATACTTATATTGACTTTCTTTTTTGTCTTTCTTATTTTCAGGATGTCATGACCCACCTGACGCATCTTTTTACCTGAAAGTGGATCTTGCAATTAATCTGCAACTGTGTAACAGGTATGTGTTAATTCGGTTGTTATACATATATTGATTTTCTTTTTTCTTCTCACAGAGGATCTCATGACGCACCTTTTTACCTTAAAGTGGACCTGGCCAACAAGGGTAGCAATCCATCTTCAGCTACGAGTGGTTGTCTGCATCTGGAACGGTGTCTGGCTGGCTTACAATTGATCTGCAACTGTGTAACAGGTACGTGTTAATTCAGTTTTTATACATATATTGATTTTCTTTTTTCTTGTCACACAGGATCCCATCACGCACCTTTTTACCTGAAAGTGGATCCAGCCAACAAGGGGCAATCCATCTTCAGCTGTGAGTGGTTGTCTGCATCTGGAACGGTGTCTGGCTGGCTTGCAATTAATCTGCAACTGTCTAAAAGATACGTGTTAATTCGTTTTTTATACATATTGATTTCTGTTTTCTGGATCAGTGTCTGGCTGGCTTGCAATTAATCTGCAACTGTTTTGACTTTATTTTTTGTCTTTCTTATTTTCAGGATCTCTGGACCCACCTGACTGACCTTTTTACCTGGAAGTGGATCTTGCAATTAATCTGCAACTGTGTAACAGGTACGTGTTAATTCGGTTTTTATACATATATTGATTTTCTTTTTTCTTGTCACACAGGATCCCATCACGCACCTTTTTACCTGAAAGTGGATCCAGCCAACAAGGGGCAATCCATCTTCAGCTATGAGTGGTTGTCTGCATCTAGAACGGTGTCTGGCTGGTTTGCAATTAATCTGCAACTGTGTAACAGGTACGTGTTAATTCAGTTTTTATACATATATTGATTTTCTTTTTTCTTGTCACACAGGATCCCATCACGCACCTTTTTACCTGAAAGTGGATCCAGCCAACAAGGGGCAATCCATCTTCAGCTGTGAGTGGTTGTCTGCATCTGGAACGGTGTCTGGCTGGCTTGCAATTAATCTGCAACTGTCTAAAAGATACGTGTTAATTCGTTTTTTATACATATTGATTTCTGTTTTCTGGATCAGTGTCTGGCTGGCTTGCAATTAATCTGCAACTGTTTTGACTTTTTTTTTGTCTTTCTTATTTTCAGGATCTCTGGACCCACCTGACTGACCTTTTTACCTGAAAGTGGATCTTGCAATTAATCTGCAACTGTGTAACAGGTACGTGTTAATTCGGTTTTTATACATATATTGATTTTCTTTTTTCTTGTCACACAGGATCCCATCACGCACCTTTTTACCTGAAAGTGGATCCAGCCAACAAGGGGCAATCCATCTTCAGCTATGAGTGGTTGTCTGCATCTAGAATGGTGTCTAGCTGGCTTGCAATTAATCTGCAACTGTGTAACAGGTACGTGTTAATTCAGTTTTTATACATATATTGATTTTCTTTTTTTTTTGTCAAAAAGGATCCCATCACGCACCTTTTTACCTGAAAGTGGATCCGGCCAACAAGGGGCTATCCATGTCCAGCTGTGAGAGGTTGCCTGCATCTGGAATGGTGTCTGGCTGGCTTGGAATTAATCTGCAACTGTGTAAAAGATACGTGTTAATTCGTTTTTTTTACATATTGATTTCTTTTTTCTGGATCAGTGTCTGGCTGGCTTGAAATTAATCTGCAACTGTGTCGACATTCTTTTTTGTCTTTCTTATTTTCAGGATCTCATGACCCACCTGACGCATCTTTTTACCTGAAAGTGGATCTTGCAATTAATCTGCAACTGTGAAACAGATACGTGTTAAATCGTTTTTTATACATATAATGATTTTCTTTATTCTTGTCACACAAGATCTCATGACGCACCTTTTTACCTGAAAGTGGACATGGCCAACAAGGGGCAATCCATCTTCAGCTGCGAGTGGTTGTCTGTATCTGGAACGGTGACTGGCTGGCTTGCAATTAATCTGCAACTGTGTAACAGGTACGTGTTAATTCGGTTTTTATACATATATTGATTTTCTTTTTTTTCTTGTCACACAGGATCTCATGACGCACCTTTTTACCTGAAAGTGGATCCGGCCAACAAGGGGCAATCCATCTTCAGCTATGAGTGGTTGTCTGCATCTAGAACGGTGTTTGGCTGGCTTGCAATTAATCTGCAACTGTGTAACAGGTACGTTTTAAATCGGTTTTTATACATATATTGATTTTCTTTTTTTTGTCACACAGGATCCCATCACGCACCTTTTTACCTGAAAGTGGATCTGGCCAACAAGGGGCAATCCATCTTCAGCTGTGAGTGGTTGTCTGCATCTGGAACGGTGTCTGGCTGGCTTGCAATTAATCTGCAACAGTCTAAAAGATACGTGTTAATTTGTTTTTTATACATATTGATTTCTTTTTTCTGGATCAGTGTCTGGCTGGCTTGCAATTAATCTGCAACTGTGTAACAGGTACGTGTTAATTCGGTTTTTATACATATATTGATTTTCTTTTTTCTTCTCACAGAGGATCTCATGACGCACCTTTTTACCTGAAAGTGGACCTGGCCAACAAGGGTAGCAATCCATCTTCAGCTACGAGTGGTTGTCTGCATCTGGAACGGTGTCTGGCTGGCTTGCAATTAATCTGCAACTGTGTAACAGGTACGTGTTAATTCGGTTTTTATACATATATTGATTTTCTTTTTTCTTGTCACACAGGATCCCATCACGCACCTTTTTACCTGAAAGTGGATCCAGCCAACAAGGGGCAATCCATCTTCAGCTCTGAATGGTTGTCTGCATCTGGAACGGTGTTTGGCTGGCTTGCAATTAATCTGCAACTGTCTAAAAGATACGTGTTAATTCGTTTTTTATACATATTGATTTCTTTTTTCTGGATCAGTATCTGGCTGGCTTGAAATTAATCTGCAACTGTGTCGACCTTCTTTTTTGTCTTTCTTATTTTCAGGATCTCATGACCCACCTGACGCATCTTTTTACCTGAAAGTGGATTTTGCAATTAATCTGCAACTGTGAAACAGATACGTGTTAAATCGTTTTTTATACATATAATGATTTTCTTTATTCTTGTCACACAGGATCTCATGACGCACCTTTTTACCTGAAAGTGGACCTGGCCAACAAGGGGCAATCCATCTTCAGCTGCGAGTGGTTGTCTGCATCTGGAACTGTGTCTGGCTGGCTTGCAATTAATCTGCAACTGTGTTACAGGTACGTGTTAATTCAGTTTTTATATAATATTGATTTTCTTTTTTTTTGTCACACAGGATCCCATCACGCACCTTTTTACCTGAAAGTGGATCTGGCCGACAAGGGGCTATCCATGTCCAGCTGTGAGAGGTTGCCTGCATCTGGAATGGTGTCTGACTGGCTTTCTTTACATCTGCATCTGAGTTACAGGTAAGTGAACATTCAGTTTCTATACTTATATTGACTTTCTTTTTTGTCTTTCTTATTTTCAGGATGTCATGACCCACCTGACACATCTTTTTACCTGAAAGCGGATCTTGCAGTTAATCTGCAACTGTGTAACAGGTACGTGTTAATTCGGTTTTTATACATATATTGATTTTCTTTTTTTTGTCACACAGGATCCCATAACGCACCTTTTTACCTGACAGTGGACCTGGCCAACAAGGGGCAATCCATCTTCAGCTATGAGTGGTTGTGTGCATCTGGAACGGTGTCTGGCTCGCTTGCAATTAATCTGCAACTGTGTAACAGGTACGTGTTATATCGGTCATTATACATATATTGATTTTCTTTTTTTTGTCACACAGGATCCCATAACGCACCTTTTTACCTGACAGTGGACCTGGCCAACAAGGGGCAATCCATCTTCAGCTATGAGTGGTTGTCTGCATCTGGAACGGTGTCTGGCTCGCTTGCAATTAATCTGCAACTGTGTAACAGGTACGTGTTAATTCGGTTTTTATACATATATTGATTTTCTTTTTTCTTGTCACACAGGATCCCATTACGCTCCTTTTTACCTGAAAGTGGATCCAGCCAACAAGGGGCAATCCATCTTCAGCTATGATTGGTTGTCTGCATCTAGAACGGTGTCTGGCTGGCTTGCAATTAATCTGCAACTGTGTAAAAGATACGTGTTAATTCGGTTTTTATACATATATTGATTTTCTTTTTTCTTGTCACACAGGATCTCATGACGCACCTTTTTACCTGAAAGTGGACCTGGCCAACAAGGGGCAATCCATCTTCAGCTATGAGTGGTTGTCTGCATCTAGAACGGTGTCTGGCTGGCTTGCAATTAATCTGCAACTATGTAACAGGTACGTGTTAATTCGGTTTTTATACATATATTGATTTTCTTATTTTTGTCACACAGGATACCATCACGCACCTTTTTACCTGAAAGTGGATCTGGCCAACAAGAGGCAATCCATCTTCAGCTCTGAATGGTTGTCTGCATCTGGAACGGTGTCTGGCTGGCTTGCAATTAATCTGCAACTGTGTTGACATTCTTTTTTGTCTTTCTTATTTTCAGGATCTCATGACCCACCTGACGCATCTTTATACCTGAAAGTGGATCTTGCAATTAATCTGCAACTGTGTAACAGGTACGTGTTAAATCGTTTTTTATACATATAATGATTTACTTTATTCTTGTCACACAGGATCTCATGACGCACCTTTTTACCTGAAAGTGGACATGGCCAACAAGGGGCAATCCATCTTCAGCTGCGAGTGGTTGTCTGCATCTGGAACGGTGTCGGGCTGGCTTGCAATTAATCTGCAACTGTGTAACAGGTACGTGTTAATTCGGTTTTTATACATATTGATTTCTTTTTTCTGGATCAGTATCTGGCTGGCTTGAAATTAATCTGCAACTGTGTCGACATTCTTTTTTGTCTTTCTTATTTTCAGGATCTCATGACCCACCTGACGCATCTTTTTACCTGAAAGTGGATTTTGCAATTAATCTGCAACTGTGAAACAGATACGTGTTAAATCGTTTTTTATACATATATCTTTATTCTTGTCACACAGGATCTCATGACGCACCTTTTTACCTGAAAGTGGACCTGGCCAACAAGGGGCAATCCATCTTCAGCTGCGAGTTGTTGTCTGCATCTGGAACTGTGTCTGGCTGGCTTGCAATTAATCTGCAACTGTGTTACAGGTACGTGTTAATTCAGTTTTTATATAATATTGATTTTCTTTTTTTTTTGTCACACAGGATCCCATCACGCACCTTTTTACCTGAAAGTGGATCTGGCCGACAAGGGGCTATCCATGTCCAGCTGTGAGAGGTTGTCTGCATCTGGAATGGTGTCTGACTGGCTTTCTTTACATCTGCATCTGAGTTACAGGTAAGTGAACATTCAGTTTCTATACTTATATTGACTTTCTTTTTTGTCTTTCTTATTTTCAGGATGTCATGACCCACCTGACACATCTTTTTACCTGAAAGTGGATCTTGCAGTTAATCTGCAACTGTGTAACAGGTACGTGTTAATTCGGTTTTTATACATATATTGATTTTCTTTTTTCTTGTCACACAGGATCCCATCACGCACCTTTTTACCTGAAAGTGGATCCAGCCAACAAGGGGCAATCCATCTTCAGCTATGATTGGTTGTCTGCATCTAGAACGGTGTCTGGCTGGCTTGCAATTAATCTGCAACTGTGTAAAAGATACGTGTTAATTCGGTTTTTATACATATATTGATTTTCTTTTTTCTTGTCACACAGGATCTCATGACGCACCTTTTTACCTGAAAGTGGACCTGGCCAACAAGGGGCAATCCATCTTCAGCTATGAGTGGTTGTCTGCATCTAGAACGGTGTCTGGCTGGCTTGCAATTAATCTGCAACTATGTAACAGGTACGTGTTAATTCGGTTTTTATACATATATTGATTTTCTTATTTTTGTCACACAGGATATCATCACGCACCTTTTTACCTGAAAGTGGATCTGGCCAACAAGAGGCAATCCATCTTCAGCTCTGAATGGTTGTCTGCATCTGGAACGGTGTCTGGCTGGCTTGCAATTAATCTGCAACTGTGTTGACATTCTTTTTTGTCTTTCTTATTTTCAGGATCTCATGACCCACCTGACGCATCTTTATACCTGAAAGTGGATCTTGCAATTAATCTGCAACTGTGTAACAGGTACGTGTTAAATCGTTTTTTATACATATAATGATTTACTTTATTCTTGTCACACAGGATCTCATGACGCACCTTTTTACCTGAAAGTGGACATGGCCAACAAGGGGCAATCCATCTTCAGCTGCGAGTGGTTGTCTGCATCTGGAACGGTGTCGGGCTGGCTTGCAATTAATCTGCAACTGTGTAACAGGTACGTGTTAATTCGGTTTTTATACATATATTGATTTTCTTTTTTCTTATCACCGAGGATCTCATGACGCACCTTTTTACCTGAAAGTGGACCTGGCCAACAAGGGGCAATCCATCTTCAGCTACGAGTGGTTCTCTGCATCTGGAACGGTGTCTGGCTGGCTTGCAAATGATCTGCAACTGTGTTACAGGTATGTGTTAATTCAGTTTTTATATAATATTGATTTTCTTTTTTTTTGTCACACAGGATCCCATCACGCAACTTTTTACCTGAATGTGGATCCGGCCAACAAGGGGCTATCCATGTCCAGCTGTGAGAGGTTGCCTGCATCTGGAATGGTGTCTGACTGGCTTTCTTTACATCTGCATCTGAGTTACAGGTAAGTGCACATTCAGTTTCTATACTTATATTGACTTTCTTTTTTGTCTTTCTTATTTTCAGGATGTCATGACCCACCTGACGCATCTTTTTACCTGAAAGTGGATCTTGCAATTAATCTGCAACTGTGTAACAGGTACGTGTTAATTCGGTTTTTATACATATATTGATTTTCTTTTTTCTTGTCACACAGGATCTCATGATGCACCTTTTTACCTGAACGTGGACCTGGCCAACAAGGGACAATCCATCTTCAGCTACGAGTGGTTGTCTGCATCTGGAACGGTGTCTGGCTGGCTTGCAATTGATCTGCAACTGTGTAACAGGTACGTGTTAACTCAGTTTTTATACATATATTGATTTTCTTTTTTCTTGTCACACAGGATCCCATCACACACCTTTTTACCTGAAAGTGGATCCAGCCAACAAGGGGCAATCCATCTTCAGCTCTGAATGGTTGTCTGCATCTAGAACGGTGTCTGGCTGGCTTGCAATTAATCTGCAACTGTCTAAAAGATACGTGTTAATTCGTTTTTTATACATATTGATTTCTTTTTTCTGGATCAGTGTCTGGCTGGCTTGCAATTAATCTGCAACTGTTTTGACTTTATTTTTTGTCTTTCTTATTTTCAGGATCTCAGGACCCACCTGATTGACCTTTTTACCTGAAAGTGGATCTTGCAATTAATCTGCAACTGTGTAACAGGTACGTGTTAATTCGGTTTTTATACATATATTGATTTTCTTTTTTTTCTTGTCACACAGGTTCTCATGACGCACCTTTTTACCTGAAAGTGGATCCGGCCAACAAGGGGCAATCCATCTTCAGCTATGAGTGGTTGTCTGCATCTAGAACGGTGTCTGGCTGGCTTGCAATTAATCTGCAACTGTCTAAAAGATACGTGTTAATTCGTTTTTTATACATATTGATTTCTTTTTTCTGGATCAGTATCTGGCTGGCTTGAAATTAATCTGCAACTGTGTCGACATTCTTTTTTGTCTTTCTTATTTTCAGGATCTCATGACCCACCTGACGCATCTTTTTACCTGAAAGTGGACCTGGCCAACAAGGGGCAATCCATCTTCAGCTACGAGTGGTTGTCTGCATCTGGAACGGTGTCTGGCTGGCTTGCAAATGATCTGCAACTGTGTAACAGGTACGTGTTAATTCAGTTTTTATACATATATTGATTTTCTTTTTTTTTGTCACACAGGATCACATCATGCACCTTTTTACCTGAAAGTGGATCCGGTCAACAAGGGGCTATCCAAGTCCTGCTGTGAGAGGTTGCCTGCATCTGGAATGGTGTCTGACTGGCTTTCTTTTCATCTGCATCTGAGTTACAGGTAAGTGAACTTTCAGTTTCTATACTTATATTGACTTTCTTCTTTGTCTTTCTTATTTTCAGGATGTCATGACCCACCTGACGCATCTTTTAACCTGAAAGTGGATCTTGCAATTAATCTGCAACTGTCTAAAAGATACGTGTTAATTCGTTTTTTATACATATTGATTTCTTTTTTCTGGATCAGTGTCTCGCTGGCTTGCAATTAATCTGCAACTGTTTTGACTTTATTTTTTGTCTTTCTTATTTTCAGGATCTCTGGACCCACCTGACTGACCTTTTTACCTGAAAGTGGATCTTGAAATTAATCTGCAACTGTGTAACAGGTATGTGTTAATTCGGTTTTTATACATATATTGATTTTCTTTTTTCTTGTCACACAGGATCTCATGACGCACCTTTTTACCTATAAGTGGACCTGGCCAACAAGGGACAATCCATCTTCAGCTACCAGTGGTTGTCTGCATCTGGAACGGTGTCTGGCTGGCTTGCAATTGATCTGCAACTGTGTAACAGGTACGTGTTAATTCAGTTTTTATACATATATTGATTTTCTTTTTTCTTGTCACACAGGATCCCATCATGCACCTTTTTACCTGAAAGTGGATCCAGCCAACAAGGGGCAATCCATCTTCAGCTATGAGTGGTTGTCTGCATGCAGAACGGTGTCTGGCTGGCTTGCAATTAATCTGCAACTGTGTAACAGGTATGTGTTAATTCGGTTTTTATACATATATTGATTTTCTTTTTTTTGTCACACAGGATCCCATCATGCACCTTTTTACCTGAAAGTGGATCTGGCCAACAAGGGGCAATCCATCTTCAGCTCTGAATGGTTGTCTGCATCTGGAACGGCGTCTGGCTGGCTTGCAATTAATCTGCAACTGTGTAAAAGATACGTGTTAATTCGTTTTTATACATATTGATTTCTTTTTTCTGGATCAGTGTCTGGCTGGCTTGCAATTAATCTGCAACTGTGTTGACATTCTTTTTTGTCTTTCTTATTTTCAGGATCTCATGACCCACCTGACTGACCTTTTGACCTGAAAGTGGATCTTGCAATTAATCTGCAACTGTGTAACAGGTACGTGTTAATTCGGTTTTTATACATATATTGATTTTCTTTTTTCTTGTCACACAGGATCTCATGATGCACCTTTTTACCTGAAAGTGGACCTGGCCAACAAGGGACAATCCATCTTCAGCTACCAGTGGTTGTCTGCATCTGGAACGGTGTCTGGCTGGCTTGCAATTGATCTGCAACTGTGTAACAGGTACGTGTTAATTCAGTTTTTATACATATATTGATTTTCTTTTTTCTTGTCACACAGGATCCCATCACGCACCTTTTTACCTGAAAGTGGATCCAGCCAACAAGGGGCAATCCATCTTCAGCTATGAGTGGTTGTCTGCATGCAGAACGGTGTCTGGCTGGCTTGCAATTAATCTGCAACTGTGTATCAGGTATGTGTTAATTCAGTTTTTATACATATATTGATTTTCTTTTTTTTGTCACACAGGATCCCATCATGCACCTTTTTACCTGAAAGTGGATCTGGCCAACAAGGGGCAATCCATCTTCAGCTCTGAATGGTTGTCTGCATCTGGAACGGCGTCTGGCTGGCTTGCGATTAATCTGCAACTGTGTAAAAGATACGTGTTAATTTGTTTTTTATACATATTGATTTCTGTTTTCTGGATCAGTGTCTGGCTGGCTTGCAATTAATCTGCAACTGTGTTGACATTCTTTTTTGTCTTTCTTATTTTCAGGATCTCATGACCCACCTGACTGACCTTTTGACCTGAAAGTGGATCTTGCAATTAATCTGCAACTGTGTAAAAGGTACGTGTTAATTTGGTTTTTATACATATATTGATTTTCTTTTTCCTTGTCACACAGGATCTCATGACGCACCTTTTTACCTGAAAGTGGATCTGGCCAACAAGGGGCAATCCATCTTCAGCTGCGAGTGGTTTACTGCATCTGGAAAGGTGTCTGGCTGGCTTGCAATTAATCTGCAACTGTGTAACAGGTACGTGTTAATTCGGTTTTTATACATATATTGATTTTCTTTTTTTGTCACACAGGATCCCATCACGCACCGTTTTACCTGAAAGTGGATCTGGCCAACAAGGGGCAATCCGTCTTCAGCTCTGAATGGTTGTCTGCATCTGGAACGGTGTCTGGCTGGCTTGCAATTAGTCTGCAACTGTGTAAAAGATACGTGTAAATTCGTTTTTTATACATATTGATTTCTTTTTTCTGGATCAGTGTCTGGCTGGCTTGCAATTAATCTGCAACTGTGTTGACATTCTTTTTTGTCTTTCTTATTTTCAGGATCTCATGACCCACCTGACGCATCTTTTTACCTGAAAGTGGATCTTGCAATTAATCTGCAACTGTGTAACAGGTACGTGTTAATTCGGTTTTTATACATATATTGATTTTCTTTTTTCTTGTCACACAGGATCTCATGACGCACCTTTTTACCTGAAAGTGGACCGGGCAAACAAGGAGCAATCCATCTTCAGCTACGAGTGGTTGTCTGCATCTGGAACGGTGTCTGGCTGGCTTGCAATTGATCTTGAACTGTGTAACAGGTATGTGTTAATTCAGTTTTTATACATATATTGATTTTCTTTTTTTTTGTCACACAGGATCCCATCACGCACCTTTTTACCTGAAAGTGGATCCGGCCAACAAGGGGCTATCCATGTCCAGCTGTGAGAGGTTGCCTGCATCTGGAATGGTGTCTGACTGGCTTTCTTTTCATCTGCATCTGAGTTACAGGTAAGTGAACATTCAGTTTCTATGCTTATATTGACTTTCTTTTTTGTCTTTCTTATTTTCAGGATGTCATGACCCACCTGACGCATCTTTTTACCTGAAAGTGGATCTTGCAATTGATCTGCAACTGTGTAACAGGTACATGTTAATTCAGTTTTTATACATATATTGATTTTCTTTTTTCTTGTCACACAGGATCCCATCACGCACCTTTTTACCTGAAAGTGGATCCAGCCAACAAGGGGCAATCCATCTTCAGCTATGAGTGGTTGTCTGCATCCAGAACGGTGTCTGGCTGGCTTGCAATTAATCTGCAACTGTGTAACAGGTACGTGTTAATTCGGTTTCTATACATATATTGATTTTCTTTTTTTTGTCACACAGGATCCCATCACGCACCTTTTTACCTGAAAGTGGATCCAGCCAACAAGGGGCAATCCATCTTCAGCTCTGAATGGTTGTCTGCATCTGGAACGGCGTCTGGCTGGCTTGCAATTAATCTGCAACTGTGTAAAAGATACGTGTTAATTCGTTTTTTATACATATTGATTTCTTTTTTCTGGATCAATGTCTGGCTGGCTTGCAATTAATCTGCAACTGTGTTGACATTCTTTTTTGTCTTTCTTATTTTCAGGATGTCATGACCCACCTGACGCATCTTTTTACCTGAAAGTGGATCTTTCAATTAATCTGCAACTGTGTAACAGGTACGTGTTAATTCGGTTTTTATACATATATTGATTTTCTTTTTTCTTGTCACAGAGGATCTCATCACGCACCCTTTTACCTGAAAGTGGACCTGGCCAACAAGGGGCAATCCATCTTCAGCTGCGAGTGGTTGTCTGCATCTGGAACGGTGTCTGGCTGGCTTGCAATTAATCTGCAACTGTCTAAAAGATACGTGTTAATTCGTTTTTTATACATATATTGATTTCTTTTTTCTGGATCAGTGTCTGGCTGGCTTGCAATTAATCTGCAACTGTGTTGACATTCTTTTTTGTCTTTCTTATTTTCAGGATCTCATGACCCACCTGATGCATCTTTTTACCTGAAAGTCGATCTTGCAATTAATCTGCAACTGTGTAACAGGTACGTGTTAAATCGTTTTTTATACATATAATGATTTTCTTTATTCTTGTCACACAGGATCTCATGACGCACTTTTTTACCTGAAAGTGGATCCGGCCAACAAGGGGCTATCCATCTTCAGCTACGAGTGGTTGTCTGCATCTGGAACGGTGTCTGGCTGGCTTGCAATTAGTCTGCAACTGTGTAAAAGATACGTGTAAATTCGTTTTTTATACATATTGATTTCTTTTTTCTGGATCAGTGTCTGGCTGGCTTGCAATTAATCTGCAACTGTGTTGACATTCTTTTTTGTCTTTCTTATTTTCAGGATCTCATGACCCACCTGACGCATCTTTTTACCTGAAAGTGGATCTTGCAATTAATCTGCAACTGTGTAACAGGTACGTGTTAATTCGGTTTTTATACATATATTGATTTTCTTTTTTCTTGTCACACAGGATCTCATGACGCACCTTTTTACCTGAAAGTGGACCGGGCAAACAAGGAGCAATCCATCTTCAGCTACGAGTGGTTGTCTGCATCTGGAACGGTGTCTGGCTGGCTTGCAATTGATCTTGAACTGTGTAACAGGTATGTGTTAATTCAGTTTTTATACATATATTGATTTTCTTTTTTTTTGTCACACAGGATCCCATCACGCACCTTTTTACCTGAAAGTGGATCCGGCCAACAAGGGGCTATCCATGTCCAGCTGTGAGAGGTTGCCTGCATCTGGAATGGTGTCTGGCTGGCTTGCAATTAATCTGCAACTGTGTAACAGGTACGTGTTAATTCGGTTTCTATACATATATTGATTTTCTTTTTTTTGTCACACAGGATCCCATCACGCACCTTTTTACCTGAAAGTGGATCCAGCCAACAAGGGGCAATCCATCTTCAGCTCTGAATGGTTGTCTGCATCTGGAACGGCGTCTGGCTGGCTTGCAATTAATCTGCAACTGTGTAAAAGATACGTGTTAATTCGTTTTTTATACATATTGATTTCTTTTTTCTGGATCAATGTCTGGCTGGCTTGCAATTAATCTGCAACTGTGTTGACATTCTTTTTTGTCTTTCTTATTTTCAGGATGTCATGACCCACCTGACGCATCTTTTTACCTGAAAGTGGATCTTTCAATTAATCTGCAACTGTGTAACAGGTACGTGTTAATTCGGTTTTTATACATATATTGATTTTCTTTTTTCTTGTCACAGAGGATCTCATCACGCACCCTTTTACCTGAAAGTGGACCTGGCCAACAAGGGGCAATCCATCTTCAGCTGCGAATGGTTGTCTGCATCTGGAACGGTGTCTGGCTGGCTTGCAATTAATCTGCAACTGTCTAAAAGATACGTGTTAATTCGTTTTTTATACATATATTGATTTCTTTTTTCTGGATCAGTGTCTGGCTGGCTTGCAATTAATCTGCAACTGTGTTGACATTCTTTTTTGTCTTTCTTATTTTCAGGATCTCATGACCCACCTGATGCATCTTTTTACCTGAAAGTCGATCTTGCAATTAATCTGCAACTGTGTAACAGGTACGTGTTAAATCGTTTTTTATACATATAATGATTTTCTTTATTCTTGTCACACAGGATCTCATGACGCACTTTTTTACCTGAAAGTGGATCCGGCCAACAAGGGGCTATCCATCTTCAGCTACGAGTGGTTGTCTGCATCTGGAACGGTGTCTGGCTGGCTTGCAATTAATCTGCAACTGTGTAACAGGTACGTGTTAATTCAGTTTTTACACATATATTGATTTTCTTTTTTGTTGTCACACAGGATCCCATCATGCACCTTTTTACCTGAAAGTGGATCCGGCCAACAAGGAGCTATCCATGTCCAGCTGTGAGAGGTTGCCTGCATCTGGAATGGTGTCTGACTGGCTTTCTTTTCATCTGCATCTGAGTTAAAGGTAAGTGAACATTCAGTTTCTATACTTATATTGACTTTCTT
Organism: Salminus brasiliensis; assembly: GCF_030463535.1. Lineage (NCBI taxonomy): Eukaryota > Metazoa > Chordata > Actinopteri > Characiformes > Bryconidae > Salminus > Salminus brasiliensis. The sequence goes on from NC_132900.1 coordinate 17,012,489, forward strand.
TTTTGTCTTTCTTATTTTCAGGATGTCATGACCCACCTGACGCATCTTTTTACCTGAAAGTGGATCTTGCAATTAATCTGCAACTGTGTAACAGATACGTGTTAATTCGGTTTTTATACATATATTGATTTTCTTTTTTCTTGTCACACAGGATCTCATGACGCACCTTTTTACCTGAAAGTGGACCTGGACAACAAGGGGCAATCCATCTTCAGCTATGAGTGGTTGTCTGCATCTAGAATGGTGTATGGCTGGCTTGCAATTAATCTGCAACTATGTAACAGGTATGTGTTAATTCGGTTTTTATACATATATTGATTTTCTTTTTTTTGTCACACAGGATCCCATCACGCACCTTTTTACCTGAAAGTGGATCCAGCCAACAAGGGGCAATCCATCTTCAGCTCTGAATGGTTGTCTGCATCTGGAACGGTGTCTGGCTGGCTTGCAATTAATCTGCAACTGTGTAAAAGATACGTGTTAATTCGTTTTTTATACATATTGATTTCTTTTTTCTGGATCAGTATCTAGCTGGATTGAAATTAATCTGCAACTGTGTTGACATTCTTTTTTTTCTTTATTATTTTTAGGATCTCATGACCCACCTGACGCATCTTTTTACCTGAAAGTGGATCTTTCAATTAATCTGCAACTGTGTAACAGGTACGTGTTAATTCGGTTTTTATACATATATTGATTTTCTTTTTTCTTGTCACAGAGGATCTCATGACGCACCTTTTTACCTGAAAGTGGACCTGGCCAACAAGGGTAGCAATCCATCTTCAGCTACGAGTGGTTGTCTGCATCTGGAACGGTGTCTGGCTGGTTTGCAATTAATCTGCAACTGTGTAACAGGTACGTGTTAATTCGGTTTTTATACATATATTGATTTTCTTTTTTCTTGTCACACAGGATCTCACGACGCACCTTTTTACCTGAAAGTGGACCTGGCCAACAAGGGACAATCCATCTTCAGCTACCAGTGGTTGTCTGCATCTGGAACGGTGTCTGGCTGGCTTGCAATTGATCTGCAACTGTGTAACAGGTACGTGTTAATTCAGTTTTTATACATATATTGATTTTCTTTTTTCTTGTCACACAGGATCCCATCACGCACCTTTTTACCTGAAAGTGGATCCAGCCAACAAGGGGCAATCCATCTTCAGCTATGAGTGGTTGTCTGCATGCAGAACGGTGTCTGGCTGGCTTGCAATTAATCTGCAACTGTGTAACAGGTATGTGTTAATTCGGTTTTTATACATATATTGATTTTCTTTTTTTTGTCACACAGGATCCCATCATGCACCTTTTTACCTGAAAGTGGATCTGGCCAACAAGGGGCAATCCATCTTCAGCTCTGAATGGTTGTCTGCATCTGGAACGGCATCTGGCTGGCTTGCAATTAATCTGCAACTGTGTAAAAGATACGTGTTAATTCGTTTTTATACATATTGATTTCTTTTTTCTGGATCAGTGTCTGGCTGGCTTGCAATTAATATGCAACTGTGTTGACATTCTTTTTTGTCTTTCTTATTTTCAGGATCTCATGACCCACCTGACTGACCTTTTGACCTGAACATGGATCTTGCAATTAATCTGCAACTGTGTAAAAGGTACGTGTTAATTTGGTTTTTATACATATATTGATTTTCTTTTTTCTTGTCACACAGGATCTCATGACGCACCTTTTTACCTGAAAGTGGATCTGGCCAACAAGGGGCAATCCATCTTCAGCTGCGAGTGGTTTTCTGCATCTGGAAAGGTGTCTGGCTGGCTTGCAATTAATCTGCAACTGTGTAACAGGTACGTCTTAATTCGGTTTTTATACATATATTGATTTTCTTTTTTTGTCACACAGGATCCCATCACGCACCGTTTTACCTGAAAGTGGATCTGGCCAACAAGGGGCAATCCGTCTTCAGCTCTGAATGGTTGTCTGCATCTGGAACGGTGTCTGGCTGGCTTGCAATTAATCTGCAACTGTGTAAAAGATACGTGTTAATTCGTTTTTTATACATATTGATTTCTTTTTTCTGGATCAGTATCTAGCTGGATTGAAATTAATCTGCAACTGTGTCGACATTCTTTTTTGTCTTTCTTATTTTCAGGATCTCATGATCCACCTGACGCATCTTTTTACCTGAAAGTGGATTTTGCAATTAATCTGCAACTGTGTAACAGGTACGTGTTAATTCAGTTTTTATACATATATTGATTTTCTTTTTTCTTGTCACACAGGATCCCATCACGCACCTTTTTACCTGAAAGTGGATCCAGCCAACAAGGGGCAATCCATCTTCAGCTATGAGTGGTTGTCTGCATGCAGAACGGTGTCTGGCTGGCTTGCAATTAATCTGCAACTGTGTAACAGGTATGTGTTAATTCGGTTTTTATACATATATTGATTTTCTTTTTTTTGTCACACAGGATCCCATCATGCACCTTTTTACCTGAAAGTGGATCTGGCCAACAAGGGGCAATCCATCTTCAGCTCTGAATGGTTGTCTGCATCTGGAACGGCATCTGGCTGGCTTGCAATTAATCTGCAACTGTGTAAAAGATACGTGTTAATTCGTTTTTATACATATTGATTTCTTTTTTCTGGATCAGTGTCTGGCTGGCTTGCAATTAATATGCAACTGTGTTGACATTCTTTTTTGTCTTTCTTATTTTCAGGATCTCATGACCCACCTGACTGACCTTTTGACCTGAACATGGATCTTGCAATTAATCTGCAACTGTGTAAAAGGTACGTGTTAATTTGGTTTTTATACATATATTGATTTTCTTTTTTCTTGTCACACAGGATCTCATGACGCACCTTTTTACCTGAAAGTGGATCTGGCCAACAAGGGGCAATCCATCTTCAGCTGCGAGTGGTTTTCTGCATCTGGAAAGGTGTCTGGCTGGCTTGCAATTAATCTGCAACTGTGTAACAGGTACGTCTTAATTCGGTTTTTATACATATATTGATTTTCTTTTTTTGTCACACAGGATCCCATCACGCACCGTTTTACCTGAAAGTGGATCTGGCCAACAAGGGGCAATCCGTCTTCAGCTCTGAATGGTTGTCTGCATCTGGAACGGTGTCTGGCTGGCTTGCAATTAATCTGCAACTGTGTAAAAGATACGTGTTAATTCGTTTTTTATACATATTGATTTCTTTTTTCTGGATCAGTATCTAGCTGGATTGAAATTAATCTGCAACTGTGTCGACATTCTTTTTTGTCTTTCTTATTTTCAGGATCTCATGATCCACCTGACGCATCTTTTTACCTGAAAGTGGATTTTGCAATTAATCTGCAACTGTGAAACAGATACGTGTTAAATCGTTTTTTATACATATAATGATTTTCTTTATTCTTGTCACACAGGATCTCATGACGCACCTTTTTACCTGAAAGTGGACCTGGCCAACAAGGGGCAATCCATCTTCAGCTGCGAGTGGTTGTCTGCATCTGGAACGGCGTCTGGCTGGCTTGCAAATGATCTGCAACTGTGTTACAGGTACGTGTTAATTCAGTTTTTATATAATATTGATTTTCTTTTTTTTTGTCACACAGGATCCCATCACGCACCTTTTTACCTGAAAGTGGATCCGGCCAACAAGGGGCTATCCATGTCCAGCTGTGAGAGGTTGCCTGCATCTGGAATGGTGTCTGACTGGCTTTCTTTACATCTGCATCTGAGTTACAGGTAAGTGAACATTCAGTTTCTATACTTATATTGACTTTCTTTTTTGTCTTTCTTATTTTCTGGATGTCATGACCCACCTGACGCATCTTTTTACCTGAAAGTGGATCTTGCAATTAATCTGCAACTGTGTAACAGGTACGTGTTAATTCGGTTTTTATACATATTGATTTCTTTTTTCTGGATCAGTATCTAGCTGGATTGAAATTAATCTGCAACTGTGTTGACATTCTTTTTTTTCTTTATTATTTTTAGGATCTCATGACCCACCTGACGCATCTTTTTACCTGAAAGTGGATCTTTCAATTAATCTGCAACTGTGTAACAGGTACGTGTTAATTCGGTTTTTATACATATATTGATTTTCTTTTTTCTTGTCACAGAAGATCTCATGACGCACCTTTTTACCTGAAAGTGGACCTGGCCAACAAGGGGCAATCCATCTTCAGCTGCGAATGGTTGTCTGCATCTGGAACGGTGTCTGGCTGGCTTGCAATTAATCTGCAACTGTCTAAAAGATACGTGTTAATTCGTTTTTTATACATATATTGATTTCTTTTTTCTGGATCAGTGTCTGGCTGGCTTGCAATTTATCTGCAACTGTGTTGACATTCTTTTTTGTCTTTCTTATTTTCAGGATTTCATGACCCACCTGATGCATCTTTTTACCTGAAAGTGGATCTTGCAATTAATCTGCAACTGTGTAACAGGTACGTGTTAAATCGTTTTTTATACATATAATGATTTTCTTTATTCTTGTCACACAGGATCTCATGACGCACTTTTTTACCTGAAAGTGGACCTGGCCAACAAGGGGCAATCCATCTTCAGCTACGAGTGGTTGTCTGCATCTGGAACGGTGTCTGGCTGGCTTGCAATTAATCTGCAACTGTGTAACAGGTATGTGTTAATTCAGTTTTTATACATATATTGATTTTCTTTTTTTTTGTCACACAGGATCCCATCACGCACCTTTTTACCTGAAAGTGGATCCGGCCAACAAGGGGCTATCCATGTCCAGCTGTGAGAGGTTGCCTGCATCTGGAATGGTGTCTGACTGGCTTTCTTTTCATCTGCATCTGAGTTACAGGTAAGTGAACATTCAGTTTCTATGCTTATATTGACTTTCTTTTTTGTCTTTCTTATTTTCAGGATGTCATGACCCACCTGACGCATCTTTTTACCTGAAAGTGGATCTTGCAATTGATCTGCAACTGTGTAACAGGTACATGTTAATTCAGTTTTTATACATATATTGATTTTCTTTTTTCTTGTCACACAGGATCCCATCACGCACCTTTTTACCTGAAAGTGGATCCAGCCAACAAGGGGCAATCCATCTTCAGCTATGAGTGGTTGTCTGCATCCAGAACGGTGTCTGGCTGGCTTGCAATTAATCTGCAACTGTGTAACAGGTACGTGTTAATTCGGTTTCTATACATATATTGATTTTCTTTTTTTGTCACACAGGATCCCATCACGCACCTTTTTACCTGAAAGTGGATCCAGCCAACAAGGGGCAATCCATCTTCAGCTCTGAATTGTTGTCTGCATCTGGAACGGCGTCTGGCTGGCTTGCAATTAATCTGCAACTGTGTAAAAGATACGTGTTAATTCGTTTTTTATACATATTGATTTCTTTTTTCTGGATCAGTGTCTGGCTGGCTTGCAATTAATCTGCAACTGTGTTGACATTCTTTTTTGTCTTTCTTATTTTCAGGATGTTATGACCCACCTGACGCATCTTTTTACCTGAAAGTGGATCTTTCAATTAATCTGCAACTGTGTAACAGGTACGTGTTAATTCGGTTTTTATACATATATTGATTTTCTTTTTTCTTGTCACAGAGGATCTCATGACGCACCTTTTTACCTGAAAGTGGACCTGGCCAACAAGGGGCAATCCATCTTCAGCTGCGAGTGGTTGTCTGCATCTGGAACGGTGTCTGGCTGGCTTGCAATTAATCTGCAACTGTCTAAAAGATACGTGTTAATTCGTTTTTTATACATATATTGATTTCTTTTTTCTGGATCAGTGTCTGGCTGGCTTGCAATTAATCTGCAACTGTGTTGACATTCTTTTTTGTCTTTCTTATTTTCAGGATCTCATGACCCACCTGATGCATCTTTTTACCTGAAAGTCGATCTTGCAATTAATCTGCAACTGTGTAACAGGTACGTGTTAAATCGTTTTTTATACATATAATGATTTTCTTTATTCTTGTCACACAGGATCTCATGACGCACTTTTTTACCTGAAAGTGGACCTGGCCAACAAGGGGCAATCCATCTTCAGCTACGAGTGGTTGTCTGCATCTGGAACGGTGTCTGGCTGGCTTGCAATTAATCTGCAACTGTGTAACAGGTACGTGTTAATTCAGTTTTTACACATATATTGATTTTCTTTTTTGTTGTCACACAGGATCCCATCATGCACCTTTTTACCTGAAAGTGGATCCGGCCAACAAGGGGCTATCCATGTCCAGCTGTGAGAGGTTGCCTGCATCTGGAATGGTGTCTGACTGGCTTTCTTTTCATCTGCATCTGAGTTACAGGTAAGTGAACATTCAGTTTCTATACTTATATTGACTTTCTTTTTTGTCTTTCTTATTTTCAGGATGTCATGACCCATCTGACGCATCTTTTTACCTGAAAGTGGATCTTGCAATTAATCTGCAACTGTGTAACAGGTACGTGTTAATTCGGTTTTTATACATATATTGATTTTCTTTTTTCTTGTCACACAAGATCTCATGACGCACCTTTTTACCTGAAAATGGATCCGGCCAACAAGGGGCAATCCATCTTCAGCTATGAGTGGTTGTCTGCATCTAGAACGGTGTCTGGCTGGCTTGCAATTAATCTGCAACTGTCTAAAAGATACGTGTTAATTCGTTTTTTATACATATTGATTTCTTTTTTCTGGATCAGTATCTGGCTGGCTTGAAATTAATCTGCAACTGTGTCGACATTCTTTTTTGTCTTTCTTATTTTCAGGATCTCATGATCCACCTGACGCATCTTTTTACCTGAAAGTGGATTTTGCAATTAATCTGCAACTGTGAAACAGATACGTGTTAAATCGTTTTTTATACATATAATGATTTTCTTTATTCTTGTCACACAGGATCTCATGACGCACCTTTTTACCTGAAAGTGGACCTGGCCAACAAGGGGCAATCCATCTTCAGCTGCGAGTGGTTGTCTGCATCTGGAACGGCGTCTGGCTGGCTTGCAAATGATCTGCAACTGTGTTACAGGTACGTGTTAATTCAGTTTTTATATAATATTGATTTTCTTTTTTCTTGTCACACAGGATCTCACGACGCACCTTTTTACCTGAAAGTGGACCTGGCCAACAAGGGACAATCCATCTTCAGCTACCAGTGGTTGTCTGCATCTGGAACGGTGTCTGGCTGGCTTGCAATTGATCTGCAACTGTGTAACAGGTACGTGTTAATTCAGTTTTTATACATATATTGATTTTCTTTTTTCTTGTCACACAGGATCCCATCACGCACCTTTTTACCTGAAAGTGGATCCAGCCAACAAGGGGCAATCCATCTTCAGCTATGAGTGGTTGTCTGCATGCAGAACGGTGTCTGGCTGGCTTGCAATTAATCTGCAACTGTGTAACAGGTATGTGTTAATTCGGTTTTTATACATATATTGATTTTCTTTTTTTTGTCACACAGGATCCCATCATGCACCTTTTTACCTGAAAGTGGATCTGGCCAACAAGGGGCAATCCATCTTCAGCTCTGAATGGTTGTCTGCATCTGGAACGGCGTCTGGCTGGCTTGCAATTAATCTGCAACTGTGTAAAAGATACGTGTTAATTCGTTTTTATACATATTGATTTCTTTTTTCTGGATCAGTGTCTGGCTGGCTTGCAATTAATCTGCAACTGTGTTGACATTCTTTTTTGTCTTTCTTATTTTCAGGATCTCATGACCCACCTGACTGACCTTTTGACCTGAAAGTGGATCTTGCAATTAATCTGCAACTGTGTAAAAGGTACGTGTTAATTCGGTTTTTATACTTATATTGATTTTCTTTTTTTGTCACACAGGATCCCATCACGCACCGTTTTACCTGAAAGTGGATCTGGCCAACAAGGGGCAATCCGTCTTCAGCTCTGAATGGTTGTCTGCATCTGGAACGGTGTCTGGCTGGCTTGCAATTAGTCTGCATCTGTGTAAAAGATACGTGTTAATTCATTTTTTATACATATTGATTTCTTTTTTCTGGATCAGTGTCTGGCTGGCTTGCAATTAATCTGCAACTGTGTTGACATTCTTTTTTGTCTTTCTTATTTTCAGGATCTCATGACCCACCTGACGCATCTTTTTACCTGAAAGTGGATCTTGCAATTAATCTGCAACTGTGTAACAGGTACGTGTTAATTCGGTTTTTATACATATATTGATTTTCTTTTTTCTTGTCACAGAGGATCTCATGACGCACCTTTTTACCTGAAAGTGGACCGGGCAAACAAGGAGCAATCCATCTTCAGCTACGAGTGGTTGTCTGCATCTGGAACGGTGTCTGGCTGGCTTGCAATTGATCTTGAACTGTGTAACAGGTATGTGTTAATTCAGTTTTTATACATATATTGATTTTCTTTTTTTTTGTCACACAGGATCCCATCACGCACCTTTTTACCTGAAAGTGGATCCGGCCAAAAAGGGGCTATCCATGTCCAGCTGTGAGAGGTTGCATGCATCTGGAATGGTGTCTGACTGGCTTTTTTTTCATCTGCATCTGAGTTACAGGTAAGTGAACATTCAGTTTCTATGCTTATATTGACTTTCTTTTTTGTCTTTCTTATTTTCAGGATGTCATGACCCACCTGACGCATCTTTTTACCTGAAAGTGGATCTTGCAATTAATCTGCAACTATGTAACAGGTATGTGTTAATTCGGTTTTTATACATATATTGATTTTCTTTTTTTTGTCACACAGGATCCCATCACGCACCTTTTTACCTGAAAGTGGATCCAGCCAACAAGGGGCAATCCATCTTCAGCTCTGAATGGTTGTCTGCATCTGGAACGGTGTCTGGCTGGCTTGCAATTAATCTGCAACTGTCTAAAAGATACATGTTAATTCGTTTTTTATACATATATTGATTTCTTTTTTCTGGATCAGTGTCTGGCTGGCTTGCAATTAATCTGCAACTGTGTTGACATTCTTTTTTGTCTTTCTTATTTTCAGGATCTCATGACCCACCTGATGCATCTTTTTACCTGAAAGTGGATCTTGCAATTAATCTGCAACTGTGTAACAGGTACGTGTTAAATCGTTTTTTATACATATAATGATTTTCTTTATTCTTGTCACACAGGATCTCATGACGCACTTTTTTACCTGAAAGTGGACCTGGCCAACAAGGGGCAATCCATCTTCAGCTACGAGTGCTTGTCTGCATCTGAAACGGTGTCTGGCTGGCTTGCAAATGATCTGCAACTGTGTAACAGGTACGTGTTAATTCAGTTTTTACACATATATTGATTTTCTTTTTTTTTGTCACACAGGATCCCATCATGCACCTTTTTACCTGAAAGTGGATCCGGCCAAAAAGGGGCTATCCATGTCCAGCTGTGAGAGGTTGCCTGCATCTGGAATGGTGTCTGACTGGCTTTCTTTTCATCTGCATCTGAGTTACAGGTAAGTGAACATTCAGTTTCTATACTTATATTGACTTTCTTTTTTGTCTTTCTTATTTTCAGGATGTCATGACCCACCTGACGCATCTTTTTACCTGAAAGTGGATCTTGCAATTAATCTGCAACTGTGTAACAGGTACGTGTTAATTTGGTTTTTATACATATATTGATTTTCTTTTTTCTTGTCACACAGGATCTCATGACGCACCTTTTTACCTGAAAGTGGACCTGGCCAACAAGGGGCAATCCATCTTCAGCTATGAGTGGTTGTCTGCATCTAGAATGGTGTATGGCTGGCTTGCAATTAATCTGCAACTATGTAACAGGTATGTGTTAATTCGGTTTTTATACATATATTGATTTTCTTTTTTTTGTCACACAGGATCCCATCACGCACCTTTTTACCTGAAAGTGGATCCAGCCTACAAGGGGCAATCCATCTTCTGCTCTGAATGGTTGTCTGCATCTGGAACGGTGTCTGGCTGGCTTGCAATTAATCTGCAACTGTGTAAAAGATACGTGTTAATTCGTTTTTTATACATATTGATTTCTTTTTTCTGGATCAGTATCTAGCTAGATTGAAATTAATCTGCAACTGTGTTGACATTCTTTTTTTTCTTTATTATTTTTAGGATCTCATGACCCACCTGACGCATCTTTTTACCTGAAAGTGGACCTGGCCAACAAGGGGCAATCCATCTTCAGCTACGAGTGGTTGTCTGCATCTGGAACGGTGTCTGGCTGGCTTGCAAATGATCTGCAACTGTGTAACAGGTACGTGTTAATTCAGTTTTTATACATATATTGATTTCTTTTTTTTTGTCACACAGGATCACATCATGCACCTTTTTACCTGAAAGTGGATCCGGTCAACAAGGGGCTATCCATGTCCTGCTGTGAGAGGTTGCCTGCATCTGGAATGGTGTCTGACTGGCTTTCTTTTCATCTGCATCTGAGATACAGGTAAGTGAACATTCAGTTTCTATAATTATATTGACTTTCTTCTTTGTCTTTCTTATTTTCAGGATGTCATGACCCACCTGACGCATCTTTTAACCTGAAAGTGGATCTTGCAATTAATCTGCAACTGTGTAACAGGTACGTGTTAATTCGGTTTTTATACATATATTGATTTTCTTTTTTTTGTCACACAGGATCCCATCACGCACCTTTTTACCTGAAAGTGGATCTGGCCAACAAGGGGCAATCCATCTTCTGCTGTGAGTGGTTGTCTGCATCTGAAACGGTGTCTGGCTGGCTTGCAATTAATCTGCAACTGTCTAAAAGATACGTGTTAATTCGTTTTTTATACATATTGATTTCTTTTTTCTGGATCAGTGTCTCGCTGGCTTGCAATTAATCTGCAACTGTTTTGACTTTATTTTTTGTCTTTCTTATTTTCAGGATCTCTGGACCCACCTGACTGACCTTTTTACCTGAAAGTGGATCTTGCAATTAATCTGCAACTGTGTAACAGGTACGTGTTAATTCGGTTTTTATACATATATTGATTTTCTTTTTTCTTGTCACACAGGATCTCATGATGCACCTTTTTACCTGAAAGTGGATCCAGCCAACAAGGGGCAATCCATCTTTAGCTATGAGTGGTTGTCTGCATCTAGAACGGTGTCTGGCTGGCTTGCAATTAATCTGCAACTGTGTAACAGGTACGTGTTAATTCAGTTTTTATACATATATTGATTTTCTTTTTTTGTCACACAGGATCCCATCACGCACCTTTTTACCTGAAAGTGGATCTGGCCAACAAGGGGCTATCCATGTCCAGCTGTGAGAGGTTGCCTGCATCTGGAATGGTGTCTGACTGGCTTTCTTTTCATCTGCATCTGAGTTACAGGTAAGTGAACATTCATTTTCTATACTTATATTGACTTTCTTTTTTGTCTTTCTTATTTTCAGGATGTCATGACCCACCTGACACATCTTTTTACCTGAAAGTGGATCTTGCAATTAATCTGCAACTGTGTAACAGGTACGTGTTAATTCGGTTTTTATACATATATTGATTTTCTTTTTTCTTCTAACAGAGGATCTCATTATGCACCTTTTTACCTGAAAGTGGACCTGGCCAACAAGGGCAGCAATCCATCTTCAGCTACGAGTGGTTGTCTGCATCTGGAACGGTGTCTGGCTGGCTTGCAATTGATCTTCAACTGTGTAACAGGTACGTGTTAATTCAGTTTTTATACATATATTGATTTTCTTTTTTCTTGTCACACAGGATCCCATCACGCACCTTTTTACCTGAAAGTGGATCCAGCCAACAAGGGGCAATCCATCTTCAGCTATGAGTGGTTGTCTGCATCCAGAACGGTGTCTGGCTGGCTTGCAATTAATCTGCAACTGTGTAACAGGTATGTGTTAATTCGGTTTTTATACATATATTGATTTTCTTTTTTTTGTCACACAGGATCCCATCATGCACCTTTTTACCTGAAAGTGGATCTGGCCAACAAGGGGCAATCCATCTTCCGCTCTGAATGGTTGTCTGCATCTGGAACGGCGTCTGGCTGGCTTGCAATTAATCTGCAACTGTGTAAAAGATACGTGTTAATTCGTTTTTATACATATTGATTTCTTTTTTCTGGATCAGTGTCTGGCTGGCTTGCAATTAATCTGCAACTGTGTTGACATTCTTTTTTGTCTTTCTTATTTTCAGGATCTCATGACCCACCTGACTGACCTTTTGACCTGAAAGTGGATCTTGCAATTAATCTGCAACTGTGTAAAAGGTACGTGTTAATTCGGTTTTTATACTTATATTGATTTTCTTTTTTTGTCACACAGGATCCCATCACGCACCGTTTTACCTGAAAGTGGATCTGGCCAACAAGGGGCAATCCGTCTTCAGCTCTGAATGGTTGTCTGCATCTGGAACGGTGTCTGGCTGGCTTGCAATTAATCTGCAACTGTGTAACAGGTACGTGTTAATTCGGTTTCTATACATATATTGATTTTCTTTTTTTTGTCACACAGGATGTCATGACGCACTTTTTTACCTGAAAGTGGACCTGGCCAACAAGGGGCAATCCATCTTCAGCTATGAGTGGTTGTCTGCATCTAGAATGGTGTATGGCTGGCTTGCAATTAATCTGCAACTATGTAACAGGTATGTGTTAATTCGGTTTTTATACATATATTGATTTTCTTTTTTCTTGTCACAGAGGATCTCATGACGCACCTTTTTACCTGAAAGTGGATCTGGCCAACAAGGGGCAATCCATCTTCAGCTCTGAATGGTTGTCTGCATCTGGAACGGCGTCTGGCTGGCTTGCAATTAATCTGCAACTGTGTAAAAGATACGTGTTAATTCGTTTTTATACATATTGATTTCTTTTTTCTGGATCAGTGTCTGGCTGGCTTGCAATTAATCTGCAACTGTGTTGACATTCTTTTTTGTCTTTCTTATTTTCAGGATCTCATGACCCACCTGATGCATCTTTTTACCTGAAAGTGGATCTTGCAATTAATCTGCAACTGTGTAACAGGTACGTGTTAAATCGTTTTTTATACATATAATGATTTTCTTTATTCTTGTCACACAGGATCTCATGACGCACTTTTTTACCTGAAAGTGGACCTGGCCAACAAGGGGCAATCCATCTTCAGCTACGAGTGCTTGTCTGCATCTGAAACGGTGTCTGGCTGGCTTGCAAATGATCTGCAACTGTGTAACAGGTACGTGTTAATTCAGTTTTTACACATATATTGATTTTCTTTTTTTTTGTCACACAGGATCCCATCATGCACCTTTTTACCTGAAAGTGGATCCGGCCAAAAAGGGGCTATCCATGTCCAGCTGTGAGAGGTTGCCTGCATCTGGAATGGTGTCTGACTGGCTTTCTTTTCATCTGCATCTGAGTTACAGGTAAGTGAACATTCAGTTTCTATACTTATATTGACTTTCTTTTTTGTCTTTCTTATTTTCAGGATGTCATGACCCACCTGACGCATCTTTTTACCTGAAAGTGGATCTTGCAATTAATCTGCAACTGTGTAACAGGTATGTGTTAATTCGGTTTTTATACATATATTGATTTTCTTTTTTCTTGTCACACAGGATCTCATGACGCACCTTTTTACCTGAAAGTGGACCTGGCCAACAAGGGGCAATCCATCTTCAGCTATGAGTGGTTGTCTGCATCTAGAATGGTGTATGGCTGGCTTGCAATTAATCTGCAACTATGTAACAGGTATGTGTTAATTCGGTTTTTATACATATATTGATTTTCTTTTTTTTGTCACACAGGATCCCATCACGCACCTTTTTACCTGAAAGTGGATCCAGCCAACAAGGGGCAATCCATCTTCTGCTCTGAATGGTTGTCTGCATCTGGAACGGTGTCTGGCTGGCTTGCAATTAATCTGCAACTGTGTAAAAGATACGTGTTAATTCGTTTTTTATACATATTGATTTCTTTTTTCTGGATCAGTATCTAGGTAGATTGAAATTAATCTGCAACTGTGTTGACATTCTTTTTTTTCTTTATTATTTTTAGGATCTCATGACCCACCTGACGCATCTTTTTACCTGAAAGTGGACCTGGCCAACAAGGGGCAATCCATCTTCAGCTACGAGTGGTTGTCTGCATCTGGAACGGTGTCTGGCTGGCTTGCAAAAGATCTGCAACTGTGTAACAGGTACGTGTTAATTCAGTTTTTACACATATATTGATTTTCTTTTTTTTTGTCACACAGGATCCCATCATGCACCTTTTTACCTGAAAGTGGATCCGGCCAAAAAGGGGCTATCCATGTCCAGCTGTGAGAGGTTGCCTGCATCTGGAATGGTGTCTGACTGGCTTTCTTTTCATCTGCATCTGAGTTACAGGTAAGTGAACATTCAGTTTCTATACTTATATTGACTTTCTTTTTTGTCTTTCTTATTTTCAGGATGTCATGACCCACCTGACGCATCTTTTTACCTGAAAGTGGATCTTGCAATTAATCTGCAACTGTGTAACAGGTATGTGTTAATTCGGTTTTTATACATATATTGATTTTCTTTTTTCTTGTCACACAGGATCTCATGACGCACCTTTTTACCTGAAAGTGGACCTGGCCAACAAGGGGCAATCCATCTTCAGCTATGAGTGGTTGTCTGCATCTAGAATGGTGTATGGCTGGCTTGCAATTAATCTGCAACTATGTAACAGGTATGTGTTAATTCGGTTTTTATACATATATTGATTTTCTTTTTTTTGTCACACAGGATCCCATCACGCACCTTTTTACCTGAAAGTGGATCCAGCCAACAAGGGGCAATCCATCTTCTGCTCTGAATGGTTGTCTGCATCTGGAACGGTGTCTGGCTGGCTTGCAATTAATCTGCAACTGTGTAAAAGATACGTGTTAATTCGTTTTTTATACATATTGATTTCTTTTTTCTGGATCAGTATCTAGCTAGATTGAAATTAATCTGCAACTGTGTTGACATTCTTTTTTTTCTTTATTATTTTTAGGATCTCATGACCCACCTGACGCATCTTTTTACCTGAAAGTGGACCTGGCCAACAAGGGGCAATCCATCTTCAGCTACGAGTGGTTGTCTGCATCTGGAACGGTGTCTGGCTGGCTTGCAAAAGATCTGCAACTGTGTAACAGGTACGTGTTAATTCAGTTTTTATACATATATTGATTTCTTTTTTTTTGTCACACAGGATCACATCATGCACCTTTTTACCTGAAAGTGGATCCATTCAACAAGGGGCTATCCATGTCCTGCTGTGAGAGGTTGCCTGCATCTGGAATGGTGTCTGACTGGCTTTCTTTTCATCTGCATCTGAGTTACAGGTAAGTGAACATTCAGTTTCTATACTTATATTGACTTTCTTCTTTGTCTTTCTTATTTTCAGGATGTCATGACCCACCTGACGCATCTTTTAACCTGAAAGTGGATCTTGCAATTAATCTGCAACTGTGTAACAGGTACGTGTTAATTCGGTTTTTATACATATATTGATTTTCTTTTTTTTGTCACACAGGATCCCATCACGCACCTTTTTACCTGAAAGTGGATCTGGCCAACAAGGGGCAATCCATCTTCAGCTGTGAGTGGTTGTCTGCATCTGAAACGGTGTCTGGCTGGCTTGCAATTAATCTGCAACTGTCTAAAAGATACGTGTTAATTCGTTTTTTATACATATTGATTTCTTTTTTCTGGATCAGTGTCTCGCTGGCTTGCAATTAATCTGCAACTGTTTTGACTTTATTTTTTGTCTTTCTTATTTTCAGGATCTCTGGACCCACCTGACTGACCTTTTTACCTGAAAGTGGATCTTGCAATTAATCTGCAACTGTGTAACAGGTACGTGTTAATTCGGTTTTTATACATATATTGATTTTCTTTTTTCTTGTCACACAGGATCTCATGATGCACCTTTTTACCTGAAAGTGGATCCAGCCAACAAGGGGCAATCCATCTTTAGCTATGAGTGGTTGTCTGCATCTGGAACGGTGTCTGGCTGGCTTGCAATTAATCTGCAACTGTGTAACAGGTACGTGTTAATTCAGTTTTTATACATATATTGATTTTCTTTTTTTTGTCACACAGGATCCCATCACGCACCTTTTTACCTGAAAGTGGATCTGGCCAACAAGGGGCTATCCATGTCCAGCTGTGAGAGGTTGCCTGCATCTGGAATGGTGTCTGACTGGCTTTCTTTTCATCTGCATCTGAGTTACAGGTAAGTGAACATTCAGTTTCTATACTTATATTGACTTTCTTTTTTGTCTTTCTTATTTTCAGGATGTCATGACCCACCTGACACATCTTTTTACCTGAAAGTGGATCTTGCAATTAATCTGCAACTGTGTAACAGGTACGTGTTAATTCGGTTTTTATACATATATTGATTTTCTTTTTTCTTCTAACAGAGGATCTCATTATGCACCTTTTTACCTGAAAGTGGACCTGGCCAACAAGGGCAGCAATCCATCTTCAGCTACGAGTGGTTGTCTGCATCTGGAACGGTGTCTGGCTGGCTTGCAATTAATCTGCAACTGTGTAACAGGTACGTGTTAATTCGGTTTTTATACATATATTGATTTTCTTTTTTCTTGTCACACAGGATCTCATGACGCACCTTTTTACCTGAAAGTGGACCTGGCCAACAAGGGACAATCCATCTTCAGCTACCAGTGGTTGTCTGCATCTGGAACGGTGTCTGGCTGGCTTGCAATTGATCTGCAACTGTGTAACAGGTACGTGTTAATTCAGTTTTTATACATATATTGATTTTCTTTTTTCTTGTCACACAGGATCCCATCACGCACCTTTTTACCTGAAAGTGGATCCAGCCAACAAGGGGCAATCCATCTTCAGCTATGAGTGGTTTTCTGCATGCAGAACGGTGTCTGGCTGGCTTGCAATTAATCTGCAACTGTGTAACAGGTATGTGTTAATTCGGTTTTTATACATATATTGATTTTCTTTTTTTTGTCACACAGGATCCCATCATGCACCTTTTTACCTGAAAGTGGATCTGGCCAACAAGGGGCAATCCATCTTCAGCTCTGAATGGTTGTCTGCATCTGGAACGGCGTCTGGCTGGCTTGCAATTAATCTGCAACTGTGTAAAAGATACGTGTTAATTCGTTTTTATACATATTGATTTCTTTTTTCTGGATCAGTGTCTGGCTGGCTTGCAATTAATCTGCAACTGTGTTGACATTCTTTTTTGTCTTTCTTATTTTCAGGATCTCATGACCCACCTGACTGACCTTTTGACCTGAAAGTGGATCTTGCAATTAATCTGCAACTGTGTAAAAGGTACGTGTTAATTCGGTTTTTATACTTATATTGATTTTCTTTTTTTGTCACACAGGATCCCATCACGCACCGTTTTACCTGAAAGTGGATCTGGCCAACAAGGGGCTATCCATGTCCAGCTGTGAGAGGTTGCATGCATCTGGAATGGTGTCTGACTGGCTTTCTTTTCATCTGCATCTGAGTTACAGGTAAGTGAACATTCAGTTTCTATGCTTATATTGACTTTCTTTTTTGTCTTTCTTATTTTCAGGATGTCATGACCCACCTGACGCATCTTTTTACCTGAAAGTGGATCTTGCAATTGATCTGCAACTGTGTAACAGGTACGTGTTAATTCAGTTTTTATACATATATTGATTTTCTTTTTTCTTGTCACACAGGATCCCATCATGCACCTTTTTACCTGAAAGTGGATCCAGCCAACAAGGGGCAATCCATCTTCAGCTCTGAATGGTTGTCTGCATCTGGAACGGTGTCTGGCTGGCTTGCAATTAGTCTGCAACTGTGTAAAAGATACGTGCTAATTCGTTTTTTATACATATTGATTTCTTTTTCCTGGATCAGTGTCTGGCTGGCTTGCAATTAATCTGCAACTGTGTTGACTTTCTTTTTTTTCTTTCTTATTTTCAGGATCTCATGACCCACCTGACGCATCTTTTTACCTGAAAGTGGATCTTGCAATGAATCTGCAACTGTGTAACAGGTACGTGTTAAATCGTTTTTTATACATATAATGATTTTCTTTATTCTTCTCACACAGGATCTCATGACGCACCTTTTTACCTGAAAGTGGACCTGGCCAACAAGGGGCAGTCCATCTTCAGCTGCGAGTGGTTGTCTGCATCTGGAACGGTGTCTGGCTGGCTTGCAATTAATCTGCAACTGTGTAACAGGTACGTGTTAATTCGGTTTTTATACATATATTGATTTTCTTTTTTCTTGTCACACAGGATCTCATGACGCACTTTTTTACCTGAAAGTGGACCTGGCCAACAAGAGGCAATCCATCTTCAGCTATGAGTGGTTGTCTGCATCTAGAATGGTGTATGGCTGGCTTGCAATTAATCTGCAACTATGTAACAGGTATGTGTTAATTCGGTTTTTATACATATATTGATTTTCTTTTTTTTGTCACACAGGATCCCATCACGCACCTTTTTACCTGAAAGTGGATCCAGCCAACAAGGGGCAATCCATCTTCAGCTCTGAATGGTTGTCTGCGTCTGGAACGGTGTCTGGCTGGCTTGCAATTAATCTGCAACTGTGTAAAATATACGTGTTAATTCGTTTTTTATACATATTGATTTCTTTTTTCTGGATCAGTATCTAGCTGGATTGAAATTAATCTGCAACTGTGTTGACATTCTTTTTTGTCTTTATTATTTTTAGGATCTCATGACCCACCTGACGCATCTTTTTACCTGAAAGTGGATCTTTCAATTAATCTGCAACTGTGTAACAGGTTCGTGTTAATTCGGTTTTTATACATATTGATTTTCTTTTTTCTTGTCACAGACGATCTCATGACGCACCTTTTTACCTGAAAGTGGACCTGGCCAACAAGGGGCAATCCATCTTCAGCTGCGAGTGGTTGTCTGCATCTGGAACGGTGTCTGGCTGGCTTGCAATTAATCTGCAACTGTCTAAAAGATACGTGTTAATTCGTTTTTTATACATATATTGATTTCTTTTTTCTGGATCAGTGTCTGGCTGGCTTGCAATTAATCTGCAACTGTGTTGACATTCTTTTTTGTCTTTCTTATTTTCAGGATCTCATGACCCACCTGATGCATCTTTTTACCTGAAAGTGGATCTTGCAATTAATCTGCAACTGTGTAACAGGTACGTGTTAAATCGTTTTTTATACATATAATGATTTTCTTTATTCTTGTCACACAGGATCTCATGACGCACTTTCTTACCTGAAAGTGGACCTGGCCAACAAGGGGCAATCCATCTTCAGCTACGAGTAGTTGTCTGCATCTGGAACGGTGTCTGGCTGGCTTGCAAATGATCTGCAACTGTGTAACAGGTACGTGTTAATTCAGTTTTTACACATATATTGATTTTCTTTTTTTTTGTCACACAGGATCCCATCATGCACCTTTTTACCTGAAAGTGGATCCGGCCAACAAGGGGCTATCCATGTCCAGCTGTGAGAGGTTGCCTGCATCTGGAATGGTGTCTGACTGGCTTTCTTTTCATCTGCATCTGAGTTACAGGTAAGTGAACATTCAGTTTCTATACTTATATTGACTTTCTTTTTTGTCTTTCTTATTTTCAGGATGTCATGACCCACCTGACGCATCTTTTTACCTGAAAGTGGATCTTGCAATTAATCTGCAACTGTGTAACAGGTACGTGTTAATTCGGTTTTTATACATATATTGATTTTCTTTTTTCTTGTCACAGAGGATCTCATGACGCACCTTTTTACCTGAAAGTGGACCTGGCCAACAAGGGGCAATCCATCTTCAGCTGCGAGTGGTTGTCTGCATCTGGAACGGTGTCTGGCTGGCTTGCAATTAATCTGCAACTGTCTAAAAGATACGTGTTAATTCGTTTTTTATACATATATTGATTTCTTTTTTCTGGATCAGTGTCTGGCTGGCTTGCAATTAATCTGCAACTGTGTTGACATTCTTTTTTGTCTTTCTTATTTTCAGGATCTCATGACCCACCTGATGCATCTTTTTACCTGAAAGTGGATCTTGCAATTAATCTGCAACTGTGTAACAGGTACGTGTTAAATCGTTTTTTATACATATAATGATTTTCTTTATTCTTGTCACACAGGATCTCATGACGCACTTTTTTACCTGAAAGTGGACCTGGCCAACAAGGGGCAATCCATCTTCAGCTACGAGTGCTTGTCTGCATCTGAAACGGTGTCTGGCTGGCTTGCAAATGATCTGCAACTGTGTAACAGGTACGTGTTAATTCAGTTTTTACACATATATTGATTTTCTTTTTTTTTGTCACACAGGATCCCATCATGCACCTTTTTACCTGAAAGTGGATCCGGCCAAAAAGGGGCTATCCATGTCCAGCTGTGAGAGGTTGCCTGCATCTGGAATGGTGTCTGACTGGCTTTCTTTTCATCTGCATCTGAGTTACAGGTAAGTGAACATTCAGTTTCTATACTTATATTGACTTTCTTTTTTGTCTTTCTTATTTTCAGGATGTCATGACCCACCTGACGCATCTTTTTACCTGAAAGTGGATCTTGCAATTAATCTGCAACTGTGTAACAGGTACGTGTTAATTCGGTTTTTATACATATATTGATTTTCTTTTTTCTTGTCACACAGGATCTCATGACGCACCTTTTTACCTGAAAGTGGACCTGGCCAACAAGGGGCAATCCATCTTCAGCTATGAGTGGTTGTCTGCATCTAGAATGGTGTATGGCTGGCTTGCAATTAATCTGCAACTATGTAACAGGTATGTGTTAATTCGGTTTTTATACATATATTGATTTTCTTTTTTTTGTCACACAGGATCCCATCACGCACCTTTTTACCTGAAAGTGGATCCAGCCAACAAGGGGCAATCCATCTTCTGCTCTGAATGGTTGTCTGCATCTGGAACGGTGTCTGGCTGGCTTGCAATTAATCTGCAACTGTGTAAAAGATACGTGTTAATTCGTTTTTTATACATATTGATTTCTTTTTTCTGGATCAGTATCTAGCTGGATTCAAATTAATCTGCAACTGTGTTGACATTCTTTTTTTTCTTTATTATTTTTAGGATCTCATGACCCACCTGACGCATCTTTTTACCTGAAAGTGGACCTGGCCAACAAGGGGCAATCCATCTTCAGCTACGAGTGGTTGTCTGCATCTGGAACGGTGTCTGGCTGGCTTGCAAATGATCTGCAACTGTGTAACAGGTACGTGTTAATTCAGTTTTTATACATATATTGATTTCTTTTTTTTTGTCACACAGGATCCCATCACGCACCTTTTTACCTGAAAGTGGATCCAGCCAAAAAGGGGCCATCCATCTTCTGCTCTGAATGGTTGTCTGCATCTGGAACGGTGTCTGGCTGGCTTGCAATTAATCTGCAACTGTGTAAAAGATACGTGTTAATTCGTTTTTTATACATATTGATTTCTTTTTTCTGGATCAGTATCTAGCTGGATTCAAATTAATCTGCAACTGTGTTGACATTCTTTTTTTTCTTTATTATTTTTAGGATCTCATGACCCACCTGACGCATCTTTTTACCTGAAAGTGGACCTGGCCAACAAGGGGCAATCCATCTTCAGCTACGAGTGGTTGTCTGCATCTGGAACGGTGTCTGGCTGGCTTGCAAATGATCTGCAACTGTGTAACAGGTACGTGTTAATTCAGTTTTTATACATATATTGATTTCTTTTTTTCTGTCACACAGGATCCCATCATGCACCTTTTTACCTGAAAGTGGATCCGGCCAAAAAGGGGCTATCCATGTCCAGCTGTGAGAGGTTGCCTGCATCTGGAATGGTGTCTGACTGGCTTTCTTTTCATCTGCATCTGAGTTACAGGTAAGTGAAAATTCAGTTTCTATACTTATATTGACTTTCTTTTTTGTCTTTCTTATTTTCAGGATGTCATGACCCACCTGACGCATCTTTTTACCTGAAAGTGGATCTTGCAATTAATCTGCAACTGTGTAACAGGTATGTGTTAATTCGGTTTTTATACATATATTGATTTTCTTTTTTCTTGTCACACAGGATCTCATGACGCACCTTTTTACCTGAAAGTGGACCTGGCCAACAAGGGGCAATCCATCTTCAGCTATGAGTGGTTGTCTGCATCTAGAATGGTGTATGGCTGGCTTGCAATTAATCTGCAACTATGTAACAGGTATGTGTTAATTCGGTTTTTATACATATATTGATTTTCTTTTTTTTGTCACACAGGATCCCATCACGCACCTTTTTACCTGAAAGTGGATCAAGCCAACAAGGGGCAATCCATCTTCTGCTCTGAATGGTTGTCTGCATCTGGAACGGTGTCTGGCTGGCTTGCAATTAATCTGCAACTGTGTAAAAGATACGTGTTAATTCGTTTTTTATACATATTGATTTCTTTTTTCTGGATCAGTATCTAGCTGGATTCAAATTAATCTGCAACTGTGTTGACATTCTTTTTTTTCTTTATTATTTTTAGGATCTCATGACCCACCTGACGCATCTTTTTACCTGAAAGTGGACCTGGCCAACAAGGGGCAATCCATCTTCAGCTACGAGTGGTTGTCTGCATCTGGAACGGTGTCTGGCTGGCTTGCAAATGATCTGCAACTGTGTAACAGGTACGTGTTAATTCAGTTTTTATACATATATTGATTTCTTTTCTTTTGTCACACAGGATCACATCATGCACCTTTTTACCTGAAAGTGGATCCGGTCAACAAGGGGCTATCCATGTCCTGCTGTGAGAGGTTGCCTGCATCTGGAATGGTGTCTGACTGGCTTTCTTTTCATCTGCATCTGAGTTACAGGTAAGTGAACATTCAGTTTCTATACTTATATTGACTTTCTTCTTTGTCTTTTTTATTTTCAGGATGTCATGACCCACCTGACGCATCTTTTAACCTGAAAGTGGATCTTGCAATTAATCTGCAACTGTGTAACAGGTACGTGTTAATTCGGTTTTTATACATATATTGATTTTCTTTTTTTTGTCACACAGGATCCCATCACGCACCTTTTTACCTGAAAGTGGATCTGGCCAACAAGGGGCAATCCATCTTCAGCTGTGAGTGGTTGTTTGCATCTGAAACGGTGTCTGGCTGGCTTGCAATTAATCTGCATGTGTCTAAAAGATACGTGTTAATTCGGTTTTTATACATATTGATTTCTTTTTTCTGGATCAGTGTCTGGCTGGCTTGCAATTAATCTGCAACTGTTTTGACTTTATTTTTTGTCTTTCTTATTTTCAGGATCTCTGGACCCACCTGACTGACCTTTTTACCTGAAAGTGGATCTTGCAATTAATCTGCAACTGTGTAACAGGTACGTGTTAATTCGGTTTTTATACATATATTGATTTTCTTTTTTCTTGTCACACAGGATCTCATGATGCACCTTTTTACCTGAAAGTGGATCTGGCCAACAAGGGGCAATCCATCTTCAGCTGCGAGTGGTTTTCTGCATCTGGAAAGGTGTCTGGCTGGCTTGCAATTAATCTGCAACTGTGTAAAAGGTACGTGTTAATTCATTTTTTTATACATATATTGATTTTCTTTTTTGTCTTTCTTATTTACAGGATGTCATGACCCACCTGACGCATCTTTTTACCTGAAAGTGGATCTTGCAATTAATCTGCAACTGTGTAACAGGTACGTGTTAATTCGGTTTTTATACATATATTGATTTTCTTTTTTCTTCTCACAGAGTATCTCATGACGCACCTTTTTACCTGAAAGTGGACCTAGCCAACAAGGGTAGCAATCCATCTTCAGCTACGAGTGGTTGTCTGCATCTGGAACGGTGTCTGGCTGGCTTGCAATTGATCTGCAACTGTGTAACAGGTACGAGTTAATTCAGTTTTTATACATATATTGATTTTCTTTTTTCTTGTCACAGAGGATCCCATCACGCACCTTTTTACCTGAAAGTGGATCCAGCCAACAAGGGGCAATCCATCTTCAGCTATGAGTGGTTGTCTGCATCCAGAACGGTGTCTGGCTGGCTTGCAATTAATCTGCAACTGTGTAACAGGTATGTGTTAATTTGGTTTTTATACATATATTGATTTTCTTTTTTTTGTCACACAGGATCCCATCACGCACCTTTTTACCTGAAAGTGGATCAAGCCAACAAGGGGCAATCCATCTTCTGCTCTGAATGGTTGTCTGCATCTGGAACGGTGTCTGGCTGGCTTGCAATTAATCTGCAACTGTGTAAAAGATACGTGTTAATTCGTTTTTTATACATATTGATTTCTTTTTTCTGGATCAGTATCTAGCTGGATTCAAATTAATCTGCAACTGTGTTGACATTCTTTTTTTTCTTTATTATTTTTAGGATCTCATGACCCACCTGACGCATCTTTTTACCTGAAAGTGGACCTGGCCAACAAGGGGCAATCCATCTTCAGCTACGAGTGGTTGTCTGCATCTGGAACGGTGTCTGGCTGGCTTGCAAATGATCTGCAACTGTGTAACAGGTACGTGTTAATTCAGTTTTTATACATATATTGATTTCTTTTCTTTTGTCACACAGGATCACATCATGCACCTTTTTACCTGAAAGTGGATCCGGTCAACAAGGGGCTATCCATGTCCTGCTGTGAGAGGTTGCCTGCATCTGGAATGGTGTCTGACTGGCTTTCTTTTCATCTGCATCTGAGTTACAGGTAAGTGAACATTCAGTTTCTATACTTATATTGACTTTCTTCTTTGTCTTTTTTATTTTCAGGATGTCATGACCCACCTGACGCATCTTTTAACCTGAAAGTGGATCTTGCAATTAATCTGCAACTGTGTAACAGGTACGTGTTAATTCGGTTTTTATACATATATTGATTTTCTTTTTTTTGTCACACAGGATCCCATCACGCACCTTTTTACCTGAAAGTGGATCTGGCCAACAAGGGGCAATCCATCTTCAGCTGTGAGTGGTTGTTTGCATCTGAAACGGTGTCTGGCTGGCTTGCAATTAATCTGCATGTGTCTAAAAGATACGTGTTAATTCGGTTTTTATACATATTGATTTCTTTTTTCTGGATCAGTGTCTGGCTGGCTTGCAATTAATCTGCAACTGTTTTGACTTTATTTTTTGTCTTTCTTATTTTCAGGATCTCTGGACCCACCTGACTGACCTTTTTACCTGAAAGTGGATCTTGCAATTAATCTGCAACTGTGTAACAGGTACGTGTTAATTCGGTTTTTATACATATATTGATTTTCTTTTTTCTTGTCACACAGGATCTCATGATGCACCTTTTTACCTGAAAGTGGATCTGGCCAACAAGGGGCAATCCATCTTCAGCTGCGAGTGGTTTTCTGCATCTGGAAAGGTGTCTGGCTGGCTTGCAATTAATCTGCAACTGTGTAAAAGGTACGTGTTAATTCATTTTTTTATACATATATTGATTTTCTTTTTTGTCTTTCTTATTTACAGGATGTCATGACCCACCTGACGCATCTTTTTACCTGAAAGTGGATCTTGCAATTAATCTGCAACTGTGTAACAGGTACGTGTTAATTCGGTTTTTATACATATATTGATTTTCTTTTTTCTTCTCACAGAGTATCTCATGACGCACCTTTTTACCTGAAAGTGGACCTAGCCAACAAGGGTAGCAATCCATCTTCAGCTACGAGTGGTTGTCTGCATCTGGAACGGTGTCTGGCTGGCTTGCAATTGATCTGCAACTGTGTAACAGGTACGAGTTAATTCAGTTTTTATACATATATTGATTTTCTTTTTTCTTGTCACAGAGGATCCCATCACGCACCTTTTTACCTGAAAGTGGATCCAGCCAACAAGGGGCAATCCATCTTCAGCTATGAGTGGTTGTCTGCATCCAGAACGGTGTCTGGCTGGCTTGCAATTAATCTGCAACTGTGTAACAGGTATGTGTTAATTTGGTTTTTATACATATATTGATTTTCTTTTTTTTGTCACACAGGATCCCATCACGCACCTTTTTACCTGAAAGTGGATCTGGCCAACAAAGGGCAATCCATCTTCAGCTCTGAATGGTTGTCTGCATCTGGAACGGCGTCTGGCTGGCTTGCAATTAATCTGCAACTGTGTAAAAGATACGTGTTAATTCGTTTTTATACATATTGATTTCTTTTTTCTGGATCAGTGTCTGGCTGGCTTGCAATTAATCTGCAACTGTGTTGACATTCTTTTTTGTCTTTCTTATTTTCAGGATCTCATGACCCACCTGACTGACCTTTTGACCTGAAAGTGGATCTTGCAATTAATCTGCAACTGTGTAAAAGGTACGTGTTAATTTTGTTTTTATACATATATTGATTTTCTTTTTTCTTGTCACACAGGATCTCATGACGCACCTTTTTACCTGAAAGTGGACCTGGCCAACAAGGGGCAATCCATCTTCAGCTGCGAGTGGTTGTCTGCATCTGGAACGGTGTCTGGCTGGCTTGCAATTAATCTGCAACTGTCTAAAAGATACGTGTTAATTCATTTTTTATACATATATTGATTTCTTTTTTCTGGATCAGTGTCTGGCTGGCTTGCAATTAATCTGCAACTGTGTTGACATTCTTTTTTGTCTTTCTTATTTTCAGGATCTCATGACCCACCTGATGCATCTTTTTACCTGAAAGTGGATCTTGCAATTAATCTGCAACTGTGTAACAGGTACGTGTTAAATCGTTTTTTATACATATAATGATTTTCTTTATTCTTGTTACACAGGATCTCATGACGCACCTTTTTACCTGAAAGTGGACCGGGCCAACAAGGAGCAATCTATCTTCAGCTACGAATGGTTGTCTGCATCTGGAACGGTGTCTGGCTGGCTTGCAATTGATCTTGAACTGTGTAACAGGTATGTGTTAATTCAGTTTTTATACATATATTGATTTTCTTTTTTTTTGTCACACAGGATCCCATCACGCACCTTTTTACCTGAAAGTGGATCCGGCCAACAAGGGGCTATCCATGTCCAGCTGTGAGAGGTTGCCTGCATCTGGAATGGTGTCTGACTGGCTTTCTTTTCATCTGCAACTGAGTTACAGGTAAGTGAACATTCAGTTTCTATGCTTATATTGACTTTCTTTTTTGTCTTTCTTATTTTCAGGATGTCATGACCCACCTGACGCATCTTTTTACCTGAAAGTGGATCTTGCAATTGATCTGCAACTGTGTAACAGGTACGTGTTAATTCAGTTTTTATACATATATTGATTTTCTTTTTTTTTGTCACACAGGATCCCATCACGCACCTTTTTACCTGAAAGTGGATCCGGCCAACAAGGGGCTATCCATGTCCAGCTGTGAGAGGTTGCCTGCATCTGGAATGGTGTCTGACTGGCTTTCTTTTCATCTGCAACTGAGTTACAGGTAAGTGAACATTCAGTTTCTATGCTTATATTGACTTTCTTTTTTGTCTTTCTTATTTTCAGGATGTCATGACCCACCTGACGCATCTTTTTACCTGAAAGTGGATCTTGCAATTGATCTGCAACTGTGTAACAGGTACGTGTTAATTCAGTTTTTATACATATATTGATTTTCTTTTTTCTTGTCACACAGGATCCCATCACGCACCTTTTTACCTGAAAGTGGATCCAGCCAACAAGGGGCAATCCATCTTCAGCTATGAGTGGTTGTCTGCATCCAGAACGGTGTCTGGCTGGCTTGCAATTAATCTGCAACTGTGTAACAGGTAAGTGTTAATTCGGTTTCTATACATATATTGATTTTCTTTTTTTTGTCACACAGTATCCCATCACGCACCGTTTTACCTGAAAGTGGATCTGGCCAACAAGGGGCAATCCATCTTCAGCTCTGAATGGTTGTCTGCATCTGGAACGGTGTCTGGCTGGCTTGCAATTAGTCTGCAACTGTGTAACAGGTACGTGTTAATTCAGTTTTTATACATATATTGATTTTCTTTTTTTTGTCACACAGGATCTCATGATGCATCTTTTTACCTGAAAGTGTATCTGGCCAACAAGGGGTTATCCATCTTCAGCTGCGAGTGGTTGTCTGCATCTGGAACGGTGTCTGGCTGGCTTGCAATTAATCTGCAACTGTGTAACTGGTACGTGTTAATTCGGTTTTTATACATATATTGATTTTCTTTTTTTTTGTCACACAGGATCCCATAACACACCTTTTTACCTGAAAGTGGATCCGGCCAACAAGGGGCTATCCATGTCCAGCTGTGAGAGGTTGCCTGCATCTGGAATGGTGTCTGACTGGCTTTCTTTTCATCTGCATCTGAGTTACAGGTAAGTGAACATTCAGTTTCTATACTTATATTGACTTTCTTTTTTGTCTTTCTTATTTTCAGGATGTCATGACCCACCTGACGCATCTTTTTACCTGAAAGTGGATCTTGCAATTAATCTGCAACTGTGTAACAGGTACGTGTTAATTCGGTTTTTATACATATATTGATTTTCTTTTTTCTTGTCACAGAGGATCTCATGACGCACCTTTTTACCTGAAAGTGGACCTGGCCAACAAGGGGCAATCCATCTTCAGCTGCGAGTGGTTGTCTGCATCTGGAACGGTGTCTGGCTGGCTTGCAATTAATCTGCAACTGTCTAAAAGATACGTGTTAATTCGTTTTTTATACATATATTGATTTCTTTTTTCTGGATCAGTGTCTGGCTGGCTTGCAATTAATCTGCAACTGTGTTGACATTCTTTTTTGTCTTTCTTATTTTCAGGATCTCATGACCCACCTGATGCATCTTTTTACCTGAAAGTGGATCTTGCAATTAATCTGCAACTGTGTAACAGGTACGTGTTAAATCGTTTTTTATACATATAATGATTTTCTTTATTCTTGTCACACAGGATCTCATGACGCACTTTTTTACCTGAAAGTGGACCTGGCCAACAAGGGGCAATCCATCTTCAGCTACGAGTGTTTGTCTGCATCTGAAACGGTGTCTGGCTGGCTTGCAAATGATCTGCAACTGTGTAACAGGTACGTGTTAATTCAGTTTTTACACATATATTGATTTTCTTTTTTTTTGTCACACAGGATCCCATCATGCACCTTTTTACCTGAAAGTGGATCCGGCCAAAAAGGGGCTATCCATGTCCAGCTGTGAGAGGTTGCCTGCATCTGGAATGGTGTCTGACTGGCTTTCTTTTCATCTGCATCTGAGTTACAGGTAAGTGAACATTCAGTTTCTATACTTATATTGACTTTCTTTTTTGTCTTTCTTATTTTCAGGATGTCATGACCCACCTGACGCATCTTTTTACCTGAAAGTGGATCTTGCAATTAATCTGCAACTGTGTAACAGGTACGTGTTAATTCGGTTTTTATACATATATTGATTTTCTTTTTTCTTGTCACACAGGATCTCATGACGCACCTTTTTACCTGAAAGTGGACCTGGCCAACAAGGGGCAATCCATCTTCAGCTATGAGTGGTTGTCTGCATCTAGAATGGTGTATGGCTGGCTTGCAATTAATCTGCAACTATGTAACAGGTATGTGTTAATTCGGTTTTTATACATATATTGATTTTCTTTTTTTTGTCACACAGGATCCCATCACGCACCTTTTTACCTGAAAGTGGATCCAGCCAACAAGGGGCAATCCATCTTCTGCTCTGAATGGTTGTCTGCATCTGGAACGGTGTCTGGCTGGCTTGCAATTAATCTGCAACTGTGTAAAAGATACGTGTTAATTCGTTTTTTATACATATTGATTTCTTTTTTCTGGATCAGTATCTAGCTGGATTCAAATTAATCTGCAACTGTGTTGACATTCTTTTTTTTCTTTATTATTTTTAGGATCTCATGACCCACCTGACGCATCTTTTTACCTGAAAGTGGACCTGGCCAACAAGGGGCAATCCATCTTCAGCTACGAGTGGTTGTCTGCATCTGGAACGGTGTCTGGCTGGCTTGCAAATGATCTGCAACTGTGTAACAGGTACGTGTTAATTCAGTTTTTACACATATATTGATTTTCTTTTTTTTTGTCACACAGGATCCCATAACACACCTTTTTACCTGAAAGTGGATCCGGCCAACAAGGGGCTATCCATGTCCAGCTGTGAGAGGTTGCCTGCATCTGGAATGGTGTCTGACTGGCTTTCTTTTCATCTGCATCTGAGTTACAGGTAAGTGAACATTCAGTTTCTATACTTATATTGACTTTCTTTTTTGTCTTTCTTATTTTCAGGATGTCATGACCCACCTGACGCATCTTTTTACCTGAAAGTGGATCTTGCAATTAATCTGCAACTGTGTAACAGGTACGTGTTAATTCGGTTTTTATACATATATTGATTTTCTTTTTTCTTGTCACAGAGGATCTCATGACGCACCTTTTTACCTGAAAGTGGACCTGGCCAACAAGGGGCAATCCATCTTCAGCTGCGAGTGGTTGTCTGCATCTGGAACGGTGTCTGGCTGGCTTGCAATTAATCTGCAACTGTCTAAAAGATACGTGTTAATTCGTTTTTTATACATATATTGATTTCTTTTTTCTGGATCAGTGTCTGGCTGGCTTGCAATTAATCTGCAACTGTGTTGACATTCTTTTTTGTCTTTCTTATTTTCAGGATCTCATGACCCACCTGATGCATCTTTTTACCTGAAAGTGGATCTTGCAATTAATCTGCAACTGTGTAACAGGTACGTGTTAAATCGTTTTTTATACATATAATGATTTTCTTTATTCTTGTCACACAGGATCTCATGACGGACTTTTTTACCTGAAAGTGGACCTGGCCAACAAGGGGCAATTCATCTTCAGCTACGAGTGCTTGTCTGCATCTGAAACGGTGTCTGGCTGGCTTGCAAATGATCTGCAACTGTGTAACAGGTACGTGTTAATTCAGTTTTTACACATATATTGATTTTCTTTTTTTTTGTCACACAGGATCCCATCATGCACCTTTTTACCTGAAAGTGGATCCGGCCAAAAAGGGGCTATCCATGTCCAGCTGTGAGAGGTTGCCTGCATCTGGAATGGTGTCTGACTGGCTTTCTTTTCATCTGCATCTGAGTTACAGGTAAGTGAACATTCAGTTTCTATACTTATATTGACTTTTTTTTTTGTCTTTCTTATTTTCAGGATGTCATGACCCACCTGACGCATCTTTTTACCTGAAAGTGGATCTTGCAATTAATCTGCAACTGTGTAACAGGTACGTGTTAATTCGGTTTTTATACATATATTGATTTTCTTTTTTCTTGTCACACAGGATCTCATGACGCACCTTTTTACCTGAAAGTGGACCTGGCCAACAAGGGGCAATCCATCTTCAGCTATGAGTGGTTGTCTGCATCTAGAATGGTGTATGGCTGGCTTGCAATTAATCTGCAACTATGTAACAGGTATGTGTTAATTCGGTTTTTATACATATATTGATTTTCTTTTTTTTGTCACACAGGATCCCATCACGCACCTTTTTACCTGAAAGTGGATCCAGCCAACAAGGGGCAATCCATCTTCTGCTCTGAATGGTTGTCTGCATCTGGAACGGTGTCTGGCTGGCTTGCAATTAATCTGCAACTGTGTAAAAGATACGTGTTAATTCGTTTTTTATACATATTGATTTCTTTTTTCTGGATCAGTATCTAGCTGGATTCAAATTAATCTGCAACTGTGTTGACATTCTTTTTTTTCTTTATTATTTTTAGGATCTCATGACCCACCTGACGCATCTTTTTACCTGAAAGTGGACCTGGCCAACAAGGGGCAATCCATCTTCAGCTACGAGTGGTTGTCTGCATCTGGAACGGTGTCTGGCTGGCTTGCAAATGATCTGCAACTGTGTAACAGGTACGTGTTAATTCAGTTTTTATACATATATTGATTTCTTTTTTTTTGTCACACAGGATCCCATCACGCACCTTTTTACCTGAAAGTGGATCCAGCCAAAAAGGGGCCATCCATCTTCTGCTCTGAATGGTTGTCTGCATCTGGAACGGTGTCTGGCTGGCTTGCAATTAATCTGCAACTGTGTAAAAGATACGTGTTAATTCGTTTTTTTATACATATTGATTTCTTTTTTCTGGATCAGTATCTAGCTGGATTCAAATTAATCTGCAACTGTGTTGACATTCTTTTTTTTCTTTATTATTTTTAGGATCTCATGACCCACCTGACGCATCTTTTTACCTGAAAGTGGACCTGGCCAACAAGGGGCAATCCATCTTCAGCTACGAGTGGTTGTCTGCATCTGGAACGGTGTCTGGCTGGCTTGCAAATGATCTGCAACTGTGTAACAGGTACGTGTTAATTCAGTTTTTATACATATATTGATTTCTTTTTTTCTGTCACACAGGATCCCATCATGCACCTTTTTACCTGAAAGTGGATCCGGCCAAAAAGGGGCTATCCATGTCCAGCTGTGAGAGGTTGCCTGCATCTGGAATGGTGTCTGACTGGCTTTCTTTTCATCTGCATCTGAGTTACAGGTAAGTGAACATTCAGTTTCTATACTTATATTGACTTTCTTTTTTGTCTTTCTTATTTTCAGGATGTCATGACCCACCTGACGCATCTTTTTACCTGAAAGTGGATCTTGCAATTAATCTGCAACTGTGTAACAGGTACGTGTTAATTCGGTTTTTATACATATATTGATTTTCTTTTTTCTTGTCACACAGGATCTCATGACGCACCTTTTTACCTGAAAGTGGACCTGGCCAACAAGGGGCAATCCATCTTCAGCTATGAGTGGTTGTCTGCATCTAGAATGGTGTATGGCTGGCTTGCAATTAATCTGCAACTATGTAACAGGTATGTGTTAATTCGGTTTTTATACATATATTGATTTTCTTTTTTTTGTCACACAGGATCCCATCACGCACCTTTTTACCTGAAAGTGGATCAAGCCAACAAGGGGCAATCCATCTTCTACTCTGAATGGTTGTCTGCATCTGGAACGGTGTCTTCCTGGCTTGCAATTAATCTGCAACTGTGTAAAAGATACGTGTTAATTCGTTTTTTATACATATTGATTTCTTTTTTCTGGATCAGTATCTAGCTGGATTCAAATTAATCTGCAACTGTGTTGACATTCTTTTTTTTCTTTATTATTTTTAGGATCTCATGACCCACCTGACGCATCTTTTTACCTGAAAGTGGACCTGGCCAACAAGGGGCAATCCATCTTCAGCTACGAGTGGTTGTCTGCATCTGGAACGGTGTCTGGCTGGCTTGCAAATGATCTGCAACTGTGTAACAGGTACGTGTTAATTCGGTTTTTATACATATATTGATTTTCTTTTTTTTGTCACACAGGATCCCATCACGCACCTTTTTACCTGAAAGTGGATCTGGCCAACAAGGGGCAATCCATCTTCAGCTGTGAGTGGTTGTTTGCATCTGAAACGGTGTCTGGCTGGCTTGCAATTAATCTGCATGTGTCTAAAAGATACGTGTTAATTCGGTTTTTATACATATTGATTTCTTTTTTCTGGATCAGTGTCTGGCTGGCTTGCAATTAATCTGCAACTGTTTTGACTTTATTTTTTGTCTTTCTTATTTTCAGGATCTCTGGACCCACCTGACTGACCTTTTTACCTGAAAGTGGATCTTGCAATTAATCTGCAACTGTGTAACAGGTACGTGTTAATTCGGTTTTTATACATATATTGATTTTCTTTTTTCTTGTCACACAGGATCTCATGATGCACCTTTTTACCTGAAAGTGGATCTGGCCAACAAGGGGCAATCCATCTTCAGCTGCGAGTGGTTTTCTGCATCTGGAAAGGTGTCTGGCTGGCTTGCAATTAATCTGCAACTGTGTAAAAGGTACGTGTTAATTCATTTTTTATACATATATTGATTTTCTTTTTTGTCTTTCTTATTTACAGGATGTCATGACCCACCTGACGCATCTTTTTACCTGAAAGTGGATCTTGCAATTAATCTGCAACTGTGTAACAGGTACGTGTTAATTCGGTTTTTATACATATATTGATTTTCTTTTTTCTTCTCACAGAGTATCTCATGACGCACCTTTTTACCTGAAAGTGGACCTAGCCAACAAGGGTAGCAATCCATCTTCAGCTACGAGTGGTTGTCTGCATCTGGAACGGTGTCTGGCTGGCTTGCAATTGATCTGCAACTGTGTAACAGGTACGAGTTAATTCAGTTTTTATACATATATTGATTTTCTTTTTTCTTGTCACAGAGGATCCCATCACGCACCTTTTTACCTGAAAGTGGATCCAGCCAACAAGGGGCAATCCATCTTCAGCTATGAGTGGTTGTCTGCATCCAGAACGGTGTCTGGCTGGCTTGCAATTAATCTGCAACTGTGTAACAGGTATGTGTTAATTTGGTTTTTATACATATATTGATTTTCTTTTTTTTGTCACACAGGATCCCATCACGCACCTTTTTACCTGAAAGTGGATCTGGCCAACAAAGGGCAATCCATCTTCAGCTCTGAATGGTTGTCTGCATCTGGAACGGCGTCTGGCTGGCTTGCAATTAATCTGCAACTGTGTAAAAGATACGTGTTAATTCGTTTTTATACATATTGATTTCTTTTTTCTGGATCAGTGTCTGGCTGGCTTGCAATTAATCTGCAACTGTGTTGACATTCTTTTTTGTCTTTCTTATTTTCAGGATCTCATGACCCACCTGACTGACCTTTTGACCTGAAAGTGGATCTTGCAATTAATCTGCAACTGTGTAAAAGGTACGTGTTAATTTTGTTTTTATACATATATTGATTTTCTTTTTTCTTGTCACACAGGATCTCATGACGCACCTTTTTACCTGAAAGTGGACCTGGCCAACAAGGGGCAATCCATCTTCAGCTGCGAGTGGTTGTCTGCATCTGGAACGGTGTCTGGCTGGCTTGCAATTAATCTGCAACTGTCTAAAAGATACGTGTTAATTCATTTTTTATACATATATTGATTTCTTTTTTCTGGATCAGTGTCTGGCTGGCTTGCAATTAATCTGCAACTGTGTTGACATTCTTTTTTGTCTTTCTTATTTTCAGGATCTCATGACCCACCTGATGCATCTTTTTACCTGAAAGTGGATCTTGCAATTAATCTGCAACTGTGTAACAGGTACGTGTTAAATCGTTTTTTATACATATAATGATTTTCTTTATTCTTGTTACACAGGATCTCATGACGCACCTTTTTACCTGAAAGTGGACCGGGCCAACAAGGAGCAATCTATCTTCAGCTACGAATGGTTGTCTGCATCTGGAACGGTGTCTGGCTGGCTTGCAATTGATCTTGAACTGTGTAACAGGTATGTGTTAATTCAGTTTTTATACATATATTGATTTTCTTTTTTTTTGTCACACAGGATCCCATCACGCACCTTTTTACCTGAAAGTGGATCCGGCCAACAAGGGGCTATCCATGTCCAGCTGTGAGAGGTTGCCTGCATCTGGAATGGTGTCTGACTGGCTTTCTTTTCATCTGCAACTGAGTTACAGGTAAGTGAACATTCAGTTTCTATGCTTATATTGACTTTCTTTTTTGTCTTTCTTATTTTCAGGATGTCATGACCCACCTGACGCATCTTTTTACCTGAAAGTGGATCTTGCAATTGATCTGCAACTGTGTAACAGGTACGTGTTAATTCAGTTTTTATACATATATTGATTTTCTTTTTTCTTGTCACACAGGATCCCATCACGCACCTCTTTACCTGAAAGTGGATCCAGCCAACAAGGGGCAATCCATCTTCAGCTATGAGTGGTTGTCTGCATCCAGAACGGTGTCTGGCTGGCTTGCAATTAATCTGCAACTGTGTAACAGGTAAGTGTTAATTCGGTTTCTATACATATATTGATTTTCTTTTTTTTGTCACACAGTATCCCATCACGCACCGTTTTACCTGAAAGTGGATCTGGCCAACAAGGGGCAATCCATCTTCAGCTCTGAATGGTTGTCTGCATCTGGAACGGTGTCTGGCTGGCTTGCAATTAGTCTGCAACTGTGTAACAGGTACGTGTTAATTCAGTTTTTATACATATATTGATTTTCTTTTTTTTGTCACACAGGATCTCATGATGCATCTTTTTACCTGAAAGTGTATCTGGCCAACAAGGGGTTATCCATCTTCAGCTGCGAGTGGTTGTCTGCATCTGGAACGGTGTCTGGCTGGCTTGCAATTAATCTGCAACTGTGTAACTGGTACGTGTTAATTCGGTTTTTATACATATATTGATTTTCTTTTTTTTTTGTCACACAGGATCCCATAACACACCTTTTTACCTGAAAGTGGATCCGGCCAACAAGGGGCTATCCATGTCCAGCTGTGAGAGGTTGCCTGCATCTGGAATGGTGTCTGACTGGCTTTCTTTTCATCTGCAACTGAGTTACAGGTAAGTTAACATTCAGTTTCTATACCTATATTGAATTTCTTTTTTGTCTTTCTTCATTTTCAGGATGTCATGACCCACCTGACGCACCTTTTTACCAGAAAGTGGATCTGGCCAACAAGGGGCAATCCATCTTCAGCTCTGAATGGTTGTCTGCATCTGGAACGGTGTCTGGCTGGCTTGCAATTAGTCTGCAACTGTGTAAAAGATACGTGTTAATTCGTTTTTTATACATATTGATTTCTTTTTTCTGGATCAGTGTCTGGCTGGCTTGCAATTAATCTGCAACTGTGTTGACATTCTTTTTTGTCTTTCTTATTTTCAGGATCTCATGACCCACCTGACGCATCTTTTTACCTGAAAGTGGATCTTGCAATTAATCTGCAACTGTGTAACAGGTACGTGTTAATTCGGTTTTTATACATATATTGATTTTCTTTTTTCTTGTCACAGAGGATCTCATGACGCACCTTTTTACCTGAAAGTGGACCGGGCCAACAAGGAGCAATCCATCTTCAGCTGCAAGTGGTTGCCTGCATCTGGAACGGTGTCTGGCTGGCTTGCAATTGATCTTGAACTGTGTAACAGGTATGTGTTAATTCAGTTTTTATACATATATTGATTTTCTTTTTTTTTGTCACACAGGATCCCATCACGCACCTTTTTACCTGAAAGTGGATCCGGCCAACAAGGGGCTATACATGTCCAGCTGTGAGAGGTTGCCTGCATCTGGAATGGTGTCTGACTGGCTTTCTTTTCATCTGCATCTGAGTTACAGGTAAGTGAACATTCAGTTTCTATGCTTATATTGACTTTCTTTTTTGTCTTTCTTATTTTCAGGATCTCATGACCCACCTGACGCATCTTTTTACCTGAAAGTGGATCTTGCAATTGATCTGCAGCTGTGTAACAGGTACGTGTTAATTCAGTTTTTATACATATATTGATTTTCTTTTTTCTTGTCACACAGGATCCCATCACGCACCTTTTTACCTGAAAGTGGATCCAGCCAACAAGGGGCAATCCATCTTCAGCTATGAGTGGTTGTCTGCATCCAGAACGGTGTCTGGCTGGCTTGCAATTAGTCTGCAACTGTGTAAAAGATACGTGTTAATTCGTTTTTTATACATATTGATTTCATTTTCCTGGATCAGTGTCTGGCTGGCTTGCAATTAATCTGCAACTGTGTTGACTTTCTTTTTTGTCTTTCTTTTTTTTAGGATCTCATGACCCACCTGACGCATCTTTTTACCTGAAAGTGGATCTTGCAATTAATCTGCAACTGTGTAACAGGTACGTGTTAAATCGTTTTTTATACATATAATGATTTTCTTTTTTCTTGTCACACAGGATCCCATCACACACCTTTTTACCTGAAAGTGGATCCGGCCAACAAGGGGTTATCCATCTTCAGCTGCGAGTGGTTGTCTGCATCTGGAATGGTGTCTGACTGGCTTTCTTTTCATCTGCAACTGAGTTACAGGTAAGTGAACATTCAGTTTCTATACCTATATTGAATTTCTTTTTTGACTTTCTTTATTTTCAGGATGTCATGACCCACCTGATGCACCTTTTTACCAGAAAGTGGATCTGGCCAACAAGGGGCAATCCATCTTCAGCGGTGAGTGGTTGTCTGCATCTGGAACGGTGTCTGGCTGGATTGCAATTAGTCTGCAACTGTGTAACAGGTACGTGTTAATTCAGTTTTTATACATATATTGATTTTCTTTTTTTTGTCACACAGGATCTCATGATGCATCTTTTTACCTGAAAGTGTATCTGGCCAACAAGGGGTTATCCATCTTCAGCTGCGAGTGGTTGTCTGCATCTGGAACGGTGTCTGGCTGGCTTGCAATTAATCTGCAACTGTGTAACTGGTACGTGTTAATTCGGTTTTTATACATATATTGATTTTCTTTTTTTTTGTCACACAGGATCCCATAACACACCTTTTTACCTGAAAGTGGATCCGGCCAACAAGGGGCTATCCATGTCCAGCTGTGAGAGGTTGCCTGCATCTGGAATGGTGTCTGACTGGCTTTCTTTTCATCTGCAACTGAGTTACAGGTAAGTTAACATTCAGTTTCTATACCTATATTGAATTTCTTTTTTGTCTTTCTTCATTTTCAGGATGTCATGACCCACCTGACGCACCTTTTTACCAGAAAGTGGATCTGGCCAACAAGGGGCAATCCATCTTCAGCTCTGAATGGTTGTCTGCATCTGGAACGGTGTCTGGCTGGCTTGCAATTAGTCTGCAACTGTGTAAAAGATACGTGTTAATTCGTTTTTTATACATATTGATTTCTTTTTTCTGGATCAGTGTCTGGCTGGCTTGCAATTAATCTGCAACTGTGTTGACATTCTTTTTTGTCTTTCTTATTTTCAGGATCTCATGACCCACCTGACGCATCTTTTTACCTGAAAGTGGATCTTGCAATTAATCTGCAACTGTGTAACAGGTACGTGTTAATTCGGTTTTTATACATATATTGATTTTCTTTTTTCTTGTCACAGAGGATCTCATGACGCACCTTTTTACCTGAAAGTGGACCGGGCCAACAAGGAGCAATCCATCTTCAGCTGCAAGTGGTTGCCTGCATCTGGAACGGTGTCTGGCTGGCTTGCAATTGATCTTGAACTGTGTAACAGGTATGTGTTAATTCAGTTTTTATACATATATTGATTTTCTTTTTTTTTGTCACACAGGATCCCATCACGCACCTTTTTACCTGAAAGTGGATCCGGCCAACAAGGGGCTATACATGTCCAGCTGTGAGAGGTTGCCTGCATCTGGAATGGTGTCTGACTGGCTTTCTTTTCATCTGCATCTGAGTTACAGGTAAGTGAACATTCAGTTTCTATGCTTATATTGACTTTCTTTTTTGTCTTTCTTATTTTCAGGATCTCATGACCCACCTGACGCATCTTTTTACCTGAAAGTGGATCTTGCAATTGATCTGCAGCTGTGTAACAGGTACGTGTTAATTCAGTTTTTATACATATATTGATTTTCTTTTTTCTTGTCACACAGGATCCCATCACGCACCTTTTTACCTGAAAGTGGATCCAGCCAACAAGGGGCAATCCATCTTCAGCTATGAGTGGTTGTCTGCATCCAGAACGGTGTCTGGCTGGCTTGCAATTAGTCTGCAACTGTGTAAAAGATACGTGTTAATTCGTTTTTTATACATATTGATTTCATTTTCCTGGATCAGTGTCTGGCTGGCTTGCAATTAATCTGCAACTGTGTTGAATTTCTTTTTTGTCTTTCTTATTTTCAGGATCTCATGACCCACCTGACGCATCTTTTTACCTGAAAGTGGATCTTGCAATTAATCTGCAACTGTGTAACAGGTACGTGTTAAATCGTTTTTTATACATATAATGATTTTCTTTTTTCTTGTCACACAGGATCCCATCACACACCTTTTTACCTGAAAGTGGATCCGGCCAACAAGGGGTTATCCATCTTCAGCTGCGAGTGGTTGTCTGCATCTGGAATGGTGTCTGACTGGCTTTCTTTTCATCTGCAACTGAGTTACAGGTAAGTGAACATTCAGTTTCTATACCTATATTGAATTTCTTTTTTGACTTTCTTTATTTTCAGGATGTCATGACCCACCTGATGCACCTTTTTACCAGAAAGTGGATCTGGCCAACAAGGGGCAATCCATCTTCAGCGGTGAGTGGTTGTCTGCATCTGGAACGGTGTCTGGCTGGATTGCAATTAATCTGCAACTGTGTAAAAGATACGTGTTAATTTGATTTTTATACATATTGATTTCTTTTTTCTGGATCAGTGTCTGGCTGGCTTGCAATTAATCTGCAACTGTGTTGACTTTCTTTTGTCTTTCTTATTTTCAGGATCTCATGACCCACCTGACGTACCTTTTTACCTGAAAGTGGATATGGCCAACAAGGGGCAATCCATCTTCAGCTGCGAGTGGTTTTCTGCATCTGGAATGGTGTCTGGCTGGCTTGCAATTAATCTGCAACTGTGTAACAGGTACGTGTTAATTCAGTTTTTATACATATATTGATTTTCTTTTTTCTTGTCACACAGGATCTCATGACACATCTTTTTACCTGAAAGTGGATCTGGCCAACAAGGGGTTATCCATCTTCAGCTGCGAGTGGTTGTCTGCATCTGGAACGGTGTCTGGCTGGCTTGCAATTAATCTGCAACTGTGTAACTGGTACGTGTTAATTCGGTTTTTATACATATGTTGATTTTCTTTTTTTTTGTCACACAGGATCCCATCACACACCTTTTTACCTGAAAGTGGATCCGGCCAACAAGGGGCTATCCATGTCCAGCTGTGAGAGGTTGCCTGCATCTGGAATGGTGTCTGACTGGCTTTCTTTTCATCTGCAACTGAGTTACAGGTAAGTTAACATTCAGTTTCTATACCTATATTGAATTTCTTTTTTGTCTTTCTTTATTTTCAGGATGTCATGACCCACCTGACGCACCTTTTTACCAGAAAGTGGATCTGGCCAACAAGGGGCAATCCATCTTCAGCGGTGAGTGGTTGTCTGCATCTGGAACGGTATCTGGCTGGATTGCAATTAATCTGCAACTGTGTAAAAGATACGTGTTAATTTGTTTTTTATACATATTGATTTCTTTTTTCTGGATCAGTGTCTGGCTGGCTTGCAATTAATCTGCAACTGTGTTGACTTTCTTTTTTGTCTTTCTTATTTTCA
The DNA here is from genome assembly GCF_030463535.1 of Salminus brasiliensis. Classification (NCBI taxonomy): domain Eukaryota; kingdom Metazoa; phylum Chordata; class Actinopteri; order Characiformes; family Bryconidae; genus Salminus; species Salminus brasiliensis. The sequence continues at coordinate 17,053,339 of NC_132900.1, forward strand.
GGATCTCATGACCCACCTGACGCACCTTTTTACCTGAAAGTGGATCTTGCAATTAATCTGCAACTGTGTAACAGGTACGTGTTAATTCGGTTTTTATACATATATTGAATTTCTTTTTTCTTGTCACACAGGATCTCATGACGCACCTTTTTACCTGAAAGTGGATATGGCCAACAAGGCGAAATCCATCTTCAGCTGCGAATGGTTTTCTGCATCTGGAATGGTGTCTGGCTGGCTTGCAATTAATCTGCAACTGTGTAACAGGTACGTGTTAATTCGGTTTTTATACATATATTGATTTTCTTTTTTCTGGTCACACAGGATCTCATGACGCACCTTTTTACCTGAAAGTGGATCTGGCCAACAAGGGGTTATCCATCTTCAGCTGCGAGTGGTTGTCTGCATCTGGAACGGTGTCTGGCTGGCTTGGAATTAATCTGCAACTGTGTAACAGGTACGTGTTAAATCGTTTTTTATACATATAATGATTTTCTTTTTTCTTGTCACACAGGATCCCATCACACACCTTTTTACCTGAAAGTGGATCCGGCCAACAAGGGGTTATCCATCTTCAGCTGCGAGTGGTTGTCTGCATCTGGAATGGTGTCTGACTGGCTTTCTTTTCATCTGCAACTGAGTTACAGGTAAGTGAACATTCAGTTTCTATACCTATATTGAATTTCTTTTTTTGACTTTCTTTATTTTCAGGATGTCATGACCCACCTGATGCACCTTTTTACCAGAAAGTGGATCTGGCCAACAAGGGGCAATCCATCTTCAGCGGTGAGTGGTTGTCTGCATCTGGAACGGTGTCTGGCTGGATTGCAATTAATCTGCAACTGTGTAAAAGATACGTGTTAATTTGATTTTTATACATATTGATTTCTTTTTTCTGGATCAGTGTCTGGCTGGCTTGCAATTAATCTGCAACTGTGTTGACTTTCTTTTGTCTTTCTTATTTTCAGGATCTCATGACCCACCTGACGTACCTTTTTACCAGAAAGTGGATCTGGCCAACAAGGGGCAATCCATCTTCAGCGGTGAGTAGTTGTCTGCATCTGGAACGGTGTCTGGCTGGATTGCAATTAATCTGCAACTGTGTAAAAGATACGTGTTAATTTGATTTTTATACATATTGATTTCTTTTTTCTGGATCAGTGTCTGGCTGGCTTGCAATTAATCTGCAACTGTGTTGACTTTCTTTTGTCTTTCTTATTTTCAGGATCTCATGACCCACCTGACGTACCTTTTTACCTGAAAGTGGATATGGCCAACAAGGGGCAATCCATCTTCAGCTGCGAGTGGTTTTCTGCATCTGGAATGGTGTCTGGCTGGCTTGCAATTAATCTGCAACTGTGTAACAGGTACGTGTTAATTCAGTTTTTATACATATATTGATTTTCTTTTTTCTTGTCACACAGGATCTCATGACACATCTTTTTACCTGAAAGTGGATCTGGCCAACAAGGGGTTATCCATCTTCAGCTGCGAGTGGTTGTCTGCATCTGGAACGGTGTCTGGCTGGCTTGCAATTAATCTGCAACTGTGTAACTGGTACGTGTTAATTCGGTTTTTATACATATGTTGATTTTCTTTTTTTTTGTCACACAGGATCCCATCACACACCTTTTTACCTGAAAGTGGATCCGGCCAACAAGGGGCTATCCATGTCCAGCTGTGAGAGGTTGCCTGCATCTGGAATGGTGTCTGACTGGCTTTCTTTTCATCTGCAACTGAGTTACAGGTAAGTTAACATTCAGTTTCTATACCTATATTGAATTTCTTTTTTGTCTTTCTTTATTTTCAGGATGTCATGACCCACCTGACGCACCTTTTTACCAGAAAGTGGATCTGGCCAACAAGGGGCAATCCATCTTCAGCGGTGAGTGGTTGTCTGCATCTGGAACGGTGTCTGGCTGGATTGCAATTAATCTGCAACTGTGTAAAAGATACGTGTTAATTTGTTTTTTATACATATTGATTTCTTTTTTCTGGATCAGTGTCTGGCTGGCTTGCAATTAATCTGCAACTGTGTTGACTTTCTTTTTTGTCTTTCTTATTTTCAGGATCTCATGACCCACCTGACGCACCTTTTTACCTGAAAGTGGATCTTGCAATTAATCTGCAACTGTGTAACAGGTACGTGTTAATTCGGTTTTTATACATATATTGATTTTCTTTTTTCTTGTCACACAGGATCTCATGACGCACCTTTTTACCTGAAAGTGGACTTGGCCAACAAGGGGCAATCCATCTTCAGCTATGAGTTGTTGTCTGCATCTAGAACAGTGTCTGGCTGGCTTGCAATTAATCTGCAACTATGTAACAGGTACGTGTTAATTCGGTTTTTATAAATATATTGATTTTCTTTTTTTTGTCACACAGAATCCCATCACGCACCTTTTTACCTGAAAGTGGATCTGGCCAACAAGGGGCAATCCATCTTTAGCTCTGAATGGTTGTCTGCATCTGGAACGGTGTCTGGCTGGCTTGCAATTAATCTGCAACTGTGTAAAAGATACGTGTTAATTCGTTTTTTATACATATTGATTTCTTTTTTCTGGATCAGTGTCTGGCTGGCTTGCAATTAATCTGCAACTGTTTTGACTTTATTTTTTGTCATTCTTATTTTCAGGATCTCAGGACCCACCTGACTGACCTTTTTACCTGAAAGTGGATCTTGCCATTAATCTGCAACTGTGTAAAAGGTACGTGTTAATTTGGTTTTTATACATATATTGATTTTTTTTTTTTCTCACACGATCCCATCACACACCTTTTTACCTGAAAGTGGATCCGGCCAACAAGGGGCAATCCATCTTTAGCTCTGAATGGTTGTCTGCATCTGGAACGGTGTCTGGCTGGATTGCAATTAATCTGCAACTGTGTAAAAGATACGTGTTAATTTGTTTTTTATACATATTGATTTCTTTTTTCTGGATCAGTGTCTGGCTGGCTTGCAATTAATCTGCAACTGTGTTGACTTTCTTTTTTGTCTTTCTTATTTTCAGGATCTCATGACCCACCTGACGCACCTTTTTACCTGAAAGTGGATATGGCCAACAAGGCGAAATCCATCTTCAGCTGCGAATTCGTTTCTGCATCTGGAATGGTGTCTGGCTGGCTTGCAATTAATCTGCAACTGTGTAACAGGTACGTGTTAATTCGGTTTTTATACATATATTGATTTTCTTTTTTCTGGTCACACAGGATCTCATGACGCACCTTTTTACCTGAAAGTGGATCTGGCCAACAAGGGGTTATCCATCTTCAGCTGCGAGTGGTTGTCTGCATCTGGAACGGTGTCTGGCTGGCTTGCAATTAATCTGCAACTGTGTAACAGGTACGTGTTAATTCGGTTTTTATACATATATTGATTTTCTTTTTTTTGTCACACAGGATCCCATCACACACCTTTTTACCTGAAAGTGGATCCGGCCAACAAGGGGCTATCCATGTCCAGCTGTGAGAGGTTGCCTGCATCTGGAATGGTGTCTGACTGGCTTTCTTTTCATCTGCAACTGAGTTACAGGTAAGTGAACATTCAGTTTCTATACCTATATTGAATTTCTTTTTTGTCTTTCTTTATTTTCAGGATGTCATGACCCACCTGACGCACCTTTTTACCAGAAAGTGGATCTGGCCAACAAGGGGCAATCCATCTTCAGCGGTGAGTGGTTGTCTGCATCTGGAACGGTGTCAGGCTGGATTGCAATTAATCTGCAACTGTGTAAAAGATACGTGTTAATTTGATTTTTATACATATTGATTTCTTTTTTCTGGATCAGTGTCTGGCTGGCTTGCAATTAATCTGCAACTGTGTTGACTTTCTTTTTTGTCTTTCTTATTTTCAGGATCTCATGACCCACATGACGTACCTTTTTACCTGAAAGTGGATCTTGCAATTAATCTGCAACTGTGTAACAGGTACGTGTTAATTCGGTTTTTATACAAATATTGATTTTCTTTTTTCTTGTCACACAGGATCTCATGACGCACCTTTTTACCTGAAATTAGACCTGGCCAACAAGGGGCAATCCATCTTCAGCTATGAGTGGTTGTCTGCATCTAGAACGGTGTCTGGCTGGCTTGCAATTAATCTGCAACTGTGTAACAGGTACGTGTTAATTCGGTTTTTATACATATATTAATTTTCTTTTTTCTTGTCACACAGGATCTCATGACGCACCTTTTTACCTGAAAGTGGACCTGGCCAACAAGGGGCAATCCATCTTCAGCTATGAGTTGTTGTCTGCATCTAGAACGGTGTCTGGCTGGCTTGCAATTAATCTGCAACTATGTAACAGGTACGTGTTAATTCGTTTTTTATACATATTGATTTCTTTTTTCTGGATCAGTGTCTGGCTGGCTTGCAATTAATCTGCAACTGTTTTGACTTTATTTTTTGTCTTTCTTATTTTCAGGATCTCAGGACCCAACTGACTGACCTTTTTACCTGAAAGTGGATCTTGCAATTAATCTGCAACTGTGTAAAAGGTACGTGTTAATTCGGTTTTTATACATATATTGATTTTCTTTTTTCTTGTCACACAGGATCTCATGACGCAGCTTTTTATCTGAAAGTGGATCTGGCCAACAAGGGGCAATCCATCTTCAGCTGCGAGTGGTTTTTTGCATCTGGAATGGTGTCTGGTTGGCTTGCAATTAATCTGCAACTGTGTAACAGGTACGTGTCAAGTCGGTTTTTATACATATATTGATTTTCTTTTTTCTTGTCACACAGGATCTCATGACGCACCTTTTTACCTGAAAGTGGACCTGGCCAACAAGGGGCAATCCATCTTCAGCTACGAGTGGTTGTCTGCATCTGGAACGGTGTCTGGCTGGCTTGCAATTGATCTGCAACTGTGTAACAGGTACGTGTTAATTCGGTTTTTATACATATATTGATTTTCTTTTTTTTGTCACACAGGATCCCATCACGCACCTTTTTACCTGAAAGTGGATCTGGCCAAAAAGGGGCAATCCATCTTCAGCTCTTAATGGTTCTCTGCATCTGGAACGGTGTCTGGCTGGCTTGCAATTAATCTGCAACTGTGTAAAAAATACGTGTTAATTCGTTTTTTATACATATTGATTTCTTTTTTCTGGATCAGTGTCTGGCTGGCTTATAATTAATCTGCAACTGTGTTGACATTCTTTTTTGTCTTTCTTATTTTCAGGATCTCATGACCCACCTGACACATCTTTTTACCTGAAAGTGGATCTTGCAATTAATCTGCAACTGTGTAACAGGTATGTGTTAAATCGTTTTTTATACATATAATGATTTTCTTTATTCTTGTCACACAGGATCTCATGACGCACCTTTTTACCTGAAAGTGGACCTGGCCAACAAGAGGCAATCCATCTTCAGCTGCGAGTGGTTGTCTGCATCTGGAACGGTGTCTGGCTGGCTTGCAATTAATCTGCAACTGTGTAAAAGGTACGTGTTAATTCAGTTTTTATACATATATTGATTTTCTTTTTTTTGTCACACAGGATCCCATCACTCACCTTTTTACCTGAAAGTGGATCCGGTCAACAAGGGGCTATCCATGTCCAGCTGTGAGAGGTTGCCTGCATCTGGAATGGTGTCTGATTGGCTTTCTTTTCATCTGCATCTGAGTTACAGGTAAGCGAACATTCAGTTTCTATACTTATATTGACTTTCTTTTTTTTTTTTCTTATTTTCAGGATGTCATGACCCACCTGACGCATCTTTTTACCTGAAAGTGGATCTTGCAATTGATCTACAACTGTGTAACAGGTACGTGTTAATTCGGTTTTTATACATATATTGATTTTCTTTTTTCTTGTCACACAGGATCCCATCACACACCTTTTTACCTGAAAGTGGATCTAGCCAACAAGGGGCAATCCATCTTCAGCTATGAGTGGTTGACTGCATCTGGAACGGTGTCTGGCTGGCTTGCAATTGATCTGCAACTGTGTAAAAGGTACGTGTTAATTCACTTTTTATACATATATTGATTTTCTTTTTTTTGTCACACAGGATCCCATCACGAACCTTTTTACCTGAAAGTGGATCCGGCCAACAAGGGGCTATCCATGTCCAGCTGTGAGAGGTTGCCTGCATCTGGAATGGTGTCTGACTGGCTTTCTTTTCATCTGCATCGGAGTTACAGGTAAGTGAACATTCATTTTCTATACTTATATTGACTTTCTTTTTTGTCTTTCTTATTTTCAGGATCTCATGACGCACCTTTTTACCTGAAAGTAGATCTGGCCAACAAGGGGAAATCCATCTTCAGCTGTGAGTGGTTGTCTGCATCTGGAACGGTGTCTGGCTGGCTTGCAATTAATCTGCAACTGTGTAACAGGTACGTGTTAATTCGGTTTTTATACGTATATTTAATTCCTTTTTTTTTTGTCACTCAGGATCCCATCATGCACCTTTTTACCTGAAAGTGGATCCGGCCAACAAGGGGCTATCCATGTCCAGCTGTGAGAGGTTGCCTCCATTTGGAATGGTGTCTGACTGGCTTTCTTTTCATCTGCAACTGAGTTACAGTTAAGTGAACATTCAGTTTCTATACTTATATTGACTTTCTTTTTTGTCTTTCTTTATTTTCAGGATGTCATGACCCACCTGAAGCATCTTTTTACCTGAAAGTGGATCTTGCAATTAATCTGCAACTGCGTAACAGGTACGTGTTAATTCGGTTTTTATACATATATTGATTTTCTTTTTTCTTGTCACACAGGATCTCATGACGCACCTTTTTACCTGAAATTGGACCTGGCCAACAAAAGGCAATCCATCTTCAGCTATGAGTGGTTGTCTGCATCTAGAACGGTGTCTGGCTGGCTTGCAATTAATCTGCAACTGTGTAACAGGTACGTGTTAATTCGGTTTTTATACATATATTGATTTTCTTTTTTCTTGTCACACAGGATCTTATGACGCACCTTTTTACCTGAAAGTGGATCCAGCCAACAAGGGGCAATCCATCTTCAGCTGTGAGTGGTTGTCTGCATCTGGAACCGTGTCTGGCTGGCTTGCAATTAATCTGCAACTGTCTAAAATATACGTGTTAATTCGATTTCTTTTTTCTGGATCAGTGTCTGGCTGGCTTGCAATTAACCTGCAACTGTGTTGACTTTATTTTTTGTCTTTCTTATTTTCAGGATCTCAGGACCCACCTGACGCACCTTTTTACCTGAAAGTGGATCTTGCAATTAATCTGCAACTGTGTAACAGGTACTTGTTAATTCGGTTTTTATACATATATTGATTTTCTTTTTTCTTGTCACACAGGATCTCATGACGCAGCTTTTTACCTGAAAGTGGATCTGGCCAACAAGGGGCAATCCATCTTCAGCTGCGAGTGGTTTTCTGCATCTGGAATGGTGTCTGGTTGGCTTGCAATTAATCTGCAACTGTGTAACAGGTACGTGTCAAGTCGGTTTTTATACATATATTGATTTTCTTTTTTCTTGTCACACAGGATCTCATGACGCACCTTTATACCTGAAAGTGGATCTGGCCAACAAGGGGCAATCCATCTTCAGCTACGAGTGGTTGTCTGCATCTGGAACGGTGTCTGGCTGGCTTGCAATTAATCTGCAACTGTGTAACAGGTACGTGTTAATTCGGTTTTTATACATATATTGATTTTCTTTTTTTTTGTCACACAGGATCCCATCACGCACCTTTTTACCTGAAAGTGGATCTGGCCAACAAGGGGCAATCCATCTTCAGCTGTGAGTGGTTGTCTGCATCTGGAACGGTGTCTGGCTGGCTTGCAATTAATCTGCAGTTGTGTTGACTTTCTTTTTTGTCTTTCTTATTTTCAGGATCTCATGACTCACCTGACGCACCTTTTTACCTGAAAGTGGATCTGGCCAACAACTGCCTATCCATCTCCAGCTGAGAGATTGTCTGCATCTGGAAGTCTGTCTGCCTGGCTTTCTTATTTGCAACTAAGTAACAGGTAAGTGAACATTCGATTTCTTTACATATATTGACTTTATTTATCTTTATTATTTTCAGGATCTCATGACCCAGCTTTTTACCTGAAAGTGGATCTGGCCAACAAGGGGCAATCCATCTTCAGCTGTGACTGGCTGTCTGCATCTGGAACAGTGTCTGGCTGGCTTGCAATTAATCTGCAACTGTGTAACAGGTCCGTGTTAATTCGGTTTTTATACATATATTGATTTTCTTTTTTCTTGTCACACAGGATCTCATGATGCACCTTTTTAACTGAAAGTGAATCTGGCCAAAAAGTGGCTATCCATTGCCAGCTCTGAGAGGTTGTCTGCATCTGGAAGTCTGTCTGCCTCACTTTCTTTTCATCTGCAACTGAGTAACATGTAAGTGAACATTCAGTTTCTATACTTGTATTGACTTTCTTTTTTGTCTGTCTTACTTTCAGGATCTCATGACCCACCTGACGCACCTTTTTACCTGAAAGTGGATCTTGCAATTAATCTGCAACTGTGTAACAGGTACGTGTTAATTCGTTTTTTATACATATATTGATTTTCTTTTTTCTTGTCACACAGGATCTCATGACCCAGATTTTTACCTGAAACTGGATCTGACCAACGACGGGCAATCCATCTTCAGCTGTGAGTGGCTGTCTGCATCTGGAACGGTGTCTGAATGGCTTTCTCTTCATCTGCAACTGAGTAACAGGTAAGTAAACTTTCAGTTTCTATACTTATATTGATTTTCTTTTTTGTCTTTCTTATTTTCAGGATGTCATGAGCCACCTGACGCACCTTTTTACCTGAAAGTGGATCTGGCCAACAAGTGCCTATCTATCTCCAGCTGAGAGAGGTTGTCTGCATCTGGAAGTCTGTCTGCTGGCTTTCTTATTTGCAACTGAGTAACAGGTAAGTGAACATTCGGTTTCTATACATATATTGACTTTATTTATATTTCTTATTTTCAGGATCTCATGACACAGCTTTTTACCTGAAAGAGGATTTGGCCAACAAGGGGCAATCCATCTTCAGCTGCGACTGGATGTCTGCATCTGGAACAGTGTCTGGCTGGCTTGCAATTAATCTGCAACTGTGTAACAGGTATGTGTTAATTTGGTTGTTATACATATATTGATTTTCTTTTTTCTTGTCACACAGGATCCCATGACGCACCTTTTTACCTGAAAGTGGATCCGGCCAACAAGGGGCTATTCATGTCCAGCTGTGAGAGGTTTCCAGCATCTGCAATGGTGTCTGACTGGCTTTCTTTTCATCTGCAACTGAGTTACAGGTAAGTGAACATTCAGTTTCGATACTTATATTGACTTTCTTTTTTGTCTTTCCAATTTTCAGGATGTCATGACCCACCTGACGCACCTTTTTACCTGAAAGTGGATCTGGCCAACAAGAGGCAATCCTTCTTCAGCTGCGAGTTGTTTCCTGCATCTGGATCGGTTTCTTGCTGGCTTGCAATTAATCTGCAACTGTGTAAAAGATACGTGTTAATTTGTTTTTTATACATATTGATTTCTTTTTTCTGGAACAGTGTCTGGCTGGCTTGCAAATAATCTGCAACTGTGTTGACTTTCTTTTTTGTCTTTCTTATTTTCAGGATCTCATGACTCACCCGACGCACCTTTTTACCTGAAAGTGGGTCTTGCAATTAATCTGCAACTGTGTTGACTTTCTTTTTTGTCTTTCTTATTTTCAGGATGTCATGACCCACCTGACGGACCTTTTTACCTGAAAGTGGATCTGGCCAACAACTGCCTATCCATCTCCAGCTGTGAGAGGTTGTCTGCATCTGGAACGGTGTCTGACTGGCTTTCTTTTCATCTGCAACTGAGTTACAGGTAAGTGAACATTCAGTTTCTATACTTGTATTGACTTTCTTTTTTGTCTTTCTTATTTTCAGGATCTCATGACCCACCTGACGCACCTTTTTACCTGAAAGTGGATCTGGCCAACAAGGGGCAATCTATCTTCAGCTGTGAGTGGTTGTCTGCATCTGGAACGGTGTCTGGCTGGCTTGCAATTAATCTGCAATTGTGTTGACTTTCTTTTTTGTCTTTCTTATTTTCAGGATCTCATGACTCACCTGACGCACCTTTTTACCTGAAAGTGGATCTGGCCAACAAGGGGCAATCCATCTTCAGCTGTGAGTGGCTGTCTGCATCTAAAACAGTGTCTGAATGGCTTTCTTTTCATCTGCAACTGAGTGACAGTTAAGCTAACATTCAGTTTCTATACATATATTGACTTTCTTTTTTGTCTTTCTTATTTTCAGGATCTCATGTCCCACCTGACGCATCTTTTTACCTGAAACTGAATCTTGCAGTTGATCTGCAACTGTGTAACAGGTTCGTGTTAATTCGGTTTTTATACATATATTGATTTTCTTTTTTCTTCTCACACAGGATACTATGACGCACCTTTTTACCTGAAAGTGGATCCATCTTCAGCTGTGAGTGGTTGTCTGCATCTGGAACAGTGTCTGGCTTGCAATTAATCTGCAACTGTGTAACAGGTACATGTTAATTCGGTTTTTATACATATATTGATTTTCTTTTTTCTTGTCACACAGGATCCCATGACGCACCTTTTTACCTGAAAGTGGATCCGGCCAACAAGGGGCTATCCATCTCCAGCTGTGAGAGGTTGTCTGCATCTGGAATGGTGTCTGACTGGCTTTCTTCTCATCTGCAACTGAGTAACAAGTGAACATTCGGTTTCTATACATGTATTGACTTTCTTATTTGTCTTTCTTATTTTCAGGATCTCATGACCCAGCTTTTTACCTGAAAGTGGTTCTGGCCAACAAGGGGCAATCCATCTTCAGCTGTGAGTGGTTGTCTCCATCTGGAACGGTGTCTGACTGGCTTGCAATTAGTCTGCAACTGTGTAACAGGTACGTGTTAATTCAGTTTTTATACATATATTGATTTTCTTTTTTGTCACACAGGATCCCATGACCCACCTATTTGCCTCAAGGTTGTTCCTATGCAGTTGCTAGGTAGTTGCTATGGTGTTCCAGGGTGTTACCATGGATTTTGTAGGTGGTTGCTATGGAGTTGCTACATGGTTGCTATGGTGTCACAGGTGATTGCTAGGGTGTCAGAAGTGGTTGCTATGTTTTTGCTAGATGGTTTCTAAGATGTTGCTAGGCGGTTGCTAGGATGTCACAAGCAGTTTCTATGATGTCACTAGGTGGTTGCTATAGTGTCACTAAGTGGTTGCTAGGTGGTTGCTATAGTGTTGCTAGGTGGTTGATATACTGTTGCTAGGTGCTTGCTATGGTGTCCCAGGTGGTTGCTATGGATTTTGTTGGTGGTTGCTATGGTGTTGCAAGTGGTTGCAATGGTGTCCCTAAGTGATTGCAAGGTGGTTGCTATGCTGGCATAGGTTGGTTGCTATGGTGTCGCCAGATGGTTGATAGGGTGTTGCTAGGTGGTTGCAATGGTGTTGCTCTGTTGTCACTAGGTGGTTGCCTGGCCGGGACCCAGGCCGAAGTCTGGAACCAAGCCAGGACCCAGACCGAAGCCTGGAACCAAGCTGGGACCCAGACCGAAGCCTTGACACAGGATGAAGTTGGGAACCAGGCAGGGACCCAAGCCGAAGCCAGGAACCAAGCCAGGACCGAAACAGAAGCCGGGACTGTGGGAAGAGCCGTGGAAGGGGCCGGGGCAGTGAGGCTGGAGCAATACAGCTCCGTGAACCAGGCGGATGCCTGAGATAAATTCATCTCAGCAGTGTTATTATTAAATTTAAGATTAGCTCTGCTGAGGTGAATTTAATATTAACATTTTTGAGATAAATTTAATAAACACTATTGAGAAAATTATGATTAGCATTGCTGAGATAAATAAGATTTACACTGCTGTGGTTAATGTATGATTAGCACTGCTGAGATAAATTTAATATTAACACTGCTTAAATATATGTAAGATTAATACCGCTAAGGTACATTTAAGATTAGCAATGGTGAGATAATTGTAATATTAACTCTTCTGATATAAATTTATGATTAGCACTGCTGAGATACATTTAATATTAACATTGCTGAGAAATTTATAATTAGCACTGCTGAGATTAATTTATTAATAAAACTGCTGAGAAATTTATTATTTACACTGCTGAGATACATTTCTTATTTACACTGCTGAGAAAGATTTAGGATTAACACTGCTGAGAAAGATTTAGGATTAACACTGCTGAGATAAATTTAAGAATTACACTGCTGAAATAAATGTAACAACATTGCTGAGATAAATTTAAGAATAACCCTCCTGAGGTGAATTTCTGATTAGCACTGCTGAGATAAATTTATTTTTATTAACACTATTGAGATAAACTTATGATTATCACTGCTGACAAATGTAATATTAATACTGCTGACATAAATGTATTAACACTGCTGAGGTAAAGATATGATTATCACTGCTGAGAAATTTAATATTAACACTGCAGAGATAAATTTTAGATAAGCACTGCTGAGATAAATTTAAAATCAACACTGCTTAAATAAACGTAATATTAACATTGCTGAGAAATTTATGATTAGCACTGGTAAGATACATTTATTAATAACATTGCTAAGAAATTTAGGATTAACTTCTGAGATAAATGTATGATTAATACTACTGAGACAAATTTAGGATTAGCACTGCTGAGACAAATTTAGGATTAGCACTGCTAAGATAAATTTATGATTAGCATTGCTGAGGTAAATTTATGATCACTGCTCAGATGAATTTAATATTAACACTGCTGAGACATTTAATATTAACACTGCAGAGATAAATTTAAGATTAGCACGGCTGAGGTTAATTCAAGATGATTAACACTGCTGTGGTAAATGTATGATTAGCACTGCTAAGACATTTAATATAAACACTGCTTAAATAAATGTAAGATTAATACCGCTAAGGTACTTTTAAGATTAGCACTGGTAAATTAATTGTAATATTAACTCTTCTGAGATAAATTTATGATTAGCACTGCTGAGATACATTTAATATTAACATTGCTGAGAAATATATTAACACTTCTGAGATTAATTTAACAATAACACTGCTTAAATAAATGTAATATTAACATTGCTGAGAAATTTAAGATTAACTTCTGAAATTAATTTTAAGTTTAGCACTGCTAAGATAAATTTATGATTAGCACTGCTTAAATGCATTTAATAACATTGCTGAAATACATTTAGGATGAACACTGCTGAGAAAAATTTTGGATTAGCACTGCTCAGATGAACTTAATATTAACACTGCTGAGAAATTTAATATTAACACTGTTGAGATTAATTTATGATTAGCACTGCTGAGATACATTTATGATTAGCACTGATGAGATGAATGTAATATTAACACTACTGAGAAATGTATAATTAACACTGCTAAGATAAATTTATTTTTATTAACACTATTGAGATAAAATTATGATTAGCATTGCTGAGAAAATTAATATGAACACTGCTGACAAATTTAAGATTAGGACTGCTGCAGTTAACGTATGATTTTTAAAATGTAATTTTCTGATGAACACTGCTGGGATTAATTTAATAATAACACTGCTGAGAAAATTATGATTATGATTGCTGAAATAAATTTAATAACACTGCTTAAATACATGTAATATTAACATGGCTGAGATAAATTTCAGATTAACAATGCTGAGATAAATTTAGGATTAACATTGTTGAGATAAATTTAGGATTAGCAGTGCTGAGAAATGTAATAATACTGCTGACATAAATGTATTAACACTGCTGAGGTAAAGATATGATTATCACTGCTGACATAAAATTAAGAATAAGACTGCTGCGGTAAACGTATGTTTATCACTGCTGAGAAATTTAATATTAACACTGCAGAGATAAATTTTAGATAAGCACTGCTGAGATAAATTTAAAATCAACACTGCTTAAATAAACGTAATATTAACATTGCTGAGAAATTTATGATTAGCACTGGTAAGATACATTTATTAATAACATTGCTAAGAAATTTAGGATTAACTTCTGAGATAAATTTATGATTAATACTACTGAGACAAATTTAGGATTAGCACTGCTGAGAAAAATTTAGGATTAGCACTTCTAAGATAAATTTATGATTAGCATTGCTGAGGTAAATTTATGATCACTGCTCAGATGAATTTAATATTAACACTGCTGAGACATTTAATATTAACACTATTGAGATCAAATTATGATTATCACTGCTGAGAAATTTAAGATTAACACTGCTGTGATAAATTTAATAACACTGCAGAGATAAATTTAAGATTAGCACGGCTGAGGTTAATTCAAGATGATTAACACTGCTGAGATACATTTAAAATTAACATTGCTGAGAAATATATTAAAACTTCTGAGATTAATTTAATAATAACACTGCTTAAATAAATGTAATATTAACATTGCTGAGATAAATTTAAGATTAACTTCTGAAATTAATTTTAAGATTAGCACTGCTAAGATAAATATATGATTAGCACTGCTTAAATGCATTTAATAACATTGCTGAAATACATTTAGGATGAACACTGCTGAGAAACATTTTGGATTAGCACTGCTCAGATGAACTTAATATTAACACTGCTGAGAAATTTAATATTAAAATTTAATATTAAAATGTTGATTAGCACTGCTAAGATACATTTATGATTAGCACTGCTGAGATAAAGTTATGATCACTGCTCAGATAAATTTTATATTAACACTGATGAGATTAATTTAATATTAACACTGCTGAGATTCATTTATGACTAACCCTGCTGAGACAAATTTAATATTAACACTGCTTAAATAAATGTCATATTAACATTGCTAAAATAAAATTAAGATCAATACCACTAAGGTACATTTAAGATTAGCACTGCTGAGATACATTTAATATTAACATTGCTGAGATACATTTCTTATTTACACTGCTGAGAAAGATTTAGGATTAACACTGCTGAGGTAAATTTATTTCTAACACTGCTTAAATAAATGTAATATTAACATTGCTGAGATAAATTCCAGATTAGCATTGCTGAGATAAATTTAGGATTATCACTGCTGAGATAAATGTAATACTAACATTGCGGAGATAAATTTAAGATTAACTTCTGAGAAATGTATGATTGGCACCGCGGAGATAAATTTATGATTGGCCCTGCTGAAATAAATTTATTATTAGCACTGCTGAGATACATTTAATTTTAGCACTGCTGAAGTAAATTTAAGAGTAATACTGCTAAGGTAAATTTAAGATTAGCACTGGTGAGATAAATGTAATATTAACACTTTCGAAATAAATTTAATATTTAACACTGCTGAGATAAATTTAATAACACTGCTGAGATAAATTTCAGATTAATATCGCTAAGGTATATTTAAGATTAGCGCAGGTGAGATAATTGCAATATTAACTCTTCTGAGAGAAATTTATGATTAACACTGCTGAAAAATTCTGGATTATCACTGCTGACATAAATTTAATATTAACACTGCTGACATAAGTTTAAGATTAACTTCTGAGATAAATTTAAGATTAGCACTGCTGAGAAAGTTATGATCACTGCTCAGATGAATTTAATGTTAACACTGCTGAGATTAATTTATGATTAACATTGCTGAGATTAATTTATGATTAGCACTGCTGAGATAAATTTGATTAGCACTGCTGAGATAAATTTGATTAGCACTGCTGAGATCAATTTATGATTAGCACTGCTGAGATCTATTTATGATTAGCACTATTGAGATAAATTTAACATTAACACTACTGAAAATTTATGATTTACACTGCTGAGATAAATTTAGGATTAGCACTGCTGAGAAATTTAATATTAACACTGCTAAGAAATTTATTATTAACACTGCTGACAAAGTTATGATTATCACTTCTGAGATAAATTTAATAACACTGCTTAAATAAATGTAATATTAACACTGCTCAGATAAATTTCAGATTAGCACTGTTGAGAGAAATTTTGGATTGGCACTGCTGAGAAAAATGTAATTAACACTGCTGAGGTAAACTTATGATTAGCACTGCTAAGATAAATTTAATATTAACACTGCTGAGAAATTTATGATTAGCGCTATTGAGATACATTTATTATTTGAACTGCTGAGATAAATTTAATATTAACACTGCTGAGATAAACTTATGATTAGCACTGCTGAGGTAAATTTAATATTAACACTGCTGAGAAATTTATGATTAGCGCTATTGAGATACATTTATTATTTGAACTGCTGAGATAAATTTAATATTAACACTGCTGAGATAAACTTATGATTAGCACTGCTGAGGTAAATTTAGGATCACTGCTTAGATTAATTTTATATTAACACTGCTGAGATAAATTTAGGATTATGATTAGCACTATTGAGACATTTATTATTTGAACTGCTGAGATGGATTTAATATTAACACTGCTGAGATAAATGTAAGGTTAACACTGCTGAGGTAAATGTATGATTATCACTGCTGACATGAATTTAATATTAACACTGCTGAGAAATTTAATATTAACACTCTTGAGAAATTTATGAGTAGCACTGCTGAGAAATTTTATATTAACACTGCTGAGGTAAATTTATGATCACTGTTGAGATAAATGTCATAACACTGTTTAGATTAATTTAATATTAACATTGCTTAAATAAATGTCATATTAACATTGCTGAGATAAAATTAAGATTAGTTCTGCTGAGGTGAATTTCTGATTAGCACTGCTGAGAGAAATTTAGGATTAGCGCTGCTGAGAAAGTTATGATCACTGCTCAGATGAATTTAATATTAACACTGCTGAGATTAATTTAATATTAACACTGCTGAGATAAATTTAATATTAACACTTGAGAAATTTAATATTAACACTGCTGAGGTAAACTTATGATTAGCACTGCTAAGATAAAGTTATGATCACTGCTCAGATAAATGTAATATTAACACTGTTGAGATTAATTTAATATTAACACTGCTTAAATAAATGTCATTAACATTGCTGAGATAAAATTATGATTAGCATTGCTGAGATAAATTTATGATTAGCACTGCTGAGATAAATTTAAGATTAACACTGCTGTGGTAAATGTATGATTAGCACTGCTGAGATAAATTTTATATTAATACTGCTTAAATAAATGTAAAATTAATACCGCTAAGGTACTTTTAAGATTAGCACTGGTGAGATAATTGTAATATTAAGTCATCTGAGATAAATTTATGATAAGAACTGCTGAGATACATTTAATATTAACATTGCTGAGATAAATTTAAGATTAACACTGCTGAGAAAGATTTAGGATTAACACTGCTGAGGTAAATTTATTTCTAACATTGCTGAGATAAATTTCAGATTAGCACTGCTGAGGTAAATTTAAGATTAGCACTATTGAAATAAATGTAATATATAGCACTGCTGATATAAATTTATGATTAGCACTGCTGAGATGCATTTCATTTTAACACTGCTGTGGTAAATGTATGATTAGCACTGCTAAAATCAATTTAAGATTAGCACTGCTGAGGTAAATGTAAAATTAGCACTGCTGAGGTAAATGTAAGATTAACACTGCTGAGGTAAATGTAAGATTAACACTGCTGAGGTAAATTTAACATTAACATTGCTGAGATAAATTTAAGATTAATCCTGCTGAGGTAAATTTAAGATTAACACTGCTGAGTGGAGGGTGGAAAAGGGGTAAATTTAAGATTAGCACTGCTGAGATTAATTTAATATTAACACTGCTTAAATAAATGTCATATTAACATTGCTGAGATAAAATTAAGATTAGCTCTGCTGAGGTGAATTTCTGATTAGCACTGCTGAGGTGAATTTAATATTAACACTGCTTAAATAAATGTAAGATTAATACCACTAAGGTACATTTAAGATGGTGAGATGCATTTAATATTAACATTGCTGTGATAACTTTCTCAGCAGTGCTAATCATAAATTTATGATCACTGCTCAGATAAATGTAATATTAACACTGCTAAAATTAATTTATGATTAGCACTGCTAAGGTAAACTTATGATTAGCACTGCTGAGGTAAATTTATGATCACTGCTCAGATTAATTTAATATTAACACTGCTGAGATAAATTTATGATTAGCACTGCTGAGATGAACTTATGATTAGCACTGCTGGGATAAATTTAATATTAACACTGCTTAAATAAATGTCAAATTAACATTGCTGAGAAAATTAAAATAAGTTCTGGTGAGGTAAATTTCTGATTAGCACTGCTGAGATGAATTTATTTTTATTAACACTATTGAGATAAAATTATGATTAGCATTGCTGAGAAAATTAATAATTAAATTAATATTAACATGGCTGAGAAATTTCAGATTAACACTGCTGAGATAAATTTAGGATTAGCACTGCTGAGGTAAATTTCTGATTAGCACTGCTGAGGTCAATTTCTGATCAACACTGCTGAGATAAATATAAGATTAGCGCTGCTGAGAAAGTTATGATAACTGCTCAGATGAATTTAATATTAACACTGATTAGATTAATTTCAGATTAGCACTGCTGAGATAAATTTATGATTAGCACTGCTGAGAAAGTTATGATCACTGCTCAGATGAATTTAATATTAACACTGCTGAGATCAACTTATGATTAGCACTGCTGGGATAAATTTAATATTAACACTGCTGAGATAATTTAATATTTAGCACTATTGAGAAATTTAACATTAACACTGCTGAGATAAATGCATGATTAGCACTTCTGAGAAATGTAATAATACTGCTGAGACAAATTTATTATTAACACTGCTGAGATAAATTTCTCAGCAGTTCTAATCCTAAATTTCTCATCAGTTCAAATAATAAACGTATCTCAATAGTGCTAATCATAATCATAAATTTAGGATTAGCACTATTGAGATACATTTATTATTTGAACTGCTGAGATTAATGTAAAATCAACACTGCTGAGATTAATGTAAGATTATTAACACTGCTGAGATTAATGTAAGATTATTAACACTGCTGGGTCAGGACTGGTTAGGACAATGACGGGTGAACACTCATGGTGCGATGCAAGACTTTATTAAACCAAACAGGGGAAACAAGAATGCAGCAATAACAAGAACGAATGAATAAACCAAACAAACGAGACAAACTAACATGAGCTAAACCTGAAAGCCACCTGAGGCTGGTTGGGAGTCAGGGTGTCAGGCGAGATAGTGAGATAGTGTATATCAGTGTATATAATATAAAAGTCCTGGACCTTGAAGCCTGTGGACCTGACAAAGCACTGCTGAGATATATTTAATAATAATACTGCTGAGATATATTTAATATTAATACTGCTGAGATATATTTAATATTAACACTGCTGAGATAAATGTAATATTAACACTGCTGAGAAAAAAATAATATTAACACTACTGAGATAAATTTAATATTAATATTGCTGAGATATATTTAATATTAATACTGCTGAGATATATTTAATATTAACACTGCTGAGATAAATGTAATATTAACACTGCTGAGAAAAAAAATAATATTAACACTACTGAGATAAATTTAATATTAATATTGCTGAGATATATTTAATATTAATATTGCTGAGATATATTTAATATTAACACTGCTGAGAAAATTTATATTAACACTACTGAGATATATTTAATATTAACACTGCTGAGATAAATGTAATATTAACACTGCTGAGATCATTTTAAAATGAACACTGCTGAGATAAATGTAATATTAACACTGCTGAGATAAATGTAATATTAACACTGCTGAGATAAATGTTATATTAACACTGCTGAGATAATTTTAATATTATCACTGCTGAGATAAACGTAAGATTAAAGTCATTTTTCTGGAACGATCTTCTCCAGGAGGTCTATGAACTGATTAGCTTCCAGCAGATGGAGATGTAGCACCAGCAAGCAGAACTGAATTTCCGGTCTGAAGCAGACAGGACTTATTTAGTGAAGGTAAAGGAAGCAGTGGGAGACAGTGGGAGTAGAGGTTCTGATTTACAGCTCTGTAGTTTTTAAAGCGGGTTTTTTTCTGCTTCACTGTTTAATCATCTCATTTTAGCTTCACTTTTTAGCTCTTCACCTCTCTCCTTCTCTTGAGTTTGTGTGAATTATTGTTTATTATTGTAAGTCCATTGTTAATCCTCCTCCTCCTTCTACTAATAATAACAATAATAATAAAAGTGGAAATAAATAAGTATGAATTGCAGTTTGAAATCTAGAGGTGAAACATTAAGATGAAATATAATATACTATTTTTAATATAATAAAGTGCTGCTACTACTTTTTTGCTATAATTTGTACAGGGATAAGGACAGATATTTGAAAGAGATTTACATTGTAAACAGGTCTGTATGTGTTATGATCTATATTTATAATATATTTTATTTGAGATTTCAGAATCTTAAATTTTGGAGCATCACTGTAAAGATTTGATTGTATTTAGCAACAAGGGCATTGGTGCGGTCAGAATATTGGATGATCATCACCCAACCTCATCCCCAACTGAAAGATTAAAGTTTCCCCAGCTCATCCCAGAAGTAATGGGCACCGTTTACAATTCACTGGCCACTGAATGTTATTAGTTGCACTTGTTTCTGAACCCATGTTCCATGTTTTCAGCTCACACTAATCGTACAGGATACTTTACATAATAAAGTATGCAGAGAAATAGGAGGACTACAATCTGTAATTCTAGAACTACAAAGTTCTCCTACAGTGGGGAAAAAAAGTATTTAGTCAGTCACCAATTGTGCAAGTTCTCCCACTTAAAAAAATGAGAGAGGCCTGTAATTGACATCATAGGTAGACCTCAACTATGAGAGACAAAATGAGGAAAAAAAATTCTGAAAATCACATCACATAAAGAATTTATTAGACCCAGGGAATTGAAGTACACTGAGATGCTGGAGCTGTGGTCTCGCAGCTTACACGCGATCACTCAGGTTTGTTGACGGTGGAGCAGATGGGTGCTCCCGTGTCCGTGTTACCCTCTGGCTCTCTCCTTTTAATTAGGCTGTAATAGTCAAACCTGCCGGAGTCGTCAGACACAATCTGATACTGACCAACATTCTCTGCTCTCCATAAAATTCCTCTCCAAATTAACCCTCTCTCTTTACCCTCTCCGAGTAAATGGCCACCCGGCCCGACCTGCTGGAAGATTGCCCGTTAAGGTCCCCTCTACCTTCGTCAAACCAGCTGCCACCTACGGTCCAACCAGCAGGCCCCCGACCCACCACCACCCATAGCAGACCAGCGGCTCACACGCCTACCACTGCTACCTGTTTAGCGACCATGTTAAAAACATGTTTAACTATCTGTTGTATCTGGTTTGGAAATTTTATTATTAATGTTTAAATAGTTCTGGCCAGAGGAGGATGGGTCCCCCTTGTGAGTCTTGGTTCCTCCCAAGGTTTCTTCCTCCAGCTCTGAGGGAGTTTTTCCTTGCCACTGTCGCCATTGGCTTGCTCATTGGGGGTCTTTGATTCGTTATTTCTTCTTTGTCTCTCTTTTATTAATCACTATTTATGTGAAGCTGCTTTGTGACGACAACAGTTGTAAAAAGCGCAATACAAATAAATCTGACTTGACTTGACTCTTCTGCATTTTCTCTTTCATTAGTCCAACCAAGCCCGATTTTCCTCCACACATTGCAGGTGCGGTGTCTATGGTTAATCCAACCAATTTTTGCCAGGGCAATGCATTTTTACTTAAGGACTTCTCCACCGCATCAAAAATGTCCCGTACTGTTGTGGTCCCATGCATGGCAGCTATATCCAACAGCTCTTCAGTGACAGAGGTCCGACTTCACGCCTCCAATGAAAATGGATAGCTGCGCTGTATCCGTGCTGCCTGTGCTTTCATCAAGCGCTAATGAAAAGGTGATGTAGTTGCGCGTCTCTGCGGCCAGCTGTGTTGCCAGGTTTCCTGCAAGTTCCCTAATTCTCTGGTCGGGACACAGCTGCTCACAGACCTTCAGCATACACTGCTTCAAAAATGCACCCTCTGAAAAAGACTTAGATGTGCAAGTTTTTTTCAGCTACAATAAAGCCGGCTTTCACAGCTGCGTTGTTTTGGGCCGTAGCTCTTGTGAACATATTCTGCTGCGATCGCAGTTTGCCTTTTAATTCTTGTACAATTTGTTGCTTTTCTTGAAGGCTAACTTTGGCATACTTAGCTCCGTGTTTGGTATCAAAGTGCAGACGTAGATTGTACTCCTTGACAACTGCCACCGCCTCATAACACAAGACATACCGTTTTTTTCTCCTTGAAGCACAAACATGTATTCGCCTTCCCATCTCTCTTGAAACTGTCTTCCATCGGCATCAATTTTTCTTTTCCTGGACATTATGGGATCAATATTTGTAGCTATTTCTTAATTCCACTTGTTGAAAAAAATCACATCAAAAAGGATACACTGTAATCTAGTGGTGAAATGCCGTCACTTGGCGGGCAACAGAAGAAAACAACTCAACACACTTTTAATCAACAATTATAGGACTTCAATGGTTTTAGTGGTTAAAAATGTTTGAATGTTGTTTTCTGGTCTTTCAGGCAGGAATCATTTTTAATTAGCAGAAGAAATTGTTACATAAATGAATATGATGTATTGTGTCGAGAATGATGCACAATCAGGATTGTGGTGTGAATCTGAAGGGGCCGCATGGCACTTCCAAGCTTTTGCTTTCCCTTTTTGGCGAAATTGATACACGGATTGGACCATGTTTCAAAAGGACCGATGGTAGCAACAGCGAACAAGCACTGGTTGGCGCCAGGTTTTTCAACGTTTGCAGAAAAGTTTTGCAAATCCTGAGTCATTTGTATGAACATAACATAGGGAAAATGACACGACAGCTCAATCGGCACATCCTACTCCAAATTTTCCATTTGAACACATTATGATTGACTTCATTGAGCTAACACCATGCCAAAATTACTGGTATTGTCTGATAATCATTGTTCAGCAAATGTCCAGAGTGCTTTCCATGTAGAAAACAAGACACACTCGCAGTAGCAAAATGCTTGCTAAGGGAAGTAATTACTAGAGTACTTCCTTTGGAGTTCCAGTAAAAATTTCATCAGACAATGGCAAGCACTTTTAGAACAAACTGATCCAACATCTTTCTGGTGCTTTGAAAATTGATTTGGAAAACACATTGCGTTTATCAAAATGCAGTCGGCTGGTGCATGGGAACATCTAAACCAGACCATCAAATAATTCAAACCGCCAAACAGGACTGAGCCCAATGGAAGTATTATGTGGTTTTCCTAACCTTTCTCTTTACAGGCCAGTTGAATGCTCTCTACAGCAGGTCGATGATCACATGATTGATTATATGAGTGCACTGTGCAAAACTCTTCAGTCTATTCATTCACAGGTGAAAGAGGTGTTGCCACTGAGTGCTGAGGGTCCTCTACACTCTGTGAAAGTCGGTGACTGGGTGGTAGTGAAAGCCTGTCGAAGGAAGGCTCATGGATCCACTGCTCACATTGCAAGAGAGAGACTGTTCCAGACAGCTTTGTGTCTAAAACTGAAGATCCAGGTGATCAGATTACGTGCTAGTAACCTCTCCCTGTTATGCCCAACGTCTCCTATGTAGTGCAAAACTCCACTAGGCAGAAGACGGTTGTTTCCATGCCACGAAAACCAACGCTGGCCCGGAGTAGTGGCCCAGAAGCAGATGCTTGTCGACAAGTTTGTTGTTGTTTCCACTGTTTTCCGTCTAGTGTGTTAAAATTTTCTTTAGGGAAACAGACAGGACTTTGACCTTTATGTTACACTTGTTCTTACTTATACTTCGTGCTCTCCTATCTTTATGAACAATTGTATTAGATTTTATGACATGTAGAGGTCATTGGAATCGTGGACATAGATCTAAATTCAGATCAACTAGTTCTGAACAGTTAGAATCTTTGTTTGACATTTTATGTTTAAAGGGAGGAAATGTGGTTTTGAGATCATAGTAGTACATAGTCAGGTGATCTATTATCACTCACATATACCATATGTATTTCATTTCATCATCATTCTCTTAGTAAATTATATCCAGGCTAACATACTACTAGACCTACGCACTTAATCAAAACATTCGGGTGGACTTTTACTGCTCCATATGAAGGAGACCACAAATCAGTTACTCCCCTTCAGCCGGAGTGGAACAAACTAGCTACTCCTCCGATCCCAAGTGTAGACCTTATCTGTTTTCTCTATGCTGGCCACAGTGAGTTATTGTTCAAGTGACCTCGAAGTTGTATACCAACTCGTTTGGGTATCTCCAAGTGTGAGGGGCTTCTAAAAAACATATTTGAGCTTCCTTCCTCTTCATTAATTATGCACGTATGTTAACGCCCTTTTGTTTATTCATATCACAGTTAGGTGTAACCAATGCGCTTCAATAACTTCTTTTTCTTCTGTGAATCAATGGAAAGTGACAACACCCCTTTGGGAAGATATATATGACCTTTTGTAACTTGGTCAACCTTCAGAGATCTCGGAGTATTTGCCAGGAGCTTCTCCCCGGCCGAAAGCTTTTCAATAAATATATTACTTTGGAGCATTAATAGTGATTTCTGCTTATTTAAAAAATGTCCACCATGGCTTAGTGTCAGTTTTAGGTTCAGCTCAGGTTTAGACTTGATTTAAAGTTAGGCTTGACATCAGTTTTAGGTTCAGCTGAGGTTTAGGCTTGATTTAAAGTTAGGCTTAGTGTCAGTTTTAGGTTCAGCTCAGGTTAGGCTTGATTAAAAGTTAGGCCTGACATCAGTTTTAGGTTCAGCTGAGGTTAAGAGTTGATTTAAAGTTAGGCTTAGTGTCAGTTTTAGATTCAGCTGAGGTTTAGGCTATTTTAAGCAGACCTTTGTAGGAAGATAAAGTAATGGGAGGTAAAATACTGGACAGATCAGGTGGTTATAGGAGAAGACTTTATTGTAGTTCCAGACGACTCAGTTGACCATCTTCCCTCTAGAGGGCAGCAGCATCTTTTTGATTATATTTTCAATAACTTAGTCTCCAATACTAATCTGACAAACTGTTGGAGGACAAGAAACCCCAATGCCAGACAGTACACCTGGTTTAATGCTTCTAATAATGCTCAGTGTTCAAGGCTACACTACTGGTTAATCTCTCACAATATGACGGATAGTATTTAAAGTTGTGAAATTTCAGCATCTCCTTTAACTAATCACTGTTCAGTTCCCTTCTTCCTCTCTTTGAACAAATGTAAATCACCTTTGAATTCAATTAGGAAATTTAATAGTAACCTTTTGCTTAATTGAAGATATTTCACTACTGGAAATTTCACCTTTGAACAAATGGGAGTGGTTTAAATGCAATGTTGGAGCAGCAGCAATTGGGACAGTATGCTTCTAAACAGATGAGGGTCCAACACTCACAACAGACACACACAGACTCGTTCAGCATTGATTAGGAAGTGAATATGGGTTGAATGCAGTGTATTAAGCTTAGCCTGTAGCTCAGCTAGTCTGTGCTGCAGCATGAATGAGGAGACAGAGGCTGCTTCTCTTTAGTGAACTGCATCTTTTCATTTCATTTAGACGGGCTGGAGCATGGTCGAAGAGAAGAACCAGGCTGAACCAGCAGACAGAGTCCAGCCCGTTTCTTTGTGCAGCTGGACACAACGCAGAGTCGTGGACGGGTATCCCGGATGTAAAGAGGACCGGCTACATTTATACACTGATCCATTAATAAAGACTTTTATCTTAGATTTTGTCTGAATAACTTAATACTTTTGTCTCAGTCCCTCTGACGCCTACTTTCCAGAATGTGTGAAAGTGTGTAAAAAAGAGAGAGAGACATTTTTAGGTCAAATAAAGTTTTTTTTTTTTTTTTTTTTTTTTTTTCGGTGGTTAATAAGAATGAGAATTATATCAGTTCAGTGGTATATTAATTTAATTTTGGAAACATCAAATTGACATTTGCGTTGTATGAAAGGTGTAGTTGTATTAAACGACAGAAACAGTCATTGTAGGAGATTAAACTAGACGCTAGGTGGCAGCATGGAGTCAGGAGTCAAATGCTTCAACAGCACTGAACTGTGTTAATACTCTGAAAAGCTTCTCAGTGAGCATCTCTACACCAAAGCTGCTCAAGTACTTCAAGTACATTGCTGCGCTAATGGCGCCCCCTGTGGAGAGTCTTAAGCTCGCAGGAGCCATTACAGCACAGTGTGTAATAAAAACTGAATCCAAATTTCTAAAGAATTTAATTTTTAAAGCATAAAGGAAAATGATATCACTCTCCAGTGTAAATTAGACCTTCCAGCAGTAAATATTCACTCAGCTTCTAGTTAAAGAAATATTTGAAGGCGTAGGGTTCAGTTAAACTGCTCACACCACCCAACCTAACCCCTCATATGAGTCGTGTTTTATGTTAAATTAAATATAGGAAATGTTACACAAGGAACGACAACAAATATTTACCATCTCACCCTGAATGTCACGAGAAGCGCCGGGAAGCGAGTCTTTAAAAAGGAAGCTGTTACTGACATATAATGATCGCTAGATGGCGATTCTTCCACGCATCATTCAGTTGGGTGTAGAGACTCTCGATATGCCCGGTGAGTTTAAACTGTTCACTGGATGTTCAAAAATAAAATTATTATAATTAAAAATATATTAAATAATCATATACATAAGAATAATCAGTGTAATTACAAATTACAAAAGTATATTTAAGTATTAAATAATTGTTTACTGTTGTCTACAGAATATTGTTTCTGAAAGATGACCCATGCCCCCTACTGTTACCATAAAGCTATAACTGTCAGGCCCTCGTTATCGTGCCCTCCCCCGGGGCGATCCCGAGCCGCTGCCCACAGGCCCAAATAGGGACTTCCTGATCGTGTCTGTTTATTTGTGTTGATTCATTGTTCATGTGTTTCACCTGGGACTGGGAGTAAGGAGAAAGGAGTGTAGTTCCCTTTGTTCTCTGCCGTGAATTGACTCGGCTGGAATCCCTGTGACGCTCTGGGATTCATCACGCGTTACTGGCGTGTTCAGCTCAGCTCTAGTTTTGCGGTCCATGTTTAGGAGAGATTCTCCGTCTGACTCGGAGGCAAGCGAGGTACGTTCGCTTCCTGCTCAGGTTCCAAGGCGACCTACATTTTAGGCAGTACTCTGCAGGTTCAGGTTAGGTCTGCCCTGCTTTCTAGTCTGGCAGCTGGCTCTCCAGCTACCCCTGTGTGTTTACGATACCATAGTCTGTTTCGAGAGGCAAGCGTGTTACATTCGCTTCCTGCTCAGGTTCCAAGGCGACCTACGTTTTAGTACTCTGCAGGTTCAGGTTAGGTCGGCCTTGCTTGCTGGTCTAGCGGCTAGTTCCCCAGCTACCTTCGTTTGTACACAGAGTTCAGCTCTGTCCTTAGTTTTGTATCTCCCCTCTCTGCCCAAGCGAGGCTTGTGGTTTTGTGTTCATCTCCCCTGTAGTTCTCCCCTCGTGTCACTCTCGTTCAGCTCCCTGCTCCTCCCAGTCCCGGGTTTGTTTTGTTCGCCATCTGATTTGTCGCGTTTTGGTTCTGTTCATGGTTTTGCCCATGTTGCTGCACTTTGCTGTTCATATCTCTTTGTTTTGTATTTGGTTAATAAAGTATCTTGCTTTGATTTCCATCTCTGCGAGTGTTCATCCCTTCAGGTCTGGCCGTACACGCCATGATAATAACATTAACAGGTGAACGTCATTCTTTTTTGAGGTTAATTTATTTAGATTTTCATTTGTTGTATTTAATAATCATTTAAGAAAGAGGAGAGAGGTCTGTAATTTTCATCATAGGTACACTTCAGCTATAATCCAGGAAATCACATTGTAGGATTTGTAAAGAATTTATTTGTAAATTTTGGTGGAAAATAAGTATTTGGTCAATAACAAAAGTTCAACTCAATACTTAGTAACATAACCTTTGTTGGCAATGACAGGTCAAACGTTTCCTGTCTTCACCAGGTTTGCACCCACTGTAGCTGGTATATTAAGCATGATTAAAAAACCCCATGTATCCAGGATGTACTTGGATTACCTGGATGTCATGCAAGCTAGCAGACCAAGAAGCATTCTGGTCAATAAGACAAACAGATCTTCCATTAACTTCTGTTATTAGACTGTACTATTACACTGCATAGTGTTAGAAGGGTGAGCTGAACTGTATTGATTACTTAAGTGCTGATTTAACACTGGGAACGTTACTGTGCATGTAGTCTTTATAAGTCAGAAGTCAGAGGTTTCTTAATAACAAAAACTAACTGGCACCATTAATGATCAGAGACTAATCACATTCCTTTAACAGACGCCCTGGAGAGCCCAAAGCTCACCCTAAACACCTCAAACTCGTCTCACCTGGGGAAGCAGTCCAGTACAGCTGTGACCACTGTAACATCTTATACAAATCAGACAGGAGCAACTCCATCAGCATCACTGTGGGTAAGAGAACAGAGAATGACTTTATAATAAGCTCGTCTGACTGCAGTAGTAGTAGCAGCTTTCTGTAATCATATGTGAGCAGCACGGATTGCTACTGGCTGTCTAAAAACGTCCATAAAAAAGTGTGCCACTACTGGATTCACACCCGGCCAGTTTTGTGCTTAGCATGTGCTGCTCTGTTTAGAGAACAGGTATGGACTATAAGAAGTTATAAGAACCAATGAAAATTAAAGAGAATATTATATTATACTAATTAGCGCTAAATCAAGAATTCTGTGATTTACACTATATGGACAAAAGTATTTGGACACCTGCTCATTCATTGTTTCTTCTAAATGAAGGATATAAAAAAAGTATTTATCCTGCTTTTGTTGGAGTAACTGTCTCTACTGTTCAGGGAAGAAGGCTTTCTACTAGAGTTTGGAGGAGCATTGCTGTGAGGATTTTATTGCATTCAGTGACAAGAGCGAATTTGCTGCAGCCCAACATCTCCTTCAGTGCTTCACCAGTGTTTCACTGGTGGCTTGAAGGGCCTGAAGTGACCAGGAGCTACAGCTCCATCATCTGCTCCGTTCAACCGCAGTATCCAGGAGGCTCCTTCCACCTGGAGTTCAGTGGTGAATCCAGCATCACCAAAACTCAGTCAGCTGTTAACCACTCCACCACCTTCTCCTTCCCTGAGGCTGATTATGTCCACCAGGGAAACTACATTTGTGTTTATGAAGTAACTGTGTCTTCACACTCTTTTAGATCCTCCAACACGGAACTCTTGGCCGTCACTGTGAAAGTTACAGTAATAAGATGAGCTCATCATTTTTCTGGACTAGTTCTCCTGAAGTGTAAATGTTCCGACAGTTTTGGTTCCCATCATCAGTTTTTCAGCAGCAGCAGCAGGACTGTTACTCGTATCAGTGCCGATCATTGTTTTCCTCAAAGGGAGAAATAAGCAAAAACTGCAGAAAGCTGAGAAGACGTATCGTAGACACTGTGAGTACTTTCTGTTCAGAGGACAGTTTACTGAGGTACATTGAAACTCATAGAAGGTAAACAGAGAGTAGATACACGTGTCCAAATGTTTGTGGACACCTGCTCATTCATTATTTCTTCTGAAATCAAGGGTATTAAAAAGTATCTTATTTTCTTCTCTGCAGAACGAACACGGATGTGAGGATTACCACCCCACCTCATCCCAAACTTCCCAACTCATCCCAAACTCCCCAACTCATCAACTGCCCAACTCATGAAGCATCATCCATTATATTTTGAAGACATTTTATAAAATCTATAAGAAATCCCAAAAAGAAACATTCTTCTTGCAGACTACTTTGTTGAGTTGTTGTGGATCTCTATATTGAGAAGAAACAATGAGCATGAGCAGGTGTCCCAATACTTTTGTACCTAGTTACATAGTGTACCTAGGTACTGTGCAGAATGCCTTTTGGTAAAAATGTACTGATATTAAAAAAATAATAATTTAATCAGGCAAGGAACCATGTAAAATTCAGTAGTTCTTTGATGTGTCATGGTTTTATAAAGAGGCCTTTAAGAACCCCCTTGTTTAAAGTGTAGAGAAATGTGCTGCTGTAAAAGATGGTTAACCACTGAAAAGATGTATTTATTTATTTATTAATTTATCTATCCACACAATTCTTCAGGTGCCAGAGCCCCGGCGGGAAATGAGGAGACTGAGGGGGAGGAGGATGATGATTATGAAAAAAGCAGAAATCGCTCTTCAACAAAGAGAGGACTCTAATCTGGTGCATCCTGTTACACTTAGTAGTCTAATGCCTCTCTGGTTCGTCAGACTGGAATCTGATTGCTTAGTGGGATGGAATCTGCTAATTCACTTATTTCCCAGTAAAGGCAGGGGATTTGGTTCTACTGGGAGGGACTTTGGATGTACTGAGAGGAGTTAAGGTGGTACTGGGAGGAGTTACGCTTGTACTGGTGGTGATTTTGTTTGTACTCGCAACGGAATTCTGGTTGCCCTGGGAGGAGTTGGGGTTGTATTGAACCAGGTGTAAGAGAATTAAAGAACTCTGGAATTAGAGAAGGGTGGAATTCTGGTGGCTTTTGCTTTGTGGGAGAAGACCAGACCCTCCTCTGAAAAGTGAAGCTAGGACTGAGAGATGTGGCAGAGTTAAGTTTTAACTGTATTGTGACAGGATCAGGATCACCTGTTTGAGGAAGAAGATGGAGGATGAAGATGATTATGATGAAAGTGGAGAAACAGTTCTTCCAGAGAAAGAAGATTCGGTGACTCTGATGATGACTACATCAATGTAGATGCTGATGTGTGAAAACCAGCGTTGGAAAATCAGCAGCAGGTGAATGTTTATGTAAACTGTGTAGAACATCATAGTCATTTGTGTCAGTACTGGTTATAATATTGGAAATTGACTTATTTTCCCATCTTTCAGGTTCCTGCCCACTTTGCAGTTCACATAACATTGACATTTTGTGGCTAAAATTGTGTCGTAAACCAGTTTTTCATTTGTGTGTTCTGCCAAACACACACACACGACTGCCCATGTGGAGATTGAATCCTCTGAGTTCTCATAATAGTCTTCATCATCCATCTCAGAGTTCTCTGATGAGGACTACATTAATGTAAACTAGATAGTGGTGATGACGTACTCTGACCAGAAAAGTCAAGAGGTCTTCATACACATTCAGCCACTAAGCTCAGAGGAGCAGACGCTGTTCTGCTCTCCACAGCTGTACAGAGTGATTCTCTGAGTCACTGTAGCCTTTCTGTCAGCTCCAACCAGTCTGACCATCCTCTGTTGACCCTCTCCTAGTAACAACGTGTTTCCGTCTGCTGAACTGAATGTGTTTTCTTTATTAAATCTCTGACTGTCTCAATTCCAGAAGAGGTGAGAAAAGCATCTTCAAGCACCTGCTGAAACACTTTCTAGTGACAGATGTGAGTAACTGGGGCAGCGTCACTGCTCACACATTCAGACAGGAGGGACAGTGTGGAGGAGGCCGGCTGTGGTTTTCCTTCTGGGCTTTGCATGTGCTGCTATGTTGTTGATGCTCGGTGTAAAACATTAAGGAAAGGCCACACAAATACAAATCAGCTGGCCCTCCTGTTGGCTACCTGGAGAACTAGGGGCATGTCTGCAAGTGATTGCTGTGATTGTCTAAGTTCAAAAATCAGTTCAGTTTCAAGTAATGAATAAAGGACATCATTATTATTACTGTTGTTGTTGTTCATTTATAATTAACAATAATGGCAATATAAATATATTTAAATATTTAAAACTGTAAACATAACCGTTATTATTAATAGTAAAATAAATGATATAAATGAATTGTGTAAATACAGTGTAATACCTGTAACTGTCAGGCCCTCGGCACGCGCTCAGCAGCCGGCTTCCCTCATTAAGCGGATCAAGGTCAGCTGGGACTGGAGCTTCTTAAGCCGTCGCTTTGTTTTCTCTCGTTGTCGTGAATCAGCTCTGTTACAGCCTCTGTAGCACTGCGCTCTACGCTCTGCTCAAAGAGGAAGCAGACTGATCCTGTCGTTGCCTGTTTGGTCTTATGTCTGTTATCCTTGTTGCTCTGTCTGCTCTGCTAATCTAAGCCTTGATGCCTCCCTGTTTTACTGAAGTCTTGCTTCTCTGTTTTTCCTTCATTATTTTGGTTTGTTGGTTTTTCTGCTTCCAGGTTTCTGTTCATTGTTTTTTTCAACACCTCGCTTGTGTTCTTTCTCCTGGCCCGAGCTCCGTCTAGTGTTCTGCTTTTGTTTGATATGTTTCTCGTTTTCCTGAATACTGCTCAGCTTCCTCCCAGTCCCAGCTGTGTTACTGTGTCCAGTTTGAGTTGTGAGGTTTGGATTTTGTTTCTGGTTCTGTGCATTAGATTGCTGTTCTCCCGGTTGTGCTTTGCTTTGTTGTGTCTGTTTACTTTTGCCCAGGTTACATTAAAGTCCTGCATCGACCATCCCTGCAAGTGTTTCCTTGTGTTCACTGCCACGTCTGACCAGGTATGACAGTAACTAATAAATTATTTATTAGCATTATTATTATTGAAAACAACTGTATCATGAAAACATCGCATCTGTAATACATAAAGGAAATTATTATTGTGGTTGTCATTATTTATTAACAATAATAACAATGGCAATATTTACATATTTAATGTGCTAAAATGCCTTAAGATGAAACGATTAGCCTCGTTAATAAGTGAGTCTATGACTGGAGCTGCTGCTGCAGATATGATGTCTGACCTGTAGGTGGCGCTGCTGAGTCGCTTTTCATCCTGAATCAGTGTAATCTCTGTGAAACTGGACTGACTACATATGTCTCTTTACCCTGAACTGTCTCCATTATGTTGTGCTAATAACCACAGTATGAGGAGGCCTGGAGAAAATGACCTTAATGTGGTTTCAGACTGACCTAAAGTGACCTTCACCTTTAAGTTCCATAATGAGTGTAAACAGTCCTTATTTCCCAACATGAATCCAGATCAAATTTACCCAGACCCAGATTCATTTTAGAAACTATGAACTGAAACTCCATGGCAGCATTTGAAAACCATTAATATGCAACATTATGGGCTGTTTAATTTAGACGTCTAATAGACTGTAGTGTCTAAATGATCAACTCCGGCATATATTAAATATAACAGCAGTTTATTTGTTCTTATCTCCTGCTCTCCGGGACCCTCACCTCACTTGGCCTTGGAGGCAATCTCCCTGCACCCTCCCACAAGCCTTTGCAAGGTCTAGGCCACAGAGACCAGCTACAGTTTGTTTCTTTAGTTCCAGTGCATTTAAACATTCAGTTCAAGTGAGGATTCTACAGATTTATCAATTCTTCTGTTTACAGACCGTCACTCTTCCTTGTCATGAACTGAACTACATCCAGTTTTTTCACATATTTTTTATTTTAAGATATGGTTCTTCTCATCCCACCTACCACCTGGGAGTCCATGTTCATATATTTTCCAAGTATCGGTCAATAGATGCTCTAAATTCAGTTCAGGATGAGAAGATTACAGAGAGGATGTAATGAACACAAGATAAGGGGTAAAGATAAATTTACCATAACAGTTTAAGTGTTAAATGTGTGTTCCCCTTTTACTCCCATACTGAATTTACATATATATGGTCACCTGAAGTAATTCATAATTAATATACTGGCCCGAGTAAGATCTTCCTGTCTTGAGTATTCCATCAGAAACCTTTAATCAGCATTAGTGAACAGTTCAGGTTTTTTTTGTATTGACTTCTGCTTTTGTATTGACTTTTACTGTTTTGACTTCTACATAGCCTGGTATACTTAGAGACTAAATCTATAACCACTAGACTACTATAATAACACACAAAGAATGACTTAAAGTAAAGTAACAGCAAATGTTACATGTATTATGATTATTATTATTATTAGTGGAAAATAAGGGATTAAAGACTGCACACACTGCTTTCAGAATATAGAAGAGTATATATATGATATACAAGCTTTGACAGCCCTAGTTTCTCTAAAGCAGGAAAGTACAAGCAGTTGGCGTCATCACTCGGTTATATGTTCAAAGTGTCAACAAGTAATAAATAATAGGAAAAGGGAGTGATATTGAAACATTGGCAAAAAACAAAATAGATAAAAGGGGAAAAAAGCCTTATAAAATCAATTCAAGTTTATTTATAAAACACTTTTCACAATGAATGTCATCACAAAGCATTTTAACAGAGATATGGGTATAAATACCTAGAATAAAACCCAGGAATAAAAACAATAAATCAATACTGAATTAAGAGAATATGAAAATGTGCCGTCAAGCCATAAAAGACGAAAACATGAGTAAAAAATGTTGAAGTCCAGGCAGGTATGCATGTTCATGCAGTGAGGTGAGGGTGAATCAACACGAGGCTCTAGATCAGGACAGTGGGTAGTAGGGTAGTAGAGAGCCAGGTCTGGTGGTACAAGGATGGAACAGCTGGAACTGGGCATCCTAATACATGGTAGAGAGAGAGAGTAAAAACAGAAAGGAGGGGGAGTTTAGGAGATCCAATAGGTAGGGTGGAAGTCAGATCACGGCAAGCTGGGAGGGGGAAAAAAAAAAAAAAAAAAAAAAAAGAAGTAGTAAAGGTTTCAAGCCAATTTCAATACAGTGTAATACCTGTAACTGTCAGGCCCTCGGCACGCGCTCAGCAGCCGGCTTCCCTCATTAAGCGGATCAAGGTCAGGTGGGACTGGAGCTTTTTAAGCCATTGTTTTCTCTCGTTGTCGTGAATCAGCTCTGTTACAGCCTCTGTAGCCCTGCACTACAGAGAAAAAAAAAAAGAAGAAGTCAAGGTTTCAAGCCAATTTAAAACACATCTTAGATAAAACAAGGCCTTGATTCACAGGGAAAGTCCTGACTACATAAACATACTCAAAGGATTGGATACAATAAAAATGTCCTTTCCTAAACTCAGGCCTCTTCTGCCACAGGACTTACTGTACAAATGACACGGGTAGAATTGATCAAGGTCATAACAGTAGAGACAGAATTGTGGCCAAAATACATTTGCAAAGAAACAGACATATCTACCACTCAGAGAAAAAGGCCTCGAATGAACAGGATAATACAGCAGCCACCGAGCACAAGCACTGCAATCCATATGATCAGCTCAGAGTCCATAAACATTTTCCATTTACTAAACATGGATTTCTATCATCCCGTAAGACTGGTGTCCTCACCCCTTATTTCAGTCCTGAAGCACTGTGGCTGTAAAAGCTACATAGGACAACCACATGCTGTCATTTCCTAAAGTAGTGTTGGTAAGAGTCTCGAACGTGAGAACAGCTCAGCCAGTTTGGATGAAACACTTTGTTTTAAACACAGAATCTCACAAGAGACATCGGTATGACTGACTAATTAAACATTAGGTGATGCATTGTCCTTGTGTGTGAAAAAGGATAGGAACCAGATTCCTGGGGGGCTGAAAGGAGGTCAAGAGTGCACAATGTTCTGGACCATTTTACTCAGAAAGTGTTGTAAATAGTCCAGAGTTCAATCCTGTTCTGGGTGCATTCCCAACCTACAAATCCATTTCTGTTCCACCACAACTGAAACAAAGCGTTCTGGGTCAGATCTTGAAGGTGGTGGGAAGCGAGCAATACAATCAGTCCAATGCAGTTGTTTACAGGGTGCTGAGACAGGAATTCTCCTGTCACAGTCTTTGTCCTTCAGAGCTAAAAGTTTAACTGTGGCGTGTCAGCGTTATCGCAGGCAGCCAAGGCGGCGCTAGGATCACACCTTAGGCTGTGTTGTCAACGTAGGATGGAGTCAGGATGACTGTTTGCCAGCCGTTGCCATTGACTCTTCAGATGGTCATATCATCTGATCACATGCACCTTAAAATCCTAACAATAAAAGTGTCACTCAGGTCATTTGAAGTATAAGAACTGTACAGAACACACTGATTATTGATTGTTACAGACCTATTCTACAATAGACTGAGTTCTACACAACTCTACACAATGACAAAGTGAAAGCAGGGTTTTAGACATTTGTGGTAATTAAAAAATAAAATAAATAAATAATAAATTTAAAATCTCATATGTACACAAGTTGAAGAAAAAAACCTTGAGAGGAACCAAGACTCAAAAGAGTAACCCATTCTCTTCTGCTCAACACAGGATAGCACAACACGACAGAACAAGAATAAAAATCAACAAAGAAACAGTAGTGAATTTTAAGAGCTGCTGCAAATGTGACGTCAAGCCAAAAATGATGGGAGTGCAATGTGAAAGTGTGTGCAGGTAAACAGTCATGTGCACAGCTATGCAGTGAGGTAAGAATGACTCAATATAAAGACGCAGAGCAAGACAACATATTAGTGGGAGGAGCGCAGCAAAACAGGAGGGTTTACAGTGGGACAAGGCTGACCCAGAGGGTAGGCACCAGCACCCAACCATGAATGAACTCACGTCAGCAGCGAGCAGCTCAGCATATGAGGACAAAGAAAAAAATTAAGAAAGGAATTTAGGAGTATGAGTAGACTGGTGTACAACCTGTAAACGTAGCTTAGAAAGACAATAATAATCAGAACCTATAATCAGATCAGGACAAAACAGTGTTAGTATGAAAACAGGCTACAGCAGCATGATTAGAATACTGAAAGTGTGCCCAGAACAGCAACAGGACATTTATTCCAGAGTTGGAGGTTCTTCCCCAAGAGTTGTCCAGAAATGTACGTTACCGGTTGTAAGGTTTAAGACGTTTTTTCAAGATGCTGTGGGGACAATCGAGAGACTCAAGTCAGAAGAAGTATTTTATAATCAAAGTGGATATTAACTGGAGTCCAGTGCAGGGATGAGAGAATAGACATACGTGGACACAAAAGCCGCTGCATTCTGAACTTATTTAATGACCCTGAGCTTATTTAAAGATTTACATTAACTTCCTACCATAGCAGCATTACATTAATCCAATCTTGAGGTTATAAATCTATATAAATTTAATAGTGTGTGCGACTGAGTGAGCTCATTTGTGTTCTGTTCTGTTTTATTTTTTTTATATACATTTTCCTTTGACTTGTTTCATAAATTCAATATCACCTGAACTTACCTGGAAGTATTCAGCTATGTGCTTGTGGTGAAGCGTCCTTCACATCTGCTTGAAGCCACACTACCACATCACAGCCAGCCAGCCAGAGTTGCAGGTGGACAGACAGCGAGCTACAGATTTGTAGATGGGTAAAATAGAACGAGCTGCAGATGAACAGAAAAACAACCACAGAGCTGCAGATTTAAAAACAAACACAGTTGCAGACAGTCAGGAGTTGCAACCAGAGTCTAAACAGAATGAATTGCAGATTTATAACCAGAGAGGTATAGATTGACAGACAGCCAGAGATGCAGAAGGACTGAAAGCCAAGGGACATACATACAAGTCAAACAGAGTTGCAGATGCATAGTCGGAAAAACAGTCAGCCAGTCAACCAGAACTGCACATTGAAAGAAAGTTGCCACTGAATTGCCACACAGTTGCAGATGGATACAACCAGCCAGAGATGCAGATAGTCAGACAGTTTCACATGAATACAGCGTTTCATATGGATACACACAGCCAGAGTTGCTGCCAACGCCTTAGCAGGATGAATTGTAGAGTTTTAGATGAAGACAGACAGAGATGCAGAACGGTAAGCAGCCAGCGAGCCAGCCAGCCAGAGTTGCACAAAGACAGCCAGTCCAGCCACAGAATCACACATGGAAAGAAAGCCAGCCAGCCACAAAGTTGAACATGGACATGCAAACAGTGCCACACACAGTTGCAGACAGACACAGTTTAAAATGGACAGCCACCCAGTCAACCAGTTGCAGATGGACATACAGCCAGTCAGAGTTGAAGCCAGAGTCTAAACAGAACCAATTGCAGATTTATAAACAGCCAGAGTTGCGGAGCGAAATACACACTGCCAAACAGTCAGAAACAGTCAGTCACACAGTCAGAAAGACAGCCAGCCATAGAGTTGCACATTGTTAGACAGCAATCCATTGAACTGCACATGGATAGACAGCCAGCCATCAGAGTTTAAACAGAACGCAACAGAATTGCAGATTCATAGACAGCCAAAGAGTGCTGATGGACATACACACAGCCAAATATAGTTACAGACGCACAGTCAGAAAGACAGCCAGCCACAGAGTTGCACATGAATGGACAGACAGAGCCTAGGCAAAACCAGTTTTAAAAACTGTGATGGAACTATGCTAAACAAGTCCTTTTCAGTAACTGAAGCAGGTATGCTTTGGAGCTGGTGCACCATTCATTAACACAAAAAGCTGTGGTTAGAGAGTGTGGTGCAGGGTAGATCATCTGTTACATGAATCAGATCTTTAGGGTGAGTCGGTAGGGAGATTATATGCCTTATATGTAAAGAGAGCTACCTCGGATTAAAAGTTGGACTGACACACAGACACTGAAAGTTGCAGATGGATGGACAACCAGCCAGAGTTATAGATGGACAAAGAGATAAAGATAGACAGACAGTCACACACTGTTGCAGATGGAATAGATAAAAAGACTTAGCTTTTTATCATAAATATGCCGCCACGACCAGACCTGTAAAGAAAACTGTAATAGTTAAAACCTGGGGGAGTGGATTCATTCAGGGCCATGTATTCATTAGACATGGTGAACTAAGGTGGTTATCCCTAATATTGTCATTGATAATGTTTGGTTACAATGTGAGGGACCGACACAGGTTAGATACTGCAGGGTTTGTCAGAAATATGAGCTAGACAATTTTTAACACAAGCAGAGCAATGGCAGAATTAATGATGGGAATAAAGTAAATCATGTAAATCACTTACCTGACTGGTGTGACTGGGTAGGGCCAGTCAGTCCTGGCATAGCACCTTCTTGATGTTCCCAGAGAGCTCAACAAACCCCAGGGAGCACAGATGAAGCCTTTCTTTGCAGCCAGCAGTGGAGCGTGAAGAGTTGGCTGAACGGCTTGCTCATTTATCAGTATATGGGCATGGAGCTAGAGATGACGATGCTGGCAGCGGTCTTCTTCCATATGTTGTCTGGGAGTGTGCAGTAGTGGTCCTCCAGGACACTGGCACCTTGGAGTTACCTTTTGTGACAGATATTAATTAGTGTTTTAGAAGACAGTCTCCAACAATGAGAACACCACCCTGAGTAGTTGTCCTTCGCTGAAGATAAAGTGCTGAGGACATTTTACCGGTTTCCCTGGTCACGCTGACTCTCCCAGGGCCTCTCCACTGCCACCGTATTCCTTGAGTAAACACAGGGGTTAGTAAGTTAGTAAAGAACAATAATGTAAAGTAACACACTAGATAACACCAGGATTAAAACTGGCTAAGAAACAAGCCAATGCTAATGTTAAAGAAAATGAAGAAATGCCTAGGAGTAACAAGCAACATGAGAGGTCTTGCGGACAGAGGAGATTAAGATGAACCTATATTAGAAAAATTGTGTGCTGCTCACTAGCACTTGGAGGGGGGTTAAATTGTCTGCAATCACTCCTTTATTTACATGTAGACCTATTAACCCATTCCCAATCATGGCTTTGTAGCTCATCCTCAGGTAAAGGAGAAAGAGTGAGAAGAGAACAATCCACTTAAAGTTATTTGGTTTACTACACCACAAACCCCCAAACCCAATCAAAAACCCTAACATTCAAACAAACATACAGTCCAATACACACTTTGACGCAGATGACAGCAAAGTACAACCTTCAGCTCCAGCAGATGGACGTTACAACAGCCTCCTTGAATGCTTTAATTAATTGTGAGATCTGTAAGAAGCAACCAGAGAGATTTAAGCGAAAATCAAACATGGTGAAAAGGTTTTCTGTAAAATGAATGTCATTGTATGCTCTCAAACAGTCTGGAAGAACCCGGGGGTGCATTATGATCTAGATAAAAATGGCTTTACACTAGATGACCATTGTGTCCAAAACAAGCACACTGAAATCAGGAGGATAATACTAATAATCTGGATTAAGGATCATTTACCAGTTTTCCTACCCTGAGGATGAAGAATCTGGATTAATTCTAATAAGGTTGTTCGGTTTTCTGACGTTCTAATTACAAATCATGTGAGGGACAGACAGTCTCGATACTGCAAGATTTGTCTGAAACATTGAGTGACACTGATATTATTTTTTCTGCTTGTATTAAAAAGTAATATCGCACACACACACACAGACACACAGACACACACCTGCCAACTGTCCAAATCACCAAGAATGAACGACGGACCCCAAGCGGCCTCTTCGATCCTTGAGTCTGTCTTTTTCGGAAAGGTGTCCAGAAGTGTGCGGCAGTGCTCCTTCAGGGCCTCGCTGAGTCAGGTGGAGAACAGTGGAGAACAATGATGCTGAAGGTGTCACACTGCCGAAGCACCAAAGGAAGCCTGTTCAGGACACAGGCACCTAGAAAACAGGAGACAGCGGCGTCACTCTTTGGGCCCAAAATGTAAGTGTTTCACAGTGGAATCTCCAACAATGAGAACACGACGACTCTCCCAGGCTGCCTCCGGCCTCGTCTTCCATCTGTGGAGTTTGGTCGGTCTCTACAACAGCAACTAGATCTGCGGTTCAAGCAGGACGAGCTCCATGCAGAGCATCTGGAGATCTTGTTCCTCCGCGGTCGCCATGTTCCTCGAGGGTAAACACAAAGACAGAAATGCAAAAGTCAGTTAGTGAGGAAAAAGTACTGTACAGTAACACAGATAGCAGATAGCACAGGGATTACAAGACAAAGCCAATATTAAGGCAATAAAGTAGGGATAGTTGCTCGACTCTGAGTCGAGCTTTCAAAGCAGGACCGCATCGAAACAGCAATTTGGAGTCTTGCTCAAAATACTAGCTGGTCCTATAGATCCAGTGTGCAAAAGAGGGTTATAGACACACTCTGGTGAGAGCTATCCAACTACTGTTTTTGGGTTGTTCCAATAGACAAAGTATGAAAGAACCATTAAAAGAACTGGTGGATGATTGCATGTTTTGTTGTGTTTTCAGTGGGTTTGTGGTGCAGTAAGCAAAAAAACACTTAGTGGATGGTTCGCTCTGCATTTTTTTCTTATTAGTTTGAAGACGACTTACAAAGCCACAACCATTACTACATGTACAAGACCTGATCCAAGTTGGACCGTCAGTAAATTGTCACAGTTCATTTGGGTCAGACAAGAACAACACTGGACTGCAGTCAAGCATGTAAGGAGGTACTTAAAGGCTTCAACTGATCATGGACTGTGTTACCAGAAGAGAGGAGAGAAACAGTGATCACCAATATGCACCTGTGAAAATACCTGAAGACAATCAAGAAGCAATCACTCTTTCCATGAACCCTGTATGGTGACAAAGATGAAGACACGACCACATTAGACACCACTTCATTAGATCAGTGCTCCATGAGTGTTAAATAACTGAACACTGTCCCACAGCAGATATGGTTATGAAAAAGCCAAACCTTTTAAAGATGAGAGTATTTGGATCAGTATACAACACTTACAAACATGACAGATAGAAACGAGACTCAAAATGAGAAAGGGAATCTGCCCATCATACCTAGTCTACTATCCAGACACAGGGAAAGTCAAACACAGACTGGTGACATTTCTTACAAAGTGTGTTACTGAACACCAAACCCAGACTGACCAGTCAATAGCAAATGACTTCCAAGAAGAGAGATTTGTATCCCCATGGCAACAGCTAACCGTGTCCAGTTCCAGAAGAGGTAAAAGAGTTTCAAACTGACGCTTAAGATTGTGTTTAAACAAAGGTTGACATAGCACACGCCATTCAAAGAGAGACAGGAAAGCACCTCAGTATTTAAGCTGACTGTGTGTCAGATATTAAAGACCAGATACTGAACAATACTGACTACTGTTACAGGGTCTGTAATGTACCACAGAGCTTCAAAGAGGTGTTCAACAAAATCACAGTTTGACTTGATGCAGATGACCTTGAGCTCCACCAGGTGGACGTTACAACATCCTACTTGTATGCACAGATTGATGGAGAGATGTGTATGGAGCAACCAGAGGGATTTAAAGGAAAGACAAATACGGGTGAAAAGGTTTTCTGTAAACTGAATAAGTCACTGTATGTTCTCAAAGCATCTGGAAGAACCTGAAACATGATTATCAAGATAAAAAAGGCTTTACACAGAACCTAGATGACCATCATGTCTTCAACAAACACCCTGAAAACAGCAGGATGATACTGATAATCTGGGTGAGGATCTCATCATTGCTGCCAGAAACAATTACTTACTCATGGAGGTGAAAAAAAGGCAAACAACATTCAAGATGAAGGAAAACTGAACTATTTTCTAGGTACTGATTTGGATCAAAGTCAAGGAGCAGTAAAGAGGAGTCAAAAGAAGTACACATCAAAAGTACTAGAACAATTTGGTATGTCTGCTAAGGTCAACCCCATGTAGACAAAAGTCACAGTGTAACAAGTAGTGATTCTGTTGATCCTACAAGATCTCACAAAACAGCAGGTAGATTGATGTATGTGAAGAGCCAAAGGTGTGTGTGTGTGTGTGTGGGGGGGGGGGGGGGGGGGGGGGTATTAGGCAGCAAGGAAGCTTAGTAATGTGGACAAATTCAGGCCTCACTGTATTGAAGACCCTTATTCAAGGAACATAAGGTTCTAATACTCATTGCAAGTTTTTCCATGGTTCCATTTTTTATATATTCATGTTGTGTGTAGGTTTTACTCCTTACAATTAACTTGCTCCCCATATGGCTATTGGGATCAACTTTACACAGAGGACTCAGAGGGACAACGGCAGCATTCCTGAATGGAATCACAGAAACTCCAACCAAGGACTTCCCTGGTTTAGAATTTCCATTCATAAGGAAACACCCAGGATTTATAAACTGTCTTCAGAGAGAAGGACATCTGAAGTAAAAAACACCTCGGTGAGAGCTACTGTTTTCAATTGTTCCAATGGACACCAAGTATGAAAGAACGGTTAAAAAAAAACTGGTGGATGTTTGTGTGTTTTGTGTTTTTACTGGGTTTGTGGTACAGAACAAAAATACATTTATATATTCATATATTCTTTTCTTTTTAATCTAAAGACGACTTAAAGCTGCAACAGTTACAACGTGTACAAGATCTGATCCAAGTTGGACCGTCAGTAAATTGTCGCAGTACGTGTCTGAGCCAAATGAACAACACTGGACTGCAGTCAAGCATGTATAAGGGAGGGTGGGGAGAAACTGACACTTGAGGCACACAGTGATGCAGATTCAGCATCAAATACAGAAGACAAACAAAGCACAACAGACTCCGGTTTTAGTTCAACTAAAGACGGTCCTCTTACTCTCTGCTCTCTACATGTGAAGGAGAATATATGGCACTGTCTGCAACCACTAAGGAAA
Source organism: Salminus brasiliensis (assembly GCF_030463535.1). Classification (NCBI taxonomy): domain Eukaryota; kingdom Metazoa; phylum Chordata; class Actinopteri; order Characiformes; family Bryconidae; genus Salminus; species Salminus brasiliensis. Next base: position 17,096,612 of record NC_132900.1, read on the forward strand.
GCTTGTACCTCACAGCTACTAAATGCCATGAACATGTGATTTCCAATATTTTCACAGGTGCATATTGGTTGACAACCAAGAAGCAAAGAACTCTTCACAACAGGGGCTTAAATAGCTGTTTGAAACCACCTCTATACGACATGCTGCCACAGAGAAAGCCTAACCTAGACTCAAAGTGTGAAAGGGAATCTTTGTAGGGTAAGAACAGTCCATCATACCTAGTCTACTATCCAGACACAGAGAAAGTCCATAAACACAGACTGGTGAAATTTCTTGGTGTGTGTTACTGAACACCAAACCCAGACTGACTGTGTGTCAGATATTAAAGACCAGATACTGACCAATACTGACTACTGTTTCAGGGTTTGTAATGTACCACAGAGCTTCAAAGAGGTGTTCAACAGAATCACAGTTTGAGTTGATGCAGATGACCTTCAGCTCCACCAGATGGACGCTACAACATCCTACTTGAGTGCTTTAATTAATTGTGAGATGTATATGGAGCAACCAGAGGTAAATACAGGTGAAAAAGGTTTTCTGTAAACTGAATAAGTCACTGTATGCTCTCAAACAGTCTGGAAGAACCTGTAACAACATGTTGTCTGATTATCCAGATGAAAATAACTTTACACATAAGCTAGATGATCACTGGGTCTACAACAAACCCCCTGAACACAGGGTTAGATGTTCATCATTAAGTACAGTAAGCTAACTGTGATGCTGTTGGTTATCATGATCACAGGTGTGTATTTATTGTCTCAGGAACAGACTGGCTCCTTTACGAGTGTGTTGCTACAGTATCTGTACATAAAGGCTCTATATAACATGACATGAGGTCAGAAGTCCATCATGAACGCTAAAAGCCTCCACAAACTTCCAGAGGGGCTGATTCTATGTCCCCCACCAATGTGAAAATCACTCCTAGGCCTTGATTCAGAGCTCTGTATTCACTAGGTTTTGATCAAGTTTCACAGAGACATCGTGAACTAAGGAGCTGATCAGTCAGAACTTCACTGACCGTGATTTCTTTAGGGGCTAGAGATCCTATATTTAACAGCCCAGATTCAATACAGGAGCTGCTTGTACTCGGAAAGCTGAATGAATCTGGATCAATTCTAATAAAGTTGATAAAGACGATTTTCTGACGTTACGATTATAAATCATGCGGGGACACAGACACAGTCTCCATACTGCAGGGTTTGTCTGAAACACTGAGTGACACTGATATATTACTTTTTAATGCAAGCAGAGAAATCACAGAATTAATGCTGATCAAATCGAGGAAATCCTCTTAAACTAACCTGACTGGTGGGACTGGGAAGGGCCAGAAGCCGCGACGCTGCCGCTGAGGGAAGCCGCCTGCCGACGTCCAGAACACGAACACCTGGAGAACAGGAGACCGTGGCGCTGCTCTTTGGGCTCCGATACTCTGAGGAGTTTTACAGTAGAGTCTCCAGCAATGAGAGCACCGCCCTGAGGAGCTGTACTCGGAGCCGGAGCAGGTGAAGGAGAAGTCGAAGAGCTGTGGTGGTGGAGGAGCCCTCGACTTTTTCGACCACGCCGACGCCCCCAGACCCTCTCCGGTGCGGGAGTGGCTGTGACGATCCTCGGGGTCTTCCGCTCCGGTAGCGCTGGAACTGAGACCGCCGCGTTGGAGACGTCGCGGGCTGCCTCTGGCCTCGTCTTCTGTCGGTGGAACTCGGACTGCCGGTCCAGCTGGACGAGCTCCAAGCTGAGCGTCTGGAGAGCTCGTTCCTCCGCGGTCTCCATGTTCCCCCACAGTAAACAGACAGAAACACAGACGGTCAGCGAGACAGAGGACTGTACAGTAACACAGCCAGCTGCTGTAATCCTCGAGCTCTCTGCTCCCTAAGATCAGTAAGACAGAGCTGAGAGTAAAGACTATAAAGGAGAGTCGGTCGCTCGACGCTCTGAGTCGACTCACGTCTCGAACAGCGGTTCAGAGTCTCGCTCAAAAAACGGAAATCACGTGATCGCTGGAAGCGAAGCTTCGTTACGTCACTGAAACAAATCACGTGCCAACGCGCGTCTGAAATGTGTACTTAAATAAAATATAAATGTATAAAATCAGTGAATTTGGTTGACTTTCATTTTAAGAGAAATATTTGAACATCAGGTGTTGTTTCCAAACCGACAGAAGAGATAAAAGTCCTTGACAAACCTCCGTATTCGAGGGTTTTTAACCTTAGACGACGTGAAATGTCCTCTAATAAAACATCAAAAGGAACAATAAGGACTAAACGACAGCAATCGTTTAAAATTTCTACCGCAATCCAATTTCCAAACACTGGAGAGAGTGGTCTGCCCCGCCCCTTCAACACCAGACCCGCAGCTCGAGCGGGTTGCCAGGTTGAGGACACTGAACCTGCAGGAACGAGCGCGAGACGAGTTCAATAACTTTTACAATGACAAGCGACGACGAGTCATATTCTGTAAGATGATCAGTAAATATACTCGCTTGATCTGTTTTTATTGTCTGTTCATTATAAACCAGCTCATGAGGATTTTATAGAACTCTGTCAACTGTTAGCGAGCTGGATGCAGCGCTGCCGGCTTTATCCAGAGCCAAGCTCGTTCTCCTGAACACAAAAGCCCACTGCTCCTAAAATACACTCTGGAGCTGGAGTTACTAATTTACACATCCTGACAACATACTGCTCAGTTTAACAGATAATATACACACTTTTCTCCGAGTAGTAGCTGCTGTAGACCTCAGTTATGAAGGGCCCTCACTGGAGCTTCACCACACAAACCTTCTGGACGCAGGAAGATCATCAGGGCTTCCAGCTCTTCAGCTTTCATTCATCACCAGCTCCCTCCATTTCATGTAGTTACTGTTACACATCAGTTTATTTCAGACTGTCTTTACCCTGATTTACACTTCTAACATTGTTGTTTGTTGTTAAAATAAAGTCTAATTATTAATGAACAACGCTGCTGTAACAACAAAGTATGACTTATGAGTTGATGAAAAAGACAAGATGAAAATGAAACAACTTTATTAAACAGTTGTATACATTATCTATTTACAGAGTAACAAGGGTTTATAAGGGTAAGTACATAAAAAACAGTAATCACATTGTTTAAAATGGTTATGATGAACATGATTTACAGTATTGAAAAGTGAAAATTTTATAGTATATTATTAATAAAACCAGGAATGGTGAGATCAGTATACAAACTCCAATCAGTGCAACAACCTTATTATAAAAATAATGCAAAACAAGGTATAGCAACAGATATGAATAAATATAATGCAGAAAAATATGTAAAAAGGACTTTAAAGGGACTTGAGAGATGTGCAGCTCTTCCTCCAGTGGGAACTGCTGCTCATTAGTCTGTCTGGAACGCTGCACTGTGGAGAATAACTGAAGTTATTACACAAAAATGTAGTTATTGTTTTGTGGGCTAGTTCTTCAGCACAGTGTGATGTAGAAAAGAAAGGATAGTTTATAGCTGTGGAGCATACGGTCAAGCCTGGGTTTGCTTGAGTTCCTCTATGGTTGGTGCCGGGACAGGCAGAAGCAGGCCAAACCTTCTGGGGTCATCAGGGTGAAGCTACCTTAGTCTGGGTCTTCCCCTGCCAGTCATGAAGCAGCAGCTGTAAGAATCAAATTCTAACAGACTGTTTACAAAGACGAGGAACATATTCCTCATCTGGGCTGTCATCACCTTTTCCTTTTCTCCCTGATCATCTGTTCCCCAATCAAAACTGTCAAATGTGAGATGAGTAAATACTAGGAATCATACTACAAGTACATTTACTTCTACATTACTACTCAAAACAATAATCATAACTTCCTGAGGTCACTGATCTCATGTTCATTCATGTTCAGGTTTTCGTTGTCTTGGACTCTCCTATTCTGAAGACAATATGATAAAGAATTACACACTGTCAGCATAGGTGTGGACTGCAGCTACTATTTTCTCTGTGTCATGTTCAGTAATAAACTATAGTTACCTCTTCTTCAAAGCTTCAGAGACATCCACTTTAATTAAGGCTATTTTGCATTCTGCATGACTATGATGCCATTCAAGCCATAGAGAGTATGCGTATGGTCATTATACCAAGGCGCTAGCTTTTTCTCCATAATTAGTTTGATCTTAATTGGCACAACAATGTCAAGATTAGAGCGGAGCACAGACAGTAGATCATCTGTTTCATGCTCAAGATCTATATGATGAGATGGGCTGGAGATGGTTAAATATGGAAGGTTATTAATAAATACACTAGCTGTAGACATTGTTATGGTACGTTTTTGCTCATAAAGCGAGGCGGCAGGCAGATATCCTGGTTTAAGACTACATGATTAGGTAATGGTCAGAAATGGAGTCAGGCTGAGAAGTGCTTACTAAATGTTCTGTTTCAATACCCAGGGTCAGAACTAGGTCTAGTGTATGGTTGGACCTATATCTATGAGTTGGACCTATAACATTTTAAATAAATCCCAAAGCATCAAGATTAATTTTAAACCCAGTTCTAAGGGGGTCCTGAGTCTTTTTTTTAAAGTGAATATTGAAATCTCCAACAATCAAAGCCTTATCAGTAGAGACAGCTACTTCTGAAAAGAAGTCAGCAATTTCACTAAGAAAATCTGTATACGGTCCAGGAGGACGATAGACTGTAATAAGCAGAACACAGTGCTGCTTTCTAGAAGCCGGAGAAAAGCCTCCCACTTTAAGACTAAGCACTTCAAGCGATTTAGCTTCATAACCTGAGTTTTGGATTAGGCCTAGAACTGAATCATAGATTGAGGCTACGCCGCCGCCACGACCGGACCTTAGTGGATAACTGCAGTAGTTAAAGCCTGGGGGAGTCGATTCATTCAGAGAAATAATTCATTAGGTTTAACCCACATTTCACAAAGACACAGTGAACTGAGGGGGGTTTACAGTAATAATTTCATTGACAATGACTACTTTATGTGCTAGAGACCGTATGTTTAACAGCCCAAACTTAATGTGGGAGTTGCTAGTACTCGGAAATCACGAAGCGCTAACGTCGATTCTAATCAGGTTGTTAAAATTGATTTTTGAACGTCTACAATTGCGGACTATATGAGGGACAGACACAGTCTCAATACTGCAGGGTTTATCTGATAAGCAATATGAGAGTGATACTGGTAAATTACTATTTCCCTCGGCCTGCTTCTCCAAAAGCCACTGGATCTTCTGGTCCAGCAGAGCAAGCTCCTTGCTGAGCGTCCGAAGAGCACGTTCCTCTGTGGTCGCCATGTTCCTTGAGGTAAACAAACACACAGAAGCGCAATCGACAGATGGTAAGACAAAGTAACGTTAAGTAAGAGGTCGCAGTTGACACAAAGATTACAATACCAACCAGCTGAGAAAAATAAGCAAATAAGCAAAAGCAAAGATGAAGGAATATCAACTGAGGACTAGGAGTAACAAGTCATTTTTCAAGTAATAAGAGAGCAAACAAACAAACAGCAGGTGAGCGAGCGTACAACCTGTCCACCGGAACCGCAAACATCTGCAGAGTTCATAGCTTTATGATAGGAGAGTCATATGTCTGCTGTAACTGGTGGGTCATCATTTTCTATCTGTGGAGCTCTGGTAGGAATCTGCACCCAACATGTTGCACAGCTGGACTGTAATACCTTTATGTGTGTATTGGGGAATGTGGGGATGGGTCATTTATGTTTGTAGAAACATGAATTTCACTTATTGAAGAATTCAGTCTTTAAATGAATCAAATGCATCAATAAAGTCAAAGTTCAAATCTGTTCAAATATCATTTATACCGTCTCATAAGATATTATAACATAAGACATATTTTCTAGCAGTTCTTAATTTTTAAATGCATTATTGACAGTATTTGATGTATTTGGCAGAGATATATCAGCATAACTAAAGTCTTTTTGTTAAATTGCAGATGATTCTGCTATTTTTGTCAGTAAAGATTACTTTATTTTACAGGTAGTTTTGTTAAAAAGCCTCAACAGATTAAAAGCTGTTAAAACAGATTTTTAATGTATTCCATTTATTCAGATTTTGTCAATATGTGCATCTAATTATAACTCTTGTAGTTTATCAGATTGACCACAGGGTGACATCCAAGCTCCATCCATGAGGTCAATTCCAAAGGGATTCCTTCTCACTATATAGAAGTGCACTCTTCTATTCGAGTGAACGGCTTCTGTGTCCTTAATAGTGAGTGATCGGAGGCTGAATATTAAAGACACTGTATTAGACTCTCGAGTGCAGAAGCCGTTGTTGTGTGTTTTTGCTTTATAAAAGTGAACTCCATAGAGAGGGAGAGTGTCCTTTCCTTCACATTACTTCATGAACTAAACTAAAGTCCATCAGAACCCTAAACTACTGCCAATTTTCACAACAATAAACTAGCTTTATCTTATTATTTCATATTTTAATATTTAAAAAAAAAACATATTGAACTTTAGCATTAACTGAAAGAGCAACAGAAATAGAAAAAAAACAATGTTAACAATGTTTATGGAGATTAAATTGAAAGAAATTGCACTCCATACCATTACAATATGGCATTAACAGCAAACAAGACAATGAAACTAAGTAAAAAGGTTTTATTAAACCAGCTAAAAGAATCATATTTCATCCTGACATGGCAAAATGTACATAATGTAGGTTTCACTTATATAAGAGAATATCAGCCTTATTAAAAAGAAAAACACCCACCAGAAACCACAAGCAACATTTTACCACACAGAACCCACACAGTGTCTATGTTTTTTATATACGTGACTTTCCAAAACAATGGAATCACTTCAGTATGCAGACGGCCCGTCACACCAACATCATCAAGGGAATACTTACATAATTCTCCCTCTGAGAGCATCACTGAATTTAAGAGTCTTCTGTAGGTCTGCTGGAGGAGGTGAAAATGGTGTGCTTACACTTTTGCTGAGCATCTCTTGAAGATGACCTGGGAGTCCTTTAGAGGAAAACTTGCAGCCCTGTTTCAGCTAAAGCGGTGACAAATGTTCCTCATCACAGGATGGACGGCATCAACCTCATCATACACTGTAAGACAAAAGCAGAAAATACACAAAAGCTTCATTATGATGTTGCAATAAAGTGTAGTGATGAAGGCAGTAGTACAGAGTAAAAACATAGAACAGTCATAAATTAAGTGCTTTGAGAGACTGGTTCTACAGCACATCAGAGCCAGTCTCCCACTCAGCTTTGACACACATCAGTTTGCCTATAAGGCCACTGAGGATGCCATCGCCACTGCCCTTCACACAGCACTCACACACCTGGATCACCAGGGGAGTTATGTGAGGATGCTGTTCATAGACTTTAGCTCTGCCTTTAACACGGTCATCCCCAGCAGACTGGTGACCAAACTCACAGACCTTGGACTTTCCCAACCCACCTGCATCTGGATTAAGGACTTTTTAACAGACCACACCCAGTCTGTTAGATTTGGCCGCCGTCACTCCTCTAGGGTAACACTCAACACTGGAGTTTCACAAGGTTGCGTGCTGAGTCCTCTTCTCTACACTCTACACCCACAACTGCACCCCCACCCACTCCAGCAACACGTTTGCGGACGACACGACCGTGGTGGGACTTATATCTGGTGGAGACGAGACCGCCTACAAGGATGAAGTCCAGGGACTGGCTGAGTGGTGTGCAGAGAACAACTTGAACTCCTCTAAAACAAAGGAACTGGTTATAGACTTTCCGGAGGAGATGCATCCCTAACCCTAACCCTAACCCTAACCCTAACCCATAAATGGGGACTGTGTGGAAAGAGTGTCTTCCTTCAGATTTCTGGGTACGCACATCTCTGAAGATCTCTCCTGGAACACCAACACCACAGCTGCGGTCAGGAAGGCACAGCAGAGACTCTATTTCCTGAGAATTCTCAGGAAAAATAACCTCCATGAGAAGCTGCTGGTGTCCTACTACCGCTGTGCCATTGAGAGTGTGTTGACCTACTGCATCTCAACATGGTACGTCAGCTGCTCAGCGGCAGGAAGGAGAGCACTACAGAGAGTGATCAACTCAGCCCAGAAGATCACCGGCTGTCCACTGCCCAGTCTGGAGGACCTGTTCAGCTCCCGCTGCCTCAGCAGGGCAGCCAACATCCTGAAGGACTCCTCCCACCCTGGACATCATCTGTTCCAACAGCTGCCTTCTGGAAAATGCTTCAGGTCCATCACATCCAGGACAAACAGACTGAAAAACAGTTTTTACCCCAGCGCTGTATGGGAACTGAACACAGCAAAACACACACACATTCACAGAGCACTACCAAGGAACTGAAAACTGAAAAGTAAAAAAAAAAAAAAAAAAAAAAAAAAAAAAAAAAAACAACAACAACACTGATAGCTGCACTTTCACCAGCCATGCGCACTTTCACTTTTCCATATTTATTTTGAAAAAATCTCTTAACTACTCAGGACTTGTGCAATAATCTGTTAATTATATTGTATATATTTTCATCATCCACTGTGTAAATTTGTGTGTCTATTTTTGTTTTTAGTCGTGTTAATTATTGTATGCTTAAGCACCTTAAGGATTGCTGCTCAATTTCGTTGTACATTGTGCAATGACAATAAAAGTATCTTATCTTATCTTAAATATCTTATAATCGACTATAAAAGACACAATTATTCATATGAAGTTGGTTCATCACATTACATTTGATGGCTATACTGTTTCACCTCCCATTACTTTATTCCACTTACCCCTGAGAATCTTCCAAGAGTCTTCTTCTTTTGTTTTCTAAGTAAAAATAATGAAATATCCTCCACAGAGAAAATTCTGTATGATTTCATGCAAATGACTTTTCTATTTACTAACTTTCTTTAGTTATTTGTGTTCCCATTAATAAAAATGCTGACCTTTCACTGAACACATGGTAGTTAGCTAGCTAATGATCAGGTTGTGTCTCCAGATATTAAAGAAACACACAGGTTTCAGCTCCAGCATTTCTTGACCGCAGTGCTTCTAGCTGTATGGTGGTCTTTGAGGGGTCAGGTACGGAGCGGATCTCTGGTTGTGCTGTAGCTTCCTATCCCGCCCATTGCCCCACTCCCCCACCCCCCAGTCCTACTGCCACACCCCGGGTTGCCAGATAAGGAAAAACAACAGCAAGGAAACACAGCGAGCTGCAGCCGTGGAGGCGAGGAAGCGACCTGGACCTGGATCATAAGATGTTACACAACTAATCTACGTCCGACTATCTTTCCAAAAATCCCTTTGAGGCGTTGATTCGTTATTTTCACAATGAGGAGTTTAGTGATCAGTGTAAAGAGGCTGCTGCATCCCTGTATAACATTCTAATGAAGTCTGAGGTTGGTGAAAAAAATGCTGCTGCTACTGTTACCGCTTTGTTTTTCTGCACGCTGTCATTTCATTTATTAAACATGTTCCTCTTCTCATTTTCATGTATTTCATGTTATACATATATATCCTGATGTAGACAAAAGAAATCCCCATAGTATTACTCCATATCCATATTTATCATGTTTTTGTCTTAAATGTATTTAACTACATTGATTAAACATATATAGCATGTTTCATATTATTAATACAACGTATTATTACGTATGATGTTTAACAACTTTTTTTTACTTATTCAGTTTTACTTCTTTTTTTATTTTTCAACAAAAAAAAATATATATATATAAAAAATTGCATCCAAATTTAAAAAACAAAAACAATCTACAACTTTTTATTCAAATTTTTGTTGTTGATAAAAGGGTGGAGGAGGAACGGGTTCTTCTGGAGGTGGGTTTTTCCTTGACTTTAAATATATATATATATAGGTATAAAAATACACACACACAGTCTGTCATTTGAGTTTTTTTTTGGTTTGTTAGTTTGCTTGTTTTGTTTTGGGCTTTATTTCTAAACGTTATGGCAGCGAACGAACGTTTAGAAGAACTTTATTAGGAAGGTGGGGAGTTTGAGCGGTAGACAGAGTTTTATCCGTAGTCTAAAGTACTCTGGTTCCTTCAATAATAATAATAATAATAATAATAATAATAATAATAAATAAATAATAATAATAATAATAATAATAATAATAATATAAACAATAATATAATAATAAAATGAGGCCGATGTTTTTCTTGGGAGTTTAGACACATATTCCTTACATAAACCCAGACTAATTAATTTCAGAAGGAACGTGGTTCTAGTTTTGGAAAAGGAAGCTCAGTGGCGAATTGATTTGGTGGATTTAAGCAATCTTTCAGTACAATGATGAAAAAAAAATATTCTCATGTGTATAGACATTTTTTTCTAAATATGCCTGGGTAAAATAAATGAGCACGAATCCTGACTAGGGCTTATAAAATATTTTTGGAAGGCAGACGACCCGTCACTCTACAATCCGACAAAGGTAAGGAGTTTTTAAACAAATTTTTTTAAAACCCTTTGAAAAGATATAACATTAGACATTTCACTACGGCTAGAGAACTGAAGGCCTCGTGGTGGAGCGTTTCAACAAAACTCTTAAGGGTCGTATGTTTAGGTATTTTACAGGTTAAACACTTACAGGTATTTAGATGCGTTGAAAGATCTGGTGCATTCATACAGTCGTACGTTTCACAGATCTGTCAGAATGAAACCCGTTGAGGTGACGCGCCCTAATCAAGTTCAAGTTTATCATTTATACGGTAAACGGGTTGGTGGTTAAAATATCTGGCTATCTACATTTAAAGTGAACGACGTGGTTCACATTTCCAAAGAACGCAGGGCGTTCAACAAAGATTACCGGCAAACATTTTCAGACGAATATTTCGGAAAGCGGGTCGAAGATTTACGGACAGTAAAGAGGGCACAGGTCTGTCCGCGCTCAGTCGCGTGCACATGCGCCCTCCGGGGCAACGCGTGTCTAACCCCCATAAAATCAGAGGATCTCCTTACAAAGCAGAAAGTGACTGAGGCGCTGACCTTTGGACATTCTTTGAAGAAAAAGCAAAAGCAAAAGAAACAAAGACCAAAACCGCAAAGAAGAGGAAAATAGTTTGACTGAGTCCCGATAAATTTTAAAAAGAAGAAGAAGAAGAAAAAAACAACAAAACAAAAACAAGCATGTCTCTGATACACGCCGCTTCTACCGAGTGTTTGAAATCAGAGTTGGGCTTATTTACTCTGCCTATCACACAAACCAGCATCGAATCTTACAAATATGTGAAACGCCACCCATCACATCCATCACAGACACCGGTCCCATACATTTCTTCGTAGCAGGTTCCGGAGACGAGCATCTGGATTTGAATCGTTGGCTGTTGTACCTGACCTGCAAAATGACGAATCCGGACGATTCTGATTTAGCGCACGACGCCAAGGTCGGTTTGATCAACTACCCCATCGCGAGCCTTTTTAGCCAGGTGGAAGTTTCTCTGGGCGATAAACTGATTTCCCAGAGCAGTTCGACCTACGGCTACCGAGCCGCCATGGAGTGTTTGCTGAATTATTCTGAGGAGACCCTGCATCTCAATTTCCCACCGGCATGTTTAGAAGGGATACTGCGGGACATATGGACGACGCTGACCTCACTGGAGAGGACCAGGGCCTGTCATAGAGGAGCGAATTCAGCGAACGGAGCCGGGTTTTTGAACTGCTGGGACACAGACACAGACATTTTGGATTTCAGGAAAAACTTCTTTTAAATTCCGTGGACGTGAGAGTTAAAGTGCTGCGTAATAAAACGAATTAGTTTTGATGTCTTCTGATCAAAACCCGGCTATAATCTACGCATCCTGTCGGCTCTGCTGTACGTCAGAAAAGTCAACGGGCGTGAACCTCGCTCACACCTCCGCTCTGATGAGCTCAAACACCAAGTATCCGCTGGAGCGCGTGACCGCTGCACTGATCAGTGTCCCCGCCGGTCACCGCGGATCCAGTCAAGATCATTTGTTTCTGAAACAAGTGCCTAAATTTATAGCGTTGGGATTCGTCCATAACCAGGCCTTTAGCGGTTCTTACACTCGCAACCCTTTTCATTTTCATCACTATGACGTAGAATCTTAACATTTGGCAGTGGATGGCGTTTCCTACCCCGCTACACCTTTCCGCCCCGTTTGTAACTGTCAAAGAAGTCTGAGAGAATATTTGAGTCTGGTCGAGGCCACAGATCAGTACCTAAAGGATCAACATTTGGCCATGAGCAGAGAAGACTATCACCGAGGTTATACTTTATTTATTTCCAGAGTTGGGGGGCTTTATAAGAAAAGGCTCTTCCCCCTGCTGAGGTTTTTCAGAATTTTGGGAACTACTAAGAAGTCAGCAGCCTGAGATCTAAGTATTCTTGATGGATCATAATATGTAATAAGATCTCGCAGGTACTCAGGAGCGAGGCCATGTAGGGCTTTGTATGTTAATAGAAGAATTTAATAATCAGTACAGAATTTAACTGGGAGCCAGTGCAGTGCTGATAGAACTGGACTGATATGGTCAAATGTTCTAGTTTTAGTAAGGACCCTGGCTGCAGCATTTTAAACTAGTCAAAGTTTATTGAGGTTCCTGCTGGAACAACCTGATAAAAGTGCATTACAGTAATCTAGTCTTAAGGTAGACAGTGGCAGGGGACAAATGAACATTCTGAAATTGTACAATAGTACAGCTCATTTACACTCAGCTAAACGTCTCGCCATAGACGCTCTATTCTTAATGGGAAAGAAAGAGAGGAACAGTAGCATTAGCACAGCATTTACCCTGAGCAGCTGATAAAGAGCACCTTTATGTTAAAAAAAGTGACAAATTCCAGCAGATTTTAAAAGTATTGAGCAAAGAAGTTATTCAGTGAATCAAGAAGTGTGTCCACTATTCTTAAAAGGTCATGTATAGACCTTGGTGGTCAGGCATAGTTTTGAACTGCTTTAAGAGAAAAATCCAGCAGAATCCACTCTGTGCATGAACTTGATGAAACTCCACTGAACTCTGCATGCAAGGCACCTTTTACCACCCTGTATCCTGTCATTATTTTAAATGTATTTTTTAATAATGCAATAGCATTTAACATTTTTGATAATGTAATAGCAGTGATGTGTGAAGATTAAGACACACCTAGGGCTGGGCCTAAATGTCCAATTATTATGTTAAAGGACCATAAACTCCATTTTCCTCTTTTCTCTTCAGTCCTACTTAGTGTTTGTGGAGTTTTGTGAACCAAAAATCTCGCTTTATCCCTTACAATTAAAACTGGCTGTTTTTGTTTATTACAGTGCCGTTAAGATATATGTAAATGAGCTTTGTTCTGATTAGCTGTGTTTCTCTGAAGTTCAGGCTCTTAACTATGGAGTGAAGCATTTGTCAAGTTCTATCAGATGTATGAAGTGGAGAATTTAGCATTTCATTTCAGCTCATTTCTCCTGTGTGGGGTGAAACTTTTGGCGTTCTCGGTCAGGTACTTTAAACTACAGGATGTGGGAAAATAAACATTTTATTTTAGGTCTTTTCAACTGTGTGAAATTCTGTTTCAGATACTTTAACCTAGATACAGTGGGGTATGAAATGTTTGATTTCTGATATTTACAGTATTTTTAGGATTACATTTCAGGGGGTGAATCATGTTATCTGAAAAATAGGCTACGCTAACCCTCTTATAGAATCCATAGGGGGCGCTACAAGCTCCATGTTGAATGTGAAGCGCAACACTGTTGTATCCCGTATTCAGAGCTATGCTACTGAATTCTGTATGAAAAGTAGCAGAACTTTCCTACAGACCACAGTAACAGAACACTGTTCTACCAGAATAGAGTAGCGTAACGATGTCTTACAGAACACCGTAGCCTGAAACTGTTCATTCACAACAGAGTAGCATAACGCTTTTATTCAGAAGACATTAGTTATTGTTACTAGTTACTCGTCATTAGTTAGACAATAATTATTTTGATATAGAATACAGTACCAGTTCTCTTTCAATCAGAATACGGTAGCATAACACTACACAACCAGCATAGAGGAGAATAACTCACGCAGAATACAGGATTCAATTCAAATGAATTTTATTTAAACAGTGCTTTCACAACAAATGTGGTCACACAGCAGCTTTACAGAGATCCGGGTCAAAGCCTCTTTTGAGCAAGACAGTGGCAACAGTGGCAAGGAAAAACTCCCTCAGATCGAGAGGAAGAAACCTTGAGAGGAACCAAGACTCAAAAAGGGAACCCATCCTCCTCTGGTCGACACCGGATAGCACAATGAAAAGCAAAACAGCAATAAAACACGGAATTAAGGGAATCTGGCCAATGTGCCGTCAAGATAAAAACATGAGTGAAATGTTAAAGTTCATGCAGGTACACGGTCACAAGCACAGCCATGCAGTGAGGGGAGGATGACTCCATTAGATGACCCAGAACCGGACTGCGGGCAGGAGAGTGGTGGAGAGAGCCAGGTCTGCCGATGGAACAGTTGAAACTGGGCATCTCAACACATGGGAAAGAGAGAGAAAACACAAAGGGTTAGGAAGGGGGGCAAGACTTGTTAGAAGGGTTACAGCAGGACAGGGTAGGCAAGAGCAGCCAAACACAAATGCACTCGTGCCAGCAGACAGGAAGGGGCAACTCAACACATGAGGGAGAGCGAAGAAATGAAGGAAAAAATAAAAATAACAATACTAATGAAGAAAAGGTTTAGGTTTATATATGAATATGAACAGCATTGTAACACCATGTAAGCACAACAAAGCAGCAAAACAATGTATACAGAACACAGCAGCATAACCATTTTCATGCAAAACACAAGCAAGTTGCACAGCAGCGAAATATCATTATTATACAGAACAAGGTTAAGTGACACTGTTCAAGCAGGACACAGCAGCATAATTAAACAATTTTTAGGCAAAACACAAGCAGGACACAGCAGCCCAACACAGTTCAAGCAGGAAACAGCAGCGAAATACAAAATAAGCAGGAAACAGCAGCGAAATACAAAATAAGCAGGACACAGCAGCGTAACAATTTTCAGGCAGGACACATCATAATTATTATAACGGTTAAGGGACACTGTTCAAGAAGGACACAGCAGCATAATTAAACAATTTCTAGGCAAAACACAAGCAGGACACAGCAGCCCAACACAGTTCAAGCAGGAAACAGCAGCGAAATACAAAATAAGCAGGACACAGCAGCGTAATTAAACAGGACACCGCAGCGTAACAATTTTCAGGCAGGACACACAGCAGCCCAACACGGTTCAAGCAGAACACAAGCAAGTGGCACAGCTGCGGCCACATTTAGCACTGTGCTTGCAAGGCAATTGGAGACTGTGGGTGCAAAAGTTTTACCGGTTTCTTACAGAGTGAGATTGTTGACGAGTCTGAAAAAGTCCAATGCGCCACCTTTCAGCATGTCGCTGGGGAAGATGCAGTGAAGGTCTACAACATGTTACAATTCAGTGAGGAAGAAACAAACAAGAAATGTGCTGAAAAACAAGTTCAGCGATTACTGAGAGTCAGCGTCCAGTTGAAAGCACTGAGGCGTACGGGAGGAATTCAGGGACCAAAAACTGCAGAATTCAGCAAAGTACTCACATATTCTGGCCACCGCATGTCACCGCTGGGAAAGCTACACTTATTATATATATACACATACACATATTGTTGATGGTGATGTACCAGCAATACTAGGACGTGAGACATGGGAGATGTTACAGCAGGACAGGGTAGGAAAGAGCAGCCAAACACAAATGCACTCGCACCAGCAGACAGCAGCTCAGCACATGGGGGAGAGAGAAGAAATGAAGGAAAAAAAAAAATAATGAAGAAAAGGTTTAAGGTTTATATATGAATATGAACAGCACCGTAACACCGCTCAAGCACAACAAAAACACAGCAGCATAATTTTCATGCAGAACACAGCAGCCCAACATGGTTCAAGCAGGACACAGCAGCATAATTAAACAGAACACAGTAGCGTAACCATTTTCATGCAAAACACAAGCAGGAAAGAGCAGCCCAGCACCGTTCAAACAGGGCACAGCAGCATAACGTTGATGAAAAACACAAGCAGGACAGCAGCGAAATTATTATATAGAACAAGTGACACTGTTCAAGCAGAACACAGCAGCGTAATTAAACAGAACACAGCAGCGTAACAAGTTTGATGCAAAATACAAGCAGGACACAGCAGCCCAATACGGTCCAAGCAGAACACAAGCAAGTGGCACAGCTGCAGCCACCTTCAGCACTGTGCTTCTCGTCAAAAATTGGATTTCCTTTCCGCACATCACTGGGGAAGATGCAGTGAAGGTCTACAACATGTTACAATTCAGTGAGGAAGAAACTGAAACAAGAAATGTGCTGAAAAACAAGTTCAGGGATTACGGAGAGTCAAGAAAGAACCTACCCTATGTTCGCCATTTGTTCTTCACGAGAGCTCAGGGTCCAGCTGAAAGCACTGAGGCGTACGGGAGGAATTTGGGGACCAGAAACTGCAGAACTCAGCAAAGTACTCACATATTCTGGCCACCGCATGTCACCGTTGGGAAAGCTACCACTCACCTGTGAACACAAAAGCCAAAAATTCTAAATGAATTTCACATTATTGACAGTGATGTATCAGCAATACTAGAACGTGAGACATGGAAGATGTTAGGTGTGGTTTAAAGAGTGCATGGAATCACAACGTAAAATGACATTCTGATAGACGGTCATCTGTTCACTGTTCTGGGATTCCTACCAGGGCATCACCACATTCAGTAGATCCCATGGTCTCGCCAGCGATTCATCCACCAAGAAAAGTCCAGATTGCCCTGAAAGACAACAATCATTGATGAGCTACACAAAATGGAGAAAAGGGGTGTAATCACTAAACAGCATGAACTGAACGACTGGGTAAGCAGTATGGTCACAGTGGTGAGGATATTGGCAGATCAAACTTCTGATCACATCACAAATCCGGTACATGGCCTTGTGCTCACTGCAGAAGGTCTCAATCTAGATTGAGAGAAAGTGAGAGCTGTAACACACATGCCTACACCAGAAAACAAGCAGGCACTCATGGTCATGA
Source organism: Salminus brasiliensis (assembly GCF_030463535.1). Taxonomy (NCBI): domain Eukaryota; kingdom Metazoa; phylum Chordata; class Actinopteri; order Characiformes; family Bryconidae; genus Salminus; species Salminus brasiliensis. Next base: position 17,113,606 of record NC_132900.1, read on the forward strand.
TTCATTACCTTTCCAAGTTCATTCCCAGCCTGTCTGAAGTCAGCACACTGATCCAGAGATGCAGCTACTACACACAATCACCATAGAAGGATGGCCCAATGAGAAAAATCCAAACATACTGGACATTCAAAGCAGAAAAGCAAAATACAGATTCAAGACAAGCTGTAGAGAAGACAACTCTAGCAGAACAGCTATTATGACAGATAGACAAAGAGCCCACCAAGCATATACATGTGGGACAAGGTGACAATTCAGAGAAGGGCAACCTGCTATCATGATCAGCCACGATTCTTCACAGTCCAGACGCCAGATGGAAGAACCTATAGGAGAAACAGAAAACAGAACACACGTTCACAGGACACAGTTCAAGTTCCTGTCCTTCTACAGATGTGGTTATGAACATAAACAGAAACAATATCCTGCTTATGAACAAGTGTGCAAATCCTGTAACAGCAAAATCACTAACAAAAATGTGTCTAACAAAACAAATCAAAGCAGAAGGAGAAAAGAAATCATGTAGTTGAACAAAATGCAGAGGTTTACTAATTGAAAAAGCTGAAATCAGAAAAACATCAACACTGTCACAACAAAAGTGAACAGAATGACTGGACAGTAAATAATACAAGAACTTTGCATTCAGCACCAGTGTCCAACTTGAAAACAATGCCATCGCAGCACAGATCTACAAATCCAAAATGCAAGATTGAATTTTACATTGTTGACAGTGCAATACTAGGACGTGAGACATGCGCAACGTTAGGTGTGGTTTAAACATGGAAGAACCTATAGGAGAAACAGAAAACACCTCAGGACGACTGAAAAACAGTTCCCATCAGCATCACCCAATGTTGTTGCCGATTCCCATTTTGAGTCGCAGGTCAGTGAATCCGGTCCACCTGCAGAAACTGGTATTGCAAAACAATCTGACTTACCTGAGTCACATCCGAGAGAGGCATATAGAGAGAGGCTTCTTCCACAGACCTGAAAAAGGCAAAAGACCATGAATTTGGTGAATTGCATGACTCGTTATTCAGAGACAGGACTGTTTGTGGTATTAGGGAAGACTAATTGTTGGCATGGTTGCTGAAAGAAACAGATCAGACATAGACAAATGCCATGAATATCTGCTGTGCAAATGAAGGGACATCAAGTGAAGTGAAAAAAAGTGCTCAATGAAATACAAAACAGAACAGAAACAAAAACAGTTGGGTTTGAACAGAAGAGCAAATCCAAACTAGCTAAAAATGAACAAGCAACAGAAGCAAGCTGCTCCAGATGTGGTTATGAACATAAACAGAAACAATGTCCTGCCTATGGCCAAGTGTGTAAATCCTGCAACAGAAAATCACTTTACCAAAAATGTGTAAATCAAAACGATCACAGCAGAATGAGGAAAAAAAAAAAAAATCATGTAGATGAACAAAGGACAGAGCAGGAAGATTTCTTCATTGAAACAGTTGAAATCAGAAAAACAGAATATTAGACAAACATCAACACTGTCACAACAAAAGTGAAAAGAATAACGGGACTGAAAATCTTGAAATAAACAAGAACATTGTTTTCAAGTTGGACACTGGTGCTGAATGCAAGGTCATCTCAGGAAATGTCTACAAGTCACTCAGATTTAAAACAAAACTCCAGAACACAGCTTGAAAACCGCTCACATATTCTAGACACTGCAGGTCACCGTTGGAAAAGCTAACGCTCACCTGTGAACACAAAAGCCACAAATGCAAGATTGAATTTCATATTGTTGACAGTGATGTACCAGCAATACCAGGACGTGAGACATGATGGAAGAACCTATAGGAGAAACAGAAAACACGTCCTCAGGGTGGCTGAATAAGTTCCCATCAGCATCACCCAATGTTGTTGGAGATTCCTGTGTCGAGCCGCAGGTGAGTGAATCCGGTCCACCTGCAGAAACTGGTGTTGCAAAACAATCAGTCTTACCTGAGGCACATCCGAGAGAGGCATTCTTCACAAGGTCAGGAAGACAAGTGAAAACACCAGCAAGATAAAAGGACTGAATCTGGAACACACATACAGTACACATTTAGAATATTCACACACACATTCAGAGGACACGGTTCAAGCTCCTGTCCATCTGCTGACTGAACTTAAAGTTACTGTCATTTACTGCATCTTAGATTTGTTTAGTTTATTCTGCAACATCAAGCTATTCTAATAAATATGGTGTCAAATGTACAGTTCATGTAGTTCAGTTCAGAGACTTCATCTCATTTTCCTTGAATTTTAAAGCATTATGGTCCGACAGAGTTTGTATGAACGTTGTTGAGAGTCCTGCACAGCCCAAATCATCCTCATTTATAGTTATATTCATATTAAGAGAAACAAAAAGATATAAATTCAAGTGTGGAGATTTTACATGTTATGTAGCTAAGAGGCAGCCCTAGCTAAGAATTACGCAGGTCACCCAAAAGTAATAAAGTGTAAGTGTACCACAGAGGCCTCCTTCCTCCATACCGCACAGCCATGCAGTGAGGTGAGGATGACTCCATTGGAGGCCCCAGAACCAGACAGCAGGCAGGAGGGTGGTGGAGAGAGCCAGGTCTGCCGATGGAACAGTTGAAACTGGGCATCTCAACACATGGGAGAGAGAGAAAACACAAAGGGTTAGGAGGGAGGGGGGGGTTGGGGGAATCACAGCAAAAACCTTTTAGAAGGGTTACAGCAGGACAGGGTAGGCAAGAGCAGCCAAACGCACTCGCACCCGCAGACAGCAGGGGGCAGCTCAGCACACAGGGAAGAGAGAAGAAATTAAGAAGAAAAAAAATTAATAATAAAATAAGAATAATAATAATGAAGAAAAGGTTTAGGTTTATATATGAATATGAACAGCATCGTTACACCGCTCAAGCACAACAAAGCAGTCAAACAATTTATACAAAACACAGCAGTGTAACCATTCTCATGCAGAACACAAGCAAGTTGCACAGCAGTGAAATATTGTTCAAGCACAAGACAGCAGCGAAACAATTTTGATGCAGGACACAGCAGCCCCACATGGTAAAAGCAGAACACAGTAGTGAAATGTTGTTCAAGCAGAACACAGCAGTAAAATACCAATCAAGCAGAATACAAGCAAGTGGCACAGCAGCGAAATATTTTTTACATTTATGGCATTTAGCTGACGCTCTTATTCAGAGCGACTTACAAGGTTACTCGTATTACATAGGAGGGCCAATGGTGTTAGGAATCTTGTCCAAGGACTCTTATTGGTGTAGCGCTAGCACCTAGTCACCCAGGCCGGGAATCGAACCCCAGTCTCCAACATGGTGCGGTAGCTCAGTGGCAGGTAGTGGTGTTATCTGTTGCGCCACACCAACCACTCATATCATTCAAACAGGACACAGCAGCGTAACAATTTTTAGGTAAAACACAAGCAGAACAGAGCAGTGTAACCATTCTCATGCAGAACACAAGCAAGTGGCACAGCAGCAAAATATTGTTCAAGCACAAGACAGCAGCGAAACAATTTTGATGCAGGACACAGCAGCCCCACATGGTAAAAGCAGAACACAGTAGTGAAATGTTGTTCAAGCAGAACACAGCAGTGAAATACCAATCAAGCAGGACACAGCAGTGTAACAATTTTTAGGTAAAACACAAGCAGGACACAGCAGCGTAACAATTTTGATGCAGAACAAGCAGGACACAGCAGCCCAACACGGTTCAAGCAGAACACAAGCAAGTTGCACAGCTGCAGCAACCTTTAGCACTGTGCTTGCAAGGCAATCTCGTTGAAAATTGGAGACTGTGGGTGCAAAAGTTACCGGTTTCTTACAGAAAGTGGGATTGTTGAGGAGTCTGAAAAAGTCCAATGCGCCACCTTTCCGCACGTCGCTGGGGAAGATGCAGTGAAGGTCTACAACATGTTACAATTCAGAGAGAAAGAAACTGAAACAAGAAATGCGCTGAAAAACAAGTTCAGGGATTACTGAGAGTCAAGAAAGAACCTACCCTATGTTCACCATTTGTTCTTCATGAGAGCTCAGGGCCCACCTGAAAGCACTGAAGCGTACGGGAGGAATTTGGGGAGCAGAAACTGCAGAATTCAGCAAAAGTACTCACATATTCTGGCCACCGCATGTCACTGCTGGGAAAGCTACCGCTCACCTGTGAACACAAAAGCCAAAAATGCTAAACTGAATTTCACATATTGTTGATGGTGATGTACCAGCAGTACTAGGGCGTGAGACATGGGAGATATGTTACAGCAGGACAGGGTAGGAAAGAGCAGCCAAACACAAATGCACTCGCACCAGCAGACAGCAGGGGGCAGCTCAGCACATTGGGGAGAGAGAAGAAATGAAGGAAAAAATAAAAATAAAGAAAAGGTTTAGGTTTATATATATATATATAAATAAATATATGAACAGCACTGTAAACACCACTCAAGCACAACAAAGCAACAAAAAAAAATTATACAGAACACAGCAGCATCATTTTCATGCAAAACAAGCAGGACACAGCAGCCCAACATGGTTCAAGCAGAACACAGTAGCGAAATATCGTTCAAGCAGGGCACAGCAGCATAACATGGATGAAAAACACAAGCAGGACAGCAGCGAAATTATTATACAGAACAAGTGACGCTGTTTAAGCAGAACACAGCAGAGTAACAAATTTGATGCAAAACACAAGCAGGATACAGCAGCCCAACATGGCCGAAGCAGCACACAAGCAAGTGGCACAGCTGCAGCCACCTTTAGCACTGTGCTTGCAAGGCAATCTCATCAAAAATTGGATTTTTAGGTGCAAAAGTTTTACCTGTTTCATACAGAGAGTGGGATTGTTGAGGAGTCTGAAAAAGTCCAATGCGCCACCTTTCCGCATGTCGCAGGGAAAGATGCAGTGATGGTCTACAACATGTTTCAGTTTCTTTCTCTCTGAATTGTAACAAGAAATGTGCTGAAAAACAAGTTCAGGGATTACTGAGAGTCAAGAAAGAACCTACCCTATGTTCACCATTTGTTCTTAATGAGAGCTCTGGATCCAGCTGAAAGCATACGGGAGGAATTCGGGGACCAAAAACTGCAGAATTCAGCACAGTACTCACATTCTGGCCACCGCATGTCACCGTTGGGAAAGCTACCACTCACCTGTGAACACAAGAGCCAAAAATGCTAAACTGAATTTCACATATTGTTGACGGTGATGTACCAGCAATACTAGGACGTGAGACATGGGAGATGTTAGGTGTGGTTGAAAGAGTGCATGGAATCACAAAGCAAAATGACATTCTGATAGACATTGATCTGTTCACTGTTCTTGGATTCCTACCAGGACATCACCACATTCAAGTAGATCCCATGGTCTCACCAGTGATTCATCCACCAAGAAAAGTCCCGATTGCCCTGAAAGACAACAATCATTGATGAGCTACACAAAATGGAGAAAAGGGGTGTAATCATCAAACAGCATGAACCGAACGACTGGGTAAACAGCATGGTCACAGTGGTGAGGATTTTGGCAGATCAAACTTCATGATGAAAGTTCCAAGCTCTGCACACTGAACATACCCATTGAAAGATACAGATTCCTTTGACTTTCTTTTCGAGTGTCCTCAGCTTCAGATGTATTCCAAAGGTCAATTGCAGACTATTAAAGGCCTGGAAGGTGTCGCCAACGTTACGAACGATATCTTAGTCTGGGGTGAAACGGTTAAGGAAACATGACGGCAGGCTCATCCAAGTGCTGAAAAGGGAAAGACTGTGGAACCTGAAACTCAACAAAAACAAGTGCAAGATCAGATCATCCCAAATCCCAGTGCACCTCTCAGAAAACTGCTCGAGCATGACACTCCGTGGCAAGTCGAGCACAAAGCTATGAAAAACTGAAATCTCTGGTACTGGTAACACCATGGTACTGGTACACCATCTGTAGATGCGAGCTCAGAAGGCTTCGGAGCAGCAGTTCTGCAGGAGGGAAAGCCAGTGGCTAAATTACATTCCCAAAGGCAACAGCAAATGATCCAGAGATGCAGCTACTACACACAAGGACCATGGAAGGATGGCCCAATGAGAAAAATCCAAACATACTGGACATTCAAAGAAGAAAAGCAAAATGCAGATTTAAGACAAGCTGCAGAGAAGACAACTCAAGTAGAACAGCTATTATGACAGACAGACAAAGAGCCCCCCAAGAATATACATGTGGGACAAGGTGAGAATTCAGAGAGGGCAACCTGGTATCATGATCAGCCACGATTCTTCACAGTCCAGACGCCAGATGGAAGAACCTATAGAAGAAACAGAAAACAGAACACACATTCACAGGACACAGTTCAAGTTCCTGTCCTTCTCCAGATGTGGTTATGAACAGACACATTTTTGGTAAAGTGATTTTGCTGTTACAGGATTTGCACACTTGTCCATAAGCAGGACATTGTTTCTGTTTAACAAAACAAATCAGAACAAAATGACGGGGGGGGGAAATAATCACGCAGTTGAACAAAAAGGCAGAGCAGGAAGATTTCTTCATTGGAACAGTTGAAATAAGAAACAAAAACAGGAGTATTAGATAAACATCAACACTGTCACAACAAAAGTCAATAGAATAACTGGACTGAAAATAAAACAAGAACTTTGCATTCAGCACCAGTGTCCAACTTGAAGACAATGTCATCGCAGCACAGATCTACAAATCAGGTTTGAAACAAAACTTAAATCAAAAATGCAAGATTGATTTTCACATTGTTGACAGTGATGTACCAGCAATACTAGGACGTGAGACATGTGAGACGTTAGGTGTGGTTTAAAGATGGAAGAACCTATAGAAACAGAAAACACCTCAGGACGACTGAAACAGTTCCCATCAGCATCACCCAATGTTGTTGCAGATTCCTGTGTCGAGCAGCAGGTCAGTGAATCTGGTCCACCTGCAGAAACTGGTATTGCAAAACAATCAGACTTACCTGAGACACATCAGAGAGAGACATTCTTCACAAGGTCAGGAAGACAAGTGAAAACACCAGCAAGATACAAGGACTGAATCTGGAACACACATACAGTACACATTTACAATATTCACACACACATTCAGAGGACACGGTTCAAGCTCCTGTCCATCTGCTGACTGAATTTAAAGTTACTGTCATTTACTGCAGCTCAGATTTGTTTAGTTTATTCTGCAACATCAAGCTATTCTCATAAATATGGTGTCAAATGTACAGTTCATGTAGTTCAGTTCAGAGACTTCATCTCATTTCCCTTGAGTTTTAAAGCATTATGGTCCGACAGTGTTTGTATGAACGTTGTTGAGAGTCCTGCACAGCCCAAATCATCCTCATTTATAGTTATATTCATATTAAGAAAGAGAACAAAAAAATATATGAATTCAAGTGTGGATATTTCACATGTTCTGTAGCTAAGAGGCAGCCCTAGCTAAGAATCACGCAGCTCACCCAAAAGTAATAAAGTGTAAGTGTAGCACAGAGTCGTCCTTCCTCCATACTTTACACTGAGGAACTGAACCGGTTAGCAGAGGGAAAAACGGCCGTGGTGGTCGAGGAGCTCCTCGGCTTTTCCGGGGTCACGCAGACGCCGCCAGTCCCTCTCCGGTGCGGGAGTGGAGACGACGACTCTCGGTGTCCGTCGCGCCGGTAGTGCTGGAGCTCAGACGCCGCGTTGGAGGAGTCACGGGTCAAGCTGGACGACTTCCTTGCAGAGCGGCTGGAAAGCTCGTTTTTCCGCGGTCGCCATGTTTCTCGAGGGTAAAGAGAAAAACGCAAAGCGCGGTTAGTGAGACAGAGGACTGTACAGTAACACAGACAGCACAAGGATTCCAACAAGTGTCTAAGATGAAGAAGACAAAGCTCACATTACGGACTATAAAGTAGGATGGCCGGTCGAAGCTCTGCGTGGAATCACGGCTCGAGCTTTGAAAGCAGGGCCGCATCGAAACAGCACCTCCGAGTCTCCTGAAAATACCTACGATCACGTGACCGCCGGAAACGAAGCTTCCTTACGTCACTGGAACGCAATCACGGTTCAATGCGCGTGAGTTTCCGGTCCCGCTGTAGACGAGCTGCATATAATCTGAAATTTGTACTTAAATAAAACGGAAATACAGAACATGTGTGAATTTGCTTCACTTTCATGATAAAATTATTGACATTCCTCAGCATTCAAGGGTTTTTACGATGTGAAATGACCTTGAATAAAAACATTTTACAGCTCTATTTCTGTGTTCAACAGATGTACAGTCTACATGCACATTCAACAGTGGTGTTTTTCCCTTAATCTAATAGTGTCAAACATGGCTGTTTTGTTTAGGAGGAGAGTAAAGGAATTACACACTCAGATGAAATTCATTCAGTTAAAGGAAGAAACGCAGTCCGACATCGCTGTATGGAGCAGTTTGGACAAAGCTTATGAACACAAGTGAATCAGGCAGTGGTGGTGTAGTATTGTATTTGTACAACAGGTGGCGCAGTAGAGCTGTGAAGCTGAGCAGCATCCAACCACTTTTCCCTCATTTCTGCATGAAAGGGTTGATTGATTACAGACTCATTTTTGTGATAAAGGATCTGCCCTGTTTTTAGACTTTTATAAAGCCTCAGTTCAGCAGAGCTTTATTTTATTAAGTAATTATTATATATTTTCTTTATATTATCTGACAGTAACACACTAAATGTCCAAATGTTTGTGGACACCATTTTTTAATTAATGCATTCAGCAATCAGTTGCACCCATTGCTGAAACTGTCACTGTAATGCAGTATTGCCAATAGAATAGGACTCTCTGGAACAGATAAACATGAACCTATCGGTTCCATGCCTAATGCCAATCGTGGGCTAGAGGGGTATAAAGCCTCCAGCATTGAGCTGAGGAGAGGTGGAACTGTGTTCTCTGGAATGATGGTGCTCATGATGTCCTTTACTTCTAGGGTGAGCTGGGGAAACTTTTTACTTTGAGTTGGAGATGAGGTTGGGTGATCATCCAATATTCTGACCTCACCAATGCTCTTCTTGCTAAATGCATTCCTCACAGCAATGCTCCAAAATCTAGCAGAAAGTCTTCCATGGTGGTAGAAACAGTTAATCCAACAAAAGCAGGCTAAACTCCCTTTTAATACTCTTGATTTCAAAAGAAACAACAAATAAGCAGGTGTCCAAATACTTTTGTTATATAGTGTATTTCTTAGAAATGCTGAATTCTTTTGTTGAAGAGACTCTGGGTCAGTTCTGAGAGCAGCAGGTCTAAAATTAAACCTGGACTAAATAAAGAGAGAAGTTTTAGATTTTACTTTGAGTAGAAACAAATAAACATCCAGAACACATCAGTAATGCAGAACAGCTCTTCATTCAGGCTCTTTTTCTGAACATGATATTAATAATATAAACTTTACAGCTGTTTGGAAAAGATGAAGCATTAAGGAGGAGTCTTAAGTAAGTGTAGAAATGAAGACACTGCTCAGCACTGATGTAAGTATTAATGATAAACTGATTAGTCGTGTGCTTCTCTGTGGACGAGTTGTGATGAAAAAGAGGATCTCAGCCCATTCTCTTCCTACAATGGAAAACACACACACACACACACACACAAAAGTTAAACACTTCATACACTTCCATCTCCAACTATAAGGGTTTATTTAGGGTGTATTCTACACTGCTCACTAACACGTTTCTATAAAACAACAATGGGGCAGAAATGAAAATATTGCAGCACTGATATTAAAAAGTACCACAAGTGTTTGAGCAGCATGAGTATAGAGCTTCTGCACTGACTGCATTTTAAACTGAAGGTCACACTGACTGTCAATAAGAGGAAATATCTCACATACTTTAAAAATGAATCTTCTAGTCTAGATACAGGAGAGGAAACCTCGGTCTCCTGGTTTAAAGACTGTATGTTAAGGAGTTTAGTCAGTTGTGGATAAATGCTGCGTCAGCATGTTCAGAAACTTCAAACAGCATGTTAGCGTGTGGGTTGTTGTGAAAAAGGTTCCTTGGATCTTAGACTCTGATCGCTTTGGCCTCCCAGGGATCAAACTCCCTCTCTCTCAATGACAGGAGCAGCGATTAGACGTTGTGTTGTGTTGCTGTGTATTTTCTAATTAAACTGACGGTTAGAATCAGTGTAGGTACCGAACCCAAGCACAGATTTTACCTTTGAAGATATTCTATTCTAAAATAATGAAACCTCCTGGGATGGTGAAGCTGATCAACAACACATTTATTTCTTATAAAGACATTTGTGTCACGTAGAAGACATGAACCTCCTTAGGGCCTTTCACCTGACATCCTAAGGATTATTATTCAGCAATGACATGGAATACAGCACGCACTGCCCAAATCCTTCTAAAGTTAGAGGAGAGAGGAATGAGTTCCTGTGGAGTTTCAGAGGTTAAAACGGTTCATGATGTTCACCACAGTTTAAACAAACACTGAAAGTTACCTGGAATCATGCTGGACATCTTCTCTAACTGGCTACAAGAGGTATAGTCTTCCTTTTCTTCAGGATCTGCTTGAGAGACAACATGACAAATTATCTAGAACATGTCAAGTGATTTGGATAACGTCAAATACCTCAGAGCTGAATACTAGTTAATAATAATAATAATAATAATAAATTGAAGGGGAGTTGAAGCCTCGGTCTCCTGGTTTCCTGCATCACTGTGGGAGCAAAGGTTCCAGCTCAACCATGACTCACGAAGCAGGATTTTCCTATCAGAATTGAACCCAGCCAGTAGGTCAACACTTAGAGCCATGCTTGAGGGCTACAAGGGGTTTACCCTTGTCGACTTCTTTATTCATTTATTCACTCACCACTCAACTCACATACCTTAATCTTGGGAACTTTAGCCTCCTGGTTCTTTGCTTCATGGTGGACTGTGTAAGAACAGCTTCTCCCTCCACCACTGGACCACAGAGCACAACCTCACAAGCCTGCTGGGAACACGAAGAAGCAGAAACTTCTGCAGAGGAAGCAGAATGATGAGCATCCTGCTGGGAAAAAGTTCAAATTCAGTAGGCATAGCTTCATTCAACCTCACAAGTTAGTCAGAAATTTCATTTTTCTAATGACAAATGACAGGTATTGGGTCCTATGCACAAAAACACAAGCACACATTTCACAACACCTAAACACAATAAATGCATGTAGTCTAATGCAAAACTACTGACAAGGTCTTCCAGCTGTAATAAGTGAACTTTTGTCATTTTTTTTAATTCTGCTACTTAGAAGGAGGACTACGTTCAAATACTGTAAAGCAATCAGTACTTTTTCATTACGCTTCAGAGCAAAAATGTGACCCTGGAAGTTTTCAATTCACACTTAAATAAGAACTAATGAAATATGTGAGGTAAAGTTGAGTTAAACAGAGCTAATGCAGCTCAGCATCAGCTATTAACTCTAACTAATATTCCTACTGGAGGAAACAACAAGATTAGCTAAAACAGCTAACGGCAGAAAGCCTGTGTTGTCGGATGAAACAATATATAAAAGTTAGTCCGTTTTTATCAGGACCTTTTCCAACAACGTGGAAAATAAGACCCCTCTTTTAGAAAGGTTAGAGCTCCCGAAGTTTCTAAGTTAACGCCGAACATCAGCAGCGCTAGCAAGTTAACTCCTACAGTCGTACAGCTAAAGTACAAACACACACGAAACCATAAAAATACATTGAATATTGCATTCAAATATTCGCTGTACGTTTATGGTCACATATAAGGTAAAAGATCAGCTTAAAAGCAGCTAGTTCACATGAACTCACCTGGCTCTATCGGGAACGTCTGTCCTGGGTGCCTCCTTGAAGTAGACTGACAGACTGGAAGGGGCGATACCGGTGACTGCGCCTCGTCCCAACAGAACTGGACTACAGCTTCATTTGGGCAAAGCTGGAGCGACGATGAGGATTGCAGATGGAAAATCTTCCATAAACTCAAAACTGCTAAAGCTCCTCATTTAGATAACGCTTTAAACACTGTACACTCATATGCAATTGTACACACACTGTTTAATTAGCATATTTGATTTCATTTAGAAAGTCCAGAATATGCTGCTATAGTATTTCTATGTTGTTTATTTGATGAACAATCCACATTTAGTACATCATACATATTTATAGTACTAAACTGTAAATCATACATATTTAAACATTTGATATATTTTGTTATTTTATTAAATAGGTTAATTCTCAGCATCTTTAAAGCTTGCAGATGAAAACACTGAGAGACAGAAAGTGTAAACTTCAGTACTGGAAATCATGATGTAATTGAATTTATTAAAAAATAAATGAAGTGAAATGAAAACTTTAACACTGTAGAAGAAATCTGTCTCTACTGGACAGACACGTCACTTCCGGCTGACAGGTCCAGCGCTTGCTCTCCTGCTGCTTGTTTCTCCCAGTCATATCTTTGTATTAGGGATGAGCAGAACGAGGCTTTTTAACCATTTGAAGCCGAAGTGGTTCATTTGAAGCTGTACTGCGCCACCTGTTGTACAAATACAATACTACACCACCACTGCCTGATTCACTTGTGTTCATAAGCTTTGTCCAAACTGCTCCATACAGCGATGTCGGACTGCGTTTCTTCCTTTAACTGAATGAATTTCATCTGAGTGTGTAATTCCTTTACTCTCCTCCTAAACAAAACAGCCATGTTTGACACTATTAGATTAAGGGAAAAACACCACTGTTGAATGTGCATGTAGACTGTACATCTGTTGAACACAGAAATAGAGCTGTAAAATGTTTTTATTCAAGGTCATTTCACATCGTCTCCAGTAAAAACCCTTAAATGCTGAGAAATATCAATAATTTTATCATGAAAGTGAAGCAAATTCACACATGTTCTGTATTTCCGTTTTATTTAAGTACAAATTTCAGATTATATGCAGCTCGTCTACAGAGGGACCGGAAACTCACGCGCATTGAACCGCGATTGCGTTCCAGTGACGTAACGAAGCTTCGTTTCCGGCGGTCACGTGATCGTAGGTATTTTCAGGAGACTCGGAGCTGCTGTTTCGATGCGGCCCTGCTTTCAAAGCTCGAGCCGTGATTCCACACAGAGCTTCGACCGGCCATCCTACTTTATAGTCCGTAATGTGAGCTTTGTCTTCTTCATCTTAGACACTTGTTGGAATCCTTGTGCTGTCTGTGTTACTGTACAGTCCTCTGTCTCACTAACCGCACTTTGCGTTTTTCTCTTTACCCTCGAGAAACATGGCGACCGCGGAAAAACGAGCTTTCCAGCCGCTCTGCAAGGAAGTCGTCCAGCTTGACCCGTGACTCCTCCAACGCGGCATCTGAGCTCCAGCACTACCGGCGCGACGGACACCGAGAGTCGTCGTCTCCACTCCCGCACCGGAGAGGGACTGGCGGCGTCTGCGTGACCCCGGAAAAGCCGAGGAGCTCCTCGACCACCACGGCCGTTTTTCCCTCTGCTAACCGGTTCAGTTCCTCAGTGTAAAGTATGGAGGAAGGACGACTCTGTGCTACACTTACACTTTATTACTTTTGGGTGAGCTGCGTAATTCTTAGCTAGGGCTGCCTCTTAGCTACAGAACATGTGAAATATCCACACTTGAATTTATATATTTTTGTTTCTCTTTCTTAATATGAATATAACTATAAATGAGGATGATTTGGGCTGTGCAGGACTCTCAACAACGTTCATACAAACACTGTCGAACCGTAATGCTTTAAAACTCAAGGGAAATGAGATGAAGTCTCTGAACTGAACTACATGAACTGTACATTTGACACCATATTTATGAGAATAGCTTGATGTTGCAGAATAAACTAAACAAATCTAAGCTGCAGTAAATGACAGTAACTTTAAGTTCAGTCAGCAGATGGACAGGAGCTTGAACCGTGTCCTCTGAATGTGTGTGTGAATATTGTAAATGTGTACTGTATGTGTGTTCCAGATTCAGTCCTTGTATCTTGCTGGTGTTTTCACTTGTCTTCCTGACCTTGTGAAGAATGTCTCTCTCTGATGTGTCTCAGGTAAGTCAGATTGTTTTGCAGTACCAGTTTCTGCAGGTGGACCAGATTCACTGACCTGCAGCTCGACACAGGAATCTGCAACAACATTGGGTGATGCTGATGGAAACTGTTTCAGTCGTCCTGAGGTGTTTTCTGTTTCTATAGGTTCTTCCATCTTTAAACCACACCTAACGTCTCACATGTCTCACGTCCTAGTATTGCTGGTACATCACTGTCAACAATGTGAAAATCAATCTTGCATTTTTGATTTAAGTTTTGTTTCAAACCTGATTTGTAGATCTGTGCTGCGATGACATTGTCTTCAAGTTGGACACTGGTGCTGAATGCAAAGTTCTTGTTTTATTTTCAGTCCAGTTATTCTATTGACTTTTGTTGTTACAGTGTTGATGTTTATCTAATACTCCTGTTTTTGTTTCTTATTTCAACTGTTCCAATGAAGAAATCTTCCTGCTCTGCCTTTTTGTTCAACTGCGTGATTATTTTCCCCCCCGTCATTTTGTTCTGATTTGTTTTGTTAAACAGAAACAATGTCCTGCTTATGGACAAGTGTGCAAATCCTGTAACAGCAAAATCACTTTACCAAAAATGTGTCTGTTCATAACCACATCTGGAGAAGGACAGGAACTTGAACTGTGTCCTGTGAATGTGTGTTCTGTTTTCTGTTTCTTCTATAGGTTCTTCCATCTGGCGTCTGGACTGTGAAGAATCGTGGCTGATCATGATAGCAGGTTGCCCTCTCTGAATTCTCACCTTGTCCCACATGTATATTCTTGGGGGGCTCTTTGTCTGTCTGTCATAATAGCTGTTCTACTTGAGTTGTCTTCTCTGCAGCTTGTCTTAAATCTGCATTTTGCTTTTCTTCTTTGAATGTCCAGTATGTTTGGATTTTTCTCATTGGGCCATCCTTCCATGGTCCTTGTGTGTAGTAGCTGCATCTCTGGATCATTTGCTGTTGCCTTTGGGAATGTAATTTAGCCACTGGCTTTCCCTCCTGCAGAACTGCTGCTCCGAAGCCTTCTGAGCTCGCATCTACAGATGGTGTACCAGTACCATGGTGTTACCAGTACCAGAGATTTCAGTTTTTCATAGCTTTGTGCTCGACTTGCCACGGAGTGTCATGCTCGAGCAGTTTTCTGAGAGGTGCACTGGGATTTGGGATGATCTGATCTTGCACTTGTTTTTGTTGAGTTTCAGGTTCCACAGTCTTTCCCTTTTCAGCACTTGGATGAGCCTGCCGTCATGTTTCCTTAACCGTTTCACCCCAGACTAAGATATCGTTCGTAACGTTGGCGACGCCTTCCAGGCCTTTAATAGTCTGCAATTGACCTTTGGAATACATCTGAAGCTGAGGACACTCGAAAAGAAAGTCAAAGGAATCTGTATCTTTCAATGGGTATGTTCAGTGTGCAGAGCTTGGAACTTTCATCATGAAGTTTGATCTGCCAAAATCCTCACCACTGTGACCATGCTGCTTACCCAGTCGTTCGGTTCATGCTGTTTGGTGATTACACCCCTTTTCTCCATTTTGTGTAGCTCATCAATGATTGTTGTCTTTCAGGGCAATCGGGACTTTTCTTGGTGGATGAATCACTGGTGAGACCATGGGATCTACTTGAATGTGGTGATGTCCTGGTAGGAATCCAAGAACAGTGAACAGATCAATGTCTATCAGAATGTCATTTTGCTTTGTGATTCCATGCACTCTTTCAACCACACCTAACATCTCCCATGTCTCACGTCCTAGTATTGCTGGTACATCACCGTCAACAATATGTGAAATTCAGTTTAGCATTTTTGGCTCTTGTGTTCACAGGTGAGTGGTAGCTTTCCCAACGGTGACATGCGGTGGCCAGAATGTGAGTACTGTGCTGAATTCTGCAGTTTTTGGTCCCCGAATTCCTCCCGTATGCTTTCAGCTGGATCCAGAGCTCTCATTAAGAACAAATGGTGAACATAGGGTAGGTTCTTTCTTGACTCTCAGTAATCCCTGAACTTGTTTTTCAGCACATTTCTTGTTACAATTCAGAGAGAAAGAAACTGAAACATGTTGTAGACCATCACTGCATCTTTCCCTGCGACGTGCGGAAAGGTGGCGCATTGGACTTTTTCAGACTCCTCAACAATCCCACTCTCTGTATGAAACAGGTAAAACTTTTGCACCTAAAAATCCAATTTTTGATGAGATTGCCTTGCAAGCACAGTGCTAAAGGTGGCTGCAGCTGTGCCACTTGCTTGTGTGCTGCTTCGGCCATGTTGGGCTGCTGTATCCTGCTTGTGTTTTGCATCAAATTTGTTACTCTGCTGTGTTCTGCTTAAACAGCGTCACTTGTTCTGTATAATAATTTCGCTGCTGTCCTGCTTGTGTTTTTCATCCATGTTATGCTGCTGTGCCCTGCTTGAACGATATTTCGCTACTGTGTTCTGCTTGAACCATGTTGGGCTGCTGTGTCCTGCTTGTTTTGCATGAAAATGATGCTGCTGTGTTCTGTATAATTTTTTTTTGTTGCTTTGTTGTGCTTGAGTGGTGTTTACAGTGCTGTTCAGAAGAAATGTTCAGAAGAAATGAAGGAAAAAATAAAAATAAAGAAAAGGTTTAGGTTTATATATATATATATATATATATATATATATATATATATATATATATATATATATATATATATATATATAAACCTAAACCTTTTCTTTATTTTTATTTTTTCCTTCATTTCTTCTCTCTCCCCAATGTGCTGAGCTGCCCCCTGCTGTCTGCTGGTGCGAGTGCATTTGTGTTTGGCTGCTCTTTCCTACCCTGTCCTGCTGTAACATATCTCCCATGTCTCACGCCCTAGTACTGCTGGTACATCACCATCAACAATATGTGAAATTCAGTTTAGCATTTTTGGCTTTTGTGTTCACAGGTGAGCGGTAGCTTTCCCAGCAGTGACATGCGGTGGCCAGTATATGTGAGTACTTTTGCTGAATTCTGCAGTTTCTGGTCCCCAAATTCCTCCCGTACGCTTCAGTGCTTTCAGGTGGACCCTGAGCTCTCATGAAGAACAAATGGTGAACATAGGGTAGGTTCTTTCTTGACTCTCAGTAATCCCTGAACTTGTTTTTCAGCACATTTTCTTGTTTCAGTTTCTTCCTGACTGAATAGTAACATGTTGTAGACCTTCACTGCATATTCCCCAGCGATGTGCGGAAAGGTGGCGCATTGGACTTTTTCAGACTCCTCAACAATCCCACTTTCTGTAAGAAACCGGTAAAACTTTTGCACCCACAGTCTCCAATTTTCAATGAGATTGCCTTGCAAGCACAGTGCTAAAGGTTGCTGCAGCTGTGCAACTTGCTTGTGTTCTGCTTGAACCGTGTTGGGCTGCTGTGTCCTGCTTGTTCTGCATCAAAATTGTTACGCTGCTGTGTCCTGCTTGATTTGTATTTCGCTGCTGTTCCACTTGCTTGTATCTGCTTGATTGGTATTTTACTGCTGTGTCCTGCTTGAACAACATTTCACTACTGTGTCCTGCTTTTACCATGTGGGGCTGCTGTGTCCTGCATCAAAGTTGTTTCGCTGCTGTGCCACTTGCTTGTGTTCTGCATGAGAATGGTTATAGTGCTGTGTTTTGTATAAATTGTTTGACTGCTTTGTTGTGCTTGAGCGGTGTAACGATGCTGTTCATATTCATATATAAACCTAAACCTTTTGTTCATTAGTATTATTTTATTGTATTTTTTTATCTTTCTTCATTTCTTCTCTCTTCCCTGTGTGCTGAGCTGCCTCCTGCTGTCTGCGGGTGCGAGTGCATTTGGCTGCTCTTGCCTGCCCTGTCCTGCTGTAACCCTTCTAAAAAGTTTTTGCTGTGATTTTTCCCCCCCCCCTCCCTCCCTCCTAACCCTTTGTGTTTTCTCTCTTTCCCATGTGTTGAGATGCCCAGTTTCAACTGTTCCATCGGCAGACCTGGCTCTCTCCACCACCCTCCTGCCTGCTGTCTGGTTCTGGGGCCTCGATTGGAGTCATCCTCCCCTCACTGCATGGCTGTGCAGTATGGAGGAAGAAGGCCTCTGTGGTACACTTACACTTTATTACTTTTGGGTGACTTGCGTGATTCTTAGCTAGGGCTGCCTCTTAGCTACATAACATGTAAAATCTCCACACTTGAATTTATATCTTTTTGTTTCTCTTAATATGAATATAACTATAAATGAGGATGATTTGGGCTGTGTCTCAGGTAAGATTGATTGATTGTTTTGCTACACCAGTTTCTGCAGGTGGACCAGATTCACTGACCTGCGGCTCGACACAGGAATCTCCAACAACGTTGGGTGATGCTGATGGAAACTTATTCTGCCACCCTGAGGATGTGTTTTCTGTTTCTCCTATAGGTTCTTCCATCATGTCTCACGTCCTAGTGTTGCTGGTACATCACTGTCAACAATGTGAAATTCAATCTTGCATTTTTGGATTTTGTGTTCACAGGTGAGCGTTAGCTTTTCCAACGGTGACCTGCAGTGTCTAGAATATGTGAGTGGTTTTCAAGCTGAATTCTGGAGTTTTGTTTTAAATCTAAGTGACTTGTAGACATTTCCTGAGATGACCTTGCATTCAGCACCAGTGTCCAACTTGAAAACAATGTTCTTGTTTATTTCAAGATTTCACTTTTCACTTTTGTTGTGACAGTGTTTGTTTGTCTAATATTCTGTTTTTCTGATTTCAACTGTTCCAATGAAGAAATCTTCCTGCTCTGTCCTTTGTTCATCTGCATGATTTTTTTTTTTTTTCCTCATTCTGCTCTGATTGTTTTGTTTTACACATTTTTGGTAAAGTGATTTTTCTGTTGCAGGATTTACACACTTGGCCATAGGCAGGACATTGTTTCTGTTTATGTTCATAACCACATCTGGAGCAGCTTGCTTCTGTTGCTTGTTCATTTTTAGCTAGTTTGGATTTGCTATTCTGTTCAAACCCAACTGTTTTTGTTTGTTGTTCTGTTTTGTATTTCATTGAGCACTTTTTTTTTCACTTCATTTGATGTCCCTTCATTTGCACAGCAGATATTCATGGCCTTTGTCTATGTCTGATCTGTTTCTTTCAGCAACCTTGCCCACAATTAGTCTTCCCTAATACCACAAACAGTCCTGTCTCTGATTAACGAGTCATGTAACTCACCAAATTCATGGTCTTTCGCCTTTTTCAGGTCTGTGGAAGAAAGCCTCTCTATGCCTCTCTCTAATGTGAGTCAGGTAAGTCAGATTGTTTTGCAATACCGGCTTCTACAGGTAGACCGGATTCACTGACCTGCGGCTCGACACAGGAATCTGCAACAACATTGGGTGATGCTAATGGAGACTCTTTTAGCCGCCCTGAGGAGGTGTCTTCTGTTTCTCCTACAGGTTCTTCCATCATGTCTCACGTCCTAGTATTGCTTGTACATCACTGTCAACAACAAACAGTCCTGTCTCTGATTAACGAGTCATGTAACTCAGTGAATTTGTGGTCTTTTGCCTTCTTCAGGTCTGTGGTCAGTGCTTTCAACGGGCCCAAGAAAAGCTAAGGGCTCCTCGAACACCACTGCCGGTGTTCCTTTTTTCTTACCGGTACCTCAGTGTAAAGTATGGACTAAGGATGACTCTGTGATATACTTTGTGTTTGGTTGCCTCTTTGGTACATAACATAGGTGACATCCCCACAATTGTTTTTTTTTTTTTTTTATTCATATATGAGAATAGCTTGACATTGCAGAATAACCTAAACAAATCTAAGATGCAATAAATGACAGTAACTTTAAATTCAGTCAGCAGATGGACAGGAGCTTGAACCGTGTCCTCTGAATGTGTTTGTGAATATTCTAAATGTGTACTGTATGTGTGTTCCAGATTCAGTCCTTGTATCTTGCTGGTGTTTTTACTTGTCTTCCTGACCTTGTGAAGAATGTCTCTCTCTGATGTCTCAGGTAAGTCTGATTGTTTTGCAGTACCAGTTTCCGCAGGTGGACCGGATTCACTGACCTGCGACTCGAAACGGGAATCGGCAACAACATTGGGTAATGCTGATGGGAACTGTTTTTCAGTCGTCCTGAGGTGTTTTCTGTTTCTCCTATAGGTTCTTCCATCTTTAAACCACACCTAACGTCTCGCATGTCTCACGTCCTAGTATTGCACTGTCAACAATGTAAAATTCAATCTTGCATTTTTGATTTGTAGATCTGCTGCAATGACATTGTCTTCAAGTTGGACACTGGTGCTGAATGCAAAGTTCTTGTAGTTTTATTTACAGTCCAGTTGTCCAGTTTTCCACTTTTGTTGTGACTGTGTCAATGTTTTTCTGATTTCATCTTTTCCAATGAGTAAACCTCTGCATTTTGTTCAACTACATGATTTCTTTTCTCCTTCTGCTTTGGTTTGTTTTGTTAGACACATTTTTGGTAAAGTGATTTTCTGTTGCAGAATTTGCACACTTGGCCATAGGCAGGACATTTGTTTCTGTTTCTGTTCATTACCACATCTGGAGAGGGACAGGAACTTGAACTGTGTCCTGTGAATGTGTGTTCTGTTTTCTGTTTCTCCTATAGGTTCTTTCATCTGGCGTCTGGACTGTGAAGAATCGTGGCTGATCATGATAGCAGGTTGCCCTTCTCTGAATTTTCACCTTGTCCCACATGTATATGCTTGGTGGGCTCTTTGTCTGTCTGTCATAATAGCTGTTCTGCTTGAGTTGTCTTCTCTACAGCTTGTCTTGAATCTGTATTTTGCTTTTCTGCTTTGAATGTCCAGTATGTTTGGATTTTTCTCATTGGGCCATCCTTCCATGGTCCTTGTGTGTAGTAGCTGCATCTCTGGATCAGTGCGCTGACTTCAGACAGGCTGGGAATAAACTTGGAAAGGTAATGAATCATGACCATGAATCTCATGAGTGCCTGCTTGTTTTCTGGTGTAGGCATGTGTGTTACAGCTCTCACTTTATCTCTATCTAGATTGAGTTCTGCAGAGAGCACATGGCCATGTACCGGATTTGTGATGTGATCTGAAGTTTGATCTGCCAAAATCCTCACCACTGTGACCCTGCTGCTTACCCAGTCGTTCGGTTTGGTGATTTACACCCCTAAACAGATGTCTTTCAGAATGTCATTTTACATTGCGATTCCATGCACTCTTTAAACCACACCTAACATCTCCCATGTCTCACGTCCTAGTATTGCTGGTACATCACCGTCAACAATATGTGAAATTCAGTTTAGCATTTTTGGCTTTTGTGTTCACAGGTGAGTGGTAGCTTTCCCAACAGTGACATGCGGTGGCCAGAATATGTGAGTACTTTGCTGAATTCTACAGTTTCCGGTTCCCGAATTCTTCCCGTACGCCACATTGTTTTCAACTGGATCCTGAGCTCTCGTGAAGAACAAATGGCAAACATAGGGTAGGTTCTTTCTTGACTCTCAGTAATCGCTGAACTTGTTTTTCAGCACATTTCTTGTTTCAGTTTCTTCCTCACTGAATTGTAACATGTTGTAGGCCTTCACTGCATCTTCCCCAGCGATGTGCGGAAAGGTGGCGCATTGAACTTTTTTCAAACTCCTTAACAATCCCACTCTCTGTAAGAAACAGGTAAGACTTTTGCACCCACAGTCTCAATTTTCGAAGAGATTGCCTTGCCAGCACAGTGCTAAAGGTGGATGCAGCTGTGCCATTTGCTTGTGTTCTACTTGAACCGTGTTGGGCTGCTGTGTCCTGCTTGTGTTTTGCATGATCGTTGGTACGCTGCTGTGTTCTGCTTGAACGATATTTTACTGCTGTGCCACTTGCTTGTGTCCTGCTTGAACGATGTCAATGAATTGTGTTGTGTATAATAATTTTGCTGCTGTGTCCTGCTTGAACTGTGTTGGGCTGCTGTGTCCTGCTTGTGTCTTGCTTGTGTTCTGCATCAAAATTGTTCCACTGCTGTGTTCTGCTTGATTTGGTATTTCGCTGCTGTGTTCTGCTTGAATAATGTTTCTCTACTAAGTTCTGCTTGATCCATGTTGCGTTGCTGTGTCCTGCTTGTGTTTTGCATCAAAATTGTTCTGCTGATGTCCTGCTTGAATAATATTTCGGTACTCTGTCCTGCTTGAACGGTGTTGGGCTGCTGTGTCTTGCTTATGTTTTGCATGTAAATTGTTTTGCTGCTTTGTTGTGCTTGAGCAGTGTTACAGTGCTCTTCATATTTATATATAAACTTAAACCTTTTCTTCATTATTTTTATTTATTTATTTATTTTCCTCACTGAATTGTAACATGTTGTAGACCTTTACTGCATCTTCCCCAGCGACGTGCGAAAAGGTGGCGCATTGAACTTTTTCAAACTCCTTAACAATCCCACTCTCTGTAAGAAACAGGTAAGACTTTTGCACCCACAGTCTCAATTTTCGAAGAGATTGCCTTGCCAGCACAGTGCTAAAGGTGGATGCAGCTGTGCCATTTGCTTGTGTTCTACTTGAACCGTGTTGGGCTGCTGTGTCCTGCTTGTGTTTTGCATGATCGTTGGTACGCTGCTGTGTTCTGCTTGAACGATATTTTACTGCTGTGCCACTTGCTTGTGTCCTGCTTGAATGATGTCAATGAATTGTGTTGTGTATAATAATTTTGCTGCTGTGTCCTGCTTGAACTGTGTTGGGCTGCTGTGTCCTGCTTGTGTCTTGCTTGTGTTCTGCATCAAAATTGTTCCACTGCTGTGTTCTGCTTGATTTGGTATTTCGCTGCTGTGTTCTGCTTGAATAATGTTTCTCTACTAAGTTCTGCTTGATCCATGTTGCGTTGCTGTGTCCTGCTTGTGTTTTGCATCAAAATTGTTCTGCTGATGTCCTGCTTGAATAATATTTCGGTACTCTGTCCTGCTTGAACGGTGTTGGGCTGCTGTGTCTTGCTTATGTTTTGCATGTAAATTGTTTTGCTGCTTTGTTGTGCTTGAGCAGTGTTACAGTGCTCTTCATATTTATATATAAACCTAAACCTTTTCTTCATTATTTTTATTTATTTATTTATTTTCCTCACTGAATTGTAACATGTTGTAGACCTTTACTGCATCTTCCCCAGCAATGTGCAGAAAGGTGGCGCATTGTACTTTTCAGACTCCTCCACAATCTCCCTCTCAGTAAGAAACAGGTAAAACTTTTACACCCACAGTCTCCAATTTTCGAAGAGATTGCTTTGCCAGCACAGTGCTAAAAGTGGCTGCAGCTGTACCACTTGCTTGTGCTCTGCTTGATCCATATTGGGCTGCTATGCCCTGCTTGTATTTTGCATGATCGATGGTACGCTGCTGTGTTCTGCTTGAACGATATTTTACTGCTGTGCCACTTGCTTGTGTTCTGCTTGAACGATGTCAATTAACTGTGTTGTGTATAATAATTTTGCTGCTGTGTTCTGCTTGATCCATGTTGCGTTGCTGTGTCCTGCTTGTGTTTTGCATAAAAATTATTCTGCTGTGTCCTGCTTGAATAATATTTCTCTACCATTTCCTGCTTGAACGGTGTTGGGCAGCTGTGTCTTGCTTGTGTTTTGCATGTAAATTGTTTTGCTGCTTTGTTGTGCTTGGACGGTGTTACAGTGCTGTTCATATTCATATATAAACCTAAACCTTTTCTTCATTATTTTTATTTATTTATTTATTTATTTATTTATTTATTTATTTTCCTCACTGAATTGTAACATGTTGTAGACCTTTACTGCATCTTCCCCAGTGACGTGCAGAAAGGTGGCGCATTGTACTTTTCCGACTCCTCAACAATCCCACTCTCCGTAAGAAACAGGTAAAACTTTTGCACCCACAGTCTCCAGTTTTTTACAAGATTGCTTTGCCAGCACAGTGCTAAATGTGGCTGCAGCTGTGCCACTTGCTTGTGTTGTGCTTGATCCATGTTGGGCTGCTATGCCCTGCTTGTGTTTTGTATGATCGTTGGTACGCTGCTGTGTTCTGCTTGAACGAGATTTCACTGCTGTGCCACTTGCTTGTGTTCTGCTTGATTGGTATTTCGCTGCTGTGTCCTGCTTGTGTTTTTCATTAAAATTGTTACGCTGCTGTGTTCTGCTTGAACGATGTCAATTAACTGTGTTCTGTATAATAATTATGCTGCTGTGTCTAAAAATCCAATTTCTCGAGATTGCCTTGCAAGCACAGTGCTAAAGGTGGCTGCAGCTGTGCCACTTGCTTGTGTTCAGTTTGATCCATGTTGGCCTGCTGTGTCGTGCTTGTGTTTTGCATGAAAATTACGCTGCTGTGTTCTGTATAAATTGTTGTGCTTGAGCGGTGTTAGTGTTGTTCATATTCATATATAAACCTAAACCTTTTCTTCATTATTACTTTTTCTTCATTTCATCTCTGGTCTCCATGTGCTAAGCTGCCCCCTGCTGTCTGCGGGTCCGAGTGCATTTGTGTTTGGCTGCTTTTGCCTACAATGTCCTGCTGCAACCATTTCTAAAAAGTTTTTGCTGTGATTCCACCCCTCCCATCCTAACCCTTTGTGTTTTTTTTTTTTTTTCCTCTCGTTTCCATGTGTTGAGATGCCCAGTTTCAACTGTTCCATCGACACGCCTCTCCCTCTCTCTCCACCACCCTCCTGCCCGCTGTCCGGTCCTGGGTCCTCGAATTGAGTCATCCTCCCCTCACTGCATGGCTGTGCTTATGACCGTGTACCTGCATGGACTTCATTTCACTCCTGTTTTCATCTTTTTATGGCTTGATGGCACATTGGCCATATTCCCTTATTTCCGTGTTTTATTGCTGTTTTGCTTTTCATTGTGCTATCCGGTGTCGACCAGAGGAGGATGGGTTCCCTTTTTGAGTCTTGGTTCCTCCTTTTTCCTTGCCACTGTTGCCACTGGCTTGCTCAAATGATCTCTGTAAAGCTGCTGTGACCACATTTGTTGTGAAAGCGCTGTATAAATAAAATTCATTTGAATTGAATCCTGTATTCTGTGTGAGTTATTCTCCTCTATGCTGGTTGTGTACTGTTATGCTACCATATTTTGGTTGAAAGAGAACTGGTACTGTATTCTGTATTAAAATAATTATTCTAATGTCTTCTGAATGAAAGCGTTATGCTACTCTGTTGTGAATGAACAGTTTCAGGCTACTGTGTCCTGTAAGACATTGTTACGCTACTCTATTCTGGTAGAACAGTGTTCTGTTACTGTGGTCTGTAGGAAAGTTCTGCTACTTTTTATACAGAATTCAGTAGCATAGCTCTGAATACGGGATACAACAGTGTTGCACTTCACATTCATCATGGAGCTTGTAGCGCCCCCTATGGATTCTATAAGAGGGTTAGCGTAGCCCATTTTCCAGATAACATGATTCACCCCCTAAAATGTAATCCTAAAAATACTGTAAATATCAGAAATCAAACATTTCATACCCCACTGTATCTAGGTTAAAGTACCTGAAGCAGAATTTCACACAGTTGAAAAGACCTAAAATAAAATGTTTAAAGTACCTGACCGAGAACGGCAAAAGTTTCACCCCACACAGGAGAAATGACCTGAAATGAAATGCTGAATTCTCTACTTCATATGTCTGATAGAACTTGAACTTCAGAGAAACACAGCTAATCAGAACAAAGCTCATTTACATATATCTTAAAGGCACTGTAATAAACAAAAACAGCCAGTTTTAATTGTAAGGGCTAAAGTGTGATTCACAAACACTAAGTAGGACTGAAGAGAAAAGAGGGAAAATGGAGTTTATGGTCCTTTAACATAATATTTGGACATTTAGGCCCAGCCCTAGGTGCGTCTTAATCTTCACACATCACTGCTATTACATTATCAAAAATGTTAAAAAACAAAAAAATACATTTAAAATAATGACAGGATACAGAGTGGTAAAAGGTGCCTTGCATGCAGAGTTCAGTGGAGTTTCATCAAGTTCATGCACAGAGTGGATTCTGCTGGAGTTCTGTTTGTATATAGATCATGTAGCTGGTAGAGAACTGCTCAAGCGCTGCTCCTGTATTTTCTCTTAAAGCAGTTCAAAACTATGCCTGACCATCAAGGTCTATACATGACCTTTTAAGAATAGTGGACACACTTCTTGATTCACTGAATAACTTC
This sequence comes from Salminus brasiliensis, assembly GCF_030463535.1. NCBI lineage: Eukaryota > Metazoa > Chordata > Actinopteri > Characiformes > Bryconidae > Salminus > Salminus brasiliensis. The sequence goes on from NC_132900.1 coordinate 17,139,646, forward strand.
TTTTCTCAATACTTTTAAAATATTAACATTAACATTTTAAAATATTAACAATTTATTAACATAAAGGTGTTCTTTATCAGCTGCTCAGGGTAAATGCTGTGCTAATGCTACTGTTCCTCTCCTTCTTTCCCATTAAGAATAGAGCATCTATGGCGAGACGTTTAGCTGAGTGTAAATGAGCTGTACTATTGTACAATTTCAGAATGTTCATTTGTCCCCCGCCACTGTCTACCTTAAGACTAGATTACTGTAATGCACTTTTATCAGGTTGTTCCAGCAGGAACCTCAATAAACTTCGACTAGTTCAAAATGCTGCAGCCAGGGTCCTTACTAAAACTAGAACATTTGACCATATCAGTCCAGTTCTATCAGCACTGCACTGGCTCCCAGTTAAATTCTGTACTGATTATTAAATTCTTCTATTAACATACTAAGCCCTACATGGCCTCACTCCTGAGTACCTGCGAGATCTTATTACATATTATGATCCATCAAAAATACTTAGATCTCAGGCTGCTGACTTCTTAGTAGTTCCCAAAATTCTGAAAACCTCAGCTGGGGGAAGAGCCTTTTCTTATAAAGCCCCCCAACTCTGGAAATAAATAAAGTATAACCTCGGTGATAGTCTTCTCTGCTCATGGCCAAATGTTGATCCTTCAGGTAGCGATCTGTGGCCTCGACCAGACTAAAATATTCTCTCAGACTTCTTTGACAGTTACAAACGGGGCGAAAAGGTGTAGCGGGGTAGGAAACGCCATCCACTGCCAAATGTTAAGATTCTACGTCATAGTGATGAAAATGAAAAGGGTTGCGAGTGTAAGAACCGCTAAAGGCCTGGTTATGGACGAATCCCAACCCTATAAATTTAGGCACTTGTTTCAGAAACAAATGATCTTGACTGGATCCGCGGTCACCGGCGGGGACACTGATCAGTGCAGCGGTCACGCGCTCCAGCGGATACTTGGTGTTTGAGCTCATCAGAGCGGAGGTGTGAGCGAGGTTCACGCCCGTTGACTTTTCTGAAGTACAGCAGAGCCGACAGGATGCGTAGTTTATAGCCGGGTTTTGATCAGAAGACATCAAAACTAATTCGTATTTATCACGCAGCAGTTTAACTCTCACGTCCACGGAATTTAAAAATGTCTGTGTCTGTGTCCCATCAGTTCAAAAACCCGGCTCCGTTCGCTGAATTCGCTCCTCTATGACAGGCCCTGGTTCTCTCCAGTGGGGTCAGCGTCGTCCATATGTCCCGCAGTATCCCTTCTAAACATGCCGGTGGGAAATTGAGATGCAGGGTCTCCTCAGAATAATTCAGCAAACACTCCATGGCGGCTCGGTAGCCGTAGGTCGAACTGCTCTGGGAAATCAGTTTATCGCCCAGAGAAACTTCCACCTGGCTAAAAAGGCTCGCGATGGGGTAGTTGATCAAACCGACCTTGGCGTCGTGCGCTAAATCAGAATCGTCCGGATTCGTCATTTTGCAGGTCAGGTACAACAGCCAACGATTCAAATCCAGATGCTCGTCTCCGGAACCTGCTACGAAGAAATGTATGGGACCGGTGTCTGTGATGGATGTGATGGGTGGCGTTTCACATATTTGTAAGATTCGATGCTGGTTTGTGTGATAGGCAGAGTAAATAAGCCCAACTCTGATATCAAACACTCGGTAGAAGCGGCGTGTATCAGAGACATGCTTGTTTTTGTTTTGTTGATTTTTTCTTCTTCTTCTTCTTTTTAAAATTTATCGGGACTCAGTCAAACTCTTTTCCTCTTCTTTGCGGTTTTGGTCTTTGTTTCTTTTTCTTTTTCTTCAAAGAATGTCCAAAGGTCAGCGCCTCAGTCACTTTCTGCTTTGTAAGGAGATCCTCTGATTTTATGGGGGTTAGACACGCGTTGCCCCGGAGGGCGCATGTGCACGCGACTGAGCGCGGACAGACCTGTGCCCTCTTTACTGTCCGTAAATCTTCGAACCGCTTTGTCCGCCACAGCAGAAACAACATATTTAGCAATGTTCTGAACAGCCGTCTTGAGGTGTGGGTGGACTAGACTGAAAGCTTTTTGAAACAGCGACACGTCTGAATATACGTACAGATAAAACCTCCACCCTTTATACAGGCCGGGTGCTCGCCCCTGTGCGCAGCGACCCACCGATGTTCTGTGAAACCCAGAATATCTGCAAAAGCTCCAGACGTTCTAACGTTAACGGGCTACTTATTTTCCCAGACCAAACGCTTCATTTCTTCTTTTTCAAGGTTAAGTTGGAGGCGTCTGGTCAGTGGGTCTAAAACAAAATTACACCACAGGTCTTTTTCCTAAAAAACTTGTTTATTTTGAGCAAAAGTTCCTCGACGGTGGCATAAAAACCACCGTGTGCTTTTCTATATGAATCAGTTCCAAACCGAAATTAAACCAAATTTCAACCTCTTCTGTTTTCCCTCTGTGGTCTAGGCAGAGTGCACCACGTCGTCGGATAGTTCATTTCTGAGAGACCCACCACCCAGCACCCTTTCAGACAAACAGTTTTAGACAACTTTACGCAATAACTAGAAATTTCGTTTTGCGGATACAGTTTGGGACATGTGTTCCTGAGAAGCGTGATGTAAAAATCGCTGTTCTCCTCCATGTCTTAGTACGACTGCGGGGGAGCGAGGTCATGAGCATCCCTTTCATCTATCCACCAATCACATTTCAGATCCCAACTTTTCCATCTGACTTTTATTTAATTCTAGCCAATATTTATTTTTTAATTTGATACATTCTGTTTTTCAGCACAACTATGTTCTGCATTTCTTCTTCGTAAAAAGAATCATCTATTACCTCTCCTTCCAGATCCCTAAGTTTATACATGGGCGGGTCTCTTTTTAACACCTCCTTTATGAAAAAATATTCGACTGAAAATGTTTGCCTTTGGTGAATGCCCTGCCTTCTTTGGCAATGTGAACCACGTCGTTCACTGTAAATGTAGATAGCCAGATATTTTTAACCACCAACCCGTTTACCTTATAAATGATAAACTTGAACTTGATTAGGGCGCGTCACCTCAACGGGTTTCATTCTGACAGATCTGTGAAACGTACGATTGTATGAATGCACCAGATCTTTCAACGCATCTAAATACCTGTAAGTGTTTAACCCCGTAAAATACCTAAACATACGACCCGTGAGAGTTGTGTTGAAACGCTCCACCACCGAGGCCTTCAGTTCTCTAGCCGTAGTAAAATGTCTAATGTTATATCTTTTCAAAGGGTTTCAAAAAGATTTGTTTAAAAACTCCTTACCTTTGTCGGATTGTAGAGTGACGGGTCGTCTGCCTTCCAAAAATATTTTATAAGCCCTAGTCACGATTCATGCTCATTTATTTTACCCAGGAGTTTTTAGAAAAAATGTCTATACACGTGAGAATATTTTTTTCATCATTGTACTGAAAGATTGCTTAAATCCACCAAATCAATTTGCCACTGAGCTTCCTTTTCCAAAACTAGAACCACGTTCCTTCTGAAATTAATTAGTCTGGGTTTATGTAAGGAATATGTGTCTAAACTCCCAAGAAAAACATCGGCCTCATTTTATTAATTATTATTATTATTATTATTATTATTATTATTATTATTATATTATTATTGAAGGAACCAGAGAACTTAAGACTACGGATAAAACTGTCTACCGCTCAAACTCCCCACCGTCCTAATAAAGTTCTTCTAAACGTTCGTTTGCTGCCATAACGTTTAGAAATAAAGCCCAAAACAAAACAAGCAAATTAACAAACAAACAAAAAAAAAAACTCAAATGACAGACTGTGCGTATGTGTGTTTTTTTTTTATACCAATATATATATTTAGGTATTATGGAAAAACCCACCTCCAGAAGAACCCGTTCCTCCTCCACCCTTTTATCAACAACAACAACAACAAAAAAACTTGAATAAAAAGTTGTAGATAGTTTTTTTTTTTTTTAATTGGATGCAATTTTTTTATATGTTATGTTTTTTTGTTGGTTTAGGAACACTGAATAAGTAAAAAAAAGTTGTTAAACATCATACGTAATAATATGTTGTATTAATAATATGAAACATGCTATATATGTTTAATCAGTGTAGTTAAATACATTTAAGGCAAAAACATGTTAAATATGGATATGGAGTAATACTATGGGGATTTCTTTTTTCTACATCAGGATATATATGTATAACATGAAATACATAAAAATGAGAAGAGGAACATGTTTAATAAATGAAATGACAGCGTGCAGAAAAACAAAGCGGTAACAGTAGCAGCAGCATTTTTTTCACCAACCTCAGACTTCATTAGAATGTTATACAGGGATGCAGCAGCCTCTTTACACTGATCACTAAACTCCTCATTGTGAAAATAACGAATCAACGCCTCAAAGGGATTTTTGGAAAGATAGTCGGACGTAGATTCTTCAACTGTCAAATCATCTTGCAGCTGGTCGTGAAACTTTTTCAGGATCCTCGTTACAAATCCATCCAGCTGGTCGGTAACTCCAAACTCCAGACGCATGGTTTGGTGAAGGAGGCTCTCGCTTTCGTCCAGAACGCTGAACCACTTTTGTTTGAACACATCTAGGAAACGCACCGGCACTCCTTCCACACAGGTCTGTTGATTTTGTGATGAATGGTCAATCAATTTTACACCCCTCACACTGTTGCTCATTCCATTCTCTGATAATATCTTTGAGAGCTCGTGTGCAGATCCTTTCCTAAAGCTTTGACATTTCTGTCATTTTATCATTTCTTGGTTTCCCGTTTCACCTTTTCTTCCACTTCTTCTTCTTCACGTCGACCATTCTCCGATACCTTCACCTCATCATCGTCATCATCATCATCATCATCATCAACCTCCCATTCTTTAACACCCACAATTTCTACGTTCTCAGATTCGTCGCTCACCGTGGTTTCATCATCATCATCATCATCATCGTTGTCGCTCCCGGAGGATGGCAGGTTTGTCATCATTATGTTTATCACATCTTCTTCTGAACTTTTCTCGTCTGTAAGAGGTGAACCGGGCCGACTTTCGATGCCGTTTTGCTTCTCGCTTAGCGAAGGTGAGGACAACCTTCACCCGTTTGTTGTTTTTAAATTCATCGTCGTCGTCCTGGTCGTTTTGACTGGTCAGCAGGACTCTCGTCCCAGGTATGTCGCAGTCGATACAGGTGCACTTGTCTCTCGCTGGTGACAGAGAAAGAAAAGTGTTGAAAGGATCGTACGTGATTACTGTGATTTGAATGGTCAAACATAAGGCATCTCTTCCACATGAACTATGGAAGCTGATTAAGGTATAAAATAAATAAACAAACAAAAGAAAACGTTTTACTTATCTGTCAAAATGTGACGGGTCGTTTCATAGACGTCTAAAAGTTTAGATTCCAGCAGCGAACCTTCAGTGATCTCCTCGGTCTCATTTTCGAGTGAAGTGAAAAAGTTAATCATTGCTCCTCGTCATTTTCACACAAACTTTCTTCACGTACGACCTCAGCCGTTCACACCTCCAGCTGAACTCTGCAGGGGTTATCGTGCTCCATATAGCGTGAGATGATCAGAGTTATGCATCGTTGTTGAAAGGCGGATCTCATCTTAACGCTCATCAGTCCACCTTTCCTTACAGACACAGAGGAGCCCGAATCGTGAACGGTGGGTCTCGTGTTTCGTGTCTGAACCAGCATAGAATGGATTTCTCCAACTCACGTGTTTTCGGGATGGTTTGATTGAGCATGTACAGCTCTCTCTCTCTCTCTCTCTCTCTCTCTCTCTCTTTCAGTCAGCTTCACATTGGTCAGGTTACAGTTCTTTTCCTTCTCAGAAAAGCTGGACTTGTGAAAAACAACGTAACGTTCTCCGTTTTTGTTCTTTTTTGGTGAAATGACCAGAGACCCTTTTCCCTCAAAGTCTTTAATCTGGCGCTGTTTGAACAGTCTATCAGAGCACCGGAAAACAAAGTTGCTCGGTCTTCTTTTCCCCAGCGTGACGTTTTGTTTCACATCATCCTTTTTATCACGTTTATCTCCCGGAGGTTTCACCCTCGAAACGACATTTTCAGACACCATTTCCTCTCTGATGACGGACGGCCAGTATTCCGGAGGAATGTTGCAATATCTTCGGCCGTAGGTGCGAGATCCTCTACTACCATTTGCTCCCGCAACTTTTTAAACCACAGGGAAACGGTACGCTGTGCAAATGCAGGTTTTTCCGAAAGCTTTCTTCCTACGTTTCCTTGGTGAAAGTAGTCCGATCGATTCAAGATCCTCCTTGGGAAGTTGGCTGGAATCCATACTGAGTTTCCTCAAAGTGTGTGTGTGTGTGTGTGTTTGGGTCCCGCTCTTTCACTGGTGATGTGTGGAAGATCTACGGTCAGAGGTGGGGTTTTTAAAGCAATTCTGTAACGTCACCCCGACCATTTACCATTATGTTTTAGTCACGTTTTACAGAGAGGAACTATTTGATGAAAACACACGCCTTACTTTTCTCAAACCCAAACGCCAAACCATAAACATTTAAGACTTTGCTTCTCTCTGACTAAGGGTCTTTGGTGCAGCTGTGACACGCACACACACACACACACAGGAAAACTGTGGGAAAAATTTCACACAATCGAATTTCACACAATCCTACATAATCCTAGGGTAGGAAAAAAAATGGGAAGCAAAAAAAAGTCCTACCGTGGACAAAGAATTAGAAACATTTCCCACACTTCTACCATTGGAAAAAAAATGGGAAATATTTGCACAAATTTACCTACTCAATGATGTCACGTGGGACAATCCGACCAAGTGACATCACATTCCCACGGTCCTAAATCTTTTTGGCATAAAGTGGTACTTATTACTACTGATATTTAAACAGATGTGTTAAAGCTTACAACCAACTTGGCGTACAGTCGCTTTATTGAGGGACAGAAACAGCCGGGGTACACCAGGACTACCCAAACACCAGTTATAATTACTGCTCCCAGAACGAATGTGCAAATTCCCTCCCACACAGAGATCAGATTTTAGGGGGGGGAGAAAGTTAAAATACAGTGGTGTAGTTTTAAATATGAAGAAATAATAAGTCTTCCTCACAATTACATATTCTTCTTAAAAGTAAGATCAATAGTTTAGGTTTAGTTGGAGTTTTACACTGTAAATATCATTTATTTATTTATTTATTTATTTATTTGAACATTTTTAGTCTTCTTCAAGGTAACTGCAGTGCAAACACACAAAAAAACGCTCACCTCTCTCCCTGAGTCAGGTGTTCAACTTCTGGTGGGACTTCTTCCAAATGAAGAGTTTCCTCCTTGTACTGACTCACAAAGTCTCTGATTTTCACTGTTTTATGAAAGAGTTGTCAGAGAGTTAGGAAATCACGGCTTCTGTAAATCCACGGTTCACAGTGTCTCCGTCTGACTTCAGCCAAGTCAGCTTCACTTCTACCAGTAAGGATAACGGTACCAGTACTGCAAATAGTACCAGTACAAAGGAGAAGAGGAAGACCATGATGACCAAGCTGTTTTCTAGTTCAGCCATTGTAAATGACATTCAATTACATCATGATTTCCAGTACTGAAGTTTACACTTTCTGTCTCTCAGTGTTTTCATCTGCAAGCTTTAAAGGCGCTGAGAATTAACCTATTTAATAAAATAAAAATATATAAAATGTTTAAATCTGTATGATTTACAGTTTAGTACTATAAATATGTATGATGTACTAAATGTGGATTGTTCATCAAATAAACAACATAGAAATACTATAGCAGCATATTCTGGACTTTCTAAATGAAATCAAATATGCTAATTAAACAGTGTGTGTACAATTGCATATGAGTGTACAGTGTTTAAAGCGTTATCTAAATGAGGAGCTTTAGCAGTTTTGAGTTTATGGAAGATTTTCCATCTGCAATCCTCATCGTCGCTCCAGCTTTGCCCAAATGAAGCTGTAGTCCAGTTCTGTTGGGACGAGGCGCAGTCACCGGTATCGCCCCTTCCAGTCTGTCAGTCTACTTCAAGGAGGCACCCAGGACAGACGTTCCCGATAGAGCCAGGTGAGTTCATGTGAACTAGCTGCTTTTAAGCTGATCTTTTACCTTATATGTGACCATAAACGTACAGCGAATATTTGAATGCAATATTCAATGTATTTTTATGGTTTCGTGTGTGTTTGTACTTTAGCTGTACGACTGTAGGAGTTAACTTGCTAGCGCTGCTGATGTTCGGCGTTAACTTAGAAACTTCGGGAGCTCTAACCTTTCTAAAAGAGGGGTCTTATTTTCCACGTTGTTGGAAAAGGTCCTGATAAAAACGGACTAACTTTTATATATTGTTTCATCCGACAACACAGGCTTTCTGCCGTTAGCTGTTTTAGCTAATCTTGTTGTTTCCTCCAGTAGGAATATTAGTTAGAGTTAATAGCTGATGCTGAGCTGCATTAGCTCTGTTTAACTCAACTTTACCTCACATATTGAATTAGTTCTTATTTAAGTGTGAATTGAAAACTTCCAGGGTCACATTTTTGCTCTGAAGCGTAATGAAAAAGTACTGATTGCTTTACAGTATCTGAAAGTAGTCCTCCTTCTAAGTAGCAGAATTAAACAGCTCCAGAAGCTGCTGTTTGTCTAGATATTGGGAGGCAGGGGCTAAATCTGGTATTCCTGCTCATACTTTGGCAACACAGGGTAAAATGAATTTGTGGGTTTTATTAGATCCTGAAATGTATTTGCAGAGACACTGAATTAACTGTAGCTAACGATATAATAATATATAGAAACATTAGGTCCAGAAGCTCACGGGACTTGGGACAGGATTTGCTGTACCACAACACACTGGCAGTGCTTAAACAGTAGAAACATTAAATTAGTAGGTATTATTGCAACCTCAGTTTAATTTAATGTTTAAATGTACGGTGGGTGCCTCCAGGACCAGGGTGGAGAAGCTGAATGGCTGAAGTGAACGCTTTAGCAACTGAACTGACAGCCCATATGCTAAATGAAGTTAATGAGGCTGTAACTGTGAAAACGAGAGCCAGTAGTAATCTAGATTTTCCAGACATAACCTGGAATTCTAGTAGCGTCTAGTAGAGTCTACAGACTATGGATATTGTGAAAATGTGGAGTAGACACAGATGCAGAACTTTTAAGCACAGTTGGTGATGGACCTGACCTCGCCTCAGCCATGAACTACAGAACTACAGAATGAAGGTGTTATCTTTCAGGGAGACACCGACAAAGTCAGACATGTCCATGTGATTAACCTGCTTGAGCTTTTTTAAAATGTACCAGACTTTGAAGCAAAGAACAGATAAAGAGGTCAGTCAGTTTGCACACCACGAGAACCACCAGTTTGACAAAAGCCCACTTATTACAGCTGGAAGACCTTGTCAGTAGTTTTGCATTAGACTACATGCATTTATTGTGTTTAGGTGTTGTGAAATGTGTGCTTGTGTTTTTGTGCATAGGACCCAATACCTGTCATTTGTCATTAGAAAAATGAAATTTTTGACTAACTTGTGAGGTTGAATGGAGCTATGCCTACTGAATTTGAACTTTTTCCCAGCAGGATGCTCATCATTCTGCTTCCTCTGCAGAAGTTTCTGCTTCTTCGTGTTCCCAGCAGGCTTGTGAGGATGTGCTCTGTGGTCCAGTGGTGGAGGGAGAAGCTGTTCTCACACAGTCCACCATGAAGCAAAGAACCAGGAGGCTAAAGTTCCCAAGATTAAGGTATGTAAGTTGAGTGGTGAGTGAATAAATGAATAAAGAAGTCGACAAGGGTAAACCCCTTGTAGCCCTCAAGCATGGCTCTAAGTCTTGACCTACTGGCTGGGTTTAATTCTGATAGGAAAGTCCTGCTTCGTGAGTCATGGTTGAGCTGGAACCTTTGCTCCCACAGTGATGCAGGAAACCAGGAGACCGAGGCTTCAACTCCCCTTCAATTTATTATTATTATTAACTACTATTAAACTCTGAGGTATTTGATGTTATCCAAATCACTTGACATGTTCTAGATAATCTGTCATGTTGTCTCTCAAGCAGATCCTGACGAAAAAAGAAGAAACCTTTTTCCTCAACAACCCTCACGCTAACATGCTGTTTGAAGTTTCTGAACATGCTGATGCAGCATTTATCCACAACTGACTAAACTCCTCAACATACAGTTTTTAAACCAGGAGACCGAGGTTTCCTCTCCTGTATCTAGACTAAGATTCATTTTTAAAGTATGTGAGATATTTCCTCTTATTGACCATCAGTGTGACCTTCAGTTTAAAATGCAGTCATTACAAAAGCTCTACACTCATGCTGCTCAAACACTTGTGGTACTTTTTAATATCAGTGCTGCAATATTTTCTTTTCTGCCCCATTGTTGTTTTATAGAAACATGTTAGTGTGCAGTGTGTAGAATACACCCTAAATAAACCCTCATATTTGGCGATGGAAGTGTATGAAGTGTTTAATGTGTGTGTGTGTCTGTGTCTGTGTCTGTGTGTGTGTGTGTGTGTGTGTGTGTGTGTGTGTTTTCCATTGTAGGAAGAGAATGGGCTGAGATCCTCCTTTTCATCACAACTTGTCCACAGAGAAGCACACGATTAATCAGTTTATCATTAATACTTACATCTGTGCTGAGCAGCGTCTTCATTTCTACACTTACTTTAGACTCCTCCTGAATGCTTCATCTTTTCCAAACAGCTGTAAAGTTTATATTATTAATATCATGTTCAGGAAAAGAGCCTGAATGAAGAGCTGTTCTGCATTACTGATGTGTTCTGGATGTTTATTTGTTTCTACTCAAAGTAAAATTTAAAACTTCTCTCTGTATTTAGTCCAGGTTTAAGTTTAGACCTGCTGCTCTCAGAACTGACCAGAGTCTCTTCAACAAAAGAATTCAGCATTTCTAAGAAATACACTATATGACAAAAGTATTTGGACACCTGCTTATTTGTTGTTTCTTTTGAAATCAAGAGTATTAAAAAGGAGTTTAGCCTGCTTTTGTTGGAGTAACTGTTTCTACTACCATGGAAGACTTTCTGCTAGATTTTGGAGCATTGCTGTGAGAAATGCATTTAGCAAGAAGAGCATTGGTGAGGTCAGAATATTGGATGATCACCCAACCTCATCTCCAACTCAAAGCTAAAAGTTTCCCCAGCTCACCCTAGAAGTAAAGGGCATCATGAGCACCATCATTCCAGAGGTTTATCATTCCTTTATACCTCTCTAGCCCACGATTGGTATTAGGCATGGAGCCGATAGGTTCATGTTTATCTGTTCCAGAGAGTCCTATTCTATTGGCAGTACTTCTTTAGGGACTGTGTCAGCAATGGGTGCAACTGATTGCTGAATGCATTGATTAAAAAATAGTGTCCACCAACATTTGGACATTTAGTGTGTTACTGTCAGATAATATAAAGAAAATATATAATAATCACTTAATAAAATAAAGCTCTGCTGAACTGCGGCTTTATAAAAGTCTAAAAACAGGGCAGATCCTTTATCACAAAAATGAGTCTGTAATCAATCAACCCTTTCATGCAGAAATGAGGGAAAAGTGGTTGGATGCTGCTCAGCTTCACAGCTCTACTGCGCTCTACTGTTCATAAGCTTTGTCCAAACTGCTCCATACAGCGATGTCGGACTGCGTTTCTTCCTTTAACTGAATGAATTTCATCTGAGTGTGTAATTCCTTTACTCTCCTCCTAAACAAAACAGCCATGTTTGACACTATTAGATTAAGGGAAAAACACCACTGTTGAATGTGCATGTAGACTGTACATCTGTTGAACACAGAAATAGAGCTGTAAAATGTTTTTATTCAAGGTCATTTCACATCGTCTCCAGTAAAAACCCTTGAATGCTGAGGAATGTCAATAATTTTATCATGAAAGTGAAGCAAATTCACACATGTTCTGTATTTCCGTTTTATTTAAGTACAAATTTCAGATTATATGCAGCTCGTCTACAGCGGGACCGGAAACTCACGCGCATTGAACCGTGATTGCGTTCCAGTGACGTAAGGAAGCTTTGTTTCCGGCGGTCACGTGATCGTAGGTATTTTCAGGAGACTCGGAGCTGCTGTTTCGATGCGGCCCTGCTTTCAAAGCTCGAGCCGTGATTCCACGCAGAGCTTCGACCGGCCATCCTACTTTATAGTCCGTAATGTGAGCTTTGTCTTCTTCATCTTAGACACTTGTTGGAATCCTTGTGCTGTCTGTGTTACTGTACAGTCCTCTGTCTCACTACCCGCGCTTTGCGTTTTTCTCTTTACCCTCGAGAAACATGGCGACCGCGGAAAAACGAGCTTTCCAGCCGCTCTGCAAGGAAGTCGTCCAGCTTGACCCGTGACTCCTCCAACGCGGCGTCTGAGCTCCAGCACTACCGGCGCGACGGACACCGAGAGTCGTCGTCTCCACTCCCGCACCGGAGAGGGACTGGCGGCGTCTGCGTGACCCCGGAAAAGCCGAGGAGCTCCTCGACCACCACGGCCGTTTTTCCCTCTGCTAACCGGTTCAGTTCCTCAGTGTAAAGTATGGAGGAAGGACGACTCTGTGCTACACTTACACTTTATTACTTTTGGGTGAGCTGCGTGATTCTTAGCTAGGGCTGCCTCTTAGCTACAGAACATGTGAAATATCCACACTTGAATTTATATATTTTTGTTTCTCTTTCTTAATATGAATATAACTATAAATGAGGATGATTTGGGCTGTGCAGGACTCTCAACAACGTTCATACAAACACTGTCGGACCATAATGCTTTAAAACTCAAGGGAAATGAGATGAAGTCTCTGAACTGAACTACATGAACTGTACATTTGACACCATATTTATGAGAATAGCTTGATGTTGCAGAATAAGCTAAACAAATCTAAGATGCAGTAAATGACAGTAACTTTAAGTTCAGTCAGCAGATGGACAGGAGCTTGAACCGTGTCCTCTGAATGTGTGTGTGAATATTGTAAATGTGTACTGTATGTGTGTTCCAGATTCAGTCCTTGTATCTTGCTGGTGTTTTCACTTGTCTTCCTGACCTTGTGAAGAATGCCTCTGTCGGATGTGTCTCAGGTAAGTCAGATTGTTTTGCAGTACCAGTTTCTGCAGGTGGACCAGATTCACTGACCTGCTGCTCGACACAGGAATCTGCAACAACATTGGGTGATGCTGATGGGAACTGTTTCAGTCGTCCTGAGGTGTTTTCTGTTTCTATAGGTTCTTCCATCTTTAAACCACACCTAACGTCTCACATGTCTCACGTCCTAGTATTGCTGGTACATCACTGTCAACAATGTGAAAATCAATCTTGCATTTGTGGCTTTTGTGTTCACAGGTGAGCGTTAGCTTTCCCAACGGTGACATGCAGTGTCTAGAATATGTGAGCGGTTTTCAAGCTGAATTCTGGAGTTTTGTTTCAAATCTAAGTGACTTGTAGACATTTCCTGAGATGACCTTGCATTCAGCACCAGTGTCCAACTTGAAAACAATGTTCTTGTTTATTTTCAGTGCAGTTATTCTACTGACTTTTGTTGTTAGTGTTGATGTTTATCTAATACTCCTGTTTTTGTTTCTTATTTCAACTGTTCCAATGAAGAAATCTTCCTGCTCTGCCTTTTTGTTCAACTGCATGATTTTTTTCCCCCCTCATTCTGTTCTGATTTGTTTTGTTAGACACATTTTTTGGTGAAGTGATTTTGCTGTTACAGGATTTGCACACTTGTCCATAAGCAGGACATTGTTTCTGTTAATGTTCATAACCACATGTGGAGAAGAACAGGAACTTGAACTGTGTTCTGTGAATGTGTGTTCTGTTTTCTGTTTCTTCTATAGGTTTCTCCATCTGGCGTCTGGACTGTGAAGAATCGTGGCTGATCATCATAGCAGGTTGCCCTCTCTGAATTCTCACCTTGTTCCACATGTATATGTTTGGTGGGTTCTTTGTCTGTCTGTCATAATAGCTGTTCTGCTTGAGTTGTCTTCTCTACAGCTTGTCTTAAATCTGCATTTTGCTTTTCTTTCTTGAATGTCCAGTATGTTTTGGATTTTTCCTCATTGGGCCATCCTTCCATGGTCCTTGTGTGTAGTAGCTGCATCTCTGGATCATTTGCTGTTGCCTTTTGGAATGTAATTTAGCCACTGGCTTTTCCTCCTGCAGAACTGCTGCTCCGAAGCCTTCTGAGCTTGCATCTACAGATGGTGTACCAGTACCATGGTGTTACCAGTACCAGAGATTTCAGTTTTTCATAGCTTTGTTCTCGACTTGCCACGGAGTGTCATGCTCAAGCAGTTTTCTGAGAGGTGCACCGACCTTCTGCAGCGAGCATATGGCCATGTACCGCATTTGTGATGATCTGATCTTGCACTTGTTTTTGTTGAGTTTCAGGTTCCACTGTCTTTCCGTTTTCAGCACTTGGATGAGCCTGCCGTCATGTTTCCTTAACCGTTTCACCCCAGACTAAGATATCGTTCGGAACGTTGACGACACCTTCCAGGCCTTTAATAGTCTGCAATTGACCTTTGGAATACCTCTGAAGCTGAGGACACTCCAAAAGAAAGTCAGAGGAATCTGTATCTTTCAATGGGTATGTTCAGTGTGCAGAGCTTGGAACTTTTATCATAAAGGTTGATCTGCCTAAATCCTCACCACTGTGACCATGCTGTTTATCCAGTTATTCAGCTCATGCTGTTTGGGGATTACACCCCTTAATTTTGTGTAGCTCATCAATCATTGTTGTCTTTCAGGGCAATCGGGACTTTTCTTGGTGGATGTATCACTGGTGAGACCATGGGATCTACTGAATGTAGTGATGTCCTGGTATGAATCCAAGAACAGTGAACAGATCAATGTCTTTCAGAATGTAATTTTACTTTGTGATTCCATGCACTCTTTCAACCACACCTAACATCTCCCATGTCTCACGTCCTAGTATTGCTGGTACATCACCGCCAACAATATGTGAAATTCAGTTAAGCATTTTTGGCTTTTGTGTTCACAGGTGAGTGGTAGCTTTCCCAACAGTGACATGCAGTGGCTAGAATATGTGAGTACTGTGCTGAATTCTGCAGTTTTTGGTCCCCGAATTCTTCCCGTATGCTTTCACCTGGATCCTGAGCTCTCGTGAAGAACAAATGGTGAACATAGGGTAGGTTCTTTCTTGACTCTCAGTAATCGCTGAACTTGTTTTTCAGCGCATTTCTTGTTTCAGTTTCTTTCTCTCTGAATTGTAACATGTTGTAGACAATCACTGCATCTTTCCCTGCGACGTGTGGAAAGGTGGCGCATTGGACTTTTTCAGACTCCTTAACAATCCCACTCTCGGTAAGAAACGACAACTTTTGCACCTAAAAATCCAATTTTTGATGAGATTGCCTTGCAAGCACAGTGCTAAAGGTGGCTGCAGCTGTGCCACTTGCTTGTGTGCTGCTTCGACCGTGTTGGGCTGCTGTATCCTGCTTGTGTTTTGAATCAAATTTGTTACGCTGCTGTGTTCTGCTTGAACAGTGTCACTTGTTCTGTATAATAATTTCGCTGCTGTCCTGCGTGTTTTTCATCTGCGTTATGCTGCTGTGCCCTGCTTGAACCATGTTGGGCTGCTGTGTCCTGCTTGTGTTCTGCATAAAAATTGTTACGCTGCTGTGTTCTGGTTAATTATGCTGCTGTGTCCTGCTTGTTTTGCATGAAAATGATGATGCTGTGCTCTGTATAGTTTGTTTTGTTGCTTTGTTGTGCTTGAGTGGTGTTACAGTGCTGTTCATATTCATACATAAACCTAAACCTTTTTTTCCATTTTATTTTTTCCTTCATTTCTTCTCTCTCCCCCATGTGCTGAGCTGCCCCCTGCTGTCTGCTTGTGCAAGTGCATTTGTGTTTGGCTGCTCTTTACTACCCTGTCCTGCTGTAACATCTCCCATGTCTCATGCCCTAGTACTGCTGGTACATCACCATCAACAATATGTGAAATTCATTTTTGCATTTTTGGCTTTTGTGTTCACAGGTGAGCTGTAGCTTTCCCAGCAGTGACATGCGGTGGCCAGAATATGTGAGTACTTTGCTGAATTCTGCAGTTTCTGGTCCCCAAATTCCTCCCGTACGCCTCAGTGCTTTTAGCTGGACCCTGAGCTCTCGTGAAGAACAAATGGTGAACATAGGGTAGGTTCTTTCTTGACTCAGCAATCCCTGAACTTGTTTTTCAGCACATTTCTTGTTTCAGTTTCTTCCTCACTAAATTGTAACATGTTGTAGACCTTTACTGCATCTTCCCCAGCGAAGTGCGGAAAGGTGGCGCATTCGACTTCTTCAGACTTCTCAACAATCCCACTTTCTGTAAGAAACTGGTAAAACTTTTGCACCCACAGTCCCCAATTTTTTACAAGATTGCCTTGCAAGCACAGTGCTGAAGGTGGCTGCAGCTGTGCAACTTGCTTGTGTTCTGCTTGAACCGTGTTGGGCTGCTGTGTCCTGCTTGTGTTCTGCATCAAAATTGTTACGCTGCTGTGTCCTGCTTGATTTGTATTTTGCTGCTGTGCCACTTGCTTGTATTCTGCTTGATTGGTATTTCACTGCTGTGTTCTGCTTTTACCATGTGGGGCTGCTGTGTCCTGCATCAAAATTGTTACGCTGCTGTCTTGTGCTTGAACAATATTTCGCTGCTGTGCCACTTGCTTGAACAGTGTTGGGCTGCTCTGTCCTGCTTCTGTTCTGCATGAGAATGGTTACACTGCTGTGTTCTGTATAAATTGTTTGACTGCTTTGTGCTTGAGCGGTGTTACAATGCTGTTCATTTTCATATATAAATATAATCCTTCTTCATTATTATTGTTTATTATTATTTTCTTTTCTTCATTTCTTCTCTCTTTTCTGTGTGCTCAGCTGCCCCCTGCTGTCTGCGGGTGCGAATGCGTTTGGCTGCTCTTGCCTACCCTGTCCTGCTGTAACCCTTCTAAAAAGTTTTTGCTATGATTTTTGCCTTGTTCATCTGCATGATTTTATTTAATTTTTTTTCCCCCTCATTCTGCTCTGATTTTGTTTTTCACATTTTTGGTAAAGTGAATTCTGTTGCAAGATTTACACACTTGGCCATAGGCAGGACATGTTTCTGTTTATGTTCATAACCACATTTGGAGCAGCTTGCTTCTGTTGCTTGTTCATTTTTTGCTAGTTTGGATTTCCTTTTGTGTTCAAACCCAACTGTTTGTTTTGTTTCTGTCGTTCTGTTTTTTTTTTTTTTTTTTTTTTTTTTTTCACTTCATTTGATGTCCCTTCATTTGCACAGCAGATATTCATGGCCTTTGTCTATGTCTGATCTGTTTCTTTCGGCAACCTGCCCACAATTAGTCTTTCCTAATACCACAAACAGTCCTGTCTCTGATTAACGAGTCATGCACCTCACCGAATTCATGGTCTTTTGCCTTTTTCAGGTCTGTGGAAGAAAGCCTCTCTATGCCTCTCTCGGATGTGACTCAGGTAAGTCAGATTGTTTTGCAATACCGGCTTCTACAGGTGGACCGGATTCCCTGACCTGCGGCTCGACACAGGAATCTGCAACAACATTGGGTGATTCCGATGGGGACTCTTTTAGCCGCCCTGAGGAGGTGTCTTCTGTTTCTCCTACAGGTTCTTCCATCATGTCTCACGCCCTAGTATTGCTTGTACATCACTGTAAACAATGAGAAATTTAATCTTGCGTTTTTGATTTGAGTTCTGTTTCAAATCTGATTTGTAGATCTGTGCTGTGATGACCTTGTCTTTAAATTTAAACACTGGTGCTGAATGCAAAGTTCTTGTTTTATTTTTAGTCCAGTTAATCTTTTCACTTTTGTTGTGACAGTGTTGAGGTTTCTCTAATATTCTGTTTTTCTGATTTCAACTGTTCCAATGAAGAAATCTTCCTTTTGTTCAACTGCATGCTTTGTTTCTGTTTATGTTCATAACTACATCTGGAGCAGCTTGCTTCTGTTGCTTGTTCTTTTTTAGCTATTTTGGATTTGCTCTTGTGTTCAAACCCAACTGTTTTGTTTCTGTCGTTCTGTTTTGTATGTCATTGAGCACTTTTTTTCACTTCACTTGATGTCCCTTCATTTGTACAGCAGATATTCATGGCCTTTGTCCGTGTCCGATCTGTTTTTCTCAGCAACCTTGCCCACAATTAGTCTTCCCCAATACCACAAACAGTCCTGTCTCTGATTAACGAGTCATGCAACTCACTGAATTTGTGGTCTTTTTGCCTTCTTCAGGTCTGTGGTGTATGCGTCAGTGCTTTCAACGGGCCCAAGAAAAGCTGAGGGCTCCTCGAACACCACTGCCGGTTTTCCCCCTCTGCTTGTTTTCCTCTCTTCTTACCGGTTCCTCAGTGTAAAGTATGGACTAAGGACGAATCGGTGATATACTTTGTGTTTGGTTGCCTCTTTGGTACATAACATAGGTGACATATATGAGCTATTCATATATGAGAATAGCTTGACATTGCAGAATAACCTAAACAAATCTAAGATGCAATAAATGACAGTCACTTTAAATTCAGTCAGCAGATGGACAGGAGCTTGAACCGTGTCCTCTGAATGTGTTTGTGAATATTCTAAATGTGTACTGTATGTGTGTTCCAGATTCAGTCCTTGTGTTTTCTTGTCTTCCTGACCTTGTGAAGAAAGCCTCTCTCGGATGTGTCTCCGGTAAGTCTGGTTTGTTTTGCAATACCAGTTTCTGCAGGTGGACCGGATTCACTGACCTGCGGCTCGAAACGGGAATCGGCAACAACATTAGGTGATTCTGATGGAAACTCTTTTTCAGTCGTCCTGAGGATGTGTTTTCTGTTTCTCCTTTAGGTTCTTCCATCTTTAAACCACACCTAACATCTCGCATGTCTCACGTCCTAGTATTGCACTGTCAACAATGTAAAATTCAATCTTGCATTTTTGATTTGTAGATCTGTGCTGCGATGACATTGTCTTCAAGTTGGACACTGGTGCTGAATGCAAAGTTCTTGTAGTTTTATTTACAGTCCAGTTATTCTGTTCACTTTTGTTGTGACAGTGTTGATGTTTTTCTGATTTCAGCTTTTCCAATGAGTAAACCTCTGCATTTTGTTCAACTGCATGATTTCTTTTCTCCTTCTGCTTTGATTTGTTTTGTTAGACACATTTTTGGTAAAGTGACACACTTGTTCATAAGCAGGACATTTGTTTCTGTTTCTGTTCATAACCATATCTGGAGAAGGACAAGAACTTGAACTGTGTCCTGTGAATTTGTGTTCTGTTTTCTGTTTCTCCTATAGGTTCTTCCATCTGGCGTATGGACTGTTAAGAATCGTGGCTGATCATGATAGCAGGTTGCCCTCTCTGAATTCTCACCTTGTTCCACATGTTTATGCTTGGTGGGCTCTTTTTCTGTCTGTCATAATAACTTTTCTGCTTGAGTTGTCTTCTCTGCAGCATGTCTTGAATCTGTATTTTGCTTTGCTGCTTTGAATGTCCAGTATGTTTGAATTTTTCTCATTGGGCCATCCTTCTATGGTGATTGTGTGTAGTAGCTGCATCTCTGGATCAGTGTGCTGACTTCAGACGGGCTGGGAATAAACTTGGAAAGGTAATGAATCATGACCATGAATCTCATGAGTGCCTGCTTGTTTTTTTGTGTAGGCATGTGTGTTACAGCTCTTACTTTCTCTCGATCTAGATTGAGACCTTCTGCAGAGAGCACATGGCCATATACCGGATTTGTGATGTGATCTGAAGGTGGATCTGCCAAAATCCTCACCACTGTGACCATGCTGCTTACCCAGTCGTTCGGTTCATGCTGTTTGGTGATTACACCCCTTTTCTCCATTTTGTGTAGCTCATCAATGATTGTTGTCTTTCAGGGCAATCAGGACTTTTCTTGGTGGATGAATCACTGGTGGGACCATGGGATCTACTGAATGTGGTGATGTCCTGGTAGGAATCCAAGAATAGTGAACAGATGACTGTCTATCAGAATGTCATTTTATGTTGTGATTCCATGCACTCTTTAAACCACACCTAACATCTCCCTTGTCTCACGTCCTAGTATTGCTGGTACATCACAGTCAACAATATGTGACATTCAATTTAGCATTTTTGGCTTTTGTGGTAGCTTTCCCAACAGTGACATGCGGTGGCCAGAATATGTGAATACTTTGCTGAATTCTGCAGTTTCCGGTTCCCGAATTCCTCCCATACGCCTCAGTGCTTTCACCTGGATCCTGAGCTCTCGTGAAGAACAAATGGTGAACATAGGGGTAGGTTCTTTCTTGACTCTCGGTAATCGCTGAACTTGTTTTTCAGCACATTTCTTGTTTCAGTTTCTTCCTCACTGAATTTTAACATGTTGTAAAACTTCACTGCATCTTCCCCAGCGACGTGCGGAAAGGTGAGGGCATTGGACTTTTTCAAACTCCTTAACAATCCCACTCTGTAAGAAACAGGTAAAACTTTTACACCCACAGTCTCCAATTTTCGAAGAGATTGCCTTGCAAGCACAGTGCTAAAGGTGGCTGCAGCTGTGCCACTTGCTTGTGTTCTGCTTGAACCATGTTGGGCTGCTGTGTCCTGCTTTTGTTTTGCATGATCGTTGGTACGCTGCTGTGTTCTGCTTGAACGATATTTTACTGCTGTGCCACTTGCTTGTGTTCTGCTTGAACGATGTCAATTAACTGTGTTGTGTATAATAATTTTGCTGCTGTGTTCTGCTTGATCCATGTTGCGTTGTTGTGTCCTGCTTGTTTTTTGCATAAAAATTATTCTGCTGCTGTGTCCTGCTTGAATAATATTTCTCTACCATTTCCTGCTTGAACGGTGTTGGGCAGCTGTATCTTGCTTGTGTTTTGCATGTAAATTGTTTTGCTGCTTTGTTGTGCTTGGACGGTGTTACAGTGCTGTTCATATTCATATATAAACCTAAACCTTTTCTTCATTATTTTTATTTATTTATTTATTTATTTTCCTCACTGAATTGTAACATGTTGTAGACCTTTACTGCATCTTCCCCAGCGACGTGCAGAAAGGTGGCGCATTGTACTTTTCCGACTCCTCAACAGTCCCACTCTCCGTAAGAAACAGATAAAACTTTTGCACCCACAGTCTCCAATTTTTTACAAGATTGCTTTGCCAGCACAGTGCTAAATGTGGCTGCAGCTGTGCCACTTGCTTGTGTTCTGCTTGATCCATGTTGGGCTGCTATGCCCTGCTTGTATTTTGTATGATCGTTGGTACGCTGCTATGTTCTGCTTGGACGAGATTTCACTGCTGTGCCACTTGCTTGTGTTCTGCTTGATTGGTATTTCGCTGCTGTGTCCTGCTTGTGTTTTTCACTAAAATTGTTACGCTGCTGTGTTCTGCTTGAACGATGTCAATTAACTGTGTTCTGTATAATAATTATGCTGCTGTGTCTAAAAATCAAATATTTCTCGAGATTGCCTTGCAAGTATAGTGCTAAAGGTGGCTGCAGCTGTGCCACTTGCTTGTGTTCGGCTTGAACCGTGTTGGGCTGCTGTGTCCTGCTTGTGTTTTACCTAATTTTTTTTACGCTGCTGTGTCCTGCTTGATTTGTATTTCACTGCTGTGCCACTTGCTTGTATTCTGCTTGATTGGTATTTCACTGCTGTGTTCTGCTTGAACAACATTTCACTACTGTGTTCTGCTTTTACCATGTGGGGATGCTGTGTCCTGCTTGTGTTTTGCCTGAAAATTACACTGCTGTGTTCTGTATAAATTGTTTTGCTGCTTTGTTGTGCTTGAGCGGTGTTACAGTGCTGTTCATATTCATATATAAACCTAAACCTTTTCTTTCTCTCCCTCCCCCCCCCCCCCCCCCCCCCCCATGTGCTGAGTTGCCCCCTGCTGGTGCGAGTGCATTTGTGTTTGGCTGCTCTTGCCTACCCTGTCCTGCTGTAACCCTTCTAAAAAGTTTTTGCTGTGATACCCCCCTCCCTTCCCCTCCTAACCCTTTGTGTTTTCTCTCTCTTTCCCATGTGTTGAGATGCCCAGTTTCAACTGTTCCATCAGCAGACCTGGCTCTCTCCACCACCCTCCTGCCCGCTGTCCGGTTCTGGGGCCTCTAATGGAGTCATCCTCCCCTCACTGCATGGCTGTGCTTGTGACAGTGTACCTGCATGGACTTTAACATTTCACTCCTGTTCATCTTTTTATGGCTTGACGGCACCTTGGCCATATTCCCTTAATTCCGTGTTTTATTCTTGTTTTGCTTTTCATTGTGCTATCCGGTGTCGACCAGAGGAGGATGGGTTCCTCTTTTTCCTTGCCACTGTTGCCACCGGCTTGCTCAAATGATCTCTGTAAAGCTGCTGTGTGACCACATTTGTTGTGAAAGCGCTGTATAAATAAAATGTGTTTGAATTGAATACTGTATTCTGTATGAGTTATGCTCCTCTATGCTGGTTGTGTAGTGTTATGCTACCGTATTCTGGTTGAAAGAGTACTAGTACTGTATTCTATATCAAAATAAGTATTCTAATGTTTTCTGTATGAAAGCATTATGCTACTCTGTGAATGAACAGTTTCAGGCTACTGTGTTCTGTAACACCTCATTACGCTACTCTATTCTTGTAGAACAGTGTTCTGTTACTGTGGTCTGTAGGAAAGTTCTGCTACTTTTCATACAGAATTCAGTAGCATAGCTCTGAATACGGGATACAACAGTGTTGCGCTTCACATTCAACACAGAGCTTGTAGCGCCCCCCCTATGGATTCTATAAGAGGGTTAGTGTAGCCCATTTTTCAGATAACATGATTCACCCCCCTGAAATGTAATCCTAAAAATACTGTAAATATCAGAAATCAAACATTTCATACCCCACTGTATCTAGGTTAAAGTACCTGAAACAGAATTTCACACAGTTGAAAAGACCTAAAATAAAATTTCCCACATCCTGCAGTTTAAAGTACCTGACCGAGAACGCCAAAAGTTTCACCCCACACAGGTGAAATGAGCTGAAATTAAATGCTAAATTCTCCACTTCATACATCTGATAGAACAATCAGAACAAATCAAACTCTGCAGACTAACTAAAAGACTGTGGGCTATGCTGCATGAAAGTAAGGCAGCACCCTCCCGCGTGGGGTGGACTCCACCATCCCTGCCTATAAAACCAGGCTTGTCCTCATACTTTATCCAGTTGTCTATGAAGCCCACATGATTTTCTGAACACCACTTGGACATCCAGCGGTTTAGTGCTGTGAGTCTGCTGTAAGCCTGAGGGCAAGCAGCAGAGCATATTACGACATCGCCTGGGCCAGTGTAGTCTCCTCTTGAATATTATCCTTAGTCACTTTAGATATCCACCGGCCAATATTACTGGCCCCTACATGAATGACTATCTTTGACTATCCTTAATATATTAAATATCACACTGATAATAAAAAGATTTATTACTTTTTAAAATATATCTACCAAATGTCATTCATTTATTATTAGAATAAACAAATGAAGCCATTTGTTCCTTAAAATGCGTAATTTTTCCAACACAAAGCCAAGATGTGATTCTGAACAGTGACTGAAGAAAAGTATCAGGACCTCGTCTAATTTGAGCGGGAGAGATGGATCAAAGTGGGCAGGTAATTGGAGGGGAAGACGGTGCAGAGGTAGGTTGGGTCATGTTTGCTTCAAATGATTTAGACATAAACATGAGTAAATCTGTCTCACCCTTACTCTCATTTTATTGGTTGCCTCCTTAAAAATGAGCGTCATGTTTAGCTGGAGTTGCAACATTTTTAAACATGGAGTGGAGACTTTCATAATTGTGTTGCGTTGAATGATGGGTGTCTTTAAGAAAGGGCAGTAACTTCAGCCATTGCTAACCAAGAAGGACAAATTTGGGACATATCTTTTATGGGTATGTCCTTTATGTATACAGTGCCCTCCATAATTATTGGCACCCATGGTTAAGATGTGTTCTTTAGCTTCTAATAAGTTTTTTTCTAAATAATATAGGACCACAATGGAAAAAAGAATAAAATCCAACCTTTAAACATTAAGAAATAATTGTTTAACATCAAATCATGTGTGCCACAATTATTGGTACCCCTGATGTTTATACTTTGTACAACCCATTTTGTACAACCAATGTTTCACAAGATGGGAGAATACAGATAGAGGGATCTTTGACCATTTCTCTTTGCACAATTTCTCTGTCATCCAGCGACCTGGGTCCTCTCCTCTGCACTCTCCTCTTCAGCTTACCCCTCAGGTTTTCAATGGGGTTGAGGTCTGGGGACTGAGATGGCCATGGGAGGAGCTTGATTCTGTGTGTGGTGAACCATTTCTGTGTAGATTTGGCCATATGTTTTGGGTCATTATCTTGCTGAAAAACTCAGTGACGACCCATCTTCAGCTTTTGGGCAGAAGCCACCAGATTTTGTTTTAAAATGTCCTGGTATTTCAAAGCATTCATGATGCCATGCACACTAACAAGGTTCCCAGGGCCTTTGGAAGAGAAACAGGCCCACAGCATCACTGATCCTCCCCCATATTTCACAGTGGGCATGAGGTGCTTTTCTGCATACTCAGCTCTTGTGTTACGCCAGACCCACTTAGAGCATTTGTTGCCAAAAAGCTCTATCTTAGTTTCATCTGACCAAAGCACACGGTCCCAGTTGAAGTTCCAGTACTGCTTAGCAAACTCCAAACGTTTGCGTTTATGATTGTGAGTGAGAAAAGGTTTTTTCCGTGCATGCCTCCCAAACAGCTTGTTGGCATGCAGATAGCGCCTGATGGTTGTTTTGGAGACTTTGTGACCCCAAGAAGCTACCATTTGTTGCAATTCTGTAACAGTGAGCTTTGGAGACCTTTTTATTTCTCTTATCATCCTCCTCACTGTGCGTGGTGGCAAAATAAACTTGCGTCCTCGTCCAGGCTTGTTTACCACTGTTCCAGTTGTTTTAAACTTCTTAATAATTCCACTGACAGTAGATATGGACAGGTGTAGGTGAGTGGCTATTTTCTTGTAGCCATTGCCTGACTTGTGGAGGTCAACACACATCTGCCATACTTGAATGGTATGTTCCTTTGTCTTTCCCATGTTGAAGAGAAATGGCCTCTGTGTCACATCATATTTATACCCCAGGGAAACAGGAAGTTGTGAATTACAAATAAATGTTCCTACATACTCTGATCAACTTCGTAAACTACTGTAGAATTGACAGAAATACTTTAATTACATTTATTTCCTAAGAAATGTTAGGGGTGTCAATAATTGTGGAACAGGTGATTTTATGAGTTAAAGGTTGGATTTTACTCTTTTTTTTCCATCGTGGTCCTATATTATTTAGAAAAAAACTCAATTTATTAGAAGCTAAAGAACACATCTTAACCAGGGGTGCCAATAATTATGGAGGGCACTGTATATGCATTTGTAATGTATTTATCCTTTGTTCTGTATTCAAATATGAACAATGCAGAGACTGTCCAGGAGACCTACTAGAACCTTTGCTGTATGTGTAAAACATTTTAATTTGCCGTTTGATTTATAACACACACACACACACACACACACACACACACACATAACTTTCAATATACTTTCAATTTTTTTTCTTTTTACTGTATTTGTGTTTATTCTGCATTTAATAAAAATACATGTTTTTACTGTATTTGTGTTTGCAGTTATTCTGAAAGATTTGTTTTTTACTATATTTGCATTTATTTTGCATTCTAATGCAGCTTTTTTATTTTATTAGAAACATTTAAGGGATGTGTACATCTTCACATGTACATTAAACATGAATACACTGAATTTATACCCTTTTATGTCTTCATTTATTGAATGCGGGGATGTTCCCAGCATTTCACCTTCAACCAGGATCTAATTCTGACCACAGCTGTAGTCACTTAGACCCACTTTTACTCCTGGTCACTTCATGGGACTTGTATCTGGACTGTATTCCAAAATCGGATCTCTGTGTGGGACGCAATATGCAGATTCGCATATTTCAGCTCTTCGTCTTCGCCGTCACCTGCTCCGGCACCGCGGATGTCTCCTCAGTGCGGTGTTCTCATTGTTTGATATTCTACTCTAAAACACTTCAAAGTCCACTTGGGTCCCAAAGAGTAACACCACATAAGACTGCTGCCTGTACAGAGAGTTAGAAAACTAACAGTTCTAGTTACACAAGCATACATGATCATCACTGATTAAAAGAAATTAATAATGCCCTCTTACTGATTATGAATCACTTTAATAAACAAGTTCCATTACAACTTCCCCCTTTGATTCTAATCAATCATGTTTACAGATTACTTTCATCAAACAAAAGCCCCAGCCCCAGTTCTTTGTCTAATTCTTCAAGTTCAGGATCCTTCATAATCTGCAGGAGCTGATATCTCACCTGAACTCAGTGAAACAAAGTTTCAGTGATACAATTACACAGTAATGGTCCACAGCAAAGCATAAGCACCAATAACATGAGAATGGGCAAGATCACGAAGAATACACTGCGTAAGCCAGCTAGAATAGATCCCCAACCCCAAGACCATGAATCAACCCCTCGTTCTGAGCTGGGCAGCTACAGTGCGCATTTGGCGCAAAACCATGCTGATGTTACCCTCCTGAGCATCTTTGGGGGGAATATAAGTACAGCAGTGTTTACCAAGCATGCTACAGACTCCCCCTTTCTTGGCTAAGAGCAAATCAAGGGCCATGCAGTTTTGGATGGTCATTAGTCGCAGTGCTGTCAACTCAGACCTTAAGCAAATCGTTCTCCTTCAGTGGTTAATTTGTGCTCGTTGGGTACAGATAAGGTCTTCAGTGCATTACGGCGAGTATGAGGATAAGGATGCATGGAATACAGGGTTATATGTGCACTCAGATGCACCAAGGCGCAGTGGCCCCTTTCCCTTTAAGGAACTGGTAGGTCTCAGTTGCACTCACATAGGTATGGTTAAGCCATCATCAACAGTCTCATATGAGTCTGGATGTATTTCAAAAACAAATGGATCAACTGAGGCGTGTGGCATTAAGAGTATTATTAAAAGTATTATTTACACCTGATGTATGGACTGTGAAATTAACATACTGCCAAAAGTCATTCTTCCCTG
The DNA here is from genome assembly GCF_030463535.1 of Salminus brasiliensis. Lineage (NCBI taxonomy): Eukaryota > Metazoa > Chordata > Actinopteri > Characiformes > Bryconidae > Salminus > Salminus brasiliensis. The sequence goes on from NC_132900.1 coordinate 17,166,685, forward strand.
GGTGCCTGAAGTAAACTTCATCAGAGCCATCAGAATCATGTTTAGCAGTTAGGATATACAGTGTCCCTATAATGACCAGCTCGGCTGGTTCCACCTTCATCTGCGGAGGTCCCGTATCAGCACCTGATCACCTGGCTTGTGGTCGTCAAAGGGCTGGTCAGCTGGTTGCGGCAGCACTGCTTTCACCTGCTTAGACACAGACGCAATACATCATGAGAGAGTGGTCAAGTAACTGGTTATCTAGTGATGGTGGACCTAATCCCGTATTGGGAGGCCTGCCAAACACTATCTCAAAGGCACGGAGACCAGTTCTTTTTTGTGGCCTGGTTCTGCTTTGCCAGAGAACCACGGGGAGGCGCTTAACCCACTTATCCCAGGCCTGTTTGTTGTGTCATTTTTGCATGCAAAATCCTCTCAACAAGCATATTTCGAAAGGGTACAGCTTCACTAAGTTGCCTAGTAAGTAAATAAATAAAGTATTACATTCACTAAATAAATAACTGTCCTCGAATATCTCGTTTAATAGTCACTTAAGGTTGCTGCTAATGTCCGTTGCTCTGGCCTAGCTATCTAGCTACACTACAGGCCAAAAGTTTGGACACACCTTCTCATTCAATGCGTTTTGTGTATTTTCATGACTATTTACATTGTAGATTCTCACTGAAGGCATCAAAACTATGAATGAACACATGTGGAGTTGTGTACTTAACAAAAAAAGGTGAAATAACTGAAAACATATATTATATTTTATATTTGCTCTGATTACTGCTTTGCACAATCTTGGCATTCTCTCAATGAGCTTCAAGAGGTAGTCACCTGAAATGGTTTTCAGGTGTGCCTTATCAGGGTTAATTAGTGGAATTTCATGCTTTATCAATGGGGTTGGGACCATCAGTTGTGTTGTGCAGAAGTCAGGTTACTACACAGTCAACAGCCCTATTGGACAACTGTTAAAATTCATATTATGGCAAGAACCAATCAGCTAACTAAAGAAAAACGAGTGGCCATCATTACTTTAAGAAATAAAGGTCAGTCAGTCCGGAAAATTGCAAAAACTTTAAATGTGTCCCCAAGTGGAGTCAAAAAAACCATCAAGCGCTACAGCGAAACTGGCACACACGAGGACCGACACAGGAAAGGAAGACCAAGAGTCACCTCTGCTTCTCAGGACAAGTTCATCTGAGTCACCAGCCTCAGAAATCGCAAGTTAACAGCAGCTCAGATCACAGACCAGTTGAATGCCACACAGAGTTCTAGCAGCAGACCCATCTCTAGAACAACTGTTAAGAGGAGACTGCGCAAATCAGGCCTTCATGGTCAAATAGCTGCTAGGAAAACACTGCTAAGGAGAGGCAACAAGCAGAAGAGATTTGTTTGGGCCAAAAAACACAAGGAATGGACATTAGACCAGTGGCAATCTGTGCTTTGGTCTGATGAGTCCAAATTTGAGATCTTTGGTTCCAACCGCCGTGTCTTTGTGTGGGGGTGTTTTGCTGGTGACACTGTTGGGGATTTATTCAAAATTGAAGGCACACTGCACCAGCATGGCTACCCCAGCATCCTGCAGTGACATGCCATCCCATCTGGTTTGCGTTTAGTTGGACCATCATTTTTCAACAGGACAATGACCCCAAACACACCTCCAGGCTGTGTAAGGTGGGGGGGGGCTGGGTTTGCTAGCTCTCCCTAAGGCATCCAGGGCTGCTACCAGTGACTCTTGCTCTCTATCCTTTAGTAAACCCATGATGCACACCTCTAACTGGTCTACTTTTTCCAAAGGATATAGCCTGTACATGCCACACTTCATACACTCAAAAAGCCCAGCAACAGCCATAATATAGCAGGGACCTTATGCTTGCAATTGATTTAGGCACTGGTTGTTGTAGAGGTTAACTCAGAGCAGAACAGACCAGACCAGACCAGAGCATTGTTGGAACAATCCATTTTCAGAACAGACGACTGTTATGACAGTTCAGTGTTAGAACAAACCAGTTTAAGAACCAGTGAGAACTGAGCAGTGTTGTGATCTCTGTGTTATGGAAGTTTAAAGTGTTGGTTAGATCTGTATTATAATCACAGTCTATTTCTGTTTCTGCGCTGGCCGGACCGGTTTCATCATTATTACAGGTCTGATCATTTTTACAGATCTCATCAATATTACATGTCTGACATGTATTACATGGGGAAAGTTTCAACCCATTTACTGAACATACATACACAGACCAGGAGAAACCGTTTCCCTTCTGCCGGTGTTAATTCCACAAAGTCGATCTGCCAGTGCTGAAATGGCTCTGTCGCTGGGGGGTGACCCACAGGCTGTTGTGACAGAGGTTGTGTGTGTCTGTGTGTGTTTTGTGCACATGTGAGACAGTTAGAACAAACATTTTGGGTGAGTGTGGAGAGTCCGGGTGCATACCAGTGTCTTGCTATCATATCCATTATCACCCCTTTGCTCATGTGACTCCTCCCATGAGCAATAGCAATTAACCCTTTAATGTATGCCTTTGGGATACATGGTCTATTTGTTGCAATGTGTATTCACACATTGTTTTGTTTGACACACCCTGATTTGGTCCACTGAGCTTTTTCTGCTGCAGTGGCAGTAGATTGAATTTCTTGCAGGGTGGGTTTCTCTTGGTCCGTTACAGGAAGTTGAGCAGCGGCAACAGGCGCTGCATGAGCTGTGCATTTGGCCACATGGTCTGCAAAGGCGTTTCCCTTGATGACAGGATCATCTGCTGAGGTGTGCGCTGCGCATTTAACAATTGCAATCTGAGAAGGTACACCGAAGGATGCATTGGCTAAATCTACCACTGTGTAATGGGTGTGGTCTGTAGGAATTTGAGATAAGATAGTATGGGGGTTTGGTACTTCAGGTGCTCGAGCCTGAGCTGCAGCATTTACTGCCTGCAGGTCCTGAACAAACCTCCACTCATCCAGGCCGGGTTTGGTGTCCTAACTGGTGAATCTGGACATGGCACTATGACCCCTGCCTCAAGCAAAGCTTGAAACACGGGTCTAATATCATCAACTGCTTCAGGTTTCAAGGGGTACTGAGCTTGTCTGGGCCTATATGTGGATTTTGGTGTAATGGATACTGGTTCACAATCTTTAATCAATCCCACAGCTGAGGGGGAAGTGAAACAAGCTCCAGTTCCTCCCCTTCTGTGAGTGTGGCAGCCTGAATCAGTGGAGGTTAGCCAAACAGCTCCACTGTTTGCTCTGCTCTCAGCCTGTACTGAAAGGGACACTTCCACATTTTTGTGGAATATACACATTGGGGTGCTCGGTATTGGCCCAATCATTAGCCCTGACCACCCTCAAGGCCCATGGCCCAATATCTCGCCACGGGAGGGTGTGTTTAAATCTGGCCAGGGAGATGTGGGGGTAAGAATTTCCTATGAACAACGCACCATGCTGTTTTGTTAGTGAGACTAGAGCAGCTGCCATCTTACCATTCCATATCAGTGCTGTGGTTTACAAAGGCTCTGTTCCTGATGTGAATTTGTTTTTCATAATCATTATCAGAGCCTTGGCTAATATGTGAAGTGCAATGTAAATCACTCTTCTTCCACTACAAAGGATTAGACACCACCCTCTCTGCCTCTGATAGAAAGTGTCTGACAATCTCCCCCTGCTCATCAACACTGCACCACATATAAGCATACCCCAGAACCCCTGACGCTACCTGTACCATGCATGGTTGTTCTGAAAAATCTACAGCTAATCCCCCCGGGGAGCTAATTAGGGTACACCCTAGTTTACACATCAAATCTCTGGCCAGTAAATTCACAGGACAAACAGAAGACATCAGGAAACAATGCGGAAAAGTTTTCCCATCTAGGGAACATTGGAGGGGCACAGACATCTTTTCTCTGACCACTTCTCCCTCTACCCCTATTAATGCTTGGGGTTTTCACAATGAAGCTCATTAGTCCTAATCACTGAGTGGCCCACCCCGCTATCCTCCCTTCTACAATCAAAGTAAATTTTGGCATACTTAATGAGCATGTTGTAAGCTGTTGCACTAATGAAAGATAGGGAGAAGAAGGCACTTCCCTTTTTGCTGTGTCAGTTGCTGTGTCAGTCCCGTTCCACCGTCCTGCCCCTCCACCGCCCGTTACTGCTCCTGATGCGTTGCTGCTGGTTTTCCCTCCTCCTGGACATACTGCTCGAAACCCTGGTAAAATGTCCATACTGGCCACAATTATAGCATCGATTCACCCATGATTCACCCTGATCCGCATTTGGTTGGTTTGGCTGGAAAGCTGGCCCATTGCCTGCAAATCCTCTTCCTATGCCCCTGCCTCGTCCTTGACTCCTCTGCCTCCCTTGTCCTCTTCCTCGGCCTCCCCCGCATGGAGCGTTAGAGGGGAGGGCTGCAACTTGCTGTACCATCATCAACATGGCTTGATCCAATGTGTCTGTCTGCTTTTTCTCTTTCTTCTTTGACTGAGCATTGAGAAGGTTCTCGTGATGCTTGGCATGGTCCTCTATGATGGCGATGGGCTGTCTGGTATACCCCATGCAATGCTGCTTGATAGCGTTGGTGAGGTCAGATCTCAGACCCATCAGGAAGTTGTTGCGCAGATGTGCTTCCCATGGGGTAACATCTTCTGGATTGTTTGCTCTCGCTGCAGGTACTTCCAGTCTGCTAAAGTACGTGTGAACTCTCGTCAAGCAAACTAGATAATCTTGAACAGTCTCTGCATCTTCCTGCTTGCATGCTGCTATTTTCCCTGTGTTCACATGTAGGGGAAAGGCAGCTTCCAATCGAGTTCTCAAGTCTCTTATCATGTTTCGATAAGGGGCATTGGGGTCCGGATGAACGTTAGCTCCGGGGTTGTAGGTGGGATCAGCCAGGCGTACATCTCCATCCGGCCAGCCTCAATCAACCTTGCAGTAGCTGGAGCCCAATTTTCGGAACAGAATGCGTTTTATCTCATTCGAGGTCAGACGACATGATATAACAAAGTCCTCGAATTCTCCTCCAAACTTGCTTCATCCTACTTGTCGGGGGTCAGACAGGCCGGAGGCAGCTTCCATCATGTCCTTTTCAATCCAGTATCGATGTACTAAGAGGGGACCCTCTGGTCCAGCCACCTCTACCATAGGAAAAGAGCTGCAGTGCAGTGAAGACTTCCCCTGGTCAGGAAGTTAAGTCCTTTTCCTGTGTCATGGCTTCGGGTATGGGAAGCTACTGGCGATGCGAGTGGGCTGGCCCTCCCGTGTCTGGCGTCCAGTTCCTCAAGCGCCTGTTGCGCTGCGGCATAGGGACCTGCGATGCCGGGTCTGGTGGTAGGCCATATGGTGGAGGAGGTTGTTCCACTGCCGCTTGATCGGGTGCTGCTCCAGCCTAGTTCTGGTGTTCCTGCTGCTGCTGGTCTTCCTGCGGGGCAGCGTCGAGGTCAGGATCAGCAGCAACTGAGTAACACAGAGACACTGGTTTAGTTTTACCCCCGCCCCTCTTTCCTCTCTCTGTCTGCCTGCGCTCTGCTTCTTCTATCCAAAACCCAATCGCCCATAACATACTTGCTTTATGTTTCGCACTATGTTTAAACACTGCTTGTGGGCACCCCACCGGTGCTTGTCCCACTCTATCCTTAAACTTATGCAGATATTTCACACTGTGAAATATGGCTCCCAGTAGTCGGGAATCAGAAATATTTTATCCACAATGGGACATACATTACACTATCAGTACCATAATCCTGGCTCATCTGACTTAAGAGAGCTGCAGTGTTAACCTTTGGGTTAAAACGTAATTCCTTTAGTTAACTGGGATCCCATCTTGTTCTCTCACTTGATTTAGTGACTCAATTAGTAATTTAGCCCCAACAAACACACCTCACCTCCCTTTGCCTACTTATTCTATATTTGGTACCCTGTACCAAAACTATTAGCACTCTTTCCCACGGTCTGGACCTATTGCTCTAGTGATATGTCTATCAATAGAGGCCTCGCTATGACCAGGCTAGTCTTCACTTGTTACACCGTCATGTAACTAAACTTCATTCAGGAGGAATGCTCAAGGAAAGGTGGAGGGGAATTAAATTTTCGGAAGTAATTATTCTGTCACTCACCACCACCAATTTTCGTAGATGAGGCTTGGATTGCAAGCGGAGGGATCAGTCACACTCACCCCACGGTACTTCTCCCTTGCTCTGTGGGATTTTCCCCTGCTTTTGGGTCCAGCCTCTGCCAGAGAGCATCCTCTGTGTGTGTTCACTTCTCTCCCCTCTGCTGCACTCCGTTGCTCATCCTGTTCGTGATGCCAGATTGTGATGGAAAAAACGTGACAGAAATGAAAAGCTGAGTCTCTGAGTCAGGATCAAAGTGAGTAACAAATTTATTGGAGTAAGACAATGCAATGCATAAAATCTTCCTCAGTGCAGAACAGTTTCTCAGAGTCTTTATACCCTCAGCCCCACCTTGGTTATGCTACAATTATCAGTCCATTCCCTTATGTAGCTAGAAGCAAAATCATCACTGTATAACATTTACTCTTTTTCTACCTGTTAGCAGTGTTCGGGCACATTCCATCCCCAGTGCACCCCCTTCACACTGGCCTTGACCGATTTTGGCCAGCATAAGTACCCAACTATGGTACAACTGTGTCCCCTTTCCAAAATGTGCTTTAAGAGGCACTATCCCAGTGACAAGCCATTCTTGGCCCTAATAGCCATTCTTGTACCTTGTACCTGAAATATCCACACATGTTCACAATGTCTTTCTATGCTGTTTATTTAGTGGTAAACATACACTCAACTTTAGCATTAATTGAAAGAGCTTTAGAAACAGAACTCTTTTATGGAGGTGAAAATATAAAAGACAAAAAACAAAAAAACAAACAAAAACAATTTGACTCAATAGCATTAAAATGTGGCTTTAACAGCAAACAAAACAATGAAATAAAGCAAAAAATAATTTATTATACCAGCTTTTATTCTAACATGGCCAAATGTATGCCATACTCAAAGAATCCATATCAAAAGGTTACATTTATTCCTTTTGATCAGCCTTATTAAAAAGAAAAGAACCCACCAGACACCAGAAGCAACATTTTACCACACAGAACCCACAGAGTTTCTATGTTTAGGAAGTAAGATTTTCCAAAACAATGGAATCACTTTACTATGCAGATGGCCCATTACACAAACACCAAGAGAATACTAAACATCATTGTGTGCAATATTAGATACACACTGAAGCACCTTTTCTTGAAACTGTATACATCTGAGAGTATCAATGAATTTAAGAGTATTCTGTAGGTCTGCTGGTAGAGACAAAAATGGCATGCTTACACATGGCGAGCATCTCTTGAAGAGTACCTAGGAGTCCTTTAGTGGAAAACTCCCAGCATTGTTTCAGCTGAAGCAGTGACAAACATACATCATTAGGGAATGGATGGCATCGACCTCATCATACAACTGTAAGATAAAAGCAGAAAATACACACTCATTATGATGTTGTAATAAAGTGCAGTGATGAAGGCAGTAGCAAAGAGTTAAAAACCTAGAACAGCCATAAATATCTTATAATAGACTATTAAAGACACAATTGACACATTTGATGGCTAACCTCCAGCAGAAGGTTTTCAATGGCCATTCCCTCAGCTAGTTCTCCATGCTGCCAATGCAAAGGTCTTCTTCATGTGGTCATTCACGATCATTAAATCAGGTTGTGTCGTCCTGTACTTTTCATGCAACACCTTAATGTGGGCCTCAGACGTAGCATCCTCTCCAACAATGCATGATTCCTTCAGCAAAGTTATCAGTCTCAAACAAAAAAGAGAAATTACGCCAATCTCTCCACCAATATTACACCAACTACTCTTCTGTGATCAACAATAATAAATTTATTCTAAAAAAAACAAACTTACATAATCGTCCTCCTCAACATCCCTCAGGAAACGGCTCTTCACAATTAAAGCATCGTCAACCTGAACATACTCTGCATTGGTGGGATACCTGCATGCCAAGAGTAACAAAATGAATCAAATGTGTCAGTAATTCTGTTCATCTAACAAATCAGTTGAATCCTATGTAAACATGTAGCCACTCCTGGGGGTCATTTCACAAAGCAGGATTTCTCAGTTTAATAACCTAAAGTAGGCCCAAAGTCAAGCCTATCCAGTAGGTAAGGAGCTGAGGCACGTTTTGAAAGGGGGTTCAGTTCCTAATCAGCATCTGGCACTAGGAAGTGGCACTGCACTGTCCGAAAGTCAAGTTTGGTGGACATATGCCAAAAAGGGGATGAGGCCTATGCTAAGTAACTGTTTAGAGACCATAAATCCATACATCCTACAATTTTTCATGCTTTACATGCTTAGCCTATTCTACAGTGAAAAGAAAAAGTATGTGAACCCTTTGCAATTCTATGGTTTTCTGCATTAATTTGTCATAAAATGAGATCTAATCCAGGTCAAGCGTATTAACATAATGTGCCTAAAATAAGAACAAAAAAATTCTGAATCTCAAAGAAAGCTAACTGGAGTCAGGTGTTCTCATACCTGAAGTCTTCTCTACTCTTCTGAGTTTCGCTCCACACAAGAAGAATATGCATATGTGAGCCATGCCTCACCAAAAAGAGCTTTCAGAGGATCTACGGTCAAAAACTGTTTTATCAGGAAAGGGTTACAAAACAACCTACAAATGGAGACAATCTGGGACTATGGCTACTCTGCCAGGAAGTGGGCACCCAGTCAAAATGACCCCAAGAGCAGAACGGAGACTCACCATTGAGGTAAAGAAACAGCCCTGAGTGAGAGCCAACGACCTGAAGACCAACCAACTTCAGAAAAGGCTGAAACTCTCGCAGCTCAACAGAACCGCTCAACAGTAAGTAGGTTGTAAATAAATTAAATAATAAAACCAGTCTCTCCTTTCTTTGGCTGTGTTTCCTTTCCTTCGAGTTCAATCCACTTGAAAAGTCTAACTTTCTTTATTTTCCTCCCACACTGCTGAGTGTAGTCCCCCCAGAGAAGAAGAAAGGTCCGTCCACTGCTTCTGAACTCTCCAAGCTGTTCCTCTAGACGAGGGCTCGGTTCACCATCAAGTGTTCACGCAGGTGCAGCCAAACTGCAGAGTAGAGTCACAGAAGAGTCAGAAAATAACTGTCCTGTTAACAAAATACAAATAAATGTACAAAGTAAAGCTTTTTTTTCTTCCCTCCTTCAATATAAACACTCATCAGCAGCATGAAATGGGGGCTAGCACTGCCCACTCGCACATGACCCCCTGAAACAAACTGCAGTGCAGCTCAGCATGTCAGCTTTAACTCTACCGGCTTTTCTTTTTACTCTTTTTCATTTATATGCACCAAAAGATTCACCCAGTACACTCACCGAATCAAATGCAGAACAAATCCAAACCGTCGTTTCAGCCGTACTTCTTGTGTTCATGTATTTTTTACCTTATATTCTACATGTTGAAGTGCTTTATTGACAGTATTTGATGTATTTGGCAGTAATATATTGACAAAGTTTTTTTTAAGATTCTGCTATTTTTGTCAATGTGTCAATATTATGTGAAATATTACAACATAAACAACACTGACAACCTCATCTCATTGGTCTCCTCCTGGACTAGATTAATTTATTAGAAAGTGCTTCCAGCAGTAAAACTACACATAAGATAATCTGATAGACTAGATTAATTTATTAGAAAGTGCTTCCAGCAGTAAAACTACAGGTATTAGTGAAGTAAAAAAAACACACCACAACAGTGCTGTGATCTTCTGTTTCCTATGTGTTATATTTAGGGATGCACCAACCTTTTTCAGTTCCTAGACCAATGCATACACTTAACGATAGATACGCAATACTGATCTGAAACCATTGTTAAATAAATAAACCGTATACCTAACCATGTGGGAGAGACTTAAAGCATAAGGATTGATGTAAATCTGACCTCACTAACTTTGTCAAATAAAATACAACAAATTAACACACAGATGTAAATGCATTAAATTACTATTTATTTGTCACTAAAATAAGAAACAATTGTGCAGGACCTTGGCCTGTTGGGCCTGTTGTGCTGATTCTTTGTCTCATTGGGCTTTAAGCCACTTGCCTATTGTCTGTTTTCTATATTGGCATAAAAGTCCTACAACTCAGGCCTCCTTAAAGCCATAGCTGACACCTATGTGACTCCAGTGTTGTGATAGAGGGCAAGTTTTTTTTCATGGTTATTCCTACTCCATCCACTATGTGGCACTATAATGGAAGTAGGCCAGGTTACAAGCCAAAAGGAGAGACCATGCTGCTGCAAAGAGGTTTACATGTGGCTAACTTCAGGCCTTACTGTAATGAACATCCTGTTCTGCTTTGACAGAAAGCTTCTCTTTTTTCTTATTTGTTTATTTCTTTTCTTTACACTTCCTACAACTAACTTACTCTTCATATGGATATTTGAATACCTACACACAGAGGACAAAGGTAGGATAAAGGTATCACTCCTGAATTTACTCTCAGCAACTCCAACCAAGGACCAAGGTCCAGATATGGTTCAGGATAATAAAATTCCACAAAAATATGTGGAAGTAGTAACACCAGTGAAAGTGGTGAGATTGGGTATGGGGGTGAGATTAGGCATAGCCATGTTAACAGAGTTTAGTAAGTTTCTGTGGGTTGCTTTCCTTTCTGTTCCTTTAAAAAGCTCTTCTCTCTCCATCCATCCACAATGCTCTTTCTGTCTGTTTATCTATCCTGGATGATAGGTCTTCATTTGCCTACTCGCTGTTTGCTAGTTCTTATGTTGTTTGTTACTCCAGAATAGTGTTTTTTTTAGCTGAAAATGCAGTAATTTTGATGATTAGTTGTGTGTATTTATTTGGAACTCATATGTTCATCAGTGTTGCCTGGCTTTTATTCTGAAATATGAAGTCAGTGAGACCAAACATTGCATTGTTAATATCGGGATCAATATCCGATCGTAATATCTGAAAGATGCATCCCTAGTCTCATTGGGCCTGTTTTGCTGGTTGTTTATGTCTCATTGAGCCTGTTTTGCTGGTTCTTTATGTCTCATTAGGCCTGTTTTGCCTGGTTCCTTATGTCTCTTTGGGCCTGCTTTGCAGGTTCTTTATGTCTCATTGGGCCTGCTTTGCTGGTTCTTTATGTCTCATTGGGCCTGTTTTGCCTGGTTCTTTATATCTCATTGGGCCTGTTGTGGCTGGGCCTTTAAGCCACTTGCCTATTGTCTATTTTTCTGTATTGGCATAAAAAAATTTCTACAACTTGGGCCTACTTGAAGCCATAGCTGACACCCATGTGACTCCAGTGTTGGGATAGATGGCATGTTTTTTTCATGGTTATTCCTACTCCATCCACTAGGTGGCAGTATAATGGACATATGCCAGGTTACAAGCCAAAAGAAGGAAACCATGCTTTAGCAAAGAGGTTTACATGTGGCCAACTTCAGGCCTCACTGTAATGAAGATTGTTATTGGTGGAACTATAGGTTCTAATACTTATTGTAAGTTTTTTTAGCTGAAAATGCAGTAATTTTGATGATTAGTTGTGTGTATTTATTTGGAACTCATGTGTTCATCAGTGTTGCCTGGATTTTATTCTGAAATATGAAGTCAGTGAGACCAAACATTGCATTGTTAATATCGGGATCAATATCCGATCGTAACATCTGAAAGATGCATCCCTAGTCTCATTGGGCCTGTTTTGCTGGTTGTTTATGTCTCATTGGGACTGTTTTGCTGGTTCTTTATGTCTCATTAGGCCTGTTTTGCCTGGTTCTTTATATCTCATTGGGCCTGCTTTGCTGGTTCTTTGTCTCATTGGGCCTGCTTTGCTGGTTCTTTGTCTCATTGGGCCTGCTTTGCTGGTTCTTTGTCTCATTGGGCCTGCTTTGCTGGTTCTTTATGTCTCATTGGGCCTGTTTTGCTGGTTGTTTATGTCTCATTGGGTCTGTTTTGCTGGTTCTTTATGTCTCATTGGGCCTGTTTTGCTGGTTCTTTATGTCTCATTGGGTCTGTTTTGCTGGTTCTTTATGTCTCATTGGGCCTGTTCTGTTGGTCCTTTATGTCTCATTGGGCCTGTTGTGGTTGGGCATTTAAGCCACTTGCCTATTGTCTATTTTTCTATATTGGCATAAAAAAAAATCCTACAACTTGGGCCTACTTGAAGCCATAGCTGACATCCATGTGACTCCAGTGTTTGGATAGATGGCATGTTTTTTTTTCATGGTTATTCCTACTCCATCCACTATGTGGCACTATAATGGAAGTAGGCCAGGTTACAAGCCAAAAGGAGAGAGCATGCTGTAGCAAAGAGGTTTACATGTGGCTAAGTTCAGGCCTCACTGTAATGAAGATCCTGTTCTGCTTTGACAGAAAGCTTCTCTTTTTTCTTATTTGTTTATTTCTTTTCTTTACACTTCCTACAACTAACTTACTCTTCATGTGGATATTTAAATAACCCACACACAGAGGACAAAGGTAGGATAAAGGTATCACTCCTGAATTGACTCTCAGCAACTCCAACCAAGGCCCAAGGTTCAGATACGGTTCAGGATTATAAAATTCCACAAAAATATGTGGAAATAGTAAAACCAGTGAAAGTGGTGAGATTGGGTATGGAGGGTGAGATTAGGCATAGCCATGTTAACAGAGTTTAGTAGGTTTCTGTGGGTTGCATTCCTTTCTGTTCCTTTAAAAAGCTCTTCTCTCTCCATCCATCCACAATGCTCTTTCTGTCTGTTTATCTATCCTGGATGATAGGTCTTCAGTTGCCTAATCGCTGTTTGCTAGTTCTCATGTTGTTAATTACTCCAGAATAGTGTGTTTTAGCTGAAAATGCAGTAATTGTGATTTAGTTGTGTGTATTTATTTGGAACTCATGTGCCCATCAGTGTTGCCTGGCTTTTATTCTGAAATATGAAGTCAGTGAGACCAAACATTGCATTGTTAATATCGGGATCAATATCCGACCCTAATATCTGAAAGATGCATCTCTAGTCTCATTGGGCCTGTTTTGCTGGTTGTTTATGTCTCATTGGGACTGTTTTGCTGGTTCTTTATGTCTCATTGGGACTGTTTTGCTGGTTCTTTATGTCTCATTGGGTCTGTTTTGCTGGTTCTTTATGTCTCATTGGGCCTGTTCTGTTGGTTCTTTATGTCTCATTGGGCCTGTTTTGCCTGGTTGTTTATGTCTCATTGGGCCTGTTTTGCTGGTTGTTTATGTCTCATTGGGACTGTTTTGCTGGTTCTTTATGTCTCATTGGGTCTGTTTTGCTGGTTCTTTATGTCTCATTGGGTCTGTTTTGCTGGTTCTTTATGTCTCATTGGGCCTGTTCTGTTGGTTCTTTATGTCTCATTGGGCCTGTTTTGCCTGGTTGTTTATATCTCATTGGGCCTGTTTTGCCTGGTTGTTTATATCTCATTGGGCCTGTTTTGCTGGTTGTTTATGTCTCATTGGGCCTGTTTTGCCTGGTTCTTTATGTCTCATTGGGCCTGCTTGCCTGGTTCTTTATGTCTCATTGGGCCTGCTTTGCTGGTTCTTTATGTCTCATTGGGCCTGTTTTGCCTGGTTCTATATGTCTCATTGGGCCTGTTTTGCTGGTTCTTTATGTCTCATTGGGCCTGTTGTGGTTGGGCATTTAAGCCACTTGCCTATTGTCTATTTTTCTATATTGGCATAAAAAAAATCCTACAACTTGGGCCTACTTGAAGCCATAGCTGACATCCATGTGACTCCAGTGTTTGGATAGATGGCATGTTTTTTTTTTCATGGTTATTCCTACTCCATCCACTATGTGGCACTATAATGGAAGTAGGCCAGGTTACAAGCCAAAAGGAGAGAGCATGCTGTAGCAAAGAGGTTTACATGTGGCTAAGTTCAGGCCTCACTGTAATGAAGATCCTGTTCTGCTTTGACAGAAAGCTTCTCATTTTTCTTATTTGTTTATTTCTTTTCTTTACACTTCCTACAACTAACTTACTCTTCATGTGGATATTTGAATACCTACACACAGAGGACAAAGGTAGGATAAAGGTATCACTCCTGAATTGACTCTCAGCAACTCCAACCAAGGCCCAAGGTTCAGATACGGTTCAGGATTATAAAATTCCACAAAAATATGTGGAAATAGTAAAACCAGTGAAAGTGGTGAGATTGGGTATGGAGGGTGAGATTAGGCATAGCCATGTTAACAGAGTTTAGTAAGTTTCTGTGGGTTGCATTCCTTTCTGTTCCTTTAAAAAGCTCTTCTCTCTCCATCCATCCACAATGCTCTTTCTGTCTGTTTATCTATCCTGGATGATAGGTCTTCAGTTGCCTAATCGCTGTTTGCTAGTTCTCATGTTGTTAATTACTCCAGAATAGTGTGTTTTAGCTGAAAATGCAGTAATTGTGATTTAGTTGTGTGTATTTATTTGGAACTCATGTGCCCATCAGTGTTGCCTAGCTTTTATTCTGAAATATGAAGTCAGTGAGACCAAACATTGCATTGTTAATATCGGGATCAATATCCGACCCTAATATCTGAAAGATGCATCCCTAGTCTCATTGGGCCTGTTTTGCTGGTTGTTTATGTCTCATTGGGACTGTTTTGCTGGTTCTTTATGTCTCATTGGGTCTGTTTTGCTGGTTCTTTATGTCTCATTGGGCCTGTTCTGTTGGTTCTTTATGTCTCATTGGGCCTGTTTTGCCTGGTTGTTTATATCTCATTGGGCCTGTTTTGCTGGTTGTTTATGTCTCATTGGGCCTGTTTTGCCTGGTTCTTTATGTCTCATTGGGCCTGTTTTGCCTGGTTCTTTATGTCTCATTGGGCCTGCTTGCCTGGTTCTTTATGTCTCATTGGGCCTGTTTTGCCTGGTTCTTTATGTCTCATTGGGCCTGTTTTGCCTGGTTCTATATGTCTCATTGGGCCTGTTTTGCTGGTTCTTTATGTCTCATTGGGCCTGTTGTGGTTGGGCATTTAAGCCACTTGCCTATTGTCTATTTTTCTATATTGGCATAAAAAAAATCCTACAACTTGGGCCTACTTGAAGCCATAGCTGACATCCATGTGACTCCAGTGTTTGGATAGATGGCATGTTTTTTTTTTCATGGTTATTCCTACTCCATCCACTATGTGGCACTATAATGGAAGTAGGCCAGGTTACAAGCCAAAAGGAGAGAGCATGCTGTAGCAAAGAGGTTTACATGTGGCTAAGTTCAGGCCTCACTGTAATGAAGATCCTGTTCTGCTTTGACAGAAAGCTTCTCTTTTTTCTTATTTGTTTATTTCTTTTCTTTACACTTCCTACAACTAACTTACTCTTCATGTGGATATTTGAATACCTACACACAGAGGACAAAGGTAGGATAAAGGTATCACTCCTGAATTGACTCTCAGCAACTCCAACCAAGGCCCAAGGTTCAGATACGGTTCAGGATTATAAAATTCCACAAAAATATGTGGAAATAGTAAAACCAGTGAAAGTGGTGAGATTGGGTATGGAGGGTGAGATTAGGCATAGCCATGTTAACAGAGTTTAGTAAGTTTCTGTGGGTTGCATTCCTTTCTGTTCCTTTAAAAAGCTCTTCTCTCTCCATCCATCCACAATGCTCTTTCTGTCTGTTTATCTATCCTGGATGATAGGTCTTCAGTTGCCTAATCGCTGTTTGCTAGTTCTCATGTTGTTAATTACTCCAGAATAGTGTGTTTTAGCTGAAAATGCAGTAATTGTGATTTAGTTGTGTGTATTTATTTGGAACTCATGTGCCCATCAGTGTTGCCTAGCTTTTATTCTGAAATATGAAGTCAGTGAGACCAAACATTGCATTGTTAATATCGGGATCAATATCCGACCCTAATATCTGAAAGATGCATCCCTAGTCTCATTGGGCCTGTTTTGCTGGTTGTTTATGTCTCATTGGGACTGTTTTGCTGGTTGTTTATGTCTCATTGGGTCTGTTTTGCTGGTTCTTTATGTCTCATTGGGTCTGTTTTGCTGGTTCTTTATGTCTCATTGGGCCTGTTCTGTTGGTTCTTTATGTCTCATTGGGCCTGTTTTGCCTGGTTGTTTATATCTCATTGGGCCTGTTTTGCCTGGTTGTTTATATCTCATTGGGCCTGTTTTGCTGGTTGTTTATGTCTCATTGGGATTGTTTTGCTGGTTCTTTATGTCTCATTAGGCCTGTTTTGCCTGGTTCTTTATATCTCATTGGGCCTGCTTTGCTGGTTCTTTGTCTCATTGGGCCTGCTTTGCTGGTTCTTTGTCTCATTGGGCCTGCTTTGCTGGTTCTTTATGTCTCATTGGGTCTGTTTTGCTGGTTCTTTGTCTCATTGGGCCTGTTCTGTTGGTTCTTTATGTCTCATTGGGCCTGTTTTGCCTGGTTGTTTATGTCTCATTGGGCCTGTTTTGCTGGTTGTTTATGTCTCATTGGGCCTGTTTTGCCTGGTTCTTTATGTCTCATTGGGCCTGCTTGCCTGGTTCTTTATGTCTCATTGGGCCTGCTTGCCTGGTTCTTTATGTCTCATTGGGCCTGCTTTGCTGGTTCTTTATGTCTCATTGGGCCTGTTTTGCCTGGTTCTATATGTCTCATTGGGCCTGTTTTGCTTGGTTCTATATGTCTCATTGGGCCTGTTTTGCTGGTTCTTTATGTCTCATTGGGCCTGTTTTGCTGGTTCTTTATGTCTCATTGGGCCTGTTGTGGTTGGACTTTAAGCCACTTGCCTATTGTCTATTTTCTATATTGGCATAAAAAAATTTCTACAACTTAGGCCTACTTGAAGCCATAGCTGACACCTATGTGACTCCAGTGTTGGGATAGATAGCATGTTTTTTTTTTCATGGTTATTCCTACTCCATCCACTATGTGGCAGTATAATGGAAGTATGCCAGGTTACAAGCCAAAAGAAGGGAACCATGCTGTAGCAAAGAGGTTTACATGTAGCTAATTTCAGGCCTCACTGTAATGAATTGGTGAAACTATAGGTCCTAATACTCATTGTAAGTTTAATTCTTTATATATTCAGCCAAGCCTTGTGTGTTTTATTTTAGATTTTGAGCTGTTCTGCTTTTTGCTTCTCTTTTTCTTGTTTGTTTGTTTCTTTGTTTGCATTGTGTACTGGTAATAAGATGGTGAGTGCAGACCTAATTTTACCCCCCTTCAAGCACTAGTGAGTCAGTCCACATTATTCTGTCTTTCCTTCACTCTGATATAGGTTAATCTTAGTCTCATCTGTCTGCAAGACCTTTCTCCAGAATTCTGCTGGCTCTCTTAAGTACTTGTTTGCAAATTGTCTATTCTAAGAGTAGTAATATATTTATCAGATGTTTCTCTGTATACTACAGCTGATTTTGGATTTGTATTTGATATGGATGTTTCACTGGAACAATATTACGTAAAACATGTTAAAATAGGCATATATTATGACGGTGTCAAAATAGTGATTTATTTGTTATAAAAATGCCCTACATGCATGTTTATATTGTCTAAAGTGAGGAAGTTCATTACATCTCAAGTTAGAGGTTTCAAATACAGGTTTGATTGTCTTTATAACTAACCCCAGCAGCTCCTTATCTCTGTGAGAGTTGTAGGCTTCTGCACTTTTACCATGTACAGCACCTGCTGCATAAATTCAGTCTATTTTGATTAAATATCCTTGTTAAAATTAAAACTGGAAATGTTGAGGAAATTAAGTGATTGTAGTTTCTCTATTGTTTAAAAAAAAAAAAAGTCACGTCTGAGATTTTAGGACATTGTGAGTGAGAGGAGGGGTGAAGTAAATATCAGCAGATCCAACATCAAACTAACTTGACTGAGCTCCCCAAACTCCAGTGAAAATGTGCTTCGATATACAAGCGAAGAACTTTTTTTTTGGCTCCTTAGTAAGACAGCATGTTAAAGTCTGAATGACTAGCGTTTCTGAGGAGACCCTTAAAGCTGGTTGCAATGACCTGTACATGGGTTACTGTCGTGGTCTTCTTTGGAGGACTTCTTTTGGAAAGGAGACTCGTGACCACAGTCTTTCAGTTGTAACAATGAAACATTTTATTCCAGTCAAAAATACAGTGTGGAGAGAGTCTGCCAATTCAGGGTGCCCCTCTGCTCTCACTCCCAGACAAAGGAACACATTGTGTTTTATTCTCTACTACACGTCATATGTTGTTGTACTGTTCCCATATGCAGGATGTCTGCATTTCATCCAGGAATATTCATTAGCCCCCACAATTACTTATGTGGTCTATGTGCTGCAGACACAACTGGACCTTTTAACATCTCTGTCACGTAAATCCGAAAGTATGTCTAATCTAAACATTTTATGTTCGTTCAGTTCATGTTCAGTTTATCAAATTTGGTCTGGGAGCAGATCCCAATCTCCTTTCCCAAGTGTAACCCATGGGCCTCACTATATTATTTCTCAACTCCATACCATTCCTTTAGGCCTATGTACATCTGCATAGCCAATAAATATACTACATTATACTGTAATATGTGGTCTCTTGAATGATCTTTGTTCCTTTAAATGTGCAGTAGCAAGGAGGTTCAGTTGTGACTAACGTCAGGCTTCACTGTAATGAAGATCCTTATTGGTGGAACTATAAGTTCTAATACTCATTGTAAGTTTAATTCTTTATATATTCAGCCAAGCCTTGTGCTGTTCTGCTATTGTAGAAAGCTTTTCATTTTTCTTGTTTGTTTCTTTCTTTATTTGCATTCCTAACAACTAACTTGCTCTTCATATGGACTTTGGAATAGACTTACACACAGAGGACTCCGTTGGATAAAGGTATCACTCCTAAATTGACTCTCAGCAACTCAAACCAAGGACGTGCATGGTTGAGGCATGGATCAGGATTATAAAATGTCTTCAGAAAAAAGGATGTCTGAATACAAAGACCATTGTGAGAGCTTTTCAAATCCTATGTTTTGAATTGTTCTTAAGAACTCAAAGTATGTACTGTTAATTAGAGGGTGAGTGCAGACCAAGCACTTCAAGCACTATTGAGGCAGTCCACATTTTTTCTTTCCTTCAGTCTCATATAGGTTAATCTTAGTCTCATCTGTCCACAAGACCTTTCTGCAGACTTAAATAAAAAAATGTTAAAATAGGCATATATTATGACAGTGTCAATATAGTGATTTATTCATTATTAAAAATGTGATACATGCATGTTATGATTGACTGGCTTTAAATTAATCTGCAGATGTTTAATGGGTAAGTGAACATTCGGTTTCTATACGCATATTGACTTTCTTTTTTGTCTTTCTTATTTTCAAGATCTCATGACCCACCTAACACACCTTTTTATCTGAAAGTGGATCTGGCCAACAAGGGCAATCCATCTTCAGCTGTGAGTGGATGTCTGCATCTGGAATGGGGTCTGGCTGGCTTGCAATTAGTCTGCAACTGTGGAAAAGGTACGTGTTAAATCAGTTTTTATACATATTTTGATTTTCTTTTTTCTTGTCACACAGGATCCCATGACGCAACTTTTTACCTGACAGTGCATCTGGCCAACAAGGGGCAATCCATCTTCAGCTGTGAGTGGTTGTCTGTATCTGGAACAGTGTCTGGCTGGCTTGCAATTAATCTGCAACTGTGTAACAGGT
Source organism: Salminus brasiliensis (assembly GCF_030463535.1). NCBI lineage: Eukaryota > Metazoa > Chordata > Actinopteri > Characiformes > Bryconidae > Salminus > Salminus brasiliensis. Next base: position 17,186,246 of record NC_132900.1, read on the forward strand.
AAGTGAACATTCAGTTTCTATACTTATATTGACTTTCTTTTTTGTCTTTCTTATTTTCAGGATGTCATGACCCACCTGATGCATCTTTTTACCTGAAAGTGGATCTTGCAATTTATCTGCAACTGTGTAAAAGATACGTGTTAATTCGTTTTATACATATTGATTTCTTTTTTCTGGAACGGTGTCTCGCTGGCTTGCAATTGATCTGCAACTGTGTAACAGGTACGAGTTAATTCAGTTTTTATACATATATTGATTTTCTTTTTTCTTCTCACACAGGATCCCATCATGCACCTTCTTACCTGAAAGTCATCCAGCCAACAAGGGGCAATCCATCTTCAGCTATGAGTGGTTGTCTGCATCTAGAACGGTGTCTGGCTGGCTTGCAATTAATCTGCAACTGTGTAACAGGTACGTGTTAATTCGGTTTTTATACATATATTGATTTTCTTTTTTTGTCACACAGGATCCCATCACGCACCTTTTTACCTGAAAGTGGATCTGGCCAACAAGGGGCAATCCATCTTCAGCTCTGAATGGTTGTCTGCATCTGGAACGGTGTCTGGCTGGCTTGCAATTCATCTGCAACTGTGTAAAAGATACGTGTTAATTCGTTTTTTATACATATTGATTTCTTTTTTCTGGATCAGTGTCTGGCTGGCTTGCAATTAATCTGCAACTGTGTTGACTTTCTTTTTTGTCTTTCTTATTTTCAGGATGTCATGACCCACCTGACGCATCTTTTTACCTGAAAGTGGATCTTGCAATTAATCTGCAACTGTGTAACAGGTACGTGTTAAATAGTTTTTTATACATATAATGATTTTCTTTATTCTTGTCACACAGGATCTCATGACGCACCTTTTTACCTGAAAGTGGACCTGGCCAACAAGGGGCAATCCATCTTCAGCTGCGAGTGGTTGTCTGCATCTGGAAAGGTGTCTGGCTGGCTTGCAATTAATCTGCAACTGTGTAACAGGTACGTGTTAATTCGGTTTTTATACATATATTGATTTTCTTTTTTCTTGTCACAGAGGATCTCATGACGCACCTTTTTACCTGAAAGTGGACCTGGCCAACAAGGGGCAATCCATCTTCAGCTACGAGTGATTGTCTGCATCTGGAACGGTGTCTGGCTGGCTTGCAATTGATCTTCAACTGTGTAACAGGTACGTGTTAATTCAGTTTTTATACATATATTGATTGTCTTTTTTTTTTGTCACACAGGATCCCATCACGCACCTTTTTACCTGAAAGTGGATCCGGCCAACAAGGGGCTATCCATGTCCAGCTGTGAGAGGTTGCCTGCATCTGGAATGGTGTCTGACTGGCTTTCTTTTCATCTGCATCTGAGTTACAGGTAAGTGAACATTCAGTTTCTATACTTATATTGACTTTCTTTTTTGTCTTTCTTATTTTCAGGATGTCATGACCCACCTGACGCATCTTTTTACCTGAAAGTGGATCTTGCAATTTATCTGCAACTGTGTAAAAGATACGTGTTAATTCGTTTTTATACATATTGATTTCTTTTTTCTGGATCAGTGTCTGGCTGGCTTGCAGTTAATCTGTAACTGTGTTGACATTCTTTTTTTGTCTTTCTTATTTTCAGGATCTCATGACCCACCTGACGCATCTTTTTACCTGAAAGTGGATCTTGCAATTAATCTGCAACTGTGTAACAGGTACGTGTTAAATCGTTTTTTATACATATAATGATTTTCTTTATTCTTGTCACACAGGATCTCATGACGCACCTTTTTACCTGAAAGGGGACCTGGCCAACAAGGCGCAATCCATCTTCAGCTGCGAGTGGTTGTCTGCATCTGGAACGGTGTCTGGCTGGCTTGCAATTGATCTTCAACTGTGTAACAGGTACGTGTTAATTCAGTTTTTATACATATATTGATTTTCTTTTTTTTTGTCACACAGGATCCCATCACGCACCTTTTTACCTGAAAGTGGATCCGGCCAACAAGGGGCTATCCATGTCCAGCTGTGAGAGGTTGCCTGCATCTGGAATGGTGTCTGACTGGCTTTCTTTTCATCTGCATCTGAGTTACAGGTAAGTGAACATTCAGTTTCTATACTTATATTGACTTTCTTTTTTGTCTTTCTTATTTTCAGGATGTCATGACCCACCTGACGCATCTTTTTACCTGAAAGTGGATCTTGCAATTTATCTGCAACTGTGTAAAAGATACATGTTAATTCGTTTTTATACATATTGATTTCTTTTTTCTGGATCAGTGTCTGGCTGGCTTGCAGTTAATCTGTAACTGTGTTGACATTCTTTTTTTGTCTTTCTTATTTTCAGGATCTCATGACCCACCTGACGCATCTTTTTACCTGAAAGTGGATCTTGCAATTAATCTGCAACTGTGTAACAGGTACGTGTTAATTCGGTTTTTATACATATATTGATTTTCTTTTTTCTTGTCACACAGGATCTCATGACGCACCTTTTTACCTGAAAGTGGACCTGGCCAACAAGGGGCAATCCATCTTCAGCTATGAGTGGTTGTCTGCATCTAGAACGGTGTCTGGCTGGCTTGCAATTAATCTGCAACTGTGTAACAGGTACGTGTTAATTCGGTTTTTATACATATTGATTTCTTTTTTCTGGATCAGTGTCTGGCTGGCTTGCAATTAATCTGCAACTGTGTTGACATTCTTTTTTGTCTTTCTTATTTTCAGGATCTCATGACCCACCTGACGCATCTTTATACCTGAAAGTGGATCTTGCAATTAATCTGCAACTGTGTAACAGGTACGTGTTAATTCGGTTTTTATACATATATTGATTTTCTTTTTTCTTGTCACAGAGGATCTCATGACGCACCTTTTTACCTGAAAGTGGACCTGGCCAACAAGGGGCAATCCATCTTCAGCTACGAGTGATTGTCTGCATCTGGAACGGTGTCTGGCTGGCTTGCAATTGATCTTCAACTGTGTAACAGGTACGTGTTAATTCAGTTTTTATACATATATTGATTGTCTTTTTTTTTTGTCACACAGGATCCCATCACGCACCTTTTTACCTGAAAGTGGATCCGGCCAACAAGGGGCTATCCATGTCCAGCTGTGAGAGGTTGCCTGCATCTGGAATGGTGTCTGACTGGCTTTCTTTTCATCTGCATCTGAGTTACAGGTAAGTGAACATTCAGTTTCTATACTTATATTGACTTTCTTTTTTGTCTTTCTTATTTTCAGGATGTCATGACCCACCTGACGCATCTTTTTACCTGAAAGTGGATCTTGCAATTTATCTGCAACTGTGTAAAAGATACGTGTTAATTCGTTTTTATACATATTGATTTCTTTTTTCTGGATCAGTGTCTGGCTGGCTTGCAGTTAATCTGTAACTGTGTTGACATTCTTTTTTTGTCTTTCTTATTTTCAGGATCTCATGACCCACCTGACGCATCTTTTTACCTGAAAGTGGATCTTGCAATTAATCTGCAACTGTGTAACAGGTACGTGTTAAATCGTTTTTTATACATATAATGATTTTCTTTATTCTTGTCACACAGGATCTCATGACGCACCTTTTTACCTGAAAGGGGACCTGGCCAACAAGGGGCAATCCATCTTCAGCTGCGAGTGGTTGTCTGCATCTGGAACGGTGTCTGGCTGGCTTGCAATTGATCTTCAACTGTGTAACAGGTACGTGTTAATTCAGTTTTTATACATATATTGATTTTCTTTTTTTTTGTCACACAGGATCCCATCACGCACCTTTTTACCTGAAAGTGGATCCGGCCAACAAGGGGCTATCCATGTCCAGCTGTGAGAGGTTGCCTGCATCTGGAATGGTGTCTGACTGGCTTTCTTTTCATCTGCATCTGAGTTACAGGTAAGTGAACATTCAGTTTCTATACTTATATTGACTTTCTTTTTTGTCTTTCTTATTTTCAGGATGTCATGACCCACCTGACGCATCTTTTTACCTGAAAGTGGATCTTGCAATTTATCTGCAACTGTGTAAAAGATACGTGTTAATTCGTTTTTATACATATTGATTTCTTTTTTCTGGATCAGTGTCTGGCTGGCTTGCAGTTAATCTGTAACTGTGTTGACATTCTTTTTTTGTCTTTCTTATTTTCAGGATCTCATGACCCACCTGACGCATCTTTTTACCTGAAAGTGGATCTTGCAATTAATCTGCAACTGTGTAACAGGTACGTGTTAATTCGGTTTTTATACATATATTGATTTTCTTTTTTCTTGTCACAGAGGATCTCATGACGCACCTTTTTACCTGAAAGTGGACCTGGGCAACAAGGGGCAATCCATCTTCAGCTACGAGTGGTTGTCTGCGTCTGGAACGGTGTCTGGCTGGCTTGCAATTGATCTGCAACTGTGTAACAGGTACGTGTTAATTCAGTTTTTATACATATATTGATTTTCTTTTTTCTTCTCACACAGGAGCCCATCACGAACCTTCTTACCTGAAAGTGGATCTGGCCAACATGGGGCAATCCATCTTCAGCTCTGAATTGTTGTCTGCATCTGGAACGGTGTCTGGCTGGCTTGCAAATTATCTGCAACTGTGTAAAAGATACATGTTTATTCGTTTTTTATACATATTGATTTCTTTTTTCTGGATCAGTGTCTGGCTGGCTTGCAATTAATCTGCAACTGTGTTGACATTCTTTTTTGTCTTTCTTATTTTCAGGATCTCATGACCCACCTGACGCATCTTTTTACCTGAAAGTGGATCTTGCAATTAATCTGCAACTGTGTAACAGGTACGTGTTAAATCGTTTTTTATACATATAATGATTTTCTTTATTCTTGTCACACAGGATCTCATGACGCCCCTTTTTACCTGAAAGTTGATCCGGCCAACAAGGGGCTATCCATTTCCAGCTGTGAGAGGTTGCCTGCATCTGGAATGGTGTCTGACTGGCTTTCTTTTCATCTGCATCTGAGTTACAGGTGAGTGAACATTCAGTTTCTATACTTATATTGACTTTCTTTTTTGTCTTTCTTATTTTCAGGATGTCATGACCCACCTGACGCATCTTTTTACCTGAAAGTGGATCTTGCAATTAATCTGCAACTGTGTAACAGGTACGTGTTAATTCGGTTTTTATACATATATTGATTTTCTTTTTTCTTGTCACACAGGATCTCATGACGCACCTTTTTACCTGAAAGTGGACCTGGCCAACAAGAGGCAATCCATCTTCAGCTATGAGTGGTTGTCTGCATCTTGAACGGTGTCTGGCTGGCTTGCAATTGATCTGCAACTGTATAACAGGTACGTGTTTATTCAGTTTTTATACATATATTGATTTTCTTTTTTTTTGTCACAGAGGATCCCATCACGTAAAAAGGTGCGTGATGGGATCCTCTTCTTTTTTGTCTTTCTTATTTTCAGGATCTCATGACCCACCTGACGCATCTTTATACCTGAAAGTGGATCTTGCAATTAATCTGCAACTGTGTAACAGGTACGTGTTAATTCGGTTTTTATACATATATTGATTTTCTTTTTTCTTGTCACACAGGATCTCATAACGCACCTTTTTACCTGAAAGTGGACCTGGCCAACAAGGGGCAATCCATCTTCAGCTTCGAGTGGTTGTCTGCATCTGAAACGGTGTCTGGCTGGCTTGCAATTGATCTGCAACTGTGTAACAGGTACGTGTTAATTCAGTTTTTATACATATATTGATTTTCTTTTTTTGTCACACAGGATCCCATCACGCACCTTTTTACCTGAAAGTGGATCTGGCCAAGAAGGGGCAATCCATCTTCAGCTCTGAATGGTTGTCTGCATCTGGAACGGTGTCTGGCTGGCTTGCAATTCATCTGCAACTGTGTAAAAGATACGTGTTAATTCGTTTTTTATACATATTGATTTCTTTTTTCTGGATCAGTGTCTGGCTGGCTTGCAATTAATCTGCAACTGTGTTGACATTCTTTTTTGTCTTTCTTATTTTCAGGATGTCATGACCCACCTGACGCATCTTTTTACCTGAAAGTGGATCTTGCAATTAATCTGCAACTGTGTAACAGGTACGTGTTAAATAGTTTTTTATACATATAATGATTTTCTTTATTCTTGTCACACAGGATCTCATGACGCACCTTTTTACCTGAAAGTGGACCTGGCCAACAAGGGGCAATCCATCTTCAGCTGCGAGTGGTTGTCTGCATCTGGAAAGGTGTCTGGCTGGCTTGCAATTAATCTGCAACTGTGTAACAGGTACGTGTTAATTCGGTTTTTATACATATATTGATTTTCTTTATTCTTGTCACAGAGGATCTCATGACGCACCTTTTTACCTGAAAGTGGACCTGGCCAACAAGGGGCAATCCATCTTCAGCTACGAGTGGTTGTCTGCATCTGGAACGGTGTCTGGCTGGCTTGCAATTGATCTTCAACTGTGTAACAGGTACGTGTTAATTCAGTTTTTATACATATATTGATTGTCTTTTTTTTTTGTCACACAGGATCCCATCACGCACCTTTTTACCTGAAAGTGGATCCGGCCAACAAGGGGCTATCCATGTCCAGCTGTGAGAGGTTGCCTGCATCTGGAATGGTGTCTGACTGGCTTTCTTTTCATCTGCATCTGAGTTACAGGTAAGTGAACATTCAGTTTCTATACTTATATTGACTTTCTTTTTTGTCATTCTTATTTTCAGGATGTCATGACCCACCTGACGCATCTTTTTACCTGAAAGTGGATCTTGCAATTTATCTGCAACTGTGTAAAAGATACGTGTTAATTCGTTTTTATACATATTGATTTCTTTTTTCTGGATCAGTGTCTGGCTGGCTTGCAGTTAATCTGTAACTGTGTTGACATTCTTTTTTTGTCTTTCTTATTTTCAGGATCTCATGACCCACCTGACGCATCTTTTTACCTGAAAGTGGATCTTGCAATTAATCTGCAACTGTGTAACAGGTACGTGTTAAATCGTTTTTTATACATATAATGATTTTCTTTATTCTTGTCACACAGGATCTCATGACGCACCTTTTTACCTGAAAGGGGACCTGGCCAACAAGGGGCAATCCATCTTCAGCTGCGAGTGGTTGTCTGCATCTGGAACGGTGTCTGGCTGGCTTGCAATTGATCTTCAACTGTGTAACAGGTACGTGTTAATTCAGTTTTTATACATATATTGATTTTCTTTTTTTTTGTCACACAGGATCCCATCACGCACCTTTTTACCTGAAAGTGGATCCGGCCAACAAGGGGCTATCCATGTCCAGCTGTGAGAGGTTGCCTGCATCTGGAATGGTGTCTGACTGGCTTTCTTTTCATCTGCATCTGAGTTACAGGTAAGTGAACATTCAGTTTCTATACTTATATTGACTTTCTTTTTTGTCTTTCTTATTTTCAGGATGTCATGACCCACCTGACGCATCTTTTTACCTGAAAGTGGATCTTGCAATTTATCTGCAACTGTGTAAAAGATACGTGTTAATTCGTTTTTATACATATTGATTTCTTTTTTCTGGATCAGTGTCTGGCTGGCTTGCAGTTAATCTGTAACTGTGTTGACATTCTTTTTTTGTCTTTCTTATTTTCAGGATCTCATGACCCACCTGACGCATCTTTTTACCTGAAAGTGGATCTTGCAATTAATCTGCAACTGTGTAACAGGTACGTGTTAATTCGGTTTTTATACATATATTGATTTTCTTTTTTCTTGTCACACAGGATCTCATGACGCACCTTTTTACCTGAAAGTGGACCTGGCCAACAAGGGGCAATCCATCTTCAGCTATGAGTGGTTGTCTGCATCTAGAACGGTGTCTGGCTGGCTTGCAATTAATCTGCAACTGTGTAACAGGTACGTGTTAATTCGGTTTTTATACATATTGATTTCTTTTTTCTGGATCAGTGTCTGGCTGGCTTGCAATTAATCTGCAACTGTGTTGACATTCTTTTTTGTCTTTCTTATTTTCAGGATCTCATGACCCACCTGACGCATCTTTATACCTGAAAGTGGATCTTGCAATTAATCTGCAACTGTGTAACAGGTACGTGTTAATTCGGTTTTTATACATATATTGATTTTCTTTTTTCTTGTCACAGAGGATCTCATGACGCACCTTTTTACCTGAAAGTGGACCTGGCCAACAAGGGGCAATCCATCTTCAGCTACGAGTGGTTGTCTGCATCTGGAACGGTGTCTGGCTGGCTTGCAATTGATCTTCAACTGTGTAACAGGTACGTGTTAATTCAGTTTTTATACATATATTGATTGTCTTTTTTTTTGTCAAACAGGATCCCATCACGCACCTTTTTACCTGAAAGTGGATCCGGCCAACAAGGGGCTATCCATGTCCAGCTGTGAGAGGTTGCCTGCATCTGGAATGGTGTCTGACTGGCTTTCTTTTCATCTGCATCTGAGTTACAGGTAAGTGAACATTCAGTTTCTATACTTATATTGACTTTCTTTTTTGTCTTTCTTATTTTCAGGATGTCATGACCCACCTGACGCATCTTTTTACCTGAAAGTGGATCTTGCAATTTATCTGCAACTGTGTAAAAGATACGTGTTAATTCGTTTTTATACATATTGATTTCTTTTTTCTGGATCAGTGTCTGGCTGGCTTGCAGTTAATCTGTAACTGTTGACATTCTTTTTTTGTCTTTCTTATTTTCAGGATCTCATGACCCACCTGACGCATCTTTTTACCTGAAAGTGGATCTTGCAATTAATCTGCAACTGTGTAACAGGTACGTGTTAAATCGTTTTTTATACATATAATGATTTTCTTTATTCTTGTCACACAGGATCTCATGACGCACCTTTTTACCTGAAAGGGGACCTGGCCAACAAGGGGCAATCCATCTTCAGCTGCGAGTGGTTGTCTGCATCTGGAACGGTGTCTGGCTGGCTTGCAATTGATCTTCAACTGTGTAACAGGTACGTGTTAATTCAGTTTTTATACATATATTGATTTTCTTTTTTTTTGTCACACAGGATCCCATCACGCACCTTTTTACCTGAAAGTGGATCCGGCCAACAAGGGGCTATCCATGTCCAGCTGTGAGAGGTTGCCTGCATCTGGAATGGTGTCTGACTGGCTTTCTTTTCATCTGCATCTGAGTTACAGGTAAGTGAACATTCAGTTTCTATACTTATATTGACTTTCTTTTTTGTCTTTCTTATTTTCAGGATGTCATGACCCACCTGACGCATCTTTTTACCTGAAAGTGGATCTTGCAATTTATCTGCAACTGTGTAAAAGATACGTGTTAATTCGTTTTTATACATATTGATTTCTTTTTTCTGGATCAGTGTCTGGCTGGCTTGCAGTTAATCTGTAACTGTGTTGACATTCTTTTTTTGTCTTTCTTATTTTCAGGATCTCATGACCCACCTGACGCATCTTTTTACCTGAAAGTGGATCTTGCAATTAATCTGCAACTGTGTAACAGGTACGTGTTAATTCGGTTTTTATACATATATTGATTTTCTTTTTTCTTGTCACAGAGGATCTCATGACGCACCTTTTTACCTGAAAGTGGACCTGGGCAACAAGGGGCAATCCATCTTCAGCTACGAGTGGTTGTCTGCGTCTGGAACGGTGTCTGGCTGGCTTGCAATTGATCTGCAACTGTGTAACAGGTACGTGTTAATTCAGTTTTTATACATATATTGATTTTCTTTTTTCTTCTCACACAGGAGCCCATCACGAACCTTCTTACCTGAAAGTGGATCTGGCCAACATGGGGCAATCCATCTTCAGCTCTGAATTGTTGTCTGCATCTGGAACGGTGTCTGGCTGGCTTGCAAATTATCTGCAACTGTGTAAAAGATACATGTTTATTCGTTTTTTATACATATTGATTTCTTTTTTCTGGATCAGTGTCTGGCTGGCTTGCAATTAATCTGCAACTGTGTTGACATTCTTTTTTGTCTTTCTTATTTTCAGGATCTCATGACCCACCTGACGCATCTTTTTACCTGAAAGTGGATCTTGCAATTAATCTGCAACTGTGTAACAGGTACGTGTTAAATCGTTTTTTATACATATAATGATTTTCTTTATTCTTGTCACACAGGATCTCATGACGCCCCTTTTTACCTGAAAGTTGATCCGGCCAACAAGGGGCTATCCATTTCCAGCTGTGAGAGGTTGCCTGCATCTGGAATGGTGTCTGACTGGCTTTCTTTTCATCTGCATCTGAGTTACAGGTGAGTGAACATTCAGTTTCTATACTTATATTGACTTTCTTTTTTGTCTTTCTTATTTTCAGGATCTCATGACCCACCTGACGCATCTTTTTACCTGAAAGTGGATCTTGCAATTAATCTGCAACTGTGTAACAGGTACGTGTTAAATCGTTTTTTATACATATAATGATTTTCTTTATTCTTGTCACACAGGATCTCATGACGCCCCTTTTTACCTGAAAGTTGATCCGGCCAACAAGGGGCTATCCATTTCCAGCTGTGAGAGGTTGCCTGCATCTGGAATGGTGTCTGACTGGCTTTCTTTTCATCTGCATCTGAGTTACAGGTGAGTGAACATTCAGTTTCTATACTTATATTGACTTTCTTTTTTGTCTTTCTTATTTTCAGGATGTCATGACCCACCTGACGCATCTTTTTACCTGAAAGTGGATCTTGCAATTAATCTGCAACTGTGTAACAGGTACGTGTTAATTCGGTTTTTATACATATATTGATTTTCTTTTTTCTTGTCACACAGGATCTCATGACGCACCTTTTTACCTGAAAGTGGACCTGGCCAACAAGAGGCAATCCATCTTCAGCTATGAGTGGTTGTCTGCATCTTGAACGGTGTCTGGCTGGCTTGCAATTGATCTGCAACTGTATAACAGGTACGTGTTTATTCAGTTTTTATACATATATTGATTTTCTTTTTTTTTGTCACAGAGGATCCCATCACGTAAAAAGGTGCGTGATGGGATCCTCTTCTTTTTTGTCTTTCTTATTTTCAGGATCTCATGACCCACCTGACGCATCTTTATACCTGAAAGTGGATCTTGCAATTAATCTGCAACTGTGTAACAGGTACGTGTTAATTCGGTTTTTATACATATATTGATTTTCTTTTTTCTTGTCACACAGGATCTCATAACGCACCTTTTTACCTGAAAGTGGACCTGGCCAACAAGGGGCAATCCATCTTCAGCTTCGAGTGGTTGTCTGCATCTGAAACGGTGTCTGGCTGGCTTGCAATTGATCTGCAACTGTGTAACAGGTACGTGTTAATTCAGTTTTTATACATATATTGATTTTCTTTTTTTGTCACACAGGATCCCATCACGCACCTTTTTACCTGAAAGTGGATCTGGCCAAGAAGGGGCAATCCATCTTCAGCTCTGAATGGTTGTCTGCATCTGGAACGGTGTCTGGCTGGCTTGCAATTCATCTGCAACTGTGTAAAAGATACGTGTTAATTCGTTTTTTATACATATTGATTTCTTTTTTCTGGATCAGTGTCTGGCTGGCTTGCAATTAATCTGCAACTGTGTTGACATTCTTTTTTGTCTTTCTTATTTTCAGGATGTCATGACCCACCTGACGCATCTTTTTACCTGAAAGTGGATCTTGCAATTAATCTGCAACTGTGTAACAGGTACGTGTTAAATAGTTTTTTATACATATAATGATTTTCTTTATTCTTGTCACACAGGATCTCATGACGCACCTTTTTACCTGAAAGTGGACCTGGCCAACAAGGGGCAATCCATCTTCAGCTGCGAGTGGTTGTCTGCATCTGGAAAGGTGTCTGGCTGGCTTGCAATTAATCTGCAACTGTGTAACAGGTACGTGTTAATTCGGTTTTTATACATATATTGATTTTCTTTTTTCTTGTCACAGAGGATCTCATGACGCACCTTTTTACCTGAAAGTGGACCTGGCCAACAAGGGGCAATCCATCTTCAGCTACGAGTGGTTGTCTGCATCTGGAACGGTGTCTGGCTGGCTTGCAATTGATCTTCAACTGTGTAACAGGTACGTGTTAATTCAGTTTTTATACATATATTGATTGTCTTTTTTTTTTGTCACACAGGATCCCATCACGCACCTTTTTACCTGAAAGTGGATCCGGCCAACAAGGGGCTATCCATGTCCAGCTGTGAGAGGTTGCCTGCATCTGGAATGGTGTCTGACTGGCTTTCTTTTCATCTGCATCTGAGTTACAGGTAAGTGAACATTCAGTTTCTATACTTATATTGACTTTCTTTTTTGTCATTCTTATTTTCAGGATGTCATGACCCACCTGACGCATCTTTTTACCTGAAAGTGGATCTTGCAATTTATCTGCAACTGTGTAAAAGATACGTGTTAATTCGTTTTTATACATATTGATTTCTTTTTTCTGGATCAGTGTCTGGCTGGCTTGCAGTTAATCTGTAACTGTGTTGACATTCTTTTTTTGTCTTTCTTATTTTCAGGATCTCATGACCCACCTGACGCATCTTTTTACCTGAAAGTGGATCTTGCAATTAATCTGCAACTGTGTAACAGGTACGTGTTAATTCGGTTTTTATACATATATTGATTTTCTTTTTTCTTGTCACACAGGATCTCATGACGCACCTTTTTACCTGAAAGTGGACCTGGCCAACAAGGGGCAATCCATCTTCAGCTATGAGTGGTTGTCTGCATCTAGAACGGTGTCTGGCTGGCTTGCAATTAATCTGCAACTGTGTAACAGGTACGTGTTAATTCGGTTTTTATACATATTGATTTCTTTTTTCTGGATCAGTGTCTGGCTGGCTTGCAATTAACCTGCAACTGTGTTGACATTCTTTTTTGTCTTTCTTATTTTCAGGATCTCATGACCCACCTGACGCATCTTTATACCTGAAAGTGGATCTTGCAATTAATCTGCAACTGTGTAACAGGTACGTGTTAATTCGGTTTTTATACATATATTGATTTTCTTTTTTCTTGTCACAGAGGATCTCATGACGCACCTTTTTACCTGAAAGTGGACCTGGCCAACAAGGGGCAATCCATCTTCAGCTACGAGTGGTTGTCTGCGTCTGGAACGGTGTCTGGCTGGCTTGCAATTGATCTGCAACTGTGTAACAGGTACGTGTTAATTCAGTTTTTATACATATATTGATTTTCTTTTTTCTTCTCACACAGGAGCCCATCACGAACCTTCTTACCTGAAAGTGGATCTGGCCAACATGGGGCAATCCATCTTCAGCTCTGAATTGTTGTCTGCATCTGGAACGGTGTCTGGCTGGCTTGCAAATTATCTGCAACTGTGTAAAAGATACATGTTTATTCGTTTTTTATACATATTGATTTCTTTTTTCTGGATCAGTGTCTGGCTGGCTTGCAATTAATCTGCAACTGTGTTGACATTCTTTTTTGTCTTTCTTATTTTCAGGATCTCATGACCCACCTGACGCATCTTTTTACCTGAAAGTGGATCTTGCAATTAATCTGCAACTGTGTAACAGGTACGTGTTAAATCGTTTTTTATACATATAATGATTTTCTTTATTCTTGTCACACAGGATCTCATGACGCACCTTTTTACCTGAAAGTTGATCCGGCCAACAAGGGGCTATCCATTTCCAGCTGTGAGAGGTTGCCTGCATCTGGAATGGTGTCTGACTGGCTTTCTTTTCATCTGCATCTGAGTTACAGGTGAGTGAACATTCAGTTTCTATACTTATATTGACTTTCTTTTTTGTCTTTCTTATTTTCAGGATGTCATGACCCACCTGACGCATCTTTTTACCTGAAAGTGGATCTTGCAATTAATCTGCAACTGTGTAACAGGTACGTGTTAATTCGGTTTTTATACATATATTGATTTTCTTTTTTCTTGTCACACAGGATCTCATGACGCACCTTTTTACCTGAAAGTGGACCTGGCCAACAAGAGGCAATCCATCTTCAGCTATGAGTGGTTGTCTGCATCTTGAACGGTGTCTGGCTGGCTTGCAATTGATCTGCAACTGTATAACAGGTACGTGTTTATTCAGGTTTTATACATATATTGATTTTCTTTTTTTTTGTCACAGAGGATCCCATCACGTAAAAAGGTGCGTGATGGGATCCTCTTCTTTTTTGTCTTTCTTATTTTCAGGATCTCATGACCCACCTGACGCATCTTTATACCTGAAAGTGGATCTTGCAATTAATCTGCAACTGTGTAACAGGTACGTGTTAATTCGGTTTTTATACATATATTGATTTTCTTTTTTCTTGTCACACAGGATCTCATAACGCACCTTTTTACCTGAAAGTGGACCTGGCCAACAAGGGGCAATCCATCTTCAGCTTCGAGTGGTTGTCTGCATCTGAAACGGTGTCTGGCTGGCTTGCAATTGATCTGCAACTGTGTAACAGGTACGTGTTAATTCAGTTTTTATACATATATTGATTTTCTTTTTTTGTCACACAGGATCCCATCACGCACCTTTTTACCTGAAAGTGGATCTGGCCAAGAAGGGGCAATCCATCTTCAGCTCTGAATGGTTGTCTGCATCTGGAACGGTGTCTGGCTGGCTTGCAATTCATCTGCAACTGTGTAAAAGATACGTGTTAATTCGTTTTTTATACATATTGATTTCTTTTTTCTGGATCAGTGTCTGGCTGGCTTGCAATTAATCTGCAACTGTGTTGACTTTCTTTTTTGTCTTTCTTATTTTCAGGATGTCATGACCCACCTGACGCATCTTTTTACCTGAAAGTGGATCTTGCAATTAATCTGCAACTGTGTAACAGGTACGTGTTAAATAGTTTTTTATACATATAATGATTTTCTTTATTCTTGTCACACAGGATCTCATGACGCACCTTTTTACCTGAAAGTGGACCTGGCCAACAAGGGGCAATCCATCTTCAGCTTCGAGTGGTTGTCTGCATCTGGAAAGTTGTCTGGCTGGCTTGCAATTAATCTGCAACTGTGTAACAGGTACGTGTTAATTCGGTTTTTATACATATATTGATTTTCTTTTTTCTTGTCACAGAGGATCTCATGACGCACCTTTTTACCTGAAAGTGGACCTGGCCAACAAGGGGCAATCCATCTTCAGCTACGAGTGGTTGTCTGCATCTGGAACGGTGTCTGGCTGGCTTGCAATTGATCTTCAACTGTGTAACAGGTACGTGTTAATTCAGTTTTTATACATATATTGATTGTCTTTTTTTTTGTCAAACAGGATCCCATCACGCACCTTTTTACCTGAAAGTGGATCCGGCCAACAAGGGGCTATCCATGTCCAGCTGTGAGAGGTTGCCTGCATCTGGAATGGTGTCTGACTGGCTTTCTTTTCATCTGCATCTGAGTTACAGGTAAGTGAACATTCAGTTTCTAAACTTATATTGACTTTCTTTTTTGTCTTTCTTATTTTCAGGATGTCATGACCCACCTGACGCATCTTTTTACCTGAAAGTGGATCTTGCAATTTATCTGCAACTGTGTAAAAGATACGTGTTAATTCGTTTTTATACATATTGATTTCTTTTTTCTGGATCAGTGTCTGGCTGGCTTGCAGTTAATCTGTAACTGTTGACATTCTTTTTTTGTCTTTCTTATTTTCAGGATCTCATGACCCACCTGACGCATCTTTTTACCTGAAAGTGGATCTTGCAATTAATCTGCAACTGTGTAACAGGTACGTGTTAAATCGTTTTTTATACATATAATGATTTTCTTTATTCTTGTCACACAGGATCTCATGACGCACCTTTTTACCTGAAAGGGGACCTGGCCAACAAGGGGCAATCCATCTTCAGCTGCGAGTGGTTGTCTGCATCTGGAACGGTGTCTGGCTGGCTTGCAATTGATCTTCAACTGTGTAACAGGTACGTGTTAATTCAGTTTTTATACATATATTGATTTTCTTTTTTTTTGTCACACAGGATCCCATCACGCACCTTTTTACCTGAAAGTGGATCCGGCCAACAAGGGGCTATCCATGTCCAGCTGTGAGAGGTTGCCTGCATCTGGAATGGTGTCTGACTCGCTTTCTTTTCATCTGCATCTGAGTTACAGGTAAGTGAACATTCAGTTTCTATACTTATATTGACTTTCTTTTTTGTCTTTCTTATTTTCAGGATGTCATGACCCACCTGACGCATCTTTTTACCTGAAAGTGGATCTTGCAATTTATCTGCAACTGTGTAAAAGATACGTGTTAATTCGTTTTTATACATATTGATTTCTTTTTTCTGGATCAGTGTCTGGCTGGCTTGCAGTTAATCTGTAACTGTGTTGACATTCTTTTTTTGTCTTTCTTATTTTCAGGATCTCATGACCCACCTGACGCATCTTTTTACCTCAAAGTGGATCTTGCAATTAATCTGCAACTGTGTAACAGGTACGTGTTAATTCGGTTTTTATACATATATTGATTTTCTTTTTTCTTGTCACACAGGATCTCATGACGCACCTTTTTACCTGAAAGTGGACCTGGCCAACAAGGGGCAATCCATCTTCAGCTATGAGTGGTTGTCTGCATCTAGAACGGTGTCTGGCTGGCTTGCAATTAATCTGCAACTGTGTAACAGGTACGTGTTAATTCGGTTTTTATACATATTGATTTCTTTTTTCTGGATCAGTGTCTGGCTGGCTTGCAATTAATCTGCAACTGTGTTGACATTCTTTTTTGTCTTTCTTATTTTCAGGATCTCATGACCCACCTGACGCATCTTTATACCTGAAAGTGGATCTTGCAATTAATCTGCAACTGTGTAACAGGTACGTGTTAATTCGGTTTTTATACATATATTGATTTTCTTTTTTCTTGTCACAGAGGATCTCATGACGCACCTTTTTACCTGAAAGTGGACCTGGGCAACAAGGGGCAATCCATCTTCAGCTACGAGTGGTTGTCTGCGTCTGGAACGGTGTCTGGCTGGCTTGCAATTGATCTGCAACTGTGTAACAGGTACGTGTTAATTCAGTTTTTATACATATATTGATTTTCTTTTTTCTTCTCACACAGGAGCCCATCACGAACCTTCTTACCTGAAAGTGGATCTGGCCAACATGGGGCAATCCATCTTCAGCTCTGAATTGTTGTCTGCATCTGGAACGGTGTCTGGCTGGCTTGCAAATTATCTGCAACTGTGTTGACATTCTTTTTTGTCTTTCTTATTTTCAGGATCTCATGACCCACCTGACGCATCTTTTTACCTGAAAGTGGATCTTGCAATTAATCTGCAACTGTGTAACAGGTACGTGTTAAATCGTTTTTTATACATATAATGATTTTCTTTATTCTTGTCACACAGGATCTCATGACGCACCTTTTTACCTGAAAGTTGATCCGGCCAAAAAGGGGCTATCCATTTCCAGCTGTGAGAGGTTGCCTGCATCTGGAATGGTGTCTGACTGGCTTTCTTTTCATCTGCATCTGAGTTACAGGTGAGTGAACATTCAGTTTCTATACTTATATTGACTTTCTTTTTTGTCTTTCTTATTTTCAGGATGTCATGACCCACCTGACGCATCTTTTTACCTGAAAGTGGATCTTGCAATTAATCTGCAACTGTGTAACAGGTACGTGTTAATTCGGTTTTTATACATATATTGATTTTCTTTTTTCTTGTCACACAGGATCTCATGACGCACCTTTTTACCTGAAAGTGGACCTGGCCAACAAGAGGCAATCCATCTTCAGCTATGAGTGGTTGTCTGCATCTTGAACGGTGTCTGGCTGGCTTGCAATTGATCTGCAACTGTATAACAGGTACGTGTTTATTCAGTTTTTATACATATATTGATTTTCTTTTTTTTTGTCACAGAGGATCCCATCACGTAAAAAGGTGCGTGATGGGATCCTCTTCTTTTTTGTCTTTCTTATTTTCAGGATCTCATGACCCACCTGACGCATCTTTATACCTGAAAGTGGATCTTGCAATTAATCTGCAACTGTGTAACAGGTACGTGTTAATTCGGTTTTTATACATATATTGATTTTCTTTTTTCTTGTCACACAGGATCTCATAACGCACCTTTTTACCTGAAAGTGGACCTGGCCAACAAGGGGCAATCCATCTTCAGCTTCGAGTGGTTGTCTGCATCTGAAACGGTGTCTGGCTGGCTTGCAATTGATCTGCAACTGTGTAACAGGTACGTGTTAATTCAGTTTTTATACATATATTGATTTTCTTTTTTTGTCACACAGGATCCCATCACGCACCTTTTTACCTGAAAGTGGATCTGGCCAAGAAGGGGCAATCCATCTTCAGCTCTGAATGGTTGTCTGCATCTGGAACGGTGTCTGGCTGGCTTGCAATTCATCTGCAACTGTGTAAAAGATACGTGTTAATTCGTTTTTTATACATATTGATTTCTTTTTTCTGGATCAGTGTCTGGCTGGCTTGCAATTAATCTGCAACTGTGTTGACTTTCTTTTTTGTCTTTCTTATTTTCAGGATGTCATGACCCACCTGACGCATCTTTTAACCTGAAAGTGGATCTTGCAATTAATCTGCAACTGTGTAACAGGTACGTGTTAAATAGTTTTTTATACATATAATGATTTTCTTTATTCTTGTCACACAGGATCTCATGACGCACCTTTTTACCTGAAAGTGGACCTGGCCAACAAGGGGCAATCCATCTTCAGCTGCGAGTGGTTGTCTGCATCTGGAAAGTTGTCTGGCTGGCTTGCAATTAATCTGCAACTGTGTAACAGGTACGTGTTAATTCGGTTTTTATACATATATTGATTTTCTTTTTTCCTGTCACAGAGGATCTCATGACGCACCTTTTTACCTGAAAGTGGACCTGGCCAACAAGGGGCAATCCATCTTCAGCTACGAGTGGTTGTCTGCATCTGGAACGGTGTCTGGCTGGCTTGCAATTGATCTTCAACTGTGTAACAGGTACGTGTTAATTCAGTTTTTATACATATATTGATTGTCTTTTTTTTTGTCAAACAGGATCCCATCACGCACCTTTTTACCTGAAAGTGGATCCGGCCAACAAGGGGCTATCCATGTCCAGCTGTGAGAGGTTGCCTGCATCTGGAATGGTGTCTGACTGGCTTTCTTTTCATCTGCATCTGAGTTACAGGTAAGTGAACATTCAGTTTCTATACTTATATTGACTTTCTTTTTTGTCTTTCTTATTTTCAGGATGTCATGACCCACCTGACGCATCTTTTTACCTGAAAGTGGATCTTGCAATTTATCTGCAACTGTGTAAAAGATACGTGTTAATTCGTTTTTATACATATTGATTTCTTTTTTCTGGATCAGTGTCTGGCTGGCTTGCAGTTAATCTGTAACTGTTGACATTCTTTTTTTGTCTTTCTTATTTTCAGGATCTCATGACCCACCTGACGCATCTTTTTACCTGAAAGTGGATCTTGCAATTAATCTGCAACTGTGTAACAGGTACGTGTTAAATCGTTTTTTATACATATAATGATTTTCTTTATTCTTGTCACACAGGATCTCATGACGCACCTTTTTACCTGAAAGGGGACCTGGCCAACAAGGGGCAATCCATCTTCAGCTGCGAGTGGTTGTCTGCATCTGGAACGGTGTCTGGCTGGCTTGCAATTGATCTTCAACTGTGTAACAGGTACGTGTTAATTCAGTTTTTATACATATATTGATTTTCTTTTTTTTTGTCACACAGGATCCCATCACGCACCTTTTTACCTGAAAGTGGATCCGGCCAACAAGGGGCTATCCATGTCCAGCTGTGAGAGGTTGCCTGCATCTGGAATGGTGTCTGACTGGCTTTCTTTTCATCTGCATCTGAGTTACAGGTAAGTGAACATTCAGTTTCTATACTTATATTGACTTTCTTTTTTGTCTTTCTTATTTTCAGGATGTCATGACCCACCTGACGCATCTTTTTACCTGAAAGTGGATCTTGCAATTTATCTGCAACTGTGTAAAAGATACGTGTTAATTCGTTTTTATACATATTGATTTCTTTTTTCTGGATCAGTGTCTGGCTGGCTTGCAGTTAATCTGTAACTGTGTTGACATTCTTTTTTTGTCTTTCTTATTTTCAGGATCTCATGACCCACCTGACGCATCTTTTTACCTGAAAGTGGATCTTGCAATTAATCTGCAACTGTGTAACAGGTACGTGTTAATTCGGTTTTTATACATATATTGATTTTCTTTTTTCTTGTCACAGAGGATCTCATGACGCACCTTTTTACCTGAAAGTGGACCTGGGCAACTAGGGGCAATCCATCTTCAGCTACGAGTGGTTGTCTGCGTCTGGAACGGTGTCTGGCTGGCTTGAAATTGATCTGCAACTGTGTAACAGGTACGTGTTAATTCAGTTTTTATACATTTATTGATTTTCTTTTTTCTTCTCACACAGGAGCCCATCACGCACCTTCTTACCTGAAAGTGGATCTGGCCAACATGGGGCAATCCATCTTCAGCTCTGAATTGTTGTCTGCATCTGGAACGGTGTCTGGCTGGCTTGCAAATTATCTGCAACTGTGTAAAAGATACATGTTTATTCGTTTTTTATATATATTGATTTCTTTTTTCTGGATCAGTGTCTGGCTGGCTTGCAATTAATCTGCAACTGTGTTGACATTCTTTTTTGTCTTTCTTATTTTCAGGATCTCATGACCCACCTGACGCATCTTTTTACCTGAAAGTGGATCTTGCAATTAATCTGCAACTGTGTAACAGGTACGTGTTAAATCGTTTTTTATACATATAATGATTTTCTTTATTCTTGTCACACAGGATCTCATGACGCACCTTTTTACCTGAAAGTTGATCCGGCCAACAAGGGGCTATCCATTTCCAGCTGTGAGAGGTTGCCTGCATCTGGAATGGTGTCTGACTGGCTTTCTTTTCATCTGCATCTGAGTTACAGGTGAGTGAACATTCAGTTTCTATACTTATATTGACTTTCTTTTTTGTCTTTCTTATTTTCAGGATGTCATGACCCACCTGACGCATCTTTTTACCTGAAAGTGGATCTTGCAATTAATCTGCAACTGTGTAACAGGTACGTGTTAATTCGGTTTTTATACATATATTGATTTTCTTTTTTCTTGTCACACAGGATCTCATGACGCACCTTTTTACCTGAAAGTGGACCTGGCCAACAAGAGGCAATCCATCTTCAGCTATGAGTGGTTGTCTGCATCTTGAACGGTGTCTGGCTGGCTTGCAATTGATCTGCAACTGTATAACAGGTACGTGTTTATTCAGTTTTTATACATATATTGATTTTCTTTTTTTTTGTCACAGAGGATCCCATCACGTAAAAAGGTGCGTGATGGGATCCTCTTCTTTTTTGTCTTTCTTATTTTCAGGATCTCATGACCCACCTGACGCATCTTTATACCTGAAAGTGGATCTTGCAATTAATCTGCAACTGTGTAACAGGTACGTGTTAATTCGGTTTTTATACATATATTGATTTTCTTTTTTCTTGTCACACAGGATCTCATAACGCACCTTTTTACCTGAAAGTGGACCTGGCCAACAAGGGGCAATCCATCTTCAGCTTCGAGTGGTTGTCTGCATCTGAAACGGTGTCTGGCTGGCTTGCAATTGATCTGCAACTGTGTAACAGGTACGTGTTAATTCAGTTTTTATACATATATTGATTTTCTTTTTTTGTCACACAGGATCCCATCACGCACCTTTTTACCTGAAAGTGGATCTGGCCAAGAAGGGGCAATCCATCTTCAGCTCTGAATGGTTGTCTGCATCTGGAACGGTGTCTGGCTGGCTTGCAATTCATCTGCAACTGTGTAAAAGATACGTGTTAATTCGTTTTTTATACATATTGATTTCTTTTTTCTGGATGAGTGTCTGGCTGGCTTGCAATTAATCTGCAACTGTGTTGACTTTCTTTTTTGTCTTTCTTATTTTCAGGATGTCATGACCCACCTGACGCATCTTTTTACCTGAAAGTGGATCTTGCAATTAATCTGCAACTGTGTAACAGGTACGTGTTAAATAGTTTTTTATACATATAATGATTTTCTTTATTCTTGTCACACAGGATCTCATGACGCACCTTTTTACCTGAAAGTGGACCTGGCCAACAAGGGGCAATCCATCTTCAGCTGCGAGTGGTTGTCTGCATCTGGAAAGGTGTCTGGCTGGCTTGCAATTAATCTGCAACTGTGTAACAGGTACGTGTTAATTCGGTTTTTATACATATATTGATTTTATTTTTTCTTGTCACAGAGGATCTCATGACGCACCTTTTTACCTGAAAGTGGACCTGGCCAACAAGGGGCAATCCATCTTCAGCTACGAGTGGTTGTCTGCATCTGGAACGGTGTCTGGCTGGCTTGCAATTGATCTTCAACTGTGTAACAGGTACGCGTTAATTCAGTTTTTATACATATATTGATTTTCTTTTTTTTGTCACACAGGATCCCATCACGCACCTTTTTACCTGAAAGTGGACCTGGCCAACAAGGGGCAATCCATCTTCAGCTACGAGTGGTTGTCTGCGTCTGGAACGGTGTCTGGCTGGCTTGCAATTAATCTGCAACTGTGTTGACTTTCTTTTTTGTCTTTCTTATTTTCAGGATGTCATGACCCACCTGACGCATCTTTTAACCTGAAAGTGGATCTTGCAATTAATCTGCAACTGTGTAACAGGTACGTGTTAATTCGGTTTTTATACATATATTGATTTTCTTTTTTCTTGTCACACAGGATCTCATAACGCACCTTTTTACTTGAAAGTGGACCTGGCCAACAAGGGGCAATCCATCTTCAGCTTCGAGTGGTTGTCTGCATCTGAAACGGTGTCTGGCTGGCTTGCAATTGATCTGCAACTGTGTAACAGGTACGTGTTAATTCAGTTTTTATACATATATTGATTTTCTTTTTTCTTCTCACACAGGATCCCATCACGCACCTTCTTACCTGAAAGTGGATCTGGCCAACAAGGGGCAATCCATCTTCAGCTCTGAATTGTTGTCTGCATCTGGAACGGTGTCTGGCTGGCTTGCAAATTATCTGCAACTGTGTAAAAGATACATGTTTATTCGTTTTTTATATATATTGATTTCTTTTTTCTGGATCAGTGTCTGGCTGGCTTGCAATTAATCTGCAACTGTGTTGACATTCTTTTTTGTCTTTCTTATTTTCAGGATCTCATGACCCACCTGACGCATCTTTTTACCTGAAAGTGGATCTTGCAATTAATCTGCAACTGTGTAACAGGTACGTGTTAAATCGTTTTTTATACATATAATGATTTTCTTTATTCTTGTCACACAGGATCTCATGACGCACCTTTTTACCTGAAAGAGGACCTGGCCAACAAGGGGCAATCCATCTTCAGCTGCGAGTGGTTGTCTGCATCTGGAACGGTGTCTGGCTGGCTTGCAATTGATCTTCAACTGTGTAACAGGTACGTGTTAATTCATTTTTTATACATATATTGATTTTCTTTTTTTTGTCACACAGGATCCCATCACGCACCTTTTTACCTGAAAGTTGATCCGGCCAACAAGGGGCTACCCATTTCTAGCTGTGAGAGGTTGCCTGCATCTGGAATGGTGTCTGACTGGCTTTCTTTTCATCTGCATCTGAGTTACAGGTAAGTGAACATTCAGTTTCTAAACTTATATTGACTTTCTTTTTTGTCTTTCTTATTTTCAGGATGTCATGACCCACCTGACGCATCTTTTTACCTGAAAGTGGATCTTGCAATTAATCTGCAACTGTGTAACAGGTACGTGTTAATTCGGTTTTTATACATATATTGATTTTCTTTTTTCTTGTCACACAGGATCTCATGACGCACCTTTTTACCAGAAAGTGGACCTGGCCAACAAGAGGCAATCCATCTTCAGCTATGAGTGTTTGTCTGCATCTAGAACGGTGTCTGGCTGGCTTGCAATTAATTTGCAACTATGTAACAGGTACGTGTTAATTTGGTTTTTATACATATATTGATTTTCTTTTTTTTGTCACACAGGATCCCATCACGCACCTTTTTACCTGAATGTGGATCTGGCAAACAAGGGGCAATCCATCTTCAGCTCTGAATGGTTGTCTGCATCTGGAACGGTGTCTGGCTGGCTTGCAATTAATCTGCAACTGTGTAAAAGATATGTGTTAATTCGTTTTTTATACATATTGATTTCTTTTTTTCTGGATCAGTGTCTGGCTGGCTTGCAATTAATCTTCAACTGTGTTGACATTCTTTTTCGTCTTTCTTATTTTCAGGATCTCATGACCCACCTGACGCATCTTTATACCTGAAAGTGGATCTTGCCATTAATCTGCAACTGTGTAACAGGTACGTGTTAATTCGGTTTTTATACATATATTGATTTTCTTTTTTCTTGTCACAGAGGATCTCATGACGCACCTTTTTACCTGAAAGTGGACCTGGCCAACAAGGGGCAATCCATCTTCAGCTACGAGTGGTTGTCTGCGTCTGGAACGGTGTCTGGCTGGCTTGCAATTGATTTGCAACTGTATAACAGGTACGTGTTTATTCAGTTTTTATACATATATTGATTTTCTTTTTTTTTGTCACACAGGATCCCATCACGCACCTTTTTACCTGAAAGTGGATCCGGCCAACAAGGGGCAATCCATCTTCAGCTATGATTGGTTGTCTGCATCTTGAACGGTGTCTGGCTGGCTTGCAATTAATCTGCAACTGTGTAACAGGTACGTGTTAATTCGTTTTTATACATATTGATTTCTTTTTTCTGGATCAGTGTCTGGCTGGCTTGCAATTAATCTGCAACTGTGTTGACATTCTATTTTTGTCTTTCTTATTTTCAGGATCTCATGACCCACCTGACGCATCTTTTTACCTGAAAGTAGATCTTGCAATTCATCTGCAACTGTGTAACAGATACGTGTTAAATCGTTTTTTGTACTTATAATGATTTTCTTTATTCTTGTCACACAGGATCTCATGACGCACCTTTTTACCTGAAAGTGGACCTGGCCAACAAGGGGCAATCCATCTTCAGCTACGAGTGGTTGTCTGCATCTGGAGCGGTGTCTGGCTGGCTTGCAAATGATCTGCAACTGTGTGACAGGTACGTGTTAATTCAGTTTTTATACATATATTGATTTTCTTTTTTTTTTGTCACACAGGATCCCATCACGCACATTTTTACCTGAAAGTGGATCCGGCCAACAAGGGGCTATCCATGTCCAGCTGTGAAAGGTTGCCTGCATCTGGAATGGTGTCTGACTGGCTTTCTTTTCATCTGCATCTGAGTTACAGGTAAGTGAACATTCAGTTTCTATACTTATATTGACTTTCTTTATTGTCTTTCTTATTTTCAGGATGTCATGACCCACCTGACGCATCTTTTTACCTGAAAATGGATCTTGCAATTAATCTGCAACTGTGTAACAGGTACTTGTTAATTCGGTTTTTATACATATATTCAATTTCTTTTTACTTGTCACACAGGATCTCATGACGCACCTTTTTACCTGAAAGTGGACCTGGTCAACAAGGGGCAATCCATCTTCAGCTATGAGTGGTTGTCTGCATCTAGAACGGAGTCTGGCTGGCTTGCAATTAATCTGCAACTATGTAACAGGTACGTGTTAATTCGGTTTTTATACATATATTGATTTTCTTTTTTTTCTCACACAGGATCCCATCATGCACCTTTTTACCTGAAAGTGGATCCAGCCAACAAGGGGCAATCCATCTTCAGCTATGATTGGTTGTCTGCATCTAGAACGGTGTCTGGCTGGCTTGCAATTAATCTGCAACTGTGTAACAGGTACGTGTTAATTCGTTCATTATACATATATTGATTTTCTTTTTTAAGTCACACAGGATCCCATCACGCACCTTTTTACCTGAAAGTGGATCTGGCAAACAAGGGGCAATCCATCTTCAGCTCTGAATGGTTGTCTGCATCTGGAACGGTGTCTTGCTGGCTTGCAATTAATCTGCAACTGTGTAAAAGATACGTGTTAATTCGTTTTTTATACATATTGATTTCTTTTTTTCTGGATCAGTGTCTGGCTGGCTTGCAATTAATCTGCAACTGTGTTGACATTCTTTTTCGTCTTTCTTATTTTCAGGATCTCATGACCCACCTGACGCATCTTTATACCTGAAAGTGGATCTTGCCATTAATCTGCAACTGTGTAACAGGTACGTGTTAATTCGGTTTTTATACATATATTGATTTTCTTTTTTCTTGTCACAGAGGATCTCATGACGCACCTTTTTACCTGAAAGTGGACCTGGCCAACAAGGGGCAATCCATCTTCAGCTACGAGTGGTTGTCTGCGTCTGGAACGGTGTCTGGCTGGCTTGCAATTGATCTGCAACTGTATAACAGGTACGTGTTTATTCAGTTTTTATACATATATTGATTTTCTTTTTTTTTGTCACAGAGGATCCCATCACGCACCTTTTTACCTGAAAGTGGATCCGGCCAACAAGGGGCAATCCATCTTCAGCTATGATTGGTTGTCTGCATCTAGAACGGTGTCTGGCTGGCTTGCAATTAATCTGCAACTGTGTTGACTTTCTTTTTTGTCTTTCTTATTTTCAGGATGTCATGACCCACCTGACGCATCTTTTAACCTGAAAGTGGATCTTGCAATTAATCTGCAACTGTGTAACAGGTACGTGTTAATTCGGTTTTTATACATATATTGATTTTCTTTTTTCTTGTCACACAGGATCTCATAACGCACCTTTTTACCTGAAAGTGGACCTGGCCAACAAGGGGCAATCCATCTTCAGCTTCGAGTGGTTGTCTGCATCTGAAACGGTGTCTGGCTGGCTTGCAATTGATCTGCAACTGTGTAACAGGTACGTGTTAATTCAGTTTTTATACATATATTGATTTTCTTTTTTCTTCTCACACAGGATCCCATCACGCACCTTCTTACCTGAAAGTGGATCTGGCCAACAAGGGGCAATCCATCTTCAGCTCTGAATTGTTGTCTGCATCTGGAACGGTGTCTGGCTGGCTTGCAAATTATCTGCAACTGTGTAAAAGATACATGTTTATTCGTTTTTTATACATATTGATTTCTTTTTTCTGGATCAGTGTCTTGCTGGCTTGCAATTAATCTGCAACTGTGTTGACATTCTTTTTTGTCTTTCTTATTTTCAGGATCTCATGACCCACCTGACGCATCTTTTTACCTGAAAGTGGATCTTGCAATTAATCTGCAACTGTGTAACAGGTACGTGTTAAATCGTTTTTTATACATATAATGATTTTCTTTATTCTTGTCACACAGAATCTCATGACGCACCTTTTTACCTGAAAGTGGACCTGGCCAACAAGGGGCAATCCTTCTTCAGCTGCGAGTGGTTGTCTGCATCTGGAACGGTGTCTGGCTGGCTTGCAAATGATCTGCAACTGTGTAACAGGTACGTGTTAATTCAGTTTTTATACATATATTGATTTTCTTTTTTTTTGTCACACAGGATCCCATCACGCACATTTTTACCTGAAAGTGGATCCGGCCAACAAGGGGCTATCCATGTCCAGCTGTGAAAGGTTGCCTGCATCTGGAATGGTGTCTGACTGGCTTTCTTTTCATCTGCATCTGAGTTACAGGTAAGTGAACATTCAGTTTCTATACTTATATTGACTTTCTTTATTGTCTTTCTTATTTTCAGGATGTCATGACCCACCTGACGCATCTTTTTACCTGAAAATGGATCTTGCAATTAATCTGCAACTGTGTAACAGGTACTTGTTAATTCGTTTTTATACATATATTCAATTTCTTTTTACTTGTCACACAGGATCTCATGACGCACCTTTTTACCTGAAAGTGGACCTGGCCAACAAGGGGCAATCCATCTTCAGCTATGAGTGGTTGTCTGCATCTAGAACGGTGTCTGGCTGGCTTGCAATTAATCTGCAACTATGTAACAGGTACGTGTTAATTCGGTTTTTATACATATATTGATTTTCTTTTTTTTCTCACACAGGATCCCATCATGCACCTTTTTACCTGAAAGTGGATCCAGCCAACAAGGGGCAATCCATCTTCAGCTATGATTGGTTGTCTGCATCTAGAACGGTGTCTGGCTGGCTTGCAATTGATCTGCAACTGTGTAACAGGTACGTGTTAATTCAGTTTTTATACATATATTGATTTTCTTTTTTCTTCTCACACAGGATCCCATCACGCACCTTCTTACCTGAAAGTGGATCTGGCCAACAAGGGGCAATCCATCTTCAGCTCTGAATTGTTGTCTGCATCTGGAACGGTGTCTGGCTGGCTTGCAAATTATCTGCAACTGTGTAAAAGATACATGTTTATTCGTTTTTTATACATATTGATTTCTTTTTTCTGGATCAGTGTCTTGCTGGCTTGCAATTAATCTGCAACTGTGTTGACATTCTTTTTTGTCTTTCTTATTTTCAGGATCTCATGACCCACCTGACGCATCTTTTTACCTGAAAGTGGATCTTGCAATTAATCTGCAACTGTGTAACAGGTACGTGTTAAATCGTTTTTTATACATATAATGATTTTCTTTATTCTTGTCACACAGAATCTCATGACGCACCTTTTTACCTGAAAGTGGACCTGGCCAACAAGGGGCAATCCTTCTTCAGCTGCGAGTGGTTGTCTGCATCTGGAACGGTGTCTGGCTGGCTTGCAAATGATCTGCAACTGTGTAACAGGTACGTGTTAATTCAGTTTTTATACATATATTGATTTTCTTTTTTTTTGTCACACAGGATCCCATCACGCACATTTTTACCTGAAAGTGGATCCGGCCAACAAGGGGCTATCCATGTCCAGCTGTGAAAGGTTGCCTGCATCTGGAATGGTGTCTGACTGGCTTTCTTTTCATCTGCATCTGAGTTACAGGTAAGTGAACATTCAGTTTCTATACTTATATTGACTTTCTTTATTGTCTTTCTTATTTTCAGGATGTCATGACCCACCTGACGCATCTTTTTACCTGAAAATGGATCTTGCAATTAATCTGCAACTGTGTAACAGGTACTTGTTAATTCGTTTTTATACATATATTCAATTTCTTTTTACTTGTCACACAGGATCTCATGACGCACCTTTTTACCTGAAAGTGGACCTGGCCAACAAGGGGCAATCCATCTTCAGCTATGAGTGGTTGTCTGCATCTAGAACGGTGTCTGGCTGGCTTGCAATTAATCTGCAACTATGTAACAGGTACGTGTTAATTCGGTTTTTATACATATATTGATTTTCTTTTTTTTCTCACACAGGATCCCATCATGCACCTTTTTACCTGAAAGTGGATCCAGCCAACAAGGGGCAATCCATCTTCAGCTATGATTGGTTGTCTGCATCTAGAACGGTGTCTGGCTGGCTTGCAATTAATCTGCAACTGTGTAACAGGTTCGTGTTAATTCGGTCATTATACATATATTGATTTTCTTTTTTTTGTCACACAGGATCCCATCACGCACCTTTTTACCTGAAAGTGGATCTGGCAAACAAGGGGCAATCCATCTTCAGCTCTGAATGGTTGTCTGCATCTGGAACGGTGTCTGGCTGGCTTGCAATTAATCTGCAACTTTGTAAAAGATACGTGTTAATTCGTTTTTTATACATATTGATTTCTTTTTTTCTGGATCAGTGTCTGGCTGGCTTGCAATTAATCTGCAACTGTGTTGACATTCTTTTTCGTCTTTCTTATTTTCAGGATCTCATGACCCACCTGACGCATCTTTATACCTGAAAGTGGATCTTGCCATTAATCTGCAACTGTGTAACAGGTACGTGTTAATTTGGTTTTTATACATATATTGATTTTCTTTTTTCTTGTCACAGAGGATCTCATGACGCACCTTTTTATCTGAAAGTGGACCTGGCCAACAAGGGGCAATCCATCTTCAGCTACGAGTGGTTGTCTGCGTCTGGAACGGTGTCTGGCTGGCTTGCAATTGATCTGCAACTGTATAACAGGTACGTGTTTATTCAGTTTTTATACATATATTGATTTTCTTTTTTTTTGTCACACAGGATCCCATCACGCACCTTTTTACCTGAAAGTGGATCCGGCCATCAAGGGGCAATCCATCTTCAGCTATGATTGGTTGTCTGCATCTAGAACGGTGTCTGGCTGGCTTGCAATTAATCTGCAACTGTGTAACAGGTACGTGTTAATTCGTTTTTATACATATTGATTTCTTTTTTCTGGATCAGTGTCTGGCTGGCTTGCAATTAATCTGCAACTGTGTTGACATTCTTTTTTTGTCTTTCTTATTTTCAGGATCTCATGACCCACCTGACGCATCTTTTTACCTGAAAGTGGATCTTGCAATTAATCTGCAACTGTGTAACAGGTACGTGTTGAATCGTTTTTTATACTTATGATTTTCTTTATTCTTGTCACACAGGATCTCATGACGCACCTTTTTACCTGAAAGTGGACCTGGCCAACAAGGGACAATCCATCTTCAGCTACGAGTGGTTGTCTGCATCTGGAGCGGTGTCTGGCTGGCTTGCAAATGATCTGCAACTGTGTAACAGGTACGTGTTAATTCAGTTTTTATACATATATTGATTTTCTTTTTTTTTGTCACACAGGATCCCATCACGCACATTTTTACCTGAAAGTGGATCCGGCCAACAAGGGGCTATCCATGTCCAGCTGTGAAAGGTTGCCTGCATCTGGAATGGTGTCTGACTGGCTTTCTTTTCATCTGCATCTGAGTTACAGGTAAGTGAACATTCAGTTTCTATACTTATATTGACTTTCTTTTTTGTCTTTCTTATTTTCAGGATGTCATGACCCACCTGACGCATCTTTTTACCTGAAAGTGGATCTTGCAATTAATCTGCAACTGTGTAACAGGTACGTGTTAATTCGGTTTTTATACATATATTGATTTTCTTTTTTCTTGTCACACAGGATCTCATAACGCACCTTTTTACCTGAAAGTGGACCTGGCCAACAAGGGGCAATCCATCTTCAGCTTCGAGTGGTTGTCTGCATCTGAAACGGTGTCTGGCTGGCTTGCAATTGATCTGCAACTGTGTAACAGGTACGTGTTAATTCAGTTTTTATACATATATTGATTTTCTTTTTTCTTCTCACACAGGATCCCATCACGCACCTTCTTACCTGAAAGTGGATCTGGCCAACAAGGGGCAATCCATCTTCAGCTCTGAATTGTTGTCTGCATCTGGAACGGTGTCTGGCTGGCTTGCAAATTATCTGCAACTGTGTAAAAGATACATGTTTATTCGTTTTTTATACATATTGATTTCTTTTTTCTGGATCAGTGTCTTGCTGGCTTGCAATTAATCTGCAACTGTGTTGACATTCTTTTTTGTCTTTCTTATTTTCAGGATCTCATGACCCACCTGACGCATCTTTTTACCTGAAAGTGGATCTTGCAATTAATCTGCAACTGTGTAACAGGTACGTGTTAAATCGTTTTTTATACATATAATGATTTTCTTTATTCTTGTCACACAGAATCTCATGACGCACCTTTTTACCTGAAAGTGGACCTGGCCAACAAGGGGCAATCCTTCTTCAGCTGCGAGTGGTTGTCTGCATCTGGAACGGTGTCTGGCTGGCTTGCAAATGATCTGCAACTGTGTAACAGGTACGTGTTAATTCAGTTTTTATACATATATTGATTTTCTTTTTTTTTGTCACACAGGATCCCATCACGCACATTTTTACCTGAAAGTGGATCCGGCCAACAAGGGGCTATCCATGTCCAGCTGTGAAAGGTTGCCTGCATCTGGAATGGTGTCTGACTGGCTTTCTTTTCATCTGCATCTGAGTTACAGGTAAGTGAACATTCAGTTTCTATACTTATATTGACTTTCTTTATTGTCTTTCTTATTTTCAGGATGTCATGACCCACCTGACGCATCTTTTTACCTGAAAATGGATCTTGCAATTAATCTGCAACTGTGTAACAGGTACTTGTTAATTCGGTTTTTATACATATATTCAATTTCTTTTTACTTGTCACACAGGATCTCATGACGCACCTTTTTACCTGAAAGTGGACCTGGCCAACAAGGTGCAATCCATCTTCAGCTATGAGTGGTTGTCTGCATCTAGAACGGTGTCTGGCTGGCTTGCAATTAATCTGCAACTATGTAACAGGTACGTGTTAATTCGGTTTTTATACATATATTGATTTTCTTTTTTTTCTCACACAGGATCCCATCACGCACCTTCTTAACTGAAAGTGGATCTGGCAAACAAGGGGCAATCCATCTTCAGCACTGAATGGTTGTCTGCATCTGGAACGGTGTCTGGCTGGCTTGCAATTAATCTGCAACTATGTAACAGGTACGTGTTAATTTGGTTTCTATACATATATTGATTTTCTTTTTTCTTCTCACACAGGATCCCATCACGCACCTTCTTAACTGAAAGTGGATCTGGCAAACAAGGGGCAATCCATCTTCAGCTCTGAATTGTTGTCTGCATCTGGAACGGTGTCTGGCTGGCTTGCAAATTATCTGCAACTGTGTAAAAGATACGTGTTAATTCGTTTTTTATACATATTGATTTCTTTTTTCTGGATCAGTGTCTGGCTGGCTTGCAATTAATCTGCAACTGTGTTGACATTCTTTTTTGTCTTTCTTATTTTCAGGATCTCATGACTCACCTGACGCATCTTTTTACCTGAAAGTGGATCTTGCAATTAATCTGCAACTGTGTAACAGGTACGTGTTAAATCGTTTTTTATACATATATTGATTTTCTTTTTTCTTGTCACAGAGGATCTCATGACGCACCTTTTTACCTGAAAGTGGACCTGGCCAACAAGGGGCAATCCATCTTCAGCTACGAGTGGTTGTCTGCTTCTGGAACGGTGTCTGGCTGGCTTGCAATTGATCTTCAACTGTGTAACAGGTACGTGTTAATTCAGTTTTTATACATACATTGATTTTCTTTTTTTCATCACACAGGATCCCATCACGCACCTTTTTACCTTAAAGTGGATCTGGCAAACAAGGGTCAATCCATCTTCAGCTCTGAATGGTTGTCTGCATCTGGAACGGTGTCCGGCTGGCTTGCAATTAATCTGCAACTGTGTAAAAGATACGTGTTAATTCGTTTTTTTATACATATTGATTTCTTTTATTCTGGATCAGTGTCTGGCTGGCTTGCAATTAATCTGCAACTGTGTTGACATTCTTTTTTGTCTTTCTTATTTTCAGGATCTCATGACCCACCTGACGCATCTTTATACCTGAAAGTGGATCTTGCAATTAATCTGCAACTGTGTAACAGGTACGTGTTAATTCGGTTTTTATACATATATTGATTTTCTTTTTTCTTGTCACAGAGGATCTCATGACACACCTTTTTACCTGAAAGTGGACCTGGCCAACAAGGGGCAATCCATCTTCAGCTACGAGTGGTTGTCTGCGTCTGGAACGGTGTCTGGCTGGATTGCAATTGATCTGCAACTGTGTAACAGGTACGTGTTAATTCAGTTTTTATACATACATTGATTTTCTTTTTTTTGTCACACAGGATCCCATCACGCACCTTTTTACCTGAAAGTTGATCCGGCCAACAAGGGGCTATCCATGTCCAGCTGTGAGAGGTTGCCTGCATCTGGAATGGTGTCTGACTGGCTTTCTTTTCATATGCATCTGAGTTACAGGTAAGTGAACATTCAGTTTCTATACTTTTATTGACTTTCTTTTTTGTCTTTCTTATTTTCAGGATGTCATGACCCACCTGACGCATCTTTTTACCTGAAAGTGGATCTTGCAATTAATCTGCAACTGTGTAACAGGTACGTGTTAATTCGGTTTTTATACATATATTGATTTTCTTTTTTCTTGTCACACAGGATCTCATGACGCACCTTTTTACCTGAAAGTGGACCTGGCCAACAAGGGGCAATCCATCTTCAGCTACGAGTGGTTGTCTGCATCTGGAACGGTGTCTGGCTGGCTTGAAATTAATCTGCAACTGTGTAACAGGTACGTGTTAATTCAGTTTTTATACATATATTGATTTTCTTTTTTTTTGTCACACAGGATCCCATCACACACCTTTTTACCTGAAAGTGGATCTGGCCAACAAGGGGCTATCCATGTCCAGCTGTGAGAGGTTGCCTGCATCTGGAGTGGTGTCTGACTGGCTTTCTTTTCATCTGCAACTGAGTTACAGGTAAGTGAACATTCAGTTTCTATACTTATATTGACTTTCTTTTTTGTCTTTCTTATTTTCAGGATGTCATGACGCACCTGACGCATCTTTTTACCTCAAAGTGGATCTTGCAATTAATCTGCAACTGTGTAACAGGTATGTGTTTATTCGGTTTTTATACATATATTGATTTTCTTTTTTCTTGTCACACAGGATCTCATGACGCACCTTTTTACCTGAAAGTGGACCTGGCCAACAAGGAGCAATCCATCTTCAGCTGCGAGTGGTTGTCTGCATCTGGAACGGTGTCTGGCTGGCTTGCAATTAATCTGCAACTGTGTAACAGGTACGTGTTCGGTTTTTATACATATATTGATTTTCTTTTTTTGTCACACAGGATCCCATCACACACCTTTTTACCTGAAAGTGGACCTGGCCAACAAGGGGCAATCCATCTTCAGCTGCAAGTGGTTGTCTGCATCTGGAACGGTGTCTGGCTGGCTTGCAATTAATCTGCAACTGTGTAACAGGTACGTGTTAATTCGGTTTTTATACATATATTGATTTTCTTTTTTCTTGTCACACAGGATCTCATGACGCACCTTTTTACCTGAAAGTGGACCTGGACAACAAGGGGCAATCCATCTTAAGCTGTGTTTGGTTGTCTGCATCTGGAACGGTGTCTGGCTGGCTTGCAATTAATCTGCAACTGTCTAAAATATACGTGTTAATTCGTTTTTTATACATATTGATTTCTTTTTTCTGGATCAGTGTCTGGCTGGCTTGCAATTAACCTTCAACTGTGTTGACTTTATTTTTTGTCTTTCTTATTTTCAGGATCTCAGGACCCACCTGACTGACCTTTTTACCTGAAAGTGGATCTTGCAATTAATCTGCAACTGTGTAAAAGGTACGTGTTAATTCGTTTTTTATACATATTGATTTTCTTTTTTCTTGTCACACAGGATCTCATGACGCACCTTTTTACCTGAAAGTGGATCTGGCCAACAAGGGGCAATCCATCTTCAGCTCTGAATGGTTGTCTGCATCTGGAACGGTGTCTGGCTGGCTTGCAATTTATCTGCAACTGTGTAAAAGATATGTGTTAATTCGTTTTAATACATATTGATTTCTTTTTTCTGGATCAGTGTCTGGCTGGCTTGCAATTAATCTGCAACTGTGTTGACATTCTTTTTTTGTCTTTCTTATTTTCAGGATCTCATGACCCACTTGACGCATCTTTTTACCTGAAAGTGGATCTTGCAATTAATCTGCAACTGTGTAACAGGTACGTGTTAAATCGTTTTTTTATACATATATTGATTTTCTTTTTTTGTCACACAGGATCCCATCACACACCTTTTTACCTGAAAGTGGATCTGGCCAACAAGGGGCTATCCATGTCCAGCTGTGAGAGGTTGCCTGCATCTGGAGTGGATTCTGACTGGCTTTCTTTTCATCTGCAACTGTGTTACAGGTAAGTGAACATTCAGTTTCTATACCTATATTGAATTTCTTTTTGTCATTCTTTATTTTCAGGATCTCATGACCCACCTGACGCACCTTTTTACCTGAAAATGGACCTGGCCAACAAGGGGCAATCCATCTTCAGCTATGAGTGGTTGTCTGCATCTAGAACGGTGTCTGGCTGGCTTGCAATTAATCTGCAACTGTGTAACAGGTACGTGTTAATTCGGTTTTTATACATATTGATTTCTTTTTTCTGGATCAGTGTCTGGCTGGCTTGCAATTAATCTGCAACTGTGTTGACATTCTTTTTTGTCTTTCTTATTTTCAGGATCTCATGACCCACCTGACGCATCTTTATACCTGAAAGTGGATCTTGCAATTAATCTGCAACTGTGTAACAGGTACGTTTTTATTCGGTTTTTATCCATATATTGATTTTCTTTTTTCTTGTCACACAGGATCTCATGACGCACCTTTTTACCTGAAAGTGGACCTGGCCAACAAGGGGCAATCCATCTTCAGCTATGAGTGGTTGTCTGCATCTAGAACGGTGTCTGGCTGGCTTGCAATTAATCTGCAACTGTGTAACAGGTACGTGTTAATTCGGTTTTTATACATATATTGATTTTCTTTTTTCTTGTCACACAGGATCTCATGACGCACCTTTTTACCTGAAAATGGACCTGGACAACAAGGGGCAATCCATCTTCAGCTGTGTTTGGTTGTCTGCATCTGGAACGGTGTCTGGCTGGCTTGCAATTAATCTGCAACTGTCTAAAATATACGTGTTAATTCGTTTTTTATACATATTGATTTCTTTTTTCTGGATCAGTGTCTGGCTGGCTTGCAATTAACCTTGAACTGTGTTGATTTTATTTTTTTTCTTTCTTATTTTCAGGATCTCAGGACCCACCTGACTGACCTTTTTACCTGAAAGTGGATCTTGCAATTAATCTGCAACTGTGTAAAAGGTACGTGTTAATTCGTTTTTTATACATATTGATTTTCTTTTTTCTTGTCACACAGGATCTCATGACGCACCTTTTTACCTGAAAGTGGATCCAGCCAACAAGGGGCTATCCATGTCCAGCTGTGAGAGGTTGCCTGCATCTGGAATGGTGTCTGACTGGCTTTCTTTTCATCTGCATCTGAGTTACAGTTAAGTGAACATTCAGTTTCTATACTTATATTGACTTTCTTTTTTGTCTTTCTTATTTTCAGGATGTCATGACCCACCTGATGGATCTTTTTACCTGAAAGTGGATCTTTCAATTAATCTGCAACTGTGTAACAGGTACGTGTTAATTCGTTTTTTATACATATATTGATTTTCTTTTTTCTTGTCACAGAGGATCTCATGACGCACCTTTTTACCTGAAAGTGGACCTGGACAACAAGGGGCAATCCATCTTCACCTACGAGTGGTTGTCTGCATCTGGAACGGTGCCTGGCTGGCTTGCAATTAATCTGCAACTGTGTAACAGGTACGTGTTAATTCGGTTTTTATACATATATTGATTTTCTTTTTTTTGTCACACAGGATCCCATCACGCACCTTTTTACCTGAAAGTGGATCTGGCCAACAAGGGGCAATCCATCTTCTGCTATGAATGGTTGTCTGCATCTGGAACGGTGTCTGGCTGGCTTGCAATTAATCTGCAACTGTGTAAAAGATACGTGTTAATTCGTTTTTTATACATATTGATTTCTTTTTTCTGGTTCAGTATCTGACTGGCTTGCAATTATTCTGCAACTGTGTTGACATTCTTTTTTGTCTTTCTTATTTTCAGGATCTCATGACCCACCTGATTCATCTTTTTACCTGAAAGTGGATCTTGCAATTAATCTGCAACTGTGTAACAGGTACGTGTTAAATCGTTTTTTATACATATAATGATTTTCTTTATTCTTGTCACACAGGATCTCATGATGCACCTTTTTACCTGAAAGTGGACCTGGCCAACAAGGGGCAATCCATCTTCAGCTGCGAGTGGTTGTCTGCATCTGGAACGGTGTCTGGCTGGCTTGCAATTAATCTGCAACTGTCTAAAAGATACGTGTTAATTCGTTTTTTATACATATATTGATTTCTTTTTTCTGGATCAGTGTCTGGCTGGCTTGCAATTAATCTGCAACTGTGTTGACATTCTTTTTTGTCTTTATTTTCAGGATCTCAGGACCCACCTGACTGACCTTTTTACCTGAAAGTGGATCTTGCAATTAATCTGCAACTGTGTAAAATAGTACGTGTTAATTCGGTTTTTATACATATATTGATTTTCTTTTTTTTTTTTCACAAAGGATCTCATGACGCACCTTTTTACCTGAAAGTGGATCTGGCCAACAAGGAGCAATCCATTTTCAGCTGCGAGTGGTTTTCTGCATCTGGAATGGTGTCTGGCTGGCTTGCAATTAATCTGCAACTGTGTAACAGGTACGTGTTAATTCAGTTTTTATACATATATTGATTTTCTTTTTTTTTGTCACACAGGATCCCATGATGCACCTTTTTACCTGAAAGTGGATCCGGCCAACAAGGTGCAATCCATCTTCAGCTATGAGTGGTTGTCTGCATCTAAAACGGAGTCTGGCTGGCTTGCAATGAATCTGCAACTGTGTAACAGGTACGTGTTAATTCGGTTTTTATACATATATTGATTTTCTTTTTTTTGTCACACAGGATCCCATCACGCACCTTTTTACCTGAAAGTGGATCTGGCCAACAAGGGGCAATCCATCTTCTGCTCTGAATGGTTGTCTGCATCTGGAACGGTGTCTGGCTGGCTTGCAATTAATCTGCAACTGTGTAAAAGATACGTGTTAATTCGTTTTTTATACATATTGATTTCTTTTTTCTGGTTCAGTATCTGACTGGCTTGCAATTATTCTGCAACTGTGTTGACATTCTTTTTTGTCTTTCTTATTTTCAGGATCTCATAACCCACCTGACGCATCTTTTTACCTGAAAGTGGATCTTGCAATTAATCTGCAACTGTGTAACAGGTACGTGTTAAATCGTTTTTTATATATACAGTGATTTTCTTTATTCTTGTCACACAGGATCTCATGACGCACCTTTTTACCTGAAAGTGGACCTGGCCAACAAGGGGCAATCCATCTTCAGCTGCGAGTGGTTGTCAGCATCTGGAACGGTGTCTGGCTGGCTTGCAAATTATCTGCAACTGTCTAAAAGATACGTGTTAATTCGTTTTTTATACATATTGATTTCTTTTTTCTAGATCAGTGTCTGGCTGGCTTGCAATTAATCTGCAACTGTGCTGACATTCTTTTTTTGTCTTTCTTATTTTCAGGATCTCATGACCCACCTGACGCGTCTTTTTACCTGAAAGTGGATCTTGCAATTAATCTGCAACTGTGTAACAGGTACGTGTTAAATCGTTTTTTATTCATATAATGATTTTCTTTATTCTTGTTACACAGGATCTCATGACGCACCTTTTTACCTGAAAGTGGACCTGGCCAACAAGGGGCAATCCGTCTTCAGCTGTGTTTGGTTGTCTGCATCTGGAACGGTGTCTGGCTGGCTTGCCATTAATCTGCAACTGTCTAAAATATACGTGTTAATTCGTTTTTTATACATATTGATTTTCTTTTTTTTTGTCACACAGGATCTCATGACGCACCTTTTTACCTGAAAGTGGACCTGGACAACAAGGGGCAATCCGTCTTCAGCTGTGTTTGGTTGTCTGCATCTGGAACGGTGTCTGGCTGGCTTGCAATTAATCTGCAACTGTCTAAAATATACGTGTTAATTTGTTTTTTATACATATTGATTTCTTTTTTCTGGATCAGTGTCTGGCTGGCTTGCAATTAACCTGCAACTGTGTTGACTTTATTTTTTGTCTTTCTTATTTTCAGGATCTCAGGACCCACCTGACTGACCTTTTTACCTGAAAGTGGATCTTGCAATTAATCTGCAACTGTGTAAAAGGTACGTGTTAATTCGGTTTTTATACATATATTGATTTTCTTTTTTTTTTTCACACAGGATCTCATGACGCACCTTTTTACCTGAAAGTGGACCTGGCCAACAAGGGGCAATCCATCTTCAGCTATGAGTGGTTGTCTGCATCTAGAACGGTGTCTGGCTGGCTTGCAATTAATCTGCAACTGTGTAACAGGTACGTGTTAATTCGGTTTTTGTACATATAATGATTTTCTTTTTTCTTGTCACACAGGATCTCATGACGCACCTTTATACCTGAAAGTAGATCTGGCCAACATGGGGCAATCCATCTTCAGCTGCGAGTGGTTGTCTGCATCTGGAACGGTGTCTGGCTGGCTTGCAATTAATCTGCAACTGTGTAACAGGTCCGTGTTAATTCGGTTTTAATACATATATTGATTTTCTTTTTTTTTTCACACAGGATCCCATCACACACCTTTTTACCTGAAAGTGGATCCGACCAACAATGGGCTATCCATGTCCAGCTGTGAGAGGTTGCCTGCATCTGGAATGGTGTCTGACTGGCTTTTTTTTTTCATCTGCAACTGAGTTACAGGTAAGTGAACATTCAGTTTCTATACCTATATTGAATTTCTTCTTTGTCTTTCTTTATTTTCAGGATGTCATGACCCACCTGACGCACCTTTTTACCAGAAAGTGGATCTGGCCAACAAGGGGCAATCCATCTTCAGCGGTGAGTGGTTGTCTGCATCTGGAACGGTGTCTGGCTGGATTGCAATTAATCTGCAACTGTGTAAAAGATACGTGTTAATTTGTTTTTTATACATATTGATTTCTTTTTTCTGGATCAGTGTCTGGATGGCTTGCAATTAATCTGCAACTGTGTTGACTTTCTTTTTTGTCTTTCTTATTTTCAGGATCTCATGACCCACCTGACGCACCTTTTTACCTGAAAGTAGATATGGCCAACAAGGGGCAATCCATCTTCAGCTGCGAGTGGTTTTCTGCATCTGGAATGGTGTCTGGCTGGCTTGCAATTAATCTGCAACTGTGTAACAGGTACGTGTTAATTCGGTTTTTATACATATATTGAATTTCTTTTTTTTGTCACACAGGATCCCATCACGCACCTTTTTACCTGAAAGTGGATCTGGCCAACAAGGGGCAATCCATCTTCAGCTCTGAATGGTTGTCTGCATCTGGAACAGTGTCTGGCTGGCTTGCAATTAGTCTGCAACTGTGTAAAAGATAGGTCTTAATTCGTTTTTTATACATATTGATTTCTTTTTTCTGGATCAGTGTCTGGCTGGCTTGCAATTAATCTGCAACTGTGTAACAGGTACGTGTTAATTCGGTTTTTATACATATATTGATTTTCTTTTTTTTTTTCACACAGGATCCCATCACGCACCTTTTTACCTGAAAGTGGACCTGGCCAACAAGGGGCAATCTATCTTCAGCTACGAGTGGTTGTCTGCATCTAGAACGGTGTCTGGCTGGCTTGCAATTGATCTGCAACTGTGTAACAGGTACGTGTTAATTCAGTTTATATACATATATTGAGTTTCTTTTTTTTTGTCACACAGGATCCCATCGCGCACCTTTTTACCTGAAAGTGGATCCGGCCAACAAGGGGCTATCCATGTCCAGCTGTGAGAGGTTGCCTGCATCTGGAATGGTGTCTGACTGGCTTTCTTTTCATCTGCATCTGAGTTACAGGTAAGTGAACATTCAGTTTCTTTACTTATATTGACTTTCTTTTGTGTCTTTCTTATTTTCAGGATCTCATGACCCACCTGACTGACCTTTTTACCTGAAAGTGGATCTTGCTATTATTCTGCAACTATATAAAAGGTACGTGTTAATTCGGTTTTTATACATATATTGATTTTCTTTTTTCTTGTCACACAGGATCTCATGACGCACCTTTTTACCTGAAAGTGGACCTGGCCAACAAGGGGCAATCCATCTTCAGCTACGAGTGGTTGTCTGAATCCGAAACGGTGTCTGGCTGGCTTGCAATTGATCTGCAACTGTGTAACAGGTACGTGTTAATTCAGTTTTTATACATATATTGATTTTCTTTTTTCTTGTCACACAGGATCCCATCACGCACCTTTTTACCTGAAAGTGGATCCAGCCAACAAGGGGCAATCCATCTTCAGCTATGAGTGGTTGTCTGCATCTAGAACGGTGTCTGGCTGGCTTGCAATTAATCTGCAACTGTGTTGACATTCTTTTTTTGTCTTTCTTTATTTTCAGGATGTCATGACCCACCTGACGCACCTTTTTACCAGAAAGTGGATCTGGCCAACAAGGGGCAATCCATCTTCAGCGGTGAGTGGTTGTCTGCATCTGGAACGGTGTCTGGCTGGATTGCAATTAATCTGCAACTGTGTAAATGATACGTGTTAATTTGTTTTTTATACATATTGATTTCTTTTTTCTGGATCAGTGTCTGGATGGCTTGCAATTAATCTGCAACTGTGTTGACTTTCTTTTTTGTCTTTCTTATTTTCAGGATCTCATGACCCACCTGACGCACCTTTTTACCTGAAAGTAGATATGGCCAACAAGGGGCAATCCATCTTCAGCTGCGAGTGGTTTTCTGCATCTGGAATGGTGTCTGGCTGGCTTGCAATTAATCTGCAACTGTGTAACAGGTACGTGTTAATTTGGTTTTTATACATATATTGAATTTCTTTTTTTTGTCACACAGGATCCCATCACGCACCTTTTTACCTGAAAGTGGATCTGGCCAACAAGGGGCAATCCATCTTCAGCTCTGAATGGTTGTCTGCATCTGGAACGGTGTCTGGCTGGCTTGCAATTAGTCTGCAACTGTGTAAAAGATAGGTCTTAATTCGTTTTTTATACATATTGATTTCTTTTTTCTGGATCAGTGTCTGGCTGGCTTGCAATTAATCTGCAACTGTGTAACAGGTACGTGTTAATTCGGTTTTTATACATATATTGATTTTCTTTTTTTTTGTCACACAGGATCCCATCACGCACCTTTTTACCTGAAAGTGGACCTGGCCAACAAGGGGCAATCTATCTTCAGCTACGAGTGGTTGTCTGCATCTAGAACGGTGTCTGGCTGGCTTGCAATTGATCTGCAACTGTGTAACAGGTACGTGTTAATTCGGTTTTTATACATATATTGATTTTCTTTTTTTTGTCACACAGGATCCCATCACGCACCTTTTTACCTGAAAGTGGATCCGGCCAACAAGGGGCTATCCATGTCCAGCTGTGAGAGGTTGCCTGCATCTGGAATGGTGTCTGACTGGCTTTCTTTTCATCTGCATCTGAGTTACAGGTAAGTGAACATTCAGTTTCTTTACTTATATTGACTTTCTTTTGTGTCTTTCTTATTTTCAGGATCTCATGACCCACCTGACTGACCTTTTTACCTGAAAGTGGATCTTGCTATTATTCTGCAACTATATAAAAGGTACGTGTTAATTCGGTTTTTATACATATATTGATTTTCTTTTTTCTTGTCACACAGGATCTCATGACGCACCTTTTTACCTGAAAGTGGACCTGGCCAACAAGGGGCAATCCATCTTCAGCTACGAGTGGTTGTCTGAATCCGAAACGGTGTCTGGCTGGCTTGCAATTGATCTGCAACTGTGTAACAGGTACGTGTTAATTCAGTTTTTATACATATATTGATTTTCTTTTTTCTTGTCACACAGGATCCCATCACGCACCTTTTTACCTGAAAGTGGATCCAGCCAACAAGGGGCAATCCATCTTCAGCTATGAGTGGTTGTCTGCATCTAGAACGGTGTCTGGCTGGCTTGCAATTAATCTGCAACTGTGTTGACATTCTTTTTTTGTCTTTCTTATTTTCAGGATCTCATGACCCACCTGACGCATCTTTTAACCTGAAAGTGGATCTTGCAATTAATCTGCAACTGTGTAACAGGTACGTGTTAAATCGTTTTTTATACATATAATGATTTTCTTTTTTCTTGTCACAGAGGATCTCATGACACACCTTTTTACCTGAAAGTGGACCTGTCCAACAGGGGGCAATCCATCTTCAGCTACGAGTGGTTGTCTGCATCTGGAACGGTGTCTGGCTGGCTTGCAATTAATCTGCAACTGTGTAACAGTTATGTGTTAATTCGTTTTTTATACATATATTAATTTTCTTTTTTCTTGTCACACAGGATCTCATGACACACCTTTTTACCTGAAAGTGGATCTGGCCAACAAGGGGCAATCCATCTTCAGCTCTGAATGGTTGTCTGCATCTGGAACGGTGTCTGGCTGTCTTGCAATTAATCTGCAACTGTGTAAAAGATACGTGTTAATTCGTTTTTATACATATATTGATTTTCTTTTTTCTTGTCACAGAGG
This sequence comes from Salminus brasiliensis, assembly GCF_030463535.1. Lineage (NCBI taxonomy): Eukaryota > Metazoa > Chordata > Actinopteri > Characiformes > Bryconidae > Salminus > Salminus brasiliensis. The sequence continues at coordinate 17,230,036 of NC_132900.1, forward strand.
ATCTCATGACGCACCTTTTTACCTGAAAGTGGACCTGGCCAACAAGGGGCAATCTATCTTCAGCTACGAGTGGTTGTCTGCATCTAGAACGGTGTCTGGCTGGCTTGCAATTGATCTGCAACTGTGTAACAGGTACGTGTTAATTTAGTTTATATACATATATTGAGTTTCTTTTTTTTTGTCACACAGGATCCCATCACGCACCTTTTTACCTGAAAGTGGATCCGGCCAACAAGGGGCTATCCATGTCCAGCTGTGAGAGGTTGCCTGCATCTGGAATGGTGTCTGACTGGCTTTCTTTTCATCTGCATCTGAGTTACAGGTAAGTGAACATTCAGTTTCTTTACTTATATTGACTTTCTTTTGTGTCTTTCTTATTTTCAGGATCTCATGACCCACCTGACTGACCTTTTTACCTGAAAGTGGATCTTGCAATTATTCTGCAACTATATAAAAGGTACGTGTTAATTCGGTTTTTATACATATATTGATTTTCTTTTTTCTTGTCACACAGGATCTCATGACGCACCTTTTTACCTGAAAGTGGACTTGGCCAACAAGGGGCAATCCATCTTCAGCTACGAGTGGTTGTCTGAATCCGAAACGGTGTCTGGCTGGCTTACAATTGATCTGCAACTGTGTAACAGGTACGTGTTAATTCAGTTTTTATACATATATTGATTTTCTTTTTTCTTGTCACACAGGATCCCATCACGCACCTTTTTACCTGAAAGTGGATCCAGCCAACAAGGGGCAATCCATCTTCAGCTATGAGTGGTTGTCTGCATCTAGAACGGTGTCTGGCTGGCTTGCAATTAATCTGCAACTGTGTTGAAATTCTTTTTTTGTCTTTCTTATTTTCAGGATCTCATGACCCACCTGACGCATCTTTTTACCTGAAAGTGGATCTTGCAATTAATCTGCAACTGTGTAACAGGTACGTGTTAAATCGTTTTTTATACATATAATGATTTTCTTTTTTCTTGTCACAGAGGATCTCATGACACACCTTTTTACCTGAAAGTGGACCTGTCCAACAGGGGGCAATCCATCTTCAGCTACGAGTGGTTGTCTGCATCTGGAACGGTGTCTGGCTGGCTTGCAATTAATCTGCAACTGTGTAACAGGTAGGTTTTAATTCGTTTTTTATACAAATATTAATTTTCTTTTTTCTTATCACACAGGATCTCATGACACACCTTTTTACCTGAAAGTGGATCTGGCCAACAAGGGGCAATCCATCTTCAGCTCTGAATGGTTGTCTGCATCTGGAACGGTGTCTGGCTGTCTTGCAATTAATCTGCAACTGTGTAAAAGATACGTGTTAATTCGTTTTTATACATATTGATTTCTTTTTTCTGGATCAGTGTCTGGCTGGCTTGCAATTAACCTGCAACTGTGTTGACTTTTTTTTTGTCTTTCTTATTTTCAGGATCTCAGGACCCACCTGACTGACCTTTTTACCTGAAAGTGGATCTTGCAATTAATCTGCAACTGTGTAAAAGGTACGTGTTAATTCAGTTTTTATACATATATAAATTTTCTTTTTTCTTGTCACAGAGGATCTCATGACGCACCTTTTTACCTGAAAGTGGACATGGCCAACAAGGGGCAATCCATCTTCAGCTGCGAGTGGTTGTCTGCATCTGGAACGGTGTCTGGCTGGCTTGCAATTAATATGCAACTGTGTAACAGGTACGTGTTAATTCGGTTTTTATACATATATTGATTTTCTTTTTTTTGTCACACAGGATCCCATCACACCTTTTTACCTAAAAGTGTATCTGGCCAACAAGGGGCTATCCATGTCCAGCTGTGAGAGGTTGCCTGCATCTGGAATGGTGTCTGACTGGCTTTCTTTTCATCTGCAACTGAGTTACAGGTAAGTGAACATTCAGTTTCTATACCTATATTGAATTTCTTTTTTGTCTTTCTTTATTTTCAGGATGTCATGACCCATCTGACGCACCTTTTTACCAGAAAGTGGATCTGGCCAACAAGGGGCAATCCATCTTCAGCGGTGAGTGGTTGTCTGCATCTGGAACGGTGTCTGGCTGGCTTGCAATTAATCTGCAACTGTGTAACAGGTACGTGTTAATTCGTTTTTTATACATATATTAATTTTCTTTTTTCTTGTCACACAGGATCTCATGACACACCTTTTTACCTGAAAGTGGATCTGGCCAACAAGGGGCAATCCATCTTCAGCTCTGAATGGTTGTCTGCATCTGGAACGGTGTCTGGCTGTCTTGCAATTAATCTGCAACTGTGTTAAAGATACGTGTTAATTCGTTTTTATACATATTGATTTCTTTTTTCTGGATCAGTGTCTGGCTGGCTTGCAATTAATCTGCAACTGTTTTTACTTTATTTTTTGTCTTTCTTATTCTCAGGATCTCAGGACCCACCTGACTGACCTTTTTACCTGAAAGTGGATCTTGCAATTAATCTGCAACTGTGTAAAAGGTACGTGTTAATTTGGTTTTTATACATATATTGATTTTCTTTTTTCTTGTCACACAGGATCTCATGACGCACCTTTTTACCTGAAAGTGGACCTGGCCAACAAGGGGCAATCCATCTTCAGCTACGAGTGGTTGTCTGCATCTGGAACGGTGTCTGGCTGGCTTGCAATTGATCTTCAACTGTGTAACAGGTATGTGTTAATTCAGTTTTTATACATATATTGATTTTCTTTTTTCTTTTCACACATGATCCCATCACGCACCTTTTTACCTGAAAGTGGATCCAGCCAACAAGGGGCTATCCATGTCCAGCTGTGAGAGGTTGCCTGCATCTGGAATGGTGTCTGACTGGCTTTCTTTTCATCTGCATCTGAGTTACAGTTAAGTGAACATTCAGTTTCTATACTTATATTGACTTTCTTTTTTGTCTTTCTTATTTTCAGGATGTCATGACCCACCTGATGGATCTTTTTACCTGAAAGTGGATCTTTCAATTAATCTGCAACTGTGTAACAGGTACGTGTTAATTCGTTTTTTATACATATATTGATTTTCTTTTTTCTTGTCACAGAGGATCTCATGACGCACCTTTTTACCTGAAAGTGGACCTGGACAACAAGGGGCAATCCATCTTCACCTACGAGTGGTTGTCTGCATCTGGAACGGTGCCTGGCTGGCTTGCAATTAATCTGCAACTGTGTAACAGGTACGTGTTAATTCGGTTTTTATACATATATTGATTTTCTTTTTTTTGTCACACAGGATCCCATCACGCACCTTTTTACCTGAAAGTGGATCTGGCCAACAAGGGGCAATCCATCTTCTGCTATGAATGGTTGTCTGCATCTGGAACGGTGTCTGGCTGGCTTGCAATTAATCTGCAACTGTGTAAAAGATACGTGTTAATTCGTTTTTTATACATATTGATTTCTTTTTTCTGGTTCAGTATCTGACTGGCTTGCAATTATTCTGCAACTGTGTTGACATTCTTTTTTGTCTTTCTTATTTTCAGGATCTCATGACCCACCTGATTCATCTTTTTACCTGAAAGTGGATCTTGCAATTAATCTGCAACTGTGTAACAGGTACGTGTTAAATCGTTTTTTATACATATAATGATTTTCTTTATTCTTGTCACACAGGATCTCATGATGCACCTTTTTACCTGAAAGTGGACCTGGCCAACAAGGGGCAATCCATCTTCAGCTGCGAGTGGTTGTCTGCATCTGGAACGGTGTCTGGCTGGCTTGCAATTAATCTGCAACTGTCTAAAAGATACGTGTTAATTCGTTTTTTATACATATATTGATTTCTTTTTTCTGGATCAGTGTCTGGCTGGCTTGCAATTAATCTGCAACTGTGTTGACATTCTTTTTTGTCTTTATTTTCAGGATCTCAGGACCCACCTGACTGACCTTTTTACCTGAAAGTGGATCTTGCAATTAATCTGCAACTGTGTAAAATAGTACGTGTTAATTCGGTTTTTATACATATATTGATTTTCTTTTTTTTTTTTCACAAAGGATCTCATGACGCACCTTTTTACCTGAAAGTGGATCTGGCCAACAAGGAGCAATCCATTTTCAGCTGCGAGTGGTTTTCTGCATCTGGAATGGTGTCTGGCTGGCTTGCAATTAATCTGCAACTGTGTAACAGGTACGTGTTAATTCAGTTTTTATACATATATTGATTTTCTTTTTTTTTGTCACACAGGATCCCATGATGCACCTTTTTACCTGAAAGTGGATCCGGCCAACAAGGTGCAATCCATCTTCAGCTATGAGTGGTTGTCTGCATCTAAAACGGAGTCTGGCTGGCTTGCAATGAATCTGCAACTGTGTAACAGGTACGTGTTAATTCGGTTTTTATACATATATTGATTTTCTTTTTTTTGTCACACAGGATCCCATCACGCACCTTTTTACCTGAAAGTGGATCTGGCCAACAAGGGGCAATCCATCTTCTGCTCTGAATGGTTGTCTGCATCTGGAACGGTGTCTGGCTGGCTTGCAATTAATCTGCAACTGTGTAAAAGATACGTGTTAATTCGTTTTTTATACATATTGATTTCTTTTTTCTGGTTCAGTATCTGACTGGCTTGCAATTATTCTGCAACTGTGTTGACATTCTTTTTTGTCTTTCTTATTTTCAGGATCTCATAACCCACCTGACGCATCTTTTTACCTGAAAGTGGATCTTGCAATTAATCTGCAACTGTGTAACAGGTACGTGTTAAATCGTTTTTTATATATACAGTGATTTTCTTTATTCTTGTCACACAGGATCTCATGACGCACCTTTTTACCTGAAAGTGGACCTGGCCAACAAGGGGCAATCCATCTTCAGCTGCGAGTGGTTGTCAGCATCTGGAACGGTGTCTGGCTGGCTTGCAAATTATCTGCAACTGTCTAAAAGATACGTGTTAATTCGTTTTTTATACATATTGATTTCTTTTTTCTAGATCAGTGTCTGGCTGGCTTGCAATTAATCTGCAACTGTGCTGACATTCTTTTTTTGTCTTTCTTATTTTCAGGATCTCATGACCCACCTGACGCGTCTTTTTACCTGAAAGTGGATCTTGCAATTAATCTGCAACTGTGTAACAGGTACGTGTTAAATCGTTTTTTATTCATATAATGATTTTCTTTATTCTTGTTACACAGGATCTCATGACGCACCTTTTTACCTGAAAGTGGACCTGGCCAACAAGGGGCAATCCGTCTTCAGCTGTGTTTGGTTGTCTGCATCTGGAACGGTGTCTGGCTGGCTTGCCATTAATCTGCAACTGTCTAAAATATATGTGTTAATTCGTTTTTTATACATATTGATTTTCTTTTTTTTTGTCACACAGGATCTCATGACGCACCTTTTTACCTGAAAGTGGACCTGGACAACAAGGGGCAATCCGTCTTCAGCTGTGTTTGGTTGTCTGCATCTGGAACGGTGTCTGGCTGGCTTGCAATTAATCTGCAACTGTCTAAAATATACGTGTTAATTTGTTTTTTATACATATTGATTTCTTTTTTCTGGATCAGTGTCTGGCTGGCTTGCAATTAACCTGCAACTGTGTTGACTTTATTTTTTGTCTTTCTTATTTTCAGGATCTCAGGACCCACCTGACTGACCTTTTTACCTGAAAGTGGATCTTGCAATTAATCTGCAACTGTGTAAAAGGTACGTGTTAATTCGGTTTTTATACATATATTGATTTTCTTTTTTTTTTTCACACAGGATCTCATGACGCACCTTTTTACCTGAAAGTGGACCTGGCCAACAAGGGGCAATCCATCTTCAGCTATGAGTGGTTGTCTGCATCTAGAACGGTGTCTGGCTGGCTTGCAATTAATCTGCAACTGTGTAACAGGTACGTGTTAATTCGGTTTTTGTACATATAATGATTTTCTTTTTTCTTGTCACACAGGATCTCATGACGCACCTTTATACCTGAAAGTAGATCTGGCCAACATGGGGCAATCCATCTTCAGCTGCGAGTGGTTGTCTGCATCTGGAACGGTGTCTGGCTGGCTTGCAATTAATCTGCAACTGTGTAACAGGTCCGTGTTAATTCGGTTTTAATACATATATTGATTTTCTTTTTTTTTTCACACAGGATCCCATCACACACCTTTTTACCTGAAAGTGGATCCGACCAACAATGGGCTATCCATGTCCAGCTGTGAGAGGTTGCCTGCATCTGGAATGGTGTCTGACTGGCTTTTTTTTTTCATCTGCAACTGAGTTACAGGTAAGTGAACATTCAGTTTCTATACCTATATTGAATTTCTTCTTTGTCTTTCTTTATTTTCAGGATGTCATGACCCACCTGACGCACCTTTTTACCAGAAAGTGGATCTGGCCAACAAGGGGCAATCCATCTTCAGCGGTGAGTGGTTGTCTGCATCTGGAACGGTGTCTGGCTGGATTGCAATTAATCTGCAACTGTGTAAAAGATACGTGTTAATTTGTTTTTTATACATATTGATTTCTTTTTTCTGGATCAGTGTCTGGATGGCTTGCAATTAATCTGCAACTGTGTTGACTTTCTTTTTTGTCTTTTTTATTTTCAGGATCTCATGACCCACCTGACGCACCTTTTTACCTGAAAGTAGATATGGCCAACAAGGGGCAATCCATCTTCAGCTGCGAGTGGTTTTCTGCATCTGGAATGGTGTCTGGCTGGCTTGCAATTAATCTGCAACTGTGTAACAGGTACGTGTTAATTCGGTTTTTATACATATATTGAATTTCTTTTTTTTGTCACACAGGATCCCATCACGCACCTTTTTACCTGAAAGTGGATCTGGCCAACAAGGGGCAATCCATCTTCAGCTCTGAATGGTTGTCTGCATCTGGAACGGTGTCTGGCTGGCTTGCAATTAGTCTGCAACTGTGTAAAAGATAGGTCTTAATTCGTTTTTTATACATATTGATTTCTTTTTTCTGGATCAGTGTCTGGCTGGCTTGCAATTAATCTGCAACTGTGTAACAGGTACGTGTTAATTCGGTTTTTATACATATATTGATTTTCTTTTTTTTTTTCACACAGGATCCCATCACGCACCTTTTTACCTGAAAGTGGACCTGGCCAACAAGGGGCAATCTATCTTCAGCTACGAGTGGTTGTCTGCATCTAGAACGGTGTCTGGCTGGCTTGCAATTGATCTGCAACTGTGTAACAGGTACGTGTTAATTCAGTTTATATACATATATTGAGTTTCTTTTTTTTTGTCACACAGGATCCCATCGCGCACCTTTTTACCTGAAAGTGGATCCGGCCAACAAGGGGCTATCCATGTCCAGCTGTGAGAGGTTGCCTGCATCTGGAATGGTGTCTGACTGGCTTTCTTTTCATCTGCATCTGAGTTACAGGTAAGTGAACATTCAGTTTCTTTACTTATATTGACTTTCTTTTGTGTCTTTCTTATTTTCAGGATCTCATGACCCACCTGACTGACCTTTTTACCTGAAAGTGGATCTTGCTATTATTCTGCAACTATATAAAAGGTACGTGTTAATTCGGTTTTTATACATATATTGATTTTCTTTTTTCTTGTCACACAGGATCTCATGACGCACCTTTTTACCTGAAAGTGGACCTGGCCAACAAGGGGCAATCCATCTTCAGCTACGAGTGGTTGTCTGAATCCGAAACGGTGTCTGGCTGGCTTGCAATTGATCTGCAACTGTGTAACAGGTACGTGTTAATTCAGTTTTTATACATATATTGATTTTCTTTTTTCTTGTCACACAGGATCCCATCACGCACCTTTTTACCTGAAAGTGGATCCAGCCAACAAGGGGCAATCCATCTTCAGCTATGAGTGGTTGTCTGCATCTAGAACGGTGTCTGGCTGGCTTGCAATTAATCTGCAACTGTGTTGACATTCTTTTTTTGTCTTTCTTTATTTTCAGGATGTCATGACCCACCTGACGCACCTTTTTACCAGAAAGTGGATCTGGCCAACAAGGGGCAATCCATCTTCAGCGGTGAGTGGTTGTCTGCATCTGGAACGGTGTCTGGCTGGATTGCAATTAATCTGCAACTGTGTAAATGATACGTGTTAATTTGTTTTTTATACATATTGATTTCTTTTTTCTGGATCAGTGTCTGGATGGCTTGCAATTAATCTGCAACTGTGTTGACTTTCTTTTTTGTCTTTCTTATTTTCAGGATCTCATGACCCACCTGACGCACCTTTTTACCTGAAAGTAGATATGGCCAACAAGGGGCAATCCATCTTCAGCTGCGAGTGGTTTTCTGCATCTGGAATGGTGTCTGGCTGGCTTGCAATTAATCTGCAACTGTGTAACAGGTACGTGTTAATTTGGTTTTTATACATATATTGAATTTCTTTTTTTTGTCACACAGGATCCCATCACGCACCTTTTTACCTGAAAGTGGATCTGGCCAACAAGGGGCAATCCATCTTCAGCTCTGAATGGTTGTCTGCATCTGGAACGGTGTCTGGCTGGCTTGCAATTAGTCTGCAACTGTGTAAAAGATAGGTCTTAATTCGTTTTTTATACATATTGATTTCTTTTTTCTGGATCAGTGTCTGGCTGGCTTGCAATTGATCTGCAACTGTGTAACAGGTACGTGTTAATTCGGTTTTTATACATATATTGATTTTCTTTTTTTTGTCACACAGGATCCCATCACGCACCTTTTTACCTGAAAGTGGATCCGGCCAACAAGGGGCTATCCATGTCCAGCTGTGAGAGGTTGCCTGCATCTGGAATGGTGTCTGACTGGCTTTCTTTTCATCTGCATCTGAGTTACAGGTAAGTGAACATTCAGTTTCTTTACTTATATTGACTTTCTTTTGTGTCTTTCTTATTTTCAGGATCTCATGACCCACCTGACTGACCTTTTTACCTGAAAGTGGATCTTGCTATTATTCTGCAACTATATAAAAGGTACGTGTTAATTCGGTTTTTATACATATATTGATTTTCTTTTTTCTTGTCACACAGGATCTCATGACGCACCTTTTTACCTGAAAGTGGACCTGGCCAACAAGGGGCAATCCATCTTCAGCTACGAGTGGTTGTCTGAATCCGAAACGGTGTCTGGCTGGCTTGCAATTGATCTGCAACTGTGTAACAGGTACGTGTTAATTCAGTTTTTATACATATATTGATTTTCTTTTTTCTTGTCACACAGGATCCCATCACGCACCTTTTTACCTGAAAGTGGATCCAGCCAACAAGGGGCAATCCATCTTCAGCTATGAGTGGTTGTCTGCATCTAGAACGGTGTCTGGCTGGCTTGCAATTAATCTGCAACTGTGTTGACATTCTTTTTTTGTCTTTCTTATTTTCAGGATCTCATGACCCACCTGACGCATCTTTTAACCTGAAAGTGGATCTTGCAATTAATCTGCAACTGTGTAACAGGTACGTGTTAAATCGTTTTTTATACATATAATGATTTTCTTTTTTCTTGTCACAGAGGATCTCATGACACACCTTTTTACCTGAAAGTGGACCTGTCCAACAGGGGGCAATCCATCTTCAGCTACGAGTGGTTGTCTGCATCTGGAACGGTGTCTGGCTGGCTTGCAATTAATCTGCAACTGTGTAACAGTTATGTGTTAATTCGTTTTTTATACATATATTAATTTTCTTTTTTCTTGTCACACAGGATCTCATGACACACCTTTTTACCTGAAAGTGGATCTGGCCAACAAGGGGCAATCCATCTTCAGCTCTGAATGGTTGTCTGCATCTGGAACGGTGTCTGGCTGTCTTGCAATTAATCTGCAACTGTGTAAAAGATACGTGTTAATTCGTTTTTATACATATATTGATTTTCTTTTTTCTTGTCACAGAGGATCTCATGACGCACCTTTTTACCTGAAAGTGGACCTGGCCAACAAGGGGCAATCTATCTTCAGCTACGAGTGGTTGTCTGCATCTAGAACGGTGTCTGGCTGGCTTGCAATTGATCTGCAACTGTGTAACAGGTACGTGTTAATTTAGTTTATATACATATATTGAGTTTCTTTTTTTTTGTCACACAGGATCCCATCACGCACCTTTTTACCTGAAAGTGGATCCGGCCAACAAGGGGCTATCCATGTCCAGCTGTGAGAGGTTGCCTGCATCTGGAATGGTGTCTGACTGGCTTTCTTTTCATCTGCATCTGAGTTACAGGTAAGTGAACATTCAGTTTCTTTACTTATATTGACTTTCTTTTGTGTCTTTCTTATTTTCAGGATCTCATGACCCACCTGACTGACCTTTTTACCTGAAAGTGGATCTTGCAATTATTCTGCAACTATATAAAAGGTACGTGTTAATTCGGTTTTTATACATATATTGATTTTCTTTTTTCTTGTCACACAGGATCTCATGACGCACCTTTTTACCTGAAAGTGGACCTGGCCAACAAGGGGCAATCCATCTTCAGCTACGAGTGGTTGTCTGAATCCGAAACGGTGTCTGGCTGGCTTACAATTGATCTGCAACTGTGTAACAGGTACGTGTTAATTCAGTTTTTATACATATATTGATTTTCTTTTTTCTTGTCACACAGGATCCCATCACGCACCTTTTTACCTGAAAGTGGATCCAGCCAACAAGGGGCAATCCATCTTCAGCTATGAGTGGTTGTCTGCATCTAGAACGGTGTCTGGCTGGCTTGCAATTAATCTGCAACTGTGTTGAAATTCTTTTTTTGTCTTTCTTATTTTCAGGATCTCATGACCCACCTGACGCATCTTTTTACCTGAAAGTGGATCTTGCAATTAATCTGCAACTGTGTAACAGGTACGTGTTAAATCGTTTTTTATACATATAATGATTTTCTTTTTTCTTGTCACAGAGGATCTCATGACACACCTTTTTACCTGAAAGTGGACCTGTCCAACAGGGGGCAATCCATCTTCAGCTACGAGTGGTTGTCTGCATCTGGAACGGTGTCTGGCTGGCTTGCAATTAATCTGCAACTGTGTAACAGGTACGTTTTAATTCGTTTTTTATACAAATATTAATTTTCTTTTTTCTTATCACACAGGATCTCATGACACACCTTTTTACCTGAAAGTGGATCTGGCCAACAAGGGGCAATCCATCTTCAGCTCTGAATGGTTGTCTGCATCTGGAACGGTGTCTGGCTGTCTTGCAATTAATCTGCAACTGTGTAAAAGATACGTGTTAATTCGTTTTTATACATATTGATTTCTTTTTTCTGGATCAGTGTCTGGCTGGCTTGCAATTAACCTGCAACTGTGTTGACTTTTTTTTTGTCTTTCTTATTTTCAGGATCTCAGGACCCACCTGACTGACCTTTTTACCTGAAAGTGGATCTTGCAATTAATCTGCAACTGTGTAAAAGGTACGTGTTAATTCAGTTTTTATACATATATTGATTTTCTTTTTTCTTGTCACAGAGGATCTCATGACGCACCTTTTTACCTGAAAGTGGACATGGCCAACAAGGGGCAATCCATCTTCAGCTGCGAGTGGTTGTCTGCATCTGGAACGGTGTCTGGCTGGCTTGCAATTAATATGCAACTGTGTAACAGGTACGTGTTAATTCGGTTTTTATACATATATTGATTTTCTTTTTTTTGTCACACAGGATCCCATCACACCTTTTTACCTAAAAGTGTATCTGGCCAACAAGGGGCTATCCATGTCCAGCTGTGAGAGGTTGCCTGCATCTGGAATGGTGTCTGACTGGCTTTCTTTTCATCTGCAACTGAGTTACAGGTAAGTGAACATTCAGTTTCTATACCTATATTGAATTTCTTTTTTGTCTTTCTTTATTTTCAGGATGTCATGACCCATCTGACGCACCTTTTTACCAGAAAGTGGATCTGGCCAACAAGGGGCAATCCATCTTCAGCGGTGAGTGGTTGTCTTCATCTGGAACGGTGTCTGGCTGGCTTGCAATTAATCTGCAACTGTGTAACAGGTACGTGTTAATTCGTTTTTTATACATATATTAATTTTCTTTTTTCTTGTCACACAGGATCTCATGACACACCTTTTTACCTGAAAGTGGATCTGGCCAACAAGGGGCAATCCATCTTCAGCTCTGAATGGTTGTCTGCATCTGGAACGGTGTCTGGCTGTCTTGCAATTAATCTGCAACTGTGTAAAAGATACGTGTTAATTCGTTTTTATACATATTGATTTCTTTTTTCTGGATCAGTGTCTGGCTGGCTTGCAATTAATCTGCAACTGTTTTTACTTTATTTTTTGTCTTTCTTATTCTCAGGATCTCAGGACCCACCTGACTGACCTTTTTACCTGAAAGTGGATCTTGCAATTAATCTGCAACTGTGTAAAAGGTACGTGTTAATTCGGTTTTTATACATATATTGATTTTCTTTTTTTGTCACACAGGATCCCATCACAAACCTTTTTACCTGAAAGTGGATCTGGCCAACAAGGGGCAATCCATCTTCAGCTGCGAGTGGTTGTCTACATCTGGAACGGTGTCTGGCTGGCTTGCAATTAATCTGCAACTGTGTAAGAGGTACGTGTTAATTCGGTTTTTATACATATATTGATTTTCTTTTTTTGTCACACAGGATCCCATCACAAACCTTTTTACCTGAAAGTGGATCCGGCCAACAAGGGGCTATCCATGTCCAGCTGTGAGAGGTTGCCTGCTTCTGGAATGGTGTCTGACTGGCTTTCTTTTCATCTGCAACTGAGTTACAGGTAAGTGAACATTCAGTTTCTATACCTATATTGAATTTCTTTTTTGTCTTTCTTAATTTTCAGGATCTCATGACCCACCTGACGCACCTTTTTACCTGAAAGTGGATCTGGCCAACAAGGGGCAATACATCTTCAGCTCTGAATGGTTGTCTGCATCTGGAACGGTGTCTGGCTGGCTTGCAATTGATCTGCAACTGTGTAACAGGTACGTGTTAAATCGTTTTTTATACATATAATGATTTTCTTTTTTCTTGTCACAGTGCATCTCATGACGCACCTTTTTACCTGAAAGTGGACCTGGCCAACAAGGGGCAATCCATCTTCAGCTACGAGTGGTTGTCTGCATCTGGAACGGTGTCTGGCTGGCTTGCAAATGATCTGCAACTGTGTAACAGGTACGTGTTAATTCAGTTTTTATACATATATTGATTTTCTTTTTTTTTGTCACACAGGATCACATCATGCACCTTTTTACCTGAAAGTGGATCCGGCCAACAAGGGGCTATCCATGTCCAGCTGTGAGAGGTTGCCTGCATCTGGAATGGTGTCTGACTGGCTTTTTTTTCATCTGCATCTGAGTTACAGGTAAGTGAACATTCAGTTTCTATACTTATATTGACTTTCTTTTTTGTCTTTCTTATTTTCAGGATCTCATGACCCACCTGACGCATCTTTTTAACTGAAAGTGGATCTTGCAATTAATCTGCAACTGTGTAACAGGTACGTGTTAATTTGGTTTTTATACATATATTGATTTTCTTTTTTCTTCTCACAGAGGATCTCATGACGCACCTTTTTACCTGAAAGTGGACCTGGCCAACAAGGGTAGCAATCCATCTTCAGCTACGAGTGGTTGTCTGCATCTGGAACGGTGTCTGGCTGGCTTGCAATTAATCTGCAACTGTGTAACAGGTACGTGTTATTTCAGTTTTTATACATATATTGATTTTCTTTTTTTTTGTCACACAGGATCCCATCACGCACCTTTTTACCTGAAAGTTGATCCGGCCAACAAGGGGCTATCCATGTCCACCTGTGAGAGGTTGCCTGCATCTGGAATGGTGTCTGACTGGCTTTCTTTTCATCTGCATCTGAGTTACAGGTAAGTGAACATTCAGTTTCTTTACTTATATTGACTTTCTTTTTTGTCTTTCTTATTTTCAGGATGTCATGACCCACCTGACGCATCTTTTTACCTGAAAGTGGATCTTGCAATTAATCTGCAACTGTGTAACAGGTACGTGTTAATTCAGTTTTTATACATATATTGATTTTCTTTTTTCTTCTCACAGAGGATCTCATGACGCACCTTTTTACCTGAAAGTGGACCTGGCCAACAAGGGTAGCAATCCATCTTCAGCTACGAGTGGTTGTCTGCATCTGGAACGGTGTCTGGCTGGCTTGCAATTAATCTGCAACTGTGTAACAGGTACGTGTTAATTCGGTTTTTATACATATATTGATTTTCTTTTTTCTTGTCATACAGGATCTCATGACGCACCTTTTTACCTGAAAGTGGACCTGGCCAACAAGGGGCAATCCATCTTCAGCTACGAGTGGTTGTCTGCATCTGGAACGGTGTCTGGCTGGCTTGCAATTAATCTGCAACTGTGTAACAGGTATGTGTTAATTCAGTTTTTATACATATATTGATTTTCTTTTTTCTTGTCACACAGGATCCCATCACGCACCTTTTTGCCTGAAAGTGGATCCAGCCAACAAGGGGCTATCCATGTCCAGCTGTGAGAGGTTGCCTGCATCTTGAATGGTGTCTGACTGGCTTTCTTTTCATCTGCATCTGAGTTACAGGTAAGTGAACATTCCGTTTCTATACTTATATTGACTTTCTATTTTGTCTTTCTTATTTTCAGGATGTCATGACCCACCTGACGCATCTTTTTACCTGAAAGTGGATCTTGCAATTAATCTGCAACTGTGTAACAGGTACGTGTTAATTCGGTTTTTATACATATATTGATTTTCTTTTTTCTTCTCACAGAGGATCTCATGACGCACCTTTTTACCTGAAAGTGGACCTGGCCAACAAGGGTAGCAATCCATCTTCAGCTACGAGTGGTTGTCTGCATCTGGAACGGTGTCTGGCTGGCTTGCAATTAACCTGCAACTGTGTAACAGGTACGTGTTAATTCGGTTTTTATACATATATTGATTTTCTTTTTTCTTGTCACACAGGATCTCATGGCGCACCTTTTTACCTGAAAGTGGACCTGGCCAACAAGGGACAATCCATCTTCAGCTACGAGTGGTTGTCTGCATCTGGAACGGTGTCTGACTGGCTTGCAATTAATCTGCAACTGTGTAAAAGATACGTGTTAATTCGTTTTTATACATATTGATTTCTTTTTTCTGGATCAGTGTCTGGTTGGCTTGCAATTAATCTGCAACTGTGTTGACATTCTTTTTTTGTCTTTCTTATTTTCAGGATCTCATGACCCACTTGACGCATCTTTTTACCTGAAAGTGGGTCTTGCAATTAACCTGCAACTGTGTAACAGGTACGTGTTAAATCATTTTTTATACATATAATGATTTTCTTTTTTCTTGTCACAGAGGATCTCATGACGCACCTTTTTACCTGAAAGTGGACCTGGCCAACAAGGGGCAATCCATCTTCAGCTCTGAATGGTTGTCTGTATGTGGAACGGTGTCTGGCTGGCTTGCAATTAATCTGCAACTGTGTAACAGGTACGTGTTAATTCAGTTTTTATACATATATTGATTTTCTTTTTTTTTGTCACACAGGATCCCATCACGCACCTTTTTACCTGAAAGTTGATCCGTCCAACAAGGGGCTATCCATGTCCACCTGTGAGAGGTTGCCTGCATCTGGAATGGTGTCTGACTGGCTTTCTTTTCATCTGCATCTGAGTTACAGGTAAGTGAACATTCAGTTTCTTTACTTATATTGACTTTCTTTTTTGTCTTTCTTATTTTCAGGATGTCATGACCCACCTGACGCATCTTTTTACCTGAAAGTGGATCTTGCAATTAATCTTCAACTGTGTAACAGGTACGTGTTAATTCGGTTTTTATACATATATTGATTTTCTTTTTTCTTCTCACAGAGGATCTCATGACGCACCTTTTTACCTGAAAGTGGACCTGGCCAACAAGGGTAGCAATCCATCTTCAGCTACGAGTGGTTGTCTGCATCTGGAACGGTGTCTGGCTGGCTTGCAATTAATCTGCAACTGTGTATCAGGTACGTGTTAATTCGGTTTTTATACATATATTGATTTTCTTTTTTCTTGTCATACAGGATCTCATGACGCACCTTTTTACCTGAAAGTGGACCTGGCCAACAAGGGGCAATCCATCTTCAGCTACGAGTGGTTGTCTGCATCTGGAACGGTGTCTGGCTGGCTTGCAATTAATCTGCAACTGTGTAACAGGTATGTGTTAATTCAGTTTTTATACATATATTGATTTTCTTTTTTCTGGATCAGTGTCTGGCTGGCTTGCAATTAATCTGCAACTGTGTTGACATTCTTTTTTTGTCTTTCTTATTTTCAGGATCTCATGACCCACTTGACGCATCTTTTTACCTGAAAGTGGATCTTGCAATTAACCTGCAACTGTGTAACAGGTACGTGTTAAATCATTTTTTATACATATATTAATTTTCTTTTTTTTGTCACACAGAATCCCATCATGCACCTTTTTACCTGAAAGTGGATCTGGCCAACAAGGGGCAATCCATCTTCAGCTCTGAATGGTTGTCTGTATCTGGCTGGCTTGCAATTAATCTGCAACAGTGTAAAAGATACGTGTTAATTCGTTTTTATACATATTGATTTCTTTTTTCTGGATCAGTGTCTGGGTGGCTTGCAATTAATCTGCAACTGTGTTGACATTCTTTTTTGTCTTTCTTATTTTCAGGATCTCATGACCCACCTGACTGACCTTTTTACCTGAAAGTGGATCTTGCAATTAATCTGCAACTGTGTAAAAGGTACGTGTTAATTCGGTTTTTATGCATATATTGATTTTCTTTTTTCTTGTCACACAGGATCTCATGACGCACCTTTTTACCTGAAAGTGGATCTGGCCAAGAAGGGGCAATCCATCTTCAGCTGCGAGTGGTTTTCTGCATCTGGAAAGGTGTCTGGCTGGCTTGCAATTAATCTGCAACTGTGTAACAGGTACGTGTTAATTCGGTTTTTCTACATATATTGATTTTCTTTTTTTTGTCACACAGGATCCCATCACGCACCGTTTTACCTGAAAGTGGATCTGGCCAACAAGGGGCAATCCATCTTCAGCTCTGAATGGTTGTCTGCATCTGGAACGGTGTCTGGCTGGCTTGCAATTAGTCTGCAACTGTGTAAAAGATACGTGTTAATTCGTTTTTTATACATATTGATTTCTTTTTTCTGGATCAGTGTCTGGCTGGCTTGCAATTAATCTGCAACTGTGTTGACATTCTTTTTTGTCTTTCTTATTTTCAGGATCTCATGACCCACCTGACGCATCTTTTTACCTGAAAGTGGATCTTGCAATTTATCTGCAACTGTGTAACAGGTACGTGTTAAATCGTTTTTTATACATATAATGATTTTCTTTATTCTTGTCACACAGGATCTCATGACGCACCTTTTTACCTGAAAGTGGACCTGGCCAACAAGGGGCAATCCATCTTCAGCTCTGAATGGTTGTCTGCATCTGGAACGGTGTCTGGCTGGCTTGCAATTAATCTGCAACTGTGTAACAGGTACGTGTTAATTCGGTTTTTATACATATATTGATTTT
This sequence comes from Salminus brasiliensis, assembly GCF_030463535.1. Classification (NCBI taxonomy): domain Eukaryota; kingdom Metazoa; phylum Chordata; class Actinopteri; order Characiformes; family Bryconidae; genus Salminus; species Salminus brasiliensis. Next base: position 17,247,447 of record NC_132900.1, read on the forward strand.
CTTTTTTCTTGTCACACAGGATCCCATCACGCACCTTTTTACCTGAAAGTGGATCCAGCCAACAAGGGGCAATCCATCTTCAGCTATGAGTGGTTGTCTGCATCTAGAACGGTGTCTGGCTGGCTTGCAATTAATCTGCAACTGTGTAAAATGTACGTGTTAATTCGGTTTTTAAACATATATTGATTTTCTTTTTTTTGTCACACAGGATCCCATCACGCACCGTTTTACCTGAAAGTGGATCTGGCCAAAAAGGGGAAATCCATCTTCAGCTCTGAATGGTTGTCTGCATCTGGAACGGTGTCTGGCTGGCTTGCAATTAATCTGCAACTGTGTAACAGGTACGTGTTAATTCGGTTTTCATACATATATTGATTTTCTTTTTTTTGTCACACAGGATCCCATCATGCACCTTTTTTACCTGAAAGTGGATCTGGCCAACAAGGGGCAATCCATCTTCAGCTCTGAATGGTTGTCTGCATCTGGAATATCGTCTGGCTGGCTTGCAATTAATCTGCAACTGTGTAAAAGATACGTGTTAATTCGTTTTTATACATATTGATTTCTTTTTTCTGGATCAGTGTCTGGCTGGTTTGCAATTAATCTGCAACTGTGTTGACATTCTTTTTTGTCTTTCTTATTTTCAGAATCTCATGACCCACCTGACTGACCTTTTGACCTGAAAGTGGATCTTGCAATTAATCTGCAACTGTGTAAAAGGTACGTGTTAATTCAGTTTTTATTAATATATTGATTTTCTTTTTTCTTGTCACACAGGATCTCATGACGCACCTTTTTACCTGAAAGTGGATCTGGCCAACAAGGGGCAATCCAACTTCAGATCTGAATGGTTGTCTGCATCTGGAACGGTGTCTGGCTGGCTTGCAATTAGTCTGCAACTGTGTAAAACATACGTGTTAATTCACTTTTTATACATATATTGATTTTCTTTTTTTTTGTCACACAGGATCCCATCACGCACCTTTTTACCTGAAAGTGGATCCGGCCAATAAGGGGCTATCCATGTCCAGCTGTGAGAGGTTGCCTGCATCTGGAATGGTGTCTGACTGGCTTTCTTTTCATCTGCATCTGAGTTACAGGTAAGTGAACATCCAGTTTCTATACTTATATTGACTTTCTTTTTTGTCTTTCTTATTTTCAGGATATCATGACCCACCTGACGCATCTTTTTACCTGAAAGTGGATCTTGCAATTGATCTGCAACTGTGTAACAGGTACGTGTTAATTCAGTTTTTATACATATATTGATTTTCTTTTTTCTTGTCACACAGGATCCCATCACGCACCTTTTTACCTGAAAGTGGATCCAGCCAACAAGGGGCAATCCATCTTCAGCTATGAGTGGTTGTCTGCATCCAGAACGGTGTCTGTCTGGCTTGCAATTAATCTGCAACTGTGTAACAGGTACGTGTTAATTCGGTTTTTATACATATATTGATTTTCTTTTTTTGTCACACAGGATCCCATCACGCACCTTTTTACCTGAAAGTGGACCTGGCCAACAAGGGGCAATCCATCTTTAGCTACGAGTGGTTGTCTGCATCTGGAACGGTGTCTGGCTGGCTTGCAATTAATCTGCAACTGTGTAAAAGATACTTGTTAATTTGTTTTTTATACATATTGATTTCTTTTTTCTGGATCAGTGTCTGACTGGCTTGCAATTAATCTGCAACTGTGTAAAAGATACGTGTTAATTCGTTTTTTATACATATTGATTTCTTTTTTCTGGATCAGTGTCTGGCTGGCTTGCAATTAATCTGCAACTGTGTTGACATTCTTTTTTGTCTTTCTTATTTTCAGGATCTCATGACGCACCTTTTTACCTGAAAGTGGACCTGGCCAACAAGGGGCAATCCATCTTCAGCTATGAGTGGTTGTCTGCATCTAGAACGGTGTCTGGCTGGCTTGCAATTAATCTGCAATTGTGCTGACTTTCTTTTTTGTCTTTATTATTTTCAGGATCTCATGACCCACCTGACGCACCTTTTTACCTGAAAGTGGATCTAGCCAACAAGGGGCAATCCATCTTCAGCTCTGAATGGTTGTCTGCATCTGGAACGGTGTCTGGCTGGCTTGCAAGTAATCTGCAACTGTGTAAAAGATACGTGTTTATTCGTTTTTTATACATATTGATTTCTTTTTTCTGGATCAGTGTCTGGCTGGCTTGCAATTAATCTGCAACTGTGTTGACATTCTTTTTTGTCTTTCTTATTTTCAGGATCTCATGACCCACCTGACGCATCTTTTTACCTGAAAGTGGATCTTGCAATTAATCTGCAACTGTGTAACAGGTACGTGTTAAATCGCTTTTTATTCATATAACGATTTTCTTTATTCTTGTCACACAGGATCCCATCACACACCTTTTTACCTGAAAGTGGACCTGGCCAACAAGGGGCAATCCATCTTCAGCTGCAAGTGGTTGTCTGCATCTGGAACGGTGTCTGGCTGGCTTGCAATTAATCTGCAACTGTGTAACAGGTACGTGTTAATTCGGTTTTTATACATATATTGATTTTCTTTTTTTGTCACACAGGATCCCATCACGCACCTTTTTACCTGAAAGTGGACCTGGCCAACAAGGGGCAATCCATCTTTAGCTACGAGTGGTTGTCTGCATCTGGAACGGTGTCTGGCTGGCTTGCAATTAATCTGCAACTGTGTAAAAGATACTTGTTAATTTGTTTTTTATACATATTGATTTCTTTTTTCTGGATCAGTGTCTGGCTGGCTTGCAATTAATCTGCAACTGTGTAAAAGATACGTGTTAATTCGTTTTTTATACATATTGATTTCTTTTTTCTGGATCAGTGTCTGGCTGGCTTGCAATTAATCTGCAACTGTGTTGACATTCTTTTTTGTCTTTCTTATTTTCAGGATCTCATGACGCACCTTTTTACCTGAAAGTGGACCTGGCCAACAAGGGGCAATCCATCTTCAGCTATGAGTGGTTGTCTGCATCTAGAACGGTGTCTGGCTGGCTTGCAATTAATCTGCAATTGTGCTGACTTTCTTTTTTGTCTTTATTATTTTCAGGATCTCATGACCCACCTGACGCACCTTTTTACCTGAAAGTGGATCTAGCCAACAAGGGGCAATCCATCTTCAGCTCTGAATGGTTGTCTGCATCTGGAACGGTGTCTGGCTGGCTTGCAAGTAATCTGCAACTGTGTAAAAGATACGTGTTTATTCGTTTTTTATACATATTGATTTCTTTTTTCTGGATCAGTGTCTGGCTGGCTTGCAATTAATCTGCAACTGTGTTGACATTCTTTTTTGTCTTTCTTATTTTCAGGATCTCATGACCCACCTGACGCATCTTTTTACCTGAAAGTGGATCTTGCAATTAATCTGCAACTGTGTAACAGGTACGTGTTAAATCGCTTTTTATTCATATAACGATTTTCTTTATTCTTGTCACACAGGATCCCATCACACACCTTTTTACCTGAAAGTGGACCTGGCCAACAAGGGGCAATCCATCTTCAGCTGCAAGTGGTTGTCTGCATCTGGAACGGTGTCTGGCTGGCTTGCAATTAATCTGCAACTGTGTAACAGGTACGTGTTAATTCGGTTTTTATACATATATTGATTTTCTTTTTTTGTCACACAGGATCCCATCACATACCTTTTTACCTGAAAGTGGACCTGGCCAACAAGGGGCAATCCATCTTCAGCTATGAGTGGTTGTCTGCATCTAGAACGGTGTCTGGCTGGCTTGCAATTAATCTGCAACTGTGTAACAGGTACGTGTTAATTCAGTTTTTATACATATATTGATTTTCTTTTTTTTGTCACACAGGATCCCATCATGCACCTTTTTTACCTGAAAGTGGATCTGGCCAACAAGGGGCAATCCATCTTCAGCTCTGAATGGTTGTCTGCATCTGGAATATCGTCTGGCTGGCTTGCAATTAATCTGCAACTGTGTAAAAGATACGTGTTAATTCGTTTTTATACATATTGATTTCTTTTTTCTGGATCAGTGTCTGGCTGGTTTGCAATTAATCTGCAACTGTGTTGACATTCTTTTTTGTCTTTCTTATTTTCAGAATCTCATGACCCACCTGACTGACCTTTTGACCTGAAAGTGGATCTTGCAATTAATCTGCAACTGTGTAAAAGGTACGTGTTAATTCAGTTTTTATTAATATATTGATTTTCTTTTTTCTTGTCACACAGGATCTCATGACGCACCTTTTTACCTGAAAGTGGATCTGGCCAACAAGGGGCAATCCAACTTCAGATCTGAATGGTTGTCTGCATCTGGAACGGTGTCTGGCTGGCTTGCAATTAGTCTGCAACTGTGTAAAACATACGTGTTAATTCACTTTTTATACATATATTGATTTTCTTTTTTTTTGTCACACAGGATCCCATCACGCACCTTTTTACCTGAAAGTGGATCCGGCCAATAAGGGGCTATCCATGTCCAGCTGTGAGAGGTTGCCTGCATCTGGAATGGTGTCTGACTGGCTTTCTTTTCATCTGCATCTGAGTTACAGGTAAGTGAACATCCAGTTTCTATACTTATATTGACTTTCTTTTTTGTCTTTCTTATTTTCAGGATATCATGACCCACCTGACGCATCTTTTTACCTGAAAGTGGATCTTGCAATTGATCTGCAACTGTGTAACAGGTACGTGTTAATTCAGTTTTTATACATATATTGATTTTCTTTTTTCTTGTCACACAGGATCCCATCACGCACCTTTTTACCTGAAAGTGGATCCAGCCAACAAGGGGCAATCCATCTTCAGCTATGAGTGGTTGTCTGCATCCAGAACGGTGTCTGGCTGGCTTGCAATTAATCTGCAACTGTGTAACAGGTACGTGTTAATTCGGTTTTTATACATATATTGATTTTCTTTTTTTGTCACACAGGATCCCATCACGCACCTTTTTACCTGAAAGTGGACCTGGCCAACAAGGGGCAATCCATCTTTAGCTACGAGTGGTTGTCTGCATCTGGAACGGTGTCTGGCTGGCTTGCAATTAATCTGCAACTGTGTAAAAGATACTTGTTAATTTGTTTTTTATACATATTGATTTCTTTTTTCTGGATCAGTGTCTGGCTGGCTTGCAATTAATCTGCAACTGTGTAAAAGATACGTGTTAATTCGTTTTTTATACATATTGATTTCTTTTTTCTGGATCAGTGTCTGGCTGGCTTGCAATTAATCTGCAACTGTGTTGACATTCTTTTTTGTCTTTCTTATTTTCAGGATCTCATGACGCACCTTTTTACCTGAAAGTGGACCTGGCCAACAAGGGGCAATCCATCTTCAGCTATGAGTGGTTGTCTGCATCTAGAACGGTGTCTGGCTGGCTTGCAATTAATCTGCAATTGTGCTGACTTTCTTTTTTGTCTTTATTATTTTCAGGATCTCATGACCCACCTGACACACCTTTTTACCTGAAAGTGGATCTAGCCAACAAGGGGCAATCCATCTTCAGCTCTGAATGGTTGTCTGCATCTGGAACGGTGTCTGGCTGGCTTGCAAGTAATCTGCAACTGTGTAAAAGATACGTGTTTATTCGTTTTTTATACATATTGATTTCTTTTTTCTGGATCAGTGTCTGGCTGGCTTGCAATTAATCTGCAACTGTGTTGACATTCTTTTTTGTCTTTCTTATTTTCAGGATCTCATGACCCACCTGACACATCTTTTTACCTGAAAGTGGATCTTGCAATTAATCTGCAACTGTGTAACAGGTACGTGTTAAATCGTTTTTTATTCATATAACGATTTTCTTTATTCTTGTCACACAGGATCTCATGACGAACCTTTTTACCTGAAAGTGGACCTGGCCAACAAGGGGCAATCCATCTTCTGTTGCAAGTGGTTGTCTGCATCTGGAACGGTGTCTGGCTGGCTTGCAATTAATCTGCAACTGTGTAACAGGTACATGTTCGGTTTTTATACATATTTTGATTTTCTTTTTTTGTCACACAGGATCCCATCACACACCTTTTTACCTGAAAGTGGACCTGGCCAACAAGGGGCAATCCATCTTCAGCTGCAAGTGGTTGTCTGCATCTGGAACGGTGTCTGGCTGGCTTGCAATTAATCTGCAACTGTGTAACAGGTACGTGTTAATTCGGTTTTTATACATATATTGATTTTCTTTTTTTGTCACACAGGATCCCATCACATACCTTTTTACCTGAAAGTGGACCTGGCCAACAAGGGGCAATCCATCTTCAGCTATGAGTGGTTGTCTGCATCTAGAACGGTGTCTGGCTGGCTTGCAATTAATCTGCAACTGTGTAACAGGTACGTGTTAATTCGGTTTTTATACATATATTGATTTTCTTTTTTCTTGTCACACAGGATCTCATGACGCACCTTTTTACCTAAAAGTGGACCTGGACAACAAGGGGCAATCCATCTTCAGCTGTGTTTGGTTGTCTGCATCTGGAACGGTGTCTGGCTGGCTTGCAATTAATCTGCAACTGTGTAACAGGTACGTGTTCGGTTTTTATACATATATTGATTTTCTTTTTTTGTCACACAGGATCCCATCACACACCTTTTTACCTGAAAGTGGACCTGGCCAACAAGGGGCAATCCATCTTCAGCTGCAAGTGGTTGTCTGCATCTGGAACGGTGTCTGGCTGGCTTGCAATTAATCTGCAACTGTGTAACAGGTACGTGTTAATTCGGTTTTTATACATATATTGATTTTCTTTTTTTGTCACACAGGATCCCATCACATACCTTTTTACCTGAAAGTGGACCTGGCCAACAAGGGGCAATCCATCTTCAGCTATGAGTGGTTGTCTGCATCTAGAACGGTGTCTGGCTGGCTTGCAATTAATCTGCAACTGTGTAACAGGTAGGTGTTAATTCGTTTTAATACATATTGATTTCTTTTTTCTGGATCAGTGTCTGGCTGGCTTGCAATTAATCTGCAACTGTGTTGACATTCTTTTTTTGTCTTTCTTATTTTCAGGATCTCATGACCCACTTGACACATCTTTTTACCTGAAAGTGGATCTTGCAATTAATCTGCAACTGTGTAACAGGTACGTGTTAAATCGTTTTTTTATACATAAATTGATTTTCTTTTTTTGTCACACAGGATCCCATCACACACCTTTTTACCTGAAAGTGGATCTGGCCAACAAGGGGCTATCCATGTCCAGCTGTGAGAGGTTGCCTGCATCTGGAGTGGTGTCTGACTGGCTTTCTTTTCATCTGCAACTGAGTTACAGGTAAGTGAACATTCAGTTTCTATACCTATATTGAATTTCTTTTTGTCATTCTTTATTTTCAGGATCTCATGACCCACCTGACGCACCTTTTTACCTGAAAGTGGATCTAGCCAACAAGGGGCAATCCATCTTTAGCTCTGAATGGTTGTCTGCATCTGGAACGGTATCTGGCTTGCTTGCAAGTAATCTGCAACTGTGTAAAAGATACGTGTTAGTTCGTTTTTTATACATATTGATTTCTTTTTTCTGGATCAGTGTCTGGCTGGCTTGCAATTAATCTGCAACTGTGCTGACATTCTTTTTTGTCTTTCTTATTTTCAGGATCTCATGACCCACCTGACGCATCTTTTTACCTGAAAGTGGATCTTGCAATTAATCTGCAACTGTGTAACAGGTACGTGTTTATTCGGTTTTTATCCATATATTGATTTTCTTTTTTCTTGTCACACAGGATCTCATGACGCACCTTTTTACCTGAAAGTGGACCTGGCCAACAAGGGGCAATCCATCTTCAGCTATGAGTGGTTGTCTGCATCTAGAACGGTGTCTGGCTGGCTTGCAATTAATCTGCAACTGTGTAACAGGTACGTGTTTATTCGGTTTTTATCCATATATTGATTTTCTTTTTTCTTGTCACACAGGATCTCATGACGCACCTTTTTACCTGAAAGTGGACCTGGACAACAAGGGGCAATCCATCTTCAGCTGTGTTTGGTTGTCTGCATCTGGAACGGTGTCTGGCTGGCTTGCAATTAATCTGCAACTGTCTAAAATATACGTGTTAATTCGTTTTTTATACATATTGATTTCTTTTTTCTGGATCAGTGTCTGGCTGGCTTGCAATTAACCTTCAACTGTGTTGACTTTATTTTTTGTCTTTCTTATTTTCAGGATCTCAGGACCCACCTGACTGACCTTTTTACCTGAAAGTGGATCTTGCAATTGATCTGCAACTGTGTAAAAGGTACGTGTTAATTCGTTTTTTATACATATTGATTTTCTTTTTTCTTGTCACACAGGATCTCATGACGCACCTTTTTACCTGAAAGTGGATCTGGCCAACAAGGGGCAATCCATCTTCAGCTCTGAATGGTTGTCTGCATCTGGAACGGTGTCTGGCTGGCTTGCAATTAATCTGCAACTGTGTAAAAGATACGTGTTAATTCATTTTTTATACATATTGATTTCTTTTTTCTGGTTCAGTATCTGACTGGCTTGCAATTATTCTGCAACTGTGTTGACATTCTTTTTTGTCTTTCTTATTTTCAGGATCTCATGACCCACCTGATTCATCTTTTTACCTGAAAGTGGATCTTGCAATTAATCTGCAACTGTGTAACAGGTACGTGTTAAATCGTTTTTTATACATATAATGATTTTCTTTATTCTTGTCACACAGGATCTCATGATGCACCTTTTTACCTGAAAGTGGACCTGGCCAACAAGGGGCAATCCATCTTCAGCTGTGAGTGGTTGTCTGCATCTGGAACGGTGTCTGGCTGGCTTGCAATTAATCTGCAACTGTCTAAAAGATACGTGTTAATTCGTTTTTTATACATATATTGATTTCTTTTTTCTGGATCAGTGTCTGGCTGGCTTGCAATTAATCTGCAACTGTGTTGACATTCTTTTTTGTCTTTCTTATTTTCAGGATCTCCTGACCCACCTGACGCATCTTTTTACCTGAAAGTGGATCTTGCAATTAATCTGCAACTGTGTAACAGGTACGTGTTAAATCGTTATTTATACATATAATGATTTTCTTTATTCTTGTCACACAGGATCTCATGACGCACTTTTTTACCTGAAAGTGGACCTGGCCAACAAGGGGCAATCCATCTTTAGCTGCAAGTGGTTGTCTGCATCTGGAACGGTGTCTGGCTGGCTTGCAATTAATCTGCAACTGTGTAACAGGTACGTGTTAATTCGGTTTTTATACATATAATGATTTTCTTTTTTTTTGTCACACAGGATCTCATGATGCACCTTTTTACCTGAAAGTGGATCCGGCCAACAAGGGGCTATCCATGTCCAGCTGTGAGAGGTTGCCTGCATCTGGAATGGTGTCTGACTGGCTTTCTTTTCATCTGCATCTGAGTTACAGTTAAGTGAACATTCAGTTTCTATACTTATATTGACTTTCTTTTTTGTCTTTCTTATTTTCAGGATGTCATGACCCACCTGATGCATCTTTTTACCTGAAAGTGGATCTTTCAATTAATCTGCAACTGTGTAACAGGTACGTGTTAATTCGTTTTTTATACATATATTGATTTTCTTTTTTCTTGTCACAGAGGATCTCATGACGCACCTTTTTACCTGAAAGTGGACCTAGCCAACAAGGGGCAATCCATCTTCACCTACGAGTGGTTGTCTGCATCTGGAACGGTGCCTGGCTGGCTTGCAATTGATCTGCAACTGTGTAACAGGTACGTGTTAATTCAGTTTTTATACATATATTGATTTTCTTTTTTTTTGTCACACAGGATCCCATCACGCACCTTTTTACCTGAAAGTGGATCCGGCCAACAAGGTGCAATCCATCTTCAGCTATGAGTGGTTGTCTGCATCTAAAACGGTGTCTGGCTGGCTTGCAATGAATCTGCAACTGTGTAACAGGTACGTGTTAATTCGGTTTTTATACATATATTGATTTTCTTTTTTTTGTCACACAGGATCCCATCACGCACCTTTTTACCTGAAAGTGGATCTGGCCAACAAGGGGCAATCCATCTTCTGCTCTGAATGGTTGCCTGCATTTGGAATGGTGTCTGACTGGCTTTCTTTTCATCTGCAACTGAGTTACAGGTAAGTGAACATTCAGTTTCTATACCTATATTGAATTTCTTCTTTGTCTTTCTTTATTTTCAGGATGTCATGACCCACCTGACGCACCTTTTTACCAGAAAGTGGATCTGGCCAACAAGGGGCAATCCATCTTCAGCGGTGAGTGGTTGTCTGCATCTGGAACGGTGTCTGGCTGGATTGCAATTAATCTGCAACTGTGTAAAAGATACGTGTTAATTTGTTTTTTATACATATTGATTTCTTTTTTCTGGATCAGTGTCTGGATGGCTTGCAATTAATCTGCAACTGTGTTGACTTTCTTTTTTGTCTTTCTTATTTTCAGGATCTCATGACCCACCTGACGCACATTTTTACCTGAAAGTAGATATGGCCAACAAGGGGCAATCCATCTTCAGCTGCGAGTGGTTTTCTGCAACTGGAATGGTGTCTGGCTGGCTTGCAATTAATCTGCAACTGTGTAACAGGTACGTGTTAATTCGGTTTTTATACATATATTGATTTTCTTTTTTTTGTCACACAGGATCCCATCACGCACCTTTTTACCTGAAAGTGGATCTGGCCAACAAGGGGCAATCCATCTTCAGCTCTGAATGGTTGTCTGCATCTGGAACGGTGTCTGGCTGGCTTGCAATTAGTCTGCAACTGTGTAAAAGATACGTGTTAATTCGTTTTTTATACATATTGATTTCTTTTTTCTGGATCAGTGTCTGGCTGGCTTGCAATTAATCTGCAACTGTGTTGACATTCTTTTTTGTCTTTCTTATTTTCAGGATCTCATGACCCACCTGACGCATCTTTTTACCTGAAAGTGGATGTTGCAATTAATCTGCAACTGTGTAACAGGTACGTGTTAAATAGTTTTTTATACATATAATGATTTTCTTTTTTCTTGTCACACAGGATCTCATGACGCACCTTTTTACCTGAAAGTGGACCTGGCCAACAAGGGGCAATCCATCTTCAGCTACGAGTGGTTGTCTGCATCTGGAACGGTGTCTGGCTGGCTTGCAATTGATCTTCAACTGTGTAACAGGTATGTGTTAATTCAGTTTTTATACATATATTGATTTTCTTTTTTTTGTCACACAGGATCCCATCACGCACCTTTTTACCTGAAAGTGGATCCGGCCAACAAGGGGCTATCCATGTCCAGCTGTGAGAGGTTGCCTGCATCTGGAATGGTGTCTGACTGGCTTTCTTTTCATCTGCATCTGAGTTACAGGTAAGTGAACATTCAGAATCTATGCTTATATTGACTTTCTTTTTTGTCTTTCTTATTTTCAGGATGTCATGACCCACCTGACGCATCTTTTTACCTGAAAGTGGATCTTGCAATTGATCTGTAACTGTGTAACAGGTACGTGTTAATTCAGTTTTTATACATATATTGATTTTCTTTTTTCTTGTCACACATGATCCCATCACGCACCTTTTTACCTGAAAGTGGATCCAGCCAACAAGGGGCAATCCATCTTCAGCTATGAGTGGTGTTCTGCATTCAGAACGGTGTCTGGCTGGCTTGCAATTAATCTGCAACTGTGTATGAGGTACGTGTTAATTCGGTTTTTATACATATATTAATTTTCTTTTTTTTGTCACACAGTATCCCATCACGCACCGTTTTACCTGAAAGTGGATCTGGCCAACAAGGGGCAATCCATCATCAGCTCTGAATGGTTGTCTGCATCTGGAACGGTGTCTGGCTGGCTTGCAATTAATCTGCAACTGTGTAACAGGTACGTGTTAATTCGGTCATTATACATATATTGATTTTCTTTATTCTTGTCACACAGGATCTCATGACGCACCTTTTTACCTGAAAGTGGACCTGGCCAACAAGGGGCAATCCATCTTCAGCTGCGAGTGGTTGTCTGCATCTGGAACGGTGTCTGGCTGGCTTGCAATTAATCTGCAACTGTGTAGCAAGTACGTGTTAATTCGTTTTTTGTACATATATTAATTTTCTTTTTTCTCATCACAGAGGATCTCATGACGCACCTTTTTACCTGAAAGTGGACCTGGCCAACAAGGGGCAATCCATCTTCAGCTACGATTGGTTGTCTGCATCTGGAACGGTGTCTGGCTGGCTTGCAAATGATCTGCAACTGTGTTACAGGTACGTGTTAATTCAGTTTTTATATAATATTGATTTTCTTTTTTTTTTGTCACACAGGATCCCATCACGCACCTTTTTACCTGAAAGTGGATCCGGCCGACAAGGGGCTATCCATCTTCAGCTGTGAGAGGTTGCCTGCATCTGGAATGGTGTCTGACTGGCTTTCTTTACATCTGCATCTGAGTTACAGGTAAGTGAACATTCAGTTTCTATACTTATATTGACTTTCTTCTTTGTCTTTCTTATTTTCAGGATGTCATGACCCACCTGACGCATCTTTTAACCTGAAAGTGGATCTTGCAATTAATCTGCAACTGTGTAACAGGTACGTGTTAATTCGGTTTTTATACATATATTGATTTTCTTTTTTTTGTCACACAGGATCCCATCACGCACCTTTTTACCTGAAAGTGGATCTGGCCAAAAAGGGGCAATCCATCTTCAGCTGTGAGTGGTTGTCTGCATCTAAAACGGTGTCTGGCTGGCTTGCAATTAATCTGCAACTGTCTAAAAGATACGTGTTAATTCGTTTTTTATACATATTGATTTCTTTTTCCTGGATCAGTGTCTGGCTGGCTTGCAATTAATCTGCAACTGTTTTGACTTTATTTTTTGTCTTTCTTATTTTCAGGATCTCTGGACCCACCTGACTGACCTTTTTACCTGAAAGTGGATCTTGCAATTAATCTGCAACTGTGTAAGAGGTACGTGTTAATTCGGTTTTTATACATATATTGATTTTCTTTTTTCTTGTCACACAGGATCTCATGATGCACCTTTTTACCTGAAAGTGGATCTGGCCAACAAGGGGCAATCCATCTTCAGCTGTGAGTGGTTTTCTGCATCTGGAAAGGTGTCTGGCTGGCTTGCAATTAATCTGCAACTGTGTAAAAGGTACGTGTTAATTCAGTTTTTATACATATATTGATTTTCTTTTTTCTTGTCACACAGGATCCCATCACGCACCTTTTTACCTGAAAGTGGATCCAGCCAACAAGGGGCAATCCATCTTTAGCTATGAGTGGTTGTCTGCATCTAGAACGGTGTCTGGCTGGCTTGCAATTAATCTGCAACTGTGTAACAGGTACGTGTTAATTCAGTTTTTATACATATATTGATTTTCTTTTTTTTGTCACACAGGATCCCATCACGCACCTTTTTACCTGAAAGTGGATCTGGCCAACAAGGGGCTATCCATGTCCAGCTGTGAGAGGTTGCCTGCATCTGGAATGGTGTCTGACTGGCTTTCTTTTCATCTGCATCTGAGTTATAGGTAAGTGAACATTCAGTTTCTATACTTATATTGACTTTCTTTTTTGTCTTTCTTATTTTCAGGATGTCATGACCCACCTGACGCATCTTTTTACCTGAAAGTGGATCTTGCAATTAATCTGCAACTGTGTAACAGGTACGTGTTAATTCGGTTTTTATACATATATTGATTTTCTTTTTTTTGTCACACAGGATCCCATCACGCACCTTTTTACCTGAAAGTGGATCTGGCCAAAAAGGGGCAATCCATCTTCAGCTGTGAGTGGTTGTCTGCATCTGAAACGGTGTCTGGCTGGCTTGCAATTAATCTGCAACTGTCTAAAAGATACGTGTTAATTCGTTTTTTATACATATTGATTTCTTTTTCCTGGTCAGTGTCTGGCTGGCTTGCAATTAATCTGCAACTGTTTTGACTTTATTTTTTGTCTTTCTTATTTTCAGGATCTCTGGACCCACCTGACTGACCTTTTTACCTGAAAGTGGATCTTGCAATTAATCTGCAACTGTGTAACAGGTACGTGTTAATTCGGTTTTTATACATATATTGATTTTCTTTTTTCTTGTCACACAGGATCTCATGATGCACCTTTTTACCTGAAAGTGGATCTGGCCAACAAGGGGCAATCCATCTTCAGCTGCGAGTGGTTGCCTGCATCTGGAATGGTGTCTGACTGGCTTTCTTTTCATCTGCATCTGAGTTACAGGTAAGTGAACATTCAGTTTCTATACTTATATTGACTTTCTTTTTTGTCTTTCTTATTTTCAGGATGTCATGACCCACCTGACGCATCTTTTTACCTGAAAGTGGATCTTGCAATTAATCTGCAACTGTGTAACAGGTACGTGTTAATTCGGTTTTTATACATATATTGATTTTCTTTTTTCTTGTCACAGAGGATCTCATGACGCACCTTTTTACTTGAAAGTGGATCTGGCCAACAAGGGGCAATCCATCTTCAGCTGCGAGTGGTTTTCTGCATCTGGAAAGGTGTCTGGCTGGCTTGCAATTAATCTGCAACTGTGTAAAAGGTACGTGTTAATTCAGTTTTTATACATATATTGATTTTCTTTTTTCTTGTCACACAGGATCCCATCACGCACCTTTTTACCTGAAAGTGGATCCAGCCAACAAGGGGCAATCCATCTTTAGCTATGAGTGGTTGTCTGCATCTAGAACGGTGTCTGGCTGGCTTGCAATTGATCTGCAACTGTGTAACAGGTACGTGTTAATTCAGTTTTTATACATATATTGATTTTCTTTTTTCTTGTCACACAGGATCCCATCACGCACCTTTTTACCTGAAAGTGGATCCAGCCAACAAGGGGCAATCCATCTTCAGCTATGAGTGGTTGTCTGCATCCAGAACGGTGTCTGGCTGGCTTGCAATTAATCTGCAACTGTGTAACAGGTACGTGTTAATTCGGTTTTTATACATATATTGATTTTCTTTTTTTTGTCACACAGTATCCCATCATGCACCGTTTTACCTGAAAGTGGATCTGGCCAACAAGGGGCAATCCATCTTCAGCTCTGAATGGTTGTCTGCATCTGGAACGGTGTCTGGCTGGCTTGCAATTAGTCTGCAACTGTGTAAAAGATACGTGTTAATTCGTTTTTTATACATATTGATTTCTTTTTCTTGGATCAGTGTCTGGCTGGCTTGCAATTAATCTGCGACTGTGTTGACATTCCTTTTTGTCTTTCTTATTTTCAGGATCTCTGGACCCACCTGACTGACCTTTTTACCTGAAAGTGGATCTTGCAATTAATCTGCAACTGTGTAACAGGTACGTGTTAATTCGGTTTTTATACATATATTGATTTTCTTTTTTCTTGTCACAGAGGATCTCATGACGCATCTTTTTACTTGAAAGTGGATCTGGCCAACAAGGGGCAATCCATCTTCAGCTGCGAGTGGTTTTCTGCATCTGGAAAGGTGTCTGGCTGGCTTGCAATTAATCTGAAACAGTGTAAAAGGTACGTGTTAATTCAGTTTTTATACATATATTGATTTTCTTTTTTCTTGTCACACAGGATCCCATCACGCACCTTTTTACCTGAAAGTGGATCCAGCCAACAAGGGGCAATCCATCTTTAGCTATGAGTGGTTGTCTGCATCTAGAACGGTGTCTGGCTGGCTTGCAATTAATCTGCAACTGTGTAACAGGTACGTGTTAATTCAGTTTTTATACATATATTGATTTTCTTTTTTTTGTCACACAGGATCCCATCACGCACCTTTTTACCTGAAAGTGGATCTGGCCAACAAGGGGCTATCCATGTCCAGCTGTGAGAGGTTGCCTGCATCTGGAATGGTGTCTGACTGGCTTTCTTTTCATCTGCATCTGAGTTATAGGTAAGTGAACATTCAGTTTCTATACTTATATTGACTTTCTTTTTTGTCTTTCTTATTTTCAGGATGTCATGACCCACCTGACGCATCTTTTTACCTGAAAGTGGATCTTGCAATTAATCTGCAACTGTGTAACAGGTACGTGTTAATTCGGTTTTTATACATATATTGATTTTCTTTTTTCTTGTCACAGAGGATCTCATGACGCATCTTTTTACTTGAAAGTGGATCTGGCCAACAAGGGGCAATCCATCTTCAGCTGCGAGTGGTTTTCTGCATCTGGAAAGGTGTCTGGCTGGCTTGCAATTAATCTGAAACTGTGTAAAAGGTACGTGTTAATTCAGTTTTTATACATATATTGATTTTCATTTTTCTTGTCACACAGGATCCCATCACGCACCTTTTTACCTGAAAGTGGATCCAGCCAACAAGGGGCAATCCATCTTTAGCTATGAGTGGTTGTCTGCATCTAGAACGGTGTCTGGCTGGCTTGCAATTAATCTGCAACTGTGTAACAGGTACGTGTTAATTCAATTTTTATACATATATTGATTTTCTTTTTTTTGTCACACAGGATCCCATCACGCACCTTTTTACCTGAAAGTGGATCTGGCCAACAAGGGGCTATCCATGTCCAGCTGTGAGAGGTTGCCTGCATCTGGAATGGTGTCTGACTGGCTTTCTTTTCATCTGCATCTGAGTTACAGGTAAGTGAACATTCAGTTTCTATACTGATATTGACTTTCTTTTTTGTCTTTCTTATTTTCAGGATGTCATGACCCACCTGACGCATCTTTTTACCTGAAAGTGGATCTTGCAATTAATCTGCAACTGTGTAACAGGTACGTGTTAATTCGGTTTTTATACATATATTGATTTTCTTTTTTCTTGTCACAGAGGATCTCATGACGCACCTTTTTACCTGAAAGTGGATCTGGCCAACAAGGGGCAATCCATCTTCAGCTGCGAGTGGTTTTCTGCATCTGGAAAGGTGTCTGGCTGGCTTGCAATTAATCTGCAACTGTGTAAAAGGTACGTGTTAATTCAGTTTTTATACATATATTGATTTTCTTTTTTCTTGTCACACAGGATCCCATCACGCACCTTTTTACCTGAAAGTGGATCCAGTCAACAAGGGGCAATCCATCTTTAGCTATGAGTGGTTGTCTGCATCTAGAACGGTGTCTGGCTGGCTTGCAATTAGTCTGCAACTGTGTAAAAGATACGTGTTAATTCGTTTTTTATACATATTGATTTCTTTTTCCTGGATCAGTGTCTGGCTGGCTTGCAATTAATCTGCGACTGTGTTGACATTCTTTTTTGTCTTTCTTATTTTAAGGATCTCATGACCCACCTGACTGACCTTTTGACCTGAAAGTGGATCTTGCAATTAAACTTTGTAAAAGGTACGTGTTAGTTTGGTTTTTATACATATATTGATTTTCTTTTTTCTTGTCACAGAGGATTTCATGACGCACCTTTTTACCTGAAAGTGGACCTGGCCAACAAGGGGCAATCCATCTTCAGCTACGAGTGGTTGTCTGCATCTGGAACGGTGTCTGGATGGCTTGCAATTGATCTTCAACTGTGTAACAGGTATGTGTTAATTCAGTTTTTATACATATATTGATTTTCTTTTTTCTTGTCACACATGATCCCATCACGCACCTTTTTACCTGAAAGTGGATCCAGCCAACAAGGGGCAATCCATCTTCAGCTATGAGTGGTTGTCTGCATCCAGAACGGTGTCTAGCTGGCTTGCAATTAATCTGCAACTGTGTAACAGGTACGTGTTAATTCGGTTTTTATACATATATTGATTTTCTTTTTTTTGTCACACAGTATCCCATCATGCACCGTTTTACCTGAAAGTGGATCTGGCCAACAAGGGGCAATCCATCTTCAGCTCTGAATGGTTGTCTGCATCTGGAACGGTGTCTGGCTGGCTTGCAATTAGTCTGCAACTGTGTAAAAGATACGTGTTAATTCGTTTTTTATACATATTGATTTCTTTTTCCTGGATCAGTGTCTGGCTGGCTTGCAATTAATCTGCGACTGTGATGACATTCTTTTTTGTCTTTCTTATTTTCAGGATCTCATGACCCACCTGACGCATCTTTTTACATGAAAGTGGATCTTGCATTTAATCTGCAACTGTGTAACAGGTAAGTGTTAAATCGTTTTTTATACATATAATGATTTTCTTTATTCTTGTCACACAGGATCTCATGACGCACCTTTTTACCTGAAAGTGGACCTGGCCAACAAGGGGCAATCCATCTTCAGCTGCGAGTGGTTGTCTGCATCTGGAACGGTGTCTGGCTGGCTTGCAATTAATCTGCAACTGTGTAACAGGTACGTGTTAATTCGGTTTTTATACATATATTGATTTTCTTTTTTCTTGTCACACAGGATCTCATGACGCACTTTTTTACCTGAAAGTGGACCTGGCCAACAAGGGGCAATCCATCTTCAGCTACGAGTGGTTGTCTGCATCTGGAACGGTGTCTGGCTGGCTTGCAATTGATCTTCAACTGTGTAACAGGTATGTGTTAATTCAGTTTTTATAAATATATTGATTTTCTTTTTTTTTGTCACACAGGATCCCATCACGCACCTTTTTACCTGAAAGTGGATCCGGCCAACAAGGGGCTATCCATGTCCAGCTGTGAGAGGTTGCCTGCATCTGGAATGGTGTCTGACTGGCTTTTTTTCATCTGCATCTGAGTTACAGGTAAGTGAACATTCAGTTTCTATACTTAAATTGACTTTCTTTTTTGTCTTTCATATTTTCAGGATGTCATGACCCACCTGACGCATCTTTTTACCTGAAAGTGGATCTTGCAATTAATCTGCAACTGTGTAACAGGTACGTGTTAATTCGGTTTTTATACATATATTGATTTTCTTTTTTCTTGTCACAAAGGATCTCATGATGCACCTTTTTACCTGAAAGTGGACCTGGCCAACAAAGGGCAATCCATCTTCAGCTACGAGTGGTTGTCTGCATCTGGAACGGTGTCTGGCTGGCTTGCAATTAATCTACAACTGTGTAACAGGTACGTGTTAATTCGGTTTTTATACATATATTGATTTTCTTTTTTCTTGTCACACAGGATCCCATCATGCACCTTTTTACCTGAAAGTGGATCCAGCAAACAAGGGACAATCCATCTTCAGCTATGAGTGGTTGTCTGCATCTAGAACGGTGTCTGTCTGGCTTGCAATTAATCTGCAACTGTGTAACAGGTACGTGTTAATTCGGTTATTATACATATATTGATTTTCTTTTTTTTGTCACACAGGATCCCATCACACACCTTTTTACCTGAAAGTGGATCTTGCCAACAAGGGGCAATCCATCTTCAGCTCTGAATGGTTGTCTGCATCTGGAACGGTGTCTGGCTGGCTTGCAATTTATCTGCAACTGTGTAAAAGATACGTGTTAATTCGTTTTTATACATATTGATTTCTTTTTTCTGGATCAGTGTCTGGCTGGCTTGCAATTAATCTGCAACTGTGTTGACATTCTTTTTTTGTCTTTCTTATTTTCAGGATCTCATGACCCACTTGACGCATCTTTTTACCTGAAAGTGGATCTTGCAATTAATCTGCAACTGTGTAACAGGTACGTGTTAAATCGTTTTTTATACATATAATGATTTTCTTTTTTCTTGTCACAGAGGATCTCATGACGCACCTTTTTACCTGAAAGTGGACCTGGCCAACAAGGGGCAATCCATCTTCAGCTACGAGTGGTTGTCTGCATCTGGAACGGTGTCTGGCTGGCTTGCAAATGATCTGCAACTGTGTAACAGGTACGTGTTAATTCAGTTTTTACACATATATTGATTTTCTTTTTTTTGTCACACAGGATCACATCATGCACCTTTTTACCTGAAAGTGGATCCGGCCAACAAGGGGCTATCCATGTCCAGCTGTGAGAGGTTGCCTGCATCTGGAATGGTGTCTGACTGGCTTTCTTTTCATCTGCATCTGAGTTACAGGTAAGTGAACATTCAGTTTCTATACTTATATTGACTTTCTCTTTTGTCTTTCTTATTTTCAGGATGTAATGACCCACCTGACGCATCTTTTTACCTGAAAGTGGATATTGCAATTAATCTGCAATTGTGTAAAAGGTACGTGTTAATTCAGTTTTTATACATATATTGATTTTCTTTTTTTTTGTCACACAGGATCTCATGACGCACCTTTTTACCTGAAAGTGGACCTGGCCAACAAGGGGCAATCCATCTTCAGCTACGAGTGGTTGTCTGCATCTAGAACGGTGTCTGGCTGGATTGCAATTAATCTGCAACTGTGTAAAAGATACTTGTTAATTTGTTTTTTATACATATTGATTTCTTTTTTCTGGATCAGTGTCTGGCTGGCTTGCAATTAATCTGCAACTGTGTAAAAGATACGTGTTAATTCGTTTTTGAAACATATTGATTTCTTTTTTCTGGATCAGTATCTAGCTGGATTGAAATTAATCTGCAACTGTGTTGACATTCTTTTTTGTCTTTATTATTTTTAGGATCTCATGACCCACCTGACGCATCTTTTTACCTGAAAGTGGATCTTGCAATTAATCTGCAACTGTGTAACAGGTACGTGTTAAATCGTTTTTTATACATATAATGATTTTCTTTATTCTTGTCACACAGGATCTCATGACGCACTTTTTTACCTGAAAGTGGACCTGGCCAAAAAGGGGCAATCCATCTTCAGCTGCGAGTGGTTGTCTGCATCTGGAACGGTGTCTGGCTGGCTTGCAATTAATCTGCAACTGTCTAAAAGATACGTGTTAATTCGTTTTTTATACATATTGATTTCTTTTTTCTAGATCAGTGTCTGGCTGGCTTGCAATTAATCTGCAACTGTGTTGACATTCTTTTTTTGTCTTTCTTATTTTCAGGATCTCATGACCCACCTGACGCATCTTTTTACCTGAAAGTGGATCTTGCAATTAATCTGCAACTGTGTAACAGGTACATATTAAATCGTTTTTTATACATATAATGATTTTCTTTTTTCTTGTCACAGAGGATGTGGACCTGGCCAACAAGGGGCAATCCATCTTCAGCTACGAGTGGTTGTCTGCATCTGGAACGGTGTCTGGCTGGCTTGCAAATGATCTGCAACTGTGTAACAGGTACGTGTTAATTCAGTTTTTACACATATATTTATTTTCTTTTTTTTTGTCACACAGGATCCCATCATGCATCTTTTTACCTAAAAGTGGATCCGGCCAACAAGGGGCTATCCATGTCCAGCTGTGAGAGGTTGCCTGCATCTGGAATGGTGTCTGACTGGCTTTCTTTTCATCTGCATCTGAGTTACAGGTAAGTGAACATTCAGTTTCTATACTTTTATTGACTTTCTTTTTTGTCTTTCTTATTTTCAGGATGTCATGACCTACCTGACGCATCTTTTTACCTGAAAGTGGATCTTGCAATTAATCTGCAACTGTGTAACAGGTACGTGTTAATTCGGTTTTTATAAATATTTTGATTTTCTTTTTTCTTGTCACACAGGATCTCATGACGCTCCTTTTTACCTGAAAGTGGACCTGGCCAACAAGGGGC
Source organism: Salminus brasiliensis (assembly GCF_030463535.1). Classification (NCBI taxonomy): domain Eukaryota; kingdom Metazoa; phylum Chordata; class Actinopteri; order Characiformes; family Bryconidae; genus Salminus; species Salminus brasiliensis. The sequence continues at coordinate 17,268,829 of NC_132900.1, forward strand.
AATCCATCTTCAGCTATGAGTGGTTGTCTGCATCTAGAATGGTGTATGGCTGGCTTGCAATTAATCTGCAACTATGTAACAGGTATGTGTTAATTCGGTTTTTATACATATATTGATTTTCTTTTTTTTGTCACACAGGATCCCATCACGCACCATTTTACCTGAAAGTGCATCCAGCCAACAAGGGGCAATCCATCTTCAGCTCTGAATGGTTGTCTGCATCTGGAACGGTGTCTGGCTGGCTTGCAATTAATCTGCAACTGTGTAAAATATACGTGTTAATTCGTTTTTTATACATATTGATTTCTTTTTCTGGATCAGTATCTAGCTGGATTGAAATTAATCTGCAACTGTGTTGATATTCTTTTTTTGTCTTTCTTATTTTCAGGATCTCAGGACCCAACTGACTGACCTTTTTACCTGAAAGTGGATCTTGCAATTAATCTGCAACTGTGTAAAAGGTACGTGTTAATTCGGTTTTTATACATATATTGATTTTCTTTTTTCTTGTCACACAGGATCTCATGACGCAGCTTTTTACCTGAAAGTGGATCTGGCCAACAAGGGGCAATCCATCTTCAGCTGCGAGTAGTTTTCTGCATCTGGAATGGTGTCTGGTTGGCTTGCAATTAATCTGCAACTGTGTAACAGGTACGTGTTAATTCGGTTTTTATACATATATTGATTTTCTTTTTTTTGTCACACAGGATCCCATCACGCACCTTTTTACCTGAAAGTGGATCTGGCCAACAAGGGGCAATCCATCTTCAGCTCTTAATGGTTCTCTGCATCTGGAACGGTGTCTGGCTGGCTTGCAATTAATCTGCAACTGTGTAAAAAATACGTGTTTATTAGTTTTTTATACATATTGATTTCTTTTTTCTGGATCAGTGTCTGGCTGGCTTATAATTAATCTGCAACTGTGTTGACATTCTTTTTTTGTCTTTCTTATTTTCAGGATCTCATGACCCACCTGACGCATCTTTTTACCTGAAAGTGGATCTTGCAATTAATCTGCAACTGTGTAACAGGTACGTGTTAAATCGTTTTTTATACATATAATGATTTTCTTTATTCTTGTCACACAGGATCTCATGACGCACCTTTTTACCTGAAAGTGGACCTGGCCAACAAGGGGCAATCCATCTTCAGCTGCGAGTGGTTGTCTGCATCTGGAACGGTGTCTGGCTGGCTTGCAATTAATCTGCAACTGTGTAACAGGTACGTGTTAATTCGGTTTTTATACATATATTGATTTTCTTTTTTCTTGTCACAGAGGATCTCATGACGCACCTTTTTACCTGAAAGTGGACCTGGCCAACAAGGGGCAATCCATCTTCAGCTACGAGTGGTTGTCTGCATCTGGAACGGTGTCTGGCTGGCTTGCAATTTATCTGCAACTGTGTTGACATTCTTTTTTGTCTTTCTTATTTTCAGGATCTCATGACCCACCTGACGCATCTTTTTACCTGAAAGTGGATCTTGCAATTAATCTGCAACTGTGTAACAGGTACGTGTTAAATCGTTTTTTATACATATAATGATTTTCTTTATTCTTGTCACACAGGATCTCATGACGCACCTTTTTACCTGAAAGTGGACCTGGCCAACAAGGGGCAATCCATCTTCAGCTGCGAGTGGTTGTCTGCATCTGGAACGGTGTCTGGCTGGCTTGCAATTAATCTGCAACTGTGTAACAGGTACGTGTTAATTCGGTTTTTATACATATATTGATTTTCTTTTTTCTTGTCACAGAGGATCTCATGACGCACCTTTTTACCTGAAAGTGGACCTGGCCAACAAGGGGCAATCCATCTTCAGCTACGAGTGGTTGTCTGCATCTGGAACGGTGTCTGGCTGGCTTGCAATTGATCTTCAACTGTGTAACAGGTACGTGTTAATTCAGTTTTTATACATATATTGATTTTCTTTTTTTTTGTCACACAGGATCCCATCACGCACCTTTTTACCTGAAAGTGGACCTGGCCAACAAGGGGCAATCCATCTTCAGCTATGAGTGGTTGTCTGCATCTAGAACGGTGTCTGGCTGGCTTGCAATTAATCTGCAACTGTGTAACAGGTACGTGTTAATTCGGTTTTTATACATATATTGATTTTCTTTTTTCTTGTCACACAGGATCTCATGACGCACCTTTTTACCTGAAAGTGGACCTGGCCAACAAGGGGCAATCCATCTTCAGCTATGAGTGGTTGTCTGCATCTAGAACGGTGTCTGGCTGGCTTGCAATTAATCTGCAACTATGTAACAGGTACCTGTTAATTTGGTTTTTATACATATATTGATTTTTTTTTTTTTTTGTCACACAGGATCCCATCACGCACCTTTTTACCTGAAAGTGGATCCGGCCAACAAGGGGCAATCCATCTTCAGCTCTGAATGGTTGTCTGCATCTGGAACGGTGTCTGGCTGGCTTGCAATTAATCTGCAACTGTGTAAAAGATACGTGTTAATTCGTTTTTTATACATATTGATTTCTTTTTTCTGGATCAGTGTCTGGCTGGCTTGCAATTAATCTGCAACTGTGTTGACTTTCTTTTTTGTCTTTCTTATTTTCAGGATGTCATGACCCACCTGACGCATCTTTTTACCTGAAAGTGGATCTTGCAATTAATCTGCAACTTTGTAACAGGTACGTGTTAATTCGGTTTTTATACATATATTGATTTTCTTTTTTCTTGTCACACAGGATCTCATGACGCACCTTTTTACCTGAAAGTGGACCTGGCCAACAAGGGGCAATCCATCTTCAGCTGCGAGTGGTTGTCTGCATCTGGAACAGTGTCTGGCTGGCTTGCAATTAATCTGCAACTGTGTAACAGGTACGTGTTAATTCGGTTTTTATACATATTGATTTCTTTTTTCTGGATCAGTGTCTGGCTGGCTTGCAATTATTCTGCAACTGTGTTGACATTCTTTTTTGTCTTTCTTATTTTCAGAATCTCATGACCCACCTGACGCATCTTTTTACCTGAAAGTGGATCTTGCAATTAATCTGCAACTGTGTAACAGGTACGTGTTAAATCGGTTTTTATACATATATTGATTTTCTTTTTTCTTGTCACAGAGGATCTCATGACGCACCTTTTTACCTGAAAGTGGACCTGGCCAACAAGGGGCAATCCATCTTCAGCTACGAGTGGTTGTCTGCATCTGGAACGGTGTCTGGCTGGCTTGCAATTGATCTTCATCTGTGTAACAGGTACGTGTTAATTCAGTTTTTATACATATATTGATTTTCTTTTTTTTTGTCACATAGGATCCCATCACGCACCTTTTTACCTGAAAGTGGATCTGGCCAACAAGGGGCTATCCATGTCCAGCTGTGAGAGGTTGCCTGCATCTGGAATGGTGTCTGACTGGCTTTCTTTTCATCTGCATCTGATTACAGGTAAGTGAACATTCAGTTTCTATACTTATACTGACTTTCTTTTTTGTCTTTCTTATTTTCAGGATGTCATGACCCACCTGACGCATCTTTTTACCTGAAAGTGGATCCGGCCAACAAGGGGCAATCCATCTTCAGCTCTGAATGGTTGTCTGCATCTGGAACGGTGTCTGGCTGGCTTGCAATTTATCTGCAACTGTGTAAAAGATACGTGTTAATTCGTTTTTATACATATTGATTTCTTTTTCTGGATCAGTGTCTGGCTGGCTTGCAATTAATCTGCAACTGTGTTGACATTCTTTTTTTGTCTTTCTTATTTTCAGGATCTCATGACCCACCTGACGCATCTTTTTACCTGAAAGTGGATCTTGCAATTAATCTGCAACTGTGTAACAGGTATGTGTTAAATCGTTTTTTATACATATAATGATTTTCTTTATTCTTGTCACACAGGATCTCATGACGCACCTTTTTACCTGAAAGTGGACCTGGCCAACAAGGGGCAATCCATCTTCAACTGCGAGTGGTTGTCTGCATCTGGAACGGTGTCTGGCTGGCTTGCAATTGATCTGCAACTGTGTAACAGGTACGTGTTAATTCGGTTTTTATACATATATTGATTTTCTTTTTTCTTGTCACAGAGGATCTCATGACGCACCTTTTTACCTGAAAGTGGACCTGGCCAACAAGGGGCAATCCATCTTCAGCTACGAGTGGTTGTCTGCATCTGGAACGGTGTCTGGCTGGCTTGGAAATGATCTGCAACTGTGTAACAGGTATGTGTTAATTCAGTTTTTATACATATATTGATTTTCTTTTTTTTGTCACACAGGATCCCATCACGCACATTTTTACCTGAAAGTGGATCCGGCCAACAAGGGGCTATCCATGTCCAGCTGTGAAAGGTTGCCTGCATCAGTAATGGTGTCTGACTGGCTTTCTTTTCATCTGCATCTGAGTTACAGGTAAGTGAACATTAAGTTTCTATACTTATATTGACTTTCTTTTTTGTCTTTCTTATTTTCAGGATCTCATGACCCACCTGACGCATCTTTTTACCTGAAAGTGGATCTTGCAATTAATCTGCAACTGTGTAACAGGTACGTGTTAAATCGTTTTTTATACATATAATGATTTTCTTTTTTCTTGTCACACGGGATCTCATGACGCACCTTTTTTACCTGAAAGTGGATCTGGCCAAAAAGGGGCAATCCATCTTCAGCTGCGAGTGGTTGTCTGCATCTGGAACGGTGTCTGGCTGGCTTGCAATTAATCTGCAACTGTGTAACAGGTACGTGTTAATTCGGTTTTTATACATATATTGATTTTTTTTTTCTTGTCACAGAGGATCTAATGACGCACCTTTTTACCTGAAAGTGGACCTGGCCAACAAGGGGCAATCCATCTTCAGCTATGAGTGGTTGTCTGCATCTAGAACGGTGTCTGGCTGGCTTGCAATTAATTTGCAACTATGTAACAGGTACGTGTTAATTCGGTTTTTATACATATATTGATTTTCTTTTTTTTGTCACACAGGATCCCATCATGCACCTTTTTACCTGAAAGTGGATCTGGCCAACAAGGGGCAATCCATCTTCAGCTCTGAATGGTTGTCTGCTTCTGGAACGGTGTCTGGCTGGCTTGCAATTAATCTGCAACTTTGTAAAAGATACGTGTTAATTCGTTTTTTATACATATTGATTTCTTTTTTCTGGATCAGTGTCTGGCTGGCTTGCAATTATTCTGTAACTGTGTTGACTTTCTTTTTTGTCTTTCTTATTTTCAGGATCTCATGACCCACCTGACGCATCTTTATACCTGAAAGTGGATCTTGCAATTAATCTGCAACTGTGTAACAGGTACGTGTTAATTCGGTTTTTATACATATATTGATTTTTTTTGTCTTGTCACAGAGGATCTCATGACGCACCTTTTTACCTGAAAGTGGACGTGGCCAACAAGGGGCAATCCATCTTCAGCTACGAGTGGTTGTCTGCGTCTGGAACGGTGTCTGGCTGGCTTGCAATTGATCTGCAACTGTGTAACAGGTACATGTTAATTCAGTTTTTATACATATATTGATTTTCTTTTTTTTTGTCACACAGGATCCCATCACGCACCTTTTTGCCTGAAAGTGGATCCGGCCAACAAGGGGCAATCCATCTTCAGCTATGATTGGTTGTCTGCATCTAGAACGGTGTCTGGCTGGCTTGCAATTAATCTGCAACTGTGTAACAGGTACGTGTTAATTCGGTTTTTATACATATTGATTTCTTTTTTCTGGATCAGTGTCTGGCTGGCTTGCAATTAATCTGCAACTGTGTTGACATTCTTTTTTTGTCTTTCTTATTTTCAGGATCTCATGACCCACCTGACGCATCTTTTTACCTGAAAGTGGATCTTGCAATTAATCTGCAACTGTGTAACAGGTACGTGTTTATTCGTTTTTTATACATATAATGATTTTCTTTTTTCTTGTCACAGAGGATCTCATGACGCACCTTTTTACCTGAAAGTGGACCTGGCAAACAAGGGGCAATCTATCTTCAGCTACGAGTGGTTGTCTGCATCTGGAACGGTGTATGGCTGGCTTGCAAATGATCTGCAACTGTGTAACAGGTACGTGTTAATTCATTTTTTATACATATATTGATTTTCTTTTTTTGTCACACAGGATCACATCATGCACCTTTTTACCTGAAAGTGGATCCGGCCAACAAGGGGCTATCCATGTCCAGCTGTGAGAGGTTGCCTGCATCTGGAATGGTGTCTGACTGGCTTTCTTTTCATCTGCATCTGAGTTACAGGTAAGTGAACATTCAGTTTCTATACTTATATTGACTTTCTTCTTTGTCTTTCTTATTTTCAGGATGTCATGACCCACCTGACGCATCTTTTTACCTGAAAGTGGATCTTGCAATTAATCTGCAACTGCGTAACAGGTACGTGTTAATTCGGTTTTTATACATATATTGATTTTCTTTTTTTTGTCACACAGGATCCCATCACGCACCTTTTTACCTGAAAGTGGATCTGGCCAACAAGGGGCAATCCATCTTCAGCTGTGAGTGGTTGTCTGCATCTGGAACGGTGTCTGGCTGGCTTGCAATTAATCTGCAACTGTCTAAAAGATACGTGTTAATTTGTTTTTTATACATATTGATTTCTTTTTTCTGGATCAGTGTCTGGCTGGCTTGCAATTAATCTGCAACTGTTTTGACTTTCTTTTTTGTCTTTCTTATTTTCAGGATCTCTGGACTCACCTGACTGACCTTTTTACCTGAAAGTGGATCTTGCAATTAATCTGCAACTGTGTAACAGGTACGTGTTAATTCGGTTTTTATACATATATTGATTTTTTTTTTCTTGTCACAGAGGATCTCATGACGCACCTTTTTACCTGAAAGTGGACCTGGCCAACAAGGGGCAATCTATCTTCAGCTATGAGTGGTTGTCTGCATCTAGAACGGTGTCTGGCTGGCTTGCAATTAATTTGCAACTATGTAACAGGTACGTGTTAATTCGGTTTTTATACATATATTGATTTTCTTTTTTTTGTCACACAGGATCCCATGATGCACCTTTTTACCTGAAAGTGGATCTGGCCAACAAGGGGCAATCCATCTTCAGCTCTGAATGGTTGTCTGCATCTGGAACGGTGTCTGGCTGGCTTGCAATTAATCTGCAACTTTGTAAAAGATACGTGTTAATTCGTTTTTTATACATATTGATTTCTTTTTTCTGGATCAGTGTCTGGCTGGCTTGCAATTAATCTGTAACTGTGTTGACTTTCTTTTTTGTCTTTCTTATTTTCAGGATCTCATGACCCACCTGACGCATCTTTATACTTGAAAGTGGATCTTGCAATTAATCTGCAACTGTGTAACAGGTACGTGTTAATTCGGTTTTTATACATATATTGATTTTTTTTTTCTTGTCACAGAGGATCTCATGACGCACCTTTTTACCTGAAAGTGGACCTGGCCAACAAGGGGCAATCCATCTTCAGCTACGAGTGGTTGTCTGCGTCTGGAACGGTGTCTGGCTGGCTTGCAATTGATCTGCAACTGTGTAACAGGTACGTGTTAATTCAGTTTTTATACATATATTGATTTTCTTTTTTTTTCTCACACAGGATCCCATCACGCACCTTTTTGCCTGAAAGTGGATCTGGCCAACAAGGGGCAATCCATCTTCAGCTATGATTGGTTGTCTGCATCTAGAACGGTGTCTGGCTGGCTTGCAATTAATCTGCAACTGTGTAACAGGTACGTGTTAATTCGGTTTTTATACATATTGATTTCTTTTTTCTGGATCAGTGTCTGGCTGGCTTGCAATTAATCTGCAACTGTGTTGACATTCTTTTTTTGTCTTTCTTATTTTCAGGATCTCATGACCCACCTGACGCATCTTTTTACCTGAAAGTGGATCTTGCAATTAATCTGCAACTGTGTAACAGGTACGTGTTTAATCGTTTTTTATACATATAATGATTTTCTTTTTTCTTGTCACAGAGGATCTCATGACGCACCTTTTTACCTGAAAGTGGACCTGGCAAACAAGGGGCAATCTATCTTCAGCTACGAGTGGTTGTCTGCATCTGGAACGGTGTCTGGCTGGCTTGCAAATGATCTGCAACTGTGTAACAGGTACGTGTTAATTCATTTTTTATACATATATTGATTTTCTTTTTTTTGTCACACAGGATCACATCATGCACCTTTTTACCTGAAAGTGGATCCGGCCAACAAGGGGCTATCCATGTCCAGCTGTGAGAGGTTGCCTGCATCTGGAATGGTGTCTGACTGGCTTTCTTTTCATCTGCATCTGAGTTACAGGTAAGTGAACATTCAGTTTCTATACTTATATTGACTTTCTTCTTTGTCTTTCTTATTTTCAGGATGTCATGACCCACCTGACGCATCTTTTTACCTGAAAGTGGATCTTGCAATTAATCTGCAACTGCGTAACAGGTACGTGTTAATTCGGTTTTTATACATATATTGATTTTCTTTTTTTTGTCACACAGGATCCCATCACGCACCTTTTTACCTGAAAGTGGATCTGGCCAACAAGGGGCAATCCATCTTCAGCTGTGAGTGGTTGTCTGCATCTGGAACGGTGTCTGGCTGGCTTGCAATTAATCTGCAACTGTCTAAAAGATACGTGTTAATTCGTTTTTTATACATATTGATTTCTTTTTTCTGGATCAGTGTCTGGCTGCCTTGCAATTAATCTGCAACTGTTTTGACTTTATTTTTTGTCTTTCTTATTTTCAGGATCTCTGGACTCACCTGACTGACCTTTTTACCTGAAAGTGGATCTTGCAATTAATCTGCAACTGTGTAACAGGTACGTGTTAATTCGGTTTTTATACATATATTGATTTTCTTTTTTCTTGTCACACAGGATCCCATCATGCACCTTTTTACCTGAAAGTGGATCCAGCCAACAAGGGGCAATCCATCTTCAGCTATGAGTGGTTGTCTGCATCTAGAACGGTGTCTGGCTGGCTTGCAATTAATCTGCAACTGTGTAACAGGTACGTGTTAATTCGGTTTTTATACATATATTGATTTTCTTTTTTTTTGTCACACAGGATCCCATCACGCACCTTTTTACCTGAAAGTGGATCCGGCCAACAAGGGGCTATCCATGTCCAGCTGTGAGAGGTTGCCTGCATCTGGAATGGTGTCTGACTGGCTTTCTTTTCATCTGCATCTGAGTTACAGGTAAGTGAACATTCAGTTTCTATACTTATATTGACATTATTTTTTGTCTTTCTTATTTTCAGGATGTCATGACCCACCTGACGCATCTTTTTACCTGAAAGTGGATCTTGCAATTAATCTGCAACTGTGTAACAGGTACGTGTTAATTCGGTTTTTATACATATATTGATTTTCTGTTTTCTTCTCACAGAGGATCTCATGACGCACCTTTTTACCTGAAAGTGGACCTGGCCAACAAGGGTAGCAATCCATCTTCAGCTACGAGTGGTTGTCTGTATCTGGAACGGTGTCTGGCTGGCTTGCAATTAATCTGCAACTGTGTAACAGGTACGAGTTAATTCGGTTTTTATACATATATTGATTTTCTTTTTTCTTGTCACACAGGATCTCATGATGAACCTTTTTACCTGAAAGTGGACCTGGCCAACAAGGGACAATCCATCTTCAGCCACGAGTGGTTGTCTGCATCTGGAACGGTGTCTGGCTGGCTTACAATTGATCTGCAACTGTGTAACAGGTACGTGTTAATTCAGTTTTTATACATATATTGATTTTCTTTTTTCTTGTCACACAGGATCTCATGACGCACCTTTTTACCTGAATGTGGATCCGGCCAACAAGGGGCAATCCATCTTCAGCTATGCGTGGTTGTCTGCATCTAGAACGGTGTTTGGCTGGCTTGCAAATAATCTGCAACTGTGTAACAAGTACGTGTTAATTTGGTTTTTATACATATATTGATTTTCTTTTTTTTGTCACACAGGATCCCATCACGCACCTTTTTACCTGAAAGTGGATCTGGCCAACAAGGCGCAATCCATCTTCAGCTCTGAACGGTTGTCTGCATCTGGAGTGGTGTCTGACTGGCTTTCTTTTCATCTGCATCTGAGTTACAGGTAAGTGAACATTCAGTTTCTATACTTATATTGACTTTCTTCTTTGTCTTTCTTATTTTCAGGATGTCATGACCCACCTGACGCATCTTTTTACCTGAAAGTGGATCTTGCAATTAATCTGCAACTGCGTAACAGGTACGTGTTAATTCGGTTTTTATACATATATTGATTTTCTTTTTTTTGTCACACAGGATCCCATCACGCACCTTTTTACCTGAAAGTGGACCTGGCCAACAAGGGTAGCAATCCATCTTCAGCTACGAGTGGTTGTCTGTATCTGGAACGGTGTCTGGCTGGCTTGCAATTAATCTGCAACTGTGTAACAGGTACGAGTTTATTCGGTTTTTATACATATATTGATTTTCTTTTTTCTTGTCACACAGGATCTCATGATGCACCTTTTTACCTGAAAGTGGACCTGGCCAACAAGGGACAATCCATCTTCAGCCACGAGTGGTTGTCTGCATCTGGAACGGTGTCTGGCTGGCTTACAATTGATCTGCAACTGTGTAACAGGTACGTGTTAATTCAGTTTTTATACATATATTGATTTTCTTTTTTCTTGTCACACAGGATCTCATGACGCACCTTTTTACCTGAATGTGGATCCGGCCAACAAGGGGCAATCCATCTTCAGCTATGCGTGGTTGTCTGCATCTAGAACGGTGTTTGGCTGGCTTGCAAATAATCTGCAACTGTGTAACAAGTACGTGTTAATTTGGTTTTTATACATATATTGATTTTCTTTTTTTTGTCACACAGTATCCCATCACGCACCTTTTTACCTGAAAGTGGATCTGGCCAACAAGGCGCTATCCATCTTCAGCTCTGAACGGTTGTCTGCATCTGGAGTGGTGTCTGACTGGCTTTCTTTTCATCTGCATCTGAGTTACAGGTAAGTGAACATTCAGTTTCTATACTTATATTGACTTTCTTCTTTGTCTTTCTTATTTTCAGGATGTCATGACCCACCTGACGCATCTTTTTACCTGAAAGTGGATCTTGCAATTAATCTGCAACTGCGTAACAGGTACGTGTTAATTCGGTTTTTATACATATATTGATTTTCTTTTTTTTGTCACAGAGGATCCCATCACGCACCTTTTTACCTGAAAGTGGACCTGGCCAACAAGGGGCAATCCATCTTCAGCTGTGAGTGGTTGTCTGCATCTGGAACGGTGTCTGGCTGGCTTGCAATTAATCTGCAACTGTCTAAAAGATACGTGTTAATTCGTTTTTTATACATATTGATTTCTTTTTTCTGGATCAGTGTCTGGCTGGCTTGCAATTAATCTGCAACTGTTTTGACTTTATTTTTTGTCTTTCTTATTTTCAGGATCTCTGGACTCACCTGACTGACCTTTTTACCTGAAAGTGGATCTTGCAATTAATCTGCAACTGTGTAACAGGTACGTGTTAATTCGGTTTTTATACATATATTGATTTTCTTTTTTCTTGTCACACAGGATCCCATCATGCACCTTTTTACCTGAAAGTGGATCCAGCCAACAAGGGGCAATCCATCTTCAGCTATGAGTGGTTGTCTGCATCTAGAACGGTGTCTGGCTGGCTTGCAATTAATCTGCAACTGTGTAACAGGTACGTGTTAATTCGGTTTTTATACATATATTGATTTTCTTTTTTTTTTGTCACACAGGATCCCATCACGCACCTTTTTACCTGAAAGTGGATCCGGCCAACAAGGGGCTATCCATGTCCAGCTGTGAGAGGTTGCCTGCATCTGGAATGGTGTCTGACTGGCTTTCTTTTCATCTGCATCTGAGTTACAGGTAAGTGAACATTCAGTTTCTATACTTATATTGACATTCTTTTTTGTCTTTCTTATTTTCAGGATGTCATGACCCACCTGACGCATCTTTTTACCTGAAAGTGGATCTTACAATTAATCTGCAACTGTGTAACAGGTACGTGTTAATTCGGTTTTTATACATATATTGATTTTCTGTTTTCTTCTCACAGAGGATCTCATGACGCACCTTTTTACCTGAAAGTGGACCTGGCCAACAAGGGTAGCAATCCATCTTCAGCTACGAGTGGTTGTCTGTATCTGGAACGGTGTCTGGCTGGCTTGCAATTAATCTGCAACTGTGTAACAGGTACGTGTTAATTTGGTTTTTATACATATATTGATTTTCTTTTTTCTTGTCACACAGGATCTCATGATGCACCTTTTTACCTGAAAGTGGACCTGGCCAACAAGGGACAATCCATCTTCAGCCACGAGTGGTTGTCTGCATCTGGAACGGTGTCTGGCTGGCTTACAATTGATCTGCAACTGTGTAACAGGTACGTGTTAATTCATTTTTTATACATATATTGATTTTCTTTTTTTTGTCACACAGGATCACATCATGCACCTTTTTACCTGAAAGTGGATCCGGCCAACAAGGGGCTATCCATGTCCAGCTGTGAGAGGTTGCCTGCATCTGGAATGGTGTCTGACTGGCTTTCTTTTCATCTGCATCTGAGTTACAGGTAAGTGAACATTCAGTTTCTATACTTATATTGACTTTCTTCTTTGTCTTTCTTATTTTCAGGATGTCATGACCCACCTGACGCATCTTTTTACCTGAAAGTGGATCTTGCAATTAATCTGCAACTGCGTAACAGGTACGTGTTAATTCGGTTTTTATACATATATTGATTTTCTTTTTTTTGTCACACAGGATCCCATCACGCACCTTTTTACCTGAAAGTGGATCTGGCCAACAAGGGGCAATCCATCTTCAGCTGTGAGTGGTTGTCTGCATCTGGAACGGTGTCTGGCTGGCTTGCAATTAATCTGCAACTGTCTAAAAGATACGTGTTAATTCGTTTTTTATACATATTGATTTCTTTTTTCTGGATCAGTGTCTGGCTGCCTTGCAATTAATCTGCAACTGTTTTGACTTTATTTTTTGTCTTTCTTATTTTCAGGATCTCTGGACTCACCTGACTGACCTTTTTACCTGAAAGTGGATCTTGCAATTAATCTGCAACTGTGTAACAGGTACATGTTAATTCGGTTTTTATACATATATTGATTTTCTTTTTTCTTGTCACACAGGATCCCATCATGCACCTTTTTACCTGAAAGTGGATCCAGCCAACAAGGGGCAATCCATCTTCAGCTATGAGTGGTTGTCTGCATCTAGAACGGTGTCTGGCTGGCTTGCAATTAATCTGCAACTGTGTAACAGGTACGTGTTAATTCGGTTTTTATACATATATTGATTTTCTTTTTTTTTGTCACACAGGATCCCATCACGCACCTTTTTACCTGAAAGTGGATCCGGCCAACAAGGGGCTATCCATGTCCAGCTGTGAGAGGTTGCCTGCATCTGGAATGGTGTCTGACTGGCTTTCTTTTCATCTGCATCTGAGTTACAGGTAAGTGAACATTCAGTTTCTATACTTATATTGACATTATTTTTTGTCTTTCTTATTTTCAGGATGTCATGACCCACCTGACGCATCTTTTTACCTGAAAGTGGATCTTGCAATTAATCTGCAACTGTGTAACAGGTACGTGTTAATTCGGTTTTTATACATATATTGATTTTCTGTTTTCTTCTCACAGAGGATCTCATGACGCACCTTTTTACCTGAAAGTGGACCTGGCCAACAAGGGTAGCAATCCATCTTCAGCTACGAGTGGTTGTCTGTATCTGGAACGGTGTCTGGCTGGCTTGCAATTAATCTGCAACTGTGTAACAGGTACGAGTTAATTCGGTTTTTATACATATATTGATTTTCTTTTTTCTTGTCACACAGGATCTCATGATGCACCTTTTTACCTGAAAGTGGACCTGGCCAACAAGGGACAATCCATCTTCAGCCACGAGTGGTTGTCTGCATCTGGAACGGTGTCTGGCTGGCTTACAATTGATCTGCAACTGTGTAACAGGTACGTGTTAATTCAGTTTTTATACATATATTGATTTTCTTTTTTCTTGTCACACAGGATCTCATGACGCACCTTTTTACCTGAATGTGGATCCGGCCAACAAGGGGCAATCCATCTTCAGCTATGCGTGGTTGTCTGCATCTAGAACGGTGTTTGGCTGGCTTGCAAATAATCTGCAACTGTGTAACAAGTACGTGTTAATTTGGTTTTTATACATATATTGATTTTCTTTTTTTTGTCACACAGGATCCCATCACGCACCTTTTTACCTGAAAGTGGATCTGGCCAACAAGGCGCAATCCATCTTCAGCTCTGAACGGTTGTCTGCATCTGGAGTGGTGTCTGACTGGCTTTCTTTTCATCTGCATCTGAGTTACAGGTAAGTGAACATTCAGTTTCTATACTTATATTGACTTTCTTCTTTGTCTTTCTTATTTTCAGGATGTCATGACCCACCTGACGCATCTTTTTACCTGAAAGTGGATCTTGCAATTAATCTGCAACTGCGTAACAGGTACGTGTTAATTCGGTTTTTATACATATATTGATTTTCTTTTTTTTGTCACACAGGATCCCATCACGCACCTTTTTACCTGAAAGTGGACCTGGCCAACAAGGGTAGCAATCCATCTTCAGCTACGAGTGGTTGTCTGTATCTGGAACGGTGTCTGGCTGGCTTGCAATTAATCTGCAACTGTGTAACAGGTACGAGTTAATTCAGTTTTTATACATATATTGATTTTCTTTTTTCTTGTCACACAGGATCTCATGATGCACCTTTTTACCTGAAAGTGGACCTGGCCAACAAGGGACAATCCATCTTCAGCCACGAGTGGTTGTCTGCATCTGGAACGGTGTCTGGCTGGCTTACAATTGATCTGCAACTGTGTAACAGGTACGTGTTAATTCAGTTTTTATACATATATTGATTTTCTTTTTTCTTGTCACACAGGATCTCATGACGCACCTTTTTACCTGAATGTGGATCCGGCCAACAAGGGGCAATCCATCTTCAGCTATGCGTGGTTGTCTGCATCTAGAACGGTGTTTGGCTGGCTTGCAAATAATCTGCAACTGTGTAACAAGTACGTGTTAATTTGGTTTTTATACATATATTGATTTTCTTTTTTTTGTCACACAGTATCCCATCACGCACCTTTTTACCTGAAAGTGGATCTGGCCAACAAGGCGCTATCCATCTTCAGCTCTGAACGGTTGTCTGCATCTGGAGTGGTGTCTGACTGGCTTTCTTTTCATCTGCATCTGAGTTACAGGTAAGTGAACATTCAGTTTCTATACTTATATTGACTTTCTTCTTTGTCTTTCTTATTTTCAGGATGTCATGACCCACCTGACGCATCTTTTTACCTGAAAGTGGATCTTGCAATTAATCTGCAACTGCGTAACAGGTACGTGTTAATTCGGTTTTTATACATATATTGATTTTCTTTTTTTTGTCACAGAGGATCCCATCACGCACCTTTTTACCTGAAAGTGGACCTGGCCAACAAGGGGCAATCCATCTTCAGCTGTGAGTGGTTGTCTGCATCTGGAACGGTGTCTGGCTGGCTTGCAATTAATCTGCAACTGTCTAAAAGATACGTGTTAATTCGTTTTTTATACATATTGATTTCTTTTTTCTGGATCAGTGTCTGGCTGGCTTGCAATTAATCTGCAACTGTTTTGACTTTATTTTTTGTCTTTCTTATTTTCAGGATCTCTGGACTCACCTGACTGACCTTTTTACCTGAAAGTGGATCTTGCAATTAATCTGCAACTGTGTAACAGGTACGTGTTAATTCGGTTTTTATACATATATTGATTTTCTTTTTTCTTGTCACACAGGATCCCATCATGCACCTTTTTACCTGAAAGTGGATCCAGCCAACAAGGGGCAATCCATCTTCAGCTATGAGTGGTTGTCTGCATCTAGAACGGTGTCTGGCTGGCTTGCAATTAATCTGCAACTGTGTAACAGGTACGTGTTAATTCGGTTTTTATACATATATTGATTTTCTTTTTTTTTTGTCACACAGGATCCCATCACGCACCTTTTTACCTGAAAGTGGATCCGGCCAACAAGGGGCTATCCATGTCCAGCTGTGAGAGGTTGCCTGCATCTGGAATGGTGTCTGACTGGCTTTCTTTTCATCTGCATCTGAGTTACAGGTAAGTGAACATTCAGTTTCTATACTTATATTGACATTCTTTTTTGTCTTTCTTATTTTCAGGATGTCATGACCCACCTGACGCATCTTTTTACCTGAAAGTGGATCTTACAATTAATCTGCAACTGTGTAACAGGTACGTGTTAATTCGGTTTTTATACATATATTGATTTTCTGTTTTCTTCTCACAGAGGATCTCATGACGCACCTTTTTACCTGAAAGTGGACCTGGCCAACAAGGGTAGCAATCCATCTTCAGCTACGAGTGGTTGTCTGTATCTGGAACGGTGTCTGGCTGGCTTGCAATTAATCTGCAACTGTGTAACAGGTACGTGTTAATTTGGTTTTTATACATATATTGATTTTCTTTTTTCTTGTCACACAGGATCTCATGATGCACCTTTTTACCTGAAAGTGGACCTGGCCAACAAGGGACAATCCATCTTCAGCCACGAGTGGTTGTCTGCATCTGGAACGGTGTCTGGCTGGCTTACAATTGATCTGCAACTGTGTAACAGGTACGTGTTAATTCAGTTTTTATACATATATTGATTTTCTTTTTTCTTGTCACACAGGATCTCATGACGCACCTTTTTACCTGAATGTGGATCCGGCCAACAAGGGGCAATCCATCTTCAGCTATGCGTGGTTGTCTGCATCTAGAACGGTGTTTGGCTGGCTTGCAAATAATCTGCAACTGTGTAACAAGTATGTGTTAATTTGGTTTTTATACATATATTGATTTTCTTTTTTTTGTCACACAGGATCCCATCACGCACCTTTTTACCTGAAAGTGGATCTGGCCAACAAGGTGCAATCCATCTTCAGCTCTGAACGGTTGTCTGCATCTGGAGTGGTGTCTGACTGGTTTTCTTTTCATCTGCATCTGAGTTACAGGTAAGTGAACATTCAGTTTCTATACTTATATTGACTTTCTTTTTTGTCTTTCTTATTTTCAGGATGTCATGACCCACCTGACGCATCTTTTTACCTGAAAGTGGATCTTGCAATTAATCTGCAACTGTGTAACAGGTATGTGTTAATTCGGTTGTTATACATATATTGATTTTCTTTTTTCTTCTCACAGAGGATCTCATGACGCACCTTTTTACCTTAAAGTGGACCTGGCCAACAAGGGTAGCAATCCATCTTCAGCTACGAGTGGTTGTCTGCATCTGGAACGGTGTCTGGCTGGCTTACAATTGATCTGCAACTGTGTAACAGGTACGTGTTAATTCAGTTTTTATACATATATTGATTTTCTTTTTTCTTGTCACACAGGATCCCATCACGCACCTTTTTACCTGAAAGTGGATCCAGCCAACAAGGGGCAATCCATCTTCAGCTGTGAGTGGTTGTCTGCATCTGGAACGGTGTCTGGCTGGCTTGCAATTAATCTGCAACTGTCTAAAAGATACGTGTTAATTCGTTTTTTATACATATTGATTTCTGTTTTCTGGATCAGTGTCTGGCTGGCTTGCAATTAATCTGCAACTGTTTTGACTTTTTTTTTGTCTTTCTTATTTTCAGGATCTCTGGACCCACCTGACTGACCTTTTTACCTGAAAGTGGATCTTGCAATTAATCTGCAACTGTGTAACAGGTACGTGTTAATTCGGTTTTTATACATATATTGATTTTCTTTTTTCTTGTCACACAGGATCCCATCACGCACCTTTTTACCTGAAAGTGGATCCAGCCAACAAGGGGCAATCCATCTTCAGCTATGAGTGGTTGTCTGCATCTAGAATGGTGTCTAGCTGGCTTGCAATTAATCTGCAACTGTGTAACAGGTACGTGTTAATTCAGTTTTTATACATATATTGATTTTCTTTTTTTTTTGTCAAAAAGGATCCCATCACGCACCTTTTTACCTGAAAGTGGATCCGGCCAACAAGGGGCTATCCATGTCCAGCTGTGAGAGGTTGCCTGCATCTGGAATGGTGTCTGGCTGGCTTGGAATTAATCTGCAACTGTGTAAAAGATACGTGTTAATTCGTTTTTTTTACATATTGATTTCTTTTTTCTGGATCAGTGTCTGGCTGGCTTGAAATTAATCTGCAACTGTGTCGACATTCTTTTTTGTCTTTCTTATTTTCAGGATCTCATGACCCACCTGACGCATCTTTTTACCTGAAAGTGGATCTTGCAATTAATCTGCAACTGTGAAACAGATACGTGTTAAATCGTTTTTTATACATATAATGATTTTCTTTATTCTTGTCACACAAGATCTCATGACGCACCTTTTTACCTGAAAGTGGACATGGCCAACAAGGGGCAATCCATCTTCAGCTGCGAGTGGTTGTCTGTATCTGGAACGGTGACTGGCTGGCTTGCAATTAATCTGCAACTGTGTAACAGGTACGTGTTAATTCGGTTTTTATACATATATTGATTTTCTTTTTTTTCTTGTCACACAGGATCTCATGACGCACCTTTTTACCTGAAAGTGGATCCGGCCAACAAGGGGCAATCCATCTTCAGCTATGAGTGGTTGTTTGCATCTAGAACGGTGTTTGGCTGGCTTGCAATTAATCTGCAACTGTGTAACAGGTACGTTTTAAATCGGTTTTTATACATATATTGATTTTCTTTTTTTTGTCACACAGGATCCCATCACGCACCTTTTTACCTGAAAGTGGATCTGGCCAACAAGGGGCAATCCATCTTCAGCTGTGAGTGGTTGTCTGCATCTGGAACGGTGTCTGGCTGGCTTGCAATTAATCTGCAACAGTCTAAAAGATACGTGTTAATTTGTTTTTTATACATATTGATTTCTTTTTTCTGGATCAGTGTCTGGCTGGCTTGCAATTAATCTGCAACTGTGTAACAGGTACGTGTTAATTCGGTTTTTATACATATATTGATTTTCTTTTTTCTTCTCACAGAGGATCTCATGACGCACCTTTTTACCTGAAAGTGGACCTGGCCAACAAGGGTAGCAATCCATCTTCAGCTACGAGTGGTTGTCTGCATCTGGAACGGTGTCTGGCTGGCTTGCAATTAATCTGCAACTGTGTAACAGGTACGTGTTAATTCGGTTTTTATACATATATTGATTTTCTTTTTTCTTGTCACACAGGATCCCATCACGCACCTTTTTACCTGAAAGTGGATCCAGCCAACAAGGGGCAATCCATCTTCAGCTCTGAATGGTTGTCTGCATCTGGAACGGTGTTTGGCTGGCTTGCAATTAATCTGCAACTGTCTAAAAGATACGTGTTAATTCGTTTTTTATACATATTGATTTCTTTTTTCTGGATCAGTATCTGGCTGGCTTGAAATTAATCTGCAACTGTGTCGACCTTCTTTTTTGTCTTTCTTATTTTCAGGATCTCATGACCCACCTGACGCATCTTTTTACCTGAAAGTGGATTTTGCAATTAATCTGCAACTGTGAAACAGATACGTGTTAAATCGTTTTTTATACATATAATGATTTTCTTTATTCTTGTCACACAGGATCTCATGACGCACCTTTTTACCTGAAAGTGGACCTGGCCAACAAGGGGCAATCCATCTTCAGCTGCGAGTGGTTGTCTGCATCTGGAACTGTGTCTGGCTGGCTTGCAATTAATCTGCAACTGTGTTACAGGTACGTGTTAATTCAGTTTTTATATAATATTGATTTTCTTTTTTTTTGTCACACAGGATCCCATCACGCACCTTTTTACCTGAAAGTGGATCTGGCCGACAAGGGGCTATCCATGTCCAGCTGTGAGAGGTTGCCTGCATCTGGAATGGTGTCTGACTGGCTTTCTTTACATCTGCATCTGAGTTACAGGTAAGTGAACATTCAGTTTCTATACTTATATTGACTTTCTTTTTTGTCTTTCTTATTTTCAGGATGTCATGACCCACCTGACACATCTTTTTACCTGAAAGCGGATCTTGCAGTTAATCTGCAACTGTGTAACAGGTACGTGTTAATTCGGTTTTTATACATATATTGATTTTCTTTTTTTTGTCACACAGGATCCCATAACGCACCTTTTTACCTGACAGTGGACCTGGCCAACAAGGGGCAATCCATCTTCAGCTATGAGTGGTTGTGTGCATCTGGAACGGTGTCTGGCTCGCTTGCAATTAATCTGCAACTGTGTAACAGGTACGTGTTATATCGGTCATTATACATATATTGATTTTCTTTTTTTTGTCACACAGGATCCCATAACGCACCTTTTTACCTGACAGTGGACCTGGCCAACAAGGGGCAATCCATCTTCAGCTATGAGTGGTTGTCTGCATCTGGAACGGTGTCTGGCTCGCTTGCAATTAATCTGCAACTGTGTAAAAGATACGTGTTAATTCGGTTTTTATACATATATTGATTTTCTTTTTTCTTGTCACACAGGATCCCATTACGCACCTTTTTACCTGAAAGTGGATCCAGCCAACAAGGGGCAATCCATCTTCAGCTATGATTGGTTGTCTGCATCTAGAACGGTGTCTGGCTGGCTTGCAATTAATCTGCAACTGTGTAAAAGATACGTGTTAATTCGGTTTTTATACATATATTGATTTTCTTTTTTCTTGTCACACAGGATCTCATGACGCACCTTTTTACCTGAAAGTGGACCTGGCCAACAAGGGGCAATCCATCTTCAGCTATGAGTGGTTGTCTGCATCTAGAACGGTGTCTGGCTGGCTTGCAATTAATCTGCAACTATGTAACAGGTACGTGTTAATTCGGTTTTTATACATATATTGATTTTCTTATTTTTGTCACACAGGATACCATCACGCACCTTTTTACCTGAAAGTGGATCTGGCCAACAAGAGGCAATCCATCTTCAGCTCTGAATGGTTGTCTGCATCTGGAACGGTGTCTGGCTGGCTTGCAATTAATCTGCAACTGTGTTGACATTCTTTTTTGTCTTTCTTATTTTCAGGATCTCATGACCCACCTGACGCATCTTTATACCTGAAAGTGGATCTTGCAATTAATCTGCAACTGTGTAACAGGTACGTGTTAAATCGTTTTTTATACATATAATGATTTACTTTATTCTTGTCACACAGGATCTCATGACGCACCTTTTTACCTGAAAGTGGACATGGCCAACAAGGGGCAATCCATCTTCAGCTGCGAGTGGTTGTCTGCATCTGGAACGGTGTCGGGCTGGCTTGCAATTAATCTGCAAAGTGGATTTTGCAATTAATCTGCAACTGTGAAACAGATACGTGTTAAATCGTTTTTTATACATATAATGATTTTCTTTATTCTTGTCACACAGGATCTCATGACGCACCTTTTTACCTGAAAGTGGACCTGGCCAACAAGGGGCAATCCATCTTCAGCTGCGAGTGGTTGTCTGCATCTGGAACTGTGTCTGGCTGGCTTGCAATTAATCTGCAACTGTGTTACAGGTACGTGTTAATTCAGTTTTTATATAATATTGATTTTCTTTTTTTTTGTCACACAGGATCCCATCACGCACCTTTTTACCTGAAAGTGGATCTGGCCGACAAGGGGCTATCCATGTCCAGCTGTGAGAGGTTGCCTGCATCTGGAATGGTGTCTGACTGGCTTTCTTTACATCTGCATCTGAGTTACAGGTAAGTGAACATTCAGTTTCTATACTTATATTGACTTTCTTTTTTGTCTTTCTTATTTTCAGGATGTCATGACCCACCTGACACATCTTTTTACCTGAAAGCGGATCTTGCAGTTAATCTGCAACTGTGTAACAGGTACGTGTTAATTCGGTTTTTATACATATATTGATTTTCTTTTTTTTGTCACACAGGATCCCATAACGCACCTTTTTACCTGACAGTGGACCTGGCCAACAAGGGGCAATCCATCTTCAGCTATGAGTGGTTGTGTGCATCTGGAACGGTGTCTGGCTCGCTTGCAATTAATCTGCAACTGTGTAACAGGTACGTGTTATATCGGTCATTATACATATATTGATTTTCTTTTTTTTGTCACACAGGATCCCATAACGCACCTTTTTACCTGACAGTGGACCTGGCCAACAAGGGGCAATCCATCTTCAGCTATGAGTGGTTGTCTGCATCTGGAACGGTGTCTGGCTCGCTTGCAATTAATCTGCAACTGTGTAAAAGATACGTGTTAATTCGGTTTTTATACATATATTGATTTTCTTTTTTCTTGTCACACAGGATCCCATTACGCACCTTTTTACCTGAAAGTGGATCCAGCCAACAAGGGGCAATCCATCTTCAGCTATGATTGGTTGTCTGCATCTAGAACGGTGTCTGGCTGGCTTGCAATTAATCTGCAACTGTGTAAAAGATACGTGTTAATTCGGTTTTTATACATATATTGATTTTCTTTTTTCTTGTCACACAGGATCTCATGACGCACCTTTTTACCTGAAAGTGGACCTGGCCAACAAGGGGCAATCCATCTTCAGCTATGAGTGGTTGTCTGCATCTAGAACGGTGTCTGGCTGGCTTGCAATTAATCTGCAACTATGTAACAGGTACGTGTTAATTCGGTTTTTATACATATATTGATTTTCTTATTTTTGTCACACAGGATACCATCACGCACCTTTTTACCTGAAAGTGGATCTGGCCAACAAGAGGCAATCCATCTTCAGCTCTGAATGGTTGTCTGCATCTGGAACGGTGTCTGGCTGGCTTGCAATTAATCTGCAACTGTGTTGACATTCTTTTTTGTCTTTCTTATTTTCAGGATCTCATGACCCACCTGACGCATCTTTATACCTGAAAGTGGATCTTGCAATTAATCTGCAACTGTGTAACAGGTACGTGTTAAATCGTTTTTTATACATATAATGATTTACTTTATTCTTGTCACACAGGATCTCATGACGCACCTTTTTACCTGAAAGTGGACATGGCCAACAAGGGGCAATCCATCTTCAGCTGCGAGTGGTTGTCTGCATCTGGAACGGTGTCGGGCTGGCTTGCAATTAATCTGCAACTGTGTAACAGGTACGTGTTAATTCGGTTTTTATACATATTGATTTCTTTTTTCTGGATCAGTATCTGGCTGGCTTGAAATTAATCTGCAACTGTGTCGACATTCTTTTTTGTCTTTCTTATTTTCAGGATCTCATGACCCACCTGACGCATCTTTTTACCTGAAAGTGGATTTTGCAATTAATCTGCAACTGTGAAACAGATACGTGTTAAATCGTTTTTTATACATATATCTTTATTCTTGTCACACAGGATCTCATGACGCACCTTTTTACCTGAAAGTGGACCTGGCCAACAAGGGGCAATCCATCTTCAGCTGCGAGTTGTTGTCTGCATCTGGAACTGTGTCTGGCTGGCTTGCAATTAATCTGCAACTGTGTTACAGGTACGTGTTAATTCAGTTTTTATATAATATTGATTTTCTTTTTTTTTTTGTCACACAGGATCCCATCACGCACCTTTTTACCTGAAAGTGGATCTGGCCGACAAGGGGCTATCCATGTCCAGCTGTGAGAGGTTGTCTGCATCTGGAATGGTGTCTGACTGGCTTTCTTTACATCTGCATCTGAGTTACAGGTAAGTGAACATTCAGTTTCTATACTTATATTGACTTTCTTTTTTGTCTTTCTTATTTTCAGGATGTCATGACCCACCTGACACATCTTTTTACCTGAAAGTGGATCTTGCAGTTAATCTGCAACTGTGTAACAGGTACGTGTTAATTCGGTTTTTATACATATATTGATTTTCTTTTTTCTTGTCACACAGGATCCCATCACGCACCTTTTTACCTGAAAGTGGATCCAGCCAACAAGGGGCAATCCATCTTCAGCTATGATTGGTTGTCTGCATCTAGAACGGTGTCTGGCTGGCTTGCAATTAATCTGCAACTGTGTAAAAGATACGTGTTAATTCGGTTTTTATACATATATTGATTTTCTTTTTTCTTGTCACACAGGATCTCATGACGCACCTTTTTACCTGAAAGTGGACCTGGCCAACAAGGGGCAATCCATCTTCAGCTATGAGTGGTTGTCTGCATCTAGAACGGTGTCTGGCTGGCTTGCAATTAATCTGCAACTATGTAACAG
This sequence comes from Salminus brasiliensis, assembly GCF_030463535.1. Lineage (NCBI taxonomy): Eukaryota > Metazoa > Chordata > Actinopteri > Characiformes > Bryconidae > Salminus > Salminus brasiliensis. Next base: position 17,292,951 of record NC_132900.1, read on the forward strand.
GTACGTGTTAATTCGGTTTTTATACATATATTGATTTTCTTATTTTTGTCACACAGGATACCATCACGCACCTTTTTACCTGAAAGTGGATCTGGCCAACAAGAGGCAATCCATCTTCAGCTCTGAATGGTTGTCTGCATCTGGAACGGTGTCTGGCTGGCTTGCAATTAATCTGCAACTGTGTTGACATTCTTTTTTGTCTTTCTTATTTTCAGGATCTCATGACCCACCTGACGCATCTTTATACCTGAAAGTGGATCTTGCAATTAATCTGCAACTGTGTAACAGGTACGTGTTAAATCGTTTTTTATACATATAATGATTTACTTTATTCTTGTCACACAGGATCTCATGACGCACCTTTTTACCTGAAAGTGGACATGGCCAACAAGGGGCAATCCATCTTCAGCTGCGAGTGGTTGTCTGCATCTGGAACGGTGTCGGGCTGGCTTGCAATTAATCTGCAACTGTGTAACAGGTACGTGTTAATTCGGTTTTTATACATATATTGATTTTCTTTTTTCTTATCACCGAGGATCTCATGACGCACCTTTTTACCTGAAAGTGGACCTGGCCAACAAGGGGCAATCCATCTTCAGCTACGAGTGGTTCTCTGCATCTGGAACGGTGTCTGGCTGGCTTGCAAATGATCTGCAACTGTGTTACAGGTATGTGTTAATTCAGTTTTTATATAATATTGATTTTCTTTTTTTTTGTCACACAGGATCCCATCACGCAACTTTTTACCTGAATGTGGATCCGGCCAACAAGGGGCTATCCATGTCCAGCTGTGAGAGGTTGCCTGCATCTGGAATGGTGTCTGACTGGCTTTCTTTACATCTGCATCTGAGTTACAGGTAAGTGCACATTCAGTTTCTATACTTATATTGACTTTCTTTTTTGTCTTTCTTATTTTCAGGATGTCATGACCCACCTGACGCATCTTTTTACCTGAAAGTGGATCTTGCAATTAATCTGCAACTGTGTAACAGGTACGTGTTAATTCGGTTTTTATACATATATTGATTTTCTTTTTTCTTGTCACACAGGATCTCATGATGCACCTTTTTACCTGAACGTGGACCTGGCCAACAAGGGACAATCCATCTTCAGCTACGAGTGGTTGTCTGCATCTGGAACGGTGTCTGGCTGGCTTGCAATTGATCTGCAACTGTGTAACAGGTACGTGTTAACTCAGTTTTTATACATATATTGATTTTCTTTTTTCTTGTCACACAGGATCCCATCACACACCTTTTTACCTGAAAGTGGATCCAGCCAACAAGGGGCAATCCATCTTCAGCTCTGAATGGTTGTCTGCATCTAGAACGGTGTCTGGCTGGCTTGCAATTAATCTGCAACTGTCTAAAAGATACGTGTTAATTCGTTTTTTATACATATTGATTTCTTTTTTCTGGATCAGTGTCTGGCTGGCTTGCAATTAATCTGCAACTGTTTTGACTTTATTTTTTGTCTTTCTTATTTTCAGGATCTCAGGACCCACCTGATTGACCTTTTTACCTGAAAGTGGATCTTGCAATTAATCTGCAACTGTGTAACAGGTACGTGTTAATTCGGTTTTTATACATATATTGATTTTCTTTTTTTTCTTGTCACACAGGTTCTCATGACGCACCTTTTTACCTGAAAGTGGATCCGGCCAACAAGGGGCAATCCATCTTCAGCTGCGAGTGGTTGTCTGCATCTAGAACGGTGTCTGGCTGGCTTGCAATTAATCTGCAACTGTCTAAAAGATACGTGTTAATTCGTTTTTTATACATATTGATTTCTTTTTTCTGGATCAGTATCTGGCTGGCTTGAAATTAATCTGCAACTGTGTCGACATTCTTTTTTGTCTTTCTTATTTTCAGGATCTCATGACCCACCTGACGCATCTTTTTACCTGAAAGTGGACCTGGCCAACAAGGGGCAATCCATCTTCAGCTACGAGTGGTTGTCTGCATCTGGAACGGTGTCTGGCTGGCTTGCAAATGATCTGCAACTGTGTAACAGGTACTTGTTAATTCAGTTTTTATACATATATTGATTTTCTTTTTTTTTGTCACACAGGATCACATCATGCACCTTTTTACCTGAAAGTGGATCCGGTCAACAAGGGGCTATCCAAGTCCTGCTGTGAGAGGTTGCCTGCATCTGGAATGGTGTCTGACTGGCTTTCTTTTCATCTGCATCTGAGTTACAGGTAAGTGAACTTTCAGTTTCTATACTTATATTGACTTTCTTCTTTGTCTTTCTTATTTTCAGGATGTCATGACCCACCTGACGCATCTTTTAACCTGAAAGTGGATCTTGCAATTAATCTGCAACTGTCTAAAAGATACGTGTTAATTCGTTTTTTATACATATTGATTTCTTTTTTCTGGATCAGTGTCTCGCTGGCTTGCAATTAATCTGCAACTGTTTTGACTTTATTTTTTGTCTTTCTTATTTTCAGGATCTCTGGACCCACCTGACTGACCTTTTTACCTGAAAGTGGATCTTGCAATTAATCTGCAACTGTGTAACAGGTATGTGTTAATTCGGTTTTTATACATATATTGATTTTCTTTTTTCTTGTCACACAGGATCTCATGACGCACCTTTTTACCTATAAGTGGACCTGGCCAACAAGGGACAATCCATCTTCAGCTACCAGTGGTTGTCTGCATCTGGAACGGTGTCTGGCTGGCTTGCAATTGATCTGCAACTGTGTAACAGGTACGTGTTAATTCAGTTTTTATACATATATTGATTTTCTTTTTTCTTGTCACACAGGATCCCATCATGCACCTTTTTACCTGAAAGTGGATCCAGCCAACAAGGGGCAATCCATCTTCAGCTATGAGTGGTTGTCTGCATGCAGAACGGTGTCTGGCTGGCTTGCAATTAATCTGCAACTGTGTAACAGGTATGTGTTAATTCGGTTTTTATACATATATTGATTTTCTTTTTTTTGTCACACAGGATCCCATCATGCACCTTTTTACCTGAAAGTGGATCTGGCCAACAAGGGGCAATCCATCTTCAGCTCTGAATGGTTGTCTGCATCTGGAACGGCATCTGGCTGGCTTGCAATTAATCTGCAACTGTGTAAAAGATACGTGTTAATTCGTTTTTATACATATTGATTTCTTTTTTCTGGATCAGTGTCTGGCTGGCTTGCAATTAATCTGCAACTGTGTTGACATTCTTTTTTGTCTTTCTTATTTTCAGGATCTCATGACCCACCTGACTGACCTTTTGACCTGAAAGTGGATCTTGCAATTAATCTGCAACTGTGTAACAGGTACGTGTTAATTCGGTTTTTATACATATATTGATTTTCTTTTTTCTTGTCACACAGGATCTCATGATGCACCTTTTTACCTGAAAGTGGACCTGGCCAACAAGGGACAATCCATCTTCAGCTACCAGTGGTTGTCTGCATCTGGAACGGTGTCTGGCTGGCTTGCAATTGATCTGCAACTGTGTAACAGGTACGTGTTAATTCAGTTTTTATACATATATTGATTTTCTTTTTTCTTGTCACACAGGATCCCATCACGCACCTTTTTACCTGAAAGTGGATCCAGCCAACAAGGGGCAATCCATCTTCAGCTATGAGTGGTTGTCTGCATGCAGAACGGTGTCTGGCTGGCTTGCAATTAATCTGCAACTGTGTATCAGGTATGTGTTAATTCAGTTTTTATACATATATTGATTTTCTTTTTTTTGTCACACAGGATCCCATCATGCACCTTTTTACCTGAAAGTGGATCTGGCCAACAAGGGGCAATCCATCTTCAGCTCTGAATGGTTGTCTGCATCTGGAACGGCGTCTGGCTGGCTTGCGATTAATCTGCAACTGTGTAAAAGATACGTGTTAATTTGTTTTTTATACATATTGATTTCTGTTTTCTGGATCAGTGTCTGGCTGGCTTGCAATTAATCTGCAACTGTGTTGACATTCTTTTTTGTCTTTCTTATTTTCAGGATCTCATGACCCACCTGACTGACCTTTTGACCTGAAAGTGGATCTTGCAATTAATCTGCAACTGTGTAAAAGGTACGTGTTAATTTGGTTTTTATACATATATTGATTTTCTTTTTCCTTGTCACACAGGATCTCATGACGCACCTTTTTACCTGAAAGTGGATCTGGCCAACAAGGGGCAATCCATCTTCAGCTGCGAGTGGTTTACTGCATCTGGAAAGGTGTCTGGCTGGCTTGCAATTAATCTGCAACTGTGTAACAGGTACGTGTTAATTCGGTTTTTATACATATATTGATTTTCTTTTTTTGTCACACAGGATCCCATCACGCACCGTTTTACCTGAAAGTGGATCTGGCCAACAAGGGGCAATCCGTCTTCAGCTCTGAATGGTTGTCTGCATCTGGAACGGTGTCTGGCTGGCTTGCAATTAGTCTGCAACTGTGTAAAAGATACGTGTAAATTCGTTTTTTATACATATTGATTTCTTTTTTCTGGATCAGTGTCTGGCTGGCTTGCAATTAATCTGCAACTGTGTTGACATTCTTTTTTGTCTTTCTTATTTTCAGGATCTCATGACCCACCTGACGCATCTTTTTACCTGAAAGTGGATCTTGCAATTAATCTGCAACTGTGTAACAGGTACGTGTTAATTCGGTTTTTATACATATATTGATTTTCTTTTTTCTTGTCACACAGGATCTCATGACGCACCTTTTTACCTGAAAGTGGACCGGGCAAACAAGGAGCAATCCATCTTCAGCTACGAGTGGTTGTCTGCATCTGGAACGGTGTCTGGCTGGCTTGCAATTGATCTTGAACTGTGTAACAGGTATGTGTTAATTCAGTTTTTATACATATATTGATTTTCTTTTTTTTTGTCACACAGGATCCCATCACGCACCTTTTTACCTGAAAGTGGATCCGGCCAACAAGGGGCTATCCATGTCCAGCTGTGAGAGGTTGCCTGCATCTGGAATGGTGTCTGACTGGCTTTCTTTTCATCTGCATCTGAGTTACAGGTAAGTGAACATTCAGTTTCTATGCTTATATTGACTTTCTTTTTTGTCTTTCTTATTTTCAGGATGTCATGACCCACCTGACGCATCTTTTTACCTGAAAGTGGATCTTGCAATTGATCTGCAACTGTGTAACAGGTACATGTTAATTCAGTTTTTATACATATATTGATTTTCTTTTTTCTTGTCACACAGGATCCCATCACGCACCTTTTTACCTGAAAGTGGATCCAGCCAACAAGGGGCAATCCATCTTCAGCTATGAGTGGTTGTCTGCATCCAGAACGGTGTCTGGCTGGCTTGCAATTAATCTGCAACTGTGTAACAGGTACGTGTTAATTCGGTTTCTATACATATATTGATTTTCTTTTTTTTGTCACACAGGATCCCATCACGCACCTTTTTACCTGAAAGTGGATCCAGCCAACAAGGGGCAATCCATCTTCAGCTCTGAATGGTTGTCTGCATCTGGAACGGCGTCTGGCTGGCTTGCAATTAATCTGCAACTGTGTAAAAGATACGTGTTAATTCGTTTTTTATACATATTGATTTCTTTTTTCTGGATCAATGTCTGGCTGGCTTGCAATTAATCTGCAACTGTGTTGACATTCTTTTTTGTCTTTCTTATTTTCAGGATGTCATGACCCACCTGACGCATCTTTTTACCTGAAAGTGGATCTTTCAATTAATCTGCAACTGTGTAACAGGTACGTGTTAATTCGGTTTTTATACATATATTGATTTTCTTTTTTCTTGTCACAGAGGATCTCATCACGCACCCTTTTACCTGAAAGTGGACCTGGCCAACAAGGGGCAATCCATCTTCAGCTGCGAGTGGTTGTCTGCATCTGGAACGGTGTCTGGCTGGCTTGCAATTAATCTGCAACTGTCTAAAAGATACGTGTTAATTCGTTTTTTATACATATATTGATTTCTTTTTTCTGGATCAGTGTCTGGCTGGCTTGCAATTAATCTGCAACTGTGTTGACATTCTTTTTTGTCTTTCTTATTTTCAGGATCTCATGACCCACCTGATGCATCTTTTTACCTGAAAGTCGATCTTGCAATTAATCTGCAACTGTGTAACAGGTACGTGTTAAATCGTTTTTTATACATATAATGATTTTCTTTATTCTTGTCACACAGGATCTCATGACGCACTTTTTTACCTGAAAGTGGATCCGGCCAACAAGGGGCTATCCATCTTCAGCTACGAGTGGTTGTCTGCATCTGGAACGGTGTCTGGCTGGCTTGCAATTAGTCTGCAACTGTGTAAAAGATACGTGTAAATTCGTTTTTTATACATATTGATTTCTTTTTTCTGGATCAGTGTCTGGCTGGCTTGCAATTAATCTGCAACTGTGTTGACATTCTTTTTTGTCTTTCTTATTTTCAGGATCTCATGACCCACCTGACGCATCTTTTTACCTGAAAGTGGATCTTGCAATTAATCTGCAACTGTGTAACAGGTACGTGTTAATTCGGTTTTTATACCTATATTGATTTTCTTTTTTCTTGTCACACAGGATCTCATGACGCACCTTTTTACCTGAAAGTGGACCGGGCAAACAAGGAGCAATCCATCTTCAGCTACGAGTGGTTGTCTGCATCTGGAACGGTGTCTGGCTGGCTTGCAATTGATCTTGAACTGTGTAACAGGTATGTGTTAATTCAGTTTTTATACATATATTGATTTTCTTTTTTTTTGTCACACAGGATCCCATCACGCACCTTTTTACCTGAAAGTGGATCCGGCCAACAAGGGGCTATCCATGTCCAGCTGTGAGAGGTTGCCTGCATCTGGAATGGTGTCTGACTGGCTTTCTTTTCATCTGCATCTGAGTTACAGGTAAGTGAACATTCAGTTTCTATGCTTATATTGACTTTCTTTTTTGTCTTTCTTATTTTCAGGATGTCATGACCCACCTGACGCATCTTTTTACCTGAAAGTGGATCTTGCAATTGATCTGCAACTGTGTAACAGGTACATGTTAATTCAGTTTTTATACATATATTGATTTTCTTTTTTCTTGTCACACAGGATCCCATCACGCACCTTTTTACCTGAAAGTGGATCCAGCCAACAAGGGGCAATCCATCTTCAGCTATGAGTGGTTGTCTGCATCCAGAACGGTGTCTGGCTGGCTTGCAATTAATCTGCAACTGTCTAAAAGATACGTGTTAATTCGGTTTCTATACATATATTGATTTTCTTTTTTTTGTCACACAGGATCCCATCACGCACCTTTTTACCTGAAAGTGGATCCAGCCAACAAGGGGCAATCCATCTTCAGCTCTGAATGGTTGTCTGCATCTGGAACGGCGTCTGGCTGGCTTGCAATTAATCTGCAACTGTGTAAAAGATACGTGTTAATTCGTTTTTTATACATATTGATTTCTTTTTTCTGGATCAATGTCTGGCTGGCTTGCAATTAATCTGCAACTGTGTTGACATTCTTTTTTGTCTTTCTTATTTTCAGGATGTCATGACCCACCTGACGCATCTTTTTACCTGAAAGTGGATCTTTCAATTAATCTGCAACTGTGTAACAGGTACGTGTTAATTCGGTTTTTATACATATATTGATTTTCTTTTTTCTTGTCACAGAGGATCTCATCACGCACCCTTTTACCTGAAAGTGGACCTGGCCAACAAGGGGCAATCCATCTTCAGCTGCGAGTGGTTGTCTGCATCTGGAACGGTGTCTGGCTGGCTTGCAATTAATCTGCAACTGTCTAAAAGATACGTGTTAATTCGTTTTTTATACATATATTGATTTCTTTTTTCTGGATCAGTGTCTGGCTGGCTTGCAATTAATCTGCAACTGTGTTGACATTCTTTTTTGTCTTTCTTATTTTCAGGATCTCATGACCCACCTGATGCATCTTTTTACCTGAAAGTCGATCTTGCAATTAATCTGCAACTGTGTAACAGGTACGTGTTAAATCGTTTTTTATACATATAATGATTTTCTTTATTCTTGTCACACAGGATCTCATGACGCACTTTTTTACCTGAAAGTGGATCCGGCCAACAAGGGGCTATCCATCTTCAGCTACGAGTGGTTGTCTGCATCTGGAACGGTGTCTGGCTGGCTTGCAATTAATCTGCAACTGTGTAACAGGTACGTGTTAATTCAGTTTTTACACATATATTGATTTTCTTTTTTGTTGTCACACAGGATCCCATCATGCACCTTTTTACCTGAAAGTGGATCCGGCCAACAAGGAGCTATCCATGTCCAGCTGTGAGAGGTTGCCTGCATCTGGAATGGTGTCTGACTGGCTTTCTTTTCATCTGCATCTGAGTTAAAGGTAAGTGAACATTCAGTTTCTATACTTATATTGACTTTCTTTTTTGTCTTTCTTATTTTCAGGATGTCATGACCCACCTGACGCATCTTTTTACCTGAAAGTGGATCTTGCAATTAATCTGCAACTGTGTAACAGATACGTGTTAATTCGGTTTTTATACATATATTGATTTTCTTTTTTCTTGTCACACAGGATCTCATGACGCACCTTTTTACCTGAAAGTGGACCTGGACAACAAGGGGCAATCCATCTTCAGCTATGAGTGGTTGTCTGCATCTAGAATGGTGTATGGCTGGCTTGCAATTAATCTGCAACTATGTAACAGGTATGTGTTAATTCGGTTTTTATACATATATTGATTTTCTTTTTTTTGTCACACAGGATCCCATCACGCACCTTTTTACCTGAAAGTGGATCCAGCCAACAAGGGGCAATCCATCTTCAGCTCTGAATGGTTGTCTGCATCTGGAACGGTGTCTGGCTGGCTTGCAATTAATCTGCAACTGTGTAAAAGATACGTGTTAATTCGTTTTTTATACATATTGATTTCTTTTTTCTGGATCAGTATCTAGCTGGATTGAAATTAATCTGCAACTGTGTTGACATTCTTTTTTTTCTTTATTATTTTTAGGATCTCATGACCCACCTGACGCATCTTTTTACCTGAAAGTGGATCTTTCAATTAATCTGCAACTGTGTAACAGGTACGTGTTAATTCGGTTTTTATACATATATTGATTTTCTTTTTTCTTGTCACAGAGGATCTCATGACGCACCTTTTTACCTGAAAGTGGACCTGGCCAACAAGGGTAGCAATCCATCTTCAGCTACGAGTGGTTGTCTGCATCTGGAACGGTGTCTGGCTGGTTTGCAATTAATCTGCAACTGTGTAACAGGTACGTGTTAATTCGGTTTTTATACATATATTGATTTTCTTTTTTCTTGTCACACAGGATCTCACGACGCACCTTTTTACCTGAAAGTGGACCTGGCCAACAAGGGACAATCCATCTTCAGCTACCAGTGGTTGTCTGCATCTGGAACGGTGTCTGGCTGGCTTGCAATTGATCTGCAACTGTGTAACAGGTACGTGTTAATTCAGTTTTTATACATATATTGATTTTCTTTTTTCTTGTCACACAGGATCCCATCACGCACCTTTTTACCTGAAAGTGGATCCAGCCAACAAGGGGCAATCCATCTTCAGCTATGAGTGGTTGTCTGCATGCAGAACGGTGTCTGGCTGGCTTGCAATTAATCTGCAACTGTGTAACAGGTATGTGTTAATTCGGTTTTTATACATATATTGATTTTCTTTTTTTTGTCACACAGGATCCCATCATGCACCTTTTTACCTGAAAGTGGATCTGGCCAACAAGGGGCAATCCATCTTCAGCTCTGAATGGTTGTCTGCATCTGGAACGGCGTCTGGCTGGCTTGCAATTAATCTGCAACTGTGTAAAAGATACGTGTTAATTCGTTTTTATACATATTGATTTCTTTTTTCTGGATCAGTGTCTGGCTGGCTTGCAATTAATATGCAACTGTGTTGACATTCTTTTTTGTCTTTCTTATTTTCAGGATCTCATGACCCACCTGACTGACCTTTTGACCTGAACATGGATCTTGCAATTAATCTGCAACTGTGTAAAAGGTACGTGTTAATTTGGTTTTTATACATATATTGATTTTCTTTTTTCTTGTCACACAGGATCTCATGACGCACCTTTTTACCTGAAAGTGGATCTGGCCAACAAGGGGCAATCCATCTTCAGCTGCGAGTGGTTTTCTGCATCTGGAAAGGTGTCTGGCTGGCTTGCAATTAATCTGCAACTGTGTAACAGGTACGTCTTAATTCGGTTTTTATACATATATTGATTTTCTTTTTTTGTCACACAGGATCCCATCACGCACCGTTTTACCTGAAAGTGGATCTGGCCAACAAGGGGCAATCCGTCTTCAGCTCTGAATGGTTGTCTGCATCTGGAACGGTGTCTGGCTGGCTTGCAATTAATCTGCAACTGTGTAAAAGATACGTGTTAATTCGTTTTTTATACATATTGATTTCTTTTTTCTGGATCAGTATCTAGCTGGATTGAAATTAATCTGCAACTGTGTCGACATTCTTTTTTGTCTTTCTTATTTTCAGGATCTCATGATCCACCTGACGCATCTTTTTACCTGAAAGTGGATTTTGCAATTAATCTGCAACTGTGAAACAGATACGTGTTAAATCGTTTTTTATACATATAATGATTTTCTTTATTCTTGTCACACAGGATCTCATGACGCACCTTTTTACCTGAAAGTGGACCTGGCCAACAAGGGGCAATCCATCTTCAGCTGCGAGTGGTTGTCTGCATCTGGAACGGCGTCTGGCTGGCTTGCAAATGATCTGCAACTGTGTTACAGGTACGTGTTAATTCAGTTTTTATATAATATTGATTTTCTTTTTTTTTGTCACACAGGATCCCATCACGCACCTTTTTACCTGAAAGTGGATCCGGCCAACAAGGGGCTATCCATGTCCAGCTGTGAGAGGTTGCCTGCATCTGGAATGGTGTCTGACTGGCTTTCTTTACATCTGCATCTGAGTTACAGGTAAGTGAACATTCAGTTTCTATACTTATATTGACTTTCTTTTTTGTCTTTCTTATTTTCTGGATGTCATGACCCACCTGACGCATCTTTTTACCTGAAAGTGGATCTTGCAATTAATCTGCAACTGTGTAACAGGTACGTGTTAATTCGGTTTTTATACATATTGATTTCTTTTTTCTGGATCAGTATCTAGCTGGATTGAAATTAATCTGCAACTGTGTTGACATTCTTTTTTTTCTTTATTATTTTTAGGATCTCATGACCCACCTGACGCATCTTTTTACCTGAAAGTGGATCTTTCAATTAATCTGCAACTGTGTAACAGGTACGTGTTAATTCGGTTTTTATACATATATTGATTTTCTTTTTTCTTGTCACAGAAGATCTCATGACGCACCTTTTTACCTGAAAGTGGACCTGGCCAACAAGGGGCAATCCATCTTCAGCTGCGAATGGTTGTCTGCATCTGGAACGGTGTCTGGCTGGCTTGCAATTAATCTGCAACTGTCTAAAAGATACGTGTTAATTCGTTTTTTATACATATATTGATTTCTTTTTTCTGGATCAGTGTCTGGCTGGCTTGCAATTTATCTGCAACTGTGTTGACATTCTTTTTTGTCTTTCTTATTTTCAGGATTTCATGACCCACCTGATGCATCTTTTTACCTGAAAGTGGATCTTGCAATTAATCTGCAACTGTGTAACAGGTACGTGTTAAATCGTTTTTTATACATATAATGATTTTCTTTATTCTTGTCACACAGGATCTCATGACGCACTTTTTTACCTGAAAGTGGACCTGGCCAACAAGGGGCAATCCATCTTCAGCTACGAGTGGTTGTCTGCATCTGGAACGGTGTCTGGCTGGCTTGCAATTAATCTGCAACTGTGTAACAGGTATGTGTTAATTCAGTTTTTATACATATATTGATTTTCTTTTTTTTTGTCACACAGGATCCCATCACGCACCTTTTTACCTGAAAGTGGATCCGGCCAACAAGGGGCTATCCATGTCCAGCTGTGAGAGGTTGCCTGCATCTGGAATGGTGTCTGACTGGCTTTCTTTTCATCTGCATCTGAGTTACAGGTAAGTGAACATTCAGTTTCTATGCTTATATTGACTTTCTTTTTTGTCTTTCTTATTTTCAGGATGTCATGACCCACCTGACGCATCTTTTTACCTGAAAGTGGATCTTGCAATTGATCTGCAACTGTGTAACAGGTACATGTTAATTCAGTTTTTATACATATATTGATTTTCTTTTTTCTTGTCACACAGGATCCCATCACGCACCTTTTTACCTGAAAGTGGATCCAGCCAACAAGGGGCAATCCATCTTCAGCTATGAGTGGTTGTCTGCATCCAGAACGGTGTCTGGCTGGCTTGCAATTAATCTGCAACTGTGTAACAGGTACGTGTTAATTCGGTTTCTATACATATATTGATTTTCTTTTTTTGTCACACAGGATCCCATCACGCACCTTTTTACCTGAAAGTGGATCCAGCCAACAAGGGGCAATCCATCTTCAGCTCTGAATTGTTGTCTGCATCTGGAACGGCGTCTGGCTGGCTTGCAATTAATCTGCAACTGTGTAAAAGATACGTGTTAATTCGTTTTTTATACATATTGATTTCTTTTTTCTGGATCAGTGTCTGGCTGGCTTGCAATTAATCTGCAACTGTGTTGACATTCTTTTTTGTCTTTCTTATTTTCAGGATGTTATGACCCACCTGACGCATCTTTTTACCTGAAAGTGGATCTTTCAATTAATCTGCAACTGTGTAACAGGTACGTGTTAATTCGGTTTTTATACATATATTGATTTTCTTTTTTCTTGTCACAGAGGATCTCATGACGCACCTTTTTACCTGAAAGTGGACCTGGCCAACAAGGGGCAATCCATCTTCAGCTGCGAGTGGTTGTCTGCATCTGGAACGGTGTCTGGCTGGCTTGCAATTAATCTGCAACTGTCTAAAAGATACGTGTTAATTCGTTTTTTATACATATATTGATTTCTTTTTTCTGGATCAGTGTCTGGCTGGCTTGCAATTAATCTGCAACTGTGTTGACATTCTTTTTTGTCTTTCTTATTTTCAGGATCTCATGACCCACCTGATGCATCTTTTTACCAGAAAGTCGATCTTGCAATTAATCTGCAACTGTGTAACAGGTACGTGTTAAATCGTTTTTTATACATATAATGATTTTCTTTATTCTTGTCACACAGGATCTCATGACGCACTTTTTTACCTGAAAGTGGACCTGGCCAACAAGGGGCAATCCATCTTCAGCTACGAGTGGTTGTCTGCATCTGGAACGGTGTCTGGCTGGCTTGCAATTAATCTGCAACTGTGTAACAGGTACGTGTTAATTCAGTTTTTACACATATATTGATTTTCTTTTTTGTTGTCACACAGGATCCCATCATGCACCTTTTTACCTGAAAGTGGATCCGGCCAACAAGGGGCTATCCATGTCCAGCTGTGAGAGGTTGCCTGCATCTGGAATGGTGTCTGACTGGCTTTCTTTTCATCTGCATCTGAGTTACAGGTAAGTGAACATTCAGTTTCTATACTTATATTGACTTTCTTTTTTGTCTTTCTTATTTTCAGGATGTCATGACCCATCTGACGCATCTTTTTACCTGAAAGTGGATCTTGCAATTAATCTGCAACTGTGTAACAGGTACGTGTTAATTCGGTTTTTAAACATATATTGATTTTCTTTTTTCTTGTCACACAAGATCTCATGACGCACCTTTTTACCTGAAAATGGATCCGGCCAACAAGGGGCAATCCATCTTCAGCTATGAGTGGTTGTCTGCATCTAGAACGGTGTCTGGCTGGCTTGCAATTAATCTGCAACTGTCTAAAAGATACGTGTTAATTCGTTTTTTATACATATTGATTTCTTTTTTCTGGATCAGTATCTGGCTGGCTTGAAATTAATCTGCAACTGTGTCGACATTCTTTTTTTCTTTCTTATTTTCAGGATCTCATGATCCACCTGACGCATCTTTTTACCTGAAAGTGGATTTTGCAATTAATCTGCAACTGTGAAACAGATACGTGTTAAATCGTTTTTTATACATATAATGATTTTCTTTATTCTTGTCACACAGGATCTCATGACGCACCTTTTTACCTGAAAGTGGACCTGGCCAACAAGGGGCAATCCATCTTCAGCTGCGAGTGGTTGTCTGCATCTGGAACGGCGTCTGGCTGGCTTGCAAATGATCTGCAACTGTGTTACAGGTACGTGTTAATTCAGTTTTTATATAATATTGATTTTCTTTTTTTTTGTCACACAGGATCCCATCACGCACCTTTTTACCTGAAAGTGGATCCGGCCGACAAGGGGCTATCCATGTCCAGCTGTGAGAGGTTGCCTGCATCTGGAATGGTGTCTGACTGGCTTTCTTTACATCTGCATCTGAGTTACAGGTAAGTGAACATTCAGTTTCTATACTTATATTGACTTTCTTTTTTGTCTTTCTTATTTTCTGGATGTCATGACCCACCTGACGCATCTTTTTACCTGAAAGTGGATCTTGCAATTAATCTGCAACTGTGTAACAGGTACGTGTTAATTCGGTTTTTATACATATTGATTTCTTTTTTCTGGATCAGTATCTAGCTGGATTGAAATTAATCTGCAACTGTGTTGACATTCTTTTTTTTCTTTATTATTTTTAGGATCTCATGACCCACCTGACGCATCTTTTTACCTGAAAGTGGATCTTTCAATTAATCTGCAACTGTGTAACAGGTACGTGTTAATTCGGTTTTTATACATATATTGATTTTCTTTTTTCTTGTCACACAGGATCCCATCACGCACCTTTTTACCTGAAAGTGGATCCAGCCAACAAGGGGCAATCTATCTTCAGCTATGAGTGGTTGTCTGCATCCAGAACGGTGTCTGGCTGGCTTGCAATTAATCTGCAACTGTGTAACAGGTACGTGTTAATTCGGTTTCTATACATATATTGATTTTCTTTTTTTTGTCACACAGGATCCCATCACGCACCTTTTTACCTGAAAGTGGACCTGGCCAACAAGGGGCAATCCATCGTCAGCTGCGAGTGGTTGTCTGCATCTGGAACGGTGTCTGGCTGGCTTGCAATTAATCTGCAACTGTCTAAAAGATACGTGTTAATTCGTTTTTTATACATATATTGATTTCTTTTTTTCTGGATCAGTGTCTGGCTGGCTTGCAATTAATCTGCAACTGTGTTGACATTCTTTTTTGTCTTTCTTATTTTCAGGATCTCATGACCCACCTGATGCATCTTTTTACCTGAAAGTCGATCTTGCAATTAATCTGCAACTGTGTAACAGGTACGTGTTAAATCGTTTTTTATACATATAATGATTTTCTTTATTCTTGTCACACAGGATCTCATGACGCACTTTTTTACCTGAAAGTGGACCTGGCCAACAAGGGGCAATCCATCTTCAGCTACGAGTGGTTGTCTGCATCTGGAACGGTGTCTGGCTGGCTTGCAATTAATCTGCAACTGTGTAACAGGTACGTGTTAATTCAGTTTTTACACATATATTGATTTTCTTTTTTGTTGTCACACAGGATCCCATCATGCACCTTTTTACCTGAAAGTGGATCCGGCCAACAAGGGGCTATCCATGTCCAGCTGTGAGAGGTTGCCTGCATCTGGAATGGTGTCTGACTGGCTTTCTTTTCATCTGCATCTGAGTTACAGGTAAGTGAACATTCAGTTTCTATACTTATATTGACTTTCTTTTTTGTCTTTCTTATTTTCAGGATGTCATGACCCACCTGACGCATCTTTTTACCTGAAAGTGGATCTTGCAATTAATCTGCAACTGTGTAACAGGTACGTGTTAATTCGGTTTTTATACATATATTGATTTTCTTTTTTCTTGTCACACAGGATCTCATGACACACCTTTTTACCTGAAAGTGGACCTGGACAACAAGGGGCAATCCATCTTCAGCTATGAGTGGTTGTCTGCATCTAGAATGGTGTATGGCTGGCTTGCAATTAATCTGCAACTATGTAACAGGTATGTGTTAATTCGGTTTTTATACATATATTGATTTTCTTTTTTTTGTCACACAGGATCCCATCACGCACCTTTTTACCTGAAAGTGGATCCAGCCAACAAGGGGCAATCCATCTTCAGCTCTGAATGGTTGTCTGCATCTGGAACGGTGTCTGGCTGGCTTGCAATTAATCTGCAACTGTGTAAAAGATACGTGTTAATTCGTTTTTTATACATATTGATTTCTTTTTTCTGGATCAGTATCTAGCTGGATTGAAATTAATCTGCAACTGTGTTGACATTCTTTTTTTTCTTTATTATTTTTAGGATCTCATGACCCACCTGACGCATCTTTTTACCTGAAAGTGGATCTTTCAATTAATCTGCAACTGTGTAACAGGTACGTGTTAATTCGGTTTTTATACATATATTGATTTTCTTTTTTCTTGTCACAGAGGATCTCATGACGCACCTTTTTACCTGAAAGTGGACCTGGCCAACAAGGGTAGCAATCCATCTTCAGCTACGAGTGGTTGTCTGCATCTGGAACGGTGTCTGGCTGGTTTGCAATTAATCTGCAACTGTGTAACAGGTACGTGTTAATTCGGTTTTTATACATATATTGATTTTCTTTTTTTTCTTGTCACACAGGATCTCATGACGCACCTTTTTACCTGAAAATGGATCCGGCCAACAAGGGGCAATCCATCTTCAGCTATGAGTGGTTGTCTGCATCTAGAACGGTGTCTGGCTGGCTTGCAATTAATCTGCAACTGTCTAAAAGATACGTGTTAATTCGTTTTTTATACATATTGATTTCTTTTTTCTGGATCAGTATCTGGCTGGCTTGAAATTAATCTGCAACTGTGTCGACATTCTTTTTTGTCTTTCTTATTTTCAGGATCTCATGATCCACCTGACGCATCTTTTTACCTGAAAGTGGATTTTGCAATTAATCTGCAACTGTGAAACAGATACGTGTTAAATCGTTTTTTATACATATAATGATTTTCTTTATTCTTGTCACACAGGATCTCATGACGCACCTTTTTACCTGAAAGTGGACCTGGCCAACAAGGGGCAATCCATCTTCAGCTGCGAGTGGTTGTCTGCATCTGGAACGGCGTCTGGCTGGCTTGCAAATGATCTGCAACTGTGTTACAGGTACGTGTTAATTCAGTTTTTATATAATATTGATTTTCTTTTTTTTTGTCACACAGGATCCCATCACGCACCTTTTTACCTGAAAGTGGATCCGGCCAACAAGGGGCTATCCATGTCCAGCTGTGAGAGGTTGCCTGCATCTGGAATGGTGTCTGACTGGCTTTCTTTACATCTGCATCTGAGTTACAGGTAAGTGAACATTCAGTTTCTATACTTATATTGACTTACTTTTTTGTCTTTCTTATTTTCTGGATGTCATGACCCACCTGACGCATCTTTTTACCTGAAAGTGGATCTTGCAATTAATCTGCAACTGTGTAACAGGTACGTGTTAATTCGGTTTTTATACATATTGATTTCTTTTTTCTGGATCAGTATCTAGCTGGATTGAAATTAATCTGCAACTGTGTTGACATTCTTTTTTTTCTTTATTATTTTTAGGATCTCATGACCCACCTGACGCATCTTTTTACCTGAAAGTGGATCTTTCAATTAATCTGCAACTGTGTAACAGGTACGTGTTAATTCGGTTTTTATACATATATTGATTTTCTTTTTTCTTGTCACAGAGGATCTCATGACGCACCTTTTTACCTGAAAGTGGACCTGGCCAACAAGGGTAGCAATCCATCTTCAGCTACGAGTGGTTGTCTGCATCTGGAACGGTGTCTGGCTGGTTTGCAATTAATCTGCAACTGTGTAACAGGTACGTGTTAATTCGGTTTTTATACATATATTGATTTTCTTTTTTTTCTTGTCACACAGGATCTCATGACGCACCTTTTTACCTGAAAATGGATCCGGCCAACAAGGGGCAATCCATCTTCAGCTATGAGTGGTTGTCTGCATCTAGAACGGTGTCTGGCTGGCTTGCAATTAATCTGCAACTGTCTAAAAGATACGTGTTAATTCGTTTTTTATACATATTGATTTCTTTTTTCTGGATCAGTATCTGGCTGGCTTGAAATTAATCTGCAACTGTGTCGACATTCTTTTTTGTCTTTCTTATTTTCAGGATCTCATGATCCACCTGACGCATCTTTTTACCTGAAAGTGGATTTTGCAATTAATCTGCAACTGTGAAACAGATACGTGTTAAATCGTTTTTTATACATATAATGATTTTCTTTATTCTTGTCACACAGGATCTCATGACGCACCTTTTTACCTGAAAGTGGACCTGGCCAACAAGGGGCAATCCATCTTCAGCTGCGAGTGGTTGTCTGCATCTGGAACGGCGTCTGGCTGGCTTGCAAATGATCTGCAACTGTGTTACAGGTACGTGTTAATTCAGTTTTTATATAATATTGATTTTCTTTTTTTTTGTCACACAGGATCCCATCACGCACCTTTTTACCTGAAAGTGGATCCGGCCAACAAGGGGCTATCCATGTCCAGCTGTGAGAGGTTGCCTGCATCTGGAATGGTGTCTGACTGGCTTTCTTTACATCTGCATCTGAGTTACAGGTAAGTGAACATTCAGTTTCTATACTTATATTGACTTACTTTTTTGTCTTTCTTATTTTCTGGATGTCATGACCCACCTGACGCATCTTTTTACCTGAAAGTGGATCTTGCAATTAATCTGCAACTGTGTAACAGGTACGTGTTAATTCGGTTTTTATACATATTGATTTCTTTTTTCTGGATCAGTATCTAGCTGGATTGAAATTAATCTGCAACTGTGTTGACATTCTTTTTTTTCTTTATTATTTTTAGGATCTCATGACCCACCTGAGGCATCTTTTTACCTGAAAGTGGATCTTTCAATTAATCTGCAACTGTGTAACAGGTACGTGTTAATTCGGTTTTTATACATATATTGATTTTCTTTTTTCTTGTCACAGAAGATCTCATGACGCACCTTTTTACCTGAAAGTGGACCTGGCCAACAAGGGGCAATCCATCTTCAGCTGCGAATGGTTGTCTGCATCTGGAACGGTGTCTGGCTGGCTTGCAATTAATCTGCAACTGTCTAAAAGATACGTGTTAATTCGTTTTTTATACATATATTGATTTCTTTTTTCTGGATCAGTGTCTGGCTGGCTTGCAATTTATCTGCAACTGTGTTGACATTCTTTTTTGTCTTTCTTATTTTCAGGATCTCATGACCCACCTGATGCATCTTTTTACCTGAAAGTGGATCTTGCAATTAATCTGCAACTGTGTAACAGGTACGTGTTAAATCGTTTTTTATACATATAATGATTTTCTTTATTCTTGTCACACAGGATCTCATGACGCACTTTTTTACCTGAAAGTGGACCTGGCCAACAAGGGGCAATCCATCTTCAGCTACGAGTGCTTGTCTGCATCTGAAACGGTGTCTGGCTGGCTTGCAAATGATCTGCAACTGTGTAACAGGTACGTGTTAATTCAGTTTTTACACATATATTGATTTTCTTTTTTTTTGTCACACAGGATCCCATCATGCACCTTTTTACCTGAAAGTGGATCCGGCCAAAAAGGGGCTATCCATGTCCAGCTGTGAGAGGTTGCCTGCATCTGGAATGGTGTCTGACTGGCTTTCTTTTCATCTGCATCTGAGTTACAGGTAAGTGAACATTCAGTTTCTATACTTATATTGACTTTCTTTTTTGTCTTTCTTATTTTCAGGATGTCATGACCCACCTGACGCATCTTTTTACCTGAAAGTGGATCTTGCAATTAATCTGCAACTGTGTAACAGGTACGTGTTAATTCGGTTTTTATACATATATTGATTTCTTTTTTCTGGATCAGTGTCTGGCTGGCTTGCAATTTATCTGCAACTGTGTTGACATTCTTTTTTGTCTTTCTTATTTTCAGGATCTCATGACCCACCTGATGCATCTTTTTACCTGAAAGTGGATCTTGCAATTAATCTGCAACTGTGTAACAGGTACGTGTTAAATCGTTTTTTATACATATAATGATTTTCTTTATTCTTGTCACACAGGATCTCATGACGCACTTTTTTACCTGAAAGTGGACCTGGCCAACAAGGGGCAATCCATCTTCAGCTACGAGTGCTTGTCTGCATCTGAAACGGTGTCTGGCTGGCTTGCAAATGATCTGCAACTGTGTAACAGGTACGTGTTAATTCAGTTTTTACACATATATTGATTTTCTTTTTTTTTGTCACACAGGATCCCATCATGCACCTTTTTACCTGAAAGTGGATCCGGCCAAAAAGGGGCTATCCATGTCCAGCTGTGAGAGGTTGCCTGCATCTGGAATGGTGTCTGACTGGCTTTCTTTTCATCTGCATCTGAGTTACAGGTAAGTGAACATTCAGTTTCTATACTTATATTGACTTTCTTTTTTGTCTTTCTTATTTTCAGGATGTCATGACCCACCTGACGCATCTTTTTACCTGAAAGTGGATCTTGCAATTAATCTGCAACTGTGTAACAGGTACGTGTTAATTCGGTTTTTATACATATATTGATTTTCTTTTTTCTTCTCACACAGGATCTCATGACGCACCTTTTTACCTGAAAGTGGACCTGGCCAACAAGGGGCAATCCATCTTCAGCTATGAGTGGTTGTCTGCATCTAGAATGGTGTATGGCTGGCTTGCAATTAATCTGCAACTATGTAACAGGTATGTGTTAATTCGGTTTTTATACATATATTGATTTTCTTTTTTTTGTCACACAGGATCCCATCACGCACCTTTTTACCTGAAAGTGGATCCAGCCAACAAGGGGCAATCCATCTTCTGCTCTGAATGGTTGTCTGCATCTGGAACGGTGTCTGGCTGGCTTGCAATTAATCTGCAACTGTGTAAAAGATACGTGTTAATTCGTTTTTTATACATATTGATTTCTTTTTTCTGGATCAGTATCTAGCTAGATTGAAATTAATCTGCAACTGTGTTGACATTCTTTTTTTTCTTTATTATTTTTAGGATCTCAATACCCACCTGACGCATCTTTTTACCTGAAAGTGGACCTGGCCAACAAGGGGCAATCCATCTTCAGCTACGAGTGGTTGTCTGCATCTGGAACGGTGTCTGGCTGGCTTGCAAAAGATCTGCAACTGTGTAACAGGTACGTGTTAATTCAGTTTTTATACATATATTGATTTCTTTTTTTTTGTCACACAGGATCACATCATGCACCTTTTTACCTGAAAGTGGATCCGGTCAACAAGGGGCTATCCATGTCCTGCTGGGAGAGGTTGCCTGCATCTGGAATGGTGTCTGACTGGCTTTCTTTTCATCTGCATCTGAGTTACAGGTAAGTGAACATTCAGTTTCTATACTTATATTGACTTTCTTCTTTGTCTTTCTTATTTTCAGGATGTCATGACCCACCTGACGCATCTTTTAACCTGAAAGTGGATCTTGCAATTAATCTGCAACTGTGTAACAGGTACTTGTTAATTCGGTTTTTATACATATTTTGATTTTATTTTTTTTGTCACACAGGATCCCATCACGCACCTTTTTACCTGAAAGTGGACCGGGCAAACAAGGAGCAATTCGTCTTCAGCTACGAGTGGTTGTCTGCATCTGGAACGGTGTCTGGCTGGCTTGCAATTAATCTGCAACTGTGTAACAGGTATGTGTTAATTCAGTTTTTATACATATATTGATTTTCTTTTTTTTTGTCACACAGGATCCCATCACGCACCTTTTTACCTGAAAGTGGACCGGGCAAACAAGGAGCAATTCGTCTTCAGCTACGAGTGGTTGTCTGCATCTGGAACGGTGTCTGGCTGGCTTGCAATTAATCTGCAACTGTGTAACAGGTACGTGTTAATTCGGTTTCTATACATATATTGATTTTCTTTATTCTTGTCACACAGGATCTCATGACGCACTTTTTTACCTGAAAGTGGACCTGGCCAACAAGGGGCAATCCATCTTCAGCTACGAGTGGTTGTCTGCATCTGGAACGGTGTCTGGCTGGCTTGCAATTAATCTGCAACTGTGTAACAGGTACGTGTTAATTCAGTTTTTACACATATATTGATTTTCTTTTTTGTTGTCACACAGGATCCCATCATGCACCTTTTTACCTGAAAGTGGATCCGGCCAACAAGGGGCTATCCATGTCCAGCTGTGAGAGGTTGCCTGCATCTGGAATGGTGTCTGACTGGCTTTCTTTTCATCTGCATCTGAGTTACAGGTAAGTGAACATTCAGTTTCTATACTTATATTGACTTTCTTTTTTGTCTTTCTTATTTTCAGGATGTCATGACCCACCTGACGCATCTTTTTACCTGAAAGTGGATCTTGCAATTAATCTGCAACTGTGTAACAGGTACGTGTTAATTCGGTTTTTATACATATATTGATTTTCTTTTTTCTTCTCACACAGGATCTCATGACGCACCTTTTTACCTGAAAGTGGACCTGGCCAACAAGGGGCAATCCATCTTCAGCTATGAGTGGTTGTCTGCATCTAGAATGGTGTATGGCTGGCTTGCAATTAATCTGCAACTATGTAACAGGTATGTGTTAATTCGGTTTTTATACATATATTGATTTTCTTTTTTTTGTCACACAGGATCCCATCACGCACCTTTTTACCTGAAAGTGGATCCAGCCAACAAGGGGCAATCCATCTTCTGCTCTGAATGGTTGTCTGCATCTGGAACGGTGTCTGGCTGGCTTGCAATTAATCTGCAACTGTGTAAAAGATACGTGTTAATTCGTTTTTTATACATATTGATTTCTTTTTTCTGGATCAGTATCTAGCTAGATTGAAATTAATCTGCAACTGTGTTGACATTCTTTTTTTTCTTTATTATTTTTAGGATCTCAATACCCACCTGACGCATCTTTTTACCTGAAAGTGGACCTGGCCAACAAGGGGCAATCCATCTTCAGCTACGAGTGGTTGTCTGCATCTGGAACGGTGTCTGGCTGGCTTGCAAAAGATCTGCAACTGTGTAACAGGTACGTGTTAATTCAGTTTTTATACATATATTGATTTCTTTTTTTTTGTCACACAGGATCACATCATGCACCTTTTTACCTGAAAGTGGATCCGGTCAACAAGGGGCTATCCATGTCCTGCTGTGAGAGGTTGCCTGCATCTGGAATGGTGTCTGACTGGCTTTCTTTTCATCTGCATCTGAGTTACAGGTAAGTGAACATTCAGTTTCTATACTTATATTGACTTTCTTCTTTGTCTTTCTTATTTTCAGGATGTCATGACCCACCTGACGCATCTTTTAACCTGAAAGTGGATCTTGCAATTAATCTGCAACTGTGTAACAGGTACTTGTTAATTCGGTTTTTATACATATATTGATTTTATTTTTTTTGTCACACAGGATCCCATCACGCACCTTTTTACCTGAAAGTGGACCGGGCAAACAAGGAGCAATTCGTCTTCAGCTACGAGTGGTTGTCTGCATCTGGAACGGTGTCTGGCTGGCTTGCAATTAATCTGCAACTGTGTAACAGGTATGTGTTAATTCAGTTTTTATACATATATTGATTTTCTTTTTTTTTGTCACACAGGATCCCATCACGCACCTTTTTACCTGAAAGTGGACCGGGCAAACAAGGAGCAATTCGTCTTCAGCTACGAGTGGTTGTCTGCATCTGGAACGGTGTCTGGCTGGCTTGCAATTAATCTGCAACTGTGTAACAGGTACGTGTTAATTCGGTTTCTATACATATATTGATTTTCTTTTTTTTGTCACACAGGATCCCATCACGCACCTTTTTACCTGAAAGTGGACCTGGCCAACAAGGGGCAATCCATCGTCAGCTGCGAGTGGTTGTCTGCATCTGGAACGGTGTCTGGCTGGCTTGCAATTAATCTGCAACTGTCTAAAAGATACGTGTTAATTCGTTTTTTATACATATATTGATTTCTTTTTTCTGGATCAGTGTCTGGCTGGCTTGCAATTAATCTGCAACTGTGTTGACATTCTTTTTTGTCTTTCTTATTTTCAGGATCTCATGACCCACCTGATGCATCTTTTTACCTGAAAGTCGATCTTGCAATTAATCTGCAACTGTGTAACAGGTACGTGTTAAATCGTTTTTTATACATATAATGATTTTCTTTATTCTTGTCACACAGGATCTCATGACGCACTTTTTTACCTGAAAGTGGACCTGGCCAACAAGGGGCAATCCATCTTCAGCTACGAGTGGTTGTCTGCATCTGGAACGGTGTCTGGCTGGCTTGCAATTAATCTGCAACTGTGTAACAGGTACGTGTTAATTCAGTTTTTACACATATATTGATTTTCTTTTTTGTTGTCACACAGGATCCCATCATGCACCTTTTTACCTGAAAGTGGATCCGGCCAACAAGGGGCTATCCATGTCCAGCTGTGAGAGGTTGCCTGCATCTGGAATGGTGTCTGACTGGCTTTCTTTTCATCTGCATCTGAGTTACAGGTAAGTGAACATTCAGTTTCTATACTTATATTGACTTTCTTTTTTGTCTTTCTTATTTTCAGGATGTCATGACCCACCTGACGCATCTTTTTACCTGAAAGTGGATCTTGCAATTAATCTGCAACTGTGTAAAAGGTACGTGTTAATTCAGTTTTTATACATATATTGATTTTCTTTTTTCTTGTCACACAGGATCCCATCACGCACCTTTTTACCTGAAAGTGGATCCGGCCAACAAGGGGCAATCCATCTTCAGCTATGAGTGGTTGTCTGCATCTAGAACGGTGTCTGGCTGGCTTGCAATTAATCTGCAACTGTCTAAAAGATTCGTGTTAATTCGTTTTTTATACATATTGATTTCTTTTTTCTGGATCAGTATCTGGCTGGCTTGAAATTAATCTGCAACTGTGTCGACATTCTTTTTTGTCTTTCTTATTTTCAGGATCTCATGACCCACCTGACGCATCTTTTTACCTGAAAGTGGACCTGGCCAACAAGGGGCAATCCATCTTCAGCTACGAGTGGTTGTCTGCATCTGGAACGGTGTCTGGCTGGCTTGCAAATGATCTGCAACTGTGTAACAGGTACTTGTTAATTCAGTTTTTATACATATATTGATTTTCTTTTTTTTTGTCACACAGGATCACATCATGCACCTTTTTACCTGAAAGTGGATCCGGTCAACAAGGGGCTATCCAAGTCCTGCTGTGAGAGGTTGCCTGCATCTGGAATGGTGTCTGACTGGCTTTCTTTTCATCTGCATCTGAGTTACAGGTAAGTGAACTTTCAGTTTCTATACTTATATTGACTTTCTTCTTTGTCTTTCTTATTTTCAGGATGTCATGACCCACCTGACGCATCTTTTAACCTGAAAGTGGATCTTGCAATTAATCTGCAACTGTCTAAAAGATACGTGTTAATTCGTTTTTTATACATATTGATTTCTTTTTTCTGGATCAGTGTCTCGCTGGCTTGCAATTAATCTGCAACTGTGTTGACATTCTTTTTTGTCTTTCTTATTTTCAGGATCTCATGACCCACCTGACTGACCTTTTGACCTGAAAGTGGATCTTGCAATTAATCTGCAACTGTGTAACAGGTACGTGTTAATTCGGTTTTTATACATATATTGATTTTCTTTTTTCTTGTCACACAGGATCTCATGATGCACCTTTTTACCTGAAAGTGGACCTGGCCAACAAGGGACAATCCATCTTCAGCTACCAGTGGTTGTCTGCATCTGGAACGGTGTCTGGCTGGCTTGCAATTGATCTGCAACTGTGTAACAGGTACGTGTTAATTCAGTTTTTATACATATATTGATTTTCTTTTTTCTTGTCACACAGGATCCCATCACGCACCTTTTTACCTGAAAGTGGATCCAGCCAACAAGGGGCAATCTATCTTCAGCTATGAGTGGTTGTCTGCATGCAGAACGGTGTCTGGCTGGCTTGCAATTAATCTGCAACTGTGTATCAGGTATGTGTTAATTCAGTTTTTATACATATATTGATTTTCTTTTTTTTGTCACACAGGATCCCATCATGCACCTTTTTACCTGAAAGTGGATCTGGCCAACAAGGGGCAATCCATCTTCAGCTCTGAATGGTTGTCTGCATCTGGAACGGCGTCTGGCTGGCTTGCAATTAATCTGCAACTGTGTAAAAGATACGTGTTAATTTGTTTTTTATACATATTGATTTCTGTTTTCTGGATCAGTGTCTGGCTGGCTTGCAATTAATCTGCAACTGTGTTGACATTCTTTTTTGTCTTTCTTATTTTCAGGATCTCATGACCCACCTGACTGACCTTTTGACCTGAAAGTGGATCTTGCAATTAATCTGCAACTGTGTAAAAGGTACGTGTTAATTTGGTTTTTATACATATATTGATTTTCTTTTTCCTTGTCACACAGGATCTCATGACGCACCTTTTTACCTGAAAGTGGATCTGGCCAACAAGGGGCAATCCATCTTCAGCTGCGAGTGGTTTACTGCATCTGGAAAGATGTCTGGCTGGCTTGCAATTAATCTGCAACTGTGTAACAGGTACGTGTTAATTCGGTTTTTATACATATATTGATTTTCTTTTTTTGTCACACAGGATCCCATCACGCACCGTTTTACCTGAAAGTGGATCTGGCCAACAAGGGGCAATCCGTCTTCAGCTCTGAATGGTTGTCTGCATCTGGAACGGTGTCTGGCTGGCTTGCAATTAGTCTGCAACTGTGTAAAAGATACGTGTAAATTCGTTTTTTATACATATTGATTTCTTTTTTCTGGATCAGTGTCTGGCTGGCTTGCAATTAATCTGCAACTGTGTTGACATTCTTTTTTGTCTTTCTTATTTTCAGGATCTCATGACCCACCTGACGCATCTTTTTACCTGAAAGTGGATCTTGCAATTAATCTGCAACTGTGTAACAGGTACGTGTTAATTCGGTTTTTATACATATATTGATTTTCTTTTTTCTTGTCACACAGGATCTCATGACGCACCTTTTTACCTGAAAGTGGACCGGGCAAACAAGGAGCAATCCATCTTCAGCTACGAGTGGTTGTCTGCATCTGGAACGGTGTCTGGCTGGCTTGCAATTGATCTTGAACTGTGTAACAGGTATGTGTTAATTCAGTTTTTATACATATATTGATTTTCTTTTTTTTTGTCACACAGGATCCCATCACGCACCTTTTTACCTGAAAGTGGATCCGGCCAACAAGGGGCTATCCATGTCCAGCTGTGAGAGGTTGCCTGCATCTGGAATGGTGTCTGACTGGCTTTCTTTTCATCTGCATCTGAGTTACAGGTAAGTGAACATTCAGTTTCTATGCTTATATTGACTTTCTTTTTTGTCTTTCTTATTTTCAGGATGTCATGACCCACCTGACGCATCTTTTTACCTGAAAGTGGATCTTGCAATTGATCTGCAACTGTGTAACAGGTACATGTTAATTCAGTTTTTATACATATATTGATTTTCTTTTTTCTTGTCACACAGGATCCCATCACGCACCTTTTTACCTGAAAGTGGATCGAGCCAACAAGGGGCAATCCATCTTCAGCTATGAGTGGTTGTCTGCATCCAGAACGGTGTCTGGCTGGCTTGCAATTAATCTGCAACTGTGTAACAGGTACGTGTTAATTCGGTTTCTATACATATATTGATTTTCTTTTTTTTGTCACACAGGATCCCATCACGCACCTTTTTACCTGAAAGTGGATCCAGCCAACAAGGGGCAATCCATCTTCAGCTCTGAATGGTTGTCTGCATCTGGAACGGCGTCTGGCTGGCTTGCAATTAATCTGCAACTGTGTAAAAGATACGTGTTAATTCGTTTTTTATACATATTGATTTCTTTTTTCTGGATCAATGTCTGGCTGGCTTGCAATTAATCTGCAACTGTGTTGACATTCTTTTTTGTCTTTCTTATTTTCAGGATCTCATGATCCACCTGACGCATCTTTTTACCTGAAAGTGGATTTTGCAATTAATCTGCAACTGTGAAACAGATACGTGTTAAATCGTTTTTTATACATATAATGATTTTCTTTATTCTTGTCACACAGGATCTCATGACGCACCTTTTTACCTGAAAGTGGACCTGGCCAACAAGGGGCAATCCATCTTCAGCTGCGAGTGGTTGTCTGCATCTGGAACGGCGTCTGGCTGGCTTGCAAATGATCTGCAACTGTGTTACAGGTACGTGTTAATTCAGTTTTTATATAATATTGATTTTCTTTTTTTTTGTCACACAGGATCCCATCACGCACCTTTTTACCTGAAAGTGGATCCGGCCGACAAGGGGCTATCCATGTCCAGCTGTGAGAGGTTGCCTGCATCTGGAATGGTGTCTGACTGGCTTTCTTTACATCTGCATCTGAGTTACAGGTAAGTGAACATTCAGTTTCTATACTTATATTGACTTTCTTTTTTGTCTTTCTTATTTTCTGGATGTCATGACCCACCTGACGCATCTTTTTACCTGAAAGTGGATCTTGCAATTAATCTGCAACTGTGTAACAGGTACGTGTTAATTCGGTTTTTATACATATTGATTTCTTTTTTCTGGATCAGTATCTAGCTGGATTGAAATTAATCTGCAACTGTGTTGACATTCTTTTTTTTCTTTATTATTTTTAGGATCTCATGACCCACCTGACGCATCTTTTTACCTGAAAGTGGATCTTTCAATTAATCTGCAACTGTGTAACAGGTACGTGTTAATTCGGTTTTTATACATATATTGATTTTCTTTTTTCTTGTCACACAGGATCCCATCACGCACCTTTTTACCTGAAAGTGGATCCAGCCAACAAGGGGCAATCTATCTTCAGCTATGAGTGGTTGTCTGCATCCAGAACGGTGTCTGGCTGGCTTGCAATTAATCTGCAACTGTGTAACAGGTACGTGTTAATTCGGTTTCTATACATATATTGATTTTCTTTTTTTTGTCACACAGGATCCCATCACGCACCTTTTTACCTGAAAGTGGACCTGGCCAACAAGGGGCAATCCATCGTCAGCTGCGAGTGGTTGTCTGCATCTGGAACGGTGTCTGGCTGGCTTGCAATTAATCTGCAACTGTCTAAAAGATACGTGTTAATTCGTTTTTTATACATATATTGATTTCTTTTTTCTGGATCAGTGTCTGGCTGGCTTGCAATTAATCTGCAACTGTGTTGACATTCTTTTTTGTCTTTCTTATTTTCAGGATCTCATGACCCACCTGATGCATCTTTTTACCTGAAAGTCGATCTTGCAATTAATCTGCAACTGTGTAACAGGTACGTGTTAAATCGTTTTTTATACATATAATGATTTTCTTTATTCTTGTCACACAGGATCTCATGACGCACTTTTTTACCTGAAAGTGGACCTGGCCAACAAGGGGCAATCCATCTTCAGCTACGAGTGGTTGTCTGCATCTGGAACGGTGTCTGGCTGGCTTGCAATTAATCTGCAACTGTGTAACAGGTACGTTTTAATTCAGTTTTTACACATATATTGATTTTCTTTTTTGTTGTCACACAGGATCCCATCATGCACCTTTTTACCTGAAAGTGGATCCGGCCAACAAGGGGCTATCCATGTCCAGCTGTGAGAGGTTGCCTGCATCTGGAATGGTGTCTGACTGGCTTTCTTTTCATCTGCATCTGAGTTACAGGTAAGTGAACATTCAGTTTCTATACTTATATTGACTTTCTTTTTTGTCTTTCTTATTTTCAGGATGTCATGACCCACCTGACGCATCTTTTTACCTGAAAGTGGATCTTGCAATTAATCTGCAACTGTGTAACAGGTACGTGTTAATTCGGTTTTTATACATATATTGATTTTCTTTTTTCTTGTCACACAGGATCTCATGACGCACCTTTTTACCTGAAAGTGGACCTGGACAACAAGGGGCAATCCATCTTCAGCTATGAGTGGTTGTCTGCATCTAGAATGGTGTATGGCTGGCTTGCAATTAATCTGCAACTATGTAACAGGTATGTGTTAATTCGGTTTTTATACATATATTGATTTTCTTTTTTTTGTCACACAGGATCCCATCACGCACCTTTTTACCTGAAAGTGGATCCAGCCAACAAGGGGCAATCCATCTTCAGCTCTGAATGGTTGTCTGCATCTGGAACGGTGTCTGGCTGGCTTGCAATTAATCTGCAACTGTGTAAAAGATACGTGTTAATTCGTTTTTTATACATATTGATTTCTTTTTTCTGGATCAGTATCTAGCTGGATTGAAATTAATCTGCAACTGTGTTGACATTCTTTTTTTTCTTTATTATTTTTAGGATCTCATGACCCACCTGACGCATCTTTTTACCTGAAAGTGGATCTTTCAATTAATCTGCAACTGTGTAACAGGTACGTGTTAATTCGGTTTTTATACATATATTGATTTTCTTTTTTCTTGTCACAGAGGATCTCATGACGCACCTTTTTACCTGAAAGTGGACCTGGCCAACAAGGGTAGCAATCCATCTTCAGCTACGAGTGGTTGTCTGCATCTGGAACGGTGTCTGGCTGGTTTGCAATTAATCTGCAACTGTGTAACAGGTACGTGTTAATTCGGTTTTTATACATATATTGATTTTCTTTTTTTTCTTGTCACACAGGATCTCATGACGCACCTTTTTACCTGAAAATGGATCCGGCCAACAAGGGGCAATCCATCTTCAGCTATGAGTGGTTGTCTGCATCTAGAACGGTGTCTGGCTGGCTTGCAATTAATCTGCAACTGTCTAAAAGATACGTGTTAATTCGTTTTTTATACATATTGATTTCTTTTTTCTGGATCAGTATCTGGCTGGCTTGAAATTAATCTGCAACTGTGTCGACATTCTTTTTTGTCTTTCTTATTTTCAGGATCTCATGATCCACCTGACGCATCTTTTTACCTGAAAGTGGATTTTGCAATTAATCTGCAACTGTGAAACAGATACGTGTTAAATCGTTTTTTATACATATAATGATTTTCTTTATTCTTGTCACACAGGATCTCATGACGCACCTTTTTACCTGAAAGTGGACCTGGCCAACAAGGGGCAATCCATCTTCAGCTGCGAGTGGTTGTCTGCATCTGGATCGGCGTCTGGCTGGCTTGCAAATGATCTGCAACTGTGTTACAGGTACGTGTTAATTCAGTTTTTATATAATATTGATTTTCTTTTTTTTTGTCACACAGGATCCCATCACGCACCTTTTTACCTGAAAGTGGATCCGGCCAACAAGGGGCTATCCATGTCCAGCTGTGAGAGGTTGCCTGCATCTGGAATGGTGTCTGACTGGCTTTCTTTACATCTGCATCTGAGTTACAGGTAAGTGAACATTCAGTTTCTATACTTATATTGACTTTCTTTTTTGTCTTTCTTATTTTCTGGATGTCATGACCCACCTGACGCATCTTTTTACCTGAAAGTGGATCTTGCAATTAATCTGCAACTGTGTAACAGGTACGTGTTAATTCGGTTTTTATACATATTGATTTCTTTTTTCTGGATCAGTATCTAGCTGGATTGAAATTAATCTGCAACTGTGTTGACATTCTTTTTTTTCTTTATTATTTTTAGGATCTCATGACCCACCTGAGGCATCTTTTTACCTGAAAGTGGATCTTTCAATTAATCTGCAACTGTGTAACAGGTACGTGTTAATTCGGTTTTTATACATATATTGATTTTCTTTTTTCTTGTCACAGAAGATCTCATGACGCACCTTTTTACCTGAAAGTGGACCTGGCCAACAAGGGGCAATCCATCTTCAGCTGCGAATGGTTGTCTGCATCTGGAACGGTGTCTGGCTGGCTTGCAATTAATCTGCAACTGTCTAAAAGATACGTGTTAATTCGTTTTTTATACATATATTGATTTCTTTTTTCTGGATCAGTGTCTGGCTGGCTTGCAATTTATCTGCAACTGTGTTGACATTCTTTTTTGTCTTTCTTATTTTCAGGATCTCATGACCCACCTGATGCATCTTTTTACCTGAAAGTGGATCTTGCAATTAATCTGCAACTGTGTAACAGGTACGTGTTAAATCGTTTTTTATACATATAATGATTTTCTTTATTCTTGTCACACAGGATCTCATGACGCACTTTTTTACCTGAAAGTGGACCTGGCCAACAAGGGGCAATCCATCTTCAGCTACGAGTGCTTGTCTGCATCTGAAACGGTGTCTGGCTGGCTTGCAAATGATCTGCAACTGTGTAACAGGTACGTGTTAATTCAGTTTTTACACATATATTGATTTTCTTTTTTTTTGTCACACAGGATCCCATCATGCACCTTTTTACCTGAAAGTGGATCCGGCCAAAAAGGGGCTATCCATGTCCAGCTGTGAGAGGTTGCCTGCATCTGGAATGGTGTCTGACTGGCTTTCTTTTCATCTGCATCTGAGTTACAGGTAAGTGAACATTCAGTTTCTATACTTATATTGACTTTCTTTTTTGTCTTTCTTATTTTCAGGATGTCATGACCCACCTGACGCATCTTTTTACCTGAAAGTGGATCTTGCAATTAATCTGCAACTGTGTAACAGGTACGTGTTAATTCGGTTTTTATACATATATTGATTTCTTTTTTCTGGATCAGTGTCTGGCTGGCTTGCAATTTATCTGCAACTGTGTTGACATTCTTTTTTGTCTTTCTTATTTTCAGGATCTCATGACCCACCTGATGCATCTTTTTACCTGAAAGTGGATCTTGCAATTAATCTGCAACTGTGTAACAGGTACGTGTTAAATCGTTTTTTATACATATAATGATTTTCTTTATTCTTGTCACACAGGATCTCATGACGCACTTTTTTACCTGAAAGTGGACCTGGCCAACAAAGGGCAATCCATCTTCAGCTACGAGTGCTTGTCTGCATCTGAAACGGTGTCTGGCTGGCTTGCAAATGATCTGCAACTGTGTAACAGGTACGTGTTAATTCAGTTTTTACACATATATTGATTTTCTTTTTTTTTGTCACACAGGATCCCATCATGCACCTTTTTACCTGAAAGTGGATCCGGCCAAAAAGGGGCTATCCATGTCCAGCTGTGAGAGGTTGCCTGCATCTGGAATGGTGTCTGACTGGCTTTCTTTTCATCTGCATCTGAGTTACAGGTAACTGAACATTCAGTTTCTATACTTATATTGACTTTCTTTTTTGTCTTTCTTATTTTCAGGATGTCATGACCCACCTGACGCATCTTTTTACCTGAAAGTGGATCTTGCAATTAATCTGCAACTGTGTAACAGGTACGTGTTAATTCGGTTTTTATACATATATTGATTTTCTTTTTTCTTCTCACACAGGATCTCATGACGCACCTTTTTACCTGAAAGTGGACCTGGCCAACAAGGGGCAATCCATCTTCAGCTATGAGTGGTTGTCTGCATCTAGAATGGTGTATGGCTGGCTTGCAATTAATCTGCAACTATGTAACAGGTATGTGTTAATTCGGTTTTTATACATATATTGATTTTCTTTTTTTTGTCACACAGGATCCCATCACGCACCTTTTTACCTGAAAGTGGATCCAGCCAACAAGGGGCAATCCATCTTCTGCTCTGAATGGTTGTCTGCATCTGGAACGGTGTCTGGCTGGCTTGCAATTAATCTGCAACTGTGTAAAAGATACGTGTTAATTCGTTTTTTATACATATTGATTTCTTTTTTCTGGATCAGTATCTAGCTAGATTGAAATTAATCTGCAACTGTGTTGACATTCTTTTTTTTCTTTATTATTTTTAGGATCTCAATACCCACCTGACGCATCTTTTTACCTGAAAGTGGACCTGGCCAACAAGGGGCAATCCATCTTCAGCTACGAGTGGTTGTCTGCATCTGGAACGGTGTCTGGCTGGCTTGCAAAAGATCTGCAACTGTGTAACAGGTACGTGTTAATTCAGTTTTTATACATATATTGATTTCTTTTTTTTTGTCACACAGGATCACATCATGCACCTTTTTACCTGAAAGTGGATCCGGTCAACAAGGGGCTATCCATGTCCTGCTGTGAGAGGTTGCCTGCATCTGGAATGGTGTCTGACTGGCTTTCTTTTCATCTGCATCTGAGTTACAGGTAAGTGAACATTCAGTTTCTATACTTATATTGACTTTCTTCTTTGTCTTTCTTATTTTCAGGATGTCATGACCCACCTGACGCATCTTTTAACCTGAAAGTGGATCTTGCAATTAATCTGCAACTGTGTAACAGGTACTTGTTAATTCGGTTTTTATACATATTTTGATTTTATTTTTTTTGTCACACAGGATCCCATCACGCACCTTTTTACCTGAAAGTGGACCGGGCAAACAAGGAGCAATTCGTCTTCAGCTACGAGTGGTTGTCTGCATCTGGAACGGTGTCTGGCTGGCTTGCAATTAATCTGCAACTGTGTAACAGGTATGTGTTAATTCAGTTTTTATACATATATTGATTTTCTTTTTTTTTGTCACACAGGATCCCATCACGCACCTTTTTACCTGAAAGTGGACCGGGCAAACAAGGAGCAATTCGTCTTCAGCTACGAGTGGTTGTCTGCATCTGGAACGGTGTCTGGCTGGCTTGCAATTAATCTGCAACTGTGTAACAGGTACGTGTTAATTCGGTTTCTATACATATATTGATTTTCTTTTTTTTGTCACACAGGATCCCATCACGCACCTTTTTACCTGAAAGTGGACCTGGCCAACAAGGGGCAATCCATCGTCAGCTGCGAGTGGTTGTCTGCATCTGGAACGGTGTCTGGCTGGCTTGTAATTAATCTGCAACTGTCTAAAAGATACGTGTTAATTCGTTTTTTATACATATATTGATTTCTTTTTTCTGGATCAGTGTCTGGCTGGCTTGCAATTAATCTGCAACTGTGTTGACATTCTTTTTTGTCTTTCTTATTTTCAGGATCTCATGACCCACCTGATGCATCTTTTTACCTGAAAGTCGATCTTGCAATTAATCTGCAACTGTGTAACAGGTACGTGTTAAATCGTTTTTTATACATATAATGATTTTCTTTATTCTTGTCACACAGGATCTCATGACGCACTTTTTTACCTGAAAGTGGACCTGGCCAACAAGGGGCAATCCATCTTCAGCTACGAGTGGTTGTCTGCATCTGGAACGGTGTCTGGCTGGCTTGCAATTAATCTGCAACTGTGTAACAGGTACGTGTTAATTCAGTTTTTACACATATATTGATTTTCTTTTTTGTTGTCACACAGGATCCCATCATGCACCTTTTTACCTGAAAGTGGATCCGGCCAACAAGGGGCTATCCATGTCCAGCTGTGAGAGGTTGCCTGCATCTGGAATGGTGTCTGACTGGCTTTCTTTTCATCTGCATCTGAGTTACAGGTAAGTGAACATTCAGTTTCTATACTTATATTGACTTTCTTTTTTGTCTTTCTTATTTTCAGGATGTCATGACCCACCTGACGCATCTTTTTACCTGAAAGTGGATCTTGCAATTAATCTGCAACTGTGTAACAGGTACGTGTTAATTCGGTTTTTATACATATATTGATTTTCTTTTTTCTTCTCACACAGGATCTCATGACGCACCTTTTTACCTGAAAGTGGACCTGGCCAACAAGGGGCAATCCATCTTCAGCTATGAGTGGTTGTCTGCATCTAGAATGGTGTATGGCTGGCTTGCAATTAATCTGCAACTATGTAACAGGTATGTGTTAATTCGGTTTTTATACATATATTGATTTTCTTTTTTTTGTCACACAGGATCCCATCACGCACCTTTTTACCTGAAAGTGGATCCAGCCAACAAGGGGCAATCCATCTTCTGCTCTGAATGGTTGTCTGCATCTGGAACGGTGTCTGGCTGGCTTGCAATTAATCTGCAACTGTGTAAAAGATACGTGTTAATTCGTTTTTTATACATATTGATTTCTTTTTTCTGGATCAGTATCTAGCTAGATTGAAATTAATCTGCAACTGTGTTGACATTCTTTTTTTTCTTTATTATTTTTAGGATCTCAATACCCACCTGACGCATCTTTTTACCTGAAAGTGGACCTGGCCAACAAGGGGCAATCCATCTTCAGCTACGAGTGGTTGTCTGCATCTGGAACGGTGTCTGGCTGGCTTGCAAAAGATCTGCAACTGTGTAACAGGTACGTGTTAATTCAGTTTTTATACATATATTGATTTCTTTTTTTTTGTCACACAGGATCACATCATGCACCTTTTTACCTGAAAGTGGATCCGGTCAACAAGGGGCTATCCATGTCCTGCTGTGAGAGGTTGCCTGCATCTGGAATGGTGTCTGACTGGCTTTCTTTTCATCTGCATCTGAGTTACAGGTAAGTGAACATTCAGTTTCTATACTTATATTGACTTTCTTCTTTGTCTTTCTTATTTTCAGGATGTCATGACCCACCTGACGCATCTTTTAACCTGAAAGTGGATCTTGCAATTAATCTGCAACTGTGTAACAGGTACTTGTTAATTCGGTTTTTATACATATATTGATTTTATTTTTTTTGTCACACAGGATCCCATCACGCACCTTTTTACCTGAAAGTGGACCGGGCAAACAAGGAGCAATTCGTCTTCAGCTACGAGTGGTTGTCTGCATCTGGAACGGTGTCTGGCTGGCTTGCAATTAATCTGCAACTGTGTAACAGGTATGTGTTAATTCAGTTTTTATACATATATTGATTTTCTTTTTTTTTGTCACACAGGATCCCATCACGCACCTTTTTACCTGAAAGTGGACCGGGCAAACAAGGAGCAATTCGTCTTCAGCTACGAGTGGTTGTCTGCATCTGGAACGGTGTCTGGCTGGCTTGCAATTAATCTGCAACTGTGTAACAGGTACGTGTTAATTCGGTTTCTATACATATATTGATTTTCTTTTTTTTGTCACACAGGATCCCATCACGCACCTTTTTACCTGAAAGTGGACCTGGCCAACAAGGGGCAATCCATCGTCAGCTGCGAGTGGTTGTCTGCATCTGGAACGGTGTCTGGCTGGCTTGCAATTAATCTGCAACTGTCTAAAAGATACGTGTTAATTCGTTTTTTATACATATATTGATTTCTTTTTTCTGGATCAGTGTCTGGCTGGCTTGCAATTAATCTGCAACTGTGTTGACATTCTTTTTTGTCTTTCTTATTTTCAGGATCTCATGACCCACCTGATGCATCTTTTTACCTGAAAGTCGATCTTGCAATTAATCTGCAACTGTGTAACAGGTACGTGTTAAATCGTTTTTTATACATATAATGATTTTCTTTATTCTTGTCACAAAGGATCTCATGACGCACTTTTTTACCTGAAAGTGGACCTGGCCAACAAGGGGCAATCCATCTTCAGCTACGAGTGGTTGTCTGCATCTGGAACGGTGTCTGGCTGGCTTGCAATTAATCTGCAACTGTGTAACAGGTACGTGTTAATTCAGTTTTTACACATATATTGATTTTCTTTTTTGTTGTCACACAGGATCCCATCATGCACCTTTTTACCTGAAAGTGGATCCGGCCAACAAGGGGCTATCCATGTCCAGCTGTGAGAGGTTGCCTGCATCTGGAATGGTGTCTGACTGGCTTTCTTTTCATCTGCATCTGAGTTACAGGTAAGTGAACATTCAGTTTCTATACTTATATTGACTTTCTTTTTTGTCTTTCTTATTTTCAGGATGTCATGACCCACCTGACGCATCTTTTTACCTGAAAGTGGATCTTGCAATTAATCTGCAACTGTGTAAAAGGTACGTGTTAATTCAGTTTTTATACATATATTGATTTTCTTTTTTCTTGTCACACAGGATCCCATCACGCACCTTTTTACCTGAAAGTGGATCCAGCCAACAAGGGGCAATCCATCTTCAGCTATGAGTGGTTGTCTGCATGCAGAACGGTGTCTGGCTGGCTTGCAATTAATCTGCAACTGTGTAACAGGTATGTGTTAATTCGGTTTTTATACATATATTGATTTTCTTTTTTTTGTCACACAGGATCCCATCATGCACCTTTTTACCTGAAAGTGGATCTGGCCAACAAGGGGCAATCCATCTTCAGCTCTGAATGGTTGTCTGCATCTGGAACGGCGTCTGGCTGGCTTGCAATTAATCTGCAACTGTGTAAAAGATACGTGTTAATTCGTTTTTATACATATTGATTTCTTTTTTCTGGATCAGTGTCTGGCTGGCTTGCAATTAATATGCAACTGTGTTGACATTCTTTTTTGTCTTTCTTATTTTCAGGATCTCATGACCCACCTGACTGACCTTTTGACCTGAACATGGATCTTGCAATTAATCTGCAACTGTGTAAAAGGTACGTGTTAATTTGGTTTTTATACATATATTGATTTTCTTTTTTCTTGTCACACAGGATCTCATGACGCACCTTTTTACCTGAAAGTGGATCTGGCCAACAAGGGGCAATCCATCTTCAGCAGCGAG
The DNA here is from genome assembly GCF_030463535.1 of Salminus brasiliensis. NCBI lineage: Eukaryota > Metazoa > Chordata > Actinopteri > Characiformes > Bryconidae > Salminus > Salminus brasiliensis. The sequence goes on from NC_132900.1 coordinate 17,331,322, forward strand.
TGGTTTTCTGCATCTGGAAAGGTGTCTGGCTGGCTTGCAATTAATCTGCAACTGTGTAACAGGTACGTGTTAATTCGGTTTTTATACATATATTGATTTTCTTTTTTTGTCACACAGGATCCCATCACGCACCGTTTTACCTGAAAGTGGATCTGGCCAACAAGGGGCAATCCGTCTTCAGCTCTGAATGGTTGTCTGCATCTGGAACGGTGTCTGGCTGGCTTGCAATTAATCTGCAACTGTGTAAAAGATACGTGTTAATTCGTTTTTTATACATATTGATTCATTTTTTCTGGATCAGTATCTAGCTGGATTGAAATTAATCTGCAACAGTGTTGACATTCTTTTTTTTTCTTTATTATTTTTAGGATCTCATGACCCACCTGACGCATCTTTTTACCTGAAAGTGGATCTTTCAATTAATCTGCAACTGTGTAACAGGTACGTGTTAATTCGGTTTTTATACATATATTGATTTTCTTTTTTCTTGTCACAGAGGATCTCATGACGCACCTTTTTACCTGAAAGTGGACCTGGCCAACAAGGGGCAATCCATCTTCAGCTACGAGTGGTTGTCGGCATCTGGAACGGTGTCTGGCTGGTTTGCAATTAATCTGCAACTGTGTAACAGGTACGTGTTAATTCGGTTTTTATACATATATTGATTTTCTTTTTTCTTGTCACACAGGATCTCATGATGCACCTTTTTACCTGAACGTGGACCTGGCCAACAAGGGACAATCCATCTTCAGCTACGAGTGGTTGTCTGCATCTGGAACGGTGTCTGGCTGGCTTGCAATTGATCTGCAACTGTGTAACAGGTACGTGTTAATTCAGTTTTTATACATATATTGATTTTCTTTTTTCTTGTCACACAGGATCCCATCACGCACCTTTTTACCTGAAAGTGGATCCAGCCAACAAGGGGCAATCCATCTTCAGCTCTGAATGGTTGTCTGCATCTGGAACGGTGTCTGGCTGGATTGCTATTAATCTGCAACTGTCTAAAAGATACGTGTTAATTCGTTTTTTATACATTTTGATTTCTTTTTTCTGGATCAGTGTCTGGCTGGCTTGCAATTAATCTGCAACTGTTTTGACTTTATTTTTTGTCTTTCTTATTTTCAGGATCTCAGGACCCACCTGATTGACCTTTTTACCTGAAAGTGGATCTTGCAATTAATCTGCAACTGTGTAACAGGTACGTGTTAATTCGGTTTTTATACATATATTGATTTTCTTTTTTTTCTTGTCACACAGGATCTCATGACGCACCTTTTTACCTGAAAATGGATCCGGCCAACAAGGGGCAATCCATCTTCAGCTATGAGTGGTTGTCTGCATCTAGAACGGTGTCTGGCTGGCTTGCAATTAATCTGCAACTGTCTAAAAGATACGTGTTAATTCGTTTTTTATACATATTGATTTCTTTTTTCTGGATCAGTATCTGGCTGGCTTGAAATTAATCTGCAACTGTGTCGACATTCTTTTTTGTCTTTCTTATTTTCAGGATCTCATGATCCACCTGACGCATCTTTTTACCTGAAAGTGGATTTTGCAATTAATCTGCAACTGTGAAACAGATACGTGTTAAATCGTTTTTTATACATATAATGATTTTCTTTATTCTTGTCACACAGGATCTCATGACGCACCTTTTTACCTGAAAGTGGACCTGGCCAACAAGGGGCAATCCATCTTCAGCTGCGAGTGGTTGTCTGCATCTGGAACGGCGTCTGGCTGGCTTGCAAATGATCTGCAACTGTGTTACAGGTACGTGTTAATTCAGTTTTTATATAATATTGATTTTCTTTTTTTTTGTCACACAGGATCCCATCACGCACCTTTTTACCTGAAAGTGGATCCGGCCAACAAGGGGCTATCCATGTCCAGCTGTGAGAGGTTGCCTGCATCTGGAATGGTGTCTGACTGGCTTTCTTTACATCTGCATCTGAGTTACAGGTAAGTGAACATTCAGTTTCTATACTTATATTGACTTACTTTTTTGTCTTTCTTATTTTCTGGATGTCATGACCCACCTGACGCATCTTTTTACCTGAAAGTGGATCTTGCAATTAATCTGCAACTGTGTAACAGGTACGTGTTAATTCGGTTTTTATACATATTGATTTCTTTTTTCTGGATCAGTATCTAGCTGGATTGAAATTAATCTGCAACTGTGTTGACATTCTTTTTTTTCTTTATTATTTTTAGGATCTCATGACCCACCTGACGCATCTTTTTACCTGAAAGTGGATCTTTCAATTAATCTGCAACTGTGTAACAGGTACGTGTTAATTCGGTTTTTATACATATATTGATTTTCTTTTTTCTTGTCACAGAAGATCTCATGACGCACCTTTTTACCTGAAAGTGGACCTGGCCAACAAGGGGCAATCCATCTTCAGCTGCGAATGGTTGTCTGCATCTGGAACGGTGTCTGGCTGGCTTGCAATTAATCTGCAACTGTCTAAAAGATACGTGTTAATTCGATTTTTATACATATATTGATTTCTTTTTTCTGGATCAGTGTCTGGCTGGCTTGCAATTTATCTGCAACTGTGTTGACATTCTTTTTTGTCTTTCTTATTTTCAGGATCTCATGACCCACCTGATGCATCTTTTTACCTGAAAGTGGATCTTGCAATTAATCTGCAACTGTGTAACAGGTACGTGTTAAATCGTTTTTTATACATATAATGATTTTCTTTATTCTTGTCACACAGGATCTCATGACGCACTTTTTTACCTGAAAGTGGACCTGGCCAACAAGGGGCAATCCATCTTCAGCTACGAGTGCTTGTCTGCATCTGAAACGGTGTCTGGCTGGCTTGCAAATGATCTGCAACTGTGTAACAGGTACGTGTTAATTCAGTTTTTACACATATATTGATTTTCTTTTTTTTTGTCACACAGGATCCCATCATGCACCTTTTTACCTGAAAGTGGATCCGGCCAAAAAGGGGCTATCCATGTCCAGCTGTGAGAGGTTGCCTGCATCTGGAATGGTGTCTGACTGGCTTTCTTTTCATCTGCATCTGAGTTACAGGTAAGTGAACATTCAGTTTCTATACTTATATTGACTTTCTTTTTTGTCTTTCTTATTTTCAGGATGTCATGACCCACCTGACGCATCTTTTTACCTGAAAGTGGATCTTGCAATTAATCTGCAACTGTGTAACAGGTACGTGTTAATTCGGTTTTTATACATATATTGATTTTCTTTTTTCTTCTCACACAGGATCTCATGACGCACCTTTTTACCTGAAAGTGGACCTGGCCAACAAGGGGCAATCCATCTTCAGCTATGAGTGGTTGTCTGCATCTAGAATGGTGTATGGCTGGCTTGCAATTAATCTGCAACTATGTAACAGGTATGTGTTAATTCGGTTTTTATACATATATTGATTTTCTTTTTTTTGTCACACAGGATCCCATCACGCACCTTTTTACCTGAAAGTGGATCCAGCCAACAAGGGGCAATCCATCTTCTGCTCTGAATGGTTGTCTGCATCTGGAACGGTGTCTGGCTGGCTTGCAATTAATCTGCAACTGTGTAAAAGATACGTGTTAATTCGTTTTTTATACATATTGATTTCTTTTTTCTGGATCAGTATCTAGCTAGATTGAAATTAATCTGCAACTGTGTTGACATTCTTTTTTTTCTTTATTATTTTTAGGATCTCAATACCCACCTGACGCATCTTTTTACCTGAAAGTGGACCTGGCCAACAAGGGGCAATCCATCTTCAGCTACGAGTGGTTGTCTGCATCTGGAACGGTGTCTGGCTGGCTTGCAAAAGATCTGCAACTGTGTAACAGGTACGTGTTAATTCAGTTTTTATAAAAATATTGATTTCTTTTTTTTTGTCACACAGGATCACATCATGCACCTTTTTACCTGAAAGTGGATCCGGTCAACAAGGGGCTATCCATGTCCTGCTGTGAGAGGTTGCCTGCATCTGGAATGGTGTCTGACTGGCTTTCTTTTCATCTGCATCTGAGTTACAGGTAAGTGAACATTCAGTTTCTATACTTATATTGACTTTCTTCTTTGTCTTTCTTATTTTCAGGATGTCATGACCCACCTGACGCATCTTTTAACCTGAAAGTGGATCTTGCAATTAATCTGCAACTGTGTAACAGGTACTTGTTAATTCGGTTTTTATACATATATTGATTTTATTTTTTTTGTCACACAGGATCCCATCACGCACCTTTTTACCTGAAAGTGGACCGGGCAAACAAGGAGCAATTCGTCTTCACCTACGAGTGGTTGTCTGCATCTGGAACGGTGTCTGGCTGGCTTGCAATTAATCTGCAACTGTGTAACAGGTATGTGTTAATTCAGTTTTTATACATATATTGATTTTCTTTTTTTTTGTCACACAGGATCCCATCACGCACCTTTTTACCTGAAAGTGGATCCGGCCAACAAGGGGCTATCCATGTCCAGCTGTGAGAGGTTGCCTGCATCTGGAATGGTGTCTGACTGGCTTTCTTTTCATCTGCATCTGAGTTACAGGTAAGTGAACATTCAGTTTCTATGCTTATATTGACTTTCTTTTTTGTCTTTCTTATTTTCAGGATGTCATGACCCACCTGACGCATCTTTTTACCTGAAAGTGGATCTTGCAATTGATCTGCAACTGTGTAACAGGTACATGTTAATTCAGTTTTTATACATATATTGATTTTCTTTTTTCTTGTCACACAGGATCCCATCACGCACCTTTTTACCTGAAAGTGGATCCAGCCAACAAGGGGCAATCCATCTTCAGCTATGAGTGGTTGTCTGCATCCAGAACGGTGTCTGGCTGTCTTGCAATTAATCTGCAACTGTGTAACAGGTACGTGTTAATTCGGTTTCTATACATATATTGATTTTCTTTTTTTGTCACACAGGATCCCATCACGCACCTTTTTACCTGAAAGTGGATCCAGCCAACAAGGGGCAATCCATCTTCAGCTATGAGTGGTTGTCTGCATCCAGAACGGTGTCTGGCTGGCTTGCAATTAATCTGCAACTGTGTAACAGGGACGTGTTAATTCGGTTTCTATACATATATTGATTTTCTTTTTTTGTCACACAGGATCCCATCACGCACCTTTTTACCTGAAAGTGGATCCAGCCAACAATGGGCAATCCATCTTCAGCTCTGAATGGTTGTCTGCATCTGGAACGGCGTCTGGCTGGCTTGCAATTAATCTGCAACTGTGTAAAAGATACGTGTTAATTCGTTTTTTATACATATTGATTTCTTTTTTCTGGATCAGTGTCTGGCTGGCTTGCAATTAATCTGCAACTGTGTTGACATTCTTTTTTGTCTTTCTTATTTTCAGGATGTCATGACCCACCTGACGCATCTTTTTACCTGAAAGTGGATCTTTCAATTAATCTGCAACTGTGTAACAGGTATGTGTTAATTCGGTTTTTATACATATATTGATTTTCTTTTTTCTTGTCACAGAGGATCTCATGACGCACCTTTTTACCTGAAAGTGGACCTGGCCAACAAGGGGCAATCCATCTTCAGCTGCGAGTGGTTGTCTGCATCTGGAACGGTGTCTGGCTGGCTTGCAATTAATCTGCAACTGTCTAAAAGATACGTGTTAATTCGTTTTTTATACATATATTGATTTCTTTTTTCTGGATCAGTGTCTGGCTGGCTTGCAATTAATCTGCAACTGTGTTGACATTCTTTTTTGTCTTTCTTATTTTCAGGATCTCATGACCCACCTGATGCATCTTTTTACCTGAAAGTCGATCTTGCAATTAATCTGCAACTGTGTAACAGGTACGTGTTAAATCGTTTTTTATACATATAATGATTTTCTTTATTCTTGTCACACAGGATCTCATGACGCACTTTTTTACCTGAAAGTGGACCTGGCCAACAAGGGGCAATCCATCTTCAGCTACGAGTGGTTGTCTGCATCTGGAACGGTGTCTGGCTGGCTTGCAATTAATCTGCAACTGTGGAACAGGTACGTGTTAATTCAGTTTTTACACATATATTGATTTTCTTTTTTGTTGTCACACAGGATCCCATCATGCACCTTTTTACCTGAAAGTGGATCCGGCCAACAAGGGGCTATCCATGTCCAGCTGTGAGAGGTTGCCTGCATCTGGAATGGTGTCTGACTGGCTTTCTTTTCATCTGCATCTGAGTTACAGGTAAGTGAACATTCAGTTTCTATACTTATATTGACTTTCTTTTTTGTCTTTCTTATTTTCAGGATGTCATGACCCACCTGACGCATCTTTTTACCTGAAAGTGGATCTTGCAATTAATCTGCAACTGTGTAACAGGTACGTGTTAATTCGGTTTTTATACATATATTGATTTTCTTTTTTCTTGTCACACAGGATCTCATGACGCACCTTTTTACCTGAAAGTGGACCTTGACAACAAGGGGCAATCCATCTTCAGCTATGAGTGGTTGTCTGCATCTAGAATGGTGTATGGCTGGCTTGCAATTAATCTGCAACTATGTAACAGGTATGTGTTAATTCGGTTTTTATACATATATTGATTTTCTTTTTTTTGTCACACAGGATCCCATCACGCACCTTTTTACCTGAAAGTGGATCCAGCCAACAAGGGGCAATCCATCTTCAGCTATGAGTGGTTGTCTGCATCCAGAACGGTGTCTGGCTGGCTTGCAATTAATCTGCAACTGTGTAACAGGGACGTGTTAATTCGGTTTCTATACATATATTGATTTTCTTTTTTTGTCACACAGGATCCCATCACGCACCTTTTTACCTGAAAGTGGATCCAGCCAACAATGGGCAATCCATCTTCAGCTCTGAATGGTTGTCTGCATCTGGAACGGCGTCTGGCTGGCTTGCAATTAATCTGCAACTGTGTAAAAGATACGTGTTAATTCGTTTTTTATACATATTGATTTCTTTTTTCTGGATCAGTGTCTGGCTGGCTTGCAATTAATCTGCAACTGTGTTGACATTCTTTTTTGTCTTTCTTATTTTCAGGATGTCATGACCCACCTGACGCATCTTTTTACCTGAAAGTGGATCTTTCAATTAATCTGCAACTGTGTAACAGGTACGTGTTAATTCGGTTTTTATACATATATTGATTTTCTTTTTTCTTGTCACAGAGGATCTCATGACGCACCTTTTTACCTGAAAGTGGACCTGGCCAACAAGGGGCAATCCATCTTCAGCTGCGAGTGGTTGTCTGCATCTGGAACGGTGTCTGGCTGGCTTGCAATTAATCTGCAACTGTCTAAAAGATACGTGTTAATTCGTTTTTTATACATATATTGATTTCTTTTTTCTGGATCAGTGTCTGGCTGGCTTGCAATTAATCTGCAACTGTGTTGACATTCTTTTTTGTCTTTCTTATTTTCAGGATCTCATGACCCACCTGATGCATCTTTTTACCTGAAAGTCGATCTTGCAATTAATCTGCAACTGTGTAACAGGTACGTGTTAAATCGTTTTTTATACATATAATGATTTTCTTTATTCTTGTCACACAGGATCTCATGACGCACTTTTTTACCTGAAAGTGGACCTGGCCAACAAGGGGCAATCCATCTTCAGCTACGAGTGGTTGTCTGCATCTGGAACGGTGTCTGGCTGGCTTGCAATTAATCTGCAACTGTGGAACAGGTACGTGTTAATTCAGTTTTTACACATATATTGATTTTCTTTTTTGTTGTCACACAGGATCCCATCATGCACCTTTTTACCTGAAAGTGGATCCGGCCAACAAGGGGCTATCCATGTCCAGCTGTGAGAGGTTGCCTGCATCTGGAATGGTGTCTGACTGGCTTTCTTTTCATCTGCATCTGAGTTACAGGTAAGTGAACATTCAGTTTCTATACTTATATTGACTTTCTTTTTTGTCTTTCTTATTTTCAGGATGTCATGACCCACCTGACGCATCTTTTTACCTGAAAGTGGATCTTGCAATTAATCTGCAACTGTGTAACAGGTACGTGTTAATTCGGTTTTTATACATATATTGATTTTCTTTTTTCTTGTCACACAGGATCTCATGACGCACCTTTTTACCTGAAAGTGGACCTTGACAACAAGGGGCAATCCATCTTCAGCTATGAGTGGTTGTCTGCATCTAGAATGGTGTATGGCTGGCTTGCAATTAATCTGCAACTATGTAACAGGTATGTGTTAATTCGGTTTTTATACATATATTGATTTTCTTTTTTTTGTCACACAGGATCCCATCACGCACCTTTTTACCTGAAAGTGGATCCAGCCAACAAGGGGCAATCCATCTTCAGCTATGAGTGGTTGTCTGCATCCAGAACGGTGTCTGGCTGGCTTGCAATTAATCTGCAACTGTGTAACAGGGACGTGTTAATTCGGTTTCTATACATATATTGATTTTCTTTTTTTGTCACACAGGATCCCATCACGCACCTTTTTACCTGAAAGTGGATCCAGCCAACAATGGGCAATCCATCTTCAGCTCTGAATGGTTGTCTGCATCTGGAACGGCGTCTGGCTGGCTTGCAATTAATCTGCAACTGTGTAAAAGATACGTGTTAATTCGTTTTTTATACATATTGATTTCTTTTTTCTGGATCAGTGTCTGGCTGGCTTGCAATTAATCTGCAACTGTGTTGACATTCTTTTTTGTCTTTCTTATTTTCAGGATGTCATGACCCACCTGACGCATCTTTTTACCTGAAAGTGGATCTTTCAATTAATCTGCAACTGTGTAACAGGTACGTGTTAATTCGGTTTTTATACATATATTGATTTTCTTTTTTCTTGTCACAGAGGATCTCATGACGCACCTTTTTACCTGAAAGTGGACCTGGCCAACAAGGGGCAATCCATCTTCAGCTGCGAGTGGTTGTCTGCATCTGGAACGGTGTCTGGCTGGCTTGCAATTAATCTGCAACTGTCTAAAAGATACGTGTTAATTCGTTTTTTATACATATATTGATTTCTTTTTTCTGGATCAGTGTCTGGCTGGCTTGCAATTAATCTGCAACTGTGTTGACATTCTTTTTTGTCTTTCTTATTTTCAGGATCTCATGACCCACCTGATGCATCTTTTTACCTGAAAGTCGATCTTGCAATTAATCTGCAACTGTGTAACAGGTACGTGTTAAATCGTTTTTTATACATATAATGATTTTCTTTATTCTTGTCACACAGGATCTCATGACGCACTTTTTTACCTGAAAGTGGACCTGGCCAACAAGGGGCAATCCATCTTCAGCTACGAGTGGTTGTCTGCATCTGGAACGGTGTCTGGCTGGCTTGCAATTAATCTGCAACTGTGGAACAGGTACGTGTTAATTCAGTTTTTACACATATATTGATTTTCTTTTTTGTTGTCACACAGGATCCCATCATGCACCTTTTTACCTGAAAGTGGATCCGGCCAACAAGGGGCTATCCATGTCCAGCTGTGAGAGGTTGCCTGCATCTGGAATGGTGTCTGACTGGCTTTCTTTTCATCTGCATCTGAGTTACAGGTAAGTGAACATTCAGTTTCTATACTTATATTGACTTTCTTTTTTGTCTTTCTTATTTTCAGGATGTCATGACCCACCTGACGCATCTTTTTACCTGAAAGTGGATCTTGCAATTAATCTGCAACTGTGTAACAGGTACGTGTTAATTCGGTTTTTATACATATATTGATTTTCTTTTTTCTTGTCACACAGGATCTCATGACGCACCTTTTTACCTGAAAGTGGACCTGGACAACAAGGGGCAATCCATCTTCAGCTATGAGTGGTTGTCTGCATCTAGAATGGTGTATGGCTGGCTTGCAATTAATCTGCAACTATGTAACAGGTATGTGTTAATTCGGTTTTTATACATATATTGATTTTCTTTTTTTTGTCACACAGGATCCCATCACGCACCTTTTTACCTGAAAGTGGATCCAGCCAACAAGGGGCAATCCATCTTCAGCTCTGAATGGTTGTCTGCATCTGGAACTTTGTCTGGCTGGCTTGCAATTAATCTGCAACTGTGTAAAAGATACGTGTTAATTCGTTTTTTATACATATTGATTTCTTTTTTCTGGATCAGTATCTAGCTGGATTGAAATTAATCTGCAACTGTGTTGACATTCTTTTTTTTCTTTATTATTTTTAGGATCTCATGACCCACCTGACGCATCTTTTTACCTGAAAGTGGATCTTTCAATTAATCTGCAACTGTGTAACAGGTACGTGTTAATTCGGTTTTTATACATATATTGATTTTCTTTTTTCTTGTCACACAGGATCTCACGACGCACCTTTTTACCTAAAAGTGGACCTGGCCAACAAGGGACAATCCATCTTCAGCTACCAGTGGTTGTCTGCATCTGGAACGGTGTCTGGCTGGCTTGCAATTGATCTGCAACTGTGTAACAGGTACGTGTTAATTCAGTTTTTATACATATATTGATTTTCTTTTTTCTTGTCACACAGGATCCCATCACGCACCTTTTTACCTGAAAGTGGATCCAGCCAACAAGGGGCAATCCATCTTCTGCTCTGAATGGTTGTCTGCATCTGGAACGGTGTCTGGCTGGCTTGCAATTAATCTGCAACTGTGTAAAAGATACGTGTTAATTCGTTTTTTATACATATTGATTTCTTTTTTCTGGATCAGTATCTAGCTAGATTGAAATTAATCTGCAACTGTGTTGACATTCTTTTTTTTCTTTATTATTTTTAGGATCTCAATACCCACCTGACGCATCTTTTTACCTGAAAGTGGACCTGGCCAACAAGGGGCAATCCATCTTCAGCTACGAGTGGTTGTCTGCATCTGGAACGGTGTCTGGCTGGCTTGCAAAAGATCTGCAACTGTGTAACAGGTACGTGTTAATTCAGTTTTTATACATATATTGATTTCTTTTTTTTTGTCACACAGGATCACATCATGCACCTTTTTACCTGAAAGTGGATCCGGTCAACAAGGGGCTATCCATGTCCTGCTGTGAGAGGTTGCCTGCATCTGGAATGGTGTCTGACTGGCTTTCTTTTCATCTGCATCTGAGTTACAGGTAAGTGAACATTCAGTTTCTATACTTATATTGACTTTCTTCTTTGTCTTTCTTATTTTCAGGATGTCATGACCCACCTGACGCATCTTTTAACCTGAAAGTGGATCTTGCAATTAATCTGCAACTGTGTAACAGGTACTTGTTAATTCGGTTTTTATACATATATTGATTTTATTTTTTTTGTCACACAGGATCCCATCACGCACCTTTTTACCTGAAAGTGGACCGGGCAAACAAGGAGCAATTCGTCTTCAGCTATGAGTGGTTGTCTGCATCTGGAACGGTGTCTGGCTGGCTTGCAATTAATCTGCAACTGTGTAACAGGTATGTGTTAATTCAGTTTTTATACATATATTGATTTTCTTTTTTTTTGTCACACAGGATCCCATCACGCACCTTTTTACCTGAAAGTGGATCCGGCCAACAAGGGGCTATCCATGTCCAGCTGTGAGAGGTTGCCTGCATCTGGAATGGTGTCTGACTGGCTTTCTTTTCATCTGCATCTGAGTTACAGGTAAGTGAACATTCAGTTTCTATGCTTATATTGACTTTCTTTTTTGTCTTTCTTATTTTCAGGATGTCATGACCCACCTGACGCATCTTTTTACCTGAAAGTGGATCTTGCAATTGATCTGCAACTGTGTAACAGGTACATGTTAATTCAGTTTTTATACATATATTGATTTTCTTTTTTCTTGTCACACAGGATCCCATCACGCACCTTTTTACCTGAAAGTGGATCCAGCCAACAAGGGGCAATCCATCTTCAGCTATGAGTGGTTGTCTGCATCCAGAACGGTGTCTGGCTGTCTTGCAATTAATCTGCAACTGTGTAACAGGTACGTGTTAATTCGGTTTCTATACATATATTGATTTTCTTTTTTTGTCACACAGGATCCCATCACGCACCTTTTTACCTGAAAGTGGATCCAGCCAACAAGGGGCAATCCATCTTCAGCTATGAGTGGTTGTCTGCATCCAGAACGGTGTCTGGCTGGCTTGCAATTAATCTGCAACTGTGTAACAGGGACGTGTTAATTCGGTTTCTATACATATATTGATTTTCTTTTTTTGTCACACAGGATCCCATCACGCACCTTTTTACCTGAAAGTGGATCCAGCCAACAATGGGCAATCCATCTTCAGCTCTGAATGGTTGTCTGCATCTGGAACGGCGTCTGGCTGGCTTGCAATTAATCTGCAACTGTGTAAAAGATACGTGTTAATTCGTTTTTTATACATATTGATTTCTTTTTTCTGGATCAGTGTCTGGCTGGCTTGCAATTAATCTGCAACTGTGTTGACATTCTTTTTTGTCTTTCTTATTTTCAGGATGTCAAGACCCACCTGACGCATCTTTTTACCTGAAAGTGGATCTTTCAATTAATCTGCAACTGTGTAACAGGTACGTGTTAATTCGGTTTTTATACATATATTGATTTTCTTTTTTCTTGTCACAGAGGATCTCATGACGCACCTTTTTACCTGAAAGTGGACCTGGCCAACAAGGGGCAATCCATCTTCAGCTCTGAATGGTTGTCTGCATCTGGAACGGCGTCTGGCTGGCTTGCAATTAATCTGCAACTGTGTAAAAGATACGTGTTAATTCGTTTTTATACATATTGATTTCTTTTTTCTGGATCAGTGTCTGGCTGGCTTGCAATTAATATGCAACTGTGTTGACATTCTTTTTTGTCTTTCTTATTTTCAGGATCTCATGACCCACCTGACTGACCTTTTGACCTGAACGTGGATCTTGCAATTAATCTGCAACTGTGTAAAAGGTACGTGTTAATTTGGTTTTTATACATATATTGATTTTCTTTTTTCTTCTCACACAGGATCTCATGACGCACCTTTTTACCTGAAAGTGGATCTGGCCAACAAGGGGCAATCCATCTTCAGCTGCGAGTGGTTTTCTGCATCTGGAAAGGTGTCTGGCTGGCTTGCAATTAATCTGCAACTGTGTAACAGGTACGTGTTAATTCGGTTTTTATACATATATTGATTTTCTTTTTTTGTCACACAGGATCCCATCACGCACCGTTTTACCTGAAAGTGGATCCGGCCAACAAGGGGCTATCCATGTCCAGCTGTGAGAGGTTGCCTGCATCTGGAATGGTGTCTGACTGGCTTTCTTTTCATCTGCATCTGAGTTACAGGTAAGTGAACATTCAGTTTCTATACTTATATTGACTTTCTTTTTTGTCTTTCTTATTTTCAGGATGTCATGACCCACCTGACGCATCTTTTTACCTGAAAGTGGATCTTGCAATTAATCTGCAACTGTGTAACAGGTACGTGTTAATTCGGTTTTTATACATATATTGATTTTCTTTTTTCTTGTCACACAGGATCTCATGACGCACCTTTTTACCTGAAAGTGGACCTGGACAACAAGGGGCAATCCATCTTCAGCTATGAGTGGTTGTCTGCATCTAGAATGGTGTATGGCTGGCTTGCAATTAATCTGCAACTATGTAACAGGTATGTGTTAATTCGGTTTTTATACATATATTGATTTTCTTTTTTTTGTCACACAGGATCCCATCACGCACCTTTTTACCTGAAAGTGGATCCAGCCAACAAGGGGCAATCCATCTTCAGCTCTGAATGGTTGTCTGCATCTGGAACGGTGTCTGGCTGGCTTGCAATTAATCTGCAACTGTGTAAAAGATACGTGTTAATTCGTTTTTTATACATATTGATTTCTTTTTTCTGGATCAGTATCTAGCTGGATTGAAATTAATCTGCAACAGTGTTGACATTCTTTTTTTTCTTTATTATTTTTAGGATCTCATGACCCACCTGACGCATCTTTTTACCTGAAAGTGGATCTTTCAATTAATCTGCAACTGTGTAACAGGTACGTGTTAATTCGGTTTTTATACATATATTGATTTTCTTTTTTCTTGTCACAGAGGATCTCATGACGCACCTTTTTACCTGAAAGTGGACCTGGCCAACAAGGGGCAATCCATCTTCAGCTACGAGTGGTTGTCTGCATCTGGAACGGTGTCTGGCTGGTTTGCAATTAATCTGCAACTGTGTAACAGGTACGTGTTAATTCGGTTTTTATACATATATTGATTTTCTTTTTTCTTGTCACACAGGATCTCATGATGCACCTTTTTACCTGAACGTGGACCTGGCCAACAAGGGACAATCCATCTTCAGCTACGAGTGGTTGTCTGCATCTGGAACGGTGTCTGGCTGGCTTGCAATTGATCTGCAACTGTGTAACAGGTACGTGTTAATTCAGTTTTTATACATATATTGATTTTCTTTTTTCTTGTCACACAGGATCCCATCACGCACCTTTTTACCTGAAAGTGGATCCAGCCAACAAGGGGCAATCCATCTTCAGCTCTGAATGGTTGTCTGCATCTGGAACGGTGTCTGGCTGGCTTGCTATTAATCTGCAACTGTCTAAAAGATACGTGTTAATTCGTTTTTTATACATATTGATTTCTTTTTTCTGGATCAGTGTCTGGCTGGCTTGCAATTAATCTGCAACTGTTTTGACTTTATTTTTTGTCTTTCTTATTTTCAGGATCTCAGGACCCACCTGATTGACCTTTTTACCTGAAAGTGGATCTTGCAATTAATCTGCAACTGTGTAACAGGTACGTGTTAATTCGGTTTTTATACATATATTGATTTTCTTTTTTTTCTTGTCACACAGGATCTCATGACGCACCTTTTTACCTGAAAATGGATCCGGCCAACAAGGGGCAATCCATCTTCAGCTATGAGTGGTTGTCTGCATCTAGAACGGTGTCTGGCTGGCTTGCAATTAATCTGCAACTGTCTAAAAGATACGTGTTAATTCGTTTTTTATACATATTGATTTCTTTTTTCTGGATCAGTATCTGGCTGGCTTGAAATTAATCTGCAACTGTGTCGACATTCTTTTTTGTCTTTCTTATTTTCAGTATCTCATGATCCACCTGACGCATCTTTTTACCTGAAAGTGGATTTTGCAATTAATCTGCAACTGTGAAACAGATACGTGTTAAATTGTTTTTTATACATATAATGATTTTCTTTATTCTTGTCACACAGGATCTCATGACGCACCTTTTTACCTGAAAGTGGACCTGGCCAACAAGGGGCAATCCATCTTCAGCTGCGAGTGGTTGTCTGCATCTGGAACGGCGTCTGGCTGGCTTGCAAATGATCTGCAACTGTGTTACAGGTACGTGTTAATTCAGTTTTTATATAATATTGATTTTCTTTTTTTTTGTCACACAGGATCCCATCACGCACCTTTTTACCTGAAAGTGGATCCGGCCGACAAGGGGCTATCCATGTCCAGCTGTGAGAGGTTGCCTGCATCTGGAATGGTGTCTGACTGGCTTTCTTTACATCTGCATCTGAGTTACAGGTAAGTGAACATTCAGTTTCTATACTTATATTGACTTTCTTTTTTGTCTTTCTTATTTTCTGGATGTCATGACCCACCTGACGCATCTTTTTACCTGAAAGTGGATCTTGCAATTAATCTGCAACTGTGTAACAGGTACGTGTTAATTCGGTTTTTATACATATTTTTTTCTTTTTTCTGGATCAGTATCTAGCTGGATTGAAATTAATCTGCAACTGTGTTGACATTCTTTTTTTTCTTTATTATTTTTAGGATCTCATGACCCACCTGACGCATCTTTTTACCTGAAAGTGGATCTTGCAATTAATCTGCAACTGTGTAAAAGGTACGTGTTAATTCGGTTTTTATACTTATATTGATTTTCTTTTTTTGTCACACAGGATCCCATCACGCACCGTTTTACCTGAAAGTGGATCTGGCCAACAAGGGGCAATCCGTCTTCAGCTCTGAATGGTTGTCTGCATCTGGAACGGTGTCTGGCTGGCTTGCAATTAGTCTGCATCTGTGTAAAAGATACGTGTTAATTCATTTTTTATACATATTGATTTCTTTTTTCTGGATCAGTGTCTGGCTGGCTTGCAATTAATCTGCAACTGTGTCGACATTCTTTTTTGTCTTTCTTATTTTCAGGATCTCATGATCCACCTGACGCATCTTTTTACCTGAAAGTGGATTTTGCAATTAATCTGCAACTGTGAAACAGATACGTGTTAAATTGTTTTTTATACATATAATGATTTTCTTTATTCTTGTCACACAGGATCTCATGACGCACCTTTTTACCTGAAAGTGGACCTGGCCAACAAGGGGCAATCCATCTTCAGCTGCGAGTGGTTGTCTGCATCTGGAACGGCGTCTGGCTGGCTTGCAAATGATCTGCAACTGTGTTACAGGTACGTGTTAATTCAGTTTTTATACATATATTGATTTCTTTTTTTTTGTCACACAGGATCACATCATGCACCTTTTTACCTGAAAGTGGATCCGGTCAACAAGGGGCTATCCATGTCCTGCTGTGAGAGGTTGCCTGCATCTGGAATGGTGTCTGACTGGCTTTCTTTTCATCTGCATCTGAGTTACAGGTAAGTGAACATTCAGTTTCTATACTTATATTGACTTTCTTCTTTGTCTTTCTTATTTTCAGGATGTCATGACCCACCTGACGCATCTTTTAACCTGAAAGTGGATCTTGCAATTAATCTGCAACTGTGTAACAGGTACGTGTTAATTCGGTTTTTATACATATATTGATTTTCTTTTTTTTGTCACACAGGATCCCATCACGCACCTTTTTACCTGAAAGTGGATCTGGCCAACAAGGGGCAATCCATCTTCAGCTGTGAGTGGTTGTCTGCATCTGAAACGGTGTCTGGCTGGCTTGCAATTAATCTGCAACTGTCTAAAAGATACGTGTTAATTCGTTTTTTATACATATTGATTTCTTTTTTCTGGATCAGTGTCTCGCTGGCTTGCAATTAATCTGCAACTGTTTTGACTTTATTTTTTGTCTTTCTTATTTTCAGGATCTCTGGACCCACCTGACTGACCTTTTTACCTGAAAGTGGATCTTGCAATTAATCTGCAACTGTGTAACAGGTACGTGTTAATTCGGTTTTTATACATATATTGATTTTCTTTTTTCTTGTCACACAGGATCTCATGATGCACCTTTTTACCTGAAAGTGGATCCAGCCAACAAGGGGCAATCCATCTTTAGCTATGAGTGGTTGTCTGCATCTAGAACGGTGTCTGGCTGGCTTGCAATTAGTCTGCATCTGTGTAAAAGATACGTGTTAATTCATTTTTTACACATATTGATTTCTTTTTTCTGGATCAGTGTCTGGCTGGCTTGCAATTAATCTGCAACTGTGTTGACATTCTTTATTGTCTTTCTTATTTTCAGGATCTCATGACCCACCTGACGCATCTTTTTACCTGAAAGTGGATCTTGCAATTAATCTGCAACTGTGTAACAGGTACGTGTTAATTCGGTTTTTATACATATATTGATTTTCTTTTTTCTTGTCACAGAGGATCTCATGACGCACCTTTTTACCTGAAAGTGGACCGGGCAAACAAGGAGCAATCCATCTTCAGCTACGAGTGGTTGTCTGCATCTGGAACGGTGTCTGGCTGGCTTGCAATTGATCTTGAACTGTGTAACAGGTATGTGTTAATTCAGTTTTTATACATATATTGATTTTCTTTTTTTTTGTCACACAGGATCCCATCACGCACCTTTTTACCTGAAAGTGGATCCGGCCAACAAGGGGCTATCCATGTCCAGCTGTGAGAGGTTGCATGCATCTGGAATGGTGTCTGACTGGCTTTCTTTTCATCTGCATCTGAGTTACAGGTAAGTGAACATTCAGTTTCTATGCTTTTATTGACTTTCTTTTTTGTCTTTCTTATTTTCAGGATGTCATGACCCACCTGACGCATCTTTTTACCTGAAAGTGGATCTTGCAATTGATCTGCAACTGTGTAACAGGTACGTGTTAATTCGGTTTCTATACATATATTGATTTTCTTTTTTTTGTCACACAGTATCCCATCACGCACCGTTTTACCTGAAAGTGGATCTGGCCAACAAGGGGCAATCCATCTTCAGCTCTGAATGGTTGTCTGCATCTGGAACGGTGTCTGGCTGGCTTGCAATTAGTCTGGAACTGTGTAAAAGATACGTGCTAATTCGTTTTTTATACATATTGATTTCTTTTTCCTGGATCAGTGTCTGGCTGGCTTGCAATTAATCTGCAACTGTGTTGACTTTCTTTTTTGTCTTTCTTATTTTCAGGATCTCATGACCCACCTGACGCATCTTTTTACCTGAAAGTGGATCTTGCAATTAATCTGCAACTGTGTAACAGGTACGTGTTAAATCGTTTTTTATACATATAATGATTTTCTTTATTCTTGTCACACAGGATCTCATGACGCACCTTTTTACCTGAAAGTGGAACTGGCCAACAAGGGGCAGTCCATCTTCAGCTGCGAGTGGTTGTCTGCATCTGGAACGGTGTCTGGCTGGCTTGCAATGAATCTGCAACTGTGTAACAGGTACGTGTTAATTCGGTTTTTATACATATATTGATTTTCTTTTTTCTTGTCACACAGGATCTCATGACGCACTTTTTTACCTGAAAGTGGACCTGGCCAACAAGGGGCAATCCATCTTCAGCTATGAGTGGTTGTCTGCATCTAGAATGGTGTATGGCTGGCTTGCAATTAATCTGCAACTATGTAACAGGTATGTGTTAATTTGGTTTTTATACATATATTGATTTTCTTTTTTTTGTCACACAGGATCCCATCACGCACCTTTTTACCTGAAAGTGGATCCAGCCAACAAGGGGCAATCCATCTTCAGCTCTGAATGGTTGTCTGCATCTGGAACGGTGTCTGGCTGGCTTGCAATTAATCTGCAACTGTGTAAAAGATACGTGTTAATTCGTTTTTTATACATATTGATTTCTTTTTTCTGGATCAGTATCTAGCTGGATTGAAATTAATCTGCAACTGTGTTGACATTCTTTTTTGTCTTTATTATTTTCAGGATCTCATGACCCACCTGACGCATCTTTTTACCTGAAAGTGGATCTTTCAATTAATCTGCAACTGTGTAACAGGTTCGTGTTAATTCGGTTTTTATACATATATTGATTTTCTTTTTTCTTGTCACAGAGGATCTCATGATGCACCTTTTTACCTGAAAGTGGACCTGGCCAACAAGGGGCAATCCATCTTCAGCTGCGAGTGGTTGTCTGCATCTGGAACGGTGTCTGGCTGGCTTGCAATTAATCTGCAACTGTCTAAAAGATACGTGTTAATTCGTTTTTTATACATATATTGATTTCTTTTTTCTGGATCAGTGTCTGGCTGGCTTGCAATTTATCTGCAACTGTGTTGACATTCTTTTTTGTCTTTCTTATTTTCAGGATCTCATGACCCACCTGATGCATCTTTTTACCTGAAAGTGGATCTTGCAATTAATCTGCAACTGTGTAACAGGTACGTGTTAAATCGTTTTTTATACATATAATGATTTTCTTTATTCTTGTCACACAGGATCTCATGACGCACTTTTTTACCTGAAAGTGGACCTGGCCAACAAGGGGCAATCCATCTTCAGCTACGAGTGCTTGTCTGCATCTGAAACGGTGTCTGGCTGGCTTGCAAATGATCTGCAACTGTGTAACAGGTAAGTGTTAATTCGGTTTTTATACATATATTGATTTTCTTTTTTCTTGCCACACAGGATCTCATGACGCACCTTTTTACCTGAAAGTGGACCTGGCCAACAAGGGGCAATCCATCTTCAGCTATGAGTGGTTGTCTGCATCTAGAATGGTGTATGGCTGGCTTGCAATTAATCTGCAACTATGTAACAGGTATGTGTTAATTCGGTTTTTATACATATATTGATTTTCTTTTTTTTGTCACACAGGATCCCATCACGCACCTTTTTACCTGAAAGTGGATCCAGCCAACAAGGGGCAATCCATCTTCTGCTCTGAATGGTTGTCTGCATCTGGAACGGTGTCTGGCTGGCTTGCAATTAATCTGCAACTGTGTAAAAGATACGTGTTAATTCGTTTTTTATACATATTGATTTCTTTTTTCTGGATCAGTATCTAGCTAGATTGAAATTAATCTGCAACTGTGTTGACATTCTTTTTTTTCTTTATTATTTTTAGGATCTCATGACCCACCTGACGCATCTTTTTACCTGAAAGTGGACCTGGCCAACAAGGGGCAATCCATCTTCAGCTACGAGTGGTTGTCTGCATCTGGAATGGTGTCTGGCTGGCTTGCAAAAGATCTGCAACTGTGTAACAGGTACGTGTTAATTCAGTTTTTATACATATATTGATTTCTTTTTTTTTGTCACACAGGATCACATCATGCACCTTTTTACCTGAAAGTGGATCCGGTAAACAAGGGGCTATCCATGTCCTGCTGTGAGAGGTTGCCTGCATCTGGAATGGTGTCTGACTGGCTTTCTTTTCATCTGCATCTGAGTTACAGGTAAGTGAACATTCAGTTTCTATACTTATATTGACTTTCTTCTTTGTCTTTCTTATTTTCAGGATGTCATGACCCACCCGACGCATCTTTTAACCTGAAAGTGGATCTTGCAATTAATCTGCAACTGTGTAACAGGTACGTGTTAATTCGGTTTTTATACATATATTGATTTTCTTTTTTTTGTCACACAGGATCCCATCACGCACCTTTTTACCTGAAAGTGGATCTGGCCAACAAGGGGCAATCCATCTTCAGCTGTGAGTGGTTGTCTGCATCTGAAACGGTGTCTGGCTGGCTTGCAATTAATCTGCAACTGTCTAAAAGATACGTGTTAATTCGTTTTTTTATACATATTGATTTCTTTTTTCTGGATCAGTGTCTCGCTGGCTTGCAATTAATCTGCAACTGTTTTGACTTTATTTTTTGTCTTTCTTATTTTCAGGATCTCTGGACCCACCTGACTGACCTTTTTACCTGAAAGTGGATCTTGCAATTAATCTGCAACTGTGTAACAGGTACGTGTTAATTCGGTTTTTATACATATATTGATTTTCTTTTTTCTTGTCACACAGGATCTCATGATGCACCTTTTTACCTGAAAGTGGATCCAGCTAACAAGGGGCAATCCATCTTTAGCTATGAGTGGTTGTCTGCATCTAGAACGGTGTCTGGCTGGCTTGCAATTAATCTGCAACTGTGTAACAGGTACGTGTTAATTCAGTTTTTATACATATATTGATTTTCTTTTTTTTGTCACACAGGATCCCATCACGCACCTTTTTACCTGAAAGTGGATCTGGCCAACAAGGGGCTATCCATGTCCAGCTGTGAGAGGTTGCCTGCATCTGGAATGGTGTCTGACTGGCTTTCTTTTCATCTGCATCTGAGTTACAGGTAAGTGAACATTCAGTTTCTATACTTATATTGACTTTCTTTTTTGTCTTTCTTATTTTCAGGATGTCATGACCCACCTGACACATCTTTTTACCTGAAAGTGGATCTTGCAATTAATCTGCAACTGTGTAACAGGTATGTGTTAATTCGGTTTTTATACATATATTGATTTTCTTTTTTCTTCTAACAGAGGATCTCATTATGCACCTTTTTACCTGAAAGTGGACCTGGCCAACAAGGGCAGCAATCCATCTTCAGCTACGAGTGGTTGTCTGCATCTGGAACGGTGTCTGGCTGGCTTGCAATTAATCTGCAACTGTGTAACAGGTACGTGTTAATTCGGTTTTTATACATATATTGAGTTTCTTTTTTCTTGTCACACAAGATCTCATGACGCACCTTTTTACCTGAAAGTGGACCGGGCAAACAAGGAGCAATCCATCTTCAGCTACGAGTGGTTGTCTGCATCTGGAACGGTGTCTGGCTGGCTTGCAATTGATCTTGAACTGTGTAACAGGTATGTGTTAATTCAGTTTTTATACATATATTGATTTTCTTTTTTTTTGTCACACAGGATCCCATCACGCACCTTTTTACCTGAAAGTGGATCCGGCCAACAAGGGGCTATCCATGTCCAGCTGTGAGAGGTTGCATGCATCTGGAATGGTGTCTGACTGGCTTTCTTTTCATCTGCATCTGAGTTATAGGTAAGTGAACATTCAGTTTCTATGCTTATATTGACTTTCTTTTTTGTCTTTCTTATTTTCAGGATCTCATGACCCACCTGATGCATCTTTTTACCTGAAAGTGGATCTTGCAATTAATCTGCAACTGTGTAACAGGTACGTGTTAATTCGGTTTTTATACATATATTGATTTTCTTTTTTCTTGTCACAGAGGATCTCATGATGCACCTTTTTACCTGAAAGTGGACCTGGCCAACAAGGGGCAATCCATCTTCAGCTGCGAGTGGTTGTCTGCATCTGGAACGGTGTCTGGCTGGCTTGCAATTAATCTGCAACTGTCTAAAAGATACGTGTTAATTCGTTTTTTATACATATATTGATTTCTTTTTTCTGGATCAGTGTCTGGCTGGCTTGCAATTAATCTGCAACTGTGTTGACATTCTTTTTTGTCTTTCTTATTTTCAGGATCTCATGACCCACCTGATGCATCTTTTTACCTGAAAGTGGATCTTGCAATTAATCTGCAACTGTGTAACAGGTACGTGTTAAATCGTTTTTTATACATATAATGATTTTCTTTATTCTTGTCACACAGGATCTCATGACGCACTTTTTTACCTGAAAGTGGACCTGGCCAACAAGGGGCAATCCATCTTCAGCTACGAGTGCTTGTCTGCATCTGAAACGGTGTCTGGCTGGCTTGCAAATGATCTGCAACTGTGTAACAGGTACGTGTTAATTCAGTTTTTACACATATATTGATTTTCTTTTTTTTTGTCACACAGGATCCCATCATGCACCTTTTTACCTGAAAGTGGATCCGGCCAAAAAGGGGCTATCCATGTCCAGCTGTGAGAGGTTGCCTGCATCTGGAATGGTGTCTGACTGGCTTTCTTTTCATCTGCATCTGAGTTACAGGTAAGTGAACATTCAGTTTCTATACTTATATTGACTTTCTTTTTTGTCTTTCTTATTTTCAGGATCTCTGGACCCACCTGACGCATCTTTTTACCTGAAAGTGGATCTTGCAATTAATCTGCAACTGTGTAACAGGTATGTGTTAATTCGGTTTTTATACATATATTGATTTTCTTTTTTTTGTCACACAGGATCCCATCACGCACCTTTTTACCTGAAAGTGGATCCAGCCAACAAGGGGCAATCCATCTTCAGCTATGAGTGGTTGTCTGCATGCAGAACGGTGTCTGGCTGGCTTGCAATTAATCTGCAACTGTGTAACAGGTATGTGTTAATTCGGTTTTTATACATATATTGATTTTCTTTTTTTTGTCACACAGGATCCCATCATGCACCTTTTTACCTGAAAGTGGATCTGGCCAACAAGGGGCAATCCATCTTCAGCTCTGAATGGTTGTCTGCATCTGGAACGGCGTCTGGCTGGCTTGCAATTAATCTGCAACTGTGTAAAAGATACGTGTTAATTCGTTTTTATACATATTGATTTCTTTTTTCTGGATCAGTGTCTGGCTGGCTTGCAATTAATCTGCAACTGTGTTGACATTCTTTTTTGTCTTTCTTATTTTCAGGATCTCATGACCCACCTGACTGACCTTTTGACCTGAAAGTGGATCTTGCAATTAATCTGCAACTGTGTAAAAGGTACGTGTTAATTCGGTTTTTATACTTATATTGATTTTCTTTTTTTGTCACACAGGATCCCATCACGCACCGTTTTACCTGAAAGTGGATCTGGCCAACAAGGGGCAATCCATTTTCAGCTCTGAATGGTTGTCTGCATCTGGAATGGTGTCTGGCTGGCTTGCAATTAGTCTGCATCTGTGTAAAAGATACGTGTTAATTCATTTTTTATACATATTGATTTCTTTTTTCTGGATCAGTGTCTGGCTGGCTTGCAATTAATCTGCAACTGTGTTGACATTCTTTTTTGTCTTTCTTATTTTCAGGATCTCATGACCCACCTGACGCATCTTTTTACCTGAAAGTGGATCTTGCAATTAATCTGCAACTGTGTAACAGGTACGTGTTAATTCGGTTTTTATACATATATTGATTTTCTTTTTTCTTGTCACAGAGGATCTCATGACGCACCTTTTTACCTGAAAGTGGACCGGGCAAACAAGGAGCAATCCATCTTCAGCTACGAGTGGTTGTCTGCATCTGGAACGGTGTCTGGCTGGCTTGCAATTGATCTTGAACTGTGTAACAGGTATGTGTTAATTCAGTTTTTATACATATATTGATTTTCTTTTTTTTTGTCACACAGGATCCCATCACGCACCTTTTTACCTGAAAGTGGATCCGGCCAACAAGGGGCTATCCATGTCCAGCTGTGAGAGGTTGCATGCATCTGGAATGGTGTCTGACTGGCTTTCTTTTCATCTGCATCTGAGTTACAGGTAAGTGAACATTCAGTTTCTATGCTTATATTGACTTTCTTTTTTGTCTTTCTTATTTTCAGGATGTCATGACCCACCTGACGCATCTTTTTACCTGAAAGTGGATCTTGCAATTAATCTGCAACTATGTAACAGGTATGTGTTAATTCGGTTTTTATACATATATTGATTTTCTTTTTTTTGTCACACAGGATCCCATCACGCACCTTTTTACCTGAAAGTGGATCCAGCCAACAAGGGGCAATCCATCTTCAGCTCTGAATGGTTGTCTGCATCTGGAACGGTGTCTGGCTGGCTTGCAATTAATCTGCAACTGTGTAAAATATACGTGTTAATTCGTTTTTTATACATATTGATTTCTTTTTTCTGGATCAGTGTCTGGCTGGCTTGCAATTAATCTGCAACTGTGTTGACATTCTTTTTTGTCTTTCTTATTTTCAGGATCTCATGACCCACCTGATGCATCTTTTTACCTGAAAGTGGATCTTGCAATTAATCTGCAACTGTGTAACAGGTACGTGTTAAATCGTTTTTTATACATATAATGATTTTCTTTATTCTTGTCACACAGGATCTCATGACGCACTTTTTTACCTGAAAGTGGACCTGGCCAACAAGGGGCAATCCATCTTCAGCTACGAGTGCTTGTCTGCATCTGAAACGGTGTCTGGCTGGCTTGCAAATGATCTGCAACTGTGTAACAGGTACGTGTTAATTCAGTTTTTACACATATATTGATTTTCTTTTTTTTTGTCACACAGGATCCCATCATGCACCTTTTTACCTGAAAGTGGATCCGGCCAAAAAGGGGCTATCCATGTCCAGCTGTGAGAGGTTGCCTGCATCTGGAATGGTGTCTGACTGGCTTTCTTTTCATCTGCATCTGAGTTAAAGGTAAGTGAACATTCAGTTTCTATACTTATATTGACTTTCTTTTTTGTCTTTCTTATTTTCAGGATCTCTGGACCCACCTGACGCATCTTTTTACCTGAAAGTGGATCTTGCAATTAATCTGCAACTGTGTAACAGGTAAGTGTTAATTCGGTTTTTATACATATATTGATTTTCTTTTTTCTTGTCACACAGGATCTCATGACGCACCTTTTTACCTGAAAGTGGACCTGGCCAACAAGGATCAATCCATCTTCAGCTATGAGTGGTTGTCTGCATCTAGAATGGTGTATGGCTGGCTTGCAATTAATCTGCAACTATGTAACAGGTATGTGTTAATTCGGTTTTTATACATATATTGATTTTCTTTTTTTTGTCACACAGGATCCCATCACGCACCTTTTTACCTGAAAGTGGATCCAGCCAACAAGAGGCAATCCATCTTCTGCTCTGAATCGTTGTCTGCATCTGGAACGGTGTCTGGCTGGCTTGCAATTAATCTGCAACTGTGTAAAAGATACGTGTTAATTCGTTTTTTATACATATTGATTTCTTTTTTCTGGATCAGTATCTAGCTAGATTGAAATTAATCTGCAACTGTGTTGACATTCTTTTTTTTCTTTATTATTTTTAGGATCTCATGACCCACCTGACGCATCTTTTTACCTGAAAGTGGACCTGGCCAACAAGGGGCAATCCATCTTCAGCTACGAGTGGTTGTCTGCATCTGGAACGGTGTCTGGCTGGCTTGCAAAAGATCTGCAACTGTGTAACAGGTACGTGTTAATTCAGTTTTTATACATATATTGATTTCTTTTTTTTTGTCACACAGGATCACATCATGCACCTTTTTACCTGAAAGTGGATCCGGTCAACAAGGGGCTATCCATGTCCTGCTGTGAGAGGTTGCCTGCATCTGGAATGGTGTCTGACTGGCTTTCTTTTCATCTGCATCTGAGTTACAGGTAAGTGAACATTCAGTTTCTATACTTATATTGACTTTCTTCTTTGTCTTTCTTATTTTCAGGATGTCATGACCCACCTGACGCATCTTTTAACCTGAAAGTGGATCTTGCAATTAATCTGCAACTGTGTAACAGGTACGTGTTAATTCGGTTTTTATACATATATTGATTTTCTTTTTTTTGTCACACAGGATCCCATCACGCACCTTTTTACCTGAAAGTGGATCTGGCCAACAAGGGGCAATCCATCTTCAGCTGTGAGTGGTTGTCTGCATCTGAAACGGTGTCTGGCTGGCTTGCAATTAATCTGCAACTGTCTAAAAGATACGTGTTAATTCGTTTTTTATACATATTGATTTCTTTTTTCTGGATCAGTGTCTTGCTGGCTTGCAATTAATCTGCAACTGTTTTGACTTTATTTTTTGTCTTTCTTATTTTCAGGATCTCTGGACCCACCTGACTGACCTTTTTACCTGAAAGTGGATCTTGCAATTAATCTGCAACTGTGTAACAGGTACGTGTTAATTCGGTTTTTATACATATATTGATTTTCTTTTTTCTTGTCACACAGGATCTCATGATGCACCTTTTTACCTGAAAGTGGATCCAGCCAACAAGGGGCAATCCATCTTTAGCTATGAGTGGTTGTCTGCATCTAGAACGGTGTCTGGCTGGCTTGCAATTAATCTGCAACTGTGTAACAGGTACGTGTTAATTCAGTTTTTATACATATATTGATTTTCTTTTTTTTGTCACACAGGATCCCATCACGCACCTTTTTACCTGAAAGTGGATCTGGCCAACAAGGGGCTATCCATGTCCAGCTGTGAGAGGTTGCCTGCATCTGGAATGGTGTCTGACTGGCTTTCTTTTCATCTGCATCTGAGTTACAGGTAAGTGAACATTCAGTTTCTATACTTATATTGACTTTCTTTTTTGTCTTTCTTATTTTCAGGATGTCATGACCCACCTGACACATCTTTTTACCTGAAAGTGGATCTTGCAATTAATCTGCAACTGTGTAACAGGTACGTGTTAATTCGTTTTTTATACATATGTTGATTTTCTTTTTTCTTCTAACAGAGGATCTCATTATGCACCTTTTTACCTGAAAGTGGACCTGGCCAACAAGGGCAGCAATCCATCTTCAGCTACGAGTGGTTGTCTGCATCTGGAACGGTGTCTGGCTGGCTTGCAATTAATCTGCAACTGTGTAACAGGTACGTGTTAATTCGGTTTTTATACATATATTGATTTTCTTTTTTCTTGTCACACAGGATCTCATGACGCACCTTTTTACCTGAAAGTGGACCTGGCCAACAAGGGACAATCCATCTTCAGCTACCAGTGGTTGTCTGCATCTGGAACGGTGTCTGGCTGGCTTGCAATTGATCTGCAACTGTGTAACAGGTACGTGTTAATTCAGTTTTTATACATATATTGATTTTCTTTTTTCTTGTCACACAGGATCCCATCATGCACCTTTTTACCTGAAAGTGGATCCAGCCAACAAGGGGCAATCCATCTTCAGCTATGAGTGGTTGTCTGCATGCAGAACGGTGTCTGGCTGGCTTGCAATTAATCTGCAACTGTGTAACAGGTATGTTTTAATTCGGTTTTTATACATATATTGATTTTCTTTTTTTTGTCACACAGGATCCCATCATGCACCTTTTTACCTGAAAGTGGATCTGGCCAACAAGGGGCAATCCATCTTCAGCTCTGAATGGTTGTCTGCATCTGGAACGGCGTCTGGCTGGCTTGCAATTAATCTGCAACTGTGTAAAAGATACGTGTTAATTCGTTTTTATACATATTGATTTCTTTTTTCTGGATCAGTGTCTGGCTGGCTTGCAATTAATCTGCAACTGTGTTGACATTCTTTTTTGTCTTTCTTATTTTCAGGATCTCATGACCCACCTGACTGACCTTTTGACCTGAAAGTGGATCTTGCAATTAATCTGCAACTGTGTAAAAGGTACGTGTTAATTCGGTTTTTATACTTATATTGATTTTCTTTTTTTGTCACACAGGATCCCATCACGCACTGTTTTACCTGAAAGTGGATCTGGCCAACAAGGGGCAATCCGTCTTCAGCTCTGAATGGTTGTCTGCATCTGGAACGGTGTCTGGCTGGCTTGCAATTAGTCTGCATCTGTGTAAAAGATACGTGTTAATTCATTTTTTATACATATTGATTTCTTTTTTCTGGATCAGTGTCTGGCTGGCTTGCAATTAATCTGCAACTGTGTTGACATTCTTTTTTGTCTTTCTTATTTTCAGGATCTCATGACCCACCTGACGCATCTTTTTACCTGAAAGTGGATCTTGCAATTAATCTGCAACTGTGTAACAGGTACGTGTTAATTCGGTTTTTATACATATATTGATTTTCTTTTTTCTTGTCACAGAGGATCTCATGACGCACCTTTTTACCTGAAAGTGGACCGGGCAAACAAGGAGCAATCCATCTTCAGCTACGAGTGGTTGTCTGCATCTGGAACGGTGTCTGGCTGGCTTGCAATTGATCTTGAACTGTGTAACAGGTATGTGTTAATTCAGTTTTTATACATATATTGATTTTCTTTTTTTTTGTCACACAGGATCCCATCACGCACCTTTTTACCTGAAAGTGGATCCGGCCAACAAGGGGCTATCCATGTCCAGCTGTGAGAGGTTGCATGCATCTGGAATGGTGTCTGACTGGCTTTCTTTTCATCTGCATCTGAGTTACAGGTAAGTGAACATTCAGTTTCTATGCTTATATTGACTTTCTTTTTTGTCTTTCTTATTTTCAGGATGTCATGACCCACCTGACGCATCTTTTTACCTGAAAGTGGATCTTGCAATTAATCTGCAACTATGTAACAGGTATGTGTTAATTCGGTTTTTATACATATATTGATTTTCTTTTTTTTGTCACACAGGATCCCATCACGCACCTTTTTACCTGAAAGTGGATCCAGCCAACAAGGGGCAATCCATCTTCAGCTCTGAATGGTTGTCTGCATCTGGAACGGTGTCTGGCTGGCTTGCAATTAATCTGCAACTGTCTAAAAGATACGTGTTAATTCGTTTTTTATACATATATTGATTTCTTTTTTCTGGATCAGTGTCTGGCTGGCTTGCAATTAATCTGCAACTGTGTTGACATTCTTTTTTGTCTTTCTTATTTTCAGGATCTCATGACCCACCTGATGCATCTTTTTACCTGAAAGTGGATCTTGCAATTAATCTGCAACTATGTAACAGGTACGTGTTAAATCGTTTTTTATACATATAATGATTTTCTTTATTCTTGTCACACAGGATCTCATGACGCACTTTTTTACCTGAAAGTGGACCTGGCCAACAAGGGGCAATCCATCTTCAGCTACGAGTGCTTGTCTGCATCTGAAACGGTGTCTGGCTGGCTTGCAAATGATCTGCAACTGTGTAACAGGTACGTGTTAATTCAGTTTTTGCACATATATTGATTTTCTTTTTTTTTGTCACACAGGATCCCATCATGCACCTTTTTACCTGAAAGTGGATCCGGCCAAAAAGGGGCTATCCATGTCCAGCTGTGAGAGGTTGCCTGCATCTGGAATGGTGTCTGACTGGCTTTCTTTTCATCTGCATCTGAGTTACAGGTAAGTGAACATTCAGTTTCTATACTTATATTGACTTTCTTTTTTGTCTTTCTTATTTTCAGGATGTCATGACCCACCTGACGCATCTTTTTACCTGAAAGTGGATCTTGCAATTAATCTGCAACTGTGTAACAGGTACGTGTTAATTTGGTTTTTATACATATATTGATTTTCTTTTTTCTTGTCACACAGGATCTCATGACGCACCTTTTTACCTGAAAGTGGACCTGGCCAACAAGGGGCAATCCATCTTCAGCTATGAGTGGTTGTCTGCATCTAGAATGGTGTATGGCTGGCTTGCAATTAATCTGCAACTATGTAACAGGTATGTGTTAATTCGGTTTTTATACATATATTGATTTTCTTTTTTTTGTCACACAGGATCCCATCACGCACCTTTTTACCTGAAAGTGGATCCAGCCTACAAGGGGCAATCCATCTTCTGCTCTGAATGGTTGTCTGCATCTGGAACGGTGTCTGGCTGGCTTGCAATTAATCTGCAACTGTGTAAAAGATACGTGTTAATTCGTTTTTTATACATATTGATTTCTTTTTTCTGGATCAGTATCTAGCTAGATTGAAATTAATCTGCAACTGTGTTGACATTCTTTTTTTTCTTTATTATTTTTAGGATCTCATGACCCACCTGACGCATCTTTTTACCTGAAAGTGGACCTGGCCAACAAGGGGCAATCCATCTTCAGCTACGAGTGGTTGTCTGCATCTGGAACGGTGTCTGGCTGGCTTGCAAAAGATCTGCAACTGTGTAACAGGTACGTGTTAATTCAGTTTTTATACATATATTGATTTCTTTTTTTTTGTCACACAGGATCACATCATGCACCTTTTTACCTGAAAGTGGATCCGGTCAACAAGGGGCTATCCATGTCCTGCTGTGAGAGGTTGCCTGCATCTGGAATGGTGTCTGACTGGCTTTCTTTTCATCTGCATCTGAGATACAGGTAAGTGAACATTCAGTTTCTATACTTATATTGACTTTCTTCTTTGTCTTTCTTATTTTCAGGATGTCATGACCCACCTGACGCATCTTTTAACCTGAAAGTGGATCTTGCAATTAATCTGCAACTGTGTAACAGGTACGTGTTAATTCGGTTTTTATACATATATTGATTTTCTTTTTTTTGTCACACAGGATCCCATCACGCACCTTTTTACCTGAAAGTGGATCTGGCCAACAAGGGGCAATCCATCTTCAGCTGTGAGTGGTTGTCTGCATCTGAAACGGTGTCTGGCTGGCTTGCAATTAATCTGCAACTGTCTAAAAGATACGTGTTAATTCGTTTTTTATACATATTGATTTCTTTTTTCTGGATCAGTGTCTTGCTGGCTTGCAATTAATCTGCAACTGTTTTGACTTTATTTTTTGTCTTTCTTATTTTCAGGATCTCTGGACCCACCTGACTGACCTTTTTACCTGAAAGTGGATCTTGCAATTAATCTGCAACTGTGTAACAGGTACGTGTTAATTCGGTTTTTATACATATGTTGATTTTCTTTTTTCTTCTAACAGAGGATCTCATTATGCACCTTTTTACCTGAAAGTGGACCTGGCCAACAAGGGCAGCAATCCATCTTCAGCTACGAGTGGTTGTCTGCATCTGGAACGGTGTCTGGCTGGCTTGCAATTAATCTGCAACTGTGTAACAGGTACGTGTTAATTCGGTTTTTATACATATATTGATTTTCTTTTTTCTTGTCACACAGGATCTCATGACGCACCTTTTTACCTGAAAGTGGACCTGGCCAACAAGGGACAATCCATCTTCAGCTACCAGTGGTTGTCTGCATCTGGAACGGTGTCTGGCTGGCTTGCAATTGATCTGCAACTGTGTAACAGGTACGTGTTAATTCAGTTTTTATACATATATTGATTTTCTTTTTTCTTGTCACACAGGATCCCATCACGCACCTTTTTACCTGAAAGTGGATCCAGCCAACAAGGGGCAATCCATCTTCAGCTATGAGTGGTTGTCTGCATGCAGAACGGTGTCTGGCTGGCTTGCAATTAATCTGCAACTGTGTAACAGGTATGTGTTAATTCGGTTTTTATACATATATTGATTTTCTTTTTTTTGTCACACAGGATCCCATCATGCACCTTTTTACCTGAAAGTGGATCTGGCCAACAAGGGGCAATCCATCTTCAGCTCTGAATGGTTGTCTGCATCTGGAACGGCGTCTGGCTGGCTTGCAATTAATCTGCAACTGTGTAAAAGATACGTGTTAATTCGTTTTTATACATATTGATTTCTTTTTTCTGGATCAGTGTCTGGCTGGCTTGCAATTAATCTGCAACTGTGTTGACATTCTTTTTTGTCTTTCTTATTTTCAGGATCTCATGACCCACCTGACTGACCTTTTGACCTGAAAGTGGATCTTGCAATTAATCTGCAACTGTGTAAAAGGTACGTGTTAATTCGGTTTTTATACTTATATTGATTTTCTTTTTTTGTCACACAGGATCCCATCACGCACCGTTTTACCTGAAAGTGGATCTGGCCAACAAGGGGCAATCCGTCTTCAGCTCTGAATGGTTGTCTGCATCTGGAACGGTGTCTGGCTGGCTTGCAATTAGTCTGCATCTGTGTAAAAGATACGTGTTAATTCATTTTTTATACATATTGATTTCTTTTTTCTGGATCAGTGTCTGGCTGGCTTGCAATTAATCTGCAACTGTGTTGACATTCTTTTTTGTCTTTCTTATTTTCAGGATCTCATGACCCACCTGACGCATCTTTTTACCTGAAAGTGGATCTTGCAATTAATCTGCAACTGTGTAACAGGTACGTGTTAATTCGGTTTTTATACATATATTGATTTTCTTTTTTCTTGTCACAGAGGATCTCATGACGCACCTTTTTACCTGAAAGTGGACCGGGCAAACAAGGAGCAATCCATCTTCAGCTACGAGTGGTTGTCTGCATCTGGAACGGTGTCTGGCTGGCTTGCAATTGATCTTGAACTGTGTAACAGGTATGTGTTAATTCAGTTTTTATACATATATTGATTTTCTTTTTTTTTGTCACACAGGATCCCATCACGCACCTTTTTACCTGAAAGTGGATCCGGCCAACAAGGGGCTATCCATGTCCAGCTGTGAGAGGTTGCATGCATCTGGAATGGTGTCTGACTGGCTTTTTTTTCATCTGCATCTGAGTTACAGGTAAGTGAACATTCAGTTTCTATGCTTATATTGACTTTCTTTTTTGTCTTTCTTATTTTCAGGATGTCATGACCCACCTGACGCATCTTTTTACCTGAAAGTGGATCTTGCAATTAATCTGCAACTATGTAACAGGTATGTGTTAATTCGGTTTTTATACATATATTGATTTTCTTTTTTTTGTCACACAGGATCCCATCACGCACCTTTTTACCTGAAAGTGGATCCAGCCAACAAGGGGCAATCCATCTTCAGCTCTGAATGGTTGTCTGCATCTGGAACGGTGTCTGGCTGGCTTGCAATTAATCTGCAACTGTCTAAAAGATACATGTTAATTCGTTTTTTATACATATATTGATTTCTTTTTTCTGGATCAGTGTCTGGCTGGCTTGCAATTAATCTGCAACTGTGTTGACATTCTTTTTTGTCTTTCTTATTTTCAGGATCTCATGACCCACCTGATGCATCTTTTTACCTGAAAGTGGATCTTGCAATTAATCTGCAACTGTGTAACAGGTACGTGTTAAATCGTTTTTTATACATATAATGATTTTCTTTATTCTTGTCACACAGGATCTCATGACGCACTTTTTTACCTGAAAGTGGACCTGGCCAACAAGGGGCAATCCATCTTCAGCTACGAGTGCTTGTCTGCATCTGAAACGGTGTCTGGCTGGCTTGCAAATGATCTGCAACTGTGTAACAGGTACGTGTTAATTCAGTTTTTACACATATATTGATTTTCTTTTTTTTTGTCACACAGGATCCCATCATGCACCTTTTTACCTGAAAGTGGATCCGGCCAAAAAGGGGCTATCCATGTCCAGCTGTGAGAGGTTGCCTGCATCTGGAATGGTGTCTGACTGGCTTTCTTTTCATCTGCATCTGAGTTACAGGTAAGTGAACATTCAGTTTCTATACTTATATTGACTTTCTTTTTTGTCTTTCTTATTTTCAGGATGTCATGACCCACCTGACGCATCTTTTTACCTGAAAGTGGATCTTGCAATTAATCTGCAACTGTGTAACAGGTACGTGTTAATTTGGTTTTTATACATATATTGATTTTCTTTTTTCTTGTCACACAGGATCTCATGACGCACCTTTTTACCTGAAAGTGGACCTGGCCAACAAGGGGCAATCCATCTTCAGCTATGAGTGGTTGTCTGCATCTAGAATGGTGTATGGCTGGCTTGCAATTAATCTGCAACTATGTAACAGGTATGTGTTAATTCGGTTTTTATACATATATTGATTTTCTTTTTTTTGTCACACAGGATCCCATCACGCACCTTTTTACCTGAAAGTGGATCCAGCCTACAAGGGGCAATCCATCTTCTGCTCTGAATGGTTGTCTGCATCTGGAACGGTGTCTGGCTGGCTTGCAATTAATCTGCAACTGTGTAAAAGATACGTGTTAATTCGTTTTTTATACATATTGATTTCTTTTTTCTGGATCAGTATCTAGCTAGATTGAAATTAATCTGCAACTGTGTTGACATTCTTTTTTTTCTTTATTATTTTTAGGATCTCATGACCCACCTGACGCATCTTTTTACCTGAAAGTGGACCTGGCCAACAAGGGGCAATCCATCTTCAGCTACGAGTGGTTGTCTGCATCTGGAACGGTGACTGGCTGGCTTGCAAAAGATCTGCAACTGTGTAACAGGTACGTGTTAATTCAGTTTTTATACATATATTGATTTCTTTTTTTTTGTCACACAGGATCACATCATGCACCTTTTTACCTGAAAGTGGATCCGGTCAACAAGGGGCTATCCATGTCCTGCTGTGAGAGGTTGCCTGCATCTGGAATGGTGTCTGACTGGCTTTCTTTTCATCTGCATCTGAGATACAGGTAAGTGAACATTCAGTTTCTATACTTATATTGACTTTCTTCTTTGTCTTTCTTATTTTCAGGATGTCATGACCCACCTGACGCATCTTTTAACCTGAAAGTGGATCTTGCAATTAATCTGCAACTGTGTAACAGGTACGTGTTAATTCGGTTTTTATACATATATTGATTTTCTTTTTTTTGTCACACAGGATCCCATCACGCACCTTTTTACCTGAAAGTGGATCTGGCCAACAAGGGGCAATCCATCTTCAGCTGTGAGTGGTTGTCTGCATCTGAAACGGTGTCTGGCTGGCTTGCAATTAATCTGCAACTGTCTAAAAGATACGTGTTAATTCGTTTTTTATACATATTGATTTCTTTTTTCTGGATCAGTGTCTTGCTGGCTTGCAATTAATCTGCAACTGTTTTGACTTTATTTTTTGTCTTTCTTATTTTCAGGATCTCTGGACCCACCTGACTGACCTTTTTACCTGAAAGTGGATCTTGCAATTAATCTGCAACTGTGTAACAGGTACGTGTTAATTCGGTTTTTATACATATGTTGATTTTCTTTTTTCTTCTAACAGAGGATCTCATTATGCACCTTTTTACCTGAAAGTGGACCTGGCCAACAAGGGCAGCAATCCATCTTCAGCTACGAGTGGTTGTCTGCATCTGGAACGGTGTCTGGCTGGCTTGCAATTAATCTGCAACTGTGTAACAGGTACGTGTTAATTCGGTTTTTATACATATATTGATTTTCTTTTTTCTTGTCACACAGGATCTCATGACGCACCTTTTTACCTGAAAGTGGACCTGGCCAACAAGGGACAATCCATCTTCAGCTACCAGTGGTTGTCTGCATCTGGAACGGTGTCTGGCTGGCTTGCAATTGATCTGCAACTGTGTAACAGGTACGTGTTAATTCAGTTTTTATACATATATTGATTTTCTTTTTTCTTGTCACACAGGATCCCATCACGCACCTTTTTACCTGAAAGTGGATCCAGCCAACAAGGGGCAATCCATCTTCAGCTATGAGTGGTTGTCTGCATGCAGAACGGTGTCTGGCTGGCTTGCAATTAATCTGCAACTGTGTAACAGGTATGTGTTAATTCGGTTTTTATACATATATTGATTTTCTTTTTTTTGTCACACAGGATCCCATCATGCACCTTTTTACCTGAAAGTGGATCTGGCCAACAAGGGGCAATCCATCTTCAGCTCTGAATGGTTGTCTGCATCTGGAACGGCGTCTGGCTGGCTTGCAATTAATCTGCAACTGTGTAAAAGATACGTGTTAATTCGTTTTTATACATATTGATTTCTTTTTTCTGGATCAGTGTCTGGCTGGCTTGCAATTAATCTGCAACTGTGTTGACATTCTTTTTTGTCTTTCTTATTTTCAGGATCTCATGACCCACCTGACTGACCTTTTGACCTGAAAGTGGATCTTGCAATTAATCTGCAACTGTGTAAAAGGTACGTGTTAATTCGGTTTTTATACTTATATTGATTTTCTTTTTTTGTCACACAGGATCCCATCACGCACCGTTTTACCTGAAAGTGGATCTGGCCAACAAGGGGCAATCCGTCTTCAGCTCTGAATGGTTGTCTGCATCTGGAACGGTGTCTGGCTGGCTTGCAATTAGTCTGCATCTGTGTAAAAGATACGTGTTAATTCATTTTTTATACATATTGATTTCTTTTTTCTGGATCAGTGTCTGGCTGGCTTGCAATTAATCTGCAACTGTGTTGACATTCTTTTTTGTCTTTCTTATTTTCAGGATCTCATGACCCACCTGACGCATCTTTTTACCTGAAAGTGGATCTTGCAATTAATCTGCAACTGTGTAACAGGTACGTGTTAATTCGGTTTTTATACATATATTGATTTTCTTTTTTCTTGTCACAGAGGATCTCATGACGCACCTTTTTACCTGAAAGTGGACCGGGCAAACAAGGAGCAATCCATCTTCAGCTACGAGTGGTTGTCTGCATCTGGAACGGTGTCTGGCTGGCTTGCAATTGATCTTGAACTGTGTAACAGGTATGTGTTAATTCAGTTTTTATACATATATTGATTTTCTTTTTTTTTGTCACACAGGATCCCATCACGCACCTTTTTACCTGAAAGTGGATCCGGCCAACAAGGGGCTATCCATGTCCAGCTGTGAGAGGTTGCATGCATCTGGAATGGTGTCTGACTGGCTTTTTTTTCATCTGCATCTGAGTTACAGGTAAGTGAACATTCAGTTTCTATGCTTATATTGACTTTCTTTTTTGTCTTTCTTATTTTCAGGATGTCATGACCCACCTGACGCATCTTTTTACCTGAAAGTGGATCTTGCAATTAATCTGCAACTATGTAACAGGTATGTGTTAATTCGGTTTTTATACATATATTGATTTTCTTTTTTTTGTCACACAGGATCCCATCACGCACCTTTTTACCTGAAAGTGGATCCAGCCAACAAGGGGCAATCCATCTTCAGCTCTGAATGGTTGTCTGCATCTGGAACGGTGTCTGGCTGGCTTGCAATTAATCTGCAACTGTCTAAAAGATACATGTTAATTCGTTTTTTATACATATATTGATTTCTTTTTTCTGGATCAGTGTCTGGCTGGCTTGCAATTAATCTGCAACTGTGTTGACATTCTTTTTTGTCTTTCTTATTTTCAGGATCTCATGACCCACCTGATGCATCTTTTTACCTGAAAGTGGATCTTGCAATTAATCTGCAACTGTGTAACAGGTACGTGTTAAATCGTTT
Organism: Salminus brasiliensis; assembly: GCF_030463535.1. Taxonomy (NCBI): domain Eukaryota; kingdom Metazoa; phylum Chordata; class Actinopteri; order Characiformes; family Bryconidae; genus Salminus; species Salminus brasiliensis. Next base: position 17,368,999 of record NC_132900.1, read on the forward strand.
TTTATACATATAATGATTTTCTTTATTCTTGTCACACAGGATCTCATGACGCACTTTTTTACCTGAAAGTGGACCTGGCCAACAAGGGGCAATCCATCTTCAGCTACGAGTGCTTGTCTGCATCTGAAACGGTGTCTGGCTGGCTTGCAAATGATCTGCAACTGTGTAACAGGTACGTGTTAATTCAGTTTTTACACATATATTGATTTTCTTTTTTTTTGTCACACAGGATCCCATCATGCACCTTTTTACCTGAAAGTGGATCCGGCCAAAAAGGGGCTATCCATGTCCAGCTGTGAGAGGTTGCCTGCATCTGGAATGGTGTCTGACTGGCTTTCTTTTCATCTGCATCTGAGTTACAGGTAAGTGAACATTCAGTTTCTATACTTATATTGACTTTCTTTTTTGTCTTTCTTATTTTCAGGATGTCATGACCCACCTGACGCATCTTTTTACCTGAAAGTGGATCTTGCAATTAATCTGCAACTGTGTAACAGGTACGTGTTAATTTGGTTTTTATACATATATTGATTTTCTTTTTTCTTGTCACACAGGATCTCATGACGCACCTTTTTACCTGAAAGTGGACCTGGCCAACAAGGGGCAATCCATCTTCAGCTATGAGTGGTTGTCTGCATCTAGAATGGTGTATGGCTGGCTTGCAATTAATCTGCAACTATGTAACAGGTATGTGTTAATTCGGTTTTTATACATATATTGATTTTCTTTTTTTTGTCACACAGGATCCCATCACGCACCTTTTTACCTGAAAGTGGATCCAGCCTACAAGGGGCAATCCATCTTCTGCTCTGAATGGTTGTCTGCATCTGGAACGGTGTCTGGCTGGCTTGCAATTAATCTGCAACTGTGTAAAAGATACGTGTTAATTCGTTTTTTATACATATTGATTTCTTTTTTCTGGATCAGTATCTAGCTAGATTGAAATTAATCTGCAACTGTGTTGACATTCTTTTTTTTCTTTATTATTTTTAGGATCTCATGACCCACCTGACGCATCTTTTTACCTGAAAGTGGACCTGGCCAACAAGGGGCAATCCATCTTCAGCTACGAGTGGTTGTCTGCATCTGGAACGGTGTCTGGCTGGCTTGCAAATGATCTGCAACTGTGTAACAGGTACGTGTTAATTCAGTTTTTATACATATATTGATTTCTTTTTTTTTGTCACACAGGATCACATCATGCACCTTTTTACCTGAAAGTGGATCCGGTCAACAAGGGGCTATCCATGTCCTGCTGTGAGAGGTTGCCTGCATCTGGAATGGTGTCTGACTGGCTTTCTTTTCATCTGCATCTGAGTTACAGGTAAGTGAACATTCAGTTTCTATACTTATATTGACTTTCTTTTTTGTCTTTCTTATTTTCAGGATGTCATGACCCACCTGACGCATCTTTTTACCTGAAAGTGGATCTTGCAATTAATCTGCAACTGTGTAACAGGTACGTGTTAATTTGGTTTTTATACATATATTGATTTTCTTTTTTCTTGTCACACAGGATCTCATGACGCACCTTTTTACCTGAAAGTGGATCTGGCCAACAAGGGGCAATCCATCTTCTGCTGTGAGTGGTTGTCTGCATCTGAAACGGTGTCTGGCTGGCTTGCAATTAATCTGCAACTGTCTAAAAGATACGTGTTAATTCGTTTTTTATACATATTGATTTCTTTTTTCTGGATCAGTGTCTCGCTGGCTTGCAATTAATCTGCAACTGTTTTGACTTTATTTTTTGTCTTTCTTATTTTCAGGATCTCTGGACCCACCTGACTGACCTTTTTACCTGAAAGTGGATCTTGCAATTAATCTGCAACTGTGTAACAGGTACGTGTTAATTCGGTTTTTATACATATGTTGATTTTCTTTTTTCTTGTCACACAGGATCTCATGATGCACCTTTTTACCTGAAAGTGGATCCAGCCAACAAGGGGCAATCCATCTTTAGCTATGAGTGGTTGTCTGCATCTAGAACGGTGTCTGGCTGGCTTGCAATTAATCTGCAACTGTGTAACAGGTACGTGTTAATTCAGTTTTTATACATATATTGATTTTCTTTTTTTGTCACACAGGATCCCATCACGCACCTTTTTACCTGAAAGTGGATCTGGCCAACAAGGGGCTATCCATGTCCAGCTGTGAGAGGTTGCCTGCATCTGGAATGGTGTCTGACTGGCTTTCTTTTCATCTGCATCTGAGTTACAGGTAAGTGAACATTCATTTTCTATACTTATATTGACTTTCTTTTTTGTCTTTCTTATTTTCAGGATGTCATGACCCACCTGACACATCTTTTTACCTGAAAGTGGATCTTGCAATTAATCTGCAACTGTGTAACAGGTACGTGTTAATTCGGTTTTTATACATATATTGATTTTCTTTTTTCTTCTAACAGAGGATCTCATTATGCACCTTTTTACCTGAAAGTGGACCTGGCCAACAAGGGCAGCAATCCATCTTCAGCTACGAGTGGTTGTCTGCATCTGGAACGGTGTCTGGCTGGCTTGCAATTGATCTTCAACTGTGTAACAGGTACGTGTTAATTCAGTTTTTATACATATATTGATTTTCTTTTTTCTTGTCACACAGGATCCCATCACGCACCTTTTTACCTGAAAGTGGATCCAGCCAACAAGGGGCAATCCATCTTCAGCTATGAGTGGTTGTCTGCATCCAGAACGGTGTCTGGCTGGCTTGCAATTAATCTGCAACTGTGTAACAGGTATGTGTTAATTCGGTTTTTATACATATATTGATTTTCTTTTTTTTGTCACACAGGATCCCATCATGCACCTTTTTACCTGAAAGTGGATCTGGCCAACAAGGGGCAATCCATCTTCCGCTCTGAATGGTTGTCTGCATCTGGAACGGCGTCTGGCTGGCTTGCAATTAATCTGCAACTGTGTAAAAGATACGTGTTAATTCGTTTTTATACATATTGATTTCTTTTTTCTGGATCAGTGTCTGGCTGGCTTGCAATTAATCTGCAACTGTGTTGACATTCTTTTTTGTCTTTCTTATTTTCAGGATCTCATGACCCACCTGACTGACCTTTCGACCTGAAAGTGGATCTTGCAATTAATCTGCAACTGTGTAAAAGGTACGTGTTAATTCGGTTTTTATACTTATATTGATTTTCTTTTTTTGTCACACAGGATCCCATCACGCACCGTTTTACCTGAAAGTGGATCTGGCCAACAAGTGGCAATCCGTCTTCAGCTCTGAATGGTTGTCTGCATCTGGAACGGTGTCTGGCTGGCTTGCAATTAATCTGCAACTGTGTAACAGGTACGTGTTAATTCGGTTTCTATACATATATTGATTTTCTTTTTTTTGTCACACAGGATGTCATGACGCACTTTTTTACCTGAAAGTGGACCTGGCCAACAAGGGGCAATCCATCTTCAGCTATGAGTGGTTGTCTGCATCTAGAATGGTGTATGGCTGGCTTGCAATTAATCTGCAACTATGTAACAGGTATGTGTTAATTCGGTTTTTATACATATATTGATTTTCTTTTTTCTTGTCACAGAGGATCTCATGACGCACCTTTTTACCTGAAAGTGGATCTGGCCAACAAGGGGCAATCCATCTTCAGCTCTGAATGGTTGTCTGCATCTGGAATGGCGTCTGGCTGGCTTGCAATTAATCTGCAACTGTGTAAAAGATATGTGTTAATTCGTTTTTATACATATTGATTTCTTTTTTCTGGATCAGTGTCTGGCTGGCTTGCAATTAATCTGCAACTGTGTTGACATTCTTTTTTGTCTTTCTTATTTTCAGGATCTCATGACCCACCTGATGCATCTTTTTACCTGAAAGTGGATCTTGCAATTAATCTGCAACTGTGTAACAGGTACGTGTTAAATCGTTTTTTATACATATAATGATTTTCTTTATTCTTGTCACACAGGATCTCATGACGCACTTTTTTACCTGAAAGTGGACCTGGCCAACAAGGGGCAATCCATCTTCAGCTACGAGTGCTTGTCTGCATCTGAAACGGTGTCTGGCTGGCTTGCAAATGATCTGCAACTGTGTAACAGGTACGTGTTAATTCAGTTTTTACACATATATTGATTTTCTTTTTTTTTGTCACACAGGATCCCATCATGCACCTTTTTACCTGAAAGTGGATCCGGCCAAAAAGGGGCTATCCATGTCCAGCTGTGAGAGGTTGCCTGCATCTGGAATGGTGTCTGACTGGCTTTCTTTTCATCTGCATCTGAGTTACAGGTAAGTGAACATTCAGTTTCTATACTTATATTGACTTTCTTTTTTGTCTTTCTTATTTTCAGGATGTCATGACCCACCTGACGCATCTTTTTACCTGAAAGTGGATCTTGCAATTAATCTGCAACTGTGTAACAGGTATGTGTTAATTCGGTTTTTATACATATATTGATTTTCTTTTTTCTTGTCACACAGGATCTCATGACGCACCTTTTTACCTGAAAGTGGACCTGGCCAACAAGGGGCAATCCATCTTCAGCTATGAGTGGTTGTCTGCATCTAGAATGGTGTATGGCTGGCTTGCAATTAATCTGCAACTATGTAACAGGTATGTGTTAATTCGGTTTTTATACATATATTGATTTTCTTTTTTTTGTCACACAGGATCCCATCACGCACCTTTTTACCTGAAAGTGGATCCAGCCAACAAGGGGCAATCCATCTTCTGCTCTGAATGGTTGTCTGCATCTGGAACGGTGTCTGGCTGGCTTGCAATTAATCTGCAACTGTATAAAAGATACGTGTTAATTCGTTTTTTATACATATTGATTTCTTTTTTCTGGATCAGTATCTAGGTAGATTGAAATTAATCTGCAACTGTGTTGACATTCTTTTTTTTCTTTATTATTTTTAGGATCTCATGACCCACCTGACGCATCTTTTTACCTGAAAGTGGACCTGGCCAACAAGGGGCAATCCATCTTCAGCTACGAGTGGTTGTCTGCATGCAGAACGGTGTCTGGCTGGCTTGCAATTAATCTGCAACTGTGTAACAGGTATGTTTTAATTCGGTTTTTATACATATATTGATTTTCTTTTTTTTGTCACACAGGATCCCATCATGCACCTTTTTACCTGAAAGTGGATCTGGCCAACAAGGGGCAATCCATCTTCAGCTATGAGTGGTTGTCTGCATGCAGAACGGTGTCTGGCTGGCTTGCAATTAATCTGCAACTGTGTAACAGGTATGTTTTAATTCGGTTTTTATACATATATTGATTTTCTTTTTTTTGTCACACAGGATCCCATCATGCACCTTTTTACCTGAAAGTGGATCTGGCCAACAAGGGGCAATCCATCTTCAGCTCTGAATGGTTGTCTGCATCTGGAACGGCGTCTGGCTGGCTTGCAATTAATCTGCAACTGTGTAAAAGATACGTGTTAATTCGTTTTTATACATATTGATTTCTTTTTTCTGGATCAGTGTCTGGCTGGCTTGCAATTAATCTGCAACTGTGTTGACATTCTTTTTTGTCTTTCTTATTTTCAGGATCTCATGACCCACCTGACTGACCTTTTGACCTGAAAGTGGATCTTGCAATTAATCTGCAACTGTGTAAAAGGTACGTGTTAATTCGGTTTTTATACTTATATTGATTTTCTTTTTTTGTCACACAGGATCCCATCACGCACTGTTTTACCTGAAAGTGGATCTGGCCAACATGGGGCAATCCGTCTTCAGCTCTGAATGGTTGTCTGCATCTGGAACGGTGTCTGGCTGGCTTGCAATTAGTCTGCATCTGTGTAAAAGATACGTGTTAATTCATTTTTTATACATATTGATTTCTTTTTTCTGGATCAGTGTCTGGCTGGCTTGCAATTAATCTGCAACTGTGTTGACATTCTTTTTTGTCTTTCTTATTTTCAGGATCTCATGACCCACCTGACGCATCTTTTTACCTGAAAGTGGATCTTGCAATTAATCTGCAACTGTGTAACAGGTACGTGTTAATTCGGTTTTTATACATATATTGATTTTCTTTTTTCTTGTCACAGAGGATCTCATGACGCACCTTTTTACCTGAAAGTGGACCGGGCAAACAAGGAGCAATCCATCTTCAGCTACGAGTGGTTGTCTGCATCTGGAACGGTGTCTGGCTGGCTTGCAATTGATCTTGAACTGTGTAACAGGTATGTGTTAATTCAGTTTTTATACATATATTGATTTTCTTTTTTTTTGTCACACAGGATCCCATCACGCACCTTTTTACCTGAAAGTGGATCCGGCCAACAAGGGGCTATCCATGTCCAGCTGTGAGAGGTTGCATGCATCTGGAATGGTGTCTGACTGGCTTTCTTTTCATCTGCATCTGAGTTACAGGTAAGTGAACATTCAGTTTCTATGCTTATATTGACTTTCTTTTTTGTCTTTCTTATTTTCAGGATGTCATGACCCACCTGACGCATCTTTTTACCTGAAAGTGGATCTTGCAATTAATCTGCAACTATGTAACAGGTATGTGTTAATTCGGTTTTTATACATATATTGATTTTCTTTTTTTTGTCACACAGGATCCCATCACGCACCTTTTTACCTGAAAGTGGATCCAGCCAACAAGGGGCAATCCATCTTCAGCTCTGAATGGTTGTCTGCATCTGGAACGGTGTCTGGCTGGCTTGCAATTAATCTGCAACTGTCTAAAAGATACGTGTTAATTCGTTTTTTATACATATATTGATTTCTTTTTTCTGGATCAGTGTCTGGCTGGCTTGCAATTAATCTGCAACTGTGTTGACATTCTTTTTTGTCTTTCTTATTTTCAGGATCTCATGACCCACCTGATGCATCTTTTTACCTGAAAGTGGATCTTGCAATTAATCTGCAACTATGTAACAGGTACGTGTTAAATCGTTTTTTATACATATAATGATTTTCTTTATTCTTGTCACACAGGATCTCATGACGCACTTTTTTACCTGAAAGTGGACCTGGCCAACAAGGGGCAATCCATCTTCAGCTACGAGTGCTTGTCTGCATCTGAAACGGTGTCTGGCTGGCTTGCAAATGATCTGCAACTGTGTAACAGGTACGTGTTAATTCAGTTTTTGCACATATATTGATTTTCTTTTTTTTTGTCACACAGGATCCCATCATGCACCTTTTTACCTGAAAGTGGATCCGGCCAAAAAGGGGCTATCCATGTCCAGCTGTGAGAGGTTGCCTGCATCTGGAATGGTGTCTGACTGGCTTTCTTTTCATCTGCATCTGAGTTACAGGTAAGTGAACATTCAGTTTCTATACTTATATTGACTTTCTTTTTTGTCTTTCTTATTTTCAGGATGTCATGACCCACCTGACGCATCTTTTTACCTGAAAGTGGATCTTGCAATTAATCTGCAACTGTGTAACAGGTACGTGTTAATTTGGTTTTTATACATATATTGATTTTCTTTTTTCTTGTCACACAGGATCTCATGACGCACCTTTTTACCTGAAAGTGGACCTGGCCAACAAGGGGCAATCCATCTTCAGCTATGAGTGGTTGTCTGCATCTAGAATGGTGTATGGCTGGCTTGCAATTAATCTGCAACTATGTAACAGGTATGTGTTAATTCGGTTTTTATACATATATTGATTTTCTTTTTTTTGTCACACAGGATCCCATCACGCACCTTTTTACCTGAAAGTGGATCCAGCCTACAAGGGGCAATCCATCTTCTGCTCTGAATGGTTGTCTGCATCTGGAACGGTGTCTGGCTGGCTTGCAATTAATCTGCAACTGTGTAAAAGATACGTGTTAATTCGTTTTTTATACATATTGATTTCTTTTTTCTGGATCAGTATCTAGCTAGATTGAAATTAATCTGCAACTGTGTTGACATTCTTTTTTTTCTTTATTATTTTTAGGATCTCATGACCCACCTGACGCATCTTTTTACCTGAAAGTGGACCTGGCCAACAAGGGGCAATCCATCTTCAGCTACGAGTGGTTGTCTGCATCTGGAACGGTGTCTGGCTGGCTTGCAAAAGATCTGCAACTGTGTAACAGGTACGTGTTAATTCAGTTTTTATACATATATTGATTTCTTTTTTTTTGTCACACAGGATCACATCATGCACCTTTTTACCTGAAAGTGGATCCGGTCAACAAGGGGCTATCCATGTCCTGCTGTGAGAGGTTGCCTGCATCTGGAATGGTGTCTGACTGGCTTTCTTTTCATCTGCATCTGAGATACAGGTAAGTGAACATTCAGTTTCTATACTTATATTGACTTTCTTCTTTGTCTTTCTTATTTTCAGGATGTCATGACCCACCTGACGCATCTTTTAACCTGAAAGTGGATCTTGCAATTAATCTGCAACTGTGTAACAGGTACGTGTTAATTCGGTTTTTATACATATATTGATTTTCTTTTTTTTGTCACACAGGATCCCATCACGCACCTTTTTACCTGAAAGTGGATCTGGCCAACAAGGGGCAATCCATCTTCAGCTGTGAGTGGTTGTCTGCATCTGAAACGGTGTCTGGCTGGCTTGCAATTAATCTGCAACTGTCTAAAAGATACGTGTTAATTCGTTTTTTATACATATTGATTTCTTTTTTCTGGATCAGTGTCTTGCTGGCTTGCAATTAATCTGCAACTGTTTTGACTTTATTTTTTGTCTTTCTTATTTTCAGGATCTCTGGACCCACCTGACTGACCTTTTTACCTGAAAGTGGATCTTGCAATTAATCTGCAACTGTGTAACAGGTACGTGTTAATTCGGTTTTTATACATATGTTGATTTTCTTTTTTCTTCTAACAGAGGATCTCATTATGCACCTTTTTACCTGAAAGTGGACCTGGCCAACAAGGGCAGCAATCCATCTTCAGCTACGAGTAGTTGTCTGCATCTGGAACGGTGTCTGGCTGGCTTGCAATTAATCTGCAACTGTGTAACAGGTACGTGTTAATTCGGTTTTTATACATATATTGATTTTCTTTTTTCTTGTCACACAGGATCTCATGACGCACCTTTTTACCTGAAAGTGGACCTGGCCAACAAGGGACAATCCATCTTCAGCTACCAGTGGTTGTCTGCATCTGGAACGGTGTCTGGCTGGCTTGCAATTGATCTGCAACTGTGTAACAGGTACGTGTTAATTCAGTTTTTATACATATATTGATTTTCTTTTTTCTTGTCACACAGGATCCCATCACGCACCTTTTTACCTGAAAGTGGATCCAGCCAACAAGGGGCAATCCATCTTCAGCTATGAGTGGTTGTCTGCATGCAGAACGGTGTCTGGCTGGCTTGCAATTAATCTGCAACTGTGTAACAGGTATGTGTTAATTCGGTTTTTATACATATATTGATTTTCTTTTTTTTGTCACACAGGATCCCATCATGCACCTTTTTACCTGAAAGTGGATCTGGCCAACAAGGGGCAATCCATCTTCAGCTCTGAATGGTTGTCTGCATCTGGAACGGCGTCTGGCTGGCTTGCAATTAATCTGCAACTGTGTAAAAGATACGTGTTAATTCGTTTTTATACATATTGATTTCTTTTTTCTGGATCAGTGTCTGGCTGGCTTGCAATTAATCTGCAACTGTGTTGACATTCTTTTTTGTCTTTCTTATTTTCAGGATCTCATGACCCACCTGACTGACCTTTTGACCTGAAAGTGGATCTTGCAATTAATCTGCAACTGTGTAAAAGGTACGTGTTAATTCGGTTTTTATACTTATATTGATTTTCTTTTTTTGTCACACAGGATCCCATCACGCACCGTTTTACCTGAAAGTGGATCTGGCCAACAAGGGGCAATCCGTCTTCAGCTCTGAATGGTTGTCTGCATCTGGAACGGTGTCTGGCTGGCTTGCAATTAGTCTGCATCTGTGTAAAAGATACGTGTTAATTCATTTTTTATACATATTGATTTCTTTTTTCTGGATCAGTGTCTGGCTGGCTTGCAATTAATCTGCAACTGTGTTGACATTCTTTTTTGTCTTTCTTATTTTCAGGATCTCATGACCCACCTGACGCATCTTTTTACCTGAAAGTGGATCTTGCAATTAATCTGCAACTGTGTAACAGGTACGTGTTAATTCGGTTTTTATACATATATTGATTTTCTTTTTTCTTGTCACAGAGGATCTCATGACGCACCTTTTTACCTGAAAGTGGACCGGGCAAACAAGGAGCAATCCATCTTCAGCTACGAGTGGTTGTCTGCATCTGGAACGGTGTCTGGCTGGCTTGCAATTGATCTTGAACTGTGTAACAGGTATGTGTTAATTCAGTTTTTATACATATATTGATTTTCTTTTTTTTTGTCACACAGGATCCCATCACGCACCTTTTTACCTGAAAGTGGATCCGGCCAACAAGGGGCTATCCATGTCCAGCTGTGAGAGGTTGCATGCATCTGGAATGGTGTCTGACTGGCTTTTTTTTCATCTGCATCTGAGTTACAGGTAAGTGAACATTCAGTTTCTATGCTTATATTGACTTTCTTTTTTGTCTTTCTTATTTTCAGGATGTCATGACCCACCTGACGCATCTTTTTACCTGAAAGTGGATCTTGCAATTAATCTGCAACTATGTAACAGGTATGTGTTAATTCGGTTTTTATACATATATTGATTTTCTTTTTTTTGTCACACAGGATCCCATCACGCACCTTTTTACCTGAAAGTGGATCCAGCCAACAAGGGGCAATCCATCTTCAGCTCTGAATGGTTGTCTGCATCTGGAACGGTGTCTGGCTGGCTTGCAATTAATCTGCAACTGTCTAAAAGATACATGTTAATTCGTTTTTTATACATATATTGATTTCTTTTTTCTGGATCAGTGTCTGGCTGGCTTGCAATTAATCTGCAACTGTGTTGACATTCTTTTTTGTCTTTCTTATTTTCAGGATCTCATGACCCACCTGATGCATCTTTTTACCTGAAAGTGGATCTTGCAATTAATCTGCAACTGTGTAACAGGTACGTGTTAAATCGTTTTTTATACATATAATGATTTTCTTTATTCTTGTCACACAGGATCTCATGACGCACTTTTTTACCTGAAAGTGGACCTGGCCAACAAGGGGCAATCCATCTTCAGCTACGAGTGCTTGTCTGCATCTGAAACGGTGTCTGGCTGGCTTGCAAATGATCTGCAACTGTGTAACAGGTACGTGTTAATTCAGTTTTTACACATATATTGATTTTCTTTTTTTTTGTCACACAGGATCCCATCATGCACCTTTTTACCTGAAAGTGGATCCGGCCAAAAAGGGGCTATCCATGTCCAGCTGTGAGAGGTTGCCTGCATCTGGAATGGTGTCTGACTGGCTTTCTTTTCATCTGCATCTGAGTTACAGGTAAGTGAACATTCAGTTTCTATACTTATATTGACTTTCTTTTTTGTCTTTCTTATTTTCAGGATGTCATGACCCACCTGACGCATCTTTTTACCTGAAAGTGGATCTTGCAATTAATCTGCAACTGTGTAACAGGTACGTGTTAATTTGGTTTTTATACATATATTGATTTTCTTTTTTCTTGTCACACAGGATCTCATGACGCACCTTTTTACCTGAAAGTGGACCTGGCCAACAAGGGGCAATCCATCTTCAGCTATGAGTGGTTGTCTGCATCTAGAATGGTGTATGGCTGGCTTGCAATTAATCTGCAACTATGTAACAGGTATGTGTTAATTCGGTTTTTATACATATATTGATTTTCTTTTTTTTGTCACACAGGATCCCATCACGCACCTTTTTACCTGAAAGTGGATCCAGCCTACAAGGGGCAATCCATCTTCTGCTCTGAATGGTTGTCTGCATCTGGAACGGTGTCTGGCTGGCTTGCAATTAATCTGCAACTGTGTAAAAGATACGTGTTAATTCGTTTTTTATACATATTGATTTCTTTTTTCTGGATCAGTATCTAGCTAGATTGAAATTAATCTGCAACTGTGTTGACATTCTTTTTTTTCTTTATTATTTTTAGGATCTCATGACCCACCTGACGCATCTTTTTACCTGAAAGTGGACCTGGCCAACAAGGGGCAATCCATCTTCAGCTACGAGTGGTTGTCTGCATCTGGAACGGTGTCTGGCTGGCTTGCAAATGATCTGCAACTGTGTAACAGGTACGTGTTAATTCAGTTTTTATACATATATTGATTTCTTTTTTTTTGTCACACAGGATCACATCATGCACCTTTTTACCTGAAAGTGGATCCGGTCAACAAGGGGCTATCCATGTCCTGCTGTGAGAGGTTGCCTGCATCTGGAATGGTGTCTGACTGGCTTTCTTTTCATCTGCATCTGAGATACAGGTAAGTGAACATTCAGTTTCTATAATTATATTGACTTTCTTCTTTGTCTTTCTTATTTTCAGGATGTCATGACCCACCTGACGCATCTTTTAACCTGAAAGTGGATCTTGCAATTAATCTGCAACTGTGTAACAGGTACGTGTTAATTCGGTTTTTATACATATATTGATTTTCTTTTTTTTGTCACACAGGATCCCATCACGCACCTTTTTACCTGAAAGTGGATCTGGCCAACAAGGGGCAATCCATCTTCTGCTGTGAGTGGTTGTCTGCATCTGAAACGGTGTCTGGCTGGCTTGCAATTAATCTGCAACTGTCTAAAAGATACGTGTTAATTCGTTTTTTATACATATTGATTTCTTTTTTCTGGATCAGTGTCTCGCTGGCTTGCAATTAATCTGCAACTGTTTTGACTTTATTTTTTGTCTTTCTTATTTTCAGGATCTCTGGACCCACCTGACTGACCTTTTTACCTGAAAGTGGATCTTGCAATTAATCTGCAACTGTGTAACAGGTACGTGTTAATTCGGTTTTTATACATATATTGATTTTCTTTTTTCTTGTCACACAGGATCTCATGATGCACCTTTTTACCTGAAAGTGGATCCAGCCAACAAGGGGCAATCCATCTTTAGCTATGAGTGGTTGTCTGCATCTAGAACGGTGTCTGGCTGGCTTGCAATTAATCTGCAACTGTGTAACAGGTACGTGTTAATTCAGTTTTTATACATATATTGATTTTCTTTTTTTGTCACACAGGATCCCATCACGCACCTTTTTACCTGAAAGTGGATCTGGCCAACAAGGGGCTATCCATGTCCAGCTGTGAGAGGTTGCCTGCATCTGGAATGGTGTCTGACTGGCTTTCTTTTCATCTGCATCTGAGTTACAGGTAAGTGAACATTCATTTTCTATACTTATATTGACTTTCTTTTTTGTCTTTCTTATTTTCAGGATGTCATGACCCACCTGACACATCTTTTTACCTGAAAGTGGATCTTGCAATTAATCTGCAACTGTGTAACAGGTACGTGTTAATTCGGTTTTTATACATATATTGATTTTCTTTTTTCTTCTAACAGAGGATCTCATTATGCACCTTTTTACCTGAAAGTGGACCTGGCCAACAAGGGCAGCAATCCATCTTCAGCTACGAGTGGTTGTCTGCATCTGGAACGGTGTCTGGCTGGCTTGCAATTGATCTTCAACTGTGTAACAGGTACGTGTTAATTCAGTTTTTATACATATATTGATTTTCTTTTTTCTTGTCACACAGGATCCCATCACGCACCTTTTTACCTGAAAGTGGATCCAGCCAACAAGGGGCAATCCATCTTCAGCTATGAGTGGTTGTCTGCATCCAGAACGGTGTCTGGCTGGCTTGCAATTAATCTGCAACTGTGTAACAGGTATGTGTTAATTCGGTTTTTATACATATATTGATTTTCTTTTTTTTGTCACACAGGATCCCATCATGCACCTTTTTACCTGAAAGTGGATCTGGCCAACAAGGGGCAATCCATCTTCCGCTCTGAATGGTTGTCTGCATCTGGAACGGCGTCTGGCTGGCTTGCAATTAATCTGCAACTGTGTAAAAGATACGTGTTAATTCGTTTTTATACATATTGATTTCTTTTTTCTGGATCAGTGTCTGGCTGGCTTGCAATTAATCTGCAACTGTGTTGACATTCTTTTTTGTCTTTCTTATTTTCAGGATCTCATGACCCACCTGACTGACCTTTTGACCTGAAAGTGGATCTTGCAATTAATCTGCAACTGTGTAAAAGGTACGTGTTAATTCGGTTTTTATACTTATATTGATTTTCTTTTTTTGTCACACAGGATCCCATCACGCACCGTTTTACCTGAAAGTGGATCTGGCCAACAAGGGGCAATCCGTCTTCAGCTCTGAATGGTTGTCTGCATCTGGAACGGTGTCTGGCTGGCTTGCAATTAATCTGCAACTGTGTAACAGGTACGTGTTAATTCGGTTTCTATACATATATTGATTTTCTTTTTTTTGTCACACAGGATGTCATGACGCACTTTTTTACCTGAAAGTGGACCTGGCCAACAAGGGGCAATCCATCTTCAGCTATGAGTGGTTGTCTGCATCTAGAATGGTGTATGGCTGGCTTGCAATTAATCTGCAACTATGTAACAGGTATGTGTTAATTCGGTTTTTATACATATATTGATTTTCTTTTTTCTTGTCACAGAGGATCTCATGACGCACCTTTTTACCTGAAAGTGGATCTGGCCAACAAGGGGCAATCCATCTTCAGCTCTGAATGGTTGTCTGCATCTGGAACGGCGTCTGGCTGGCTTGCAATTAATCTGCAACTGTGTAAAAGATACGTGTTAATTCGTTTTTATACATATTGATTTCTTTTTTCTGGATCAGTGTCTGGCTGGCTTGCAATTAATCTGCAACTGTGTTGACATTCTTTTTTGTCTTTCTTATTTTCAGGATCTCATGACCCACCTGATGCATCTTTTTACCTGAAAGTGGATCTTGCAATTAATCTGCAACTGTGTAACAGGTACGTGTTAAATCGTTTTTTATACATATAATGATTTTCTTTATTCTTGTCACACAGGATCTCATGACGCACTTTTTTACCTGAAAGTGGACCTGGCCAACAAGGGGCAATCCATCTTCAGCTACGAGTGCTTGTCTGCATCTGAAACGGTGTCTGGCTGGCTTGCAAATGATCTGCAACTGTGTAACAGGTACGTGTTAATTCAGTTTTTACACATATATTGATTTTCTTTTTTTTTGTCACACAGGATCCCATCATGCACCTTTTTACCTGAAAGTGGATCCGGCCAAAAAGGGGCTATCCATGTCCAGCTGTGAGAGGTTGCCTGCATCTGGAATGGTGTCTGACTGGCTTTCTTTTCATCTGCATCTGAGTTACAGGTAAGTGAACATTCAGTTTCTATACTTATATTGACTTTCTTTTTTGTCTTTCTTATTTTCAGGATGTCATGACCCACCTGACGCATCTTTTTACCTGAAAGTGGATCTTGCAATTAATCTGCAACTGTGTAACAGGTATGTGTTAATTCGGTTTTTATACATATATTGATTTTCTTTTTTCTTGTCACACAGGATCTCATGACGCACCTTTTTACCTGAAAGTGGACCTGGCCAACAAGGGGCAATCCATCTTCAGCTATGAGTGGTTGTCTGCATCTAGAATGGTGTATGGCTGGCTTGCAATTAATCTGCAACTATGTAACAGGTATGTGTTAATTCGGTTTTTATACATATATTGATTTTCTTTTTTTTGTCACACAGGATCCCATCACGCACCTTTTTACCTGAAAGTGGATCCAGCCAACAAGGGGCAATCCATCTTCTGCTCTGAATGGTTGTCTGCATCTGGAACGGTGTCTGGCTGGCTTGCAATTAATCTGCAACTGTGTAAAAGATACGTGTTAATTAGTTTTTTATACATATTGATTTCTTTTTTCTGGATCAGTATCTAGGTAGATTGAAATTAATCTGCAACTGTGTTGACATTCTTTTTTTTCTTTATTATTTTTAGGATCTCATGACCCACCTGACGCATCTTTTTACCTGAAAGTGGACCTGGCCAACAAGGGGCAATCCATCTTCAGCTACGAGTGGTTGTCTGCATCTGGAACGGTGTCTGGCTGGCTTGCAAAAGATCTGCAACTGTGTAACAGGTACGTGTTAATTCAGTTTTTACACATATATTGATTTTCTTTTTTTTTGTCACACAGGATCCCATCATGCACCTTTTTACCTGAAAGTGGATCCGGCCAAAAAGGGGCTATCCATGTCCAGCTGTGAGAGGTTGCCTGCATCTGGAATGGTGTCTGACTGGCTTTCTTTTCATCTGCATCTGAGTTACAGGTAAGTGAACATTCAGTTTCTATACTTATATTGACTTTCTTTTTTGTCTTTCTTATTTTCAGGATGTCATGACCCACCTGACGCATCTTTTTACCTGAAAGTGGATCTTGCAATTAATCTGCAACTGTGTAACAGGTATGTGTTAATTCGGTTTTTATACATATATTGATTTTCTTTTTTCTTGTCACACAGGATCTCATGACGCACCTTTTTACCTGAAAGTGGACCTGGCCAACAAGGGGCAATCCATCTTCAGCTATGAGTGGTTGTCTGCATCTAGAATGGTGTATGGCTGGCTTGCAATTAATCTGCAACTATGTAACAGGTATGTGTTAATTCGGTTTTTATACATATATTGATTTTCTTTTTTTTGTCACACAGGATCCCATCACGCACCTTTTTACCTGAAAGTGGATCCAGCCAACAAGGGGCAATCCATCTTCTGCTCTGAATGGTTGTCTGCATCTGGAACGGTGTCTGGCTGGCTTGCAATTAATCTGCAACTGTGTAAAAGATACGTGTTAATTCGTTTTTTATACATATTGATTTCTTTTTTCTGGATCAGTATCTAGCTAGATTGAAATTAATCTGCAACTGTGTTGACATTCTTTTTTTTCTTTATTATTTTTAGGATCTCATGACCCACCTGACGCATCTTTTTACCTGAAAGTGGACCTGGCCAACAAGGGGCAATCCATCTTCAGCTACGAGTGGTTGTCTGCATCTGGAACGGTGTCTGGCTGGCTTGCAAAAGATCTGCAACTGTGTAACAGGTACGTGTTAATTCAGTTTTTATACATATATTGATTTCTTTTTTTTTGTCACACAGGATCACATCATGCACCTTTTTACCTGAAAGTGGATCCATTCAACAAGGGGCTATCCATGTCCTGCTGTGAGAGGTTGCCTGCATCTGGAATGGTGTCTGACTGGCTTTCTTTTCATCTGCATCTGAGTTACAGGTAAGTGAACATTCAGTTTCTATACTTATATTGACTTTCTTCTTTGTCTTTCTTATTTTCAGGATGTCATGACCCACCTGACGCATCTTTTAACCTGAAAGTGGATCTTGCAATTAATCTGCAACTGTGTAACAGGTACGTGTTAATTCGGTTTTTATACATATATTGATTTTCTTTTTTTTGTCACACAGGATCCCATCACGCACCTTTTTACCTGAAAGTGGATCTGGCCAACAAGGGGCAATCCATCTTCAGCTGTGAGTGGTTGTCTGCATCTGAAACGGTGTCTGGCTGGCTTGCAATTAATCTGCAACTGTCTAAAAGATACGTGTTAATTCGTTTTTTATACATATTGATTTCTTTTTTCTGGATCAGTGTCTCGCTGGCTTGCAATTAATCTGCAACTGTTTTGACTTTATTTTTTGTCTTTCTTATTTTCAGGATCTCTGGACCCACCTGACTGACCTTTTTACCTGAAAGTGGATCTTGCAATTAATCTGCAACTGTGTAACAGGTACGTGTTAATTCGGTTTTTATACATATATTGATTTTCTTTTTTCTTGTCACACAGGATCTCATGATGCACCTTTTTACCTGAAAGTGGATCCAGCCAACAAGGGGCAATCCATCTTTAGCTATGAGTGGTTGTCTGCATCTGGAACGGTGTCTGGCTGGCTTGCAATTAATCTGCAACTGTGTAACAGGTACGTGTTAATTCAGTTTTTATACATATATTGATTTTCTTTTTTTTGTCACACAGGATCCCATCACGCACCTTTTTACCTGAAAGTGGATCTGGCCAACAAGGGGCTATCCATGTCCAGCTGTGAGAGGTTGCCTGCATCTGGAATGGTGTCTGACTGGCTTTCTTTTCATCTGCATCTGAGTTACAGGTAAGTGAACATTCAGTTTCTATACTTATATTGACTTTCTTTTTTGTCTTTCTTATTTTCAGGATGTCATGACCCACCTGACACATCTTTTTACCTGAAAGTGGATCTTGCAATTAATCTGCAACTGTGTAACAGGTACGTGTTAATTCGGTTTTTATACATATATTGATTTTCTTTTTTCTTCTAACAGAGGATCTCATTATGCACCTTTTTACCTGAAAGTGGACCTGGCCAACAAGGGCAGCAATCCATCTTCAGCTACGAGTGGTTGTCTGCATCTGGAACGGTGTCTGGCTGGCTTGCAATTAATCTGCAACTGTGTAACAGGTACGTGTTAATTCGGTTTTTATACATATATTGATTTTCTTTTTTCTTGTCACACAGGATCTCATGACGCACCTTTTTACCTGAAAGTGGACCTGGCCAACAAGGGACAATCCATCTTCAGCTACCAGTGGTTGTCTGCATCTGGAACGGTGTCTGGCTGGCTTGCAATTGATCTGCAACTGTGTAACAGGTACGTGTTAATTCAGTTTTTATACATATATTGATTTTCTTTTTTCTTGTCACACAGGATCCCATCACGCACCTTTTTACCTGAAAGTGGATCCAGCCAACAAGGGGCAATCCATCTTCAGCTATGAGTGGTTTTCTGCATGCAGAACGGTGTCTGGCTGGCTTGCAATTAATCTGCAACTGTGTAACAGGTATGTGTTAATTCGGTTTTTATACATATATTGATTTTCTTTTTTTTGTCACACAGGATCCCATCATGCACCTTTTTACCTGAAAGTGGATCTGGCCAACAAGGGGCAATCCATCTTCAGCTCTGAATGGTTGTCTGCATCTGGAACGGCGTCTGGCTGGCTTGCAATTAATCTGCAACTGTGTAAAAGATACGTGTTAATTCGTTTTTATACATATTGATTTCTTTTTTCTGGATCAGTGTCTGGCTGGCTTGCAATTAATCTGCAACTGTGTTGACATTCTTTTTTGTCTTTCTTATTTTCAGGATCTCATGACCCACCTGACTGACCTTTTGACCTGAAAGTGGATCTTGCAATTAATCTGCAACTGTGTAAAAGGTACGTGTTAATTCGGTTTTTATACTTATATTGATTTTCTTTTTTTGTCACACAGGATCCCATCACGCACCGTTTTACCTGAAAGTGGATCTGGCCAACAAGGGGCTATCCATGTCCAGCTGTGAGAGGTTGCATGCATCTGGAATGGTGTCTGACTGGCTTTCTTTTCATCTGCATCTGAGTTACAGGTAAGTGAACATTCAGTTTCTATGCTTATATTGACTTTCTTTTTTGTCTTTCTTATTTTCAGGATGTCATGACCCACCTGACGCATCTTTTTACCTGAAAGTGGATCTTGCAATTGATCTGCAACTGTGTAACAGGTACGTGTTAATTCAGTTTTTATACATATATTGATTTTCTTTTTTCTTGTCACACAGGATCCCATCATGCACCTTTTTACCTGAAAGTGGATCCAGCCAACAAGGGGCAATCCATCTTCAGCTCTGAATGGTTGTCTGCATCTGGAACGGTGTCTGGCTGGCTTGCAATTAGTCTGCAACTGTGTAAAAGATACGTGCTAATTCGTTTTTTATACATATTGATTTCTTTTTCCTGGATCAGTGTCTGGCTGGCTTGCAATTAATCTGCAACTGTGTTGACTTTCTTTTTTTTCTTTCTTATTTTCAGGAACTCATGACCCACCTGACGCATCTTTTTACCTGAAAGTGGATCTTGCAATGAATCTGCAACTGTGTAACAGGTACGTGTTAAATCGTTTTTTATACATATAATGATTTTCTTTATTCTTCTCACACAGGATCTCATGACGCACCTTTTTACCTGAAAGTGGACCTGGCCAACAAGGGGCAGTCCATCTTCAGCTGCGAGTGGTTGTCTGCATCTGGAACGGTGTCTGGCTGGCTTGCAATTAATCTGCAACTGTGTAACAGGTACGTGTTAATTCGGTTTTTATACATATATTGATTTTCTTTTTTCTTGTCACACAGGATCTCATGACGCACTTTTTTACCTGAAAGTGGACCTGGCCAACAAGAGGCAATCCATCTTCAGCTATGAGTGGTTGTCTGCATCTAGAATGGTGTATGGCTGGCTTGCAATTAATCTGCAACTATGTAACAGGTATGTGTTAATTCGGTTTTTATACATATATTGATTTTCTTTTTTTTGTCACACAGGATCCCATCACGCACCTTTTTACCTGAAAGTGGATCCAGCCAACAAGGGGCAATCCATCTTCAGCTCTGAATGGTTGTCTGCGTCTGGAACGGTGTCTGGCTGGCTTGCAATTAATCTGCAACTGTGTAAAATATACGTGTTAATTCGTTTTTTATACATATTGATTTCTTTTTTCTGGATCAGTATCTAGCTGGATTGAAATTAATCTGCAACTGTGTTGACATTCTTTTTTGTCTTTATTATTTTTAGGATCTCATGACCCACCTGACGCATCTTTTTACCTGAAAGTGGATCTTTCAATTAATCTGCAACTGTGTAACAGGTTCGTGTTAATTCGGTTTTTATACATATTGATTTTCTTTTTTCTTGTCACAGACGATCTCATGACGCACCTTTTTACCTGAAAGTGGACCTGGCCAACAAGGGGCAATCCATCTTCAGCTGCGAGTGGTTGTCTGCATCTGGAACGGTGTCTGGCTGGCTTGCAATTAATCTGCAACTGTCTAAAAAATACGTGTTAATTCGTTTTTTATACATATATTGATTTCTTTTTTCTGGATCAGTGTCTGGCTGGCTTGCAATTAATCTGCAACTGTGTTGACATTCTTTTTTGTCTTTCTTATTTTCAGGATCTCATGACCCACCTGATGCATCTTTTTACCTGAAAGTGGATCTTGCAATTAATCTGCAACTGTGTAACAGGTACGTGTTAAATCGTTTTTTATACATATAATGATTTTCTTTATTCTTGTCACACAGGATCTCATGACGCACTTTCTTACCTGAAAGTGGACCTGGCCAACAAGGGGCAATCCATCTTCAGCTACGAGTAGTTGTCTGCATCTGGAACGGTGTCTGGCTGGCTTGCAAATGATCTGCAACTGTGTAACAGGTACGTGTTAATTCAGTTTTTACACATATATTGATTTTCTTTTTTTTTGTCACACAGGATCCCATCATGCACCTTTTTACCTGAAAGTGGATCCGGCCAACAAGGGGCTATCCATGTCCAGCTGTGAGAGGTTGCCTGCATCTGGAATGGTGTCTGACTGGCTTTCTTTTCATCTGCATCTGAGTTACAGGTAAGTGAACATTCAGTTTCTATACTTATATTGACTTTCTTTTTTGTCTTTCTTATTTTCAGGATGTCATGACCCACCTGACGCATCTTTTTACCTGAAAGTGGATCTTGCAATTAATCTGCAACTGTGTAACAGGTACGTGTTAATTCGGTTTTTATACATATATTGATTTTCTTTTTTCTTGTCACAGAGGATCTCATGACGCACCTTTTTACCTGAAAGTGGACCTGGCCAACAAGGGGCAATCCATCTTCAGCTGCGAGTGGTTGTCTGCATCTGGAACGGTGTCTGGCTGGCTTGCAATTAATCTGCAACTGTCTAAAAGATACGTGTTAATTCGTTTTTTATACATATATTGATTTCTTTTTTCTGGATCAGTGTCTGGCTGGCTTGCAATTAATCTGCAACTGTGTTGACATTCTTTTTTGTCTTTCTTATTTTCAGGATCTCATGACCCACCTGATGCATCTTTTTACCTGAAAGTGGATCTTGCAATTAATCTGCAACTGTGTAACAGGTACGTGTTAAATCGTTTTTTATACATATAATGATTTTCTTTATTCTTGTCACACAGGATCTCATGACGCACTTTTTTACCTGAAAGTGGACCTGGCCAACAAGGGGCAATCCATCTTCAGCTACGAGTGCTTGTCTGCATCTGAAACGGTGTCTGGCTGGCTTGCAAATGATCTGCAACTGTGTAACAGGTACGTGTTAATTCAGTTTTTACACATATATTGATTTTCTTTTTTTTTGTCACACAGGATCCCATCATGCACCTTTTTACCTGAAAGTGGATCCGGCCAAAAAGGGGCTATCCATGTCCAGCTGTGAGAGGTTGCCTGCATCTGGAATGGTGTCTGACTGGCTTTCTTTTCATCTGCATCTGAGTTACAGGTAAGTGAACATTCAGTTTCTATACTTATATTGACATTCTTTTTTGTCTTTCTTATTTTCAGGATGTCATGACCCACCTGACGCATCTTTTTACCTGAAAGTGGATCTTGCAATTAATCTGCAACTGTGTAACAGGTACGTGTTAATTCGGTTTTTATACATATATTGATTTTCTTTTTTCTTGTCACACAGGATCTCATGACGCACCTTTTTACCTGAAAGTGGACCTGGCCAACAAGGGGCAATCCATCTTCAGCTATGAGTGGTTGTCTGCATCTAGAATGGTGTATGGCTGGCTTGCAATTAATCTGCAACTATGTAACAGGTATGTGTTAATTCGGTTTTTATACATATATTGATTTTCTTTTTTTTGTCACACAGGATCCCATCACGCACCTTTTTACCTGAAAGTGGATCCAGCCAACAAGGGGCAATCCATCTTCTGCTCTGAATGGTTGTCTGCATCTGGAACGGTGTCTGGCTGGCTTGCAATTAATCTGCAACTGTGTAAAAGATACGTGTTAATTCGTTTTTTATACATATTGATTTCTTTTTTCTGGATCAGTATCTAGCTGGATTCAAATTAATCTGCAACTGTGTTGACATTCTTTTTTTTCTTTATTATTTTTAGGATCTCATGACCCACCTGACGCATCTTTTTACCTGAAAGTGGACCTGGCCAACAAGGGGCAATCCATCTTCAGCTACGAGTGGTTGTCTGCATCTGGAACGGTGTCTGGCTGGCTTGCAAATGATCTGCAACTGTGTAACAGGTACGTGTTAATTCAGTTTTTATACATATATTGATTTCTTTTTTTTTGTCACACAGGATCCCATCACGCACCTTTTTACCTGAAAGTGGATCCAGCCAAAAAGGGGCCATCCATCTTCTGCTCTGAATGGTTGTCTGCATCTGGAACGGTGTCTGGCTGGCTTGCAATTAATCTGCAACTGTGTAAAAGATACGTGTTAATTCGTTTTTTATACATATTGATTTCTTTTTTCTGGATCAGTATCTAGCTGGATTCAAATTAATCTGCAACTGTGTTGACATTCTTTTTTTTCTTTATTATTTTTAGGATCTCATGACCCACCTGACGCATCTTTTTACCTGAAAGTGGACCTGGCCAACAAGGGGCAATCCATCTTCAGCTACGAGTGGTTGTCTGCATCTGGAACGGTGTCTGGCTGGCTTGCAAATGATCTGCAACTGTGTAACAGGTACGTGTTAATTCAGTTTTTATACATATATTGATTTCTTTTTTTCTGTCACACAGGATCCCATCATGCACCTTTTTACCTGAAAGTGGATCCGGCCAAAAAGGGGCTATCCATGTCCAGCTGTGAGAGGTTGCCTGCATCTGGAATGGTGTCTGACTGGCTTTCTTTTCATCTGCATCTGAGTTACAGGTAAGTGAACATTCAGTTTCTATACTTATATTGACTTTCTTTTTTGTCTTTCTTATTTTCAGGATGTCATGACCCACCTGACGCATCTTTTTACCTGAAAGTGGATCTTGCAATTAATCTGCAACTGTGTAACAGGTATGTGTTAATTCGGTTTTTATACATATATTGATTTTCTTTTTTCTTGTCACACAGGATCTCATGACGCACCTTTTTACCTGAAAGTGGACCTGGCCAACAAGGGGCAATCCATCTTCAGCTATGAGTGGTTGTCTGCATCTAGAATGGTGTATGGCTGGCTTGCAATTAATCTGCAACTATGTAACAGGTATGTGTTAATTCGGTTTTTATACATATATTGATTTTCTTTTTTTTGTCACACAGGATCCCATCACGCACCTTTTTACCTGAAAGTGGATCAAGCCAACAAGGGGCAATCCATCTTCTGCTCTGAATGGTTGTCTGCATCTGGAACGGTGTCTGGCTGGCTTGCAATTAATCTGCAACTGTGTAAAAGATACGTGTTAATTCGTTTTTTATACATATTGATTTCTTTTTTCTGGATCAGTATCTAGCTGGATTCAAATTAATCTGCAACTGTGTTGACATTCTTTTTTTTCTTTATTATTTTTAGGATCTCATGACCCACCTGACGCATCTTTTTACCTGAAAGTGGACCTGGCCAACAAGGGGCAATCCATCTTCAGCTACGAGTGGTTGTCTGCATCTGGAACGGTGTCTGGCTGGCTTGCAAATGATCTGCAACTGTGTAACAGGTACGTGTTAATTCAGTTTTTATACATATATTGATTTCTTTTCTTTTGTCACACAGGATCACATCATGCACCTTTTTACCTGAAAGTGGATCCGGTCAACAAGGGGCTATCCATGTCCTGCTGTGAGAGGTTGCCTGCATCTGGAATGGTGTCTGACTGGCTTTCTTTTCATCTGCATCTGAGTTACAGGTAAGTGAACATTCAGTTTCTATACTTATATTGACTTTCTTCTTTGTCTTTTTTATTTTCAGGATGTCATGACCCACCTGACGCATCTTTTAACCTGAAAGTGGATCTTGCAATTAATCTGCAACTGTGTAACAGGTACGTGTTAATTCGGTTTTTATACATATATTGATTTTCTTTTTTTTGTCACACAGGATCCCATCACGCACCTTTTTACCTGAAAGTGGATCTGGCCAACAAGGGGCAATCCATCTTCAGCTGTGAGTGGTTGTTTGCATCTGAAACGGTGTCTGGCTGGCTTGCAATTAATCTGCATGTGTCTAAAAGATACGTGTTAATTCGGTTTTTATACATATTGATTTCTTTTTTCTGGATCAGTGTCTGGCTGGCTTGCAATTAATCTGCAACTGTTTTGACTTTATTTTTTGTCTTTCTTATTTTCAGGATCTCTGGACCCACCTGACTGACCTTTTTACCTGAAAGTGGATCTTGCAATTAATCTGCAACTGTGTAACAGGTACGTGTTAATTCGGTTTTTATACATATATTGATTTTCTTTTTTCTTGTCACACAGGATCTCATGATGCACCTTTTTACCTGAAAGTGGATCTGGCCAACAAGGGGCAATCCATCTTCAGCTGCGAGTGGTTTTCTGCATCTGGAAAGGTGTCTGGCTGGCTTGCAATTAATCTGCAACTGTGTAAAAGGTACGTGTTAATTCATTTTTTTATACATATATTGATTTTCTTTTTTGTCTTTCTTATTTACAGGATGTCATGACCCACCTGACGCATCTTTTTACCTGAAAGTGGATCTTGCAATTAATCTGCAACTGTGTAACAGGTACGTGTTAATTCGGTTTTTATACATATATTGATTTTCTTTTTTCTTCTCACAGAGTATCTCATGACGCACCTTTTTACCTGAAAGTGGACCTAGCCAACAAGGGTAGCAATCCATCTTCAGCTACGAGTGGTTGTCTGCATCTGGAACGGTGTCTGGCTGGCTTGCAATTGATCTGCAACTGTGTAACAGGTACGAGTTAATTCAGTTTTTATACATATATTGATTTTCTTTTTTCTTGTCACAGAGGATCCCATCACGCACCTTTTTACCTGAAAGTGGATCCAGCCAACAAGGGGCAATCCATCTTCAGCTATGAGTGGTTGTCTGCATCCAGAACGGTGTCTGGCTGGCTTGCAATTAATCTGCAACTGTGTAACAGGTATGTGTTAATTTGGTTTTTATACATATATTGATTTTCTTTTTTTTGTCACACAGGATCCCATCACGCACCTTTTTACCTGAAAGTGGATCTGGCCAACAAAGGGCAATCCATCTTCAGCTCTGAATGGTTGTCTGCATCTGGAACGGCGTCTGGCTGGCTTGCAATTAATCTGCAACTGTGTAAAAGATACGTGTTAATTCGTTTTTATACATATTGATTTCTTTTTTCTGGATCAGTGTCTGGCTGGCTTGCAATTAATCTGCAACTGTGTTGACATTCTTTTTTGTCTTTCTTATTTTCAGGATCTCATGACCCACCTGACTGACCTTTTGACCTGAAAGTGGATCTTGCAATTAATCTGCAACTGTGTAAAAGGTACGTGTTAATTTTGTTTTTATACATATATTGATTTTCTTTTTTCTTGTCACACAGGATCTCATGACGCACCTTTTTACCTGAAAGTGGACCTGGCCAACAAGGGGCAATCCATCTTCAGCTGCGAGTGGTTGTCTGCATCTGGAACGGTGTCTGGCTGGCTTGCAATTAATCTGCAACTGTCTAAAAGATACGTGTTAATTCATTTTTTATACATATATTGATTTCTTTTTTCTGGATCAGTGTCTGGCTGGCTTGCAATTAATCTGCAACTGTGTTGACATTCTTTTTTGTCTTTCTTATTTTCAGGATCTCATGACCCACCTGATGCATCTTTTTACCTGAAAGTGGATCTTGCAATTAATCTGCAACTGTGTAACAGGTACGTGTTAAATCGTTTTTTATACATATAATGATTTTCTTTATTCTTGTTACACAGGATCTCATGACGCACCTTTTTACCTGAAAGTGGACCGGGCCAACAAGGAGCAATCTATCTTCAGCTACGAATGGTTGTCTGCATCTGGAACGGTGTCTGGCTGGCTTGCAATTGATCTTGAACTGTGTAACAGGTATGTGTTAATTCAGTTTTTATACATATATTGATTTTCTTTTTTTTTGTCACACAGGATCCCATCACGCACCTTTTTACCTGAAAGTGGATCCGGCCAACAAGGGGCTATCCATGTCCAGCTGTGAGAGGTTGCCTGCATCTGGAATGGTGTCTGACTGGCTTTCTTTTCATCTGCAACTGAGTTACAGGTAAGTGAACATTCAGTTTCTATGCTTATATTGACTTTCTTTTTTGTCTTTCTTATTTTCAGGATGTCATGACCCACCTGACGCATCTTTTTACCTGAAAGTGGATCTTGCAATTGATCTGCAACTGTGTAACAGGTACGTGTTAATTCAGTTTTTATACATATATTGATTTTCTTTTTTCTTGTCACACAGGATCCCATCACGCACCTTTTTACCTGAAAGTGGATCCAGCCAACAAGGGGCAATCCATCTTCAGCTATGAGTGGTTGTCTGCATCCAGAACGGTGTCTGGCTGGCTTGCAATTAATCTGCAACTGTGTAACAGGTAAGTGTTAATTCGGTTTCTATACATATATTGATTTTCTTTTTTTTGTCACACAGTATCCCATCACGCACCGTTTTACCTGAAAGTGGATCTGGCCAACAAGGGGCAATCCATCTTCAGCTCTGAATGGTTGTCTGCATCTGGAACGGTGTCTGGCTGGCTTGCAATTAGTCTGCAACTGTGTAACAGGTACGTGTTAATTCAGTTTTTATACATATATTGATTTTCTTTTTTTTGTCACACAGGATCTCATGATGCATCTTTTTACCTGAAAGTGTATCTGGCCAACAAGGGGTTATCCATCTTCAGCTGCGAGTGGTTGTCTGCATCTGGAACGGTGTCTGGCTGGCTTGCAATTAATCTGCAACTGTGTAACTGGTACGTGTTAATTCGGTTTTTATACATATATTGATTTTCTTTTTTCTTGTCACACAGGATCTCATGACGCACCTTTTTACCTGAAAGTGGACCTGGCCAACAAGGGGCAATCCATCTTCAGCTATGAGTGGTTGTCTGCATCTAGAATGGTGTATGGCTGGCTTGCAATTAATCTGCAACTATGTAACAGGTATGTGTTAATTCGGTTTTTATACATATATTGATTTTCTTTTTTTTGTCACACAGGATCCCATCACGCACCTTTTTACCTGAAAGTGGATCCAGCCAACAAGGGGCAATCCATCTTCTGCTCTGAATGGTTGTCTGCATCTGGAACGGTGTCTGGCTGGCTTGCAATTAATCTGCAACTGTGTAAAAGATACGTGTTAATTCGTTTTTTATACATATTGATTTCTTTTTTCTGGATCAGTATCTAGCTGGATTCAAATTAATCTGCAACTGTGTTGACATTCTTTTTTTTCTTTATTATTTTTAGGATCTCATGACCCACCTGACGCATCTTTTTACCTGAAAGTGGACCTGGCCAACAAGGGGCAATCCATCTTCAGCTACGAGTGGTTGTCTGCATCTGGAACGGTGTCTGGCTGGCTTGCAAATGATCTGCAACTGTGTAACAGGTACGTGTTAATTCAGTTTTTATACATATATTGATTTCTTTTTTTTTGTCACACAGGATCCCATCACGCACCTTTTTACCTGAAAGTGGATCCAGCCAAAAAGGGGCCATCCATCTTCTGCTCTGAATGGTTGTCTGCATCTGGAACGGTGTCTGGCTGGCTTGCAATTAATCTGCAACTGTGTAAAAGATACGTGTTAATTCGTTTTTTTATACATATTGATTTCTTTTTTCTGGATCAGTATCTAGCTGGATTCAAATTAATCTGCAACTGTGTTGACATTCTTTTTTTTCTTTATTATTTTTAGGATCTCATGACCCACCTGACGCATCTTTTTACCTGAAAGTGGACCTGGCCAACAAGGGGCAATCCATCTTCAGCTACGAGTGGTTGTCTGCATCTGGAACGGTGTCTGGCTGGCTTGCAAATGATCTGCAACTGTGTAACAGGTACGTGTTAATTCAGTTTTTATACATATATTGATTTCTTTTTTTCTGTCACACAGGATCCCATCATGCACCTTTTTACCTGAAAGTGGATCCGGCCAAAAAGGGGCTATCCATGTCCAGCTGTGAGAGGTTGCCTGCATCTGGAATGGTGTCTGACTGGCTTTCTTTTCATCTGCATCTGAGTTACAGGTAAGTGAACATTCAGTTTCTATACTTATATTGACTTTCTTTTTTGTCTTTCTTATTTTCAGGATGTCATGACCCACCTGACGCATCTTTTTACCTGAAAGTGGATCTTGCAATTAATCTGCAACTGTGTAACAGGTACGTGTTAATTCGGTTTTTATACATATATTGATTTTCTTTTTTCTTGTCACACAGGATCTCATGACGCACCTTTTTACCTGAAAGTGGACCTGGCCAACAAGGGGCAATCCATCTTCAGCTATGAGTGGTTGTCTGCATCTAGAATGGTGTATGGCTGGCTTGCAATTAATCTGCAACTATGTAACAGGTATGTGTTAATTCGGTTTTTATACATATATTGATTTTCTTTTTTTTGTCACACAGGATCCCATCACGCACCTTTTTACCTGAAAGTGGATCCAGCCAACAAGGGGCAATCCATCTTCTGCTCTGAATGGTTGTCTGCATCTGGAACGGTGTCTGGCTGGCTTGCAATTAATCTGCAACTGTGTAAAAGATACGTGTTAATTCGTTTTTTATACATATTGATTTCTTTTTTCTGGATCAGTATCTAGCTGGATTCAAATTAATCTGCAACTGTGTTGACATTCTTTTTTTTCTTTATTATTTTTAGGATCTCATGACCCACCTGACGCATCTTTTTACCTGAAAGTGGACCTGGCCAACAAGGGGCAATCCATCTTCAGCTACGAGTGGTTGTCTGCATCTGGAACGGTGTCTGGCTGGCTTGCAAATGATCTGCAACTGTGTAACAGGTACGTGTTAATTCAGTTTTTATACATATATTGATTTCTTTTTTTTTGTCACACAGGATCCCATCACGCACCTTTTTACCTGAAAGTGGATCCAGCCAAAAAGGGGCCATCCATCTTCTGCTCTGAATGGTTGTCTGCATCTGGAACGGTGTCTGGCTGGCTTGCAATTAATCTGCAACTGTGTAAAAGATACGTGTTAATTCGTTTTTTTATACATATTGATTTCTTTTTTCTGGATCAGTATCTAGCTGGATTCAAATTAATCTGCAACTGTGTTGACATTCTTTTTTTTCTTTATTATTTTTAGGATCTCATGACCCACCTGACGCATCTTTTTACCTGAAAGTGGACCTGGCCAACAAGGGGCAATCCATCTTCAGCTACGAGTGGTTGTCTGCATCTGGAACGGTGTCTGGCTGGCTTGCAAATGATCTGCAACTGTGTAACAGGTACGTGTTAATTCAGTTTTTATACATATATTGATTTCTTTTTTTCTGTCACACAGGATCCCATCATGCACCTTTTTACCTGAAAGTGGATCCGGCCAAAAAGGGGCTATCCATGTCCAGCTGTGAGAGGTTGCCTGCATCTGGAATGGTGTCTGACTGGCTTTCTTTTCATCTGCATCTGAGTTACAGGTAAGTGAACATTCAGTTTCTATACTTATATTGACTTTCTTTTTTGTCTTTCTTATTTTCAGGATGTCATGACCCACCTGACGCATCTTTTTACCTGAAAGTGGATCTTGCAATTAATCTGCAACTGTGTAACAGGTACGTGTTAATTCGGTTTTTATACATATATTGATTTTCTTTTTTCTTGTCACACAGGATCTCATGACGCACCTTTTTACCTGAAAGTGGACCTGGCCAACAAGGGGCAATCCATCTTCAGCTATGAGTGGTTGTCTGCATCTAGAATGGTGTATGGCTGGCTTGCAATTAATCTGCAACTATGTAACAGGTATGTGTTAATTCGGTTTTTATACATATATTGATTTTCTTTTTTTTGTCACACAGGATCCCATCACGCACCTTTTTACCTGAAAGTGGATCAAGCCAACAAGGGGCAATCCATCTTCTACTCTGAATGGTTGTCTGCATCTGGAACGGTGTCTTCCTGGCTTGCAATTAATCTGCAACTGTGTAAAAGATACGTGTTAATTCGTTTTTTATACATATTGATTTCTTTTTTCTGGATCAGTATCTAGCTGGATTCAAATTAATCTGCAACTGTGTTGACATTCTTTTTTTTCTTTATTATTTTTAGGATCTCATGACCCACCTGACGCATCTTTTTACCTGAAAGTGGACCTGGCCAACAAGGGGCAATCCATCTTCAGCTACGAGTGGTTGTCTGCATCTGGAACGGTGTCTGGCTGGCTTGCAAATGATCTGCAACTGTGTAACAGGTACGTGTTAATTCGGTTTTTATACATATATTGATTTTCTTTTTTTTGTCACACAGGATCCCATCACGCACCTTTTTACCTGAAAGTGGATCTGGCCAACAAGGGGCAATCCATCTTCAGCTGTGAGTGGTTGTTTGCATCTGAAACGGTGTCTGGCTGGCTTGCAATTAATCTGCATGTGTCTAAAAGATACGTGTTAATTCGGTTTTTATACATATTGATTTCTTTTTTCTGGATCAGTGTCTGGCTGGCTTGCAATTAATCTGCAACTGTTTTGACTTTATTTTTTGTCTTTCTTATTTTCAGGATCTCTGGACCCACCTGACTGACCTTTTTACCTGAAAGTGGATCTTGCAATTAATCTGCAACTGTGTAACAGGTACGTGTTAATTCGGTTTTTATACATATATTGATTTTCTTTTTTCTTGTCACACAGGATCTCATGATGCACCTTTTTACCTGAAAGTGGATCTGGCCAACAAGGGGCAATCCATCTTCAGCTGCGAGTGGTTTTCTGCATCTGGAAAGGTGTCTGGCTGGCTTGCAATTAATCTGCAACTGTGTAAAAGGTACGTGTTAATTCATTTTTTATACATATATTGATTTTCTTTTTTGTCTTTCTTATTTACAGGATGTCATGACCCACCTGACGCATCTTTTTACCTGAAAGTGGATCTTGCAATTAATCTGCAACTGTGTAACAGGTACGTGTTAATTCGGTTTTTATACATATATTGATTTTCTTTTTTCTTCTCACAGAGTATCTCATGACGCACCTTTTTACCTGAAAGTGGACCTAGCCAACAAGGGTAGCAATCCATCTTCAGCTACGAGTGGTTGTCTGCATCTGGAACGGTGTCTGGCTGGCTTGCAATTGATCTGCAACTGTGTAACAGGTACGAGTTAATTCAGTTTTTATACATATATTGATTTTCTTTTTTCTTGTCACAGAGGATCCCATCACGCACCTTTTTACCTGAAAGTGGATCCAGCCAACAAGGGGCAATCCATCTTCAGCTATGAGTGGTTGTCTGCATCCAGAACGGTGTCTGGCTGGCTTGCAATTAATCTGCAACTGTGTAACAGGTATGTGTTAATTTGGTTTTTATACATATATTGATTTTCTTTTTTTTGTCACACAGGATCCCATCACGCACCTTTTTACCTGAAAGTGGATCTGGCCAACAAAGGGCAATCCATCTTCAGCTCTGAATGGTTGTCTGCATCTGGAACGGCGTCTGGCTGGCTTGCAATTAATCTGCAACTGTGTAAAAGATACGTGTTAATTCGTTTTTATACATATTGATTTCTTTTTTCTGGATCAGTGTCTGGCTGGCTTGCAATTAATCTGCAACTGTGTTGACATTCTTTTTTGTCTTTCTTATTTTCAGGATCTCATGACCCACCTGACTGACCTTTTGACCTGAAAGTGGATCTTGCAATTAATCTGCAACTGTGTAAAAGGTACGTGTTAATTTTGTTTTTATACATATATTGATTTTCTTTTTTCTTGTCACACAGGATCTCATGACGCACCTTTTTACCTGAAAGTGGACCTGGCCAACAAGGGGCAATCCATCTTCAGCTGCGAGTGGTTGTCTGCATCTGGAACGGTGTCTGGCTGGCTTGCAATTAATCTGCAACTGTCTAAAAGATACGTGTTAATTCATTTTTTATACATATATTGATTTCTTTTTTCTGGATCAGTGTCTGGCTGGCTTGCAATTAATCTGCAACTGTGTTGACATTCTTTTTTGTCTTTCTTATTTTCAGGATCTCATGACCCACCTGATGCATCTTTTTACCTGAAAGTGGATCTTGCAATTAATCTGCAACTGTGTAACAGGTACGTGTTAAATCGTTTTTTATACATATAATGATTTTCTTTATTCTTGTTACACAGGATCTCATGACGCACCTTTTTACCTGAAAGTGGACCGGGCCAACAAGGAGCAATCTATCTTCAGCTACGAATGGTTGTCTGCATCTGGAACGGTGTCTGGCTGGCTTGCAATTGATCTTGAACTGTGTAACAGGTATGTGTTAATTCAGTTTTTATACATATATTGATTTTCTTTTTTTTTGTCACACAGGATCCCATCACGCACCTTTTTACCTGAAAGTGGATCCGGCCAACAAGGGGCTATCCATGTCCAGCTGTGAGAGGTTGCCTGCATCTGGAATGGTGTCTGACTGGCTTTCTTTTCATCTGCAACTGAGTTACAGGTAAGTGAACATTCAGTTTCTATGCTTATATTGACTTTCTTTTTTGTCTTTCTTATTTTCAGGATGTCATGACCCACCTGACGCATCTTTTTACCTGAAAGTGGATCTTGCAATTGATCTGCAACTGTGTAACAGGTACGTGTTAATTCAGTTTTTATACATATATTGATTTTCTTTTTTCTTGTCACACAGGATCCCATCACGCACCTTTTTACCTGAAAGTGGATCCAGCCAACAAGGGGCAATCCATCTTCAGCTATGAGTGGTTGTCTGCATCCAGAACGGTGTCTGGCTGGCTTGCAATTAATCTGCAACTGTGTAACAGGTAAGTGTTAATTCGGTTTCTATACATATATTGATTTTCTTTTTTTTGTCACACAGTATCCCATCACGCACCGTTTTACCTGAAAGTGGATCTGGCCAACAAGGGGCAATCCATCTTCAGCTCTGAATGGTTGTCTGCATCTGGAACGGTGTCTGGCTGGCTTGCAATTAGTCTGCAACTGTGTAACAGGTACGTGTTAATTCAGTTTTTATACATATATTGATTTTCTTTTTTTTGTCACACAGGATCTCATGATGCATCTTTTTACCTGAAAGTGTATCTGGCCAACAAGGGGTTATCCATCTTCAGCTGCGAGTGGTTGTCTGCATCTGGAACGGTGTCTGGCTGGCTTGCAATTAATCTGCAACTGTGTAACTGGTACGTGTTAATTCGGTTTTTATACATATATTGATTTTCTTTTTTTTTTGTCACACAGGATCCCATAACACACCTTTTTACCTGAAAGTGGATCCGGCCAACAAGGGGCTATCCATGTCCAGCTGTGAGAGGTTGCCTGCATCTGGAATGGTGTCTGACTGGCTTTCTTTTCATCTGCAACTGAGTTACAGGTAAGTTAACATTCAGTTTCTATACCTATATTGAATTTCTTTTTTGTCTTTCTTCATTTTCAGGATGTCATGACCCACCTGACGCACCTTTTTACCAGAAAGTGGATCTGGCCAACAAGGGGCAATCCATCTTCAGCTCTGAATGGTTGTCTGCATCTGGAACGGTGTCTGGCTGGCTTGCAATTAGTCTGCAACTGTGTAAAAGATACGTGTTAATTCGTTTTTTATACATATTGATTTCTTTTTTCTGGATCAGTGTCTGGCTGGCTTGCAATTAATCTGCAACTGTGTTGACATTCTTTTTTGTCTTTCTTATTTTCAGGATCTCATGACCCACCTGACGCATCTTTTTACCTGAAAGTGGATCTTGCAATTAATCTGCAACTGTGTAACAGGTACGTGTTAATTCGGTTTTTATACATATATTGATTTTCTTTTTTCTTGTCACAGAGGATCTCATGACGCACCTTTTTACCTGAAAGTGGACCGGGCCAACAAGGAGCAATCCATCTTCAGCTGCAAGTGGTTGCCTGCATCTGGAACGGTGTCTGGCTGGCTTGCAATTGATCTTGAACTGTGTAACAGGTATGTGTTAATTCAGTTTTTATACATATATTGATTTTCTTTTTTTTTGTCACACAGGATCCCATCACGCACCTTTTTACCTGAAAGTGGATCCGGCCAACAAGGGGCTATACATGTCCAGCTGTGAGAGGTTGCCTGCATCTGGAATGGTGTCTGACTGGCTTTCTTTTCATCTGCATCTGAGTTACAGGTAAGTGAACATTCAGTTTCTATGCTTATATTGACTTTCTTTTTTGTCTTTCTTATTTTCAGGATCTCATGACCCACCTGACGCATCTTTTTACCTGAAAGTGGATCTTGCAATTGATCTGCAGCTGTGTAACAGGTACGTGTTAATTCAGTTTTTATACATATATTGATTTTCTTTTTTCTTGTCACACAGGATCCCATCACGCACCTTTTTACCTGAAAGTGGATCCAGCCAACAAGGGGCAATCCATCTTCAGCTATGAGTGGTTGTCTGCATCCAGAACGGTGTCTGGCTGGCTTGCAATTAGTCTGCAACTGTGTAAAAGATACGTGTTAATTCGTTTTTTATACATATTGATTTCATTTTCCTGGATCAGTGTCTGGCTGGCTTGCAATTAATCTGCAACTGTGTTGACTTTCTTTTTTGTCTTTCTTATTTTCAGGATCTCATGACCCACCTGACGCATCTTTTTACCTGAAAGTGGATCTTGCAATTAATCTGCAACTGTGTAACAGGTACGTGTTAAATCGTTTTTTATACATATAATGATTTTCTTTTTTCTTGTCACACAGGATCCCATCACACACCTTTTTACCTGAAAGTGGATCCGGCCAACAAGGGGTTATCCATCTTCAGCTGCGAGTGGTTGTCTGCATCTGGAATGGTGTCTGACTGGCTTTCTTTTCATCTGCAACTGAGTTACAGGTAAGTGAACATTCAGTTTCTATACCTATATTGAATTTCTTTTTTGACTTTCTTTATTTTCAGGATGTCATGACCCACCTGATGCACCTTTTTACCAGAAAGTGGATCTGGCCAACAAGGGGCAATCCATCTTCAGCGGTGAGTGGTTGTCTGCATCTGGAACGGTGTCTGGCTGGATTGCAATTAGTCTGCAACTGTGTAACAGGTACGTGTTAATTCAGTTTTTATACATATATTGATTTTCTTTTTTTTGTCACACAGGATCTCATGATGCATCTTTTTACCTGAAAGTGTATCTGGCCAACAAGGGGTTATCCATCTTCAGCTGCGAGTGGTTGTCTGCATCTGGAACGGTGTCTGGCTGGCTTGCAATTAATCTGCAACTGTGTAACTGGTACGTGTTAATTCGGTTTTTATACATATATTGATTTTCTTTTTTTTTGTCACACAGGATCCCATAACACACCTTTTTACCTGAAAGTGGATCCGGCCAACAAGGGGCTATCCATGTCCAGCTGTGAGAGGTTGCCTGCATCTGGAATGGTGTCTGACTGGCTTTCTTTTCATCTGCAACTGAGTTACAGGTAAGTTAACATTCAGTTTCTATACCTATATTGAATTTCTTTTTTGTCTTTCTTCATTTTCAGGATGTCATGACCCACCTGACGCACCTTTTTACCAGAAAGTGGATCTGGCCAACAAGGGGCAATCCATCTTCAGCTCTGAATGGTTGTCTGCATCTGGAACGGTGTCTGGCTGGCTTGCAATTAGTCTGCAACTGTGTAAAAGATACGTGTTAATTCGTTTTTTATACATATTGATTTCTTTTTTCTGGATCAGTGTCTGGCTGGCTTGCAATTAATCTGCAACTGTGTTGACATTCTTTTTTGTCTTTCTTATTTTCAGGATCTCATGACCCACCTGACGCATCTTTTTACCTGAAAGTGGATCTTGCAATTAATCTGCAACTGTGTAACAGGTACGTGTTAATTCGGTTTTTATACATATATTGATTTTCTTTTTTCTTGTCACAGAGGATCTCATGACGCACCTTTTTACCTGAAAGTGGACCGGGCCAACAAGGAGCAATCCATCTTCAGCTGCAAGTGGTTGCCTGCATCTGGAACGGTGTCTGGCTGGCTTGCAATTGATCTTGAACTGTGTAACAGGTATGTGTTAATTCAGTTTTTATACATATATTGATTTTCTTTTTTTTTGTCACACAGGATCCCATCACGCACCTTTTTACCTGAAAGTGGATCCGGCCAACAAGGGGCTATACATGTCCAGCTGTGAGAGGTTGCCTGCATCTGGAATGGTGTCTGACTGGCTTTCTTTTCATCTGCATCTGAGTTACAGGTAAGTGAACATTCAGTTTCTATGCTTATATTGACTTTCTTTTTTGTCTTTCTTATTTTCAGGATCTCATGACCCACCTGACGCATCTTTTTACCTGAA
Organism: Salminus brasiliensis; assembly: GCF_030463535.1. Classification (NCBI taxonomy): domain Eukaryota; kingdom Metazoa; phylum Chordata; class Actinopteri; order Characiformes; family Bryconidae; genus Salminus; species Salminus brasiliensis. Next base: position 17,406,183 of record NC_132900.1, read on the forward strand.
AGTGGATCTTGCAATTGATCTGCAGCTGTGTAACAGGTACGTGTTAATTCAGTTTTTATACATATATTGATTTTCTTTTTTCTTGTCACACAGGATCCCATCACGCACCTTTTTACCTGAAAGTGGATCCAGCCAACAAGGGGCAATCCATCTTCAGCTATGAGTGGTTGTCTGCATCCAGAACGGTGTCTGGCTGGCTTGCAATTAGTCTGCAACTGTGTAAAAGATACGTGTTAATTCGTTTTTTATACATATTGATTTCATTTTCCTGGATCAGTGTCTGGCTGGCTTGCAATTAATCTGCAACTGTGTTGACTTTCTTTTTTGTCTTTCTTATTTTCAGGATCTCATGACCCACCTGACGCATCTTTTTACCTGAAAGTGGATCTTGCAATTAATCTGCAACTGTGTAACAGGTACGTGTTAAATCGTTTTTTATACATATAATGATTTTCTTTTTTCTTGTCACACAGGATCCCATCACACACCTTTTTACCTGAAAGTGGATCCGGCCAACAAGGGGTTATCCATCTTCAGCTGCGAGTGGTTGTCTGCATCTGGAATGGTGTCTGACTGGCTTTCTTTTCATCTGCAACTGAGTTACAGGTAAGTGAACATTCAGTTTCTATACCTATATTGAATTTCTTTTTTGACTTTCTTTATTTTCAGGATGTCATGACCCACCTGATGCACCTTTTTACCAGAAAGTGGATCTGGCCAACAAGGGGCAATCCATCTTCAGCGGTGAGTGGTTGTCTGCATCTGGAACGGTGTCTGGCTGGATTGCAATTAATCTGCAACTGTGTAAAAGATACGTGTTAATTTGATTTTTATACATATTGATTTCTTTTTTCTGGATCAGTGTCTGGCTGGCTTGCAATTAATCTGCAACTGTGTTGACTTTCTTTTGTCTTTCTTATTTTCAGGATCTCATGACCCACCTGACGTACCTTTTTACCTGAAAGTGGATATGGCCAACAAGGGGCAATCCATCTTCAGCTGCGAGTGGTTTTCTGCATCTGGAATGGTGTCTGGCTGGCTTGCAATTAATCTGCAACTGTGTAACAGGTACGTGTTAATTCAGTTTTTATACATATATTGATTTTCTTTTTTCTTGTCACACAGGATCTCATGACACATCTTTTTACCTGAAAGTGGATCTGGCCAACAAGGGGTTATCCATCTTCAGCTGCGAGTGGTTGTCTGCATCTGGAACGGTGTCTGGCTGGCTTGCAATTAATCTGCAACTGTGTAACTGGTACGTGTTAATTCGGTTTTTATACATATGTTGATTTTCTTTTTTTTTGTCACACAGGATCCCATCACACACCTTTTTACCTGAAAGTGGATCCGGCCAACAAGGGGCTATCCATGTCCAGCTGTGAGAGGTTGCCTGCATCTGGAATGGTGTCTGACTGGCTTTCTTTTCATCTGCAACTGAGTTACAGGTAAGTTAACATTCAGTTTCTATACCTATATTGAATTTCTTTTTTGTCTTTCTTTATTTTCAGGATGTCATGACCCACCTGACGCACCTTTTTACCAGAAAGTGGATCTGGCCAACAAGGGGCAATCCATCTTCAGCGGTGAGTGGTTGTCTGCATCTGGAACGGTGTCTGGCTGGATTGCAATTAATCTGCAACTGTGTAAAAGATACGTGTTAATTTGTTTTTTATACATATTGATTTCTTTTTTCTGGATCAGTGTCTGGCTGGCTTGCAATTAATCTGCAACTGTGTTGACTTTCTTTTTTGTCTTTCTTATTTTCAGGATCTCATGACCCACCTGACGCACCTTTTTACCTGAAAGTGGATCTTGCAATTAATCTGCAACTGTGTAACAGGTACGTGTTAATTCGGTTTTTATACATATATTGAATTTCTTTTTTCTTGTCACACAGGATCTCATGACGCACCTTTTTACCTGAAAGTGGATATGGCCAACAAGGCGAAATCCATCTTCAGCTGCGAATGGTTTTCTGCATCTGGAATGGTGTCTGGCTGGCTTGCAATTAATCTGCAACTGTGTAACAGGTACGTGTTAATTCGGTTTTTATACATATATTGATTTTCTTTTTTCTGGTCACACAGGATCTCATGACGCACCTTTTTACCTGAAAGTGGATCTGGCCAACAAGGGGTTATCCATCTTCAGCTGCGAGTGGTTGTCTGCATCTGGAACGGTGTCTGGCTGGCTTGGAATTAATCTGCAACTGTGTAACAGGTACGTGTTAAATCGTTTTTTATACATATAATGATTTTCTTTTTTCTTGTCACACAGGATCCCATCACACACCTTTTTACCTGAAAGTGGATCCGGCCAACAAGGGGTTATCCATCTTCAGCTGCGAGTGGTTGTCTGCATCTGGAATGGTGTCTGACTGGCTTTCTTTTCATCTGCAACTGAGTTACAGGTAAGTGAACATTCAGTTTCTATACCTATATTGAATTTCTTTTTTTGACTTTCTTTATTTTCAGGATGTCATGACCCACCTGATGCACCTTTTTACCAGAAAGTGGATCTGGCCAACAAGGGGCAATCCATCTTCAGCGGTGAGTGGTTGTCTGCATCTGGAACGGTGTCTGGCTGGATTGCAATTAATCTGCAACTGTGTAAAAGATACGTGTTAATTTGATTTTTATACATATTGATTTCTTTTTTCTGGATCAGTGTCTGGCTGGCTTGCAATTAATCTGCAACTGTGTTGACTTTCTTTTGTCTTTCTTATTTTCAGGATCTCATGACCCACCTGACGTACCTTTTTACCAGAAAGTGGATCTGGCCAACAAGGGGCAATCCATCTTCAGCGGTGAGTAGTTGTCTGCATCTGGAACGGTGTCTGGCTGGATTGCAATTAATCTGCAACTGTGTAAAAGATACGTGTTAATTTGATTTTTATACATATTGATTTCTTTTTTCTGGATCAGTGTCTGGCTGGCTTGCAATTAATCTGCAACTGTGTTGACTTTCTTTTGTCTTTCTTATTTTCAGGATCTCATGACCCACCTGACGTACCTTTTTACCTGAAAGTGGATATGGCCAACAAGGGGCAATCCATCTTCAGCTGCGAGTGGTTTTCTGCATCTGGAATGGTGTCTGGCTGGCTTGCAATTAATCTGCAACTGTGTAACAGGTACGTGTTAATTCAATTTTTATACATATATTGATTTTCTTTTTTCTTGTCACACAGGATCTCATGACACATCTTTTTACCTGAAAGTGGATCTGGCCAACAAGGGGTTATCCATCTTCAGCTGCGAGTGGTTGTCTGCATCTGGAACGGTGTCTGGCTGGCTTGCAATTAATCTGCAACTGTGTAACTGGTACGTGTTAATTCGGTTTTTATACATATGTTGATTTTCTTTTTTTTTGTCACACAGGATCCCATCACACACCTTTTTACCTGAAAGTGGATCCGGCCAACAAGGGGCTATCCATGTCCAGCTGTGAGAGGTTGCCTGCATCTGGAATGGTGTCTGACTGGCTTTCTTTTCATCTGCAACTGAGTTACAGGTAAGTTAACATTCAGTTTCTATACCTATATTGAATTTCTTTTTTGTCTTTCTTTATTTTCAGGATGTCATGACCCACCTGACGCACCTTTTTACCAGAAAGTGGATCTGGCCAACAAGGGGCAATCCATCTTCAGCGGTGAGTGGTTGTCTGCATCTGGAACGGTGTCTGGCTGGATTGCAATTAATCTGCAACTGTGTAAAAGATACGTGTTAATTTGTTTTTTATACATATTGATTTCTTTTTTCTGGATCAGTGTCTGGCTGGCTTGCAATTAATCTGCAACTGTGTTGACTTTCTTTTTTGTCTTTCTTATTTTCAGGATCTCATGACCCACCTGACGCACCTTTTTACCTGAAAGTGGATCTTGCAATTAATCTGCAACTGTGTAACAGGTACGTGTTAATTCGGTTTTTATACATATATTGATTTTCTTTTTTTTGTCACACAGAATCCCATCACGCACCTTTTTACCTGAAAGTGGATCTGGCCAACAAGGGGCAATCCATCTTTAGCTCTGAATGGTTGTCTGCATCTGGAACGGTGTCTGGCTGGCTTGCAATTAATCTGCAACTGTGTAAAAGATACGTGTTAATTCGTTTTTTATACATATTGATTTCTTTTTTCTGGATCAGTGTCTGGCTGGCTTGCAATTAATCTGCAACTGTTTTGACTTTATTTTTTGTCATTCTTATTTTCAGGATCTCAGGACCCACCTGACTGACCTTTTTACCTGAAAGTGGATCTTGCAATTAATCTGCAACTGTGTAAAAGGTACGTGTTAATTCGGTTTTTATACATATATTGATTTTTTTTTTTTCTCACACGATCCCATCACACACCTTTTTACCTGAAAGTGGATCCGGCCAACAAGGGGCAATCCATCTTTAGCTCTGAATGGTTGTCTGCATCTGGAACGGTGTCTGGCTGGATTGCAATTAATCTGCAACTGTGTAAAAGATACGTGTTAATTTGTTTTTTATACATATTGATTTCTTTTTTCTGGATCAGTGTCTGGCTGGCTTGCAATTAATCTGCAACTGTGTTGACTTTCTTTTTTGTCTTTCTTATTTTCAGGATCTCATGACCCACCTGACGCACCTTTTTACCTGAAAGTGGATATGGCCAACAAGGCGAAATCCATCTTCAGCTGCGAATTCGTTTCTGCATCTGGAATGGTGTCTGGCTGGCTTGCAATTAATCTGCAACTGTGTAACAGGTACGTGTTAATTCGGTTTTTATACATATATTGATTTTCTTTTTTCTGGTCACACAGGATCTCATGACGCACCTTTTTACCTGAAAGTGGATCTGGCCAACAAGGGGTTATCCATCTTCAGCTGCGAGTGGTTGTCTGCATCTGGAACGGTGTCTGGCTGGCTTGCAATTAATCTGCAACTGTGTAACAGGTACGTGTTAATTCGGTTTTTATACATATATTGATTTTCTTTTTTTTGTCACACAGGATCCCATCACACACCTTTTTACCTGAAAGTGGATCCGGCCAACAAGGGGCTATCCATGTCCAGCTGTGAGAGGTTGCCTGCATCTGGAATGGTGTCTGACTGGCTTTCTTTTCATCTGCAACTGAGTTACAGGTAAGTGAACATTCAGTTTCTATACCTATATTGAATTTCTTTTTTGTCTTTCTTTATTTTCAGGATGTCATGACCCACCTGACGCACCTTTTTACCAGAAAGTGGATCTGGCCAACAAGGGGCAATCCATCTTCAGCGGTGAGTGGTTGTCTGCATCTGGAACGGTGTCAGGCTGGATTGCAATTAATCTGCAACTGTGTAAAAGATACGTGTTAATTTGATTTTTATACATATTGATTTCTTTTTTCTGGATCAGTGTCTGGCTGGCTTGCAATTAATCTGCAACTGTGTTGACTTTCTTTTTTGTCTTTCTTATTTTCAGGATCTCATGACCCACATGACGTACCTTTTTACCTGAAAGTGGATCTTGCAATTAATCTGCAACTGTGTAACAGGTACGTGTTAATTCGGTTTTTATACAAATATTGATTTTCTTTTTTCTTGTCACACAGGATCTCATGACGCACCTTTTTACCTGAAATTAGACCTGGCCAACAAGGGGCAATCCATCTTCAGCTATGAGTGGTTGTCTGCATCTAGAACGGTGTCTGGCTGGCTTGCAATTAATCTGCAACTGTGTAACAGGTACGTGTTAATTCGGTTTTTATACATATATTGATTTTCTTTTTTCTTGTCACACAGGATCTCATGACGCACCTTTTTACCTGAAAGTGGACCTGGCCAACAAGGGGCAATCCATCTTCAGCTATGAGTTGTTGTCTGCATCTAGAACGGTGTCTGGCTGGCTTGCAATTAATCTGCAACTATGTAACAGGTACGTGTTAATTCGTTTTTTATACATATTGATTTCTTTTTTCTGGATCAGTGTCTGGCTGGCTTGCAATTAATCTGCAACTGTTTTGACTTTATTTTTTGTCTTTCTTATTTTCAGGATCTCAGGACCCAACTGACTGACCTTTTTACCTGAAAGTGGATCTTGCAATTAATCTGCAACTGTGTAAAAGGTACGTGTTAATTCGGTTTTTATACATATATTGATTTTCTTTTTTCTTGTCACACAGGATCTCATGACGCAGCTTTTTACCTGAAAGTGGATCTGGCCAACAAGGGGCAATCCATCTTCAGCTGCGAGTGGTTTTTTGCATCTGGAATGGTGTCTGGTTGGCTTGCAATTAATCTGCAACTGTGTAACAGGTACGTGTCAAGTCGGTTTTTATACATATATTGATTTTCTTTTTTCTTGTCACACAGGATCTCATGACGCACCTTTTTACCTGAAAGTGGACCTGGCCAACAAGGGGCAATCCATCTTCAGCTACGAGTGGTTGTCTGCATCTGGAACGGTGTCTGGCTGGCTTGCAATTGATCTGCAACTGTGTAACAGGTACGTGTTAATTCGGTTTTTATACATATATTGATTTTCTTTTTTTTGTCACACAGGATCCCATCACGCACCTTTTTACCTGAAAGTGGATCTGGCCAAAAAGGGGCAATCCATCTTCAGCTCTTAATGGTTCTCTGCATCTGGAACGGTGTCTGGCTGGCTTGCAATTAATCTGCAACTGTGTAAAAAATACGTGTTAATTCGTTTTTTATACATATTGATTTCTTTTTTCTGGATCAGTGTCTGGCTGGCTTATAATTAATCTGCAACTGTGTTGACATTCTTTTTTGTCTTTCTTATTTTCAGGATCTCATGACCCACCTGACACATCTTTTTACCTGAAAGTGGATCTTGCAATTAATCTGCAACTGTGTAACAGGTATGTGTTAAATCGTTTTTTATACATATAATGATTTTCTTTATTCTTGTCACACAGGATCTCATGACGCACCTTTTTACCTGAAAGTGGACCTGGCCAACAAGAGGCAATCCATCTTCAGCTGCGAGTGGTTGTCTGCATCTGGAACGGTGTCTGGCTGGCTTGCAATTAATCTGCAACTGTGTAAAAGGTACGTGTTAATTCAGTTTTTATACATATATTGATTTTCTTTTTTTTGTCACACAGGATCCCATCACTCACCTTTTTACCTGAAAGTGGATCCGGTCAACAAGGGGCTATCCATGTCCAGCTGTGAGAGGTTGCCTGCATCTGGAATGGTGTCTGATTGGCTTTCTTTTCATCTGCATCTGAGTTACAGGTAAGCGAACATTCAGTTTCTATACTTATATTGACTTTCTTTTTTTTTTTTCTTATTTTCAGGATGTCATGACCCACCTGACGCATCTTTTTACCTGAAAGTGGATCTTGCAATTGATCTACAACTGTGTAACAGGTACGTGTTAATTCGGTTTTTATACATATATTGATTTTCTTTTTTCTTGTCACACAGGATCCCATCACACACCTTTTTACCTGAAAGTGGATCTAGCCAACAAGGGGCAATCCATCTTCAGCTATGAGTGGTTGACTGCATCTGGAACGGTGTCTGGCTGGCTTGCAATTGATCTGCAACTGTGTAAAAGGTACGTGTTAATTCACTTTTTATACATATATTGATTTTCTTTTTTTTGTCACACAGGATCCCATCACGAACCTTTTTACCTGAAAGTGGATCCGGCCAACAAGGGGCTATCCATGTCCAGCTGTGAGAGGTTGCCTGCATCTGGAATGGTGTCTGACTGGCTTTCTTTTCATCTGCATCGGAGTTACAGGTAAGTGAACATTCATTTTCTATACTTATATTGACTTTCTTTTTTGTCTTTCTTATTTTCAGGATCTCATGACGCACCTTTTTACCTGAAAGTAGATCTGGCCAACAAGGGGAAATCCATCTTCAGCTGTGAGTGGTTGTCTGCATCTGGAACGGTGTCTGGCTGGCTTGCAATTAATCTGCAACTGTGTAACAGGTACGTGTTAATTCGGTTTTTATACGTATATTTAATTCCTTTTTTTTTGTCACTCAGGATCCCATCATGCACCTTTTTACCTGAAAGTGGATCCGGCCAACAAGGGGCTATCCATGTCCAGCTGTGAGAGGTTGCCTCCATTTGGAATGGTGTCTGACTGGCTTTCTTTTCATCTGCAACTGAGTTACAGTTAAGTGAACATTCAGTTTCTATACTTATATTGACTTTCTTTTTTGTCTTTCTTTATTTTCAGGATGTCATGACCCACCTGAAGCATCTTTTTACCTGAAAGTGGATCTTGCAATTAATCTGCAACTGCGTAACAGGTACGTGTTAATTCGGTTTTTATACATATATTGATTTTCTTTTTTCTTGTCACACAGGATCTCATGACGCACCTTTTTACCTGAAATTGGACCTGGCCAACAAAAGGCAATCCATCTTCAGCTATGAGTGGTTGTCTGCATCTAGAACGGTGTCTGGCTGGCTTGCAATTAATCTGCAACTGTGTAACAGGTACGTGTTAATTCGGTTTTTATACATATATTGATTTTCTTTTTTCTTGTCACACAGGATCTTATGACGCACCTTTTTACCTGAAAGTGGATCCAGCCAACAAGGGGCAATCCATCTTCAGCTGTGAGTGGTTGTCTGCATCTGGAACCGTGTCTGGCTGGCTTGCAATTAATCTGCAACTGTCTAAAATATACGTGTTAATTCGATTTCTTTTTTCTGGATCAGTGTCTGGCTGGCTTGCAATTAACCTGCAACTGTGTTGACTTTATTTTTTGTCTTTCTTATTTTCAGGATCTCAGGACCCACCTGACGCACCTTTTTACCTGAAAGTGGATCTTGCAATTAATCTGCAACTGTGTAACAGGTACTTGTTAATTCGGTTTTTATACATATATTGATTTTCTTTTTTCTTGTCACACAGGATCTCATGACGCAGCTTTTTACCTGAAAGTGGATCTGGCCAACAAGGGGCAATCCATCTTCAGCTGCGAGTGGTTTTCTGCATCTGGAATGGTGTCTGGTTGGCTTGCAATTAATCTGCAACTGTGTAACAGGTACGTGTCAAGTCGGTTTTTATACATATATTGATTTTCTTTTTTCTTGTCACACAGGATCTCATGACGCACCTTTATACCTGAAAGTGGATCTGGCCAACAAGGGGCAATCCATCTTCAGCTACGAGTGGTTGTCTGCATCTGGAACGGTGTCTGGCTGGCTTGCAATTAATCTGCAACTGTGTAACAGGTACGTGTTAATTCGGTTTTTATACATATATTGATTTTCTTTTTTTTTGTCACACAGGATCCCATCACGCACCTTTTTACCTGAAAGTGGATCTGGCCAACAAGGGGCAATCCATCTTCAGCTGTGAGTGGTTGTCTGCATCTGGAACGGTGTCTGGCTGGCTTGCAATTAATCTGCAGTTGTGTTGACTTTCTTTTTTGTCTTTCTTATTTTCAGGATCTCATGACTCACCTGACGCACCTTTTTACCTGAAAGTGGATCTGGCCAACAACTGCCTATCCATCTCCAGCTGAGAGATTGTCTGCATCTGGAAGTCTGTCTGCCTGGCTTTCTTATTTGCAACTAAGTAACAGGTAAGTGAACATTCGATTTCTTTACATATATTGACTTTATTTATCTTTATTATTTTCAGGATCTCATGACCCAGCTTTTTACCTGAAAGTGGATCTGGCCAACAAGGGGCAATCCATCTTCAGCTGTGACTGGCTGTCTGCATCTGGAACAGTGTCTGGCTGGCTTGCAATTAATCTGCAACTGTGTAACAGGTCCGTGTTAATTCGGTTTTTATACATATATTGATTTTCTTTTTTCTTGTCACACAGGATCTCATGATGCACCTTTTTAACTGAAAGTGAATCTGGCCAAAAAGTGGCTATCCATTGCCAGCTCTGAGAGGTTGTCTGCATCTGGAAGTCTGTCTGCCTCACTTTCTTTTCATCTGCAACTGAGTAACATGTAAGTGAACATTCAGTTTCTATACTTGTATTGACTTTCTTTTTTGTCTGTCTTACTTTCAGGATCTCATGACCCACCTGACGCACCTTTTTACCTGAAAGTGGATCTTGCAATTAATCTGCAACTGTGTAACAGGTACGTGTTAATTCGTTTTTTATACATATATTGATTTTCTTTTTTCTTGTCACACAGGATCTCATGACCCAGATTTTTACCTGAAACTGGATCTGACCAACGACGGGCAATCCATCTTCAGCTGTGAGTGGCTGTCTGCATCTGGAACGGTGTCTGAATGGCTTTCTCTTCATCTGCAACTGAGTAACAGGTAAGTAAACTTTCAGTTTCTATACTTATATTGATTTTCTTTTTTGTCTTTCTTATTTTCAGGATGTCATGAGCCACCTGACGCACCTTTTTACCTGAAAGTGGATCTGGCCAACAAGTGCCTATCTATCTCCAGCTGAGAGAGGTTGTCTGCATCTGGAAGTCTGTCTGCTGGCTTTCTTATTTGCAACTGAGTAACAGGTAAGTGAACATTCGGTTTCTATACATATATTGACTTTATTTATATTTCTTATTTTCAGGATCTCATGACACAGCTTTTTACCTGAAAGAGGATTTGGCCAACAAGGGGCAATCCATCTTCAGCTGCGACTGGATGTCTGCATCTGGAACAGTGTCTGGCTGGCTTGCAATTAATCTGCAACTGTGTAACAGGTATGTGTTAATTTGGTTGTTATACATATATTAATTTTCTTTTTTCTTGTCACACAGGATCCCATGACGCACCTTTTTACCTGAAAGTGGATCCGGCCAACAAGGGGCTATTCATGTCCAGCTGTGAGAGGTTTCCAGCATCTGCAATGGTGTCTGACTGGCTTTCTTTTCATCTGCAACTGAGTTACAGGTAAGTGAAAATTCAGTTTCGATACTTATATTGACTTTCTTTTTTGTCTTTCCAATTTTCAGGATGTCATGACCCACCTGACGCACCTTTTTACCTGAAAGTGGATCTGGCCAACAAGAGGCAATCCTTCTTCAGCTGCGAGTTGTTTCCTGCATCTGGATCGGTTTCTTGCTGGCTTGCAATTAATCTGCAACTGTGTAAAAGATACGTGTTAATTTGTTTTTTATACATATTGATTTCTTTTTTCTGGAACAGTGTCTGGCTGGCTTGCAAATAATCTGCAACTGTGTTGACTTTCTTTTTTGTCTTTCTTATTTTCAGGATCTCATGACTCACCCGACGCACCTTTTTACCTGAAAGTGGGTCTTGCAATTAATCTGCAACTGTGTTGACTTTCTTTTTTGTCTTTCTTATTTTCAGGATGTCATGACCCACCTGACGGACCTTTTTACCTGAAAGTGGATCTGGCCAACAACTGCCTATCCATCTCCAGCTGTGAGAGGTTGTCTGCATCTGGAACGGTGTCTGACTGGCTTTCTTTTCATCTGCAACTGAGTTACAGGTAAGTGAACATTCAGTTTCTATACTTGTATTGACTTTCTTTTTTGTCTTTCTTATTTTCAGGATCTCATGACCCACCTGACGCACCTTTTTACCTGAAAGTGGATCTGGCCAACAAGGGGCAATCCATCTTCAGCTGTGAGTGGTTGTCTGCATCTGGAACGGTGTCTGGCTGGCTTGCAATTAATCTGCAATTGTGTTGACTTTCTTTTTTGTCTTTCTTATTTTCAGGATCTCATGACTCACCTGACGCACCTTTTTACCTGAAAGTGGATCTGGCCAACAAGGGGCAATCCATCTTCAGCTGTGAGTGGCTGTCTGCATCTAAAACAGTGTCTGAATGGCTTTCTTTTCATCTGCAACTGAGTGACAGTTAAGCTAACATTCAGTTTCTATACATATATTGACTTTCTTTTTTGTCTTTCTTATTTTCAGGATCTCATGTCCCACCTGACGCATCTTTTTACCTGAAACTGAATCTTGCAGTTGATCTGCAACTGTGTAACAGGTTCGTGTTAATTCGGTTTTTATACATATATTGATTTTCTTTTTTCTTCTCACACAGGATACTATGACGCACCTTTTTACCTGAAAGTGGATCCATCTTCAGCTGTGAGTGGTTGTCTGCATCTGGAACAGTGTCTGGCTTGCAATTAATCTGCAACTGTGTAACAGGTACATGTTAATTCGGTTTTTATACATATATTGATTTTCTTTTTTCTTGTCACACAGGATCCCATGACGCACCTTTTTACCTGAAAGTGGATCCGGCCAACAAGGGGCTATCCATCTCCAGCTGTGAGAGGTTGTCTGCATCTGGAATGGTGTCTGACTGGCTTTCTTCTCATCTGCAACTGAGTAACAAGTGAACATTCGGTTTCTATACATGTATTGACTTTCTTATTTGTCTTTCTTATTTTCAGGATCTCATGACCCAGCTTTTTACCTGAAAGTGGTTCTGGCCAACAAGGGGCAATCCATCTTCAGCTGTGAGTGGTTGTCTCCATCTGGAACGGTGTCTGACTGGCTTGCAATTAGTCTGCAACTGTGTAACAGGTACGTGTTAATTCAGTTTTTATACATATATTGATTTTCTTTTTTGTCACACAGGATCCCATGACCCACCTATTTGCCTCAAGGTTGTTCCTATGCAGTTGCTAGGTAGTTGCTATGGTGTTCCAGGGTGTTACCATGGATTTTGTAGGTGGTTGCTATGGAGTTGCTACATGGTTGCTATGGTGTCACAGGTGATTGCTAGGGTGTCAGAAGTGGTTGCTATGTTTTTGCTAGATGGTTTCTAAGATGTTGCTAGGCGGTTGCTAGGATGTCACAAGCAGTTTCTATGATGTCACTAGGTGGTTGCTATAGTGTCACTAAGTGGTTGCTAGGTGGTTGCTATAGTGTTGCTAGGTGGTTGATATACTGTTGCTAGGTGCTTGCTATGGTGTCCCAGGTGGTTGCTATGGATTTTGTTGGTGGTTGCTATGGTGTTGCAAGTGGTTGCAATGGTGTCCCTAAGTGATTGCAAGGTGGTTGCTATGCTGGCATAGGTTGGTTGCTATGGTGTCGCCAGATGGTTGATAGGGTGTTGCTAGGTGGTTGCAATGGTGTTGCTCTGTTGTCACTAGGTGGTTGCCTGGCCGGGACCCAGGCCGAAGTCTGGAACCAAGCCAGGACCCAGACCGAAGCCTGGAACCAAGCTGGGACCCAGACCGAAGCCTTGACACAGGATGAAGTTGGGAACCAGGCAGGGACCCAAGCCGAAGCCAGGAACCAAGCCAGGACCGAAACAGAAGCCGGGACTGTGGGAAGAGCCGTGGAAGGGGCCGGGGCAGTGAGGCTGGAGCAATACAGCTCCGTGAACCAGGCGGATGCCTGAGATAAATTCATCTCAGCAGTGTTATTATTAAATTTAAGATTAGCTCTGCTGAGGTGAATTTAATATTAACATTTTTGAGATAAATTTAATAAACACTATTGAGAAAATTATGATTAGCATTGCTGAGATAAATAAGATTTACACTGCTGTGGTTAATGTATGATTAGCACTGCTGAGATAAATTTAATATTAACACTGCTTAAATATATGTAAGATTAATACCGCTAAGGTACATTTAAGATTAGCAATGGTGAGATAATTGTAATATTAACTCTTCTGATATAAATTTATGATTAGCACTGCTGAGATACATTTAATATTAACATTGCTGAGAAATTTATAATTAGCACTGCTGAGATTAATTTATTAATAAAACTGCTGAGAAATTTATTATTTACACTGCTGAGATACATTTCTTATTTACACTGCTGAGAAAGATTTAGGATTAACACTGCTGAGAAAGATTTAGGATTAACACTGCTGAGATAAATTTAAGAATTACACTGCTGAAATAAATGTAACAACATTGCTGAGATAAATTTAAGAATAACCCTCCTGAGGTGAATTTCTGATTAGCACTGCTGAGATAAATTTATTTTTATTAACACTATTGAGATAAACTTATGATTATCACTGCTGACAAATGTAATATTAATACTGCTGACATAAATGTATTAACACTGCTGAGGTAAAGATATGATTATCACTGCTGAGAAATTTAATATTAACACTGCAGAGATAAATTTTAGATAAGCACTGCTGAGATAAATTTAAAATCAACACTGCTTAAATAAACGTAATATTAACATTGCTGAGAAATTTATGATTAGCACTGGTAAGATACATTTATTAATAACATTGCTAAGAAATTTAGGATTAACTTCTGAGATAAATGTATGATTAATACTACTGAGACAAATTTAGGATTAGCACTGCTGAGACAAATTTAGGATTAGCACTGCTAAGATAAATTTATGATTAGCATTGCTGAGGTAAATTTATGATCACTGCTCAGATGAATTTAATATTAACACTGCTGAGACATTTAATATTAACACTGCAGAGATAAATTTAAGATTAGCACGGCTGAGGTTAATTCAAGATGATTAACACTGCTGTGGTAAATGTATGATTAGCACTGCTAAGACATTTAATATAAACACTGCTTAAATAAATGTAAGATTAATACCGCTAAGGTACTTTTAAGATTAGCACTGGTAAATTAATTGTAATATTAACTCTTCTGAGATAAATTTATGATTAGCACTGCTGAGATACATTTAATATTAACATTGCTGAGAAATATATTAACACTTCTGAGATTAATTTAACAATAACACTGCTTAAATAAATGTAATATTAACATTGCTGAGAAATTTAAGATTAACTTCTGAAATTAATTTTAAGTTTAGCACTGCTAAGATAAATTTATGATTAGCACTGCTTAAATGCATTTAATAACATTGCTGAAATACATTTAGGATGAACACTGCTGAGAAAAATTTTGGATTAGCACTGCTCAGATGAACTTAATATTAACACTGCTGAGAAATTTAATATTAACACTGTTGAGATTCATTTATGATTAGCACTGCTGAGATACATTTATGATTAGCACTGATGAGATGAATGTAATATTAACACTACTGAGAAATGTATAATTAACACTGCTAAGATAAATTTATTTTTATTAACACTATTGAGATAAAATTATGATTAGCATTGCTGAGAAAATTAATATGAACACTGCTGACAAATTTAAGATTAGGACTGCTGCAGTTAACGTATGATTTTTAAAATGTAATTTTCTGATGAACACTGCTGGGATTAATTTAATAATAACACTGCTGAGAAAATTATGATTATGATTGCTGAAATAAATTTAATAACACTGCTTAAATACATGTAATATTAACATGGCTGAGATAAATTTCAGATTAACAATGCTGAGATAAATTTAGGATTAACATTGTTGAGATAAATTTAGGATTAGCAGTGCTGAGAAATGTAATAATACTGCTGACATAAATGTATTAACACTGCTGAGGTAAAGATATGATTATCACTGCTGACATAAAATTAAGAATAAGACTGCTGCGGTAAACGTATGTTTATCACTGCTGAGAAATTTAATATTAACACTGCAGAGATAAATTTTAGATAAGCACTGCTGAGATAAATTTAAAATCAACACTGCTTAAATAAACGTAATATTAACATTGCTGAGAAATTTATGATTAGCACTGGTAAGATACATTTATTAATAACATTGCTAAGAAATTTAGGATTAACTTCTGAGATAAATTTATGATTAATACTACTGAGACAAATTTAGGATTAGCACTGCTGAGAAAAATTTAGGATTAGCACTTCTAAGATAAATTTATGATTAGCATTGCTGAGGTAAATTTATGATCACTGCTCAGATGAATTTAATATTAACACTGCTGAGACATTTAATATTAACACTATTGAGATCAAATTATGATTATCACTGCTGAGAAATTTAAGATTAACACTGCTGTGATAAATTTAATAACACTGCAGAGATAAATTTAAGATTAGCACGGCTGAGGTTAATTCAAGATGATTAACACTGCTGAGATACATTTAAAATTAACATTGCTGAGAAATATATTAAAACTTCTGAGATTAATTTAATAATAACACTGCTTAAATAAATGTAATATTAACATTGCTGAGATAAATTTAAGATTAACTTCTGAAATTAATTTTAAGATTAGCACTGCTAAGATAAATATATGATTAGCACTGCTTAAATGCATTTAATAACATTGCTGAAATACATTTAGGATGAACACTGCTGAGAAACATTTTGGATTAGCACTGCTCAGATGAACTTAATATTAACACTGCTGAGAAATTTAATATTAAAATTTAATATTAAAATGTTGATTAGCACTGCTAAGATACATTTATGATTAGCACTGCTGAGATAAAGTTATGATCACTGCTCAGATAAATTTTATATTAACACTGATGAGATTAATTTAATATTAACACTGCTGAGATTCATTTATGACTAACCCTGCTGAGACAAATTTAATATTAACACTGCTTAAATAAATGTCATATTAACATTGCTAAAATAAAATTAAGATCAATACCACTAAGGTACATTTAAGATTAGCACTGCTGAGATACATTTAATATTAACATTGCTGAGATACATTTCTTATTTACACTGCTGAGAAAGATTTAGGATTAACACTGCTGAGGTAAATTTATTTCTAACACTGCTTAAATAAATGTAATATTAACATTGCTGAGATAAATTCCAGATTAGCATTGCTGAGATAAATTTAGGATTATCACTGCTGAGATAAATGTAATACTAACATTGCGGAGATAAATTTAAGATTAACTTCTGAGAAATGTATGATTGGCACCGCGGAGATAAATTTATGATTGGCCCTGCTGAAATAAATTTATTATTAGCACTGCTGAGATACATTTAATTTTAGCACTGCTGAAGTAAATTTAAGAGTAATACTGCTAAGGTAAATTTAAGATTAGCACTGGTGAGATAAATGTAATATTAACACTTTCGAAATAAATTTAATATTTAACACTGCTGAGATAAATTTAATAACACTGCTGAGATAAATTTCAGATTAATATCGCTAAGGTATATTTAAGATTAGCGCAGGTGAGATAATTGCAATATTAACTCTTCTGAGAGAAATTTATGATTAACACTGCTGAAAAATTCTGGATTATCACTGCTGACATAAATTTAATATTAACACTGCTGACATAAGTTTAAGATTAACTTCTGAGATAAATTTAAGATTAGCACTGCTGAGAAAGTTATGATCACTGCTCAGATGAATTTAATGTTAACACTGCTGAGATTAATTTATGATTAACATTGCTGAGATTAATTTATGATTAGCACTGCTGAGATAAATTTGATTAGCACTGCTGAGATAAATTTGATTAGCACTGCTGAGATCAATTTATGATTAGCACTGCTGAGATCTATTTATGATTAGCACTATTGAGATAAATTTAACATTAACACTACTGAAAATTTATGATTTACACTGCTGAGATAAATTTAGGATTAGCACTGCTGAGAAATTTAATATTAACACTGCTAAGAAATTTATTATTAACACTGCTGACAAAGTTATGATTATCACTTCTGAGATAAATTTAATAACACTGCTTAAATAAATGTAATATTAACACTGCTCAGATAAATTTCAGATTAGCACTGTTGAGAGAAATTTTGGATTGGCACTGCTGAGAAAAATGTAATTAACACTGCTGAGGTAAACTTATGATTAGCACTGCTAAGATAAATTTAATATTAACACTGCTGAGAAATTTATGATTAGCGCTATTGAGATACATTTATTATTTGAACTGCTGAGATAAATTTAATATTAACACTGCTGAGATAAACTTATGATTAGCACTGCTGAGGTAAATTTAATATTAACACTGCTGAGAAATTTATGATTAGCGCTATTGAGATACATTTATTATTTGAACTGCTGAGATAAATTTAATATTAACACTGCTGAGATAAACTTATGATTAGCACTGCTGAGGTAAATTTAGGATCACTGCTTAGATTAATTTTATATTAACACTGCTGAGATAAATTTAGGATTATGATTAGCACTATTGAGACATTTATTATTTGAACTGCTGAGATGGATTTAATATTAACACTGCTGAGATAAATGTAAGGTTAACACTGCTGAGGTAAATGTATGATTATCACTGCTGACATGAATTTAATATTAACACTGCTGAGAAATTTATGAGTAGCACTGCTGAGAAATTTTATATTAACACTGCTGAGGTAAATTTATGATCACTGTTGAGATAAATGTCATAACACTGTTTAGATTAATTTAATATTAACATTGCTTAAATAAATGTCATATTAACATTGCTGAGATAAAATTAAGATTAGTTCTGCTGAGGTGAATTTCTGATTAGCACTGCTGAGAGAAATTTAGGATTAGCGCTGCTGAGAAAGTTATGATCACTGCTCAGATGAATTTAATATTAACACTGCTGAGATTAATTTAATATTAACACTGCTGAGATAAATTTAATATTAACACTTGAGAAATTTAATATTAACACTGCTGAGGTAAACTTATGATTAGCACTGCTAAGATAAAGTTATGATCACTGCTCAGATAAATGTAATATTAACACTGTTGAGATTAATTTAATATTAACACTGCTTAAATAAATGTCATTAACATTGCTGAGATAAAATTATGATTAGCATTGCTGAGATAAATTTATGATTAGCACTGCTGAGATAAATTTAAGATTAACACTGCTGTGGTAAATGTATGATTAGCACTGCTGAGATAAATTTTATATTAATACTGCTTAAATAAATGTAAAATTAATACCGCTAAGGTACTTTTAAGATTAGCACTGGTGAGATAATTGTAATATTAAGTCATCTGAGATAAATTTATGATAAGAACTGCTGAGATACATTTAATATTAACATTGCTGAGATAAATTTAAGATTAACACTGCTGAGAAAGATTTAGGATTAACACTGCTGAGGTAAATTTATTTCTAACATTGCTGAGATAAATTTCAGATTAGCACTGCTGAGGTAAATTTAAGATTAGCACTATTGAAATAAATGTAATATATAGCACTGCTGATATAAATTTATGATTAGCACTGCTGAGATGCATTTAATTTTAACACTGCTGTGGTAAATGTATGATTAGCACTGCTAAAATCAATTTAAGATTAGCACTGCTGAGGTAAATGTAAAATTAGCACTGCTGAGGTAAATGTAAGATTAACACTGCTGAGGTAAATGTAAGATTAACACTGCTGAGGTAAATTTAACATTAACATTGCTGAGATAAATTTAAGATTAATCCTGCTGAGGTAAATTTAAGATTAACACTGCTGAGTGGAGGGTGGAAAAGGGGTAAATTTAAGATTAGCACTGCTGAGATTAATTTAATATTAACACTGCTTAAATAAATGTCATATTAACATTGCTGAGATAAAATTAAGATTAGCTCTGCTGAGGTGAATTTCTGATTAGCACTGCTGAGGTGAATTTAATATTAACACTGCTTAAATAAATGTAAGATTAATACCACTAAGGTACATTTAAGATGGTGAGATGCATTTAATATTAACATTGCTGTGATAACTTTCTCAGCAGTGCTAATCATAAATTTATGATCACTGCTCAGATAAATGTAATATTAACACTGCTAAAATTAATTTATGATTAGCACTGCTAAGGTAAACTTATGATTAGCACTGCTGAGGTAAATTTATGATCACTGCTCAGATTAATTTAATATTAACACTGCTGAGATAAATTTATGATTAGCACTGCTGAGATGAACTTATGATTAGCACTGCTGGGATAAATTTAATATTAACACTGCTTAAATAAATGTCAAATTAACATTGCTGAGAAAATTAAAATAAGTTCTGGTGAGGTAAATTTCTGATTAGCACTGCTGAGATGAATTTATTTTTATTAACACTATTGAGATAAAATTATGATTAGCATTGCTGAGAAAATTAATAATTAAATTAATATTAACATGGCTGAGAAATTTCAGATTAACACTGCTGAGATAAATTTAGGATTAGCACTGCTGAGGTAAATTTCTGATTAGCACTGCTGAGGTCAATTTCTGATCAACACTGCTGAGATAAATATAAGATTAGCGCTGCTGAGAAAGTTATGATAACTGCTCAGATGAATTTAATATTAACACTGATTAGATTAATTTCAGATTAGCACTGCTGAGATAAATTTATGATTAGCACTGCTGAGAAAGTTATGATCACTGCTCAGATGAATTTAATATTAACACTGCTGAGATCAACTTATGATTAGCACTGCTGGGATAAATTTAATATTAACACTGCTGAGATAATTTAATATTTAGCACTATTGAGAAATTTAACATTAACACTGCTGAGATAAATGCATGATTAGCACTTCTGAGAAATGTAATAATACTGCTGAGACAAATTTATTATTAACACTGCTGAGATAAATTTCTCAGCAGTTCTAATCCTAAATTTCTCATCAGTTCAAATAATAAACGTATCTCAATAGTGCTAATCATAATCATAAATTTAGGATTAGCACTATTGAGATACATTTATTATTTGAACTGCTGAGATTAATGTAAAATCAACACTGCTGAGATTAATGTAAGATTATTAACACTGCTGAGATTAATGTAAGATTATTAACACTGCTGGGTCAGGACTGGTTAGGACAATGACGGGTGAACACTCATGGTGCGATGCAAGACTTTATTAAACCAAACAGGGGAAACAAGAATGCAGCAATAACAAGAACGAATGAATAAACCAAACAAACGAGACAAACTAACATGAGCTAAACCTGAAAGCCACCTGAGGCTGGTTGGGAGTCAGGGTGTCAGGCGAGATAGTGAGATAGTGTATATCAGTGTATATAATATAAAAGTCCTGGACCTTGAAGCCTGTGGACCTGACAAAGCACTGCTGAGATATATTTAATAATAATACTGCTGAGATATATTTAATATTAATACTGCTGAGATATATTTAATATTAACACTGCTGAGATAAATGTAATATTAACACTGCTGAGAAAAAAATAATATTAACACTACTGAGATAAATTTAATATTAATATTGCTGAGATATATTTAATATTAATACTGCTGAGATATATTTAATATTAACACTGCTGAGATAAATGTAATATTAACACTGCTGAGAAAAAAAATAATATTAACACTACTGAGATAAATTTAATATTAATATTGCTGAGATATATTTAATATTAATATTGCTGAGATATATTTAATATTAACACTGCTGAGAAAATTTATATTAACACTACTGAGATATATTTAATATTAACACTGCTGAGATAAATGTAATATTAACACTGCTGAGATCATTTTAAAATGAACACTGCTGAGATAAATGTAATATTAACACTGCTGAGATAAATGTAATATTAACACTGCTGAGATAAATGTTATATTAACACTGCTGAGATAATTTTAATATTATCACTGCTGAGATAAACGTAAGATTAAAGTCATTTTTCTGGAACGATCTTCTCCAGGAGGTCTATGAACTGATTAGCTTCCAGCAGATGGAGATGTAGCACCAGCAAGCAGAACTGAATTTCCGGTCTGAAGCAGACAGGACTTATTTAGTGAAGGTAAAGGAAGCAGTGGGAGACAGTGGGAGTAGAGGTTCTGATTTACAGCTCTGTAGTTTTTAAAGCGGGTTTTTTTCTGCTTCACTGTTTAATCATCTCATTTTAGCTTCACTTTTTAGCTCTTCACCTCTCTCCTTCTCTTGAGTTTGTGTGAATTATTGTTTATTATTGTAAGTCCATTGTTAATCCTCCTCCTCCTTCTACTAATAATAACAATAATAATAAAAGTGGAAATAAATAAGTATGAATTGCAGTTTGAAATCTAGAGGTGAAACATTAAGATGAAATATAATATACTATTTTTAATATAATAAAGTGCTGCTACTACTTTTTTGCTATAATTTGTACAGGGATAAGGACAGATATTTGAAAGAGATTTACATTGTAAACAGGTCTGTATGTGTTATGATCTATATTTATAATATATTTTATTTGAGATTTCAGAATCTTAAATTTTGGAGCATCACTGTAAAGATTTGATTGTATTTAGCAACAAGGGCATTGGTGCGGTCAGAATATTGGATGATCATCACCCAACCTCATCCCCAACTGAAAGATTAAAGTTTCCCCAGCTCATCCCAGAAGTAATGGGCACCGTTTACAATTCACTGGCCACTGAATGTTATTAGTTGCACTTGTTTCTGAACCCATGTTCCATGTTTTCAGCTCACACTAATCGTACAGGATACTTTACATAATAAAGTATGCAGAGAAATAGGAGGACTACAATCTGTAATTCTAGAACTACAAAGTTCTCCTACAGTGGGGAAAAAAAGTATTTAGTCAGTCACCAATTGTGCAAGTTCTCCCACTTAAAAAAATGAGAGAGGCCTGTAATTGACATCATAGGTAGACCTCAACTATGAGAGACAAAATGAGGAAAAAAAATTCTGAAAATCACATCACATAAAGAATTTATTAGACCCAGGGAATTGAAGTACACTGAGATGCTGGAGCTGTGGTCTCGCAGCTTACACGCGATCACTCAGGTTTGTTGACGGTGGAGCAGATGGGTGCTCCCGTGTCCGTGTTACCCTCTGGCTCTCTCCTTTTAATTAGGCTGTAATAGTCAAACCTGCCGGAGTCGTCAGACACAATCTGATACTGACCAACATTCTCTGCTCTCCATAAAATTCCTCTCCAAATTAACCCTCTCTCTTTACCCTCTCCGAGTAAATGGCCACCCGGCCCGACCTGCTGGAAGATTGCCCGTTAAGGTCCCCTCTACCTTCGTCAAACCAGCTGCCACCTACGGTCCAACCAGCAGGCCCCCGACCCACCACCACCCATAGCAGACCAGCGGCTCACACGCCTACCACTGCTACCTGTTTAGCGACCATGTTAAAAACATGTTTAACTATCTGTTGTATCTGGTTTGGAAATTTTATTATTAATGTTTAAATAGTTCTGGCCAGAGGAGGATGGGTCCCCCTTGTGAGTCTTGGTTCCTCCCAAGGTTTCTTCCTCCAGCTCTGAGGGAGTTTTTCCTTGCCACTGTCGCCATTGGCTTGCTCATTGGGGGTCTTTGATTCGTTATTTCTTCTTTGTCTCTCTTTTATTAATCACTATTTATGTGAAGCTGCTTTGTGACGACAACAGTTGTAAAAAGCGCAATACAAATAAATCTGACTTGACTTGACTCTTCTGCATTTTCTCTTTCATTAGTCCAACCAAGCCCGATTTTCCTCCACACATTGCAGGTGCGGTGTCTATGGTTAATCCAACCAATTTTTGCCAGGGCAATGCATTTTTACTTAAGGACTTCTCCACCGCATCAAAAATGTCCCGTACTGTTGTGGTCCCATGCATGGCAGCTATATCCAACAGCTCTTCAGTGACAGAGGTCCGACTTCACGCCTCCAATGAAAATGGATAGCTGCGCTGTATCCGTGCTGCCTGTGCTTTCATCAAGCGCTAATGAAAAGGTGATGTAGTTGCGCGTCTCTGCGGCCAGCTGTGTTGCCAGGTTTCCTGCAAGTTCCCTAATTCTCTGGTCGGGACACAGCTGCTCACAGACCTTCAGCATACACTGCTTCAAAAATGCACCCTCTGAAAAAGACTTAGATGTGCAAGTTTTTTTCAGCTACAATAAAGCCGGCTTTCACAGCTGCGTTGTTTTGGGCCGTAGCTCTTGTGAACATATTCTGCTGCGATCGCAGTTTGCCTTTTAATTCTTGTACAATTTGTTGCTTTTCTTGAAGGCTAACTTTGGCATACTTAGCTCCGTGTTTGGTATCAAAGTGCAGACGTAGATTGTACTCCTTGACAACTGCCACCGCCTCATAACACAAGACATACCGTTTTTTTCTCCTTGAAGCACAAACATGTATTCGCCTTCCCATCTCTCTTGAAACTGTCTTCCATCGGCATCAATTTTTCTTTTCCTGGACATTATGGGATCAATATTTGTAGCTATTTCTTAATTCCACTTGTTGAAAAAAATCACATCAAAAAGGATACACTGTAATCTAGTGGTGAAATGCCGTCACTTGGCGGGCAACAGAAGAAAACAACTCAACACACTTTTAATCAACAATTATAGGACTTCAATGGTTTTAGTGGTTAAAAATGTTTGAATGTTGTTTTCTGGTCTTTCAGGCAGGAATCATTTTTAATTAGCAGAAGAAATTGTTACATAAATGAATATGATGTATTGTGTCGAGAATGATGCACAATCAGGATTGTGGTGTGAATCTGAAGGGGCCGCATGGCACTTCCAAGCTTTTGCTTTCCCTTTTTGGCGAAATTGATACACGGATTGGACCATGTTTCAAAAGGACCGATGGTAGCAACAGCGAACAAGCACTGGTTGGCGCCAGGTTTTTCAACGTTTGCAGAAAAGTTTTGCAAATCCTGAGTCATTTGTATGAACATAACATAGGGAAAATGACACGACAGCTCAATCGGCACATCCTACTCCAAATTTTCCATTTGAACACATTATGATTGACTTCATTGAGCTAACACCATGCCAAAATTACTGGTATTGTCTGATAATCATTGTTCAGCAAATGTCCAGAGTGCTTTCCATGTAGAAAACAAGACACACTCGCAGTAGCAAAATGCTTGCTAAGGGAAGTAATTACTAGAGTACTTCCTTTGGAGTTCCAGTAAAAATTTCATCAGACAATGGCAAGCACTTTTAGAACAAACTGATCCAACATCTTTCTGGTGCTTTGAAAATTGATTTGGAAAACACATTGCGTTTATCAAAATGCAGTCGGCTGGTGCATGGGAACATCTAAACCAGACCATCAAATAATTCAAACCGCCAAACAGGACTGAGCCCAATGGAAGTATTATGTGGTTTTCCTAACCTTTCTCTTTACAGGCCAGTTGAATGCTCTCTACAGCAGGTCGATGATCACATGATTGATTATATGAGTGCACTGTGCAAAACTCTTCAGTCTATTCATTCACAGGTGAAAGAGGTGTTGCCACTGAGTGCTGAGGGTCCTCTACACTCTGTGAAAGTCGGTGACTGGGTGGTAGTGAAAGCCTGTCGAAGGAAGGCTCATGGATCCACTGCTCACATTGCAAGAGAGAGACTGTTCCAGACAGCTTTGTGTCTAAAACTGAAGATCCAGGTGATCAGATTACGTGCTAGTAACCTCTCCCTGTTATGCCCAACGTCTCCTATGTAGTGCAAAACTCCACTAGGCAGAAGACGGTTGTTTCCATGCCACGAAAACCAACGCTGGCCCGGAGTAGTGGCCCAGAAGCAGATGCTTGTCGACAAGTTTGTTGTTGTTTCCACTGTTTTCCGTCTAGTGTGTTAAAATTTTCTTTAGGGAAACAGACAGGACTTTGACCTTTATGTTACACTTGTTCTTACTTATACTTCGTGCTCTCCTATCTTTATGAACAATTGTATTAGATTTTATGACATGTAGAGGTCATTGGAATCGTGGACATAGATCTAAATTCAGATCAACTAGTTCTGAACAGTTAGAATCTTTGTTTGACATTTTATGTTTAAAGGGAGGAAATGTGGTTTTGAGATCATAGTAGTACATAGTCAGGTGATCTATTATCACTCACATATACCATATGTATTTCATTTCATCATCATTCTCTTAGTAAATTATATCCAGGCTAACATACTACTAGACCTACGCACTTAATCAAAACATTCGGGTGGACTTTTACTGCTCCATATGAAGGAGACCACAAATCAGTTACTCCCCTTCAGCCGGAGTGGAACAAACTAGCTACTCCTCCGATCCCAAGTGTAGACCTTATCTGTTTTCTCTATGCTGGCCACAGTGAGTTATTGTTCAAGTGACCTCGAAGTTGTATACCAACTCGTTTGGGTATCTCCAGGTGTGAGGGGCTTCTAAAAAACATATTTGAGCTTCCTTCCTCTTCATTAATTATGCACGTATGTTAACGCCCTTTTGTTTATTCATATCACAGTTAGGTGTAACCAATGCGCTTCAATAACTTCTTTTTCTTCTGTGAATCAATGGAAAGTGACAACACCCCTTTGGGAAGATATATATGACCTTTTGTAACTTGGTCAACCTTCAGAGATCTCGGAGTATTTGCCAGGAGCTTCTCCCCGGCCGAAAGCTTTTCAATAAATATATTACTTTGGAGCATTAATAGTGATTTCTGCTTATTTAAAAAATGTCCACCATGGCTTAGTGTCAGTTTTAGGTTCAGCTCAGGTTTAGACTTGATTTAAAGTTAGGCTTGACATCAGTTTTAGGTTCAGCTGAGGTTTAGGCTTGATTTAAAGTTAGGCTTAGTGTCAGTTTTAGGTTCAGCTCAGGTTAGGCTTGATTAAAAGTTAGGCCTGACATCAGTTTTAGGTTCAGCTGAGGTTAAGAGTTGATTTAAAGTTAGGCTTAGTGTCAGTTTTAGATTCAGCTGAGGTTTAGGCTATTTTAAGCAGACCTTTGTAGGAAGATAAAGTAATGGGAGGTAAAATACTGGACAGATCAGGTGGTTATAGGAGAAGACTTTATTGTAGTTCCAGACGACTCAGTTGACCATCTTCCCTCTAGAGGGCAGCAGCATCTTTTTGATTATATTTTCAATAACTTAGTCTCCAATACTAATCTGACAAACTGTTGGAGGACAAGAAACCCCAATGCCAGACAGTACACCTGGTTTAATGCTTCTAATAATGCTCAGTGTTCAAGGCTACACTACTGGTTAATCTCTCACAATATGACGGATAGTATTTAAAGTTGTGAAATTTCAGCATCTCCTTTAACTAATCACTGTTCAGTTCCCTTCTTCCTCTCTTTGAACAAATGTAAATCACCTTTGAATTCAATTAGGAAATTTAATAGTAACCTTTTGCTTAATTGAAGATATTTCACTACTGGAAATTTCACCTTTGAACAAATGGGAGTGGTTTAAATGCAATGTTGGAGCAGCAGCAATTGGGACAGTATGCTTCTAAACAGATGAGGGTCCAACACTCACAACAGACACACACAGACTCGTTCAGCATTGATTAGGAAGTGAATATGGGTTGAATGCAGTGTATTAAGCTTAGCCTGTAGCTCAGCTAGTCTGTGCTGCAGCATGAATGAGGAGACAGAGGCTGCTTCTCTTTAGTGAACTGCATCTTTTCATTTCATTTAGACGGGCTGGAGCATGGTCGAAGAGAAGAACCAGGCTGAACCAGCAGACAGAGTCCAGCCCGTTTCTTTGTGCAGCTGGACACAACGCAGAGTCGTGGACGGGTATCCCGGATGTAAAGAGGACCGGCTACATTTATACACTGATCCATTAATAAAGACTTTTATCTTAGATTTTGTCTGAATAACTTAATACTTTTGTCTCAGTCCCTCTGACGCCTACTTTCCAGAATGTGTGAAAGTGTGTAAAAAAGAGAGAGAGACATTTTTAGGTCAAATAAAGTTTTTTTTTTTTTTTTTTTTTTTTTCGGTGGTTAATAAGAATGAGAATTATATCAGTTCAGTGGTATATTAATTTAATTTTGGAAACATCAAATTGACATTTGCGTTGTATGAAAGGTGTAGTTGTATTAAACGACAGAAACAGTCATTGTAGGAGATTAAACTAGACGCTAGGTGGCAGCATGGAGTCAGGAGTCAAATGCTTCAACAGCACTGAACTGTGTTAATACTCTGAAAAGCTTCTCAGTGAGCATCTCTACACCAAAGCTGCTCAAGTACTTCAAGTACATTGCTGCGCTAATGGCGCCCCCTGTGGAGAGTCTTAAGCTCGCAGGAGCCATTACAGCACAGTGTGTAATAAAAACTGAATCCAAATTTCTAAAGAATTTAATTTTTAAAGCATAAAGGAAAATGATATCACTCTCCAGTGTAAATTAGACCTTCCAGCAGTAAATATTCACTCAGCTTCTAGTTAAAGAAATATTTGAAGGCGTAGGGTTCAGTTAAACTGCTCACACCACCCAACCTAACCCCTCATATGAGTCGTGTTTTATGTTAAATTAAATATAGGAAATGTTACACAAGGAACGACAACAAATATTTACCATCTCACCCTGAATGTCACGAGAAGCGCCGGGAAGCGAGTCTTTAAAAAGGAAGCTGTTACTGACATATAATGATCGCTAGATGGCGATTCTTCCACGCATCATTCAGTTGGGTGTAGAGACTCTCGATATGCCCGGTGAGTTTAAACTGTTCACTGGATGTTCAAAAATAAAATTATTATAATTAAAAATATATTAAATAATCATATACATAAGAATAATCAGTGTAATTACAAATTACAAAAGTATATTTAAGTATTAAATAATTGTTTACTGTTGTCTACAGAATATTGTTTCTGAAAGATGACCCATGCCCCCTACTGTTACCATAAAGCTATAACTGTCAGGCCCTCGTTATCGTGCCCTCCCCCGGGGCGATCCCGAGCCGCTGCCCACAGGCCCAAATAGGGACTTCCTGATCGTGTCTGTTTATTTGTGTTGATTCATTGTTCATGTGTTTCACCTGGGACTGGGAGTAAGGAGAAAGGAGTGTAGTTCCCTTTGTTCTCTGCCGTGAATTGACTCGGCTGGAATCCCTGTGACGCTCTGGGATTCATCACGCGTTACTGGCGTGTTCAGCTCAGCTCTAGTTTTGCGGTCCATGTTTAGGAGAGATTCTCCGTCTGACTCGGAGGCAAGCGAGGTACGTTCGCTTCCTGCTCAGGTTCCAAGGCGACCTACATTTTAGGCAGTACTCTGCAGGTTCAGGTTAGGTCTGCCCTGCTTTCTAGTCTGGCAGCTGGCTCTCCAGCTACCCCTGTGTGTTTACGATACCATAGTCTGTTTCGAGAGGCAAGCGTGTTACATTCGCTTCCTGCTCAGGTTCCAAGGCGACCTACGTTTTAGTACTCTGCAGGTTCAGGTTAGGTCGGCCTTGCTTGCTGGTCTAGCGGCTAGTTCCCCAGCTACCTTCGTTTGTACACAGAGTTCAGCTCTGTCCTTAGTTTTGTATCTCCCCTCTCTGCCCAAGCGAGGCTTGTGGTTTTGTGTTCATCTCCCCTGTAGTTCTCCCCTCGTGTCACTCTCGTTCAGCTCCCTGCTCCTCCCAGTCCCGGGTTTGTTTTGTTCGCCATCTGATTTGTCGCGTTTTGGTTCTGTTCATGGTTTTGCCCATGTTGCTGCACTTTGCTGTTCATATCTCTTTGTTTTGTATTTGGTTAATAAAGTATCTTGCTTTGATTTCCATCTCTGCGAGTGTTCATCCCTTCAGGTCTGGCCGTACACGCCATGATAATAACATTAACAGGTGAACGTCATTCTTTTTTGAGGTTAATTTATTTAGATTTTCATTTGTTGTATTTAATAATCATTTAAGAAAGAGGAGAGAGGTCTGTAATTTTCATCATAGGTACACTTCAGCTATAATCCAGGAAATCACATTGTAGGATTTGTAAAGAATTTATTTGTAAATTTTGGTGGAAAATAAGTATTTGGTCAATAACAAAAGTTCAACTCAATACTTAGTAACATAACCTTTGTTGGCAATGACAGGTCAAACGTTTCCTGTCTTCACCAGGTTTGCACCCACTGTAGCTGGTATATTAAGCATGATTAAAAAACCCCATGTATCCAGGATGTACTTGGATTACCTGGATGTCATGCAAGCTAGCAGACCAAGAAGCATTCTGGTCAATAAGACAAACAGATCTTCCATTAACTTCTGTTATTAGACTGTACTATTACACTGCATAGTGTTAGAAGGGTGAGCTGAACTGTATTGATTACTTAAGTGCTGATTTAACACTGGGAACGTTACTGTGCATGTAGTCTTTATAAGTCAGAAGTCAGAGGTTTCTTAATAACAAAAACTAACTGGCACCATTAATGATCAGAGACTAATCACATTCCTTTAACAGACGCCCTGGAGAGCCCAAAGCTCACCCTAAACACCTCAAACTCGTCTCACCTGGGGAAGCAGTCCAGTACAGCTGTGACCACTGTAACATCTTATACAAATCAGACAGGAGCAACTCCATCAGCATCACTGTGGGTAAGAGAACAGAGAATGACTTTATAATAAGCTCGTCTGACTGCAGTAGTAGTAGCAGCTTTCTGTAATCATATGTGAGCAGCACGGATTGCTACTGGCTGTCTAAAAACGTCCATAAAAAAGTGTGCCACTACTGGATTCACACCCGGCCAGTTTTGTGCTTAGCATGTGCTGCTCTGTTTAGAGAACAGGTATGGACTATAAGAAGTTATAAGAACCAATGAAAATTAAAGAGAATATTATATTATACTAATTAGCGCTAAATCAAGAATTCTGTGATTTACACTATATGGACAAAAGTATTTGGACACCTGCTCATTCATTGTTTCTTCTAAATGAAGGATATAAAAAAAGTATTTATCCTGCTTTTGTTGGAGTAACTGTCTCTACTGTTCAGGGAAGAAGGCTTTCTACTAGAGTTTGGAGGAGCATTGCTGTGAGGATTTTATTGCATTCAGTGACAAGAGCGAATTTGCTGCAGCCCAACATCTCCTTCAGTGCTTCACCAGTGTTTCACTGGTGGCTTGAAGGGCCTGAAGTGACCAGGAGCTACAGCTCCATCATCTGCTCCGTTCAACCGCAGTATCCAGGAGGCTCCTTCCACCTGGAGTTCAGTGGTGAATCCAGCATCACCAAAACTCAGTCAGCTGTTAACCACTCCACCACCTTCTCCTTCCCTGAGGCTGATTATGTCCACCAGGGAAACTACATTTGTGTTTATGAAGTAACTGTGTCTTCACACTCTTTTAGATCCTCCAACACGGAACTCTTGGCCGTCACTGTGAAAGTTACAGTAATAAGATGAGCTCATCATTTTTCTGGACTAGTTCTCCTGAAGTGTAAATGTTCCGACAGTTTTGGTTTCCATCATCAGTTTTTCAGCAGCAGCAGCAGGACTGTTACTCGTATCAGTGCCGATCATTGTTTTCCTCAAAGGGAGAAATAAGCAAAAACTGCAGAAAGCTGAGAAGACGTATCGTAGACACTGTGAGTACTTTCTGTTCAGAGGACAGTTTACTGAGGTACATTGAAACTCATAGAAGGTAAACAGAGAGTAGATACACGTGTCCAAATGTTTGTGGACACCTGCTCATTCATTATTTCTTCTGAAATCAAGGGTATTAAAAAGTATCTTATTTTCTTCTCTGCAGAACGAACACGGATGTGAGGATTACCACCCCACCTCATCCCAAACTTCCCAACTCATCCCAAACTCCCCAACTCATCAACTGCCCAACTCATGAAGCATCATCCATTATATTTTGAAGACATTTTATAAAATCTATAAGAAATCCCAAAAAGAAACATTCTTCTTGCAGACTACTTTGTTGAGTTGTTGTGGATCTCTATATTGAGAAGAAACAATGAGCATGAGCAGGTGTCCCAATACTTTTGTACCTAGTTACATAGTGTACCTAGGTACTGTGCAGAATGCCTTTTGGTAAAAATGTACTGATATTAAAAAAATAATAATTTAATCAGGCAAGGAACCATGTAAAATTCAGTAGTTCTTTGATGTGTCATGGTTTTATAAAGAGGCCTTTAAGAACCCCCTTGTTTAAAGTGTAGAGAAATGTGCTGCTGTAAAAGATGGTTAACCACTGAAAAGATGTATTTATTTATTTATTAATTTATCTATCCACACAATTCTTCAGGTGCCAGAGCCCCGGCGGGAAATGAGGAGACTGAGGGGGAGGAGGATGATGATTATGAAAAAAGCAGAAATCGCTCTTCAACAAAGAGAGGACTCTAATCTGGTGCATCCTGTTACACTTAGTAGTCTAATGCCTCTCTGGTTCGTCAGACTGGAATCTGATTGCTTAGTGGGATGGAATCTGCTAATTCACTTATTTCCCAGTAAAGGCAGGGGATTTGGTTCTACTGGGAGGGACTTTGGATGTACTGAGAGGAGTTAAGGTGGTACTGGGAGGAGTTACGCTTGTACTGGTGGTGATTTTGTTTGTACTCGCAACGGAATTCTGGTTGCCCTGGGAGGAGTTGGGGTTGTATTGAACCAGGTGTAAGAGAATTAAAGAACTCTGGAATTAGAGAAGGGTGGAATTCTGGTGGCTTTTGCTTTGTGGGAGAAGACCAGACCCTCCTCTGAAAAGTGAAGCTAGGACTGAGAGATGTGGCAGAGTTAAGTTTTAACTGTATTGTGACAGGATCAGGATCACCTGTTTGAGGAAGAAGATGGAGGATGAAGATGATTATGATGAAAGTGGAGAAACAGTTCTTCCAGAGAAAGAAGATTCGGTGACTCTGATGATGACTACATCAATGTAGATGCTGATGTGTGAAAACCAGCGTTGGAAAATCAGCAGCAGGTGAATGTTTATGTAAACTGTGTAGAACATCATAGTCATTTGTGTCAGTACTGGTTATAATATTGGAAATTGACTTATTTTCCCATCTTTCAGGTTCCTGCCCACTTTGCAGTTCACATAACATTGACATTTTGTGGCTAAAATTGTGTCGTAAACCAGTTTTTCATTTGTGTGTTCTGCCAAACACACACACACGACTGCCCATGTGGAGATTGAATCCTCTGAGTTCTCATAATAGTCTTCATCATCCATCTCAGAGTTCTCTGATGAGGACTACATTAATGTAAACTAGATAGTGGTGATGACGTACTCTGACCAGAAAAGTCAAGAGGTCTTCATACACATTCAGCCACTAAGCTCAGAGGAGCAGACGCTGTTCTGCTCTCCACAGCTGTACAGAGTGATTCTCTGAGTCACTGTAGCCTTTCTGTCAGCTCCAACCAGTCTGACCATCCTCTGTTGACCCTCTCCTAGTAACAACGTGTTTCCGTCTGCTGAACTGAATGTGTTTTCTTTATTAAATCTCTGACTGTCTCAATTCCAGAAGAGGTGAGAAAAGCATCTTCAAGCACCTGCTGAAACACTTTCTAGTGACAGATGTGAGTAACTGGGGCAGCGTCACTGCTCACACATTCAGACAGGAGGGACAGTGTGGAGGAGGCCGGCTGTGGTTTTCCTTCTGGGCTTTGCATGTGCTGCTATGTTGTTGATGCTCGGTGTAAAACATTAAGGAAAGGCCACACAAATACAAATCAGCTGGCCCTCCTGTTGGCTACCTGGAGAACTAGGGGCATGTCTGCAAGTGATTGCTGTGATTGTCTAAGTTCAAAAATCAGTTCAGTTTCAAGTAATGAATAAAGGACATCATTATTATTACTGTTGTTGTTGTTCATTTATAATTAACAATAATGGCAATATAAATATATTTAAATATTTAAAACTGTAAACATAACCGTTATTATTAATAGTAAAATAAATGATATAAATGAATTGTGTAAATACAGTGTAATACCTGTAACTGTCAGGCCCTCGGCACGCGCTCAGCAGCCGGCTTCCCTCATTAAGCGGATCAAGGTCAGCTGGGACTGGAGCTTCTTAAGCCGTCGCTTTGTTTTCTCTCGTTGTCGTGAATCAGCTCTGTTACAGCCTCTGTAGCACTGCGCTCTACGCTCTGCTCAAAGAGGAAGCAGACTGATCCTGTCGTTGCCTGTTTGGTCTTATGTCTGTTATCCTTGTTGCTCTGTCTGCTCTGCTAATCTAAGCCTTGATGCCTCCCTGTTTTACTGAAGTCTTGCTTCTCTGTTTTTCCTTCATTATTTTGGTTTGTTGGTTTTTCTGCTTCCAGGTTTCTGTTCATTGTTTTTTTCAACACCTCGCTTGTGTTCTTTCTCCTGGCCCGAGCTCCGTCTAGTGTTCTGCTTTTGTTTGATATGTTTCTCGTTTTCCTGAATACTGCTCAGCTTCCTCCCAGTCCCAGCTGTGTTACTGTGTCCAGTTTGAGTTGTGAGGTTTGGATTTTGTTTCTGGTTCTGTGCATTAGATTGCTGTTCTCCCGGTTGTGCTTTGCTTTGTTGTGTCTGTTTACTTTTGCCCAGGTTACATTAAAGTCCTGCATCGACCATCCCTGCAAGTGTTTCCTTGTGTTCACTGCCACGTCTGACCAGGTATGACAGTAACTAATAAATTATTTATTAGCATTATTATTATTGAAAACAACTGTATCATGAAAACATCGCATCTGTAATACATAAAGGAAATTATTATTGTGGTTGTCATTATTTATTAACAATAATAACAATGGCAATATTTACATATTTAATGTGCTAAAATGCCTTAAGATGAAACGATTAGCCTCGTTAATAAGTGAGTCTATGACTGGAGCTGCTGCTGCAGATATGATGTCTGACCTGTAGGTGGCGCTGCTGAGTCGCTTTTCATCCTGAATCAGTGTAATCTCTGTGAAACTGGACTGACTACATATGTCTCTTTACCCTGAACTGTCTCCATTATGTTGTGCTAATAACCACAGTATGAGGAGGCCTGGAGAAAATGACCTTAATGTGGTTTCAGACTGACCTAAAGTGACCTTCACCTTTAAGTTCCATAATGAGTGTAAACAGTCCTTATTTCCCAACATGAATCCAGATCAAATTTACCCAGACCCAGATTCATTTTAGAAACTATGAACTGAAACTCCATGGCAGCATTTGAAAACCATTAATATGCAACATTATGGGCTGTTTAATTTAGACGTCTAATAGACTGTAGTGTCTAAATGATCAACTCCGGCATATATTAAATATAACAGCAGTTTATTTGTTCTTATCTCCTGCTCTCCGGGACCCTCACCTCACTTGGCCTTGGAGGCAATCTCCCTGCACCCTCCCACAAGCCTTTGCAAGGTCTAGGCCACAGAGACCAGCTACAGTTTGTTTCT
Source organism: Salminus brasiliensis (assembly GCF_030463535.1). Taxonomy (NCBI): domain Eukaryota; kingdom Metazoa; phylum Chordata; class Actinopteri; order Characiformes; family Bryconidae; genus Salminus; species Salminus brasiliensis. The sequence continues at coordinate 17,440,907 of NC_132900.1, forward strand.
TTAGTTCCAGTGCATTTAAACATTCAGTTCAAGTGAGGATTCTACAGATTTATCAATTCTTCTGTTTACAGACCGTCACTCTTCCTTTTCATGACTTTCATGAACTGAACTACATCCAGTTTTTTCACATATTTTTTATTTTAAGATATGGTTCTTGTCATCCTACCTACCACCTGGGAGTCCATGTTACATATATTTTCCAAGTATCGGTCAATAGATGCTCTAAATTCAGTTTAGGATGAGAAGATTACAGAGAGGACGTAATGAACACGAGATAAGGGGTAAAGATAAATTTACCATAACAGTTTAAGTGTTAAATGTGTGTTCCCCTTTTACTCCCATACTGAATTTACATATATATGGTCACCTGAAGTAATTCATAATTAATATACTGGCCTGAGTAAGATCTTCCTGTCTTGAGTATTCCATCAGAAACCTTTAATCAGCATTAGTGAACACTTCAGGTTTTTTTTGTATTGACTTCTGCTTTTGTATTGACTTTTACTGTTTTGACTTCTACATAGCCTGGTATACTTAGAGACTAAATCTATAACCACTAGACTACTATAATAACACACAAAGAATGACTTAAAGTAAAGTAACAGCAAATGTTACATGTATTATGATTATTATTATTATTAGTGGAAAATAAGGGATTAAAGACTGCACACACTGCTTTCAGAATATAGAAGAGTATATATATGATATACAAGCTTTGACAGCCCTAGTTTCTCTAAAGCAGGAAAGTACAAGCAGTTGGCGTCATCACTCGGTTATATGTTCAAAGTGTCAACAAGTAATAAATAATAGGAAAAGGGAGTGATATTGAAACATTGGCAAAAAACAAAATAGATAAAAGGGGAAAAAAGCCTTATAAAATCAATTCAAGTTTATTTATAAAACACTTTTCACAATGAATGTCATCACAAAGCATTTTAACAGAGATATGGGTATAAATACCTAGAATAAAACCCAGGAATAAAAACAATAAATCAATACTGAATTAAGAGAATATGAAAATGTGCCGTCAAGCCATAAAAGACGAAAACATGAGTAAAAAATGTTGAAGTCCAGGCAGGTATGCATGTTCATGCAGTGAGGTGAGGGTGAATCAACACGAGGCTCTAGATCAGGACAGTGGGTAGTAGGGTAGTAGAGAGCCAGGTCTGGTGGTACAAGGATGGAACAGCTGGAACTGGGCATCCTAATACATGGTAGAGAGAGAGAGTAAAAACAGAAAGGAGGGGGAGTTTAGGAGATCCAATAGGTAGGGTGGAAGTCAGATCACGGCAAGCTGGGAGGGGGAAAAAAAAAAAAAAAAAAAAAAAAGAAGTAGTAAAGGTTTCAAGCCAATTTCAATACAGTGTAATACCTGTAACTGTCAGGCCCTCGGCACGCGCTCAGCAGCCGGCTTCCCTCATTAAGCGGATCAAGGTCAGGTGGGACTGGAGCTTTTTAAGCCATTGTTTTCTCTCGTTGTCGTGAATCAGCTCTGTTACAGCCTCTGTAGCCCTGCACTACAGAGAAAAAAAAAAAGAAGAAGTCAAGGTTTCAAGCCAATTTAAAACACATCTTAGATAAAACAAGGCCTTGATTCACAGGGAAAGTCCTGACTACATAAACATACTCAAAGGATTGGATACAATAAAAATGTCCTTTCCTAAACTCAGGCCTCTTCTGCCACAGGACTTACTGTACAAATGACACGGGTAGAATTGATCAAGGTCATAACAGTAGAGACAGAATTGTGGCCAAAATACATTTGCAAAGAAACAGACATATCTACCACTCAGAGAAAAAGGCCTCGAATGAACAGGATAATACAGCAGCCACCGAGCACAAGCACTGCAATCCATATGATCAGCTCAGAGTCCATAAACATTTTCCATTTACTAAACATGGATTTCTATCATCCCGTAAGACTGGTGTCCTCACCCCTTATTTCAGTCCTGAAGCACTGTGGCTGTAAAAGCTACATAGGACAACCACATGCTGTCATTTCCTAAAGTAGTGTTGGTAAGAGTCTCGAACGTGAGAACAGCTCAGCCAGTTTGGATGAAACACTTTGTTTTAAACACAGAATCTCACAAGAGACATCGGTATGACTGACTAATTAAACATTAGGTGATGCATTGTCCTTGTGTGTGAAAAAGGATAGGAACCAGATTCCTGGGGGGCTGAAAGGAGGTCAAGAGTGCACAATGTTCTGGACCATTTTACTCAGAAAGTGTTGTAAATAGTCCAGAGTTCAATCCTGTTCTGGGTGCATTCCCAACCTACAAATCCATTTCTGTTCCACCACAACTGAAACAAAGCGTTCTGGGTCAGATCTTGAAGGTGGTGGGAAGCGAGCAATACAATCAGTCCAATGCAGTTGTTTACAGGGTGCTGAGACAGGAATTCTCCTGTCACAGTCTTTGTCCTTCAGAGCTAAAAGTTTAACTGTGGCGTGTCAGCGTTATCGCAGGCAGCCAAGGCGGCGCTAGGATCACACCTTAGGCTGTGTTGTCAACGTAGGATGGAGTCAGGATGACTGTTTGCCAGCCGTTGCCATTGACTCTTCAGATGGTCATATCATCTGATCACATGCACCTTAAAATCCTAACAATAAAAGTGTCACTCAGGTCATTTGAAGTATAAGAACTGTACAGAACACACTGATTATTGATTGTTACAGACCTATTCTACAATAGACTGAGTTCTACACAACTCTACACAATGACAAAGTGAAAGCAGGGTTTTAGACATTTGTGGTAATTAAAAAATAAAATAAATAAATAATAAATTTAAAATCTCATATGTACACAAGTTGAAGAAAAAAACCTTGAGAGGAACCAAGACTCAAAAGAGTAACCCATTCTCTTCTGCTCAACACAGGATAGCACAACACGACAGAACAAGAATAAAAATCAACAAAGAAACAGTAGTGAATTTTAAGAGCTGCTGCAAATGTGACGTCAAGCCAAAAATGATGGGAGTGCAATGTGAAAGTGTGTGCAGGTAAACAGTCATGTGCACAGCTATGCAGTGAGGTAAGAATGACTCAATATAAAGACGCAGAGCAAGACAACATATTAGTGGGAGGAGCGCAGCAAAACAGGAGGGTTTACAGTGGGACAAGGCTGACCCAGAGGGTAGGCACCAGCACCCAACCATGAATGAACTCACGTCAGCAGCGAGCAGCTCAGCATATGAGGACAAAGAAAAAAATTAAGAAAGGAATTTAGGAGTATGAGTAGACTGGTGTACAACCTGTAAACGTAGCTTAGAAAGACAATAATAATCAGAACCTATAATCAGATCAGGACAAAACAGTGTTAGTATGAAAACAGGCTACAGCAGCATGATTAGAATACTGAAAGTGTGCCCAGAACAGCAACAGGACATTTATTCCAGAGTTGGAGGTTCTTCCCCAAGAGTTGTCCAGAAATGTACGTTACCGGTTGTAAGGTTTAAGACGTTTTTTCAAGATGCTGTGGGGACAATCGAGAGACTCAAGTCAGAAGAAGTATTTTATAATCAAAGTGGATATTAACTGGAGTCCAGTGCAGGGATGAGAGAATAGACATACGTGGACACAAAAGCCGCTGCATTCTGAACTTATTTAATGACCCTGAGCTTATTTAAAGATTTACATTAACTTCCTACCATAGCAGCATTACATTAATCCAATCTTGAGGTTATAAATCTATATAAATTTAATAGTGTGTGCGACTGAGTGAGCTCATTTGTGTTCTGTTCTGTTTTATTTTTTTTATATACATTTTCCTTTGACTTGTTTCATAAATTCAATATCACCTGAACTTACCTGGAAGTATTCAGCTATGTGCTTGTGGTGAAGCGTCCTTCACATCTGCTTGAAGCCACACTACCACATCACAGCCAGCCAGCCAGAGTTGCAGGTGGACAGACAGCGAGCTACAGATTTGTAGATGGGTAAAATAGAACGAGCTGCAGATGAACAGAAAAACAACCACAGAGCTGCAGATTTAAAAACAAACACAGTTGCAGACAGTCAGGAGTTGCAACCAGAGTCTAAACAGAATGAATTGCAGATTTATAACCAGAGAGGTATAGATTGACAGACAGCCAGAGATGCAGAAGGACTGAAAGCCAAGGGACATACATACAAGTCAAACAGAGTTGCAGATGCATAGTCGGAAAAACAGTCAGCCAGTCAACCAGAACTGCACATTGAAAGAAAGTTGCCACTGAATTGCCACACAGTTGCAGATGGATACAACCAGCCAGAGATGCAGATAGTCAGACAGTTTCACATGAATACAGCGTTTCATATGGATACACACAGCCAGAGTTGCTGCCAACGCCTTAGCAGGATGAATTGTAGAGTTTTAGATGAAGACAGACAGAGATGCAGAACGGTAAGCAGCCAGCGAGCCAGCCAGCCAGAGTTGCACAAAGACAGCCAGTCCAGCCACAGAATCACACATGGAAAGAAAGCCAGCCAGCCACAAAGTTGAACATGGACATGCAAACAGTGCCACACACAGTTGCAGACAGACACAGTTTAAAATGGACAGCCACCCAGTCAACCAGTTGCAGATGGACATACAGCCAGTCAGAGTTGAAGCCAGAGTCTAAACAGAACCAATTGCAGATTTATAAACAGCCAGAGTTGCGGAGCGAAATACACACTGCCAAACAGTCAGAAACAGTCAGTCACACAGTCAGAAAGACAGCCAGCCATAGAGTTGCACATTGTTAGACAGCAATCCATTGAACTGCACATGGATAGACAGCCAGCCATCAGAGTTTAAACAGAACGCAACAGAATTGCAGATTCATAGACAGCCAAAGAGTGCTGATGGACATACACACAGCCAAATATAGTTACAGACGCACAGTCAGAAAGACAGCCAGCCACAGAGTTGCACATGAATGGACAGACAGAGCCTAGGCAAAACCAGTTTTAAAAACTGTGATGGAACTATGCTAAACAAGTCCTTTTCAGTAACTGAAGCAGGTATGCTTTGGAGCTGGTGCACCATTCATTAACACAAAAAGCTGTGGTTAGAGAGTGTGGTGCAGGGTAGATCATCTGTTACATGAATCAGATCTTTAGGGTGAGTCGGTAGGGAGATTATATGCCTTATATGTAAAGAGAGCTACCTCGGATTAAAAGTTGGACTGACACACAGACACTGAAAGTTGCAGATGGATGGACAACCAGCCAGAGTTATAGATGGACAAAGAGATAAAGATAGACAGACAGTCACACACTGTTGCAGATGGAATAGATAAAAAGACTTAGCTTTTTATCATAAATATGCCGCCACGACCAGACCTGTAAAGAAAACTGTAATAGTTAAAACCTGGGGGAGTGGATTCATTCAGGGCCATGTATTCATTAGACATGGTGAACTAAGGTGGTTATCCCTAATATTGTCATTGATAATGTTTGGTTACAATGTGAGGGACCGACACAGGTTAGATACTGCAGGGTTTGTCAGAAATATGAGCTAGACAATTTTTAACACAAGCAGAGCAATGGCAGAATTAATGATGGGAATAAAGTAAATCATGTAAATCACTTACCTGACTGGTGTGACTGGGTAGGGCCAGTCAGTCCTGGCATAGCACCTTCTTGATGTTCCCAGAGAGCTCAACAAACCCCAGGGAGCACAGATGAAGCCTTTCTTTGCAGCCAGCAGTGGAGCGTGAAGAGTTGGCTGAACGGCTTGCTCATTTATCAGTATATGGGCATGGAGCTAGAGATGACGATGCTGGCAGCGGTCTTCTTCCATATGTTGTCTGGGAGTGTGCAGTAGTGGTCCTCCAGGACACTGGCACCTTGGAGTTACCTTTTGTGACAGATATTAATTAGTGTTTTAGAAGACAGTCTCCAACAATGAGAACACCACCCTGAGTAGTTGTCCTTCGCTGAAGATAAAGTGCTGAGGACATTTTACCGGTTTCCCTGGTCACGCTGACTCTCCCAGGGCCTCTCCACTGCCACCGTATTCCTTGAGTAAACACAGGGGTTAGTAAGTTAGTAAAGAACAATAATGTAAAGTAACACACTAGATAACACCAGGATTAAAACTGGCTAAGAAACAAGCCAATGCTAATGTTAAAGAAAATGAAGAAATGCCTAGGAGTAACAAGCAACATGAGAGGTCTTGCGGACAGAGGAGATTAAGATGAACCTATATTAGAAAAATTGTGTGCTGCTCACTAGCACTTGGAGGGGGGTTAAATTGTCTGCAATCACTCCTTTATTTACATGTAGACCTATTAACCCATTCCCAATCATGGCTTTGTAGCTCATCCTCAGGTAAAGGAGAAAGAGTGAGAAGAGAACAATCCACTTAAAGTTATTTGGTTTACTACACCACAAACCCCCAAACCCAATCAAAAACCCTAACATTCAAACAAACATACAGTCATTACACCAATACACACTTTGACGCAGATGACAGCAAAGTACAACCTTCAGCTCCAGCAGATGGACGTTACAACAGCCTCCTTGAATGCTTTAATTAATTGTGAGATCTGTAAGAAGCAACCAGAGAGATTTAAGCGAAAATCAAACATGGTGAAAAGGTTTTCTGTAAAATGAATGTCATTGTATGCTCTCAAACAGTCTGGAAGAACCCGGGGGTGCATTATGATCTAGATAAAAATGGCTTTACACTACATGACCATTGTGTCCAAAACAAGCACACTGAAATCAGGAGGATAATACTAATAATCTGGATTAAGGATCATTTATCAGTTTTCCTACCCTGAGGATGAAGAATCTGGATTAATTCTAATAAGGTTGTTCGGTTTTCTGACGTTCTAATTACAAATCATGTGAGGGACAGACAGTCTCGATACTGCAAGATTTGTCTGAAACATTGAGTGACACTGATATTATTTTTTCTGCTTGTATTAAAAAGTAATATCGCACACACACACACACACAGACACACAGACACACACCTGCCAACTGTCCAAATCACCAAGAATGAACGACGGACCCCAAGCGGCCTCTTCGATCCTTGAGTCTGTCTTTTTCGGAAAGGTGTCCAGAAGTGTGCGGCAGTGCTCCTTCAGGGCCTCGCTGAGTCAGGTGGAGAACAGTGGAGAACAATGATGCTGAAGGTGTCACACTGCCGAAGCACCAAAGGAAGCCTGTTCAGGACACAGGCACCTAGAAAACAGGAGACAGCGGCGTCACTCTTTGGGCCCAAAATGTAAGTGTTTCACAGTGGAATCTCCAACAATGAGAACACGACGACTCTCCCAGGCTGCCTCCGGCCTCGTCTTCCATCTGTGGAGTTTGGTCTGTCTCTACAACAGCAACTAGATCTGCGGTTCAAGCAGGACGAGCTCCATGCAGAGCATCTGGAGATCTTGTTCCTCCGCGGTCGCCATGTTCCTCGAGGGTAAACACAAAGACAGAAATGCAAAAGTCAGTTAGTGAGGAAAAAGTACTGTACAGTAACACAGATAGCAGATAGCACAGGGATTACAAGACAAAGCCAATATTAAGGCAATAAAGTAGGGATAGTTGCTCGACTCTGAGTCGAGCTTTCAAAGCAGGACCGCATCGAAACAGCAATTTGGAGTCTTGCTCAAAATACTAGCTGGTCCTATAGATCCAGTGTGCAAAAGAGGGTTATAGACACACTCTGGTGAGAGCTATCCAACTACTGTTTTTGGGTTGTTCCAATAGACAAAGTATGAAAGAACCATTAAAAGAACTGGTGGATGATTGCATGTTTTGTTGTGTTTTCAGTGGGTTTGTGGTGCAGTAAGCAAAAAAACACTTAGTGGATGGTTCGCTCTGCATTTTTTTTCTTATTAGTTTGAAGACGACTTACAAAGCCACAACCATTACTACATGTACAAGACCTGATCCAAGTTGGACCGTCAGTAAATTGTCACAGTTCATTTGGGTCAGACAAGAACAACACTGGACTGCAGTCAAGCATGTAAGGAGGTACTTAAAGGCTTCAACTGATCATGGACTGTGTTACCAGAAGAGAGGAGAGAAACAGTGATCACCAATATGCACCTGTGAAAATACCTGAAGACAATCAAGAAGCAATCACTCTTTCCATGAACCCTGTATGGTGACAAAGATGAAGACACGACCACATTAGACACCACTTCATTAGATCAGTGCTCCATGAGTGTTAAATAACTGAACACTGTCCCACAGCAGATATGGTTATGAAAAAGCCAAACCTTTTAAAGATGAGAGTATTTGGATCAGTATACAACACTTACAAACATGACAGATAGAAACGAGACTCAAAATGAGAAAGGGAATCTGCCCATCATACCTAGTCTACTATCCAGACACAGGGAAAGTCAAACACAGACTGGTGACATTTCTTACAAAGTGTGTTACTGAACACCAAACCCAGACTGACCAGTCAATAGCAAATGACTTCCAAGAAGAGAGATTTGTATCCCCATGGCAACAGCTAACCGTGTTCAGTTTCAGAAGAGGTAAAAGAGTTTCAAACTGACGCTTAAGATTGTGTTTAAACAAAGGTTGACATAGCACACGCCATTCAAAGAGAGACAGGAAAGCACCTCAGTATTTAAGCTGACTGTGTGTCAGATATTAAAGACCAGATACTGAACAATACTGACTACTGTTACAGGGTCTGTAATGTACCACAGAGCTTCAAAGAGGTGTTCAACAAAATCACAGTTTGACTTGATGCAGATGACCTTGAGCTCCACCAGGTGGACGTTACAACATCCTACTTGTATGCACAGATTGATGGAGAGATGTGTATGGAGCAACCAGAGGGATTTAAAGGAAAGACAAATACAGGTGAAAAGGTTTTCTGTAAACTGAATAAGTCACTGTATGTTCTCAAAGCATCTGGAAGAACCTGAAACATGATTATCAAGATAAAAAAGGCTTTACACAGAACCTAGATGACCATCATGTCTTCAACAAACACCCTGAAAACAGCAGGATGATACTGATAATCTGGGTTGAGGATCTCATCATTGCTGCCAGAAACAATTACTTACTCATGGAGGTGAAAAAAAGGCAAACAACATTCAAGATGAAGGAAAACTGAACTATTTTCTAGGTACTGATTTGGATCAAAGTCAAGGAGCAGTAAAGAGGAGTCAAAAGAAGTACACATCAAAAGTACTAGAACAATTTGGTATGTCTGCTAAGGTCAACCCCATGTAGACAAAAGTCACAGTGTAACAAGTAGTGATTCTGTTGATCCTACAAGATCTCACAAAACAGCAGGTAGATTGATGTATGTGAAGAGCCAAAGGTGTGTGTGTGGGGGGGGGGGGGGTATTAGGCAGCAAGGAAGCTTAGTAATGTGGACAAATTCAGGCCTCACTGTATTGAAGACCCTTATTCAAGGAACATAAGGTTCTAATACTCATTGCAAGTTTTTCCATGGTTCCATTTTTTATATATTCATGTTGTGTGTAGGTTTTACTCCTTACAATTAACTTGCTCCCCATATGGCTATTGGGATCAACTTTACACAGAAACTCCAACCAAGGACTTCCCTGGTTTAGAATTTCCATTCATAAGGAAACACCCAGGATTTATAAACTGTCTTCAGAGAGAAGGACATCTGAAGTAAAAAACACCTCGGTGAGAGCTACTGTTTTCAATTGTTCCAATGGACACCAAGTATGAAAGAACGGTTAAAAAAAACTGGTGGATGTTTGTGTGTTTTGTGTTTTTACTGGGTTTGTGGTACAGAACAAAAATACATTTATATATTCATATATTATTTTCTTTTTAATCTAAAGACGACTTAAAGCTGCAACAGTTACAATGTGTACAAGATCTGATCCAAGTTGGACCGTCAGTAAATTGTCGCAGTACGTGTCTGAGCCAAATGAACAACACTGGACTGCAGTCAAGCATGTATAAGGGAGGGTGGGGAGAAACTGACACTTGAGGCACACAGTGATGCAGATTCAGCATCAAATACAGAAGACAAACGAAGCACAACAGACTCCGGTTTTAGTCCAACTAAAGACGGTCCTCTTACTCTCTGCTCTCTACATGTGAAGGAGAATATATGGCACTGTCTGCAACCACTAAGGAAAGCTTGTACCTCACAGCTACTAAATGCCATGAACATGTGATAACCAATATGCACCTGTGAAAATATTGGAAGACAACCAAGAAGCAAAGAACTCTTCACAACAGGGGCTTAAATAGCTGTTTGAAACCACCTCTATACGACATGCTGCCACAGAGAAAGCCTAACCTAGACTCAAAGTGTGAAAGGGAATCTTTGTAGGGTAAGAACAGTCCATCATACCTAGTCTACTATCCAGACACAGAGAAAGTCCATAAACACAGACTGGTGAAATTTCTTAGTGTGTGTTACTGAACACCAAACCCAGACTGACTGTGTGTCAGATATTAAAGACCAGATACTGACCAATACTGACTACTGTTTCAGGGTTTGTAATGTACCACAGAGCTTCAAAGAGGTGTTCAACAGAATCACAGTTTGAGTTGATGCAGATGACCTTCAGCTCCACCAGATGGACGCTACAACATCACAAATTGTGAGATGTATATGGAGCAACCAGAGGTAAATACAGGTGAAAAAGGTTTTCTGTAAACTGAATAAGTCACTGTATGCTCTCAAACAGTCTGGAAGAACCTGTAACAACATGTTGTCTGATTATCCAGATGAAAATAACTTTACACATAAGCTAGATGATCACTGGGTCTACAACAAACCCCCTGAACACAGGGTTAGATGTTCATCATTAAGTACAGTAAGCTAGCTGTGATGCTGTTGGTTATCATGATCACAGGTGTGTATTTATTGTCTCAGGAACAGACTGGCTCCTTTACGAGTGTGTTGCTACAGTATCTGTACATAAAGGCTCTATATAACATGACATGAGGTCAGAAGTCCATCATGAACGCTAAAAGCCTCCACAAACTTCCAGAGGGGCTGATTCTATGTCCCCCACCAATGTGAAAATCACTCCTAGGCCTTGATTCAGAGCTCTGTATTCACTAGGTTTTGATCAAGTTTCACAGAGACATTGTGAACTAAGGAGCTGATCAGTCAGAACTTCACTGACCGTGATTTCTTTAGGGGCTAGAGATCGTATATTTAACAGCCCAGATTCAATACAGGAGCTGTTTGTACTCGGAAAGCTGAATGAATCTGGATCAATTCTAATAAAGTTGATAAAGACGATTTTCTGACGTTACGATTATAAATCATGCGGGGACACAGACACAGTCTCCATACTGCAGGGTTTGTCTGAAACACTATGAGTGACACTGATATATTACTTTTTAATGCAAGCAGAGTAATCACAGAATTAATGCTGATAAAATCGAGGAAATCCTCTTAAACTAACCTGACTGGTGGGACTGGGAAGGGCCAGAAGCCGCGACGCTGCCGCTGAGGGAAGCCGCCTGCCGACGTCCAGAACACGAACACCTGGAGAACAGGAGACCGTGGCGCTGCTCTTTGGGCTCCGATACTCTGAGGAGTTTTACAGTAGAGTCTCCAGCAATGAGAGCACCGCCCTGAGGAGCTGTACTCGGAGCCGGAGCAGGTGAAGGAGAAGTCGAAGAGCTGTGGTGGTGGAGGAGCCCTCGACTTTTTCGACCACGCCGACGCCCCCAGACCCTCTCCGGTGCGGGAGTGGCTGTGACGATCCTCGGGGTCGTCCGCTCCGGTAGCGCTGGAACTGAGACCGCCGCGTTGGAGACGTCGCGGGCTGCCTCTGGCCTCGTCTTCTGTCGGTGGAACTCGGACTGCCGGTCCAGCTGGACGAGCTCCAAGCTGAGCGTCTGGAGAGCTCGTTCCTCCGCGGTCTCCATGTTCCCCCACAGTAAACAGACGGTCAGCGAGACAGAGGACTGTACAGTAACACAGCCAGCTGCTGTAATCCTCGAGCTCTCTGCTCCCTAAGATCAGTAAGACAGAGCTGAGAGTAAAGACTATAAAGGAGAGTCGGTCGCTCGACGCTCTGAGTCGACTCACGTCTCGAACAGCGGTTCAGAGTCTCGCTCAAAAAACCGGAAATCACGTGATCGCTGGAAGCGAAGCTTCGTTACGTCACTGAAACAAATCACGTGCCAACGCGCGTCTGAAATGTGTACTTAAATAAAATATAAATGTATAAAATCAGTGAATTTGGTTGACTTTCATTTTAAGAGAAATATTTGAACATCAGGTGTTGTTTCCAAACCGACAGAAGAGATAAAAGTCCTTGACAAACCTCCGTATTCGAGGGTTTTTAACTGGAGACGACGTGAAATGTCCTCTAATAAAACATCAAAAGGAACAATAAGGACTAAATGACAGCAATCGTTTAAAATTTCTACCGCAATCCAATTTCCAAACACTGGAGAGAGGGGTCTGCCCCGCCCCTTCAACACCAGACCCGCAGCTCGAGCGGGTTGCCAGGTTGAGGACACTGAACCTGCAGGAACGAGCGCGAGACGAGTTCAATAACTTTTACAATGACAAGCGACGACGAGTCATATTCTGTAAGATGATCAGTAAATATACTCGCTTGATCTGTTTTTATTGTCTGTTCATTATAAACCAGCTCATGAGGATTTTATAGAACTCTGTCAACTGTTAGCGAGCTGGATGCAGCGCTGCCGGCTTTATCCAGAGCCAAGCTCGTTCTCCTGAACACAAAAGCCCACTGCTCCTAAAATACACTCTGGAGCTGGAGTTACTAATTTACACATCCTGACAACATACTGCTCAGTTTAACAGATAATATACACACTTTTCTCCGAGTAGTAGCTGCTGTAGACCTCAGTTATGAAGGGCCCTCACTGGAGCTTCACCACACAAACCTTCTGGACGCAGGAAGATCATCAGGGCTTCCAGCTCTTCAGCTTTCATTCATCACCAGCTCCCTCCATTTCATGTAGTTACTGTTACACATCAGTTTATTTCAGACTGTCTTTACCCTGATTTACACTTCTAACATTGTTGTTTGTTGTTAAAATAAAGTCTAATTATTAATGAACAATGCTGCTGTAACAACAAAGTATGACTTATGAGTTGATGAAAAAGACCAACTTTATTAAACAGTTGTATACATTATCTATTTACAGAGTAACAAGGGTTTATAAGGGTAAGTACATAAAAAACAGTAATCACATTGTTTAAAATGGTTATGATGAACATGATTTACAGTATTGAAAAGTGAAAATTTTATAGTATATTATTAATAAAACCAGGAATGGTGAGATCAGTATACAAACTCCAATCAGTGCAACAACCTTATTATAAAAATAATGCAAAACAAGGTATAGCAACAGATATGAATAAATATAATGCAGAAAAATATGTAAAAAGGACTTTAAAGGGACTTGAGAGATGTGCAGCTCTTCCTCCAGTGGGAACTGCTGCTCATTAGTCTGTCTGGAACGCTGCACTGTGGAGAATAACTGAAGTTATTACACAAAAATGTAGTTATTGTTTTGTGGGCTAGTTCTTCAGCACAGTGTGATGTAGAAAAGAAAGGATAGTTTATAGCTGTGGAGCATACGGTCAAGCCTGGGTTTGCTTGAGTTCCTCTATGGTTGGTGCCGGGACAGGCAGAAGCAGGCCAAACCTTCTGGGGTCATCAGGGTGAAGCTACCTTAGTCTGGGTCTTCCCCTGCCAGTCATGAAGCAGCAGCTGTAAGAATCAAATTCTAACAGACTGTTTACAAAGACGAGGAACATATTCCTCATCTGGGCTGTCATCACCTTTTCCTTTTCTCCCTGATCATCTGTTCCCCAATCAAAACTGTCAAATGTGAGATGAGTAAATACTAGGAATCATACTACAAGTACATTTACTTCTACATTACTACTCAAAACAATAATCATAACTTCCTGAGGTCACTGATCTCATGTTCATTCATGTTCAGGTTTTCGTTGTCTTGGACTCTCCTATTCTGAAGACAATATGATAAAGAATTACACACTGTCAGCATAGGTGTGGACTGCAGCTACTATTTTCTCTGTGTCATGTTCAGTAATAAACTATAGTTACCTCTTCTTCAAAGCTTCAGAGACATCCACTTTAATTAAGGCTATTTTGCATTCTGCATGACTATGATGCCATTCAAGCCATAGAGAGTATGCGTATGGTCATTATACCAAGGCGCTAGCTTTTTCTCCATAATTAGTTTGATCTTAATTGGCACAACAATGTCAAGATTAGAGCGGAGCACAGACAGTAGATCATCTGTTTCATGCTCAAGATCTATATGATGAGATGGGCTGGAGATGGTTAAATCTGGAAGGTTATTAATAAATACACTAGCTGTAGACATTGTTATGGTACGTTTTTGCTCATAAAGCGAGGCGGCAGGCAGATATCCTGGTTAAAGACTACATGATTAGGTAATGGTCAGAAATGGAGTCAGGCTGAGAAGTGCTTACTAAATGTTCTGTTTCAATACCCAGGGTCAGAACTAGGTCTAGTGTATGGTTGGACCTATATCTATGAGTTGGACCTATAACATTTTAAATAAATCCCAAAGCATCAAGATTAATTTTAAACCCAGTTCTAAGGGGGTCCTGAGTCTTTTTTTTAAAGTGAATATTGAAATCTCCAACAATCAAAGCCTTATCAGTAGAGACAGCTACTTCTGAAAAGAAGTCAGCAATTTCACTAAGAAAATCTGTATACGGTCCAGGAGGACGATAGACTGTAATAAGCAGAACACAGTGCTGCTTTCTAGAAGCCGGAGAAAAGCCTCCCACTTTAAGACTAAGCACTTCAAGCGATTTAGCTTCATAACCTGAGTTTTGGATTAGGCCTAGAACTGAATCATAGATTGAGGCTACGCCGCCGCCACGACCGGACCTTAGTGGATAACTGCAGTAGTTAAAGCCTGGGGGAGTCGATTCATTCAGAGCAATAATTCATTAGGTTTAACCCACATTTCACAAAGACACAGTGAACTGAGGGGGGTTTACAGTAATAATTTCATTGACAATGACTACTTTATGTGCTAGAGACCGTATGTTTAACAGCCCAAACTTAATGTGGGAGTTGCTAGTACTCGGAAATCACGAAGCGCTAACGTCGATTCTAATCAGGTTGTTAAAATTGATTTTTGAACGTCTACAATTGCGGACTATATGAGGGACAGACACAGTCTCAATACTGCAGGGTTTATCTGATAAGCAATATGAGAGTGATACTGGTAAATTACTATTTCCCTCGGCCTGCTTCTCCAAAAGCCACTGGATCTTCTGGTCCAGCAGAGCAAGCTCCTTGCTGAGCGTCCGAAGAGCACGTTCCTCTGTGGTCGCCATGTTCCTTGAGGTAAACAAACACACAGAAGCGCAATCGACAGATGGTAAGACAAAGTAACGTTAAGTAAGAGGTCGCAGTTGACACAAAGATTACAATACCAACCAGCTGAGAAAAATAAGCAAATAAGCAAAAGCAAAGATGAAGGAATATCAACTGAGGACTAGGAGTAACAAGTCATTTTTCAAGTAATAAGAGAGCAAACAAACAAACAGCAGGTGAGCGAGCGTACAACCTGTCCACCGGAACCGCAAACATCTGCAGAGTTCATAGCTTTATGATAGGAGAGTCATATGTCTGCTGTAACTGGTGGGTCATCATTTTCTATCTGTGGAGCTCTGGTAGGAATCTGCACCCAACATGTTGCACAGCTGGACTGTAATACCTTTATGTGTGTATTGGGGAATGTGGGGATGGGTCATTTATGTTTGTAGAAACATGAATTTCACTTATTGAAGAATTCAGTCTTTAAATGAATCAAATGCATCAATAAAGTCAAAGTTCAAATCTGTTCAAATATCATTTATACCGTCTCATAAGATATTATAACATAAGACATATTTTCTAGCAGTTCTTAATTTTTAAATGCATTATTGACAGTATTTGATGTATTTGGCAGAGATATATCAGCATAACTAAAGTCTTTTTGTTAAATTGCAGATGATTCTGCTATTTTTGTCAGTAAAGATTACTTTATTTTACAGGTAGTTTTGTTAAAAAGCCTCAACAGATTAAAAGCTGTTAAAACAGATTTTTAATGTATTCCATTTATTCAGATTTTGTCAATATGTGCATCTATTTATAACTCTTGTAGTTTATCAGATTGACCACAGGGTGACATCCAAGCTCCATCCATGAGGTCAATTCCAAAGGGATTCCTTCTCACTATATAGAAGTGCACTCTTCTATTCGAGTGAACGGCTTCTGTGTCCTTAATAGTGAGTGATCGGAGGCTGAATATTAAAGACACTGTATTAGACTCTCAAGTGCAGAAGTCGTTGTTGTGTGTTTTTGCTTTATAAAAGTGAACTCCATAGAGAGGGAGAGTGTCCTTTCCTTCACATTACTTCATGAACTAAACTAAAGTCCATCAGAACCCTAAACTACTGCCAATTTTCACAACAATAAACTAGCTTTATCTTATTATTTCATATTTTAATATTTAAAAAAAAAACATATTGAACTTTAGCATTAACTGAAAGAGCAACAGAAATAGAAAAAAAAACAATGTTAACAATGTTTATGGAGATTAAATTGAAAGAAATTGCACTCCATACCATTACAATATGGCATTAACAGCAAACAAGACAATGAAACTAAGTAAAAAGGTTTTATTAAACCAGCTAAAAGAATCATATTTCATCCTGACATGGCAAAATGTACATAATGTAGGTTTCACTTATATAAGAGAATATCAGCCTTATTAAAAAGAAAAACACCCACCAGAAACCACAAGCAACATTTTACCACACAGAACCCACACAGTGTCTATGTTTTTTATATACGTGACTTTCCAAAACAATGGAATCACTTCAGTATGCAGACGGCCCGTCACACCAACATCATCAAGGGAATACTTACATAATTCTCCCTCTGAAAGCATCACTGAATTTAAGAGTCTTCTGTAGGTCTGCTGGAGGAGGTGAAAATGGTGTGCTTACACTTTTGCTGAGCATCTCTTGAAGATGACCTGGGAGTCCTTTAGAGGAAAACTTGCAGCCCTGTTTCAGCTAAAGCGGTGACAAATGTTCCTCATCACAGGATGGACGGCATCAACCTCATCATACACTGTAAGACAAAAGCAGAAAATACACAAAAGCTTCATTATGATGTTGCAATAAAGTGTAGTGATGAAGGCAGTAGTACAGAGTAAAAACATAGAACAGTCATAAATTAAGTGCTTTGAGAGACTGGTTCTACAGCACATCAGAGCCAGTCTCCCACTCAGCTTTGACACACATCAGTTTGCCTATAAGGCCACTGAGGATGCCATCGCCACTGCCCTTCACACAGCACTCACACACCTGGATCACCAGGGGAGTTATGTGAGGATGCTGTTCATAGACTTTAGCTCTGCCTTTAACACGGTCATCCCCAGCAGACTGGTGACCAAACTCACAGACCTTGGACTTTCCCAACCCACCTGCATCTGGATTAAGGACTTTTTAACAGACCACACCCAGTCTGTTAGATTTGGCCGCCGTCACTCCTCTAGGGTAACACTCAACACTGGAGTTTCACAAGGTTGCGTGCTGAGTCCTCTTCTCTACACTCTACACCCACAACTGCACCCCCACCCACTCCAGCAACACGTTTGCGGACGACACGACCGTGGTGGGACTCATATCTGGTGGAGACGAGACCGCCTACAAGGATGAAGTCCAGGGACTGGCTGAGTGGTGTGCAGAGAACAACTTGAACTCCTCTAAAACAAAGGAACTGGTTATAGACTTTCCGGAGGAGTGGGATCGATCCCCATAAATGGGGACTGTGTGGAAAGAGTGTCTTCCTTCAGATTTCTGGGTACGCACATCTCTGAAGATCTCTCCTGGAACACCAACACCACAGCTGCGGTCAGGAAGGACTCTATTTCCTGAGAATTCTCAGGAAAAATAACCTCCATGAGAAGCTGCTGGTGTCCTACTACCGCTGTGCCATTGAGAGTGTGTTGACCTACTGCATCTCAACATGGTACGTCAGCTGCTCAGCGGCAGGAAGGAGAGCACTACAGAGAGTGATCAACTCAGCCCAGAAGATCACCGGCTGTCCACTGCCCAGTCTGGAGGACCTGTTTAGCTCCCGCTGCCTCAGCAGGGCAGCCAACATCCTGAAGGACTCCTCCCACCCTGGACATCATCTGTTCCAACAGCTGCCTTCTGGAAAATGCTTCAGGTCCATCACATCCAGGACAAACAGACTGAAAAACAGTTTTTACCCCAGCGCTGTATGGGAACTGAACACAGCAAAACACACACACATTCACAGAGCACTACCAAGGAACTGAAAACTGAAAAGTAAAAAAAAAAACAAAAAAACAAAAACAAAACAACAACAACACTGATAGCTGCACTTTCACCAGCCATGCGCACTTTCACTTTTCCATATTTATTTTGAAAAAATCTCTTAACTACTCAGGACTTGTGCAATAATCTGTTAATTATATTGTATATATTTTCATCATCCACTGTGTAAATTTGTGTGTCTATTTTTGTTTTTAGTCGTGTTAATTATTGTATGCTTAAGCACCTTAAGGATTGCTGCTCAATTTCGTTGTACATTGTGCAATGACAATAAAAGTATCTTATCTTATCTTAAATATCTTATAATCGACTATAAAAGACACAATTATTCATATGAAGTTGGTTCATCACATTACATTTGATGGCTATACTGTTTCACCTCCCATTACTTTATTCCACTTACCCCTGAGAATCTTCCAAGAGTCTTCTTCTTTTGTTTTCTAAGTAAAAATAATGAAATATCCTCCACAGAGAAAATTCTGTATGATTTCATGCAAATGACTTTTCTATTTACTAACTTTCTTTAGTTATTTGTGTTCCCTTTAATAAAAATGCTGACCTTTCACTGAACACATGGTAGTTAGCTAGCTAATGATCAGGATGTGTCTCCAGATATTAAAGAAACACACAGGTTTCAGCTCCAGCATTTCTTGACCGCAGTACTTCTAGCTGTATGGTGGTCTTTGAGGGGTCAGGTACGGAGCGGATCTCTGGTTGTGCTGTAGCTTCCTATCCCGCCCATTGCCCCACTCCCCCACCCCCCAGTCCTACTGCCACACCCCGGGTTGCCAGATAAGGAAAAACAACAGCAAGGAAACACAGCGAGCTGCAGCCCTGGAGGCGAGGAAGCGACCTGGACCTGGATCATAAGATGTTACACAACTAATCTACGTCCGACTATCTTTCCAAAAATCCCTTTGAGGCGTTGATTCGTTATTTTCACATTGAGGAGTTTAGTGATCAGTGTAAAGAGGCTGCTGCATCCCTGTATAACATTCTAATGAAGTCTGAGGTTGGTGAAAAAAATGCTGCTGCTACTGTTACCGCTTTGTTTTTCTGCACGCTGTCATTTCATTTATTAAACATGTTCCTCTTCTCATTTTCATGTATTTCATGTTATACATATATATCCTGATGTAGACAAAAGAAATCCCCATAGTATTACTCCATATCCATATTTATCATGTTTTTGTCTTAAATGTATTTAACTACATTGATTAAACATATATAGCATGTTTCATATTATTAATACAACATATTATTACGTATGATGTTTAACAACTTTTTTTTACTTATTCAGTTTTACTTCTTTTTTTATTTTTCAACAAAAAAAAAAAAACAAAATATAAAAAATTGCATCCAAATTTAAAAAACAAAAACAATCTACAACTTTTTATTCAAATTTTTGTTGTTGATAAAAGGGTGGAGGAGGAACGGGTTCTTCTGGAGGTGGGTTTTTCCTTGACTTTAAATATATATATATATATAGGTATAAAAATACACACACACAGTCTGTCATTTGAGGTTTTTTTTGGTTTGTTAGTTTGCTTGTTTTGTTTTGGGCTTTATTTCTAAACGTTATGGCAGCGAACGAACGTTTAGAAGAACTTTATTAGGAAGGTGGGGAGTTTGAGCGGTAGACAGAGTTTTATCCGTAGTCTAAAGTACTCTGGTTCCTTCAATAATAATAATAATAATAATAATAATAATAATAATAATAAATAATAATAATAATAATAATAATAATATAAACAATAATATAATAATAAAATGAGGCCGATGTTTTTCTTGGGAGTTTAGACACATATTCCTTACATAAACCCAGACTAATTAATTTCAGAAGGAACGTGGTTCTAGTTTTGGAAAAGGAAGCTCAGTGGCGAATTGATTTGGTGGATTTAAGCAATCTTTCAGTACAATGATGAAAAAAAAATATTCTCATGTGTATAGACATTTTTTTCTAAATATGCCTGGGTAAAATAAATGAGCACGAATCCTGACTAGGGCTTATAAAATATTTTTGGAAGGCAGACGACCCGTCACTCTACAATCCGACAAAGGTAAGGAGTTTTTAAACAAATCTTTTTAAAACCCTTTGAAAAGATATAACATTAGACATTTCACTACAGCTAGAGAACTGAAGGCCTCGTGGTGGAGCGTTTCAACAAAACTCTTAAGGGTCGTATGTTTAGGTATTTTACAGGTTAAACACTTACAGGTATTTAGATGCGTTGAAAGATCTGGTGCATTCATACAGTCGTACGTTTCACAGATCTGTCAGAATGAAACCCGTTGAGGTGACGCGCCCTAATCAAGTTCAAGTTTATCATTTATAAGGTAAACGGGTTGGTGGTTAAAATATCTGGCTATCTACATTTACAGTGAACGACGTGGTTCACATTGCCAAAGAACGCAGGGCGTTCACCAAAGATTACCGGCAAACATTTTCAGACGAATATTTCGGAAAGCGGGTCGAAGATTTACGGACAGTAAAGAGGGCACAGGTCTGTCCGCGCTCAGTCGCGTGCACATGCGCCCTCCGGGGCAACGCGCGTCTAATCAGAGGATCTCCTTACAAAGCAGAAAGTGACTGAGGCGCTGACCTTTGGACATTCTTTGAAGAAAAAGCAAAAGCAAAAGAAACAAAGACCAAAACCGCAAAGAAGAGGAAAAGAGTTTGACTGAGTCCCGATAAATTTTAAAAAGAAGAAGAAGAAGAAAAAAACAACAAAACAAAAACAAGCATGTCTCTGATACACGCCGCTTCTACCGAGCGTTTGAAATCAGAGTTGGGCTTATTTACTCTGCCTATCACACAAACCAGCATCGAATCTTACAAATATGTGAAACGCCACCCATCACATCCATCACAGACACCGGTCCCATACATTTCTTCGTAGCAGGTTCCGGAGACGAGCATCTGGATTTGAATCGTTGGCTGTTGTACCTGACCTGCAAAATGACGAATCCGGACGATTCTGATTTAGCGCGCGACGCCAAGGTCGGTTTGATCAACTACCCCATCGCGAGCCTTTTTAGCCAGGTGGAAGTTTCTCTGGGCGATAAACTGATTTCCCAGAGCAGTTCGACCTACGGCTACCGAGCCGCCATGGAGTGTTTGCTGAATTATTCTGAGGAGACCCTGCATCTCAATTTCCCACCGGCATGTTTAGAAGGGATACTGCGGGACATATGGACGACGCTGACCCCACTGGAGAGAACCAGGGCCTGTCATAGAGGAGCGAATTCAGCGAACGGAGCCGGGTTTTTGAACTGCTGGGACACAGACACAGACATTTTGGATTTCAGGAAAAACTTCTTTTAAATTCCGTGGACGTGAGAGTTAAACTGCTGCGTAATAAAACGAATTAGTTTTGATGTCTTCTGATCAAAACCCGGCTATAATCTACGCATCCTGTCGGCTCTGCTGTACGTCAGAAAAGTCAACGGGCGTGAACCTCGCTCACACCTCCGCTCTGATGAGCTCAAACACCAAGTATCCGCTGGAGCGCGTGACCGCTGCACTGATCAGTGTCCCCGCCGGTCACCGCGGATCCAGTCAAGATCATTTGTTTCTGAAACAAGTGCCTAAATTTATAGGGTTGGGATTCGTCCATAACCAGGCCTTTAGCGGTTCTTACACTCGCAACCCTTTTCATTTTCATCACTATGACGTAGAATCTTAACATTTGGCAGTGGATGGCGTTTCCTACCCCGCTACACCTTTCCGCCCCGTTTGTAACTGTCAAAGAAGTCTGAGAGAATATTTGAGTCTGGTCGAGGCCACAGATCAGTACCTAAAGGATCAACATTTGGCCATGAGCAGAGAAGACTATCACCGAGGTTATACTTTATTTATTTCCAGAGTTGGGGGGCTTTATAAGAAAAGGCTCTTCCCCCTGCTGAGGTTTTTCAGAATTTTGGGAACTACTAAGAAGTCA
This sequence comes from Salminus brasiliensis, assembly GCF_030463535.1. NCBI lineage: Eukaryota > Metazoa > Chordata > Actinopteri > Characiformes > Bryconidae > Salminus > Salminus brasiliensis. The sequence continues at coordinate 17,463,144 of NC_132900.1, forward strand.
GCAGCCTGAGATCTAAGTATTCTTGATGGATCATAATATGTAATAAGATCTCGCAGGTACTCAGGAGCGAGGCCATGTAGGGCTTTGTATGTTAATAGAAGAATTTAATAATCAGTACAGAATTTAACTGGGAGCCAGTGCAGTGCTGATAGAACTGGACTGATATGGTCAAATGTTCTAGTTTTAGTAAGGACCCTGGCTGCAGCATTTTAAACTAGTCAAAGTTTATTGAGGTTCCTGCTGGAACAACCTGATAAAAGTGCATTACAGTAATCTAGTCTTAAGGTAGACAGTGGCAGGGGACAAATGAACATTCTGAAATTGTACAATAGTACAGCTCATTTACACTCAGCTAAATGTCTCGCCATAGATGCTCTATTCTTAATGGGAAAGAAAGAGAGGAACAGTAGCATTAGCACAGCATTTACCCTGAGCAGCTGATAAAGAGCACCTTTATGTTAAAAAAAGTGACAAATTCCAGCAGATTTTAAAAGTATTGAGCAAAGAAGTTATTCAGTGAATCAAGAAGTGTGTCCACTATTCTTAAAAGGTCATGTATAGACCTTGGTGGTCAGGCATAGTTTTGAACTGCTTTAAGAGAAAAATCCAGGAGCAGTGCTTGAGCAGTTCTCTACCAGCTACATGATTTATATATAAACAGAACTCCAGCAGAATCCACTCTGTGCATGAACTTGATGAAACTCCACTGAACTCTGCATGCAAGGCACCTTTTACCACCCTGTATCCTGTCATTATTTTAAATGTATTTTTTAATAATGCAATAGCATTTAACATTTTTGATAATGTAATAGCAGTGATGTGTGAAGATTAAGACACACCTAGGGCTGGGCCTAAATGTCCAATTATTATGTTAAAGGACCATAAACTCCATTTTCCTATTTTCTCTTCAGTCCTACTTAGTGTTTGTGGAGTTTTGTGAACCAAAAATCTCGCTTTATCCCTTACAATTAAAACTGGCTGTTTTTGTTTATTACAGTGCCGTTAAGATATATGTAAATGAGCTTTGTTCTGATTAGCTGTGTTTCTCTGAAGTTCAGGCTCTTAACTATGGAGTGAAGCATTTGTCAAGTTCTATCAGATGTATGAAGTGGAGAATTTAGCATTTCATTTCAGCTCATTTCTCCTGTGTGGGGTGAAACTTTTGGCGTTCTCGGTCAGGTACTTTAAACTACAGGATGTGGGAAAATAAACATTTTATTTTAGGTCTTTTCAACTGTGTGAAATTCTGTTTCAGATACTTTAACCTAGATACAGTGGGGTATGAAATGTTTGATTTCTGATATTTACAGTATTTTTAGGATTACATTTCAGGGGGTGAATCATGTTATCTGAAAAATAGGCTACGCTAACCCTCTTATAGAATCCATAGGGGGCGCTACAAGCTCCATGTTGAATGTGAAGCGCAACACTGTTGTATCCCGTATTCAGAGCTATGCTACTGAATTCTGTATGAAAAGTAGCAGAACTTTCCTACAGACCACAGTAACAGAACACTGTTCTACCAGAATAGAGTAGCGTAACGATGTCTTACAGAACACAGTAGCCTGAAACTGTTCATTCACAACAGAGTAGCATAACGCTTTTATTCAGAAGACATTAGTTATTGTTACTAGTTACTCGTCATTAGTTAGACAATAATTATTTTGATATAGAATACAGTACCAGTTCTCTTTCAATCAGAATACGGTAGCATAACACTACACAACCAGCATAGAGGAGAATAACTCACGCAGAATACAGGATTCAATTCAAATGAATTTTATTTAAACAGTGCTTTCACAACAAATGTGGTCACACAGCAGCTTTACAGAGATCCGGGTCAAAGCCTCTTTTGAGCAAGACAGTGGCAACAGTGGCAAGGAAAAACTCCCTCAGATCGAGAGGAAGAAACCTTGAGAGGAACCAAGACTCAAAAAGGGAACCCATCCTCCTCTGGTCGACACCGGATAGCACAATGAAAAGCAAAACAGCAATAAAACACGGAATTAAGGGAATCTGGCCAATGTGCCGTCAAGATAAAAACATGAGTGAAATGTTAAAGTTCATGCAGGTACACGGTCACAAGCACAGCCATGCAGTGAGGGGAGGATGACTCCATTAGATGACCCAGAAACGGACTGCGGGCAGGAGAGTGGTGGAGAGAGCCAGGTCTGCCGATGGAACAGTTGAAACTGGGCATCTCAACACATGGGAAAGAGAGAGAAAACACAAAGGGTTAGGGTCTTGTGCCAGCAGACAGGAAGGGGCAACTCAACACATGAGGGAGAGCGAAAAAATGAAGGAAAAAATAAAAATAACAATACTAATGAAGAAAAGGTTTAGGTTTATATATGAATATGAACAGCATTGTAACACCATGTAAGCACAACAAAGCAGCAAAACAATGTATACAGAACACAGCAGCATAACCATTTTCATGCAAAACACAAGCAAGTTGCACAGCAGCGAAATATCATTATTATACAGAACAAGGTTAAGTGACACTGTTCAAGCAGGACACAGCAGCATAATTAAACAATTTTTAGGCAAAACACAAGCAGGACACAGCAGCCCAACACAGTTCAAGCAGGAAACAGCAGCGAAATACAAAATAAGCAGGACACAGCAGCGTAATTAAACAGGACACCGCAGCGTAACAATTTTCAGGCAGGACACACAGCAGCCCAACACGGTTCAAGCAGAACACAAGCAAGTGGCACAGCTGCGGCCACATTTAGCACTGTGCTTGCAAGGCAATTGGAGACTGTGGGTGCAAAAGTTTTACCGGTTTCTTACAGAGTGAGATTGTTGACGAGTCTGAAAAAGTCCAATGCGCCACCTTTCAGCATGTCGCTGGGGAAGATGCAGTGAAGGTCTACAACATGTTACAATTCAGTGAGGAAGAAACAAACAAGAAATGTGCTGAAAAACAAGTTCAGCGATTACTGAGAGTCAGCGTCCAGTTGAAAGCACTGAGGCGTACGGGAGGAATTCAGGGACCAAAAACTGCAGAATTCAGCAAAGTACTCACATATTCTGGCCACCGCATGTCACCGCTGGGAAAGCTACACTTATTATATATATATACACATACACATATTGTTGATGGTGATGTACCAGCAATACTAGGACGTGAGACATGGGAGATGTTACAGCAGGACAGGGTAGGAAAGAGCAGCCAAACACAAATGCACTCGCACCAGCAGACAGCAGCTCAGCACATGGGGGAGAGAGAAGAAATGAAGGAAAAAAAAAAAATAATGAAGAAAAGGTTTAGGTTTATATATGAATATGAACAGCACCCTAACACCGCTCAAGCACAACAAAAACACAGCAGCATAATTTTCATGCAGAACACAGCAGCCCAACATGGTTCAAGCAGGACACAGCAGCGAAAAACCAATCAAGCAGGACACAGCAGCATAATTAAACAGAACACAGTAGCGTAACCATTTTCATGCAAAACACAAGCAGGAAAGAGCAGCCCAGCACCGTTCAAACAGGGCACAGCAGCATAACGTTGATGAAAAACACAAGCAGGACAGCAGCGAAATTATTATATAGAACAAGTGACACTGTTCAAGCAGAACACAGCAGCGTAACAAGTTTGATGCAAAATACAAGCAGGACACAGCAGCCCAATACGGTCCAAGCAGAACACGAGCAATTGGCACAGCTGCAGCCACCTTCAGCACTGTGCTTCTCGTCAAAAATTGGATTTCCTTTCCGCACATCACTGGGGAAGATGCAGTGAAGGTCTACAACATGTTACAATTCAGTGAGGAAGAAACTGAAACAAGAAATGTGCTGAAAAACAAGTTCAGGGATTACGGAGAGTCAAGAAAGAACCTACCCTATGTTCGCCATTTGTTCTTCACGAGAGCTCAGGGTCCAGCTGAAAGCACTGAGGCGTACGGGAGGAATTTGGGGACCAGAAACTGCAGAACTCAGCAAAATACTCACATATTCTGGCCACCGCATGTCACCGTTGGGAAAGCTACCACTCACCTGTGAACACAAAAGCCAAAAATTCTAAATGAATTTCACATTATTGACAGTGATGTATCAGCAATACTAGAACGTGAGACATGGGAGATGTTAGGTGTGGTTTAAAGAGTGCATGGAATCACAACGTAAAATGACATTCTGATAGACGGTCATCTGTTCACTGTTCTGGGATTCCTACCAGGGCATCACCACATTCAGTAGATCCCATGGTCTCGCCAGTGATTCATCCACCAAGAAAAGTCCAGATTGCCCTGAAAGACAACAATCATTGATGAGCTACACAAAAAATGAAGGGGTGTAATCCCCAAACAGCATGAACTGAACGACTGGGTAAGCAGTATGGTCACAGTGGTGAGGATATTGGCAGATCAAACTTCTGATCACATCACAAATCTGGTACATGGCCTTGTGCTCACTGCAGAAGGTCTCAATCTAGATTGAGAGAAAGTGAGAGCTGTAACACACATGCCTACACCAGAAAACAAGCAGGCACTCATGGTCATGATTCATTACCTTTCCAAGTTTATTCCCAGCCTGTCTGAAGTCAGCACACTGATCCAGAGATGCAGCTACTACACACAATCACCATAGAAGGATGGCCCAATGAGAAAAATCCAAACATACTGGACATTCAAAGCAGAAAAGCAAAATACAGATTCAAGACAAGCTGTAGAGAAGACAACTCAAGCAGAACAGCTATTATGACAGATAGACAAAGAGCCCACCAAGCATATACATGTGGGACAAGGTGACAATTCAGAGAAGGGCAACCTGCTATCATGATCAGCCACGATTCTTCACAGTCCAGACGCCAGATGGAAGAACCTATAGGAGAAACAGAAAACAGAACACACGTTCACAGGACACAGTTCAAGTTCCTGTCCTTCTACAGATGTGGTTATGAACATAAACAGAAACAATATCCTGCTTATGAACAAGTGTGCAAATCCTGTAACAGCAAAATCACTAACAAAAATGTGTCTAACAAAACAAATCAAAGCAGAAGGAGAAAAGAAATCATGTAGTTGAACAAAATGCAGAGGTTTACTGATTGAAAAAGCTGAAATCAGAAAAACATCAACACTGTCACAACAAAAGTGAACAGAATGACTGGACTGTAAATAATACAAGAACTTTGCATTCAGCACCAGTGTCCAACTTGAAAACAATGCCATCGCAGCACAGATCTACAAATCCAAAATGCAAGATTGAATTTTACATTGTTGACAGTGCAATACTAGGACGTGAGACATGCGCAACGTTAGGTGTGGTTTAAAGATGGAAGAACCTATAGGAGAAACAGAAAACACCTCAGGACGACTGAAAAACAGTTCCCATCAGCTTCACCCAATGTTGTTGCCGATTCCCATTTCGAGTCGCAGGTCAGTGAATCCGGTCCACCTGCAGAAACTGGTATTGCAAAACAATCTGACTTACCTGAGTCACATCAGAGAGAGGCATATAGAGAGAGGCTTCTTCCACAGACCTGAAAAAGGCAAAAGACCATGAATTTGGTGAATTGCATGACTCGTTATTCAGAGACAGGACTGTTTGTGGTATTAGGGAAGACTAATTGTTGGCAAGGTTGCTGAAAGAAACAGATCAGACATAGACAAATGCCATGAATATCTGCTGTGCAAATGAAGGGACATCAAGTGAAGTGAAAAAAAGTGCTCAATGAAATACAAAACAGAACAGAAACAAAAACAGTTGGGTTTGAACAGAAGAGCAAATCCAAACTAGCTAAAAATGAACAAGCAACAGAAGCAAGCTGCTCCAGATGTGGTTATGAACATAAACAGAAACAATGTCCTGCCTATGGCCAAGTGTGTAAATCCTGCAACAGAAAATCACTTTACCAAAAATGTGTAAATCAAAACAATCACAGCAGAATGAGGAAAAAAAAAAATCATGTAGATGAACAAAGGACAGAGCAGGAAGATTTCTTCATTGAAACAGTTGAAATCAGAAAAACAGAATATTAGACAAACATCAACACTGTCACAACAAAAGTGAAAAGAATAACTGGACTGAAAATCTTGAAATAAACAAGAACATTGTTTTCAAGTTGGACACTGGTGCTGAATGCAAGGTCATCTCAGGAAATGTCTACAAGTCACTCAGATTTAAAACAAAACTCCAGAACTCAGCTTGAAAACCGCTCACATATTCTAGACACTGCAGGTCACCGTTGGAAAAGCTAACGCTCACCTGTGAACACAAAAGCCAAAAATGCAAGATTAAATTTCATATTGTTGACAGTGATGTACTAGCAATACCAGGACGTGAGACATGATGGAAGAACCTATAGGAGAAACAGAAAACACGTCCTCAGGGTGGCTGAATAAGTTTCCATCAGCATCACCCAATGTTGTTGGAGATTCCTGTGTCGTGCCGCAGGTGAGTGAATCCGGTCCACCTGCAGAAACTGGTGTTGCAAAACAATCAGTCTTACCTGAGGCACATCCGAGAGAGGCATTCTTCACAAGGTCAGGAAGACAAGTGAAAACGCCAGCAAGATAAAAGGACTGAATCTGGAACACACATACAGTACACTTTTACAATATTCACACACACATTCAGAGGACACGGTTCAAGCTCCTGTCCATCTGCTGACTGAACTTAAAGTTACAGTCATTTACTGCATCTTAGATTTGTTTAGTTTATTCTGCAACATCAAGCTATTCTAATAAATATGGTGTCAAATGTACAGTTCATGTAGTTCAGTTCAGAGACTTCATCTCATTTTCCTTGAGTTTTAAAGCATTATGGTCCAACAGAGTTTGTATGAACGTTGTTGAGAGTCCTGCACAGCCCAAATCATCCTCATTTATAGTTATATTCATATTAAGAGAAACAAAAAGATATAAATTCAAGTGTGGAGATTTTACATGTTATGTAGCTAAGAGGCAGCCCTAGCTAAGAATTACGCAGGTCACCCAAAAGTAATAAAGTGTAAGTGTACCACAGAGGCCTCCTTCCTCCATACCGCACAGCCATGCAGTGAGGTGAGGATGACTCCATTGGAGGCCCCAGAACCAGACAGCAGGCAGGAGGGTGGTGGAGAGAGCCAGGTCTGCCGATGGAACAGTTGAAACTGGGCATCTCAACACATGGGAGAGAGAGAAAACACAAAGGGTTAGGAGGAAGGGGGGGGGTTGGGGGAATCACAGCAAAAACTTTTTAGAAGGGTTACAGCAGGACAGGGTAGGCAAGAGCAGCCAAACGCACCCGCAGACAGCAGGGGGCAGCTCAGCACACGGGGAAGAGAGAAGAAATTAAGTAAAAAATAATAATAATAATGAAGAAAAGGTTTAGGTTTATATATGAATATGAACAGCATTGTTACACCGCTCAAGCACAACAAAGCAGTCAAACAATTTATACAAAACACAGCAGTGTAACCACTCATGCAGAACACAAGCAGAGAGAGCAGCAAAACACAGTTCAAGCAGAACACAAGCAAGTGCCACAGCAGCGAAATATTGTTCAAGCACAAGACAGCAGTGAAACAATTTTGATGCAGGACACAGCATCCCCACATGGTAAAAGCAGAACACAGTAGTGAAAGGTTGTTCAAGCAGAACACAGCAGTGAAATACCAATCAAGCAGAATACAAGCAAGTGGCACAGCAGCGAAATATCATTCAAGCAGGGCACAGCAGCGTAACAATTTTGATGCAGAACACAAGCAGGACACAGCAGCCCAACACGGTTCAAGCAGAACACAGTAGTGAAATATCATTCAAGCAGGGCACAGCAGCGTAACAATTTTGATGCAGAACACAAGCAGGACACAGCAGCCCAACACGGTTCAAGCAGAACACAGTAGTGAAATATCATTCAAGCAGGGCACAGCAGCGTAACAATTTTTATGCAGAACACAAGCAGGACACAGCAGCCCAACATGGTTCAAGCAGAACACAGTAGCGAAATATCGTTTAAGCAAGGCACAGCAGCATAACGATGAAAAACACAAGCAGGACAGCAGCGAAATTATTATACAGAACAAGTGACACTGTTCAAGCAGAACACAGCAGAGTAACAAATTTGATGCAAAACACAAGAAGGATATAGCAGCCCAACACGGTCGAAGCAGCACACAAGCAAGTGGCACAGCTGCAGCCACCTTTAGCACTGTGCTTGCAAGGCAATCTCATCAAAAATTGGATTTTTAGGTGCAAAAGTTTTACCTGTTTCTTACAGAGAGTGGGATTGTTGAGTCTGAAATGGTACAATGCGCCACCTTTCCGCACGTCGCAGGGAAAGATGCAGTGATGGTCTACAACATGTTACAATTCAGAGAGAAAGAAACTGAAACAAGAAATGTGCTGAAAAACAAGTTCAGGGATTACTGAGAGTCAAGAAAGAACCTACCCTATGTTCACCATTTGTTCTTCACGAGAGCTCAGGATCCAGCTGAAAGCGTACGGGAAGAATTCGGGGACCAAAAACTGCAGAATTCAGCACAGTACTCACATATTCTGGCCACTGCATGTCACCGTTGGGAAAGCTACCACTCACCTGTGAACACAAAAGCCAAAAATGCTAAACTGAATTTCACATATTGTTGACGGTGATGTACCAGCAATACTAGGACGTGAGACATGGGAGATGTTAGGTGTGGTTTAAAGAGTGCATGGAATCACAACGTAAAATGACATTCTGAAAGACATTGATCTGTTCACTGTTCTTGGATTCCTACCAGGACATCACCACATTCAAGTAGATCCCATGGTCTCACCAGTGATACATCCACCAAGAAAAGTCCTAATTGCCCTGAAAGAAAACAATCATTGATGAGCTACACAAAATTAAGGGGTGTAAATCACCAAACCGAACGACTGGGTAAGCAGCAGGGTCACAGTGGTGAGGATTTTGGCAGATCAAACTTCAGATCACATCACAAATCCGGTACATGGCCATGTGCTCTCTGCAGAACTCAATCTAGATAGAGATAAAGTGAGAGCTGTAACACACATGCCTACACCAGAAAACAAGCAGGCACTCATGAGATTCATGGTCATGATTCATTACCTTTCCAAGTTTATTCCCAGCCTGTCTGAAGTCAGCGCACTGATCCAGAGATGCAGCTACTACACACAAGGACCATGGAAGGATGGCCCAATGAGGAAAAATCCAAACATACTGGACATTCAAAGAAGAAAAGCAAAATGCAGCTTTAAGATAAGCTGTAGAGAAAACAACAAGTAGAACAGCTATTATGACAGACAGACAAAGAGCTCACCAAGCATATACATGTGGGACAAGGTGAGAATTCAGTGAGGGCAACCTGCCATCATGATCAGCCACGATTCTTCACAGTCCAGACGCCAGATGGAAGAACCTATAGAAGAAACAGAAAACAGAACACACATTCACAGGACACAGTTCAAGTTCCTGTCCTTCTCCAGATGTGGTTATGAACATAGACACATTTTTGGTAAAGTGATTTTGCTGTTACAGGATTTGCACACTTGTCCATAAGCAGGACATTGTTTCTGTTTAACAAAACAAATCAGAACAGAATGAGGGGGGGGGGGGGGAATCATGCAGTTGAACAAAAAGGCAGAGCAGGAAGATTTCTTCATTGGAACAGTTGAAATAAGAAAAAAAAACAGGAGTATTAGATAAACATCAACACTGTCACAACAAAAGTCAATAGAATAACTGCCCTGAAAATAAAACAAGAACTTTGCATTCAGCACCAGTGTCCAACTTGAAGACAATGTCATCGCAGCACAGATCTACAAATCAGGTTTGAAACAAAACTTAAATCAAAAATGCAAGATTGATTTTCACATTGTTGATAGAGATGTACCAGCAATACTAGGATGTGAGACATGTGAGACGTTAGATGTGGTTTAAAGATGGAAGAACCTATAGGAGAAACAGAAAACACCTCAGGACGACTGAAAAACAGTTCCCATCAGCATCACCCAATGTTGTTGCAGATTCCTGTGTCGAGCCGCAGGTCAGTGAATCCGGTCCATCTGCAGAAGCCGGTCAGACAATCAGACTTACCTGAGTCACATCCGAGAGAGGCATACAGAGAGGCTTCTTCCACAGACCTGAAAGAGGCGAAAGACCATGAATTCAGTGACTTGTTAATCAGAGACAGGACTGTTTGTGGTATTAGGAAAGACCTATTGTGGGCAAGGTTGCTGAGAGAAACAGATTGGACATAGACAAAGAATATCTGCTGTGCAAATGAAGGGACATCAAGTGAAGTGAAAAAAAAAAAAGAGCAGAATGAGGAAAAAAAAAAATTATGCAGTTGAACAAAAGACAGAGCAGGAAGATTTCTTCATTGGAACAATTGAAATCAGAAAAACTCAATACATCAGAAAAACATTGACAGTCACAACAAAAGTGAAAATAACAGAACTGAAAATCAAAATAAAAACAACTTTGTCTTCAGATTGGACACTGGTGCTGAATGCAAGGTCATCACAGCACAGATCTACAAATCAGCTTTGAAACAAAACTCCAGAATTCAGCTTGAAAACCGCTCCCATATTCTAGACACTGCAGGTCACCGCTGGGAAAGCTAACGCTCACCTGTGAACACAAAAGCCAAAAATGCAAGATTAAATTTCACATTGCTGACAGTGATGTACAAGCAACACTAAGACGTGAGACATGATGGAAGAACCTATAGGAGAAACAGAAAACACCTCCTCAGGATGGCTAAAAGAGTTTCCACCAGAATCACCTAATGTTGTTGCCTATTCCTGTTTCGAGCAGCAGGTCAGTGATTCCGGTCCACCTGCAGAAACTGGTACTGCAAAACAATCTTACTTACCTGAGTCACATCCGAGAGAGGCATACAGAGAGGCTTCTTCCACAGACCTGAAAAAGGCGAAAGACCATGAATTTGGTGAGTTACATGACTCGTTAATCAGAGACAGGACTGTTTGTGGTATTAGGGAAGACTAATTGTGGGCAAGGTTGCTGAGAGAAACAGGTCGGACATAGACAAAGGCCATGAATATCTGCTGTGCAAATGAAGGGACATCAAGTGAAGTGAAAAAAAGTGCTCAATGAAATACAAAACAGAACGACAGAAACAAAACAAACAGTTGGGTTTGAACAGAAGAGCAAATCCAAACAACTAAAACAGAACAAGCAACAGAAGCAAGCTGCTCCAGATGTGGTTATGAACATAAACAGAAACAATGTCCTGCCTATAGCCAAGTGTGTAAATCCTGCAACAGAAAAATCACTTTACCAAAAATGTGTAAAACAAAACAAATCAAAGCAAAATGAGGAAAAAAAAATCATGCAGTTGAACAAAAAGGCAGAGCAGGAAGATTTCTTCATTGGAACAGTTGAAATCAGAAAAACAGAATATTGACAAACATCAACACTGTCACAACAAAAGTGAAAAGAATAACTGGACTGAAAATCTTTAAACAACAAGAACATTGTTTTCAAGTTGGACACTGGTGCTGAATGCAAGGTCATCTCAGGAAATGTCTACAAGTCACTCAGATTTAAAACAAAACTCCAGAATTCAGCTTGAAAACCGCTCACATATTCTAGACACTGCATGTCACCGTTGGAAAAGCTAACGCTCACCTGTGAACACAAAAGCAAGATTAAATTTCACATTGTTGACAGTGATGTACCAGCAATACTAGGACGTGAGACATGATGAAAGAACCTATAGGAGAAACAGAAAACACGTCCTCAGGACGACTGAAAGAGTTCCCATCAGCATCACCCAATGTTGTTGCAGATTCCTGTGTCGAGCAGCAGGTCAGTGAATCTGGTCCACCTGCAGAAACTGGTGTTGCAAAACAATCTGACTTACCTGAGACACATCCGACAGAGGCATTCGTCACAAGGTCAGGAAGACAAGTGAAAACACCAGCAAGATACAAGGACTGAATCTGGAACACACATACAGTACACATTTACAATATTCACACACACATTCAGAGGACACGGTTCAAGCTCCTGTCCATCTGCTGACTGAATTTAAAGTTACTGTCATTTACTGCAGCTCAGATTTGTTTAGTTTATTCTGCAACATCAAGCTATTCTCATAAATATGGTGTCAAATGTACAGTTCATGTAGTTCAGTTCAGAGACTTCATCTCATTTCCCTTGAGTTTTAAAGCATTATGGTCCGACAGTGTTTGTATGAACGTTGTTGAGAGTCCTGCACAGCCCAAATCATCCTCATTTATAGTTCTATTCATATTAAGAGAAACTAAAATATATAAATTCAAGTGTGGATATTTCACATGTTCTGTAGCTAAGAGGCAGCCCTAGCTAAGAATCACGCAGCTCACCCAAAAGTAAAAAAGTGTAAGTGTAGCACAGAGTCGTCCTTCCTCCATACTTTACACTGAGGAACTGAACCGGTTAGCAGAGGGAAAAACGGCCGTGGTGGTCGAGGAGCTCCTCGGCTTTTCCGGGGTCACGCAGACGCCGCCAGTCCCTCTCCGGTGCGGGAGTGGAGACGACGACTCTCGGTGTCCGTCGCGCCGGTAGTGCTGGAGCTCAGACGCCGCGTTGGAGGAGTCACGGGTCAAGCTGGACGACTTCCTTGCAGAGCGGCTGGAAAGCTCGTTTTTCCGCGGTCGCCATGTTTCTCGAGGGTAAAGAGAAAAACGCAAAGCGCGGTTAGTGAGACAGAGGACTGTACAGTAACACAGACAGCACAAGGATTCCAACAAGTGTCTAAGATGAAGAAGACAAAGCTCACATTACGGACTATAAAGTAGGATGGCCGGTCGAAGCTCTGTGTGGAATCACGGCTCGAGCTTTGAAAGCAGGGCCGCATCGAAACAGCAGCTCCGAGTCTCCTGAAAATACCTACGATCACGTGACCGCCGGAAACGAAGCTTCCTTACGTCACTGGAACGCAATCGCGGTTCAATGCGCGTGAGTTTCCGGTCCCGCTGTAGACGAGCTGCATATAATCTGAAATTTGTACTTAAATAAAACGGAAATACAGAACATGTGTGAATTTGCTTCACTTTCATTATAAAATTATTGACATTCCTCAGCATTCAAGGGTTTTTACTGGAGACGATGTGAAATGACCTTGAATAAAAACATTTTACAGCTCTATTTCTGTGTTCAACAGATGTACAGTCTACATGCACATTCAACAGTGGTGTTTTTCCCTTAATCTAATAGTGTCAAACATGGCTGTTTTGTTTAGGAGGAGAGTAAAGGAATTACACACTCAGATGAAATTCATTCAGTTAAAGGAAGAAACGCAGTCCGACATCGCTGTATGGAGCAGTTTGGACAAAGCTTATGAACACAAGTGAATCAGGCAGTGGTGGTGTAGTATTGTATTTGTACAACAGGTGGCGCAGTAGAGCTGTGAAGCTGAGCAGCATCCAACCACTTTTCCCTCATTTCTGCATGAAAGGGTTGATTGATTACAGACTCATTTTTGTGATAAAGGATCTGCCCTGTTTTTAGACTTTAATAAAGCCTCAGTTCAGCAGAGCTTTATTTTATTAAGTAATTATTATATATTTTCTTTATATTATCTGACAGTAACACACTAAATGTCCAAATGTTTGTGGACACCATTTTTTAATTAATGCATTCAGCAATCAGTTGCACCCATTGCTGAAACTGTCACTGTAATGCAGTATTGCCAATAGAATAGGACTCTCTGGAACAGATAAACATGAACCTATCGGCTCCATGCCTAATGCCAATCGTGGGCTAGAGGGGTATAAAGCCTCCAGCATTGAGCTGAGGAGAGGTGGAACTGTGTTCTCTGGAATGATGGTGCTCATGATGTCCTTTACTTCTAGGGTGAGCTGGGGAAACTTTTTACTTTGAGTTGGAGATGAGGTTGGGTGATCATCCAATATTCTGACCTCACCAATGCTCTTCTTGCTAAATGCATTCCTCACAGCAATGCTCCAAAATCTAGCAGAAAGTCTTCCATGGTAGTAGAAACAGTTAATCCAACAAAAGCAGGCTAAACTCCCTTTTAATACTCTTGATTTCAAAAGAAACAACAAATAAGCAGGTGTCCAAATACTTTTGTTATATAGTGTATTTCTTAGAAATGCTGAATTCTTTTGTTGAAGAGACTCTGGGTCAGTTCTGAGAGCAGCAGGTCTAAAATTAAACCTGGACTAAATAAAGAGAGAAGTTTTAGATTTTACTTTGAGTAGAAACAAATAAACATCCAGAACACATCAGTAATGCAGAACAGCTCTTCATTCAGGCTCTTTTTCTGAACATGATATTAATAATATAAACTTTACAGCTGTTTGGAAAAAATGAAGCATTAAGGAGGAGTCTTAAGTAAGTGTAGAAATGAAGACACTGCTCAGCACTGATGTAAGTATTAATGATAAACTGATTAGTCGTGTGCTTCTCTGTGGACGAGTTGTGATGAAAAAGAGGATCTCAGCCCATTCTCTTCCTACAATGGAAAACACACACACACACACACACACACACACACACACACACACACACACACACACAAGTTAAACACTTCATACACTTCCATCTCCAACTATAAGGGTTTATTTAGGGTGTATTCTACACTGCTCACTAACACGTTTCTATAAAACAACAATGGGGCAGAAATGAAAATATTGCAGCACTGATATTAAAAAGTACCACAAGTGTTTGAGCAGCATGAGTATAGAGCTTTTGCACTGACTGCATTTTAAACTGAAGGTCACACTGATGGTCAATAAGAGGAAATATCTCATATACTTTAAAAATGAATCTTCTAGTCTAGATACAGGAGAGGAAACCTCGGTCTCCTGGTTTAAAGACTGTATGTTAAGGAGTTTAGTCAGTTGTGGATAAATGCTGCGTCAGCATGTTCAGAAACTTCAAACAGCATGTTAGCGTGTGGGTTGTTGTGAAAAAGGTTCCTTGGATCTTAGACTCTGATCGCTGTGGCCTCCCAGGGATCAAACTCCCTCTCTCTCAATGACAGGAGCAGCGATTAGACGTTGTGTTGTGTTGCTGTGTATTTTCTAATTAAACTGACGGTTAGAATCAGTGTAGGTACCGAACCCAAGCACAGATTTTACCTTTGAAGATATTCTGTTCTAAAATAATGAAACCTCCTGGGATGGTGAAGCTGATCAACAACACATTTATTTCTTATAAAGACATTTGTGTCACGTAGAAGACATGAACCTCCTTAGGGCCTTTCACCTGACATCCTAAGGATTATTATTCAGCAATGACATGGAATACAGCACGCACTGCCCAAATCCTTCTAAAGTTAGAGGAGTGAGGAATGAGTTCCTGTGGAGTTTCAGAGGTTAAAACGGTTCATGATGTTCACCACAGTTTAAACAAACACTGAAAGTTACCTGGAATCATGCTGGACATCTTCTCTAACTGGCTACAAGAGGTATAGTCTTCCTTTTCTTCAGGATCTGCTTGAGAGACAACATGACAGATTATCTAGAACATGTCAAGTGATTTGGATAACGTCAAATACCTCAGAGCTGAATACTAGTTAATAATAATAATAATAATAATAATAAATTGAAGGGGAGTTGAAGCCTCGGTCTCCTGGTTTCCTGCATCACTGTGGGAGCAAAGGTTCCAGCTCAACCATGACTCACGAAGCAGGATTTTCCTATCAGAATTGAACCCAGCCAGTAGGTCAACACTTAGAGCCATGCTTGAGGGCTACAAGGGGTTTACCCTTGTCGACTTCTTTATTCATTTATTCACTCACCACTCAACTCACATACCTTAATCTTGGGAACTTTAGCCTCCTGGTTCTTTGCTTCATGGTGGACTGTGTAAGAACAGCTTCTCCCTCCACCACTGGACCACAGAGCACAACCTCACAAGCCTGCTGGGAACACGAAGAAGCAGAAACTTCTGCAGAGGAAGCAGAATGATGAGCATCCTGCTGGGAACAAGTTCAAATTCAGTAGGCATAGCTCCATTCAACCTCACAAGTTAGTCAGAAATTTCATTTTTCTAATGACAAATGACCGGTATTGGGTCCTATGCACAAAAACACAAGCACACATTTCACAACACCTAAACACAATAAATGCATGTAGTCTAATGCAAAACTACTGACAAGGTCTTCCAGCTGTAATAAGTGAACTTTTGTCATTTTTTTTAATTCTGCTACTTAGAAGGAGGACTACTTTCAGATACTGTAAAGCAATCAGTACTTTTTCATTACGTTTCAGAGCAAAAATGTGACCCTGGAAGTTTTCAATTCACACTTAAATAAGAACTAATGAAATATGTGAGGTAAAGTTGAGTTAAACAGAGCTAATGCAGCTCAGCATCAGCTATTAACTCTAACTAATATTCCTACTGGAGGAAACAACAAGATTAGCTAAAACAGCTAACGGCAGAAAGCCTGTGTTGTCGGATGAAACAGTATATAAAAGTTAGTCCGTTTTTATCAGGACCTTTTCCAACAACGTGGAAAATAAGACCCCTCTTTTAGAAAGGTTAGAGCTCCCGAAGTTTCTAAGTTAACGCCGAACATCAGCAGCGCTAGCAAGTTAACTCCTACAGTCGTACAGCTAAAGTACAAACACACACGAAACCATAAAACCAAGCTTTCAAATATTCACTGTACGTTTATGGTCACATATAAGGTAAAAGATCAGCTTAAAAGCAGCTAGTTCACATGAACTCACCTGGCTCTATCGGGAACGTCTGTCCTGGGTGCCTCCTTGAAGTAGACTGACAGACTGGAAGGGGCGATACCGGTGACTGCGCCTCGTCCCAACAGAACTGGACTACAGCTTCATTTGGGCAAAGCTGGAGCGACGATGAGGATTGCAGATGGAAAATCTTCCATAAACTCAAAACTGCTAAAGCTCCTCATTTAGATAACGCTTTAAACACTGTACACTCATATGCAATTGTACACACACTGTTTAATTAGCATATTTGATTTCATTTAGAAAGTCCAGAATATGCTGCTATAGTATTTCTATGTTGTTTATTTGATGAACAATCCACATTTAGCACATCATACATATTTATAGTACTAAACTGTAAATCATACAGATTTAAACATTTGATATATTTTGTTATTTTATTAAATAGGTTAATTCTCAGCGTCTTTAAAGCTTGCAGATGAAAACACTGAGAGACAGAAAGTCTAAACTTCAGTACTGGAAATCATGATGTAATTGAATTTATTAAAAAATAAATGAAGTGAAATGAAAACTTTAACACTGTAGAAGAAATCTGTCTCTACTGGACAGACACGTCACTTCCGGCTGACAGGTCCAGCGCTTGCTCTCCTGCTGCTTGTTTCTCCCAGTCATATCTTTGTATTAGGGATGAGCAGAACGAGGCTTTTTAACCATTTGAAGCCGAAGTGGTTCATTTGAAGCTGTACTGCGCCACCTGTTGTACAAATACAATACTACACCACCACTGCCTGATTCACTTGTGTTCATAAGCTTTGTCCAAACTGCTCCATACAGCGATGTCGGACTGCGTTTCTTCCTTTAACTGAATGAATTTCATCTGAGTGTGTAATTCCTTTACTCTCCTCCTAAACAAAACAGCCATGTTTGACACTATTAGATTAAGGGAAAAACACCACTGTTGAATGTGCATGTAGACTGTACATCTGTTGAACACAGAAATAGAGCTGTAAAATGTTTTTATTCAAGGTCATTTCACATCGTCTCCAGTAAAAACCCTTGAATGCTGAGGAATGTCAATAATTTTATAATGAAAGTGAAGCAAATTCACACATGTTCTGTATTTCCGTTTTATTTAAGTACAAATTTCAGATTATATGCAGCTCGTCTACAGCGGGACCGGAAACTCACGCGCATTGAACCGCGATTGCGTTCCAGTGACGTAAGGAAGCTTCGTTTCCGGCGGTCACGTGATCGTAGGTATTTTCAGGAGACTCGGAGCTGCTGTTTCGATGCGGCCCTGCTTTCAAAGCTCGAGCCGTGATTCCACACAGAGCTTCGACCGGCCATCCTACTTTATAGTCCGTAATGTGAGCTTTGTCTTCTTCATCTTAGACACTTGTTGGAATCCTTGTGCTGTCTGTGTTACTGTACAGTCCTCTGTCTCACTAACCGCGCTTTGCGTTTTTCTCTTTACCCTCGAGAAACATGGCGACCGCGGAAAAACGAGCTTTCCAGCCGCTCTGCAAGGAAGTCGTCCAGCTTGACCCGTGACTCCTCCAACGCGGCGTCTGAGCTCCAGCACTACCGGCGCGACGGACACCGAGAGTCGTCGTCTCCACTCCCGCACCGGAGAGGGACTGGCGGCGTCTGCGTGACCCCGGAAAAGCCGAGGAGCTCCTCGACCACCACGGCCGTTTTTCCCTCTGCTAACCGGTTCAGTTCCTCAGTGTAAAGTATGGAGGAAGGACGACTCTGTGCTACACTTACACTTTATTACTTTTGGGTGAGCTGCGTGATTCTTAGCTAGGGCTGCCTCTTAGCTACAGAACATGTGAAATATCCACACTTGAATTTATATCTTTTTGTTTCTCTTTCTTAATATGAATATAACTATAAATGAGGATGATTTGGGCTGTGCAGGACTCTCAACAACGTTCATACAAACACTGTCGAACCGTAATGCTTTAAAACTCAAGGGAAATGAGATGAAATCTCTGAACTGAACTACATGAACTGTACATTTGACACCATATTTATTAGAATAGCTTGATGTTGCAGAATAAACTAAACAAATCTGAGCTGCAGTAAATGACAGTAACTTTAAATTCAGTCAGCAGATGGACAGGAGCTTGAACTGTGTCCTCTGAATGTGTGTGTGAATATTGTAAATGTGTACTGTATGTGTGTTCCAGATTCAGTCCTTGTATCTTGCTGGTGTTTTCACTTGTCTTCCTGACCTTGTGAAGAATGTCTCTCTCTGATGTGTCTCAGGTAAGTCAGATTGTTTTGCAATACCAGTTTCTGCAGGTGGACCAGATTCACTGACCTGCGGCTTGACACAGGAATCTGCAACCACATTGGGTGATGCTGATGGGAACTGTTTCAGTCGTCCTGAGGTGTTTTCTGTTTCTATAGGTTCTTCCATCTTTAAACCACACCTAACGTCTCACATGTCTCACGTCCTAGTATTGCTGGTACATCACTGTCAACAATGTGAAAATCAATCTTGCATTTTTGATTTAAGTTTTGTTTCAAACCTGATTTGTAGATCTGTGCTGCGATGACATTGTCTTCAAGTTGGACACTGGTGCTGAATGCAAAGTTCTTGTTTTATTTTCAGTCCAGTTATTCTATTGACTTTTGTTGTTACAGTGTTGATGTTTATCTAATACTCCTGTTTTTGTTTCTTATTTCAACTGTTCCAATGAAGAAATCTTCCTGCTCTGCCTTTTTGTTCAACTGCGTGATTATTTCCCCCCTCATTTTGTTCTGATTTGTTTTGTTAAACAGAAACAATGTCCTGCTTATGGACAAGTGTGCAAATCCTGTAACAGCAAAATCACTTTACCAAAAATGTGTCTGTTCATAACCACATCTGGAGAAGGACAGGAACTTGAACTGTGTCCTGTGAATGTGTGTTCTGTTTTCTGTTTCTTCTATAGGTTCTTCCATCTGGCGTCTGGACTGTGAAGAATCGTGGCTGATCATGATAGCAGGTTGCCCTCTCTGAATTCTCACCTTGTCCCACATGTATATTCTTGGGGGGCTCTTTGTCTGTCTGTCATAATAGCTGTTCTACTTGAGTTGTCTTCTCTGCAGCTTGTCTTAAATCTGCATTTTGCTTTTCTTCTTTGAATGTCCAGTATGTTTGGATTTTTCTCATTGGGCCATCCTTCCATGGTCCTTGTGTGTAGTAGCTGCATCTCTGGATCATTTGCTGTTGCCTTTGGGAATGTAATTTAGCCACTGGCTTTCCCTCCTGCAGAACTGCTGCTCCGAAGCCTTCTGAGCTCGCATCTACAGATGGTGTACCAGTACCATGGTGTTACCAGTACCAGAGATTTCAGTTTTTCATAGAAAACTGCTCGAGCATGACACTCCGTGGCAAGTCGAGCACAAAGCTGAGAGGTGCACTGGGATTTGGGATGATCTGATCTTGCACTTGTTTTTGTTGAGTTTCAGGTTCCACAGTCTTTCCCTTTTCAGCACTTGGATGAGCCTGCCGTCATGTTTCCTTAACCGTTTCACCCCAGACTAAGATATCGTTCGTAACGTTGGCGACACCTTCCAGGCCTTTAATAGTCTGCAATTGACCTTTGGAATACATCTGAAGCTGAGGACACTCCAAAAGAAAGTCAAAGGAATCTGTATCTTTCAATGGGTATGTTCAGTGTGCAGAGCTTGGAACTTTCATCATGAAGTTTGATCTGCCAAAATCCTCACCACTGTGACCATGCTGCTTACCCAGTCGTTCGGTTCATGCTGTTTGGTGATTACACCCCTTTTCTCCATTTTGTGTAGCTCATCAATGATTGTTGTCTTTCAGGGCAATCGGGACTTTTCTTGGTGGATGAATCACTGGTGAGACCATGGGATCTACTTGAATGTGGTGATGTCCTGGTAGGAATCCAAGAACAGTGAACAGATCAATGTCTATCAGAATGTCATTTTGCTTTGTGATTCCATGCACTCTTTCAACCACACCTAACATCTCCCATGTCTCACGTCCTAGTATTGCTGGTACATCACCGTCAACAATATGTGAAATTCAGTTTAGCATTTTTGGCTCTTGTGTTCACAGGTGAGTGGTAGCTTTCCCAACGGTGACATGCGGTGGCCAGAATGTGAGTACTGTGCTGAATTCTGCAGTTTTTGGTCCCCGAATTCCTCCCGTATGCTTTCAGCTGGATCCAGAGCTCTCATTAAGAACAAATGGTGAACATAGGGTAGGTTCTTTCTTGACTCTCAGTAATCCCTGAACTTGTTTTTCAGCACATTTCTTGTTACAATTCAGAGAGAAAGAAACTGAAACATGTTGTAGACCATCACTGCATCTTTCCCTGCGACGTGCGGAAAGGTGGCGCATTGGACTTTTTCAGACTCCTCAACAATCCCACTCTCTGTATGAAACAGGTAAAACTTTTGCACCTAAAAATTCAATTTTTGATGAGATTGCCTTGCAAGCACAGTGCTAAAGGTGGCTGCAGCTGTGCCACTTGCTTGTGTGCTGCTTCGGCCATGTTGGGCTGCTGTATCCTGCTTGTGTTTTGCATCAAATTTGTTACTCTGTTGTGTTCTGCTTAAACAGCGTCACTTTTTCTGTATAATAATTTCGCTGCTGTCCTGCTTGTGTTTTTCATCCATGTTATGCTGCTGTGCCCTGCTTGAACGATATTTCGCTACTGTGTTCTGCTTGAACCATGTTGGGCTGCTGTGTCCTGCTTGTTTTGCATGAAAATGATGCTGTGTTCTGTATAATTTTTTTTTGTTTCTTTGTTGTGCTTGAGTGGTGTTTACAGTGCTGTTCATATATATATATATATATATATATATATATATATATATATATATATATATATATATAAACCTTTTCTTTATTTTTATTTTTTCCTTCATTTCTTCTCTCTCCCCAATGTGCTGAGCTGCCCCCTGCTGTCTGCTGGTGCGAGTGCATTTGTGTTTGGCTGCTCTTTCCTACCCTGTCCTGCTGTAACATATCTCCCATGTCTCACGCCCTAGTACTGCTGGTACATCACCATCAACAATATGTGAAATTCAGTTTAGCATTTTTGGCTTTTGTGTTCACAGGTGAGCGGTAGCTTTCCCAGCAGTGACATGCGGTGGCCAGAATATGTGAGTACTTTTGCTGAATTCTGCAGTTTCTGGTCCCCAAATTCCTCCCGTACGCTTCAGTGCTTTCAGGTGGACCCTGAGCTCTCATGAAGAACAAATGGTGAACATAGGGTAGGTTCTTTCTTGACTCTCAGTAATCCCTGAACTTGTTTTTCAGCACATTTTCTTGTTTGAGTTTTTTCCTGACTGAATAGTAACATGTTGTAGACCTTCACTGCATCTTCCCCAGCGATGTGCGGAAAGGTGGCGCATTGGACTTTTTCAGACTCCTCAACAATCCCACTTTCTGTAAGAAACCGGTAAAACTTTTGCACCCACAGTCTCCAATTTTCAATGAGATTGCCTTGCAAGCACAGTGCTAAAGGTTGCTGCAGCTGTGCAACTTGCTTGTGTTCTGCTTGAACCGTGTTGGGCTGCTGTGTCCTGCTTGTTCTGCATCAAAATTGTTACGCTGCTGTGTCCTGCTTGATTTGTATTTCGCTGCTGTTCCACTTGCTTGTATCTGCTTGATTGGTATTTTACTGCTGTGTCCTGCTTGAACAACATTTCACTACTGTGTCCTGCTTTTACCATGTGGGGCTGCTGTGTCCTGCATCAAAGTTGTTTCGCTGCTGTGCCACTTGCTTGTGTTCTGCATGAGAATGGTTATAGTGCTGTGTTTTGTATAAATTGTTTGACTGCTTTGTTGTGCTTGAGCGGTGTAACGATGCTGTTCATATTCATATATAAACCTAAACCTTTTCTTCATTAGTATTATTTTATTGTATTTTTTTATTTTTCTTCATTTCTTCTCTCTTCCCTGTGTGCTGAGCTGCCTCCTGCTGTCTGCGGGTGCGAGTGCGTTTGGCTGCTCTTGCCTGCCCTGTCCTGCTGTAACCCTTCTAAAAAGTTTTTGCTGTGATTTTTTTTTTTTTCTCCCCCCCTCCCTCCCTCCTAACCCTTTGTGTTTTCTCTCTTTCCCATGTGTTGAGATGCCCAGTTTCAACTGTTCCATCGGCAGACCTGGCTCTCTCCACCACCCTCCTGCCTGCTGTCTGGTTCTGGGGCCTCGAATGGAGTCATCCTCCCCTCACTGCATGGCTGTGCAGTATGGAGGAAGAAGGCCTCTGTGGTACACTTACACTTTATTACTTTTGGGTGACTTGCGTGATTCTTAGCTAGGGCTGCCTCTTAGCTACATAACATGTAAAATCTCCACACTTGAATTTATATCTTTTTGTTTCTCTTAATATGAATATAACTATAAATGAGGATGATTTGGGCTGTGTCTCAGGTAAGATTGATTGATTGTTTTGCTACACCAGTTTCTGCAGGTGGACCAGATTCACTGACCTGCGGCTCGACACAGGAATCTCCAACAACGTTGGGTGATGCTGATGGAAACTTATTCTGCCACCCTGAGGATGTGTTTTCTGTTTCTCCTATAGGTTCTTCCATCATGTCTCACGTCCTAGTGTTGCTGGTACATCACTGTCAACAATGTGAAATTCAATCTTGCATTTTTGGATTTTGTGTTCACAGGTGAGCGTTAGCTTTTCCAACGGTGACCTGCAGTGTCTAGAATATGTGAGTGGTTTTCAAGCTGAATTCTGGAGTTTTGTTTTAAATCTAAGTGACTTGTAGACATTTCCTGAGATGACCTTGCTTTCAGCACCAGTGTCCAACTTGAAAACAATGTTCTTGTTTATTTCAAGATTTCACTTTTCACTTTTGTTGTGACAGTGTTTGTTTGTCTAATATTCTGTTTTTCTGATTTCAACTGTTCCAATGAAGAAATCTTCCTGCTCTGTCCTTTGTTCATCTGCATGATTTTTTTTTTTTTCCTCATTCTGCTCTGATTGTTTTGTTTTACACATTTTTGGTAAAGTGATTTTTCTGTTGCAGGATTTACACACTTGGCCATAGGCAGGACATTGTTTCTGTTTATGTTCATAACCACATCTGGAGCAGCTTGCTTCTGTTGCTTGTTCATTTTTAGCTAGTTTGGATTTGCTATTCTGTTCAAACCCAACTGTTTTTGTTTGTTGTTCTGTTTTGTATTTCATTGAGCACTTTTTTTTTTCACTTCATTTGATGTCCCTTCATTTGCACAGCAGATATTCATGGCCTTTGTCTGTCTGATCTGTTTCTTTCAGCAACCTTGCCCACAATTAGTCTTCCCTCATACCACAAACAGTCCTGTCTCTGATTAACGAGTCATGCACCTCACCGAATTCATGGTCTTTTGCCTTTTTCAGGTCTGTGGAAGAAGCCTCTCTCTATGCCTCTCTCTGATGTGAGTCAGGTAAGTCAGATTGTTTTGCAATACCGGCTTCTACAGGTGGACCGGTTTCACTGACCTGCGGCTCGACACAGGAATCTGCAACAACATTGGGTGATGCTAATGGAGACTCTTTTAGCCGCCCTGAGGAGGTGTCTTCTGTTTCTCCTACAGGTTCTTCCATCATGTCTCACGTCCTAGTATTGCTTGTACATCACTGTCAACAACAAACAGTCCTGTCTCTGATTAACGAGTCATGTAACTCAGTGAATTTGTGGTCTTTTGCCTTCTTCAGGTCTGTGGTCAGTGCTTTCAACGGGCCCAAGAAAAGCTAAGGGCTCCTCGAACACCACTGCCGGTGTTCCTTTTTTCTTACCGGTACCTCAGTGTAAAGTATGGACTAAGGATGACTCTGTGATATACTTTGTGTTTGGTTGCCTCTTTGGTACATAACATAGGTGACATCCCCACAATTGTTTTTTTTTTTTTTTTTTTTTTATTCATATATGAGAATAGCTTGACATTGCAGAATAACCTAAACAAATCTAAGATGCAATAAATGACAGTAACTTTAAATTCAGTCAGCAGATGGACAGGAGCTTGAACCGTGTCCTCTGAATGTGTTTGTGAATATTCTAAATGTGTACTGTATGTGTGTTCCAGATTCAGTCCTTGTATCTTGCTGGTGTTTTTACTTGTCTTCCTGACCTTGTGAAGAATGTCTCTCTCTGATGTCTCAGGTAAGTCTGATTGTTTTGCAGTACCAGTTTCTGCAGGTGGACCGGATTCACTGACCTGCGACTCGAAACGGGAATCGGCAACAACATTGGGTAATGCTGATGGGAACTGTTTTTCAGTCGTCCTGAGGTGTTTTCTGTTTCTCCTATAGGTTCTTCCATCTTTAAACCACACCTAACGTCTCGCATGTCTCACGTCCTAGTATTGCACTGTCAACAATGTAAAATTCAATCTTGCATTTTTGATTTGTAGATCTGCTGCAATGACATTGTCTTCAAGTTGGACACTGGTGCTGAATGCAAAGTTCTTGTAGTTTTATTTACAGTCCAGTTGTCCAGTTTTCCACTTTTGTTGTGACTGTGTCAATGTTTTTCTGATTTCATCTTTTCCAATGAGTAAACCTCTGCATTTCGTTCAACTACATGATTTCTTTTCTCCTTCTGCTTTGGTTTGTTTTGTTAGACACATTTTTGGTAAAGTGATTTTCTGTTGCAGAATTTGCACACTTGGCCATAGGCAGGACATTTGTTTCTGTTTCTGTTCATTACCACATCTGGAGAGGGACAGGAACTTGAACTGTGTCCTGTGAATGTGTGTTCTGTTTTCTGTTTCTCCTATAGGTTCTTTCATCTGGCGTCTGGACTGTGAAGAATCGTGGCTGATCATGATAGCAGGTTGCACTTCTCTGAATTTTCACCTTGTCCCACATGTATATGCTTGGTGGGCTCTTTGTCTGTCTGTCATAATAGCTGTTCTGCTTGAGTTGTCTTCTCTACAGCTTGTCTTGAATCTGTATTTTGCTTTTCTGCTTTGAATGTCCAGTATGTTTGGATTTTTCTCATTGGGCCATCCTTCCATGGTCCTTGTGTGTAGTAGCTGCATCTCTGGATCAGTGCGCTGACTTCAGACAGGCTGGGAATAAACTTGGAAAGGTAATGAATCATGACCATGAATCTCATGAGTGCCTGCTTGTTTTCTGGTGTAGGCATGTGTGTTACAGCTCTCACTTTATCTCTATCTAGATTGAGTTCTGCAGAGAGCACATGGCCATGTACCGGATTTGTGATGTGATCTGAAGTTTGATCTGCCAAAATCCTCACCACTGTGACCCTGCTGCTTACCCAGTCGTTCGGTTTGGTGATTTACACCCCTAAACAGATGTCTTTCAGAATGTCATTTTACATTGCGATTCCATGCACTCTTTAAACCACACCTAACATCTCCCATGTCTCACGTCCTAGTATTGCTGGTACATCACCGTCAACAATATGTGAAATTCAGTTTAGCATTTTTGGCTTTTGTGTTCACAGGTGAGTGGTAGCTTTCCCAACAGTGACATGCGGTGGCCAGAATATGTGAGTACTTTGCTGAATTCTACAGTTTCCGGTTCCCGAATTCTTCCCGTACGCCACAGTGTTTTCAACTGGATCCTGAGCTCTCGTGAAGAACAAATGGTAAACATAGGGTAGGTTCTTTCTTGACTCTCAGTAATCGCTGAACTTGTTTTTCAGCACATTTCTTGTTTCAGTTTCTTCCTCACTGAATTGTAACATGTTGTAGGCCTTCACTGCATCTTCCCCAGCGATGTGCGGAAAGGTGGCGCATTGAACTTTTTCAAACTCCTTAACAATCCCACTCTCTGTAAGAAACAGGTAAGACTTTTGCACCCACAGTCTCAATTTTC
Source organism: Salminus brasiliensis (assembly GCF_030463535.1). Classification (NCBI taxonomy): domain Eukaryota; kingdom Metazoa; phylum Chordata; class Actinopteri; order Characiformes; family Bryconidae; genus Salminus; species Salminus brasiliensis. The sequence goes on from NC_132900.1 coordinate 17,489,572, forward strand.
GAAGAGATTGCCTTGCCAGCACAGTGCTAAAGGTGGATGCAGCTGTGCCATTTGCTTGTGTTCTACTTGAACCGTGTTGGGCTGCTGTGTCCTGCTTGTGTTTTGCATGATCGTTGGTACGCTGCTGTGTTCTGCTTGAACGATATTTTACTGCTGTGCCACTTGCTTGTGTCCTGCTTGAACGATGTCAATGAATTGTGTTGTGTATAATAATTTTGCTGCTGTGTCCTGCTTGAACTGTGTTGGGCTGCTGTGTCCTGCTTGTGTTCTGCATCAAAATTGTTCCACTGCTATGTTCTGCTTGATTTGGTATTTCGCTGCTGTGTTCTGCTTGAATAATGTTTCTCTACTAAGTTCTGCTTGATCCATGTTGCGTTGCTGTGTCCTGCTTGTGTTTTGCATCAAAATTGTTCTGCTGATGTCCTGCTTGAATAATATTTCGGTACTCTGTCCTGCTTGAACGGTGTTGGGCTGCTGTGTCTTGCTTATGTTTTGCATGTAAATTGTTTTGCTGCTTTGTTGTGCTTGAGCAGTGTTACAGTGCTCTTCATATTTATATATAAACCTAAACCTTTTCTTCATTATTTTTATTTATTTATTTATTTTCCTCACTGAATTGTAACATGTTGTAGACCTTTACTGCATCTTCCCCAGCAACGTGCAGAAAGGTGGCGCATTGTACTTTTCAGACTCCTCCACAATCTCCCTCTCAGTAAGAAACAGGTAAAACTTTTACACCCACAGTCTCCAATTTTCGAAGAGATTGCTTTGCCAGCACAGTGCTAAAAGTGGCTGCAGCTGTACCACTTGCTTGTGCTCTGCTTGATCCATATTGGGCTGCTATGCCCTGCTTGTATTTTGCATGATCGATGGTACGCTGCTGTGTTCTGCTTGAACGATATTTTACTGCTGTGCCACTTGCTTGTGTTCTGCTTGAACGATGTCAATTAACTGTGTTGTGTATAATAATTTTGCTGCTGTGTTCTGCTTGATCCATGTTGCGTTGCTGTGTCCTGCTTGTGTTTTGCATAAAAATTATTCTGCTGCTGTGTCCTGCTTGAATAATATTTCTCTACCATTTCCTGCTTGAACGGTGTTGGGCAGCTGTGTCTTGCTTGTGTTTTGCATGTAAATTGTTTTGCTGCTTTGTTGTGCTTGGACGGTGTTACAGTGCTGTTCATATTCATATATAAACCTAAACCTTTTCTTCATTATTTTTATTTATTTATTTATTTATTTTCCTCACTGAATTGTAACATGTTGTAGACCTTTACTGCATCTTCCCCAGCGACGTGCAGAAAGGTGGCGCATTGTACTTTTCCGACTCCTCAACAATCCCACTCTCCGTAAGAAACAGGTAAAACTTTTGCACCCACAGTCTCCAGTTTTTTACAAGATTGCTTTGCCAGCACAGTGCTAAATGTGGCTGCAGCTGTGCCACTTGCTTGTGTTGTGCTTGATCCATGTTGGGCTGCTATGCCCTGCTTGTGTTTTGTATGATCGTTGGTACGCTGCTGTGTTCTGCTTGAACGAGATTTCACTGCTGTGCCACTTGCTTGTGTTCTGCTTGATTGGTATTTCGCTGCTGTGTCCTGCTTGTGTTTTTCATTAAAATTGTTACGCTGCTGTGTTCTGCTTGAACGATGTCAATTAACTGTGTTCTGTATAATAATTATGCTGCTGTGTCTAAAAATCCAATTTCTCGAGATTGCCTTGCAAGCACAGTGCTAAAGGTGGCTGCAGCTGTGCCACTTGCTTGTGTTCAGTTTGATCCATGTTGGCCTGCTGTGTCGTGCTTGTGTTTTGCATGAAAATTACGCTGCTGTGTTCTGTATAAATTGTTGTGCTTGAGCGGTGTTAGTGTTGTTCATATTCATATATAAACCTAAACCTTTTCTTCATTATTACTTTTTCTTCATTTCATCTCTGGTCTCCATGTGCTAAGCTGCCCCCTGCTGTCTGCGGGTCCGAGTGCATTTGTGTTTGGCTGCTTTTGCCTACAATGTCCTGCTGCAACCATTTCTAAAAAGTTTTTGCTGTGATTCCACCCCTCCCATCCTAACCCTTTGTGTTTTTTTTTTTTTTTTTTTTTTTCCTCTCGTTTCCATGTGTTGAGATGCCCGGTTTCAACTGTTCCATCGACACGCCTCTCCCTCTCTCTCCACCACCCTCCTGCCCGCTGTCCGGTCCTGGGTCCTCGAATTGAGTCATCCTCCCCTCACTGCATGGCTGTGCTTATGACCGTGTACCTGCATGGACTTCATTTCACTCCTGTTTTCATCTTTTTATGGCTTGATGGCACATTGGCCATATTCCCTTATTTCCGTGTTTTATTGCTGTTTTGCTTTTCATTGTGCTATCCGGTGTCGACCAGAGGAGGATGGGTTCCCTTTTTGAGTCTTGGTTCCTCCTTTTTCCTTGCCACTGTTGCCACTGGCTTGCTCAAATGATCTCTGTAAAGCTGCTGTGACCACATTTGTTGTGAAAGCGCTGTATAAATAAAATTCATTTGAATTGAATCCTGTATTCTGTGTGAGTTATTCTCCTCTATGCTGGTTGTGTAGTGTTATGCTACCATATTCTGGTTGAAAGAGAACTGGTACTGTATTCTGTATTAAAATAATTATTCTAATGTCTTCTGAATGAAAGCGTTATGCTACTCTGTTGTGAATGAACAGTTTCAGGCTACTGTGTTCTGTAAGACATCGTTACGCTACTCTATTCTGGTAGAACAGTGTTCTGTTACTGTGGTCTGTAGGAAAGTTCTGCTACTTTTTATACAGAATTCAGTAGCATAGCTCTGAATACGGGATACAACAGTGTTGCGCTTCACATTCATCATGGAGCTTGTAGCGCCCCCTATGGATTCTATAAGAGGGTTAGCGTAGCCCATTTTTCAGATAACATGATTCACCCCCTAAAATGTAATCCTAAAAATACTGTAAATATCAGAAATCAAACATTTCATACCCCACTGTATCTAGGTTAAAGTACCTGAAGCAGAATTTCACACAGTTGAAAAGACCTAAAATAAAATGTTTAAAGTACCTGACCGAGAACGGCAAAAGTTTCACCCCACACAGGAGAAATGACCTGAAATGAAATGCTGAATTCTCCACTTCATATGTCTGATAGAACTTGAACTTCAGAGAAACACAGCTAATCAGAACAAAGCTCATTTACATATATCTTAAAGGCACTGTAATAAACAAAAACAGCCAGTTTTAATTTTAAGGGCTAAAGTGTGATTCACAAACACTAAGTAGGACTGAAGAGAAAAGAGGGAAAATGGAGTTTATGGTCCTTTAACATAATATTTGGACATTTAGGCCCAGCCCTAGGTGCGTCTTAATCGTCACACATCACTGCTATTACATTATCAAAAATGTTAAAAAACAAAAAAATACATTTAAAATAATGACAGGATACAGGGTGGTAAAAGGTGCCTTGCATGCAGAGTTCAGTGGAGTTTCATCAAGTTCATGCACAGAGTGGATTCTGCTGCAGTTCTGTTTGTATATAGATCATGTAGCTGGTAGAGAACTGCTCAAGCACTGCTCCTGTATTTTCTCTTAAAGCAGTTCAAAACTATGCCTGACCATCAAGGTCTATACATGACCTTTTAAGAATAGTGGACACACTTCTTGATTCACTGAATAACTTCTTTTCTCAATACTTTTAAAATATGCTGGAATTTGTCACTTTATTAACATAAAGGTGTTCTTTATCAGCTGCTCAGGGTAAATGCTGTGCTAATGCTACTGTTCCTCTCCTTCTTTCCCATTAAGAATAGAGCATCTATGGCGAGACGTTTAGCTGAGTGTAAATGAGCTGTACTATTGTACAATTTCAGAATGTTCATTTGTCCCCTGCCACTGTCTACCTTAAGACTAGATTACTGTAATGCACTTTTATCAGGTTGTTCCAGCAGGAACCTCAATAAACTTCGACTAGTTCAAAATGCTGCAGCCAGGGTCCTTACTAAAACTAGAACATTTGACCATATCAGTCCAGTTCTATCAGCACTGCACTGGCTCCCAGTTAAATTCTGTACTGATTATTAAATTCTTCTATTAACATACTAAGCCCTACATGGCCTCACTCCTGAGTACCTGCGAGATCTTATTACATATTATGATCCATCAAAAATACTTAGATCTCAGGCTGCTGACTTCTTAGTAGTTCCCAAAATTCTGAAAACCTCAGCTGGGGGAAGAGCCTTTTCTTATAAAGCCCCCCAACTCTGGAAATAAATAAAGTATAACCTCGGTGATAGTCTTCTCTGCTCATGGCCAAATGTTGATCCTTTAGGTAGCGATCTGTGGCCTCGACCAGACTAAAATATTCTCTCAGACTTCTTTGACAGTTACAAACGGGGCGGAAAGGTGTAGCGGGGTAGGAAACGCCATCCACTGCCAAATGTTAAGATTCTACGTCATAGTGATGAAAATGAAAAGGGTTGCGAGTGTAAGAACCGCTAAAGGCCTGGTTATGGACGAATCCCAACCCTATAAATTTAGGCACTTGTTTCAGAAACAAATGATCTTGACTGGATCCGCGGTGACCGGCGGGGACACTGATCAGTGCAGCGGTCACGCGCTCCAGCGGATACTTGGTGTTTGAGCTCATCAGAGCGGAGGTGTGAGCGAGGTTCACGCTTGTTGACTTTTCTGACGTACAGCAGAGCCGACAGGATGCGTAGATTATAGCCGGGTTTTGATCAGAAGACATCAAAACTAATTCGTATTTATCACGCAGCAGTTTAACTCTCACGTCCACGGAATTTAAAAATGTCTGTGTCTGTGTCCCAGCAGTTCAAAAACCCGGCTCCGTTCGCTGAATTCGCTCCTCTATGACAGGCCCTGGTTCTCTCCAGTGGGGTCAGCGTCGTCCATATGTCCCGCAGTATCCCTTCTAAACATGCCGGTGGGAAAATGAGATGCAGCAAACACTCCATGGCGGCTCGGTAGCCGTAGGTCGAACTGCTCTGGGAAATCAGTTTATCGCCCAGAGAAACTTCCACCTGGCTAAAAAGGCTCGCGATGGGGTAGTTGATCAAACCGACCTTGGCGTCGCGCGCTAAATCAGAACCTTCCGGATTCGTCACTTTGCAGGTCAGGTACAACAGCCAACGATTCAAATCCAGATGCTCGTCTCCGGAACCTGCTACGAAGAAATGTATGGGACCGGTGTCTGTGATGGATGTGATGGGTGGCGTTTCACATATTTGTAAGATTCGATGCTGGTTTGTGTGATAGGCAGAGTAAATAAGCCCAACTCTGATATCAAACACTCGGTAGAAGCGGCGTGTATCAGAGACATGCTTGTTTTTGTTTTGTTGTTTTTTTCTTCTTCTTCTTCTTTTTAAAATTTATCGGGACTCAGTCAAACTCTTTTCCTCTTCTTTGCGGTTTTGGTCTTTGTTTCTTTTGCTTTTTCTTCGAAGAATGTCCAAAGGTCAGCGCCTCAGTCACTTTCTGCTTTGTAAGGAGATCCTCTGATTTTATGGGGGTTAGACACGCGTTGCCCCGGAGGGCGCATGTGCACGCGACTGAGCGCGGACAGACCTGTGCCCTCTTTACTGTCCGTAAATCTTCGAACCGCTTTGTCCGCCACAGCAGAAACAACATATTTAGCAATGTTCTGAACAGCCGTCTTGAGGTGTGGGTGGACTAGACTGACAGCTTTTTGAAACAGCGACACGTCTGAATATACGTACAGATAAAACCTCCACCCTTTATACAGGCCGGGTGCTCGCCCCTGTGCGCAGCGACCCACCGATGTTCTGTGAAACCCAGAATATCTGCAAAAGCTCCAGACGTTCTAACGTTAACGGGCTACTTATTTTCCCAGACCAAACGCTTCATTTCTTCTTTTTCAAGGTTAAGTTGGAGGCGTCTGGTCAGTGGGTCTAAAACAAAATTACACCACAGGTCTTTTTCCTAAAAAACTTGTTTATTTTGAGCAAAAGTTCCTCGACGGTGGCATAAAAACCACCGTGTGCTTTTCTATATGAATCAGTTCCAAACCAAAATTAAACCAAATTTCAACCTCTTCTGTTTTCCCTCTGTGGTCTAGGCAGAGTGCACCACGTCGTCGGATAGTTCATTTCTGAGAGACCCACCACCCAGCACCCTTTCAGACAAACAGTTTTAGACAACTTTACGCAATAACTAGAAATTTCGTTTTGCGGATACAGTTTGGGACATGTGTTCCTGAGAAGCATGATGTAAAAATCGCTGTTCTCCTCCATGTCTTAGTACGACTGCGGGGGAGCGAGGTCATGAGCATCCCTTTCATCTATCCACCAATCACATTTCAGATCCCAACTTTTCCATCTGACTTTTATTTAATTCTAGCCAATATTTATTTTTTTATTTGATACATTCTGTTTTTCAGCACAACTATGTTCTGCATTTCTTCTTCGTAAAAAGAATCCTCTATTACCTCTCCTTCCAGATCCCTAAGTTTATACATGGGCGGGTCTCTTTTTAACACCTCCTTTATGAAAAAATATTCGACTGAAAATGTTTGCCTTTGGTGAATGCCCTGCCTTCTTTGGCAATGTGAACCACGTCGTTCACTGTAAATGTAGATAGCCAGATATTTTTAACCACCAACCCGTTTACCTTATAAATGATAAACTTGAACTTGATTAGGGCGCGTCACCTCAACGGGTTTCATTCTGACAGATCTGTGAAACGTACGATTGTATGAATGCACCAGATCTTTCAACGCATCTAAATACCTGTAAGTGTTTAACCCCGTAAAATACCTAAACATACGACCCGTGAGAGTTGTGTTGAAACGCTCCACCACCGAGGCCTTCAGTTCTCTAGCCGTAGTGAAATGTCTAATGTTATATCTTTTCAAAGGGTTTCAAAAAGATTTGTTTAAAAACTCCTTACCTTTGTCGGATTGTAGAGTGACGGGTCGTCTGCCTTCCAAAAATATTTTATAAGCCCTAGTCACGATTCATGCTCATTTATTTTACCCAGGAGTTTTTAGAAAAAATGTCTATACACGTGAGAATATTTTTTTCCATCATTGTACTGAAAGATTGCTTAAATCCACCAAATCAATTTGCCACTGAGCTTCCTTTTCCAAAACTAGAACCACGTTCCTTCTGAAATTAATTAGTCTGGGTTTATGTAAGGAATAGGTGTCTAAACTCCCAAGAAAAACATCGGCCTCATTTTATTAATTATTATTATTATTATTATTATTATTATTATTATTATTATTATATTATTATTGAAGGAACCAGAGAACTTAAGACTACGGATAAAACTGTCTACCGCTCAAACTCCCCACCGTCCTAATAAAGTTCTTCTAAACGTTCGTTCGCTGCCATAACGTTTAGAAATAAAGCCCAAAACAAAACAAGCAAATTAACAAACAAACAAAAAAAAAACTCAAATGACAGACTGTGCGTATGTGTGTTTTTTTTTTATACCAATATATATATTTAGGTATTATGGAAAAACCCACCTCCAGAAGAACCCGTTCCTCCTCCACCCTTTTATCAACAACAACAACAACAAAAAAACTTGAATAAAAAGTTGTAGATAGTTTTTTTTTTTTTTTAATTGGATGCAATTTTTTTATATGTTATGTTTTTTTGTTGGTTTAGGAACACTGAATAAGTAAAAAAAAGTTGTTAAACATCATACGTAATAATATGTTGTATTAATAATATGAAACATGCTATATATGTTTAATCAGTGTAGTTAAATACATTTAAGGCAAAAACATGTTAAATATGGATATGGAGTAATACTATGGGGATTTCTTTTTTCTACATCAGGATATATATGTATAACATGAAATACATAAAAATGAGAAGAGGAACATGTTTAATAAATGAAATGACAGCGTGCAGAAAAACAAAGTGGTAACAGTAGCAGCAGCATTTTTTTCACCAACCTCAGACTTCATTAGAATGTTATACAGGGATGCAGCAGCCTCTTTACACTGATCACTAAACTCCTCATTGTGAAAATAACGAATCAACGCCTCAAAGGGATTTTTGGAAAGATAGTCGGACGTAGATTCTTCAACTGTCAAATCATCTTGCAGCTGGTCGTGAAACTTTTTCAGGATCCTCGTTACAAATCCATCCAGCTGGTCGGTAACTCCAAACTCCAGACGCATGGTTTGGTGAAGGAGGCTCTCGCTTTCGTCCAGAACGCTGAACCACTTTTGTTTGAACACATCTAGGAAACGCACCGGCACTCCTTCCACACAGGTCTGTTGATTTTGTGATGAATGGTCAATCAATTGTACACCCCTCACACTGTTGCTCATTCCATTCTCTGATAATATCTTTGAGAGCTCGTGTGCAGATCCTTTCCTAAAGCTTTGACATTTCTGTCATTTTATCATTTCTTGGTTTCCCGTTTCACCTTTTCTTCCACTTCTTCTTCTTCACGTCGACCATTCTCCGATACCTTCACCTCATCATCGTCATCATCATCATCATCATCATCATCATCATCAACCTCCCATTCTTTAACACCCACAATTTCTACGTTCTCAGATTCGTCGCTCACCGTGGTTTCATCATCATCATCATCATCATCATCATCGTTGTCGCTCCCGGAGGATGACAGGTTTGTCATCATTATGTTTATCACATCTTCTTCTGAACTTTCCTCGTCTGTAAGAGGTGAACCGGGCCGACTTTCGATGCCGTTTTGCTTCTCGCTTAGCGAAGGTGAGGACAACCTTCACCCGTTTGTTGTTTTTAAATTCATCGTCGTCGTCCTGGTCGTTTTGACTGGTCAGCAGGACTCTCGTCCCAGGTATGTCGCAGTCGATACAGGTGCACTTGTCTCTCGCTGGTGACAGAGAAAGAAAAGTGTTGAAAGGATCGTACGTGATTACTGTGATTTGAATGGTCAAACATAAGGCATCTCTTCCACATGGAAGCTGATTAAGGTATAAAATAAATAAACAAACAAAAGAAAACGTTTTACTTATCTGTCAAAATGTGACGGGTCGTTTCATAGACGTCTAAAAGTTTAGATTCCAGCAGCGAACCTTCAGTGATCTCCTCGGTCTCATTTTCGAGTGAAGTGAAAAAGTAAATCATTGCTCCTCGTCATTTTCACACAAACTTTCTTCACGTACGACCTCAGCCGTTCACACCTCCAGCTGAACTCTGCAGGGGTTATCGTGCTCCATATAGCGTGAGATGATCAGAGTTATGCATCGTTGTTGAAAGGCGGATCTCATCTTAACGCTCATCAGTCTTTCCTTACAGACACAGAGGAGCCCGAATCGTGAACGGTGGGTCTCGTGTTTCGTGTCTGAACCAGCATAGAATGGATTTCTCCAACTCACGTGTTTTCGGGATGGTTTGATTGAGCATGTACAGCTCTCTCTCTCTCTCTCTCTTTCAGTCAGCTTCACATTGGTCAGGTTACAGTTCTTTTCCTTCTCAGAAAAGCTGGACTTGTGAAAAACAACGTAACGTTCTCCGTTTTTGTTCTTTTTCGGTGAAATGACCAGAGACCCTTTTCCCTCAAAGTCTTTAATCTGGCGCTGTTTGAACAGTCTATCAGAGCACCGGAAAACAAAGTTGCTCGGTCTTCTTTTCCCCAGCGTGACGTTTTGTTTCACATCATCCTTTTTATCACGTTTATCTCCCGGAGGTTTCACCCTCGAAACGCCATTTTCAGACACCATTTCCTCTCTGATGACGGACGGCCAGTATTCCGGAGGAATGTTGCAATATCTTCGGCCGTAGGTGCGAGATCCTCTACTACCATTTGCTCCCGCAACTTTTTAAACCACAGGGAAACGGTACGCTGTGCAAATGCAGGTTTTTCCGAAAGCTTTCTTCCTACGTTTTCTTGGTGAAAGTAGTCCGATCGATTCAAGATCCTCCTTGGGAAGTTGGCTGGAATCCATACTGAGTTTCCTCAAAGTGTGTGTGTGTGTGTGTGTGTGTGTGTGTGTGTTTGGGTCCCGCTCTTTCACTGGTGATGTGTGGAAGATCTACGGTCAGAGGTGGGGTTTTTAAAGCAATTCTGTAACGTCACCCCGACCATTTACCATTATGTTTTAGTCACGTTTTACAGAGAGGAACTATTTGATGAAAATACACGCCTTACTTTTCTCAAACCCAAACGCCAAACCATAAACATTTAAGACTTTGCTTCTCTCTGACTAAGGGTCTTTGGTGCAGCTGTGACACGCACACACACACACACACACACAGGAAAACTGTGGGAAAAATTTCACACAATCGAATTTCACACAATCCTACATAATCCTAGGGTAGGAAAAAAAATGGGAAGCAAAAAAAAGTCCTACCGTGGACAAAGAATTAGAAACATTTCCCACACTTCTACCATTGGAAAAAAATGGGAAATATTTGCACAAATTTACCTACTCAATGATGTCACGTGGGACAATCCGACCAAGTGACATCACATTCCCACGGTCCTAAATCTTTTTGGCATAAAGTGGTACTTATTACTACTGATATTTAAACAGATGTGTTAAAGCTTACAACCAACTTGGCGTACAGTCGCTTTATTGAGGGACAGAAACAGCCGGGGTACACCAGGACTACCCAAACACCAGTTATAATTACTGCTCCCAGAACGAATGTGCAAATTCCCTCCCACACAGAGATCAGATTTTAGGGGGGGGGGGGGGGGGGGGAGAAAGTTAAAATACAGTGGTGTAGTTTTAAATATGAAGAAATAATAAGTCTTCCTCACAATTACATATTCTTCTTAAAAGTAAGATCAATAGTTTAGGTTTAGTTGGAGTTTTACACTGTAAATATCATTTATTTATTTATTTATTTATTTATTTGAACATTTTTAGTCTTCTTCAAGGTAACTGCAGTGCAAACACACAAAAAAACGCTCACCTCTCTCCCTGAGTCAGGTGTTCAACTTCTGGTGGGACTTCTTCCAAATGAAGAGTTTCCTCCTTGTACTGACTCACAAAGTCTCTGATTTTCACTGTTTTCTGATACAGTTGTCAGAGAGTTAGGAAATCACGGCTTCTGTAAATCCACGGTTCACAGTGTCTCCGTCTGACTTCAGCCAAGTCAGCTTCACTTCTACCAGTAAGGATAACGGTACCAGTACTGCAAATAGTACCAGTACAAAGGAGAAGAGGAAGACCATGATGACCAAGCTGTTTTCTAGTTCAGCCATTGTAAATGACATTCAATTACATCATGATTTCCAGTACTGAAGTTTACACTTTCTGTCTCTCAGTGTTTTCATCTGCAAGCTTTAAAGGCGCTGAGAATTAACCTATTTAATAAAATAAAAATATATAAAATGTTTAAATCTGTATGATTTACAGTTTAGTACTATAAATATGTATGATGTACTAAATGTGGATTGTTCATCAAATAAACAACATAGAAATACTATAGCAGCATATTCTGGACTTTCTAAATGAAATCAAATATGCTAATTAAACAGTGTGTGTACAATTGCATATGAGTGTACAGTGTTTAAAGCGTTATCTAAATGAGGAGCTTTAGCAGTTTTGAGTTTATGGAAGATTTTCCATCTGCAATCCTCATCGTCGCTCCAGCTTTGCCCAAATGAAGCTGTAGTCCAGTTCTGTTGGGACGAGGCGCAGTCACCGGTATCGCCCCTTCCAGTCTGTCAGTCTACTTCAAGGAGGCACCCAGGACAGACGTTCCCGATAGAGCCAGGTGAGTTCATGTGAACTAGCTGCTTTTAAGCTGATCTTTTACCTTATATGTGACCATAAACGTACAGCGAATATTTGAAAGCTTGGTTTTATGGTTTCGTGTGTGTTTGTACTTTAGCTGTACGACTGTAGGAGTTAACTTGCTAGCGCTGCTGATGTTCGGCGTTAACTTCGGGAGCTCTAACCTTTCTAAAAGAGGGGTCTTATTTTCCACGTTGTTGGAAAAGGTCCTGATAAAAACGGACTAACTTTTATATACTGTTTCATCCGACAACACAGGCTTTCTGCCGTTAGCTGTTTTAGCTAATCTTGTTGTTTCCTCCAGTAGGAATAATTAGTTAGAGTTAATAGCTGATGCTGAGCTGCATTAGCTCTGTTTAACTCAACTTTACCTCACATATTGAATTAGTTCTTATTTAAGTGTGAATTGAAAACTTCCAGGGTCACATTTTTGCTCTGAAGCGTAATGAAAAAGTACTGATTGCTTTACAGTATCTGAAAGTAGTCCTCCTTCTAAGTAGCAGAATTAAACAGCTCCAGAAGCTGCTGTTTGTCTAGATATTGGGAGGCAGGGGCTAAATCTGGTATTCCTGCTCATACTTGAGCAGGCAACACAGGGTAAAATGAATTTGTGGGTTTTATTAGATCCTGAAATGTATTTGCAGAGACACTGAATTAACTGTAGCTAACGATATAATAATATATAGAAACATTAGGTCCAGAAGCTCACGGGACTTGGGACAGGATTTGCTGTGCCACAACACACTGGCAGTGCTTAAACAGTAGAAACATTAAATTAGTAGGTATTATTGCAACCTCAGTTTAATTTAATGTTTAAATGTACGGTGGGTGCCTCCAGGACCAGGGTGGAGAAGCTGAATGGCTGAAGTGAACGCTTTAGCAACTGAACTGACAGCCCATATGCTAAATGAAGTTAATGAGGCTGTAACTGTGAAAACGAGAGCCAGTAGTAATCTAGATTTTCCAGACATAACCTGGAATTCTAGTAGCGTCTAGTAGAGTCTACAGACTATGGATATTGTGAAAATGTGGAGTAGACACAGATGCAGAACTTTTAAGCACAGTTGGTGATGGACCTGACCTCGCCTCAGCCATTAACTACAGAACTACAGAATGAAGGTGTTATCTTTCAGGGAGACACCGACAAAGTCAGACATGTCCATGTGATTAACCTGCTTGAGCTTTTTTAAAATGTACCAGACTTTGAAGCAAAGAACAGATAAAGAGGTCAGTCAGTTTGCACACCACGAGAACCACCAGTTTGACAAAAGCCCACTTATTACAGCTGGAAGACCTTGTCAGTAGTTTTGCATTAGACTACATGCATTTATTGTGTTTAGGTGTTGTGAAATGTGTGCTTGTGTTTTTGTGCATAGGACCCAATACCTGTCATTTGTCATTAGAAAAATGAAATTTTTGACTAACTTGTGAGGTTGAATGGAGCTATGCCTACTGAATTTGAACTTTTTCCCAGCAGGATGCTCATCATTCTGCTTCCTCTGCAGAAGTTTCTGCTTCTTCGTGTTCCCAGCAGGCTTGTGAGGATGTGCTCTGTGGTCCAGTGGTGGAGGGAGAAGCTGTTCTCACACAGTCCACCATGAAGCAAAGAACCAGGAGGCTAAAGTTCCCAAGATTAAGGTATGTAAGTTGAGTGGTGAGTGAATAAATGAATAAAGAAGTCGACAAGGGTAAACCCCTTGTAGCCCTCAAGCATGGCTCTAAGTCTTGACCTACTGGCTGGGTTTAATTCTGATAGGAAAGTCCTGCTTCGTGAGTCATGGTTGAGCTGGAACCTTTGCTCCCACAGTGATGCAGGAAACCAGGAGACCGAGGCTTCAACTCCCCTTCAATTTATTATTATTATTAACTACTATTAAACTCTGAGGTATTTGATGTTATCCAAATCACTTGACATGTTCTAGATAATCTGTCATGTTGTCTCTCAAGCAGATCCTGACGAAAAAAGAAGAAACCTTTTTCCTCAACAACCCTCACGCTAACATGCTGTTTGAAGTTTCTGAACATGCTGATGCAGCATTTATCCACAACTGACTAAACTCCTCAACATACAGTTTTTAAACCAGGAGACCGAGGTTTCCTCTCCTGTATCTAGACTAAGATTCATTTTTAAAGTATGTGAGATATTTCCTCTTATTGACCATCAGTGTGACCTTCAGTTTAAAATGCAGTCATTACAAAAGCTCTACACTCATGCTGCTCAAACACTTGTGGTACTTTTTAATATCAGTGCTGCAATATTTTCTTTTCTGCCCCATTGTTGTTTTATAGAAACATGTTAGTGTGCAGTGTGTAGAATACACCCTAAATAAACCCTCATATTTGGCGATGGAAGTGTATGAAGTGTTTAACGTGTGTGTGTGTCTGTGTCTGTGTCTGTGTCTGTGTGTGTGTGTGTGTGTGTGTGTGTGTGTGTGTGTGTGTGTGTTTTCCATTGTAGGAAGAGAATGGGCTGAGATCCTCCTTTTCATCACAACTTGTCCACAGAGAAGCACACGACTAATCAGTTTATCATTAATACTTACATCTGTGCTGAGCAGCGTCTTCATTTCTACACTTACTTTAGACTCCTCCTGAATGCTTCATCTTTTCCAAACAGCTGTAAAGTTTATATTATTAATATCATGTTCAGGAAAAGAGCCTGAATGAAGAGCTGTTCTGCATTACTGATGTGTCTCTGTATTTAGTCCAGGTTTAAGTTTAGACCTGCTGCTCTCAGAACTGACCAGAGTCTCTTCAACAAAAGAATTCAGCATTTCTAAGAAATACACTATATGACAAAAGTATTTGGACACCTGCTTATTTGTTGTTTCTTTTGAAATCAAGAGTATTAAAAAGGAGTTTAGCCTGCTTTTGTTGGAGTAACTGTTTCTACTACCATGAAAGACTTTCTGCTAGATTTTGGAGCATTGCTGTGAGAAATGCATTTAGCAAGAAGAGCATTGGTGAGGTCAGAATATTGGATGATCACCCAACCTCATCTCCAACTCAAAGCTAAAAGTTTCCCCAGCTCGCCCTAGAAGTAAAGGGCATCATGAGCACCATCATTCCAGAGGTTTATCATTCCTTTATACCTCTCTAGCCCACGATTGGTATTAGGCATGGAGCCGATAGGTTCATGTTTATCTGTTCCAGAGAGTCCTATTCTATTGGCAGTACTTCTTTAGGGACTGTGTCAGCAATGGGTGCAACTGATTGCTGAATGCATTGATTAAAAAATAGTGTCCACCAACATTTGGACATTTAGTGTGTTACTGTCAGATAATATAAAGAAAATATATAATAATCACTTAATAAAATAAAGCTCTGCTGAACTGCGGCTTTATAAAAGTCTAAAAACAGGGCAGATCCTTTATCACAAAAATGAGTCTGTAATCAATCAACCCTTTCATGCAGAAATGAGGGAAAAGTGGTTGGATGCTGCTCAGCTTCACAGCTCTACTGCGCTCTACTGTTCATAAGCTTTGTCCAAACTGCTCCATACAGCGATGTCGGACTGCGTTTCTTCCTTTAACTGAATGAATTTCATCTGAGTGTGTAATTCCTTTACTCTCCTCCTAAACAAAACAGCCATGTTTGACACTATTAGATTAAGGGAAAAACACCACTGTTGAATGTGCATGTAGACTGTACATCTGTTGAACACAGAAATAGAGTTGTAAAATGTTTTTATTCAAGGTCATTTCACATCGTCTCCAGTAAAAACCCTTGAATGCTGAGGAATGTCAATAATTTTATCATGAAAGTGAAGCAAATTCACACATGTTCTGTATTTCCGTTTTATTTAAGTACAAATTTCAGATTATATGCAGCTCGTCTACAGCGGGACCGGAAACTCACGCGCATTGAACCGCGATTGCGTTCCAGTGACGTAAGGAAGCTTTGTTTCCGGCGGTCACGTGATCGTAGGTATTTTCAGGAGACTCTGAGCTGCTGTTTCGATGCGGCCCTGCTTTCAAAGCTCGAGCCGTGATTCCACGCAGAGCTTCGACCGGCCATCCTACTTTATAGTCCGTAATGTGAGCTTTGTCTTCTTCATCTTAGACACTTGTTGGAATCCTTGTGCTGTCTGTGTTACTGTACAGTCCTCTGTCTCACTAACCGCGCTTTGCGTTTTTCTCTTTACCCTCGAGAAACATGGCGACCGCGGAAAAACGAGCTTTCCAGCCGCTCTGCAAGGAAGTCGTCCAGCTTGACCCGTGACTCCTCCAACGCGGCATCTGAGCTCCAGCACTACCGGCGCGACGGACACCGAGAGTCGTCGTCTCCACTCCCGCACCGGAGAGGGACTGGCGGCGTCTGCGTGACCCCGGAAAAGCCGAGGAGCTCCTCGACCACCACGGCCGTTTTTCCCTCTGCTAACCGGTTCAGTTCCTCAGTGTAAAGTATGGAGGAAGGACGACTCTGTGGTACACTTACACTTTATTACTTTTGGGTGAGCTGCGTGATTCTTAGCTAGGGCTGCCTCTTAGCTACAGAACATGTGAAATATCCACACTTGAATTTATATATTTTTGTTTCTCTTTCTTAATATGAATATAACTATAAATGAGGATGATTTGGGCTGTGCAGGACTCTCAACAACGTTCATACAAACACTGTCGGACCATAATGCTTTAAAACTCAAGGGAAATGAGATGAAGTCTCTGAACTGAACTACATGAACTGTACATTTGACACCATATTTATGAGAATAGCTTGATGTTGCAGAATAAACTAAACAAATCTAAGATGCAGTAAATGACAGTAACTTTAAGTTCAGTCAGCAGATGGACAGGAGCTTGAACCGTGTCCTCTGAATGTGTGTGTGAATATTGTAAATGTGTACTGTATGTGTGTTCCAGATTCAGTCCTTGTATCT
This sequence comes from Salminus brasiliensis, assembly GCF_030463535.1. Lineage (NCBI taxonomy): Eukaryota > Metazoa > Chordata > Actinopteri > Characiformes > Bryconidae > Salminus > Salminus brasiliensis. The sequence goes on from NC_132900.1 coordinate 17,506,166, forward strand.
TGCTGGTGTTTTCACTTGTCTTCCTGACCTTGTGAAGAATGCCTCTGTCGGATGTGTCTCAGGTAAGTCAGATTGTTTTGCAGTACCAGTTTCTGCAGGTGGACCAGATTCACTGACCTGCTGCTCGACACAGGAATCTGCAACAACATTGGGTGATGCTGATGGGAACTGTTTCAGTCGTCCTGAGGTGTTTTCTGTTTCTATAGGTTCTTCCATCTTTAAACCACACCTAACGTCTCACATGTCTCACGTCCTAGTATTGCTGGTACATCACTGTCAACAATGTGAAAATCAATCTTGCATTTGTGGCTTTTGTGTTCACAGGTGAGCGTTAGCTTTCCCAACGGTGACATGCAGTGTCTAGAATATGTGAGCGGTTTTCAAGCTGAATTCTGGAGTTTTGTTTCAAATCTAAGTGACTTGTAGACATTTCCTGAGATGACCTTGCATTCAGCACCAGTGTCCAACTTGAAAACAATGTTCTTGTTTATTTTCAGTGCAGTTATTCTACTGACTTTTGTTGTTAGTGTTGATGTTTATCTAATACTCCTGTTTTTGTTTCTTATTTCAACTGTTCCAATGAAGAAATCTTCCTGCTCTGCCTTTTTGTTCAACTGCATGATTTTTTTCCCCCCTCATTCTGTTCTGATTTGTTTTGTTAGACACATTTTTTGGTGAAGTGATTTTGCTGTTACAGGATTTGCACACTTGTCCATAAGCAGGACATTGTTTCTGTTAATGTTCATAACCACATGTGGAGAAGAACAGGAACTTGAACTGTGTTCTGTGAATGTGTGTTCTGTTTTCTGTTTCTTCTATAGGTTTCTCCATCTGGCGTCTGGACTGTGAAGAATCGTGGCTGATCATCATAGCAGGTTGCCCTCTCTGAATTCTCACCTTGTTCCACATGTATATGTTTGGTGGGTTCTTTGTCTGTCTGTCATAATAGCTGTTCTGCTTGAGTTGTCTTCTCTACAGCTTGTCTTAAATCTGCATTTTGCTTTTCTTTTTTGAATGTCCAGTATGTTTTGGATTTTTCCTCATTGGGCCATCCTTCCATGGTCCTTGTGTGTAGTAGCTGCATCTCTGGATCATTTGCTGTTGCCTTTCGGAATGTAATTTAGCCACTGGCTTTCCCTCCTGCAGAACTGCTGCTCCGAAGCCTTCTGAGCTTGCATCTACAGATGGTGTACCAGTACCATGGTGTTACCAGTACCAGAGATTTCAGTTTTTCATAGCTTTGTTCTCGACTTGCCACGGAGTGTCATGCTCAAGCAGTTTTCTGAGAGGTGCACCGACCTTCTGCAGCGAGCATATGGCCATGTACCGCATTTGTGATGATCTGATCTTGCACTTGTTTTTGTTGAGTTTCAGGTTCCACTGTCTTTCCGTTTTCAGCACTTGGATGAGCCTGCCGTCATGTTTCCTTAACCGTTTCACCCCAGACTAAGATATCGTTCGGAACGTTGACGACACCTTCCAGGCCTTTAATAGTCTGCAATTGACCTTTGGAATACCTCTGAAGCTGAGGACACTCCAAAAGAAAGTCAGAGGAATCTGTATCTTTCAATGGGTATGTTCAGTGTGCAGAGCTTGGAACTTTTATCATAAAGGTTGATCTGCCTAAATCCTCACCACTGTGACCATGCTGTTTACCCAGTTATTCAGCTCATGCTGTTTGGGGATTACACCCCTTAATTTTGTGTAGCTCATCAATCATTGTTGTCTTTCAGGGCAATCGGGACTTTTCTTGGTGGATGTATCACTGGTGAGACCATGGGATCTACTGAATGTAGTGATGTCCTGGTATGAATCCAAGAACAGTGAACAGATCAATGTCTTTCAGAATGTAATTTTACTTTGTGATTCCATGCACTCTTTCAACCACACCTAACATCTCCCATGTCTCACGTCCTAGTATTGCTGGTACATCACCGCCAACAATATGTGAAATTCAGTTAAGCATTTTTGGCTTTTGTGTTCACAGGTGAGTGGTAGCTTTCCCAACAGTGACATGCGGTGGCTAGAATATGTGAGTACTGTGCTGAATTCTGCAGTTTTTGGTCCCCGAATTCTTCCCGTATGCTTTCACCTGGATCCTGAGCTCTCGTGAAGAACAAATGGTGAACATAGGGTAGGTTCTTTCTTGACTCTCAGTAATCGCTGAACTTGTTTTTCAGCGCATTTCTTGTTTCAGTTTCTTTCTCTCTGAATTGTAACATGTTGTAGACAATCACTGCATCTTTCCCTGCGACGTGTGGAAAGGTGGCGCATTGGACTTTTTCAGACTCCTCAACAATCCCACTCTCGGTAAGAAACGACAACTTTTGCACCTAAAAATCCAATTTTTGATGAGATTGCCTTGCAAGCACAGTGCTAAAGGTGGCTGCAGCTGTGCCACTTGCTTGTGTGCTGCTTCGACCGTGTTGGGCTGCTGTATCCTGCTTGTGTTTTGAATCAAATTTGTTACGCTGCTGTGTTCTGCTTGAACAGTGTCACTTGTTCTGTATAATAATTTCGCTGCTGTCCTGCGTGTTTTTCATCTGCGTTATGCTGCTGTGCCCTGCTTGAACCATGTTGGGCTGCTGTGTCCTGCTTGTGTTCTGCATAAAAATTGTTACGCTGCTGTGTTCTGGTTAATTATGCTGCTGTGTCCTGCTTGTTTTGCATGAAAATGATGATGCTGTGCTCTGTATAATTTGTTTTGTTGCTTTGTTGTGCTTGAGTGGTGTTACAGTGCTGTTCATATTCATACATAAACCTAAACCTTTTTTTCCATTTTATTTTTTCCTTCATTTCTTCTCTCTCCCCCATGTGCTGAGCTGCCCCCTGCTGTCTGCTTGTGCAAGTGCATTTGTGTTTGGCTGCTCTTTACTACCCTGTCCTGCTGTAACATCTCCCATGTCTCATGCCCTAGTACTGCTGGTACATCACCATCAACAATATGTGAAATTCATTTTTGCATTTTTGGCTTTTGTGTTCACAGGTGAGCTGTAGCTTTCCCAGCAGTGACATGCGGTGGCCAGAATATGTGAGTACTTTGCTGAATTCTGCAGTTTCTGGTCCCCAAATTCCTCCCGTACGCCTCAGTGCTTTCAGCTGGACCCTGAGCTCTCGTGAAGAACAAATGGTGAACATAGGGTAGGTTCTTTCTTGACTCAGCAATCCCTGAACTTGTTTTTCAGCACATTTCTTGTTTCAGTTTCTTCCTCACTAAATTGTAACATGTTGTAGACCTTTACTGCATCTTCCCCAGCGAAGTGCGGAAAGGTGGCGCATTCGACTTCTTCAGACTTCTCAACAATCCCACTTTCTGTAAGAAACTGGTAAAACTTTTGCACCCACAGTCCCCAATTTTTTACAAGATTGCCTTGCAAGCACAGTGCTGAAGGTGGCTGCAGCTGTGCAACTTGCTTGTGTTCTGCTTGAACCGTGTTGGGCTGCTGTGTCCTGCTTGTGTTCTGCATCAAAATTGTTACGCTGCTGTGTCCTGCTTGATTTGTATTTTGCTGCTGTGCCACTTGCTTGTATTCTGCTTGATTGGTATTTCACTGCTGTGTTCTGCTTTTACCATGTGGGGCTGCTGTGTCCTGCATCAAAATTGTTACGCTGCTGTCTTGTGCTTGAACAATATTTCGCTGCTGTGCCACTTGCTTGAACAGTGTTGGGCTGCTCTGTCCTGCTTCTGTTCTGCATGAGAATGGTTACACTGCTGTGTTCTGTATAAATTGTTTGACTGCTTTGTGCTTGAGCGGTGTTACAATGCTGTTCATTTTCATATATAAATATAATCCTTCTTCATTATTATTGTTTATTATTATTTTCTTTTCTTCATTTCTTCTCTCTTTTCTGTGTGCTCAGCTGCCCCCTGCTGTCTGCGGGTGCGAATGCGTTTGGCTGCTCTTGCCTACCCTGTCCTGCTGTAACCCTTCTAAAAAGTTTTTGCTATGATTTTTGCCTTGTTCATCTGCATGATTTTATTTAATTTTTTTTCCCCCTCATTCTGCTCTGATTTTGTTTTTCACATTTTTGGTAAAGTGAATTCTGTTGCAAGATTTACACACTTGGCCATAGGCAGGACATGTTTCTGTTTATGTTCATAACCACATTTGGAGCAGCTTGCTTCTGTTGCTTGTTCATTTTTTGCTAGTTTGGATTTCCTTTTGTGTTCAAACCCAACTGTTTGTTTTGTTTCTGTCGTTCTGTTTTTTTTTTTTTTTTTTTTTTTTTTCACTTCATTTGATGTCCCTTCATTTGCACAGCAGATATTCATGGCCTTTGTCTATGTCTGATCTGTTTCTTTCGGCAACCTGCCCACAATTAGTCTTTCCTAATACCACAAACAGTCCTGTCTCTGATTAACGAGTCATGCACCTCACCGAATTCATGGTCTTTTGCCTTTTTCAGGTCTGTGGAAGAAAGCCTCTCTATGCCTCTCTCGGATGTGACTCAGGTAAGTCAGATTGTTTTGCAATACCGGCTTCTACAGGTGGACCGGATTCCCTGACCTGCGGCTCGACACAGGAATCTGCAACAACATTGGGTGATTCCGATGGGGACTCTTTTAGCCGCCCTGAGGAGGTGTCTTCTGTTTCTCCTACAGGTTCTTCCATCATGTCTCACGCCCTAGTATTGCTTGTACATCACTGTAAACAATGAGAAATTTAATCTTGCGTTTTTGATTTGAGTTCTGTTTCAAATCTGATTTGTAGATCTGTGCTGTGATGACCTTGTCTTTAAATTTAAACACTGGTGCTGAATGCAAAGTTCTTGTTTTATTTTTAGTCCAGTTAATCTTTTCACTTTTGTTGTGACAGTGTTGAGGTTTCTCTAATATTCTGTTTTTCTGATTTCAACTGTTCCAATGAAGAAATCTTCCTTTTGTTCAACTGCATGCTTTGTTTCTGTTTATGTTCATAACTACATCTGGAGCAGCTTGCTTCTGTTGCTTGTTCATTTTTAGCTATTTTGGATTTGCTCTTGTGTTCAAACCCAACTGTTTTGTTTCTGTCGTTCTGTTTTGTATGTCATTGAGCACTTTTTTTCACTTCACTTGATGTCCCTTCATTTGTACAGCAGATATTCATGGCCTTTGTCCGTGTCCGATCTGTTTTTCTCAGCAACCTTGCCCACAATTAGTCTTCCCCAATACCACAAACAGTCCTGTCTCTGATTAACGAGTCATGCAACTCACTGAATTTGTGGTCTTTTTGCCTTCTTCAGGTCTGTGGTGTATGCGTCAGTGCTTTCAACGGGCCCAAGAAAAGCTGAGGGCTCCTCGAACACCACTGCCGGTTTTCCCCCTCTGCTTGTTTTCCTCTCTTCTTACCGGTTCCTCAGTGTAAAGTATGGACTAAGGACGAATCGGTGATATACTTTGTGTTTGGTTGCCTCTTTGGTACATAACATAGGTGACATATATGAGCTATTCATATATGAGAATAGCTTGACATTGCAGAATAACCTAAACAAATCTAAGATGCAATAAATGACAGTCACTTTAAATTCAGTCAGCAGATGGACAGGAGCTTGAACCGTGTCCTCTGAATGTGTTTGTGAATATTCTAAATGTGTACTGTATGTGTGTTCCAGATTCAGTCCTTGTGTTTTCTTGTCTTCCTGACCTTGTGAAGAAAGCCTCTCTCGGATGTGTCTCCGGTAAGTCTGGTTTGTTTTGCAATACCAGTTTCTGCAGGTGGACCGGATTCACTGACCTGCGGCTCGAAACGGGAATCGGCAACAACATTAGGTGATTCTGATGGAAACTCTTTTTCAGTCGTCCTGAGGATGTGTTTTCTGTTTCTCCTTTAGGTTCTTCCATCTTTAAACCACACCTAACATCTCGCATGTCTCACGTCCTAGTATTGCACTGTCAACAATGTAAAATTCAATCTTGCATTTTTGATTTGTAGATCTGTGCTGCGATGACATTGTCTACAAGTTGGACACTGGTGCTGAATGCAAAGTTCTTGTAGTTTTATTTACAGTCCAGTTATTCTGTTCACTTTTGTTGTGACAGTGTTGATGTTTTTCTGATTTCAGCTTTTCCAATGAGTAAACCTCTGCATTTTGTTCAACTGCATGATTTCTTTTCTCCTTCTGCTTTGATTTGTTTTGTTAGACACATTTTTGGTAAAGTGACACACTTGTTCATAAGCAGGACATTTGTTTCTGTTTCTGTTCATAACCATATTTGGAGAAGGACAAGAACTTGAACTGTGTCCTGTGAATTTGTGTTCTGTTTTCTGTTTCTCCTATAGGTTCTTCGATCTGGCGTATGGACTGTTAAGAATCGTGGCTGATCATGATAGCAGGTTGCCCTCTCTGAATTCTCACCTTGTTCCACATGTTTATGCTTGGTGGGCTCTTTTTCTGTCTGTCATAATAACTTTTCTGCTTGAGTTGTCTTCTCTGCAGCATGTCTTGAATCTGTATTTTGCTTTTCTGCTTTGAATGTCCAGTATGTTTGAATTTTTCTCATTGGGCCATCCTTCCATGGTCCTTGTGTGTAGTAGCTGCATCTCTGGATCAGTGTGCTGACTTCAGACGGGCTGGGAATAAACTTGGAAAGGTAATGAATCATGACCATGAATCTCATGAGTGCCTGCTTGTTTTTTTGTGTAGGCATGTGTGTTACAGCTCTTACTTTCTCTCGATCTAGATTGAGACCTTCTGCAGAGAGCACATGGCCATATACCGGATTTGTGATGTGATCTGAAGGTGGATCTGCCAAAATCCTCACCACTGTGACCATGCTGCTTACCCAGTCGTTCGGTTCATGCTGTTTGGTGATTACACCCCTTTTCTCCATTTTGTGTAGCTCATCAATGATTGTTGTCTTTCAGGGCAATCAGGACTTTTCTTGGTGGATGAATCACTGGTGGGACCATGGGATCTACTGAATGTGGTGATGTCCTGGTAGGAATCCAAGAATAGTGAACAGATGACTGTCTATCAGAATGTCATTTTATGTTGTGATTCCATGCACTCTTTAAACCACACCTAACATCTCCCTTGTCTCACGTCCTAGTATTGCTGGTACATCACAGTCAACAATATGTGACATTCAATTTAGCATTTTTGGCTTTTGTGGTAGCTTTCCCAACAGTGACATGCGGTGGCCAGAATATGTGAATACTTTGCTGAATTCTGCAGTTTCCGGTTCCCGAATTCCTCCCATACGCCTCAGTGCTTTCACCTGGATCCTGAGCTCTCGTGAAGAACAAATGGTGAACATAGGGGTAGGTTCTTTCTTGACTCTTGGTAATCGCTGAACTTGTTTTTCAGCACATTTCTTGTTTCAGTTTCTTCCTCACTGAATTTTAACATGTTGTAAAACTTCACTGCATCTTCCCCAGCGACGTGCGGAAAGGTGAGGGCATTGGACTTTTTCAAACTCCTTAACAATCCCACTCTGTAAGAAACAGGTAAAACTTTTGCACCCACAGTCTCCAATTTTCGAAGAGATTGCCTTGCAAGCACAGTGCTAAAGGTGGCTGCAGCTGTGCCACTTGCTTGTGTTCTGCTTGAACCATGTTGGGCTGCTGTGTCCTGCTTTTGTTTTGCATGATCGTTGGTACGCTGCTGTGTTCTGCTTGAACGATATTTTACTGCTGTGCCACTTGCTTGTGTTCTGCTTGAACGATGTCAATTAACTGTGTTGTGTATAATAATTTTGCTGCTGTGTTCTGCTTGATCCATGTTGCGTTGTTGTGTCCTGCTTGTTTTTTGCATAAAAATTATTCTGCTGCTGTGTCCTGCTTGAATAATATTTCTCTACCATTTCCTGCTTGAACGGTGTTGGGCAGCTGTATCTTGCTTGTGTTTTGCATGTAAATTGTTTTGCTGCTTTGTTGTGCTTGGACGGTGTTACAGTGCTGTTCATTTTCATATATAAACCTAAACCTTTTCTTCATTATTTTTATTTATTTATTTATTTATTTTCCTCACTGAATTGTAACATGTTGTAGACCTTTACTGCATCTTCCCCAGCGACGTGCAGAAAGGTGGCGCATTGTACTTTTCCGACTCCTCAACAATCCCACTCTCCGTAAGAAACAGATAAAACTTTTGCACCCACAGTCTCCAATTTTTTACAAGATTGCTTTGCCAGCACAGTGCTAAATGTGGCTGCAGCTGTGCCACTTGCTTGTGTTCTGCTTGATCCATGTTGGGCTGCTATGCCCTGCTTGTATTTTGTATGATCGTTGGTACGCTGCTATGTTCTGCTTGGACGAGATTTCACTGCTGTGCCACTTGCTTGTGTTCTGCTTGATTGGTATTTCGCTGCTGTGTCCTGCTTGTGTTTTTCACTAAAATTGTTACGCTGCTGTGTTCTGCTTGAACGATGTCAATTAACTGTGTTCTGTATAATAATTATGCTGCTGTGTCTAAAAATCAAATTTTTCTCGAGATTGCCTTGCAAGTATAGTGCTAAAGGTGGCTGCAGCTGTGCCACTTGCTTGTGTTCGGCTTGAACCGTGTTGGGCTGCTGTGTCCTGCTTGTGTTTTACCTAATTTTTTTTACGCTGCTGTGTCCTGCTTGATTTGTATTTCACTGCTGTGCCACTTGCTTGTATTCTGCTTGATTGGTATTTCACTGCTGTGTTCTGCTTGAACAACATTTCACTACTGTGTTCTGCTTTTACCATGTGGGGATGCTGTGTCCTGCTTGTGTTTTGCCTGAAAATTACACTGCTGTGTTCTGTATAAATTGTTTTGCTGCTTTGTTGTGCTTGAGCGGTGTTACAGTGCTGTTCATATTCATATATAAACCTAAACCTTTTCTTTCTCTCCCCCCCCCCCCCCCCCCATGTGCTGAGTTGCCCCCTGCTGGTGCGAGTGCATTTGTGTTTGGCTGCTCTTGCCTACCCTGTCCTGCTGTAACCCTTCTAAAAAGTTTTTGCTGTGATACCCCCCTCCCTTCCCCTCCTAACCCTTTGTGTTTTCTCTCTCTTTCCCATGTGTTGAGATGCCCAGTTTCAACTGTTCCATCAGCAGACCTGGCTCTCTCCACCACCCTCCTGCCCGCTGTCCGGTTCTGGGGCCTCTAATGGAGTCATCCTCCCCTCACTGCATGGCTGTGCTTGTGACAGTGTACCTGCATGGACTTTAACATTTCACTCCTGTTCATCTTTTTATGGCTTGACGGCACCTTGGCCATATTCCCTTAATTCCGTGTTTTATTCTTGTTTTGCTTTTCATTGTGCTATCCGGTGTCGACCAGAGGAGGATGGGTTCCTCTTTTTCCTTGCCACTGTTGCCACCGGCTTGCTCAAATGATCTCTGTAAAGCTGCTGTGTGACCACATTTGTTGTGAAAGCGCTGTATAAATAAAATGTGTTTGAATTGAATACTGTATTCTGTATGAGTTATGCTCCTCTATGCTGGTTGTGTAGTGTTATGCTACCGTATTCTGGTTGAAAGAGTACTAGTACTGTATTCTATATCAAAATAAGTATTCTAATGTTTTCTGTATGAAAGCATTATGCTACTCTGTGAATGAACAGTTTCAGGCTACTGTGTTCTGTAACACCTCGTTACGCTACTCTATTCTTGTAGAACAGTGTTCTGTTACTGTGGTCTGTAGGAAAGTTCTGCTACTTTTCATACAGAATTCAGTAGCATAGCTCTGAATACGGGATACAACAGTGTTGCGCTTCACATTCAACACAGAGCTTGTAGCGCCCCCCCTATGGATTCTATAAGAGGGTTAGTGTAGCCCATTTTTCAGATAACATGATTCACCCCCCTGAAATGTAATCCTAAAAATACTGTAAATATCAGAAATCAAACATTTCATACCCCACTGTATCTAGGTTAAAGTACCTGAAACAGAATTTCACACAGTTGAAAAGACCTAAAATAAAATGTTCAATTTCCCACATCCTGCAGTTTAAAGTACCTGACCGAGAACGCCAAAAGTTTCACCCCACACAGGTGAAATGAGCTGAAATTAAATGCTAAATTCTCCACTTCATACATCTGATAGAACAATCAGAACAAATCAAACTCTGCAGACTAACTAAAAGACTGTGGGCTATGCTGCATGAAAGTAAGGCAGCACCCTCCCGCGTGGGGTGGACTCCACCATCCCTGCCTATAAAACCAGGCTTGTCCTCATACTTTATCCAGTTGTCTATGAAGCCCACATGATTTTCTGAACACCACTTGGACATCCAGCGGTTTAGTGCTGTGAGTCTGCTGTAAGCCTGAGGGCAAGCAGCAGAGCATATTACGACATCGCCTGGGCCAGTGTAGTCTCCTCTTGAATATTATCCTTAGTCACTTTAGATATCCACCGGCCAATATTACTGGCCCCTACATGAATGACTATCTTTGGCTATCCTTAATATATTAAATATCACACTGATAATAAAAAGATTTATTACTTTTTAAAATATATCTACCAAATGTCATTCATTTATTATTAGAATAAACAAATGAAGCCATTTGTTCCTTAAAATGCGTAATTTTTCCAACACAAAGCCAAGATGTGATTCTGAACAGTGACTGAAGAAAAGTATCAGGACCTCGTCTAATTTGAGCGGGAGAGATGGATCAAAGTGGGCAGGTAATTGGAGGGGAAGACGGTGCAGAGGTAGGTTGGGTCATGTTTGCTTCAAATGATTTAGACATAAACATGAGTAAATCTGTCTCACCCTTACTCTCATTTTATTGGTTGCCTCCTTAAAAATGAGCGTCATGTTTAGCTGGAGTTGCAACATTTGTAAACATGGAGTGGAGACTTTCATAATTGTGTTGCGTTGAATGATGGGTGTCTTTAAGAAAGGGCAGTAACTTCAGCCATTGCTAACCAAGAAGGACAAATTTGGGACATATCTTTTATGGGTATGTCCTTTATGTATACAGTGCCCTCCATAATTATTGGCACCCATGGTTAAGATGTGTTCTTTAGCTTCTAATAAATTGAGTTTTTTTCTAAATAATATAGGACCACAATGGAAAAAAGAATAAAATCCAACCTTTAAACATTAAGAAATAATTGTTTAACATCAAATCATGTGTGCCACAATTATTGGTACCCCTGATGTTTATACTTTGTACAACCCATTTTGTACAACCAATGTTTCACAAGATGGGAGAATACAGATAGAGGGATCTTTGACCATTTCTCTTTGCACAATCTCTCTGTCATCCAGCGACCTGGGTCCTCTCCTCTGCACTCTCCTCTTCAGCTTACCCCTCAGGTTTTCAATGGGGTTGAGGTCTGGGGACTGAGATGGCCATGGGAGGAGCTTGATTCTGTGTGTGGTGAACCATTTCTGTGTAGATTTGGCCATATGTTTTGGGTCATTATCTTGCTGAAAAACTCAGTGACGACCCATCTTCAGCTTTTGGGCAGAAGCCACCAGATTTTGTTTTAAAATGTCCTGGTATTTCAAAGCATTCATGATGCCATGCACCCTAACAAGGTTCCCAGGGCCTTTGGAAGAGAAACAGGCCCACAGCATCACTGATCCTCCCCCATATTTCACAGTGGGCATGAGGTGCTTTTCTGCATACTCAGCTCTTGTGTTACGCCAGACCCACTTAGAGCATTTGTTGCCAAAAAGCTCTATCTTAGTTTCATCTGACCAAAGCACACGGTCCCAGTTGAAGTTCCAGTACTGCTTAGCAAACTCCAAACGTTTGCGTTTATGATTGTGAGTGAGAAAAGGTTTTTTCCGTGCATGCCTCCCAAACAGCTTGTTGGCATGCAGATAGCGCCTGATGGTTGTTTTGGAGACTTTGTGACCCCAAGAAGCTACCATTTGTTGCAATTCTGTAACAGTGAGCTTTGGAGACCTTTTTATTTCTCTTATCATCCTCCTCACTGTGCGTGGTGGCAAAATAAACTTGCGTCCTCGTCCAGGCTTGTTTACCACTGTTCCAGTTGTTTTAAACTTCTTAATAATTCCACTGACAGTAGATATGGACAGGTGTAGGTGAGTGGCTATTTTCTTGTAGCCATTGCCTGACTTGTGGAGGTCAACACACATCTGCCATACTTGAATGGTATGTTCCTTTGTCTTTCCCATGTTGAAGAGAAATGGCCTCTGTGTCACATCATATTTATACCCCAGGGAAACAGGAAGTTGTGAATTACAAATAAATGTTCCTACATACTCTGATCAACTTCGTAAACTACTGTAGAATTGACAGAAATACTTTAATTACATTTATTTCCTAAGAAATGTTAGGGGTGTCAATAATTGTGGAACAGGTGATTTTATGAGTTAAAGGTTGGATTTTACTCTTTTTTTTCCATCGTGGTCCTATATTATTTAGAAAAAAACTCAATTTATTAGAAGCTAAAGAACACATCTTAACCAGGGGTGCCAATAATTATGGAGGGCACTGTATATGCATTTGTAATGTATTTATCCTTTGTTCTGTATTCAAATATGAACAATGCAGAGACTGTCCAGGAGACCTACTAGAACCTTTGCTGTATGTGTAAAACATTTTAATTTGCCGTTTGATTTATAACACACACACACACACACACACACACACACATAACTTTCAATATACTTTCAATTTTTTTTCTTTTTACTGTATTTGTGTTTATTCTGCATTTAATAAAAATACATGTTTTTACTGTATTTGTGTTTGCAGTTATTCTGAAAGATTTGTTTTTTACTATATTTGCATTTATTTTGCATTCTAATGCAGCTTTTTTATTTTATTAGAAACATTTAAGGGATGTGTACATCTTCACATGTACATTAAACATGAATACACTGAATTTATACCCTTTTATGTCTTCATTTATTGAATGCGGGGATGTTCCCAGCATTTCACCTTCAACCAGGATCTAATTCTGACCACAGCTGTAGTCACTTAGACCCCTTTTACTCCTGGTCACTTCATGGGACTTGTATCTGGACTGTATTCCAAAATCGGATCTCTGTGTGGGACGCAATATGCAGATTCGCATATTTCAGCTCTTCGTCTTCGCCGTCACCTGCTCCGGCACCGCGGATGTCTCCTCAGCGCGGTGTTCTCATTGTTTGATATTCTACTCTAAAACACTTCAAAGTCCACTTGGGTCCCAAAGAGTAACACCACATAAGACTGCTGCCTGTACAGAGAGTTAGAAAACTAACAGTTCTAGTTACACAAGCATACATGATCATCACTGATTAAAAGAAATTAATAATGCCCTCTTACTGATTATGAATCACTTTAATAAACAAGTTCCATTACAACTTCCCCCTTTGATTCTAATCAATCATGTTTACAGATTACTTTCATCAAACAAAAGCCCCAGCCCCAGTTCTTTGTCTAATTCTTCAAGTTCAGGATCCTTCATAATCTGCAGGAGCTGATATCTCACCTGAACTCAGTGAAACAAAGTTTCAGTGATACAATTACACAGTAATGGTCCACAGCAAAGCAGAAGCACCAATAACATGAGAATGGGCAAGATCACGAAGAATACACTGCGTAAGCCAGCTAGAATAGATCCCCAACCCCAAGACCATGAATCAACCCCTCGTTCTGAGCTGGGCAGCTACAGTGCGCATTTGGCGCAAAACCATGCTGATGTTACCCTCCTGAGCATCTTTGGGGGGAATATAAGTACAGCAGTGTTTACCAAGCATGCTACAGACTCCCCCTTTCTTGGCTAAGAGCAAATCAAGGGCCATGCAGTTTTGGATGGTCATTAGTCGCAGTGCTGTCAACTCAGACCTTAAGCAAATCGTTCTCCTTCAGTGGTTAATTTGTGCTCGTTGGGTACAGATAAGGTCTTCAGTGCATTACGGCGAGTATGAGGATAAGGATGCATGGAATACAGGGTTATATGTGCACTCAGATGCACCAAGGCGCAGTGGCCCCTTTCCCTTTAAGGAACTGGTAGGTCTCAGTTGCACTCACATAGGTATGGTTAAGCCATCATCAACAGTCTCATATGAGTCTGGATGTATTTCAAAAACAAATGGATCAACTGAGGCGTGTGGCATTAAGAGTATTATTAAAAGTATTATTTACACCTGATGTATGGACTGTGAAATTAACATACTGCCAAAAGTCATTCTTCCCTGGGTGCCTGAAGTAAACTTCATCAGAGCCATCAGAATCATGTTTAGCAGTTAGGATATACAGTGTCCCTATAATGACCAGCTCGGCTGGTTCCACCTTCATCTGCGGAGGTCCCGTATCAGCACCTGATCACCTGGCTTGTGGTCGTCAAAGGGCTGGTCAGCTGGTTGCGGCAGCACTGCTTTCACCTGCTTAGACACAGACGCAATACATCATGAGAGAGTGGTCAAGTAACTGGTTATCTAGTGATGGTGGACCTAATCCCGTATTGGGAGGCCTGCCAAACACTATCTCAAAGGCACGGAGACCAGTTCTTTTTTGTGGCCTGGTTCTGCTTTGCCAGAGAACCACGGGGAGGCGCTTAACCCACTTATCCCAGGCCTGTTTGTTGTGTCATTTTTGCATGCAAAATCCTCTCAACAAGCATATTTCGAAAGGGTACAGCTTCACTAAGTTGCCTAGTAAGTAAATAAATAAAGTATTACATTCACTAAATAAATAACTGTCCTCGAATATCTCGTTTAATAGTCACTTAAGGTTGCTGCTAATGTCCGTTGCTCTGGCCTAGCTATCTAGCTACACTACAGGCCAAAAGTTTGGACACACCTTCTCATTCAATGTGTTTTGTGTATTTTCATGACTATTTACATTGTAGATTCTCACTGAAGGCATCAAAACTATGAATGAACACATGTGGAGTTGTGTACTTAACAAAAAAAGGTGAAATAACTGAAAACATGTTTTATATTTTATATTTGCTCTGATTACTGCTTTGCACAATCTTGGCATTCTCTCAATGAGCTTCAAGAGGTAGTCACCTGAAATGGTTTTCAGGTGTGCCTTATCAGGGTTAATTAGTGGAATTTCTTGCTTTATCAATGGGGTTGGGACCATCAGTTGTGTTGTGCAGAAGTCAGGTTACTACACAGTCAACAGCCCTATTGGACAACTGTTAAAATTCATATTACGGCAAGAACCAATCAGCTAACTAAAGAAAAACGAGTGGCCATCATTACTTTAAGAAATAAAGGTCAGTCAGTCCGGAAAATTGCAAAAACTTTAAATGTGTCCCCAAGTGGAGTCAAAAAAACCATCAAGCGCTACAGCGAAACTGGCACACACGAGGACCGACACAGGAAAGGAAGACCAAGAGTCACCTCTGCTTCTCAGGACAAGTTCATCCGAGTCACCAGCCTCAGAAATCGCAAGTTAACAGCAGCTCAGATCACAGACCAGTTGAATGCCACACAGAGTTCTAGCAGCAGACCCATCTCTAGAACAACTGTTAAGAGGAGACTGCGCAAATCAGGCCTTCATGGTCAAATAGCTGCTAGGAAAACACTGCTAAGGAGAGGCAACAAGCAGAAGAGATTTGTTTGGGCCAAAAAACACAAGGAATGGACATTAGACCAGTGGAAATCTGTGCTTTGGTCTGATGAGTCCAAATTTGAGATCTTTGGTTCCAACCGCCGTGTCTTTGTGTGGGGGTGTTTTGCTGGTGACACTGTTGGGGATTTATTCAAAATTGAAGGCACACTGCACCAGCATGGCTACCCCAGCATCCTGCAGTGACATGCCATCCCATCTGGTTTGCGTTTAGTTGGACCATCATTTTTCAACAGGACAATGACCCCAAACACACCTCCAGGCTGTGTAAGGTGGGGGGGGGCTGGGTTTGCTAGCTCTCCCTAAGGCATCCAGGGCTGCTACCAGTGACTCTTGCTCTCTATCCTTTAGTAAACCCATGATGCACACCTCTAACTGGTCTACTTTTTCCAAAGGATATAGCCTGTACATGCCACACTTCATACACTCAAAAAGCCCAGCAACAGCCATAATATAGCAGGGACCTTATGCTTGCAATTGATTTAGGCACTGGTTGTTGTAGAGGTTAACTCAGAGCAGAACAGACCAGACCAGACCAGAGCATTGTTGGAACAATCCATTTTCAGAACAGACGACTGTTATGACAGTTCAGTGTTAGAACAAACCAGTTTAAGAACCAGTGAGAACTGAGCAGTGTTGTGATCTCTGTGTTATGGAAGTTTAAAGTGTTGGTTAGATCTGTATTATAATCACAGTCTATTTCTGTTCCTGCGCTGGCCGGACCGGTTTCATCATTATTACAGGTCTGATCATTTTTACAGATCTCATCAATATTACATGTCTGACATGTATTACATGGGGAAAGTTTCAACCCATTTACTGAACATACATACACAGACCAGGAGAAACCGTTTCCCTTCTGCCGGTGTTAATTCCACAAAGTCGATCTGCCAGTGCTGAAATGGCTCTGTCGCTGGGGGGTGACCCACAGGCTGTTGTGACAGAGGTTGTGTGTGTCTGTGTGTGTTTTGTGCACATGTGAGACAGTTAGAACAAACATTTTGGGTGAGTGTGGAGAGTCCGGGTGCATACCAGTGTCTTGCTATCATATCCATTATCACCCCTTTGCTCATGTGACTCCTCCCATGAGCAATAGCAATTAACCCTTTAATGTATGCCTTTGGGATACATGGTCTATTTGTTGCAATGTGTATTCACACATTGTTTTGTTTGACACACCCTGATTTGGTCCACTGAGCTTTTTCTGCTGCAGTGGCAGTAGATTGAATTTCTTGCAGGGTGGGTTTCTCTTGGTCCGTTACAGGAAGTTGAGCAGCGGCAACAGGCGCTGCATGAGCTGTGCATTTGGCCACATGGTCTGCAAAGGCGTTTCCCTTGATGACAGGATCATCTGCTGAGGTGTGCGCTGCGCATTTAACAATTGCAATCTGAGAAGGTACACCGAAGTGGCTAAATCTACCACTGTGTAATGGGTGTGGTCTGTAGGAATTTGAGATAAGATAGTATGGGGGTTTGGTACTTCAGGTGCTCGAGCCTGAGCCACAGCATTTACTGCCTGCAGGTCCTGAACAAACCTCCACTCATCCAGGCCGGGTTTGGTGTCCTAACTGGTGAATCTGGACATGGCACTATGACCCCTGCCTCAAGCAAAGCTTGAAACACGGGTCTAATATCATCAACTGCTTCAGGTTTCAAGGGGTACTGAGCTTGTCTGGGCCTATATGTGGATTTTGGTGTAATGGATACTGGTTCACAATCTTTAATCAATCCCACAGCTGAGGGGGAAGTGAAACAAGCTCCAGTTCCTCCCCTTCTGTGAGTGTGGCAGCCTGAATCAGTGGAGGTTAGCCAAACAGCTCCACTGTTTGCTCTGCTCTCAGCCTGTACTGAAAGGGACACTTCCACATTTTTGTGGAATATACACATTGGGGTGCTCGGTATTGGCCCAATCATTAGCCCTGACCACCCTCAAGGCCCATGGCCCAATATCTCGCCACGGGAGGGTGTGTTTAAATCTGGCCAGGGAGATGTGGGGGTAAGAATTTCCTATGAACAACGCACCATGCTGTTTTGTTAGTGAGACTAGAGCAGCTGCCATCTTACCATTCCATATCAGTGCTGTGGTTTACAAAGGCTCTGTTCCTGATGTGAATTTGTTTTTCATAATCATTATCAGAGCCTTGGCTAATATGTGAAGTGCAATGTAAATCACTCTTCTTCCACTACAAAGGATTAGACACCACCCTCTCTGCCTCTGATAGAAAGTGTCTGACAATCTCCCCCTGCTCATCAACACTGCACCACATATAAGCATACCCCAGAACCCCTGACGCTACCTGTACCATGCATGGTTGTTCTGAAAAATCTACAGCTAATCCCCCCGGGGAGCTAATTAGGGTACACCCTAGTTTACACATCAAATCTCTGGCCAGTAAATTCACAGGACAAACAGAAGACATCAGGAAACAATGCGGAAAAGTTTTCCCATCTAGGGAACATTGGAGGGGCACAGACATCTTTTCTCTGACCACTTCTCCCTCTACCCCTATTAATGCTTGGGGTTTTCACAATGAAGCTCATTAGTCCTAATCACTGAGTGGCCCACCCCGCTATCCTCCCTTCTACAATCAAAGTAAATTTTGGCATACTTAATGAGCATGTTGTAAGCTGTTGCACTAATGAAAGATAGGGAGAAGAAGAAGGCACTTCCCTTTTTGCTGTGTCAGTTGCTGTGTCAGTCCCGTTCCACCGTCCTGCCCCTCCACCGCCCGTTACTGCTCCTGATGCGTTGCTGCTGGTTTTCCCTCCTCCTGGACATACTGCTCGAAACCCTGGTAAAATGTCCATACTGGCCACAATTATAGCATCGATTCACCCATGATTCACCCTGATCCGCATTTGGTTGGTTTGGCTGGAAAGCTGGCCCATTGCCTGCAAATCCTCTTCCTATGCCCCTGCCTCGTCCTCGACTCCTCTGCCTCCCTTGTCCTCTTCCTCGGCCTCCCCCGCATGGAGCGTTAGAGGGGAGGGCTGCAACTTGCTGTACCATCATCAACATGGCTTGATCCAATGTGTCTGTCTGCTTTTTCTCTTTCTTCTTTGACTGAGCATTGAGAAGGTTCTCGTGATGCTTGGCATGGTCCTCTATGATGGCGATGGGCTGTCTGGTATACCCCATGCAATGCTGCTTGATAGCGTTGGAGAGGTCAGATCTCAGACCCATCAGGAAGTTGTTGCGCAGATGTGCTTCCCATGGGGTAACATCTTCTGGATTGTTTGCTCTCGCTGCAGGTACTTCCAGTCTGCTAAAGTACGTGTGAACTCTCGTCAAGCAAACTAGATAATCTTGAACAGTCTCTGCATCTTCCTGCTTGCATGCTGCTATTTTCCCTGTGTTCACATGTAGGGGAAAGGCAGCTTCCAATCGAGTTCTCAAGTCTCTTATCATGTTTCGATAAGGGGCATTGGGGTCCGGATGAACGTTAGCTCCGGGGTTGTAGGTGGGATCAGCCAGGCGTACATCTCCATCCGGCCAGCCTCAATCAACCTTGCAGTAGCTGGAGCCCAATTTTCGGAACAGAATGCGTTTTATCTCATTCGAGGTCAGACGACATGATATAACAAAGTCCTCGAATTCTCCTCCAAACTTGCTTCATCCTACTTGTCGGGGGTCATACAGGCCGGAGGCAGCTTCCATCATGTCCTTTTCAATCCAGTATCGATGTACTAAGAGGGGACCCTCTGGTCCAGCCACCTCTACCATAGGAAAAGAGCTGCAGTGCAGTGAAGACTTCCCCTGGTCAGGAAGTTAAGTCCTTTTCCTGTGTCATGGCTTCGGGTATGGGAAGCTACTGGCGATGCGAGTGGGCTGGCCTTCCCGTGTCTGGCGTCCAGTTCCTCAAGCGCCTGTTGCGCTGCGGCATAGGGACCTGCGATGCCGGGTCTGGTGGTAGGCCATATGGTGGAGGAGGTTGTTCCACTGCCGCTTGATCGGGTGCTGCTCCAGCCTAGTTCTGGTGTTCCTGCTGCTGCTGGTCTTCCTGCGGGGCAGCGTCGAGGTCAGGATCAGCAGCAACTGAGTAACACAGAGACACTGGTTTAGTTTTACCCCCGCCCCTCTTTCCTCTCTCTGTCTGCCTGCGCTCTGCTTCTTCTATCCAAAACCCAATCGCCCATAACATACTTGCTTTATGTTTCGCACTATGTTTAAACACTGCTTGTGGGCACCCCACCGGTGCTTGTCCCACTCTATCCTTAAACTTATGCAGATATTTCACACTGTGAAATATGGCTCCCAGTAGTCGGGAATCAGAAATATTTTATCCACAATGGGACATACATTACACTATCAGTACCATAATCCTGGCTCATCTGACTTAAGAGAGCTGCAGTGTTAACCTTTGGGTTAAAACGTAATTCCTTTAGTTAACTGGGATCCCATCTTGTTCTCTCACTTGATTTAGTGACTCAATTAGTAATTTAGCCCCAACAAACACACCTCACCTCCCTTTGCCTACTTATTCTATATTTGGTACCCTGTACCAAAACTATTAGCACTCTTTCCCACGGTCTGGACCTATTGCTCTAGTGATATGTCTATCAATAGAGGCCTCGCTATGACCAGGCTAGTCTTCACTTGTTACACCGTCATGTAACTAAACTTCATTCAGGAGGAATGCTCAAGGAAAGGTGGAGGGGAATTAAATTTTCGGAAGTAATTATTCTGTCACTCACCACCACCAATTTTCGTAGATGAGGCTTGGATTGCAAGCGGAGGGATCAGTCACACTCACCCCACGGTACTTCTCCCTTGCTCTGTGGGATTTTCCCCTGCTTTTGGGTCCAGCCTCTGCCAGAGAGCATCCTCTGTGTGTGTTCACTTCTCTCCCCTCTGCTGCACTCCGTTGCTCATCCTGTTCGTGATGCCAGATTGTGATGGAAAAAACGTGACAGAAATGAAAAGCTGAGTCTCTGAGTCAGGATCAAAGTGAGTAACAAATTTATTGGAGTAAGACAATGCAATGCATAAAATCTTCCTCAGTGCAGAACAGTTTCTCAGAGTCTTTATACCCTCAGCCCCACCTTGGTTATGCTACAATTATCAGTCCATTCCCTTATGTAGCTAGAAGCAAAATCATCACTGTATAACATTTACTCTTTTTCTACCTGTTAGCAGTGTTCGGGCACATTCCATCCCCAGTGCACCCCCTTCACACTGGCCTTGACCGATTTTGGCCAGCATAAGTACCCAACTATGGTACAACTGTGTCCCCTTTCCAAAATGTGCTTTAAGAGGCACTATCCCAGTGACAAGCCATTCTTGGCCCTAATAGCCATTCTTGTACCTTGTACCTGAAATATCCACACATGTTCACAATGTCTTTCTATGCTGTTTATTTAGTGGTAAACATACACTCAACTTTAGCATTAATTGAAAGAGCTTTAGAAACAGAACTCTTTTATGGAGGTGAAAATATAAAAGACAAAAAACAAAAAAACAAACAAAAACAATTTGACTCAATAGCATTAAAATGTGGCTTTAACAGCAAACAAAACAATGAAATAAAGCAAAAAATAATTTATTATACCAGCTTTTATTCTAACATGGCCAAATGTATGCCATACTCAAAGAATCCATATCAAAAGGTTACATTTATTCCTTTTGATCAGCCTTATTAAAAAGAAAAGAACCCACCAGACACCAGAAGCAACATTTTACCACACAGAACCCACAGAGTTTCTATGTTTAGGAAGTAAGATTTTCCAAAACAATGGAATCACTTTACTATGCAGATGGCCCATTACACAAACACCAAGAGAATACTAAACATCATTGTGTGCAATATTAGATACACACTGAAGCACCTTTTCTTGAAACTGTATACATCTGAGAGTATCAATGAATTTAAGAGTATTCTGTAGGTCTGCTGGTAGAGACAAAAATGGCATGCTTACACATGGCGAGCATCTCTTGAAGAGTACCTAGGAGTCCTTTAGTGGAAAACTCCCAGCATTGTTTCAGCTGAAGCAGTGACAAACATACATCATTAGGGAATGGATGGCATCGACCTCATCATACAACTGTAAGATAAAAGCAGAAAATACACACTCATTATGATGTTGTAATAAAGTGCAGTGATGAAGGCAGTAGCAAAGAGTTAAAAACCTAGAACAGCCATAAATATCTTATAATAGACTATTAAAGACACAATTGACACATTTGATGGCTAACCTCCAGCAGAAGGTTTTCAATGGCCATTCCCTCAGCTAGTTCTCCATGCTGCCAATGCAAAGGTCTTCTTCATGTGGTCATTCACGATCATTAAATCAGGTTGTGTCGTCCTGTACTTTTCATGCAACACCTTAATGTGGGCCTCAGACGTAGCATCCTCTCCAACAATGCATGATTCCTTCAGCAAAGTTATCAGTCTCAAACAAAAAAGAGAAATTACGCCAATCTCTCCACCAATATTACACCAACTACTCTTCTGTGATCAACAATAATAAATTTATTCTAAAAAAAACAAACTTACATAATCGTCCTCCTCAACATCCCTCAGGAAACGGCTCTTCACAATTAAAGCATCGTCAACCTGAACATACTCTGCATTGGTGGGATACCTGCATGCCAAGAGTAACAAAATGAATCAAATGTGTCAGTAATTCTGTTCATCTAACAAATCAGTTGAATCCTATGTAAACATGTAGCCACTCCTGGGGGTCATTTCACAAAGCAGGATTTCTCAGTTTAATAACCTAAAGTAGGCCCAAAGTCAAGCCTATCCAGTAGGTAAGGAGCTGAGGCACGTTTTGAAAGGGGGTTCAGTTCCTAATCAGCATCTGGCACTAGGAAGTGGCACTGCACTGTCCGAAAGTCAAGTTTGGTGGACATATGCCAAAAAGGGGATGAGGCCTATGCTAAGTAACTGTTTAGAGACCATAAATCCATACATCCTACAATTTTTCATGCTTTACATGCTTAGCCTATTCTACAGTGAAAAGAAAAAGTATGTGAACCCTTTGCAATTCTATGGTTTTCTGCATTAATTTGTCATAAAATGAGATCTAATCCAGGTCAAGCGTATTAACATAATGTGCCTAAAATAAGAACAAAAAAATTCTGAATCTCAAAGAAAGCTAACTGGAGTCAGGTGTTCTCATACCTGAAGTCTTCTCTACTCTTCTGAGTTTCGCTCCACACAAGAAGAATATGCATATGTGAGCCATGCCTCACCAAAAAGAGCTTTCAGAGGATCTACGGTCAAAAACTGTTTTATCAGGAAAGGGTTACAAAACAACCTACAAATGGAGACAATCTGGGACTATGGCTACTCTGCCAGGAAGTGGGCACCCAGTCAAAATGACCCCAAGAGCAGAACGGAGACTCACCATTGAGGTAAAGAAACAGCCCTGAGTGAGAGCCAACGACCTGAAGACCAACCAACTTCAGAAAAGGCTGAAACTCTCGCAGCTCAACAGAACCGCTCAACAGTAAGTAGGTTGTAAATAAATTAAATAATAAAACCAGTCTCTCCTTTCTTTGGCTGTGTTTCCTTTCCTTCGAGTTCAATCCACTTGAAAAGTCTAACTTTCTTTATTTTCCTCCCACACTGCTGAGTGTAGTCCCCCCAGAGAAGAAGAAAGGTCCGTCCACTGCTTCTGAACTCTCCAAGCTGTTCCTCTAGACGAGGGCTCGGTTCACCATCAAGTGTTCACGCAGGTGCAGCCAAACTGCAGAGTAGAGTCACAGAAGAGTCAGAAAATAACTGTCCTGTTAACAAAATACAAATAAATGTACAAAGTAAAGCTTTTTTTTCTTCCCTCCTTCAATATAAACACTCATCAGCAGCATGAAATGGGGGCTAGCACTGCCCACTCGCACATGACCCCCTGAAACAAACTGCAGTGCAGCTCAGCATGTCAGCTTTAACTCTACCGGCTTTTCTTTTTACTCTTTTTCATTTATATGCACCAAAAGATTCACCCAGTACACTCACCGAATCAAATGCAGAACAAATCCAAACCGTCGTTTCAGCCGTACTTCTTGTGTTCATGTATTTTTTACCTTATATTCTACATGTTGAAGTGCTTTATTGACAGTATTTGATGTATTTGGCAGTAATATATTGACAAAGTTTTTTTTAAGATTCTGCTATTTTTGTCAATGTGTCAATATTATGTGAAATATTACAACATAAACAACACTGACAACCTCATCTCATTGGTCTCCTCCTGGACTAGATTAATTTATTAGAAAGTGCTTCCAGCAGTAAAACTACACATAAGATAATCTGATAGACTAGATTAATTTATTAGAAAGTGCTTCCAGCAGTAAAACTACAGGTATTAGTGAAGTAAAAAAAACACACCACAACAGTGCTGTGATCTTCTGTTTCCTATGTGTTATATTTAGGGATGCACCAACCTTTTTCAGTTCCTAGACCAATGCATACACTTAACGATAGATACGCAATACTGATCTGAAACCATTGTTAAATAAATAAACCGTATACCTAACCATGTGGGAGAGACTTAAAGCATAAGGATTGATGTAAATCTGACCTCACTAACTTTGTCAAATAAAATACAACAAATTAACACACAGATGTAAATGCATTAAATTACTATTTATTTGTCACTAAAATAAGAAACAATTGTGCAGGACCTTGGCCTGTTGGGCCTGTTGTGCTGATTCTTTGTCTCATTGGGCTTTAAGCCACTTGCCTATTGTCTGTTTTCTATATTGGCATAAAAGTCCTACAACTCAGGCCTCCTTAAAGCCATAGCTGACACCTATGTGACTCCAGTGTTGTGATAGAGGGCAAGTTTTTTTTCATGGTTATTCCTACTCCATCCACTATGTGGCACTATAATGGAAGTAGGCCAGGTTACAAGCCAAAAGGAGAGACCATGCTGCTGCAAAGAGGTTTACATGTGGCTAACTTCAGGCCTTACTGTAATGAACATCCTGTTCTGCTTTGACAGAAAGCTTCTCTTTTTTCTTATTTGTTTATTTCTTTTCTTTACACTTCCTACAACTAACTTACTCTTCATATGGATATTTGAATACCTACACACAGAGGACAAAGGTAGGATAAAGGTATCACTCCTGAATTTACTCTCAGCAACTCCAACCAAGGACCAAGGTCCAGATATGGTTCAGGATAATAAAATTCCACAAAAATATGTGGAAGTAGTAACACCAGTGAAAGTGGTGAGATTGGGTATGGGGGTGAGATTAGGCATAGCCATGTTAACAGAGTTTAGTAAGTTTCTGTGGGTTGCTTTCCTTTCTGTTCCTTTAAAAAGCTCTTCTCTCTCCATCCATCCACAATGCTCTTTCTGTCTGTTTATCTATCCTGGATGATAGGTCTTCATTTGCCTACTCGCTGTTTGCTAGTTCTTATGTTGTTTGTTACTCCAGAATAGTGTTTTTTTTAGCTGAAAATGCAGTAATTTTGATGATTAGTTGTGTGTATTTATTTGGAACTCATATGTTCATCAGTGTTGCCTGGCTTTTATTCTGAAATATGAAGTCAGTGAGACCAAACATTGCATTGTTAATATCGGGATCAATATCCGATCGTAATATCTGAAAGATGCATCCCTAGTCTCATTGGGCCTGTTTTGCTGGTTGTTTATGTCTCATTGAGCCTGTTTTGCTGGTTCTTTATGTCTCATTAGGCCTGTTTTGCCTGGTTCCTTATGTCTCTTTGGGCCTGCTTTGCAGGTTCTTTATGTCTCATTGGGCCTGCTTTGCTGGTTCTTTATGTCTCATTGGGCCTGTTTTGCCTGGTTCTTTATATCTCATTGGGCCTGTTGTGGCTGGGCCTTTAAGCCACTTGCCTATTGTCTATTTTTCTGTATTGGCATAAAAAAATTTCTACAACTTGGGCCTACTTGAAGCCATAGCTGACACCCATGTGACTCCAGTGTTGGGATAGATGGCATGTTTTTTTCATGGTTATTCCTACTCCATCCACTAGGTGGCAGTATAATGGACATATGCCAGGTTACAAGCCAAAAGAAGGAAACCATGCTTTAGCAAAGAGGTTTACATGTGGCCAACTTCAGGCCTCACTGTAATGAAGATTGTTATTGGTGGAACTATAGGTTCTAATACTTATTGTAAGTTTTTTTAGCTGAAAATGCAGTAATTTTGATGATTAGTTGTGTGTATTTATTTGGAACTCATGTGTTCATCAGTGTTGCCTGGATTTTATTCTGAAATATGAAGTCAGTGAGACCAAACATTGCATTGTTAATATCGGGATCAATATCCGATCGTAATATCTGAAAGATGCATCCCTAGTCTCATTGGGCCTGTTTTGCTGGTTGTTTATGTCTCATTGAGCCTGTTTTGCTGGTTCTTTATGTCTCATTAGGCCTGTTTTGCCTGGTTCCTTATGTCTCTTTGGGCCTGCTTTGCAGGTTCTTTATGTCTCATTGGGCCTGCTTTGCTGGTTCTTTATGTCTCATTGGGCCTGTTTTGCCTGGTTCTTTATATCTCATTGGGCCTGTTGTGGCTGGGCCTTTAAGCCACTTGCCTATTGTCTATTTTTCTGTATTGGCATAAAAAAATTTCTACAACTTGGGCCTACTTGAAGCCATAGCTGACACCCATGTGACTCCAGTGTTGGGATAGATGGCATGTTTTTTTCATGGTTATTCCTACTCCATCCACTAGGTGGCAGTATAATGGACATATGCCAGGTTACAAGCCAAAAGAAGGAAACCATGCTTTAGCAAAGAGGTTTACATGTGGCCAACTTCAGGCCTCACTGTAATGAAGATTGTTATTGGTGGAACTATAGGTTCTAATACTTATTGTAAGTTTTTTTAGCTGAAAATGCAGTAATTTTGATGATTAGTTGTGTGTATTTATTTGGAACTCATGTGTTCATCAGTGTTGCCTGGATTTTATTCTGAAATATGAAGTCAGTGAGACCAAACATTGCATTGTTAATATCGGGATCAATATCCGATCGTAACATCTGAAAGATGCATCCCTAGTCTCATTGGGCCTGTTTTGCTGGTTGTTTATGTCTCATTGGGACTGTTTTGCTGGTTCTTTATGTCTCATTAGGCCTGTTTTGCCTGGTTCTTTATATCTCATTGGGCCTGCTTTGCTGGTTCTTTATGTCTCATTGGGCCTGCTTTGCTGGTTCTTTATGTCTCATTGGGCCTGTTTTGCTGGTTGTTTATGTCTCATTGGGACTGTTTTGCTGGTTCTTTATGTCTCATTGGGCCTGTTTTGCTGGTTCTTTATGTCTCATTGGGTCTGTTTTGCTGGTTCTTTATGTCTCATTGGGCCTGTTCTGTTGGTCCTTTATGTCTCATTGGGCCTGTTGTGGTTGGGCATTTAAGCCACTTGCCTATTGTCTATTTTTCTATATTGGCATAAAAAAAATCCTACAACTTGGGCCTACTTGAAGCCATAGCTGACATCCATGTGACTCCAGTGTTTGGATAGATGGCATGTTTTTTTTTCATGGTTATTCCTACTCCATCCACTATGTGGCACTATAATGGAAGTAGGCCAGGTTACAAGCCAAAAGGAGAGAGCATGCTGTAGCAAAGAGGTTTACATGTGGCTAAGTTCAGGCCTCACTGTAATGAAGATCCTGTTCTGCTTTGACAGAAAGCTTCTCTTTTTTCTTATTTGTTTATTTCTTTTCTTTACACTTCCTACAACTAACTTACTCTTCATGTGGATATTTGAATACCTACACACAGAGGACAAAGGTAGGATAAAGGTATCACTCCTGAATTGACTCTCAGCAACTCCAACCAAGGCCCAAGGTTCAGATACGGTTCAGGATTATAAAATTCCACAAAAATATGTGGAAATAGTAAAACCAGTGAAAGTGGTGAGATTGGGTATGGAGGGTGAGATTAGGCATAGCCATGTTAACAGAGTTTAGTAGGTTTCTGTGGGTTGCATTCCTTTCTGTTCCTTTAAAAAGCTCTTCTCTCTCCATCCATCCACAATGCTCTTTCTGTCTGTTTATCTATCCTGGATGATAGGTCTTCAGTTGCCTAATCGCTGTTTGCTAGTTCTCATGTTGTTAATTACTCCAGAATAGTGTGTTTTAGCTGAAAATGCAGTAATTGTGATTTAGTTGTGTGTATTTATTTGGAACTCATGTGCCCATCAGTGTTGCCTGGCTTTTATTCTGAAATATGAAGTCAGTGAGACCAAACATTGCATTGTTAATATCGGGATCAATATCCGACCCTAATATCTGAAAGATGCATCTCTAGTCTCATTGGGCCTGTTTTGCTGGTTGTTTATGTCTCATTGGGACTGTTTTGCTGGTTCTTTATGTCTCATTGGGACTGTTTTGCTGGTTCTTTATGTCTCATTGGGTCTGTTTTGCTGGTTCTTTATGTCTCATTGGGCCTGTTCTGTTGGTTCTTTATGTCTCATTGGGCCTGTTTTGCCTGGTTGTTTATGTCTCATTGGGCCTGTTTTGCTGGTTGTTTATGTCTCATTGGGACTGTTTTGCTGGTTCTTTATGTCTCATTGGGTCTGTTTTGCTGGTTCTTTATGTCTCATTGGGTCTGTTTTGCTGGTTCTTTATGTCTCATTGGGCCTGTTCTGTTGGTTCTTTATGTCTCATTGGGCCTGTTTTGCCTGGTTGTTTATGTCTCATTGGGCCTGTTTTGCTGGTTGTTTATGTCTCATTGGGCCTGTTTTGCCTGGTTCTTTATGTCTCATTGGGCCTGCTTGCCTGGTTCTTTATGTCTCATTGGGCCTGCTTGCCTGGTTCTTTATGTCTCATTGGGCCTGCTTGCCTGGTTCTTTATGTCTCATTGGGCCTGCTTGCCTGGTTCTTTATGTCTCATTGGGCCTGTTTTGCCTGGTTCTATATGTCTCATTGGGCCTGTTTTGCTGGTTCTTTATGTCTCATTGGGCCTGTTGTGGTTGGGCATTTAAGCCACTTGCCTATTGTCTATTTTTCTATATTGGCATAAAAAAAATCCTACAACTTGGGCCTACTTGAAGCCATAGCTGACATCCATGTGACTCCAGTGTTTGGATAGATGGCATGTTTTTTTTTTCATGGTTATTCCTACTCCATCCACTATGTGGCACTATAATGGAAGTAGGCCAGGTTACAAGCCAAAAGGAGAGAGCATGCTGTAGCAAAGAGGTTTACATGTGGCTAAGTTCAGGCCTCACTGTAATGAAGATCCTGTTCTGCTTTGACAGAAAGCTTCTCTTTTTTCTTATTTGTTTATTTCTTTTCTTTACACTTCCTACAACTAACTTACTCTTCATGTGGATATTTGAATACCTACACACAGAGGACAAAGGTAGGATAAAGGTATCACTCCTGAATTGACTCTCAGCAACTCCAACCAAGGCCCAAGGTTCAGATACGGTTCAGGATTATAAAATTCCACAAAAATATGTGGAAATAGTAAAACCAGTGAAAGTGGTGAGATTGGGTATGGAGGGTGAGATTAGGCATAGCCATGTTAACAGAGTTTAGTAAGTTTCTGTGGGTTGCATTCCTTTCTGTTCCTTTAAAAAGCTCTTCTCTCTCCATCCATCCACAATGCTCTTTCTGTCTGTTTATCTATCCTGGATGATAGGTCTTCAGTTGCCTAATCGCTGTTTGCTAGTTCTCATGTTGTTAATTACTCCAGAATAGTGTGTTTTAGCTGAAAATGCAGTAATTGTGATTTAGTTGTGTGTATTTATTTGGAACTCATGTGCCCATCAGTGTTGCCTAGCTTTTATTCTGAAATATGAAGTCAGTGAGACCAAACATTGCATTGTTAATATCGGGATCAATATCCGACCCTAATATCTGAAAGATGCATCCCTAGTCTCATTGGGCCTGTTTTGCTGGTTGTTTATGTCTCATTGGGACTGTTTTGCTGGTTCTTTATGTCTCATTGGGTCTGTTTTGCTGGTTCTTTATGTCTCATTGGGTCTGTTTTGCTGGTTCTTTATGTCTCATTGGGCCTGTTCTGTTGGTTCTTTATGTCTCATTGGGCCTGTTTTGCCTGGTTGTTTATATCTCATTGGGCCTGTTTTGCTGGTTGTTTATGTCTCATTGGGATTGTTTTGCTGGTTCTTTATGTCTCATTAGGCCTGTTTTGCCTGGTTCTTTATATCTCATTGGGCCTGCTTTGCTGGTTCTTTGTCTCATTGGGCCTGCTTTGCTGGTTCTTTGTCTCATTGGGCCTGTTTTGCTGGTTCTTTATGTCTCATTGGGTCTGTTTTGCTGGTTCTTTGTCTCATTGGGCCTGTTCTGTTGGTTCTTTATGTCTCATTGGGCCTGTTTTGCCTGGTTGTTTATGTCTCATTGGGCCTGTTTTGCTGGTTGTTTATGTCTCATTGGGCCTGTTTTGCCTGGTTCTTTATGTCTCATTGGGCCTGCTTGCCTGGTTCTTTATGTCTCATTGGGCCTGCTTGCCTGGTTCTTTATGTCTCATTGGGCCTGCTTTGCTGGTTCTTTATGTCTCATTGGGCCTGTTTTGCCTGGTTCTATATGTCTCATTGGGCCTGTTTTGCTTGGTTCTATATGTCTCATTGGGCCTGTTTTGCTGGTTCTTTATGTCTCATTGGGCCTGTTTTGCTGGTTCTTTATGTCTCATTGGGCCTGTTCTGTTGGTTCTTTATGTCTCATTGGGCCTGTTTTGCCTGGTTGTTTATATCTCATTGGGCCTGTTTTGCTGGTTGTTTATGTCTCATTGGGATTGTTTTGCTGGTTCTTTTTGTCTCATTAGGCCTGTTTTGCCTGGTTCTTTATATCTCATTGGGCCTGCTTTGCTGGTTCTTTGTCTCATTGGGCCTGCTTTGCTGGTTCTTTGTCTCATTGGGCCTGTTTTGCTGGTTCTTTATGTCTCATTGGGTCTGTTTTGCTGGTTCTTTGTCTCATTGGGCCTGTTCTGTTGGTTGTTTATGTCTCATTGGGCCTGTTTTGCCTGGTTGTTTATGTCTCATTGGGCCTGTTTTGCTGGTTGTTTATGTCTCATTGGGCCTGTTTTGCCTGGTTCTTTATGTCTCATTGGGCCTGCTTGCCTGGTTCTTTATGTCTCATTGGGCCTGCTTGCCTGGTTCTTTATGTCTCATTGGGCCTGTTTTGCCTGGTTCTATATGTCTCATTGGGCCTGTTTTGCTTGGTTCTATATGTCTCATCTCCAGAATTCTGCTGGCTCTCTTAAGTACTTGTTTGCAAATTGTCTATTCTAAGAGTAGTAATATATTTATCAGATGTTTCTCTGTATACTACAGCTGATTTTGGATTTGTATTTGATATGGATGTTTCACTGGAACAATATTACGGAAAACATGTTAAAATAGGCATATATTATGACGGTGTCAAAATAGTGATTTATTTGTTATAAAAATGCCCTACATGCATGTTTATATTGTCTAAAGTGAGGAAGTTCATTACATCTCAAGTTAGAGGTTTCAAATACAGGTTTGATTGTCTTTATAACTAACCCCAGCAGCTCCTTATCTCTGTGAGAGTTGTAGGCTTCTGCACTTTTACCATGTACAGCACCTGCTGCATGAATTCAGTCTATTTTGATTAAATATCCTTGTTAAAATTAAAACTGGAAATGTTGAGGAAATTAAGTGATTGTAGTTTCTCTATTGTTTAAAAAAAAAAAAAAGTCACGTCTGAGATTTTAGGACATTGTGAGTGAGAGGAGGGGTGAAGTAAATATCAGCAGATCCAACATCAAACTAACTTGACTGAGCTCCCCAAACTCCAGTGAAAATGTGCTTCGATATACAAGCGAAGAACTTTTTTTTTGGCTCCTTAGTAAGACAGCATGTTAAAGTCTGAATGACTAGCGTTTCTGAGGAGACCCTTAAAGCTGGTTGCAATGACCTGTACATGGGTTACTGTCGTGGTCTTCTTTGGAGGACTTCTTTTGGAAAGGAGACTCGTGACCACAGTCTTTCAGTTGTAACAATGAAACATTTTATTCCAGTCAAAAATACAGTGTGGAGAGAGTCTGCCAATTCAGGGTGCCCCTCTGCTCTCACTCCCAGACAAAGGAACACATTGTGTTTTATTCTCTACTACACGTCATATGTTGTTGTACTGTTCCCATATGCAGGATGTCTGCATTTCATCCAGGAATATTCATTAGCCCCCACAATTACTTATGTGGTCTATGTGCTGCAGACACAACTGGACCTTTTAACATCTCTGTCACGTAAATCCGAAAGTATGTCTAATCTAAACATTTTATGTTCGTTCAGTTCATGTTCAGTTTATCAAATTTGGTCTGGGAGCAGATCCCAATCTCCTTTCCCAAGTGTAACCCATGGGCCTCACTATATTATTTCTCAACTCCATACCATTCCTTTAGGCCTATGTACATCTGCATAGCCAATAAATATACTACATTATACTGTAATATGTGGTCTCTTGAATGATCTTTGTTCCTTTAAATGTGCAGTAGCAAGGAGGTTCAGTTGTGACTAACGTCAGGCTTCACTGTAATGAAGATCCTTATTGGTGGAACTATAAGTTCTAATACTCATTGTAAGTTTAATTCTTTATATATTCAGCCAAGCCTTGTGCTGTTCTGCTATTGTAGAAAGCTTTTCATTTTTCTTGTTTGTTTCTTTCTTTATTTGCATTCCTAACAACTAACTTGCTCTTCATATGGACTTTGGAATAGACTTACACACAGAGGACTCCGTTGGATAAAGGTATCACTCCTAAATTGACTCTCAGCAACTCAAACCAAGGACGTGCATGGTTGAGGCATGGATCAGGATTATAAAATGTCTTCAGAAAAAAGGATGTCTGAATACAAAGACCATTGTGAGAGCTTTTCAACTCCTATGTTTTGAATTGTTCTTAAGAACTCAAAGTATGTACTGTTAATTAGAGGGTGAGTGCAGACCAAGCACTTCAAGCACTATTGAGGCAGTCCACATTTTTTCTTTCCTTCAGTCTCATATAGGTTAATCTTAGTCTCATCTGTCCACAAGACCTTTCTGCAGACTTACATAAAAAAATTTTAAAATAGGCATATATTATGACAGTGTCAATATAGTGATTTATTCATTATTAAAAATGTGATACATGCATGTTATGATTGACTGGCTTTAAATTAATCTGCAGATGTTTAATGGGTAAGTGAACATTCGGTTTCTATACGCATATTGACTTTCTTTTTTGTCTTTCTTATTTTCAAGATCTCATGACCCACCTAACACACCTTTTTATCTGAAAGTGGATCTGGCCAACAAGGGCAATCCATCTTCAGCTGTGAGTGGATGTCTGCATCTGGAATGGGGTCTGGCTGGCTTGCAATTAGTCTGCAACTGTGGAAAAGGTACGTGTTAATTCAGTTTTTATACATATTTTGATTTTCTTTTTTCTTGTCACACAGGATCCCATGACGCACCTTTTTACCTGACAGTGCATCTGGCCAACAAGGGGCAATCCATCTTCAGCTGTGAGTGGCTGTCTGCATCTGGAACGGTGTCTGAATGGCTTTCTTTTCATCTGCAACTGAGTAACAGGTAAGTGAACATTCAGTTTCTATACATATATTGATATTCTTTTTTGTCTTTCTTATTTTCAGGATCTCATGACCCACCTGACGCACCTTTTTACCTGAAAGTGGATCTTGCAATTACTCTGCAATTGTGTAACAGGTACGTGTAAATTCGGTTTTTATACATATATTGATTTTCTTTTTTCTTGTCACACAGGATCCCATCACGCACCTTTTTACCTGAAAGTGGATCTGTCCAACAAGTGGCTATCCATCACCAGCTTAAAGAGGTTGTCTGCATCTGGAATGGTGTCTGACTGGCTTTCTTTTCATCTGCAACTGAGTAACAGGTAAGTGAAATTCAGTTTCTATACATATATTGATTTTCTTTTTTGTCTTTCTAATTTTCAGGATGTCATGACCCACCTGACGCACCTTTTTACCTGAAAGTGGATCTGGCCAACAAGGGGCAATCCATCTTCAGCTGTGAGTGGTTGTCTGCATCTGGAACGGTGTCTTACACAGTTGCAGATTAATTGCAAGCCAGCCAGACACCGTTCCAGATGCAGACAACCACTCACAGCTGAAGATGGATTGCCCCTTGTTGGCCAGATCCACTTTCAGGTAAAAAGGTGCGTCAGGTGGGTCATGACATCCTGAAAATTAGAAAGACAAAAAAGAAAATCAATATATGTATAAAAACCGAATTAACACGTACCTGTTACACAGTTGCAGATTAATTGCAAGATCCACTTTCAGGTAAAAAGATGCGTCAGGTGGGTCATGAGATCCTGAAAATAAGAAAGACAAAAAAGAATGTCAACACAGTTGCAGATTAATTGCAAGCCAGCCAGACACTGAGCCAGAAAAAAGAAATCAATATGTATAAAAAAAACAAATTGACACGTATCTTTTACACAGTTGCAGATTAATTGCAAGCCAGCCAAAGATACGTGTCAATTTGTTTTTTTATACATATTGATTTCTTTTTTCTGGCTCAGTGTCTGGCTGGCTTGCAATTAATCTGCAACTGTGTTGACATTCTTTTTTGTCTTTCTTATTTTCAGGATCTCATGACCCACCTGACGCATCTTTTTACGTGAAAGTGGATCTTGCAATTAATCTGCAACTGTGTAAAAGATACGTGTTAATTCGTTTTTTATACATATTGATTTCTTTTTTCTGGATCAATGTCTGGCTGGCTTGCAATTAATCTGCAACTGTGTTGACATTCTTTTTTGTCTTTCTTATTTTCAGGATCTCATGACCCACCTGACGCATCTTTTTACCTGAAAGTGGATCTTGCAATTAATCTGCAACTGTGTAACAGGTACGTGTTAAATCGTTTTTTATACATATAATGATCTTCTTTATTCTTGTAACACAGGATCTCATGACACACCTTTTTACCTGAAAGTGGACCTGGCCAACAAGGGGCAATCCATCTTCAGCTGCGAGTGGTTGTCTGCATCTGGAACAGTGTCTGGCTGGCTTGCAATTAATCTGCAACTGTGTAACAGGTACGTGTTAATTCGGTTTTTATACATATATTGATTTTCTTTTTTCTTGTCACAGAGGATCTCATGACGCACCTTTTTACCTGAAAGTGGACCAGGCCAACAAGGGGCAATCCATCTTCAGCTACGAGTGGTTGTCTGCATCTGGAACGGTGTCTGGCTGGCTTGCATTTAATCTGCAACTGTGTAACAGGTACGTGTTAATTCGGTTTTTATACATATATTGATTTTCTTTTTTCTTGTCACAGAGGATCTCATGACGCACCTTTTTACCTGAAAGTGGACCTGGCCAACAAGAGGCAGTCCATCTTCAGCTACGAGTGGTTGTCTGCATCTGGAACGGTGTCTGGCTGGCTTGCAATTAATCTGCAACTGTGTAACAGGTACGTGTTAATTCGGTTTTTATACATATATTGATTTTCTTTTTTCTTGTCACACAGGATCTCTTGACGCACCTTTTTACCTGAAAGTGGACCTGGCCAACAAGGGGCAATCCATCTTCAGCTCTGAATGGTTGTCTGCATCTGGAACGGTGTCTGGCTGGCATGCAATTAATCTGCAACTGTGTAAAAGATACGTGTTAATTCGTTTTTTATACATATTGATTTTTTTTTCTGGATCAGTGTCTGGCTGGCTTGCAATTAATCTGCAACTGTTTTGACTTTATTTTTTGTCTTTCTTATTTTCAGGATCTCTGGACCCACCTGACTGACCTTTTTACCTGAAAGTGGATCTGGCAATTAATCTGCAACTGTGTAACAGGTACGTGTTAATTCGGTTTTTATACATATATTGATTTTCTTTTTTCTTGTCACACAGGATCTCATGACGTACCTTTTTACCTGAAAGTGGATCTGGCCAACAAGGGGCAATCCATCTTCAGCTGTGAGACGTTGCCTGCATCTGGAATGGTGTCTGACTGGCTTTCTTTTCATCTGCCTCTGAGTTACAGGTAAGTGAACATTCATTTTCTATACTTATATTGACTTCCTTTTTTGTCTTTCTTATTTTCAGGTTGTCATGACCCACCTGACGCATCTTTTTACCTGAAAGTGGATCTTGCAATTAATCTGCAACTGTGTCACAGGTACGTGTTAATTCGGTTTTTATACATATATTGATTTTCTTTTTTCTTGTCACAGAGGATCTCATGACGCACCTTTTTACCTGGCCAACAAGGGGCAATCCATCTTCAGCTACGAGTGGTTGTCTGCATCTGAAACGGTGTCTGGCTGGCTTGCAATTGATCTGCAACTGTGTAACAGGTAAGTGTTAATTCAGTTTTTATACATATATTGAGTTTCTTTTTTTTTGTCACAGAGGATCCCATCACGCACCTTTTTACCTGAAAGTGGATCTGGCCAACAAGGGCCAATCCATCTTCAGCTATGAGTGGTTGTCTGCATCTAGAACGGTGTCTGGCTGGCTTGCAATTAATCTGCAACTGTGTAACAGGTACGTGTTAAATCGTTTTTTATACATATAATGATTTTCTTTATTCTTGTCACACAGGATCTCATGACACACCTTTTTACCTGAAAGTGGACCTGGCCAACAAGGGGCAATCCATCTTCAGCTGCGAGTGGTTGTCTGCATCTGGAATGGTGTCTGACTGGCTTTCTCTTCATCTGCAACTGAGTTACAGGTAAGTGAACATTCAGTTTCTATACCTTAATTGGATTTCTTTTTTGCCTTTCTTTATTTTTAGGATGTCATGACTCACCTGACGCACCTTTTTACCAGAAAGTGGATCTGGCCAACAAGGGGCAATCCATCTTCAGCTGTGAGACGTTGCCTGCATCTGGAATGGTGTCTGACTGGCTTTCTTTTCATCTGCATCTGAGTTACAGGTAAGTGAACATTCATTTTCTATACTTATATTGACTTCCTTATTTGTCTTTCTTATTTTCAGGATGTCATGACCCACCTGACGCATCTTTTTACCTGAAAGTGGATCTTGCAATTAATCTGCAACTGTGTAACAGGTACGTGTTAAATCGTTTTTTATACATATATTGATTTTCTTTATTCTTGTCACACAGGATCTCATCACTCACCTTTTTACCTGAAAGTGGACCTGGCCAACAAGGGGCAATCCATCTTCAGCTACGAGTGGTTGTCTGCATCTGAAACGGTGTCTGGCTGGCTTGCAATTGATCTGCAACTGTGTAACAGGTACGTGTTAATTCAGTTTTTATACATATATTGATTTTCTTTTTTCTTCTCACACAGGATCCCATCACGCACCTTCTTACCTGAAAGTGGATCCAGCCAACAAGGGGCAATCCATCTTCAGCTATGAGTGGTTGTCTGCATCTAGAACGGTGTCTGGCTGGCTTGCAATTAATCTGCAACTGTGTAACAGGTACGTGTTAATTTGGTTTTTACACATATATTGATTTTCTTTTTTTTGTCACACAGGATCCCATCACGCACATTTTTACCTGAAAGTGGATCCGGCCAAAAAAGGGGCTATCCATGTCCAGCTGTGAAAGGTTGCCTACATCTGGAATGGTGTCTGACTGGCTTTCTTTTCATCTGCATCTGAGTTAAAGGTAAGTGAACATTCAGTTTCTATACTTATATTGACTTTCATTTTTGTCTTTCTTATTTTCAGGATGTCATGACCCACCTGACGCATCTTTTTACCTGAAAGTGGATCTTGCAATTAATCTGCAACTGTGTAACAGGTACGTGTTAATTCGGTTTTTATACATATATAGATTTTCTTTTTTCTTGTCACAGAGGATCTCATGACGCACCTTTTTACCTGAAAGTGGACCTGGCTAACAAGGGGCAATCCATCTTCAGCTACGAGTGGTTGTCTGCGTCTGGAACGGTGTCTGGCTTGCTTGCAATTGATCTGCAACTGTGTAACAGGTACGTGTTAATTCAGTATTTATACATATATTGATTTTCTTTTTTTTTGTCACACAGGATCCCATCACGCACCTTTTTACCTGAAAGTGGATCCGGCCAACAAGGGGCAATCCATCTTCAGCTATGAGTGGTTGTCTGCATCTAGAACTGTGTCTGGCTGGCTTGCAATTAATCTGCAACTGTGTAACAGGTACGTGTTAATTCGGTTTTTATACATATATTGATTTTCTTTTTTTTGTCAAACAGGATCCCATCACGCACCTTTTTACCTGAAAGTGGATCTGGCCAACAAGGGGCAATCCATCTTCAGCTCTGAATGGTTGTCTGCATCTGGAACGGTGTCTGGCTGGTTTGCAATTAATCTGCAACTGTGTAAAAGATACGTGTTAATTCGTTTTTTATACATATTGATTTCTTTTTTCTGGATCAGTGTCTGGCTGGCTTGCAATTAATCTGCAACTGTGTTGACATTCTTTTTTGTCTTTCTTATTTTCAGGATGTCATGACCCACCTGACGCATCTTTTTACCTGAAAGTGGATCTTGCAATTAATCTGCAACTGTGTAACAGGTACGTGTTAATTCGGTTTTTATACATATATTGATTTTCTTTTTTCTTGTCACACAGGATCTCATGACGCAGCTTTTTACCTGAAAGTGGACCTGGCCAACAAGGGGCAATCCATCTTCCGCTACGAGTGGTTGTCTGCATCTGGAATGGTGTCTGGCTGGCTTGCAATTGATCTGCAACTGTGTAACAGGTACGTGTTAATTCAGTTTTTATACATATATTGATTTTCTTTTTTCTTCTCACACAGGATCCCATCATGCACCTTCTTACCTGAAAGTGGATCTGGCCAACAAGGGGCAATCCATCTTCAGCTGTGAGACGTTGCCTGCATCTGGAATGGTGTCTGACTGGCTTTCTTTTCATCTGCATCTGAGTTACAGGTAAGTGAACATTCAGTTTCTATACTTATATTGACTTCCTTTTTTGTCTTTCTTATTTTCAGGATGTCATGACCCACCTGACGCATTTTTTTACCTGAAAGTGGATCTTGCAATTAATCTGCAACTGTGTAACAGGTACGTGTTAAATCGCTTTTTATACATATATTGATTTTCTTTATTCTTGTCACACAGGATCTCCTGACGCACCTTTTTACCTGAAAGTTGACCTGGCCAACAAGGGGCAATCCATCTTCAGCTACGAGTGGTTGTCTGGATCTGAAACGGTGTCTGGCTGGCTTGCAATTGATCTGCAACTGTGTAACAGGTACGTGTTAATTCACTTTTTATACATATATTGATTTTCTTTTTTCTTCTCACACAGGATCCCATCACGCACCTTCTTACCTGAAAGTGGATCCAGCCAACAAGGGGCAATCCATCTTCAGCTATGAGTGGTTGTCTGCATCTAGAACGGTGTCTGGCTGGCTTGCAATTAATCTGCAACTGTGTAACAGGTACGTGTTAATTCGGTTTTTATACATATATTGATTTTCTTTTTTTTGTCACACAGGATCCCATCACGCACCTTTTTACCAGAAAGTGGATCTGGCCAACAAGGGGCAATCCATCTTCAGCTCTGAATGGTTGTCTGCATCTGGAACGGTGTCTGGCTGTCTTGCAATTAATGTGCAACTGTGTAAAAGATAAGTGTTAATTCGTTTTTTATACATATTGATTTCTTTTTTCTGGATCAGTGTCTGGCTGGCTTGCAATTATTCTGCAACTGTGTTGACATTTTTTTTGTCTTTCTTATTTTCAGGATCTCATGACCCACCTGACGCATCTTTTTACCTGAAAGTGAATCTTGCAATTAATCTGCAACTGTGTAACAGGTACGTGTTAAATCGTTTTTTATACATATAATGATTTTCTTTATTCTTGTCACACAGGATCTCATGACACACCTTTTTACCTGAAAGTGGACCTGGCCAACAAGGGGCAATCCATCTTCAGCTGCGAGTGGTTGTCTGCATCTGGAACAGTGTCTGGCTGCCTTGCAATTAATCTGCAACTGTGTTGACTTTGTTTTTTGTCTTTCTTATTTTCAGGATCTCATGACCCAGCTGACGCATCTTTTTACCTGAAAGTGGATCTTGCAATTAATCTGCAACTGTGTAAAAGATATGTGTTAATTCGTTTTTTATACATATTGAATTTTTTTTCTGAATCAGTGTGTGGCTGGCTTGCAATTAATCTGCAACTGTGTTGACATCCTTTTTACCTGAAAGTAGACCTGGCCAAGAGGAGCAATCCATCTTCAGCTGCGAGTGGTTGTCTGCATCTGGAATGGTGTCTGACTGGCTTTCTTTTCATCTGCAACTGAGTTACAGGTAAGTGAACATTCAGTTTCTGCACCTTAATTGGATTTCTTTTTTGTCTTTCTTTATTTTCAGGATGTCATGACTCACCTGACGCACCTTTTTACCAGAAAGTGGATCTGGCCAACAAGGGGCAATCCATCTTCAGCTGTGAGACGTTGCCTGCATCTGGAATGTTGTCTGACTGGCCTTCTTTTCATCTGCATCTGAGTTACAGGTAAGTGAACATTCAGTTTCTATACTTATATTGACTTTCTTTTTTGTCTTTCTTATTTTCAGGATGTCATGACCCACCTGACGCATCTTTTTACCTGAAAGTGGATCTTGCAGTTAAACTGCAACTGTGTAACAGGTACGTGTT
Source organism: Salminus brasiliensis (assembly GCF_030463535.1). Taxonomy (NCBI): domain Eukaryota; kingdom Metazoa; phylum Chordata; class Actinopteri; order Characiformes; family Bryconidae; genus Salminus; species Salminus brasiliensis. Next base: position 17,546,138 of record NC_132900.1, read on the forward strand.
AAATCGTTTTTTATACATATATTGATTTTCTTTATTCTTGTCACACAGGATCTCATGACGCACCTTTTTACCTGAAATTTGACCTGGCCAACAAGGGGCAATCCATCTTCAGCTACGAGTGGTTGTCTGCATCTGAAACGGTGTCTGGTTGGCTTGCAATTGACCTGCAACTGTGTAACAGGTACGTGTTAATTCGGTTTTTATACATATATTGATTTTCTTTTTTCTTCTCACACAGGATCCCATCACGCACCTTCTTACCTGAAAGTGGATCTGGCCAACAAGGGGCAATCCATCTTCAGCTATGAATTGTTGTCTGCATCTGGAACGGTGTCTGGCTGGCTTGCAAATTATCTGCAACTGTGTAAAAGATACGTGTTAATTCGTTTTTTATACATATTGATTTCTTTTTTCTGGATCATTGTCTGGCTGGCTTGCAATTAATCTGCAACTGTGTTGACATTCTTTTTTGTCTTTCTTATTTTCAGGATCTCATGACCCACCTGACGCATCTTTTTACCTGAAAGTGGATCTTGCAATTAATCTGCAACTGTGTAACAGGTACGTGTTAAATCGTTTTTTATACATATAATGATTTTCTTTATTCTTGTCACACAGGATCTCATGACGCACTTTTTTACCTGAAAGTGGACCTGGACAACAAGGGGCAATCCATCTTCAGCTGCGAGTGGTTGTCTGCATCTGGAACGGTGTCTGGCTGGCTTGCAATTAATCTGCAACTGTGTAACAGGTACGTGTTAATTCGGTTTTTAGACATATATTGATTTTCTTTTTTCTTGTCACACAGGATCTCATGATGCACCTTTTTACCTGAAAGTGGACCTGGCCAACAAGGGGCAATCCATCTTCAGCTACGAGTGGTTGTCTGCATCTGGAACGGTGTCTGGCTGGCTTGCAATTGATCTTCAACTGTGTAACAGGTACGTGTTAATTCAGTTTTTATACATATATTGATTTTCTTTTTTTTTGTCACACATGATCCCATCACGCACCTTTTTACCTGAAAGTGGATCCGGCCAACAAGGGGCTATCCATGTCCAGCTGTGAGAGGTTGCCTGCATCTGGAATGGTGTCTGACTGGCTTTCTTTTCATCTGCATCTGAGTTACAGGTAAGTGAACATTCAGTTTCTATACTTATATTGACTTCCTTTTTTGTCTTTCTTATTTTCAGGATGTCATGACCCACCTGACGCATCTTTTTACCTGAAAGTGGATCTTGCAATTAATCTGCAACTGTGTAACAGGTACGTGTTAATTCGGTTTTTATACATATATAGATTTTCTTTTTTTTGTCAAACAGGATCCCATCACGCACCTTTTTACCTGAAAGTGGATCTTGCAATTAATCTGCAACTGTGTAACAGGTACGTGTTAAATCGTTTTTTATACATATAATGATTTTCTTTATTCTTGTCACACAGGATCTCATGACACACCTTTTTACCTGAAAGTGGACCTGGCCAACAAGGGGCAATCCATCTTCAGCTGCGAGTGGTTGTCTGCATCTGGAACAGTGTCTGGCTGCCTTGCAATTAATCTGCAACTGTGTTGACTTTGTTTTTTGTCTTTCTTATTTTCAGGATCTCATGACCCAGCTGACGCATCTTTTTACCTGAAAGTGGATCTTGCAATTAATCTGCAACTGTGTAAAAGATATGTGTTAATTCGTTTTTTATACATATTGAATTTTTTTTCTGAATCAGTGTGTGGCTGGCTTGCAATTAATCTGCAACTGTGTTGACATCCTTTTTACCTGAAAGTGGACCTGGCCAAGAGGGGCAATCCATCTTCAGCTGCGAGTGGTTGTCTGCATCTGGAATGGTGTCTGACTGGCTTTCTTTTCATCTGCAACTGAGTTACAGGTAAGTGAACATTCAGTTTCTGCACCTTAATTGGATTTCTTTTTTGTCTTTCTTTATTTTCAGGATGTCATGACTCACCTGACGCACCTTTTTACCAGAAAGTGGATCTGGCCAACAAGGGGCAATCCATCTTCAGCTGTGAGACGTTGCCTGCATCTGGAATGTTGTCTGACTGGCCTTCTTTTCATCTGCATCTGAGTTACAGGTAAGTGAACATTCAGTTTCTATACTTATATTGACTTTCTTTTTTGTCTTTCTTATTTTCAGGATGTCATGACCCACCTGACGCATCTTTTTACCTGAAAGTGGATCTTGCAGTTAAACTGCAACTGTGTAACAGGTACGTGTTAAATCGTTTTTTATACATATATTGATTTTCTTTATTCTTGTCACACAGGATCTCATGACGCACCTTTTTACCTGAAATTTGACCTGGCCAACAAGGGGCAATCCATCTTCAGCTACGAGTGGTTGTCTGCATCTGAAACGGTGTCTGGTTGGCTTGCAATTGACCTGCAACTGTGTAACAGGTACGTGTTAATTCGGTTTTTATACATATATTGATTTTCTTTTTTCTTCTCACACAGGATCCCATCACGCACCTTCTTACCTGAAAGTGGATCTGGCCAACAAGGGGCAATCCATCTTCAGCTATGAATTGTTGTCTGCATCTGGAACGGTGTCTGGCTGGCTTGCAAATTATCTGCAACTGTGTAAAAGATACGTGTTAATTCGTTTTTTATACATATTGATTTCTTTTTTCTGGATCATTGTCTGGCTGGCTTGCAATTAATCTGCAACTGTGTTGACATTCTTTTTTGTCTTTCTTATTTTCAGGATCTCATGACCCACCTGACGCATCTTTTTACCTGAAAGTGGATCTTGCAATTAATCTGCAACTGTGTAACAGGTACGTGTTAAATCGTTTTTTATACATATAATGATTTTCTTTATTCTTGTCACACAGGATCTCATGACGCACTTTTTTACCTGAAAGTGGACCTGGACAACAAGGGGCAATCCATCTTCAGCTGCGAGTGGTTGTCTGCATCTGGAACGGTGTCTGGCTGGCTTGCAATTAATCTGCAACTGTGTAACAGGTACGTGTTAATTCGGTTTTTAGACATATATTGATTTTCTTTTTTCTTGTCACACAGGATCTCATGATGCACCTTTTTACCTGAAAGTGGACCTGGCCAACAAGGGGCAATCCATCTTCAGCTACGAGTGGTTGTCTGCATCTGGAACGGTGTCTGGCTGGCTTGCAATTGATCTTCAACTGTGTAACAGGTACGTGTTAATTCAGTTTTTATACATATATTGATTTTCTTTTTTTTTGTCACACATGATCCCATCACGCACCTTTTTACCTGAAAGTGGATCCGGCCAACAAGGGGCTATCCATGTCCAGCTGTGAGAGGTTGCCTGCATCTGGAATGGTGTTTGACTGGCTTTCTTTTCATCTGCATCTGAGTTACAGGTAAGTGAACATTCAGTTTCTATACTTATATTGACTTCCTTTTTTGTCTTTCTTATTTTCAGGATGTCATGACCCACCTGACGTATCTTTTTACCTGAAAGTGGATCTTGCAATTAATCTGCAACTGTGTAACAGGTAGGTGTTAATTCGGTTTTTATACATATATTGATTTTCTTTTTTCTTGTCACACAGGATCTCATGACGCACCTTTTTACCTGAAAGTGGACCTGGCCAACAAGGGGCAATCCATCTTCAGCTGCGAGTGGTTGTCTGCATCTGGAATGGTGTCTGACTGGCTTTCTTTTCATCTGCATCTGAGTTACAGGTAAGTGAACATTCAGTTTCTATACTTATATTGACTTCCTTTTTTGTCTTTCTTATTTTCAGGATGTCATGACCCACCTGACGCATCTTTTTACCTGAAAGTGGATCTTGCAATTAATTTGCAACTGTGTAACAGGTACGTGTTAAATCGTTTTTTATACATGTATTGATTTTCTTTATTCTTGTCACACAGGATCTCATGACGCACCTTTTTACCTGAAAGTGGACCTGGCCAACAAGGGGCAATCCATCTTCAGCTACGAGTGGTTGTCTGCATCTGGAACGGTGTCTGGCTGGCTTGCAATTGATCTTCAACTGTGTAACAGGTACGTGTTAATTCAGTTTTTATACATATATTGATTTTCTTTTTTTTTGTCACACAGGATCCCATCACGCGCCTTTTTACCTGAAAGTGGATCCGGCCAACAAGGGGCTATCCATGTCAGGCTGTGAGAGGTTGCCTGCATCTGGAATGGTGTCTGACTGGCTTTCTTTTCATCTGCATCTGAGTTACAGGTAAGTGAACATTCAGTTTCTATACTTATATTGACTTCCTTTTTTGTCTTTCTTATTTTCAGGATGTCATGACCCACCTGACGCATCTTTTTACCTGAAAGTGGATCTTGCAATTAATCTGCAACTGTGTAACAGGTACGTGTTAAATAGTTTTTTATAAATATAATGATTTTCTTTATTCTTGTCACACAGGATCTCATGACGCACCTTTTTACCTGAAAGTGGACCTGGCCAACAAGGGGCAATCCATCTTCAGCTGCGAGTGGTTGTCTGCATCTGGAACAGTGTCTGGCTGCCTTGCAATTAATCTGCAACTGTGTTGACTTTGTTTTTTGTCTTTCTTATTTTCAGGATCTCATGACCCAGCTGACGCATCTTTTTACCTGAAAGTGGATCTTGCAATTAATCTGCAACTGTGTAAAAGATATGTGTTAATTCGTTTTTTATACATATTGAATTTTTTTTCTGAATCAGTGTGTGGCTGGCTTGCAATTAATCTGCAACTGTGTTGACATCCTTTTTACCTGAAAGTGGACCTGGCCAAGAGGGGCAATCCATCTTCAGCTGCGAGTGGTTGTCTGCATCTGGAATGGTGTCTGACTGGCTTTCTTTTCATCTGCAACTGAGTTACAGGTAAGTGAACATTCAGTTTCTGCACCTTAATTGGATTTCTTTTTTGTCTTTCTTTATTTTCAGGATGTCATGACTCACCTGACGCACCTTTTTACCAGAAAGTGGATCTGGCCAACAAGGGGCAATCCATCTTCAGCTGTGAGACGTTGCCTGCATCTGGAATGTTGTCTGACTGGCCTTCTTTTCATCTGCATCTGAGTTACAGGTAAGTGAACATTCAGTTTCTATACTTATATTGACTTTCTTTTTTGTCTTTCTTATTTTCAGGATGTCATGACCCACCTGACGCATCTTTTTACCTGAAAGTGGATCTTGCAGTTAAACTGCAACTGTGTAACAGGTACGTGTTAAATCGTTTTTTATACATATATTGATTTTCTTTATTCTTGTCACACAGGATCTCATGACGCACCTTTTTACCTGAAATTTGACCTGGCCAACAAGGGGCAATCCATCTTCAGCTACGAGTGGTTGTCTGCATCTGAAACGGTGTCTGGTTGGCTTGCAATTGACCTGCAACTGTGTAACAGGTACGTGTTAATTCGGTTTTTATACATATATTGATTTTCTTTTTTCTTCTCACACAGGATCCCATCACGCACCTTCTTACCTGAAAGTGGATCTGGCCAACAAGGGGCAATCCATCTTCAGCTATGAATTGTTGTCTGCATCTGGAACGGTGTCTGGCTGGCTTGCAAATTATCTGCAACTGTGTAAAAGATACGTGTTAATTCGTTTTTTATACATATTGATTTCTTTTTTCTGGATCATTGTCTGGCTGGCTTGCAATTAATCTGCAACTGTGTTGACATTCTTTTTTGTCTTTCTTATTTTCAGGATCTCATGACCCACCTGACGCATCTTTTTACCTGAAAGTGGATCTTGCAATTAATCTGCAACTGTGTAACAGGTACGTGTTAAATCGTTTTTTATACATATAATGATTTTCTTTATTCTTGTCACACAGGATCTCATGACGCACTTTTTTACCTGAAAGTGGACCTGGACAACAAGGGGCAATCCATCTTCAGCTGCGAGTGGTTGTCTGCATCTGGAACGGTGTCTGGCTGGCTTGCAATTAATCTGCAACTGTGTAACAGGTACGTGTTAATTCGGTTTTTAGACATATATTGATTTTCTTTTTTCTTGTCACACAGGATCTCATGATGCACCTTTTTACCTGAAAGTGGACCTGGCCAACAAGGGGCAATCCATCTTCAGCTACGAGTGGTTGTCTGCATCTGGAACGGTGTCTGGCTGGCTTGCAATTGATCTTCAACTGTGTAACAGGTACGTGTTAATTCAGTTTTTATACATATATTGATTTTCTTTTTTTTTGTCACACAGGATCCCATCACGCACCTTTTTACCTGAAAGTGGATCCGGCCAACAAGGGGCTATCCATGTCCAGCTGTGAGAGGTTGCCTGCATCTGGAATGGTGTTTGACTGGCTTTCTTTTCATCTGCATCTGAGTTACAGGTAAGTGAACATTCAGTTTCTATACTTATATTGACTTCCTTTTTTGTCTTTCTTATTTTCAGGATGTCATGACCCACCTGACGTATCTTTTTACCTGAAAGTGGATCTTGCAATTAATCTGCAACTGTGTAACAGGTAGGTGTTAATTCGGTTTTTATACATATATTGATTTTCTTTTTTCTTGTCACACAGGATCTCATGACGCACCTTTTTACCTGAAAGTGGACCTGGCCAACAAGGGGCAATCCATCTTCAGCTGCGAGTGGTTGTCTGCATCTGGAATGGTGTCTGACTGGCTTTCTTTTCATCTGCATCTGAGTTACAGGTAAGTGAACATTCAGTTTCTATACTTATATTGACTTCCTTTTTTGTCTTTCTTATTTTCAGGATGTCATGACCCACCTGACGCATCTTTTTACCTGAAAGTGGATCTTGCAATTAATTTGCAACTGTGTAACAGGTACGTGTTAAATCGTTTTTTATACATGTATTGATTTTCTTTATTCTTGTCACACAGGATCTCATGACGCACCTTTTTACCTGAAAGTGGACCTGGCCAACAAGGGGCAATCCATCTTCAGCTACGAGTGGTTGTCTGCATCTGGAACGGTGTCTGGCTGGCTTGCAATTGATCTTCAACTGTGTAACAGGTACGTGTTAATTCAGTTTTTATACATATATTGATTTTCTTTTTTTTTGTCACACAGGATCCCATCACGCGCCTTTTTACCTGAAAGTGGATCCGGCCAACAAGGGGCTATCCATGTCAGGCTGTGAGAGGTTGCCTGCATCTGGAATGGTGTCTGACTGGCTTTCTTTTCATCTGCATCTGAGTTACAGGTAAGTGAACATTCAGTTTCTATACTTATATTGACTTCCTTTTTTGTCTTTCTTATTTTCAGGATGTCATGACCCACCTGACGCATCTTTTTACCTGAAAGTGGATCTTGCAATTAATCTGCAACTGTGTAACAGGTACGTGTTAAATAGTTTTTTATAAATATAATGATTTTCTTTATTCTTGTCACACAGGATCTCATGACGCACCTTTTTACCTGAAAGTGGACCTGGCCAACAAGGGGCAATCCATCTTCAGCTGCGAGTGGTTGTCTGCATCTGGAAAGGTGTCTAGCTGGCTTGCAATTAATCTGCAACTGTGTAACAGGTACGTGTTAATTCGGTTTTTATACATATATTGATTTTCTTTTTTCTTGTCACAGAGGATCTCATGACGCACCTTTTTACCTGAAAGTGGACCTGGTCAACAAGGGGCAATCCATCTTCAGCTACGAGTGGTTGTCTGCATCTGGAACGGTGTCTCGCTGGCTTGCAATTGATCTTCAACTGTGTAACAGGTACGTGTTAATTCAGTTTTTATAAGTATATTGATTTTCTTTTTTTTGTCACACAGGATCCCATCACGCACCTTTTTACCTGAAAGTGGATCCGGCCAACAAGGGGCTATCCATGTCCAGCTGTGAGAGGTTGCCTGCATCTGGAATGGTGTCTGACTGGCTTTCTTTTCATCTGCATCTGAGTTACAGGTAAGTGAACGTTCAGTTTCTATACTTATATTGACTTTCTTTTTTGTCTTTCTTATTTTCAGGATGTCATGACCCACCTGACGCATCTTTTTACCTGAAAGTGGATCTTGCAATTAATCTGCAACTGTGTAACAGGTACGTGTTAAATAGTTTTTTAGAAATATAATGATTTTCTTTATTCTTGTCACACAGGATCTCATGACGCACCTTTTTACCTGAAAGTGGACCTGGCCAACAAGGGGCAATCCATCTTCAGCTGCGAGTGGTTGTCTGCATCTGGAAAGGTGTCTAGCTGGCTTGCAATTAATCTGCAACTGTGTAACAGGTACGTGTTAATTCGGTTTTTATACATATATTGATTTTCTTTTTTCTTGTCACAGAGGATCTCATGACGCACCTTTTTACCTGAAAGTGGACCTGGTCAACAAGGGGCAATCCATCTTCAGCTACGAGTGGTTGTCTGCATCTGGAACGGTGTCTCGCTGGCTTGCAATTGATCTTCAACTGTGTAACAGGTACGTGTTAATTCAGTTTTTATAAGTATATTGATTTTCTTTTTTTTGTCACACAGGATCCCATCACGCACCTTTTTACCTGAAAGTGGATCCGGCCAACAAGGGGCTATCCATGTCCAGCTGTGAGAGGTTGCCTGCATCTGGAATGGTGTCTGACTGGCTTTCTTTTCATCTGCATCTGAGTTACAGGTAAGTGAACGTTCAGTTTCTATACTTATATTGACTTTCTTTTTTGTCTTTCTTATTTTCAGGATGTCATGACCCACCTGACGCATCTTTTTACCTGAAAGTGGATCTTGCAATTTATCTGCAACTGTGTAAAAGATACGTGTTAATTCGTTTTTATACATATTGATTTCTTTTTTCTGGATCAGTGTCTGGCTGGCTTGCAGTTAATCTGTAACTGTGTTGACATTCTTTTTTTGTCTTTCTTATTTTCAGGATCTCATGACCCACCTGACGCATCTTTTTACCTGAAAGTGGATCTTGCAATTAATCTGCAACTGTGTAACAGGTACGTGTTAAATAGTTTTTTATAAATATAATGATTTTCTTTATTCTTGTCACACAGGATCTCATGACGCACCTTTTTACCTGAAAGTGGACCTGGCCAACAAGGGGCAATCCATCTTCAGCTGCGAGTGGTTGTCTGCATCTGGAAAGGTGTCTAGCTGGCTTGCAATTAATCTGCAACTGTGTAACAGGTACGTGTTAATTCGGTTTTTATACATATATTGATTTTCTTTTTTCTTGTCACAGAGGATCTCATGACGCACCTTTTTACCTGAAAGTGGACCTGGTCAACAAGGGGCAATCCATCTTCAGCTACGAGTGGTTGTCTGCATATGGAACGGTGTCTCGCTGGCTTGCAATTGATCTTCAACTGTGTAACAGGTACGTGTTAATTCAGTTTTTATACATATATTGATTTTCTTTTTTTTGTCACACAGGATCCCATCACGCACCTTTTTACCTGAAAGTGGATCCGGCCAACAAGGGGCTATCCATGTCCAGCTGTGAGAGGTTGCCTGCATCTGGAATGGTGTCTGACTGGCTTTCTTTTCATCTGCATCTGAGTTACAGGTAAGTGAACGTTCAGTTTCTATACTTATATTGACTTTCTTTTTTGTCTTTCTTATTTTCAGGATGTCATGACCCACCTGACGCATCTTTTTACCTGAAAGTGGATCTTGCAATTTATCTGCAACTGTGTAAAAGATACGTGTTAATTCGTTTTTATACATATTGATTTCTTTTTTCTGGATCAGTGTCTGGCTGGCTTGCAGTTAATCTGTAACTGTGTTGACATTCTTTTTTTGTCTTTCTTATTTTCAGGATCTCATGACCCACCTGACGCATCTTTTTACCTGAAAGTGGATCTTGCAATTAATCTGCAACTGTGTAACAGGTACGTGTTAAATCGTTTTTTATACATATAATGATTTTCTTTATTCTTGTCACAGAGGATCTCATGTCGCACCTTTTTACCTGAAAGGGGACCTGGCCAACAAGGGGCAATCCATCTTCAGCTGTGAGTGGTTGTCTGCATCTGGAACGGTGTCTGGCTGGCTTGCAATTAATCTGCAACTGTGTAACAGGTACGTGTTAATTCGGTTTTTATACATATATTGATTTTCTTTTTTCTTGTCACAGAGGATGTCATGACGCACCTTTTTACCTGAAAGTGGACCTGGCCAACAAGGGGCAATCCATCTTCAGCTACGAGTGGTTGTCTGCATCTGGAACGGTGTCTGGCTGGCTTGCAAATGATCTGCAACTGTGTAACAGGTACGTGTTAATTCAGTTTTTATACATATATTGATTTTCTTTTTTTTTGTCACACAGGATCCCATCACGCACCTTTTTACCTGAAAGTGGATCCGGCCAACAAGGGGCTATCCATGTCCAGCTGTGAAAGGTTGCCTGCATCTGGAATGGTGTCTGATTGGCTTTCTTTTCATCTGCATCTGAGTTACAGGTAAGTGAACATTCAGTTTCTATACTTATATTGACTTTCTTTTTTGTCTTTCTTATTTTCAGGATGTCATGACCCACCTGACGCATCTTTTTACCTGAAAGTGGATCTTGCAATTAATTTGCAACTGTGTAACAGGTACGTGTTAAATCGTTTTTTATACATGTATGGATTTTCTTTATTCTTGTCACACAGGATCTCATGACGCACCTTTTTACCTGAAAGTGGACCTGGCCAACAAGGGGCAATCCATCTTCAGCTACGAGTGGTTGTCTGCATCTGAAACGGTGTCTGGCTGGCTTGCAATTGATCTGCAACTGTGTAACAGGTACGTGTTAATTCAGTTTTTATACATATATTGATTTTCTTTTTTCTTCTTACACAGGATCCCATCATGCACCTTCTTACCTGAAAGTGGATCCAGCCAACAAGGGGCAATCCATCTTCAGCTATGAGTGGTTGTCTGCATCTAGAACGGTGTCTGGCTGGCTTGCAATTAATCTGCAACTGTGTAACAGGTACGTGTTAATTCGGTTTTTATACATATATTGATTTTCTTTTTTTGTCACACAGGATCCCATCACGCACCTTTTTACCTGAAAGTGGATCTGGCCAACAAGGGGCAATCCATCTTCAGCTCTGAATGGTTGTCTGCATCTGGAACGGTGTCTGGCTGGCTTGCAATTCATCTGCAACTGTGTAAAAGATACGTGTTAATTCGCTTTTTATACATATTGATTTCTTTTTTCTGGATCAGTGTCTGGCTGGCTTGCAATTAATCTGCAACTGTGTTGACTTTCTTTTTTGTCTTTCTTATTTTCAGGATGTCATGACCCACCTGACGCATCTTTTTACCTGAAAGTGGATCTTGCAATTAATCTGCAACTGTGTAACAGGTACGTGTTAAATAGTTTTTTATAAATATAATGATTTTCTTTATTCTTGTCACACAGGATCTCATGACGCACCTTTTTACCTGAAAGTGGACCTGGCCAACAAGGGGCAATCCATCTTCAGCTGCGAGTGGTTGTCTGCATCTGGAAAGGTGTCTGGCTGGCTTGCAATTAATCTGCAACTGTGTAACAGGTACGTGTTAATTCGGTTTTTATACATATATTGATTTTCTTTTTTCTTGTCACAGAGGATCTCATGACGCACCTTTTTACCTGAAAGTGGACCTGGCCAACAAGGGGCAATCCATCTTCAGCTACGAGTGATTGTCTGCATCTGGAACGGTGTCTGGCTGGCTTGCAATTGATCTTCAACTGTGTAACAGGTACGTGTTAATTCAGTTTTTATACATACATTGATTGTCTTTTTTTTTGTCACACAGGATAACATCACGCACCTTTTTACCTGAAAGTGGATCCGGCCAACAAGGGGCTATCCATGTCCAGCTGTGAGAGGTTGCCTGCATCTGGAATGGTGTCTGACTGGCTTTCTTTTCATCTGCATCTGAGTTACAGGTAAGTGAACATTCAGTTTCTATACTTATATTGACTTTCTTTTTTGTCTTTCTTATTTTCAGGATGTCATGACCCACCTGACGCATCTTTTTACCTGAAAGTGGATCTTGCAATTTATCTGCAACTGTGTAAAAGATACGTGTTAATTCGCTTTTTATACATATTGATTTCTTTTTTCTGGATCAGTGTCTGGCTGGCTTGCAATTAATCTGCAACTGTGTTGACATTCTTTTTTGTCTTTCTTATTTTCAGGATCTCATGACCCACCTGACGCATCTTTTTACCTGAAAGTGGATCTTGCAATTAATCTGCAACTGTGTAACAGGTACGTGTTAAATCGTTTTTTATACATATAATGATTTTCTTTATTCTTGTCACACAGGATCTCATGACGCACTTTTTTACCTGAAAGTGGACCTGGACAACAAGGGGCAATCCATCTTCAGCTGCGAGTGGTTGTCTGCATCTGGAACGGTGTCTGGCTGGCTTGCAATTAATCTGCAACTGTGTAACAGGTACGTGTTAATTCGGTTTTTAGACATATATTGATTTTCTTTTTTCTTGTCACACAGGATCTCATGATGCACCTTTTTACCTGAAAGTGGACCTGGCCAACAAGGGGCAATCCATCTTCAGCTACGAGTGGTTGTCTGCATCTGGAACGGTGTCTGGCTGGCTTGCAATTGATCTTCAACTGTGTAACAGGTACGTGTTAATTCAGTTTTTATACATATATTGATTTTCTTTTTTTTTGTCACACATGATCCCATCACGCACCTTTTTACCTGAAAGTGGATCCGGCCAACAAGGGGCTATCCATGTCCAGCTGTGAGAGGTTGCCTGCATCTGGAATGGTGTCTGACTGGCTTTCTTTTCATCTGCATCTGAGTTACAGGTAAGTGAACATTCAGTTTCTATACTTATATTGACTTCCTTTTTTGTCTTTCTTATTTTCAGGATGTCATGACCCACCTGACGCATCTTTTTACCTGAAAGTGGATCTTGCAATTAATCTGCAACTGTGTAACAGGTAGGTGTTAATTCGGTTTTTATACATATATTGATTTTCTTTTTTCTTGTCACACAGGATCTCATGACGCACCTTTTTACCTGAAAGTGGACCTGGCCAACAAGGGGCAATCCATCTTCAGCTGCGAGTGGTTGTCTGCATCTGGAATGGTGTCTGACTGGCTTTCTTTTCATCTGCATCTGAGTTACAGGTAAGTGAACATTCAGTTTCTATACTTATATTGACTTCCTTTTTTGTCTTTCTTATTTTCAGGATGTCATGACCCACCTGACGCATCTTTTTACCTGAAAGTGGATCTTGCAATTAATTTGCAACTGTGTAACAGGTACGTGTTAAATCGTTTTTTATACATGTATTGATTTTCTTTATTCTTGTCACACAGGATCTCATGACGCACCTTTTTACCTGAAAGTGGACCTGGCCAACAAGGGGCAATCCATCTTCAGCTACGAGTGGTTGTCTGCATCTGGAACGGTGTCTGGCTGGCTTGCAATTGATCTTCAACTGTGTAACAGGTACGTGTTAATTCAGTTTTTATACATATATTGATTTTCTTTTTTTTTGTCACACAGGATCCCATCACGCACCTTTTTACCTGAAAGTGGATCCGGCCAACAAGGGGCTATCCATGTCCAGCTGTGAGAGGTTGCCTGCATCTGGAATGGTGTCTGACTGGCTTTCTTTTCATCTGCATTTGAGTTACAGGTAAGTGAACATTCAGTTTCTATACTTATATTGACTTTCTTTTTTGTCTTTCTTATTTTCAGGATGTCATGACCCACCTGACGCATCTTTTTACCTGAAAGTGGATCTTGCAATTTATCTGCAACTGTGTAAAAGATACGTGTTAATTCGTTTTTATACATATTGATTTCTTTTTTCTGGATCAGTGTCTGGCTGGCTTGCAGTTAATCTGTAACTGTGTTGACATTCTTTTTTTGTCTTTCTTATTTTCAGGATCTCATGACCCACCTGACGCATCTTTTTACCTGAAAGTGGATCTTGCAATTAATCTGCAACTGTGTAACAGGTACGTGTTAATTCGGTTTTTATACATATATTGATTTTCTTTTTTCTTGTCACACAGGATCTCATGACGCACCTTTTTACCTGAAAGTGGACCTGGCCAACAAGGGGCAATCCATCTTCAGCTATGAGTGGTTGTCTGCATCTAGAACGGTGTCTGGCTGGCTTGCAATTAATCTGCAACTGTGTAACAGGTACGTGTTAATTCGGTTTTTATACATATTGATTTCTTTTTTCTGGATCAGTGTCTGGCTGGCTTGCAATTAATCTGCAACTGTGTTGACATTCTTTTTTGTCTTTCTTATTTTCAGGATCTCATGACCCACCTGACGCATCTTTATACCTGAACGTGGATCTTGCAATTAATCTGCAACTGTGTAACAGGTACGTGTTAATTCGGTTTTTATACATATATTGATTTTCTTTTTTCTTGTCACAGAGGATCTCATGACGCACCTTTTTACCTGAAAGTGGACCTGGCCAACAAGGGGCAATCCATCTTCAGCTGCGAGTGGTTGTCTGCATCTGGAACAGTGTCTGGCTGCCTTGCAATTAATCTGCAACTGTGTTGACATTCTTTTTTGTCTTTCTTATTTTCAGGATCTCATGACCCAGCTGACGCATCTTTTTACCTGAAAGTGGATCTTGCAATTAATCTGCAACTGTGTAAAAGATATGTGTTAATTCGTTTTTTATACATATTGAATTTTTTTTCTGAATCAGTGTGTGGCTGGCTTGCAATTAATCTGCAACTGTGTTGACATCCTTTTTACCTGAAAGTGGACCTGGCCAAGAGGGGCAATCCATCTTCAGCTGCGAGTGGTTGTCTGCATCTGGAATGGTGTCTGACTGGCTTTCTTTTCATCTGCAACTGAGTTACAGGTAAGTGAACATTCAGTTTCTGCACCTTAATTGGATTTCTTTTTTGTCTTTCTTTATTTTCAGGATGTCATGACTCACCTGACGCACCTTTTTACCAGAAAGTGGATCTGGCCAACAAGGGGCAATCCATCTTCAGCTGTGAGACGTTGCCTGCATCTGGAATGTTGTCTGACTGGCCTTCTTTTCATCTGCATCTGAGTTACAGGTAAGTGAACATTCAGTTTCTATACTTATATTGACTTTCTTTTTTGTCTTTCTTATTTTCAGGATGTCATGACCCACCTGACGCATCTTTTTACCTGAAAGTGGATCTTGCAGTTAACCTGCAACTGTGTAACAGGTACGTGTTAAATCGTTTTTTATACATATATTGATTTTCTTTATTCTTGTCACACAGGATCTCATGACGCACCTTTTTACCTGAAATTTGACCTGGCCAACAAGGGGCAATCCATCTTCAGCTACGAGTGGTTGTCTGCATCTGAAACGGTGTCTGGTTGGCTTGCAATTGACCTGCAACTGTGTAACAGGTACGTGTTAATTCGGTTTTTATACATATATTGATTTTCTTTTTTCTTCTCACACAGGATCCCATCACGCACCTTCTTACCTGAAAGTGGATCTGGCCAACAAGGGGCAATCCATCTTCAGCTATGAATTGTTGTCTGCATCTGGAACGGTGTCTGGCTGGCTTGCAAATTATCTGCAACTGTGTAAAAGATACGTGTTAATTCGTTTTTTATACATATTGATTTCTTTTTTCTGGATCATTGTCTGGCTGGCTTGCAATTAATCTGCAACTGTGTTGACATTCTTTTTTGTCTTTCTTATTTTCAGGATCTCATGACCCACCTGACGCATCTTTTTACCTGAAAGTGGATCTTGCAATTAATCTGCAACTGTGTAACAGGTACGTGTTAAATCGTTTTTTATACATATAATGATTTTCTTTATTCTTGTCACACAGGATCTCATGACGCACTTTTTTTACCTGAAAGTGGACCTGGACAACGAGGGGCAATCCATCTTCAGCTGCGAGTGGTTGTCTGCATCTGGAACGGTGTCTGGCTGGCTTGCAATTAATCTGCAACTGTGTAACAGGTACGTGTTAATTCGGTTTTTAGACATATAT
Organism: Salminus brasiliensis; assembly: GCF_030463535.1. Lineage (NCBI taxonomy): Eukaryota > Metazoa > Chordata > Actinopteri > Characiformes > Bryconidae > Salminus > Salminus brasiliensis. Next base: position 17,562,025 of record NC_132900.1, read on the forward strand.
TGATTTTCTTTTTTCTTGTCACACAGGATCTCATGATGCACCTTTTTACCTGAAAGTGGACCTGGCCAACAAGGGGCAATCCATCTTCAGCTACGAGTGGTTGTCTGCATCTGGAACGGTGTCTGGCTGGCTTGCAATTGATCTTCAACTGTGTAACAGGTACGTGTTAATTCAGTTTTTATACATATATTGATTTTCTTTTTTTTTGTCACACATGATCCCATCACGCACCTTTTTACCTGAAAGTGGATCCGGCCAACAAGGGGCTATCCATGTCCAGCTGTGAGAGGTTGCCTGCATCTGGAATGGTGTCTGACTGGCTTTCTTTTCATCTGCATCTGAGTTACAGGTAAGTGAACATTCAGTTTCTATACTTATATTGACTTCCTTTTTTGTCTTTCTTATTTTCAGGATGTCATGACCCACCTGACGCATCTTTTTACCTGAAAGTGGATCTTGCAATTAATCTGCAACTGTGTAACAGGTAGGTGTTAATTCGGTTTTTATACATATATTGATTTTCTTTTTTCTTGTCACACAGGATCTCATGACGCACCTTTTTACCTGAAAGTGGACCTGGCCAACAAGGGGCAATCCATCTTCAGCTGCGAGTGGTTGTCTGCATCTGGAATGGTGTCTGACTGGCTTTCTTTTCATCTGCATCTGAGTTACAGGTAAGTGAACATTCAGTTTCTATACTTATATTGACTTCCTTTTTTGTCTTTCTTATTTTCAGGATGTCATGACCCACCTGACGCATCTTTTTACCTGAAAGTGGATCTTGCAATTAATTTGCAACTGTGTAACAGGTACGTGTTAAATCGTTTTTTATACATGTATTGATTTTCTTTATTCTTGTCACACAGGATCTCATGACGCACCTTTTTACCTGAAAGTGGACCTGGCCAACAAGGGGCAATCCATCTTCAGCTACGAGTGGTTGTCTGCATCTGGAACGGTGTCTGGCTGGCTTGCAATTGATCTTCAACTGTGTAACAGGTACGTGTTAATTCAGTTTTTATACATATATTGATTTTCTTTTTTTTTGTCACACAGGATCCCATCACGCACCTTTTTACCTGAAAGTGGATCCGGCCAACAAGGGGCTATCCATGTCCAGCTGTGAGAGGTTGCCTGCATCTGGAATGGTGTCTGACTGGCTTTCTTTTCATCTGCATCTGAGTTACAGGTAAGTGAACATTCAGTTTCTATACTTATATTGACTTCCTTTTTTGTCTTTCTTATTTTCAGGATGTCATGACCCACCTGACGCATCTTTTTACCTGAAAGTGGATCTTGCAATTAATCTGCAACTGTGTAACAGGTAGGTGTTAATTCGGTTTTTATACATATATTGATTTTCTTTTTTCTTGTCACACAGGATCTCATGACGCACCTTTTTACCTGAAAGTGGACCTGGCCAACAAGGGGCAATCCATCTTCAGCTGCGAGTGGTTGTCTGCATCTGGAATGGTGTCTGACTGGCTTTCTTTTCATCTGCATCTGAGTTACAGGTAAGTGAACATTCAGTTTCTATACTTATATTGACTTCCTTTTTTGTCTTTCTTATTTTCAGGATGTCATGACCCACCTGACGCATCTTTTTACCTGAAAGTTGATCTTGCAATTAATTTGCAACTGTGTAACAGGTACGTGTTAAATCGTTTTTTATACATGTATTGATTTTCTTTTTTCTTTTCACAGAGGATCTCATGACGCACCTTTTTACCTGAAAGTGGACCTGGCCAACAAGGGGCAATCCATCTTCAGCTACGAGTGGTTGTCTGCATCTGAAACGGTGTCTGGCTGGCTTGCAATTGATCTGCAACTGTGTAACAGGTACATGTTAATTCAGTTTTTATACATATATTGATTTTCTTTTTTCTTCTCGCACAGGATCCCATCACGCACCTTCTTACCTGAAAGTGGATCCAGCCAACAAGGGGCAATCCATCTTCAGCTATGAGTGGTTGTCTGCATCTAGAACGGTGTCTGGCTTGCTTGCAATTAATCTGCAACTGTGTAACAGGTACGTGTTAATTCGGTTTTTATACATATATTGATTTTCTTTTTTTGTCACACAGGATCCCATCACGCACCTTTTTACCTGAAAGTGGATCTGGCCAACAATGGGCAATCCATCTTCAGCTCTGAATGGTTGTCTGCATCTGGAACAGTGTCTGGCTGGCTTGCAATTAATCTGCAACTGTGTAAAAGATACGTGTTAATTCGTTTTTTATACATATTGATTTCTTTTTTCTGGATCAGTGTCTGGCTGGCTTGCAGTTAATCTGTAACTGTGTTGACATTCTTTTTTTGTCTTTCTTATTTTCAGGATCTCATGACCCACCTGACGCATCTTTTTACCTGAAAGTGGATCTTGCAATTAATCTGCAACTGTGTAACAGGTACGTGTTAAATAGTTTTTTATAAATATAATGATTTTCTTTATTCTTGTCACACAGGATCTCATGACGCACCTTTTTACCTGAAAGTGGACCTGGCCAACAAGGGGCAATCCATCTTCAGCTGCGAGTGGTTGTCTGCATCTGGAAAGGTGTCTAGCTGGCTTGCAATTAATCTGCAACTGTGTAACAGGTACGTGTTAATTCGGTTTTTATACATATATTGATTTTCTTTTTTCTTGTCACAGAGGATCTCATGACGCACCTTTTTACCTGAAAGTGGACCTGGTCAACAAGGGGCAATCCATCTTCAGCTATGAGTGGTTGTCTGCATCTGGAACGGTGTCTCGCTGGCTTGCAATTGATCTTCAACTGTGTAACAGGTACGTGTTAATTCAGTTTTTATAAGTATATTGATTTTCTTTTTTTTGTCACACAGGATCCCATCACGCACCTTTTTACCTGAAAGTGGATCCGGCCAACAAGGGGCTATCCATGTCCAGCTGTGAGAGGTTGCCTGCATCTGGAATGGTGTCTGACTGGCTTTCTTTTCATCTGCATCTGAGTTACAGGTAAGTGAACGTTCAGTTTCTATACTTATATTGACTTTCTTTTTTGTCTTTCTTATTTTCAGGATGTCATGACCCACCTGACGCATCTTTTTACCTGAAAGTGGATCTTGCAATTTATCTGCAACTGTGTAAAAGATACGTGTTAATTCGTTTTTATACATATTGATTTCTTTTTTCTGGATCAGTGTCTGGCTGGCTTGCAGTTAATCTGTAACTGTGTTGACATTATTTTTTTGTCTTTCTTATTTTCAGGATCTCATGACCCACCTGACGCATCTTTTTACCTGAAAGTGGATCTTGCAATTAATCTGCAACTGTGTAACAGGTACGTGTTAAATAGTTTTTTATAAATATAATGATTTTCTTTATTCTTGTCACACAGGATCTCATGACGCACCTTTTTACCTGAAAGTGGACCTGGCCAACAAGGGGCAATCCATCTTCAGCTGCGAGTGGTTGTCTGCATCTGGAAAGGTGTCTAGCTGGCTTGCAATTAATCTGCAACTGTGTAACAGGTACGTGTTAATTCGGTTTTTATACATATATTGATTTTCTTTTTTCTTGTCACAGAGGATCTCATGACGCACCTTTTTACCTGAAAGTGGACCTGGTCAACAAGGGGCAATCCATCTTCAGCTACGAGTGGTTGTCTGCATCTGGAACGGTGTCTCGCTGGCTTGCAATTGATCTTCAACTGTGTAACAGGTACGTGTTAATTCAGTTTTTATACATATATTGATTTTCTTTTTTTTGTCACACAGGATCCCATCACGCACCTTTTTACCTGAAAGTGGATCCGGCCAACAAGGGGCTATCCATGTCCAGCTGTGAGAGGTTGCCTGCATCTGGAATGGTGTCTGACTGGCTTTCTTTTCATCTGCATCTGAGTTACAGGTAAGTGAACGTTCAGTTTCTATACTTATATTGACTTCCTTTTTTGTCTTTCTTATTTTCAGGATGTCATGACCCACCTGACGCATCTTTTTACCTGAAAGTGGATCTTGCAATTTATCTGCAACTGTGTAAAAGATACGTGTTAATTCGTTTTTATACATATTGATTTCTTTTTTCTGGATCAGTGTCTGGCTGGCTTGCAGTTAATCTGTAACTGTGTTGACATTCTTTTTTTGTCTTTCTTATTTTCAGGATCTCATGACCCACCTGACGCATCTTTTTACCTGAAAGTGGATCTTGCAATTAATCTGCAACTGTGTAACAGGTACGTGTTAAATCGTTTTTTATACATATAATGATTTTCTTTATTCTTGTCACAGAGGATCTCATGTCGCACCTTTTTACCTGAAAGGGGACCTGGCCAACAAGGGGCAATCCATCTTCAGCTGTGAGTGGTTGTCTGCATCTGGAACGGTGTCTGGCTGGCTTGCAATTAATCTGCAACTGTGTAACAGGTACGTGTTAATTCGGTTTTTATACATATATTGATTTTCTTTTTTCTTGTCACAGAGGATGTCATGACGCACCTTTTTACCTGAAAGTGGACCTGGCCAACAAGGGGCAATCCATCTTCAGCTACGAGTGGTTGTCTGCATCTGGAACGGTGTCTGGCTGGCTTGCAAATGATCTGCAACTGTGTAACAGGTACGTGTTAATTCAGTTTTTATACATATATTGATTTTCTTTTTTTTTGTCACACAGGATCCCATCACGCACCTTTTTACCTGAAAGTGGATCCGGCCAACAAGGGGCTATCCATGTCCAGCTGTGAAAGGTTGCCTGCATCTGGAATGGTGTCTGATTGGCTTTCTTTTCATCTGCATCTGAGTTACAGGTAAGTGAACATTCAGTTTCTATACTTATATTGACTTTCTTTTTTGTCTTTCTTATTTTCAGGATGTCATGACCCACCTGACGCATCTTTTTACCTGAAAGTGGATCTTGCAATTAATTTGCAACTGTGTAACAGGTACGTGTTAAATCGTTTTTTATACATGTATGGATTTTCTTTATTCTTGTCACACAGGATCTCATGACGCACCTTTTTACCTGAAAGTGGACCTGGCCAACAAGGGGCAATCCATCTTCAGCTACGAGTGGTTGTCTGCATCTGAAACGGTGTCTGGCTGGCTTGCAATTGATCTGCAACTGTGTAACAGGTACGTGTTAATTCAGTTTTTATACATATATTGATTTTCTTTTTTCTTCTCACACAGGATCCCATCATGCACCTTCTTACCTGAAAGTGGATCCAGCCAACAAGGGGCAATCCATCTTCAGCTATGAGTGGTTGTCTGCATCTAGAACGGTGTCTGGCTGGCTTGCAATTAATCTGCAACTGTGTAACAGGTACGTGTTAATTCGGTTTTTATACATATATTGATTTTCTTTTTTTGTCACACAGGATCCCATCACGCACCTTTTTACCTGAAAGTGGATCTGGCCAACAAGGGGCAATCCATCTTCAGCTCTGAATGGTTGTCTGCATCTGGAACGGTGTCTGGCTGGCTTGCAATTCATCTGCAACTGTGTAAAAGATACGTGTTAATTCGTTTTTTATACATATTGATTTCTTTTTTCTGGATCAGTGTCTGGCTGGCTTGCAATTAATCTGCAACTGTGTTGACTTTCTTTTTTGTCTTTCTTATTTTCAGGATGTCATGACCCACCTGACGCATCTTTTTACCTGAAAGTGGATCTTGCAATTAATCTGCAACTGTGTAACAGGTACGTGTTAAATAGTTTTTTATACATATAATGATTTTCTTTATTCTTGTCACACAGGATCTCATGACGCACCTTTTTACCTGAAAGTGGACCTGGCCAACAAGGGGCAATCCATCTTCAGCTGCGAGTGGTTGTCTGCATCTGGAAAGGTGTCTGGCTGGCTTGCAATTAATCTGCAACTGTGTAACAGGTACGTGTTAATTCGGTTTTTATACATATATTGATTTTCTTTTTTCTTGTCACAGAGGATCTCATGACGCACCTTTTTACCTGAAAGTGGACCTGGCCAACAAGGGGCAATCCATCTTCAGCTACGAGTGATTGTCTGCATCTGGAACGGTGTCTGGCTGGCTTGCAATTGATCTTCAACTGTGTAACAGGTACGTGTTAATTCAGTTTTTATACATATATTGATTGTCTTTTTTTTTGTCACACAGGATCCCATCACGCACCTTTTTACCTGAAAGTGGATCCGGCCAACAAGGGGCTATCCATGTCCAGCTGTGAGAGGTTGCCTGCATCTGGAATGGTGTCTGACTGGCTTTCTTTTCATCTGCATCTGAGTTACAGGTAAGTGAACATTCAGTTTCTATACTTATATTGACTTTCTTTTTTGTCTTTCTTATTTTCAGGATGTCATGACCCACCTGACACATCTTTTTACCTGAAAGTGGATCTTGCAATTTATCTGCAACTGTGTAAAAGATACGTGTTAATTCGTTTTTATACATATTGATTTCTTTTTTCTGGATCAGTGTCTGGCTGGCTTGCAGTTAATCTGTAACTGTGTTGACATTCTTTTTTTGTCTTTCTTATTTTCAGGATCTCATGACCCACCTGACGCATCTTTTTACCTGAAACTGGATCTTGCAATTAATCTGCAACTGTGTAACAGGTACGTGTTAAATCGTTTTTTATACATATAATGATTTTCTTTATTCTTGTCACACAGGATCTCATGACGCACCTTTTTACCTGAAAGGGGACCTGGCCAACAAGGGGCAATCCATCTTCAGCTGCGAGTGGTTGTCTGCATCTGGAACGGTGTCTGGCTGGCTTGCAATTGATCTTCAACTGTGTAACAGGTACGTGTTAATTCAGTTTTTATACATATATTGATTTTCTTTTTTTTTGTCACACAGGATCCCATCACGCACCTTTTTACCTGAAAGTGGATCCGGCCAACAAGGGGCTATCCATGTCCAGCTGTGAGAAGTTGCCTGCATCTGGAGTGGTGTCTGACTGGCTTTCTTTTCATCTGCATCTGAGTTACAGGTAAGTGAACATTCAGTTTCTATACTTATATTGACTTTCTTTTTTGTCTTTCTTATTTTCAGGATGTCATGACCCACCTGACGCATCTTTTTACCTGAAAGTGGATCTTGCAATTTATCTGCAACTGTGTAACAGGTACGTGTTAATTCGGTTTTTATACATATATTGATTTTCTTTTTTCTTGTCACACAGGATCTCATGACGCACCTTTTTACCTGAAAGTGGACCTGGCCAACAAGGGGCAATCCATCTTCAGCTATGAGTGGTTGTCTGCATCTAGAACGGTGTCTGGCTGGCTTGCAATTAATCTGCAACTGTGTAACAGGTACGTGTTAATTCGGTTTTTATACATATTGATTTCTTTTTTCTGGATCAGTGTCTGGCTGGCTTGCAATTAATCTGCAACTGTGTTGACATTCTTTTTTGTCTTTCTTATTTTCAGGATCTCATGACCCACCTGACGCATCTTTTAACCTGAAAGTGGATCTTGCAATTAATCTGCAACTGTGTAACAGGTACGTGTTAAATCGTTTTTTATACATATATTGATTTTCTTTTTTCTTGTCACAGAGGATCTCATGACACACCTTTTTACCTGAAAGTGGACCTGGCCAACAAGGGGCAATCCATCTTCAGCTACGAGTGGTTGTCTGCGTCTGGAACGGTGTCCGGCTGGCTTGCAATTAATCTGCAACTGTGTAAAAGATACGTGTTAATTCGTTTTTTTATACATATTGATTTCTTTTATTCTGGATCAGTGTCTGGCTGGCTTGCAATTAATCTGCAACTGTGTTGACATTCTTTTTTGTCTTTCTTATTTTCAGGATCTCATGACCCACCTGACGCATCTTTATACCTGAAAGTGGATCTTGCAATTAATCTGCAACTGTGTAACAGGTACGTGTTAATTCGGTTTTTATACATATATTGATTTTCTTTTTTCTTGTCACACAGGATCTCATGACGCACCTTTTTACCTGAAAGTGGACCTGGCCAACAAGGGGCAATCCATCTTCAGCTATGAGTGGTTGTCTGCATCTAGAACGGTGTCTGGCTGGCTTGCAATTAATCTGCAACTATTAAACAGGTACGTGTTAATTTGGTTTTTATACATATATTGATTTTCTTTTTTTTGTCACACAGGATCCCATCACGCACCTTTTTACCTGAAAGTGGATCTGGCAAACAAGGGTCAATCCATCTTCAGCTCTGAATGGTTGTCTGCATCTGGAACGGTGTCCGGTTGGCTTGCAATTAATCTGCAACTGTGTAAAAGATACGTGTTAATTCGTTTTTTATACATATTGATTTCTTTTTTTCTGGATCAGTGTCTGGCTGGCTTGCAATTAATCTGCAACTGTGTTGACATTCTTTTTTGTCTTTCTTATTTTCAGGATCTCATGACCCACCTGACGCAACTTTATACCTGAAAGTGGATCTTGCAATTAATCTGCAACTGTGTAACAGGTACGTGTTAATTCGGTTTTTATACATATAATGATTTTCTTTTTTCTTGTCACAGAGGATCTCATGACGCACCTTTTTACCTGAAAGTGGACTTGGCCAACAAGGGGCAATCTATCTTCAGCTACGAGTGGTTGTCTGCATCTGGAACGGTGTCTGGCTGGCTTGCAAATGATCTGCAACTGTGTAACAGGTACGTGTTAATTCAGTTTTTATACATATATTGATTTTCTTTTTTTTTGTCACACAGGATCACATCATGCACCTTTTTACCTGAAAGTGGATCCGGCCAACAAGGGGCTATCCATGTCCAGCTGTGAGAGGTTGCCTGCATCTGGAATGGTGTCTGACTGGCTTTCTTTTCATCTGCATCTGAGTTACAGGTAAGTGAACATTCAGTTTCTATACTTATATTGACTTTCTTTTTTGTCTTTCTTATTTTCAGGATGTCATGACCCACCTGACGCATCTTTTTACCTGAAAGTGGATCTTGCAATTAATCTGCAACTGTGTAACAGGTACGTGTCAATTCGGTTTTTATACATATATTGATTTTCTTTTTTCTTCTCACAGAGGATCTCATGACGCACCTTTTTACCTGAAAGTGGACCTGGCCAACAAGGGACAATCCATCTTCAGCTACGAGTTGTTGTCTGCATCTGGAACGGTGTCTGGCTGGCTTGCAATTGATCTGCAACTGTGTAACAGGTACGTGTTAATTCAGTTTTTATACATATATTGATTTTCTTTTTTCTTGTCACACAGGATCCCATCACGCACCTTTTTACCTGAAAGTGGATCTGGCCAACAAGGGGCAATCCATCTTCAGCTCTGAATGGTTGTCTGTATCTGGAACGGCATCTGGCTGGCTTGCAATTAATCTGCAACTGTGTAAAAGATACGTGTTAATTCGATTTTATACATATTGATTTCTTTTTTCTGGATCAGTGTCTGGGTGGCTTGCAATTAATCTGCAACTGTGTTGACATTCTTTTTTGTCTTTCTTATTTTCAGGATCTCATGACCCACCTGACTAACCTTTTTACCTGAAAGTGGATCTTGCAATTAATCTGCAACTGTGTAAAAGGTACGTGTTAATTCGGTTTTTATGCATATATTGATTTTCTTTTTTCTTGTCACACAGGATCTCATGACACACCTTTTTACCTGAAAGTGGACCTGGCCAACAAGGGGCAATCCAACTTCAGCTACGAGTGGTTGTCTGCATCTGGAACGGTGTCTGGCTGGCTTGCAATTGATCTTCAACTGTGTAAAAGGTACGTGTTAATTCGGTTTTTAAACATATATTGATTTTCTTTTTTTTGTCACACAGGATCCCATCACGCACCGTTTTACCTGAAAGTGGATCTGGCCAAAAAGGGGCAATCCATCTTCAGCTCTGAATGGTTGTCTGCATCTGGAATGGTGTCTGGCTGGCTTGCAATTAATCTTCAACTGTGTAACAGGTACGTGTTAAATCGTTTTTTATACATATAATGATTTTCTTTATTCTTGTCACACAGGATCTCATGACGCACCGTTTTACCTGAAAGTGGATCTGGCCAAAAAGGGGCAATCCATCTTCAGCTCTGAATGGTTGTCTGCATCTGGAACGGTGTCTGGCTGGCTTGCAATTAATCTGCAACTGTGTAACAGGTACGTGTTAATTCGGTTTTCATACATATATTGATTTTCTTTTTTTTGTCACACAGGATCCCATCATGCACCTTTTTTACCTGAAAGTGGATCTGGCCAACAAGGGGCAATCCATCTTCAGCTCTGAATGGTTGTCTGCATCTGGAACATCGTCTGGCTGGCTTGCAATTAATCTGCAACTGTGTAAAAGATACGTGTTAATTCGTTTTTATACATATTGATTTCTTTTTTCTGGATCAGTGTCTGGCTGGCTTGCAATTAATATGCAACTGTGTTGACATTCTTTTTTGTCTTTCTTATTTTCAGAATCTCATGACCCACCTGACTGACCTTTTGACCTGAAAGTGGATCTTGCAATTAATCTGCAACTGTGTAAAAGGTATGTGTTAATTCAGTTTTTATTAATATATTGATTTTCTTTTTTCTTGTCACACAGGATCTCATGACGCACCTTTTTACCTGAAAGTGGATCTGGCCAACAAGGGGCAATCCAACTTCAGCTCTGAATGGTTGTCTGCATCTGGAACGGTGTCTGGCTGGCTTGCAATTAGTCTGCAACTGTGTAAAACATACGTGTTAATTCGTTTTTTATACATATTGTTTTCTTTTTTCTGGATCAGTGTCTGGCTGGCTTGCAATTAATCTGCAACTGTGTTGACATTCTTTTTTGTCTTTTTTATTTTCAGGATCTCATGACCCACCTGACGCATCTTTTTACCTGAAAGTGGATCTTGCAATTAATCTGCAACTGTGTAACAGGTACGTGTTAATTCGGTTTTTATACATATATTGATTTTCTTTTTTCTTGTCACAGAGGATCTCATGACGCACCTTTTTACCTGAAAGTGGACCTGGCCAACAGGGGGCAATCCATCTTCAGCTACGAGTGGTTGTCTGAATCTGGAACGGTGTCTGGCTAGCTTGCAATTAATCTGCAACTGTGTAACAGGTACGTGTTAATTCGGTTTTTATACATATATTGATTTTCTTTTTTCTTGTCACACAGGATCTCATGACACACGTTTTTACCTGAAAGTGGATCTAGCCAACAAGGGGCAATCCATCTTCAGCTCTAAATGGTTGTCTGCATCTGGAACGGTGTCTGGCTGGCTTGCAATTAATCTGCAACTGTGTAAAAGATACGTGTTAATTCGTTTTTATACATATTGATTTCTTTTTTCTGGTCAGTGTCTGGCTGGCTTGCAATTAATCTGCAACTGTGTTGACATTCTTTTTTGTCTTTCTTATTTTCAGGATCTTATGACCCACCTGACGCATCTTTTGACCTGAAAGTGGATCTTGCAATTAATCTGCAACTGTGTAACAGGTACGTGTTAAATCGTTTTTTATACATATATTGATTTTCTTTATTCTTGTCACACAGGAACTCATGACGCACCTTTTTACCTGAAAGTGGACCTGGCCAACAAGGGACAATCCATCTTCAGCTGCGAGTGGTTGTCTGCATCTGGAACGGTGTCTGGCTGGCTTGCAATTAATCTGCAACTGTATAACAGGTACGTGTTAATTCGGTTTATATACATAAATTGATTTTCTTTTTTCTTATCACACAGGATCTCATGACGCACCTTTTTACCTGAAAGTGGACCTGGCCAACAAGGAGCAATCCATCTTCAGCTACGAGTGGTTGTCTGCATCTGGAACGGTGTCTGGCTGGCTTGAAATTAATCTGCTACTGTGTAACAGGTACGTGTTAATTCAGTTTTTATACATATATTGATTTTCTTTTTTTTTGTCACACAGGATCCCATCACGCACCTTTTTACCTGAAAGTGGATCCGGCCAACAAGGGGCTATCCATGTCCAGCTGTGAGAGGTTTCCTGCATCTGGAATGGTGTCTGACTGGCTTTCATTTCATCTGCAACTGAGTTACAGGTAAGTGAACATTCAGTTTCTATACTTATATTGACTTTCTTTTTTGTCTTTCTTATTTTCAGGATGTCATGACGCACCTGACGCATCTTTTTACCTGAAAGTGGATCTTGCAATTAATCTGCAACTGTGTAACAGGTACGTGTTAATTCGGTTTTTATACATATATTGATTTTCTTTTTTCTTCTCACACAGGATCTCATGACGCACCTTTTTACCTGAAAGTGGACCTGGCCAACAAGGGGCAATCCATCTTCAGCTATGAGTGGTTGTCTGCATCTAGAACGGTGTCTGGCTGGCTTGCAATTAATCTGCAACTGTGTAAAAGATACGTGTTAATTCGTTTTTTATACATATTGATTTCTTTTTTTCTGGATCACTGTCTGGCTGGCTTGCAACTAATCTGCAACTGTGTTGACATTCTTTTTTGTCTTTCTTATATTCAGGATCTCATGACACACCTGACGCATCTTTTTACCTGAAAGTGGATCTTGCAATTAATCTGCAACTGTGTAACAGGTACGCGTTAAATCGTTTTTTATACATATAATGATTTTCTTTATTCTTGTCACACAGGATCTCATGACACACCTTTTTACCTGAAAGTGGACCTGGCCAACAAGGGGCAATCCATCTTCAGCTACGAGTGGTTGTCTGCATCTGGAACGGTGTCTGGCTGGCTTGCAATTAATCTGCAACTGTGTTGACTTTCTTTTTTGTCTTTCTTATTTTCAGGATCTCATGACCCACCTGACGCACCTTTTTACCTGAAAGTGGATCTGGCCAACAAGGGGCAATCCATCTTCAGATCTGAATGGTTGTCTGCATCTGGAACGGTGTCTGGCTGGCTTGCAATTAATCTGCAACTGTGTAAAAGATACGTGTTAATTCGTTTTTTATACATATTGATTTCTTTTTTCAGGGTCAGTGTCTGGCTGGCTTGCAATTAATCTGCAACTGTGTTGACTTTTTTTTGTCTTTCTTATTTTCAGGATCTCAGGACCCAAATGACTGACCTTTTTACCTGAAAGTGGATCTTGCAATTAATTTGCAACTGTGTAACAGGTACGTGTTAATTCAGTTTTTATACATATATTGATTTTCTTTTTTTTTGTCACACAGGATCACATCACGCACCTTTTTACCTGAAAGTGGATCCGGCCAACAAGGGGCTATCCATGTCCAGCTGTGAGAGGTTGCCTGCATCTGGAATGGTGTCTGACTGGCTTTCTTTTCATCTGCATCTGAGTTACAGGTAAGTGAACATTCAGTTTCTATACTTATATTGACTTTCTTTGTTGTCTTTCTTATTTTCAGGATGTCATGACCCACCTGACGCATCTTTTTACCTGAAAGTGGATCTTGCAATTAATCTGCAACTGTGTAACAGGTACGTGTTAATTCGGTTTTTATACATATATTGATTTTCTTTTTTCTTCTCACAGAGGATCTCATGACGCACCTTTTTACCTGAAAGTGGACCTGGCCAACAAGGGTAGCAATCCATCTTCAGCTACGAGTGGTTGTCTGCATCTGGAACGGTGTCTGGCTGGCTTGCAATTAATCTGCAACTGTGTAACAGGTACGTGTTAATTCGGTTTTTATACATATATTGATTTTCTTTTTTCTTGTCATACAGGATCTCATGACGCACCTTTTTACCTGAAAGTGGACCTGGCCAACAAGGGACAATCCATCTTCAGCTACGAGTGGTTGTCTGCATCTGGAACGGTGTCTGGCTGGCTTGCAATTAATCTGCAACTGTGTAACAGGTATGTGTTAATTCAGTTTTTATACATATATTGATTTTCTTTTTTCTTGTCACACAGGATCCCATCACGCACCTTTTTGCCTGAAAGTGGATCCAGCCAACTAGGGGCTATCCATGTCCAGCTGTGAGAGGTTGCCTGCATCTGGAATGGTGTCTGACTGGCTTTCTTTTCATCTGCATCTGAGTTACAGGTAAGAGAACATTCAGTTTCTATACTTATATTGACTTTCTTTTTTGTCTTTCTTATTTTCAGGATGTCATGACCCACCTGACGCATCTTTTTACCTGAAAGTGGATCTTGCAATTAATCTGCAACTGTGTAACAGTTACGTGTTAATTCGGTTTTTATACATATATTGATTTTCTTTATTCTTGTCACACAGGAACTCATGACGCACCTTTTTACCTGAAAGTGGACCTGGCCAACAAGGGACAATCCATCTTCAGCTGCGAGTGGTTGTCTGCATCTGGAACGGTGTCTGGCTGGCTTGCAATTAATCTGCAACTGTATAACAGGTACGTGTTAATTCGGTTTATATACATAAATTGATTTTCTTTTTTCTTATCACACAGGATCTCATGACGCACCTTTTTACCTGAAAGTGGACCTGGCCAACAAGGAGCAATCCATCTTCAGCTACGAGTGGTTGTCTGCATCTGGAACGGTGTCTGGCTGGCTTGAAATTAATCTGCTACTGTGTAACAGGTACGTGTTAATTCAGTTTTTATACATATATTGATTTTCTTTTTTTTTGTCACACAGGATCCCATCACGCACCTTTTTACCTGAAAGTGGATCCGGCCAACAAGGGGCTATCCATGTCCAGCTGTGAGAGGTTTCCTGCATCTGGAATGGTGTCTGACTGGCTTTCATTTCATCTGCAACTGAGTTACAGGTAAGTGAACATTCAGTTTCTATACTTATATTGACTTTCTTTTTTGTCTTTCTTATTTTCAGGATGTCATGACGCACCTGACGCATCTTTTTACCTGAAAGTGGATCTTGCAATTAATCTGCAACTGTGTAACAGGTACGTGTTAATTCGGTTTTTATACATATATTGATTTTCTTTTTTCTTCTCACACAGGATCTCATGACGCACCTTTTTACCTGAAAGTGGACCTGGCCAACAAGGGGCAATCCATCTTCAGCTATGAGTGGTTGTCTGCATCTAGAACGGTGTCTGGCTGGCTTGCAATTAATCTGCAACTGTGTAAAAGATACGTGTTAATTCGTTTTTTATACATATTGATTTCTTTTTTTCTGGATCACTGTCTGGCTGGCTTGCAACTAATCTGTAACTGTGTTGACATTCTTTTTTGTCTTTCTTATATTCAGGATCTCATGACACACCTGACGCATCTTTTTACCTGAAAGTGGATCTTGCAATTAATCTGCAACTGTGTAACAGGTACGCGTTAAATCGTTTTTTATACATATAATGATTTTCTTTATTCTTGTCACACAGGATCTCATGACACACCTTTTTACCTGAAAGTGGACCTGGCCAACAAGGGGCAATCCATCTTCAGCTACGAGTGGTTGTCTGCATCTGGAACGGTGTCTGGCTGGCTTGCAATTAATCTGCAACTGTGTTGACTTTCTTTTTTGTCTTTCTTATTTTCAGGATCTCATGACCCACCTGACGCACCTTTTTACCTGAAAGTGGATCTGGCCAACAAGGGGCAATCCATCTTCAGATCTGAATGGTTGTCTGCATCTGGAACGGTGTCTGGCTGGCTTGCAATTAATCTGCAACTGTGTAAAAGATACGTGTTAATTCATTTTTTATACATATTGATTTCTTTTTTCAGGGTCAGTGTCTGGCTGGCTTGCAATTAATCTGCAACTGTGTTGACTTTTTTTTGTCTTTCTTATTTTCAGGATCTCAGGACCCAAATGACTGACCTTTTTACCTGAAAGTGGATCTTGCAATTAATTTGCAACTGTGTAACAGGTACGTGTTAATTCAGTTTTTATACATATATTGATTTTCTTTTTTTTTGTCACACAGGATCACATCACGCACCTTTTTACCTGAAAGTGGATCCGGCCAACAAGGGGCTATCCATGTCCAGCTGTGAGAGGTTGCCTGCATCTGGAATGGTGTCTGACTGGCTTTCTTTTCATCTGCATCTGAGTTACAGGTAAGTGAACATTCAGTTTCTATACTTATATTGACTTTCTTTGTTGTCTTTCTTATTTTCAGGATGTCATGACCCACCTGACGCATCTTTTTACCTGAAAGTGGATCTTGCAATTAATCTGCAACTGTGTAACAGGTACGTGTTAATTCGGTTTTTATACATATATTGATTTTCTTTTTTCTTCTCACAGAGGATCTCATGACGCACCTTTTTACCTGAAAGTGGACCTGGCCAACAAGGGTAGCAATCCATCTTCAGCTACGAGTGGTTGTCTGCATCTGGAACGGTGTCTGGCTGGCTTGCAATTAATCTGCAACTGTGTAACAGGTACGTGTTAATTCGGTTTTTATACATATATTGATTTTCTTTTTTCTTGTCATACAGGATCTTATGACGCACCTTTTTACCTGAAAGTGGACCTGGCCAACAAGGGACAATCCATCTTCAGCTACGAGTGGTTGTCTGCATCTGGAACGGTGTCTGGCTGGCTTGCAATTAATCTGCAACTGTGTAACAGGTATGTGTTAATTCAGTTTTTATACATATATTGATTTTCTTTTTTCTTGTCACACAGGATCCCATCACGCACCTTTTTGCCTGAATGTGGATCCAGCCAACTAGGGGCTATCCATGTCCAGCTGTGAGAGGTTGCCTGCATCTGGAATGGTGTCTGACTGGCTTTCTTTTCATCTGCATCTGAGTTACAGGTAAGAGAACATTCAGTTTCTATACTTATATTGACTTTCTTTTTTGTCTTTCTTATTTTCAGGATGTCATGACCCACCTGATGCATCTTTTTACCTGAAAGTGGATCTTGCAATTAATCTGCAACTGTGTAACAGGTACGTGTTAATTCGGTTTTTATACATATATTGATTTTCTTTTTTCTTCTCACAGAGGATCTCATGATGCACCTTTTTACCTGAAAGTGGACCTGGCCAACAAGGGTAGCAATCCATCTTCAGCTACGAGTGGTTGTCTGCATCTGGAACGGTGTCTGGCTGGCTTGCAATTAACCTGCAACTGTGTAACAGGTACGTGTTAATTCGGTTTTTATACATATATTGATTTTCTTTTTTCTTGTCACACAGGATCTCATGACGCACCTTTTTACCTGAAAGTGGACCTGGCCAACAAGGGACAATCCATCTTCAGCTACGCGTGGTTGTCTGCATCTGGAACGGTGTCTGACTGGCTTGCAATTAATCTGCAACTGTGTAAAAGATACGTGTTAATTCGTTTTTATACATATTGATTTCTTTTTTCTGGATCAGTGTCTGGCTGGCTTGCAATTAATCTGCAACTGTGTTGACATTCTTTTTTTGTCTTTCTTATTTTCAGGATCTCATGACCCACTTGACGCATCTTTTTACCTGAAAGTGGATCTTGCAATTAATCTGCAACTGTGTAACAGGTACGTGTTAAATCATTTTTTATACATATAATGATTTTCTTTTTTCTTGTCACAGAGGATCTCATGACGCACCTTTTTACCTGAAAGTGGACCTGGCCAACAAGGGGCAATCCATCTTCAGCTCTGAATGGTTGTCTGTATGTGGAACGGTGTCTGGCTGGCTTGCAATTAATCTGCAACTGTGTAACAGGTACGTGTTAATTCGGTCATTATACATATATTGATTTTCTTTTTTTGTCACACAGGATCCCATCACGCACCTTTTTACCTGAAAGTGGATCTAGCCAACAAGGGGCAATCCATCTTCAGCTCTGAATGGTTGTCTGCATCTGGAACGGTGTCTGGCTGGCTTGCAAATTATCTGTAACTGTGTAAAAGATACGTGTTAATTCGTTTTTATACATATTGATTTCTTTTTTCTGGATCAGTGTCTGGCTGGCTTGCAATTAATCTGCAACTGTGTTGACATTCTTTTTTTGTCTTTCTTATTTTCAGGATCTCATGACCCACCTGACGCATCTTTTTACCTGAAAGTGGATCTTGCAATTAATCTGCAACTGTGTAACAGGTACGTGTTAAATCGTTTTTTATACATATAATGATTTTCTTTTTTCTTGTCACAGAGCATCTCATGACGCACCTTTTTACCTGAAAGTGGACCTGGCCAACAAGGGACAATCCATCTTCAGCTACGAGTGGTTGTCTGCATCTGGAACGGTGTCTGGCTGGCTTGCAATTAACCTGCAACTGTGTAACAGGTACGTGTTAATTCAGTTTTTATACATATATTGATTTTCTTTTTTTTTGTCACACAGGATCCCATCACGCACCTTTTTACCTGAAAGTTGATCCGGCCAACAAGGGGCTATCCATGTCCACCTGTGAGAGGTTGCCTGCATCTGGAACGGTGTCTGACTGGCTTTCTTTTCATCTGCATCTGAGTTACAGGTAAGTGAACATTCAGTTTCTTTACTTATATTGACTTTCTTTTTTGTCTTTCTTATTTTCAGGATGTCATAACCCACCTGACGCATCTTTTTACCTGAAAGTGGATCTTGCAATTAATCTGCAACTGTGTAACAGGTACGTGTTAATTCGGTTTTTATACATATATTGATTTTCTTTTTTCTTCTCACAGAGGATCTCATGACGCACCTTTTTACCTGAAAGTGGACCTGGCCAACAAGGGTAGCAATCCATCTTCAGCTACGAGTGGTTGTCTGCATCTGGAACGGTGTCTGGCTGGCTTGCAATTAATCTGCAACTGTGTAACAGGTACGTGTTAATTCGGTTTTTATACATATATTGATTTTCTTTTTTCTTGTCATACAGGATCTCATGACGCACCTTTTTACCTGAAAGTGGACCTGGCCAACAAGGGACAATCCATCTTCAGCTACGAGTGGTTGTCTGCATCTGGAACGGTGTCTGGCTGGCTTGCAATTAATCTGCAACTGTGTAACAGGTACGTGTTAATTCGGTTTTTATACATATATTGATTTTCTTTTTTCTTGTCACACAGGATCTCATGACGCACCTTTTTACCTGAAAGTGGACCTGGCCAAGAAGGGGCAATCGATCTTCAGCTACGAGTGGTTGTCTGCATCTGGAACGGTGTCTGGCTGGCTTGCAATTAATCTGCAACTGTGTAACAGGTATGTGTTAATTCAGTTTTTATACATATATTGATTTTCTTTTTTCTTGTCACACAGGATCCCATCACGCACCTTTTTGCCTGAAAGTGGATCCAGCCAACAAGGGGCTATCCATGTCCAGCTGTGAGAGGTTGCCTGCATCTGGAATGGTGTCTGACTGGCTTTCTTTTCATCTGCATCTGAGTTACAGGTAAGTGAACATTCAGTTTCTATACTTATATTGACTTTCTATTTTGTCTTTCTTATTTTCAGGATGTCATGACCCACCTGACGCATCTTTTTACCTGAAAGTGGATCTTGCAATTAATCTGCAACTGTGTAACAGGTACGTGTTAATTCGGTTTTTATACATATATTGATTTTGTTTTTTCTTCTCACAGAGGATCTCATGACGCACCTTTTTACCTGAAAGTGGACCTGGCCAACAAGGGTAGCAATCCATCTTCAGCTACGAGTGGTTGTCTGCATCTGGAACGGTGTCTGGCTGGCTTGCAATTAACCTGCAACTGTGTAACAGGTACGTGTTAATTCGGTTTTTATACATATATTGATTTTCTTTTTTCTTGTCACACAGGATCTCATGACGCACCTTTTTACCTGAAAGTGGACCTGGCCAACAAGGGACAATCCATCTTCAGCTACGAGTGGTTGTCTGCATCTGGAACGGTGTCTGACTGGCTTGCAATTAATCTGCAACTGTGTAAAAGATACGTGTTAATTCGTTTTTATACATATTGATTTCTTTTTTCTGGATCAGTGTCTGGCTGGCTTGCAATTAATCTGCAACTGTGTTGACATTCTTTTTTTGTCTTTCTTATTTTCAGGATCTCATGACCCACTTGACGCATCTTTTTACCTGAAAGTGGATCTTGCAATTAATCTGCAACTGTGTAACAGGTACGTGTTAAATCGTTTTTTATACATATAATGATTTTCTTTTTTCTTGTCACAGAGCATCTCATGACGCACCTTTTTACCTGAAAGTGGACCTGGCCAACAAGGGGCAATCCATCTTCAGCTACGAGTGGTTGTCTGCATCTGGAACGGTGTCTGGCTGGCTTGCAAATGATCTGCAACTGTGTAACAGGTACGTGTTAATTCAGTTTTTATACATATATTGATTTTCTTTTTTTTTGTCACACAGGATCCCATCACGCACCTTTTAACCTGAAAGTTGATCCGGCCAACAAGGGGCTATCCATGTCCAGCTGTGAGAGGTTGCCTGCATCTGGAATGGTGTCTGACTGGCTTTCTTTTCATCTGCATCTGAGTTACAGGTAAGTGAACATTCAGTTTCTATACTTATATTGACTTTCTTTTTTGTCTTTCTTATTTTCAGGATGTCATGACCCACCTGACGCATCTTTTTACCTGAAAGTGGATCTTGCAATTAATCTGCAACTGTGTAACAGGTACGTGTTAATTTGGTTTTTATACATATATTGATTTTCTTTTTTCTTCTCACAGAGGATCTCATGACGCACCTTTTTACCTGAAAGTGGACCTGGCCAACAAGGGTAGCAATCCATCTTCAGCTACGAGTGGTTGTCTGCATCTGGAACGGTGTCTGGCTGGCTTGCAATTAATCTGCAACTGTGTAACAGGTACGTGTTAATTCAGTTTTTATACATATATTGATTTCCTTTTTTTTTGTCACACAGGATCCCATCACGCACCTTTTTACCTGAAAGTTGATCCGGCCAACAAGGGGCTATCCATGTCCACCTGTGAGAGGTTGCCTGCATCTGGAATGGTGTCTGACTGGCTTTCTTTTCATCTGCATCTGAGTTACAGGTAAGTGAACATTCAGTTTCTTTACTTATATTGACTTTCTTTTTTGTCTTTCTTATTTTCAGGATGTCATGACCCACCTGACGCATCTTTTTACCTGAAAGTGGATCTTGCAATTAATCTGCAACTGTGTAACAGGTACGTGTTAATTCGGTTTTTATACATATATTGATTTTCTTTTTTCTTCTCACAGAGGATCTCATGATGCACCTTTTTACCTAAAAGTGGACCTGGCCAACAAGGGTAGCAATCCATCTTCAGCTACGAGTGGTTGTCTGCATCTGGAACGGTGTCTGGCTGGCTTGCAATTAATCTGCAACTGTGTAACAGGTACGTGTTAATTCGGTTTTTATACATATATTGATTTTCTTTTTTCTTGTCATACAGGATCTCATGACGCACCTTTTTACCTGAAAGTGGACCTGGCCAACAAGGGACAATCCATCTTCAGCTACGAGTGGTTGTCTGCATCTGGAACGGTGTCTGGCTGGCTTGCAATTAATCTGCAACTGTGTAACAGGTACGTGTTAATTCGGTTTTTATACATATATTGATTTTCTTTTTTCTTGTCACACAGGATCTCATGACTCACCTTTTTACCTGAAAGTGGACCTGGCCAGGAAGGGGCAATCGATCTTCAGCTACGAGTGGTTGTCTGCATCTGGAACGGTGTCTGGCTGGCTTGCAATTAATCTGCAACTGTGTAACAGGTATGTGTTAATTCAGTTTTTATACATATATTGATTTTCTTTTTTCTTGTCACACAGGATCCCATCACGCACCTTTTTGCCTGAAAGTGGATCCAGCCAACAAGGGGCTATCCATGTCCACCTGTGAGAGGTTGCCTGCATCTGGAATGGTGTCTGACTGGCTTTCTTTTCATCTGCATCTGAGTTACAGGTAAGTGAACATTCAGTTTCTATACTTATATTGACTTTCTATTTTGTCTTTCTTATTTTCAGGATGTCATGACCCACCTGACGCATCTTTTTACCTGAAAGTGGATCTTGCAATTAATCTGCAACTGTGTAACAGGTACGTGTTAATTCGGTTTTTATACATATATTGATTTTCTTTTTTCTTCTCACAGAGGATCTCATGACGCACCTTTTTACCTGAAAGTGGACCTGGCCAACAAGGGTAGCAATCCATCTTCAGCTACGAGTGGTTGTCTGCATCTGGAACGGTGTCTGGCTGGCTTGCAATTAACCTGCAACTGTGTAACAGGTACGTGTTAATTCGGTTTTTATACATATATTGATTTTCTTTTTTCTTGTCACACAGGATCTCATGACGCACCTTTTTACCTGAAAGTGGACCTGGCCAACAAGGGACAATCCATCTTCAGCTACGAGTGGTTGTCTGCATCTGGAACGGTGTCTGACTGGCTTGCAATTAATCTGCAACTGTGTAAAAGATACGTGTTAATTCGTTTATATACATATTGATTTCTTTTTTCTGGATCAGTGTCTGGCTGGCTTGCAATTAATCTGCAACTGTGTTGACATTCTTTTTTTGTCTTTCTTATTTTCAGGATCTCATGACCCACTTGACGCATCTTTTTACCTGAAAGTGGATCTTGCAATTAATCTGCAACTGTGTAACAGGTACGTGTTAAATCGTTTTTTATACATATAATGATTTTCTTTTTTCTTGTCACAGAGCATCTCATGACGCACCTTTTTACCTGAAAGTGGACCTGGCCAACAAGGGGCAATCCATCTTCAGCTACGAGTGGTTGTCTGCATCTGGAACGGTGTCTGGCTGGCTTGCAAATGATCTGCAACTGTGTAACAGGTACGTGTTAATTCAGTTTTTATACATATATTGATTTTCTTTTTTTTTGTCACACAGGATCACATCATGCACCTTTTTACCTGAAAGTGGATCCGGCCAACAAGGGGCTATCCATGTCCAGCTGTGAGAGGTTGCCTGCATCTGGAATGGTGTCTGACTGGCTTTCTTTTCATCTGCATCTGAGTTACAGGTAAGTGAACATTCAGTTTCTATACTTATATTGACTTTCTTTTTTGTCTTTCTTATTTTCAGGATGTCATGACCCACCTGACGCATCTTTTTACCTGAAAGTGGATCTTGCAATTAATCTGCAACTGTGTAACAGGTACGTGTTAATTTGGTTTTTATACATATATTGATTTTCTTTTTTCTTCTCACAGAGGATCTCATGACGCACCTTTTTACCTGAAAGTGGACCTGGCCAACAAGGGTAGCAATCCATCTTCAGCTACGAGTGGTTGTCTGCATCTGGAACGGTGTCTGGCTGGCTTGCAATTAATCTGCAACTGTGTAACAGGTACGTGTTAATTCAGTTTTTATACATATATTGATTTTCTTTTTTTTTGTCACACAGGATCCCATCACGCACCTTTTTACCTGAAAGTTGATCCGGCCAACAAGGGGCTATCCATGTCCACCTGTGAGAGGTTGCCTGCATCTGGAATGGTGTCTGACTGGCTTTCTTTTCATCTGCATCTGAGTTACAGGTAAGTGAACATTCAGTTTCTTTACTTATATTGACTTTCTTTTTTGTCTTTCTTATTTTCAGGATGTCATGACCCACCTGACGCATCTTTTTACCTGAAAGTGGATCTTGCAATTAATCTGCAACTGTGTAACAGGTACGTGTTAATTCGGTTTTTATACATATATTGATTTTCTTTTTTCTTCTCACAGAGGATCTCATGACGCACCTTTTTACCTAAAAGTGGACCTGGCCAACAAGGGTAGCAATCCATCTTCAGCTACGAGTGGTTGTCTGCATCTGGAACGGTGTCTGGCTGGCTTGCAATTAATCTGCAACTGTGTAACAGGTACGTGTTAATTCGGTTTTTATACATATATTGATTTTCTTTTTTCTTGTCATACAGGATCTCATGACGCACCTTTTTACCTGAAAGTGGACCTGGCCAACAAGGGACAATCCATCTTCAGCTACGAGTGGTTGTCTGCATCTGGAACGGTGTCTGGCTGGCTTGCAATTAATCTGCAACTGTGTAACAGGTATGTCTTAATTCAGTTTTTATACATATATTGATTTTCTTTTTTCTTGTCACACAGGATCCCATCACGCACCTTTTTGCCTGAAAGTGGATCCAGCCAACAAGGGGCTATCCATGTCCAGCTGTGAGAGGTTGCCTGCATCTGGAATGGTGTCTGACTGGCTTTCTTTTCATCTGCATCTGAGTTACAGGTAAGTGAACATTCAGTTTCTATACTTATATTGACTTTCTATTTTGTCTTTCTTATTTTCAGGATGTCATGACCCACCTGACGCATCTTTTTACCTGAAAGTGGATCTTGCAATTAATCTGCAACTGTGTAACAGGTACGTGTTAATTTGGTTTTTATACATATATTGATTTTCTTTTTTCTTCTGACAGAGGATCTCATGACGCACCTTTTTACCTGAAAGTGGACCTGGCCAACAAGGGTAGCAATCCATCTTCAGCTACGAGTGGTTGTCTGCATCTGGAACAGTGTCTGGCTGGCTTGCAATTAATCTGCAACTGTGTAACAGGTACGTGTTAATTCGTTTTTTATACATATATTGATTTTCTTTTTTCTTGTCACACAGGATCTCATGACGCACCTTTTTACCTGAAAGTGGACCTGGCCAACAAGGGACAATCCATCTTCAGCTACGAGTTGTTGTCTGCATCTGGAACGGTGTCTGGCTGGCTTGCAATTGATCTGCAACTGTGTAACAGGTACGTGTTAATTCAGTTTTTATACATATATTGATTTTCTTTTTTCTTGTCACACAGGATCCCATCACGCACCTTTTTACCTGAAAGTGGATCCAGCCAACAAGGGGCAATCCATCTTCAGCTATGAGTGGTTGTCTGCATCTAGAACGGTGTCTGGCTGACTTGCAATTAATCTGCAACTGTGTAACAGGTACGTGTTAATTCGGTTTTTATACATATATTAATTTTCTTTTTTTTGTCACACAGAATCCCATCATGCACCTTTTTACCTGAAAGTGGATCTGGCCAACAAGGGGCAATCCATCTTCAGCTCTGATTGGTTGTCTGTATCTGGAACGGCATCTGGCTGGCTTGCAATTAATCTGCAACTGTGTAAAAGATACGTGTTAATTCGTTTTTATACATATTGATTTCTTTTTTCTGGATCAGTGTCTGGGTGGCTTGCAATTAATCTGCAACTGTGTTGACATTCTTTTTTGTCTTTCTTATTTTCAGGATCTCATGACCCACCTGACTGACCTTTTTACCTGAAAGTGGATCTTGCAATTAATCTGCAACTGTGTAAAAGGTACGTGTTAATTCGGTTTTTATGCATATATTGATTTTCTTTTTTCTTGTCACACAGGATCTCATGACGCACCTTTTTACCTGAAAGTGGATCTGGCCAAGAAGGGGCAATCCATCTTCAGCTGCGAGTGGTTTTCTGCATCTGGAAAGGTGTCTGGCTGGCTTGCAATTAATCTGCAACTGTGTAACAGGTACGTGTTAATTCGGTTTTTCTACATATATTGATTTTCTTTTTTTTGTCACACAGGATCCCATCACGCACCGTTTTACCTGAAAGTGGATCTGGCCAACAAGGGGCAATCCATCTTCAGCTCTGAATGGTTGTCTGCATCTGGAACGGTGTCTGGCTGGCTTGCAATTAGTCTGCAACTGTGTAAAAGATACGTGTTAATTCATTTTTTATACATATTGATTTCTTTTTTCTGGATCAGTGTCTGGCTGGCTTGCAATTAATCTGCAACTGTGTTGACATTCTTTTTTGTCTTTCTTATTTTCAGGATCTCATGACCCACCTGACGCATCTTTTTACCTGAAAGTGGATCTTGCAATTAATCTGCAACTGTGTAACAGGTACGTGTTAAATCGTTTTTTATACATATAATGATTTTCTTTTTTCTTGTCACAGAGGATCTCATGACGCACCTTTTTACCTGAAAGTGGACCTGGCCAACAAGGGGCAATCCATCTTCAGCTACGAGTGGTTGTCTGCATCTGGAACGGTGTCTGGCTGGCTTGCAATTGATCTTCAACTGTGTAACAGGTACGTGTTAATTCAGTTTTTATACATATATTCATTTTCTTTTTTTTGTCACACAGGATCCCATCACGCACCTTTTTACCTGAAAGTGGATCCGGCCAACAAGGGGCTATCCATGTCCAGCTGTGAGAGGTTGCCTGCATCTGGAATGGTGTCTGACTGGCTTTCTTTTCATCTGCATCTGAGTTACAGGTACGTGTTAATTCGGTTTTTATACATATATTGATTTTCTTTTTTCTTGTCACACAGGATCCCATCACGCACCTTTTTACCTGAAAGTGGATCCAGCCAACAAGGGGCAATCCATCTTCAGCTATGAGTGGTTGTCTGCATCTAGAACGGTGTCTGGCTGGCTTGCAATTAATCTGCAACTGTGTAAAAGGTACGTGTTAATTCGGTTTTTAAACATATATTGATTTTCTTTTTTTTGTCACACAGGATCCCATCACGCACCGTTTTACCTGAAAGTGGATCTGGCCAAAAAGGGGCAATCCATCTTCAGCTCTGAATGGTTGTCTGCATCTGGAACGGTGTCTGGCTGGCTTGCAATTAATCTGCAACTGTGTAACAGGTACGTGTTAATTCGGTTTTCATACATATATTGATTTTCTTTTTTTTGTCACACAGGATCCCATCATGCACCTTTTTTACCTGAAAGTGGATCTGGCCAACAAGGGGCAATCCATCTTCAGCTCTGAATGGTTGTCTGCATCTGGAATATCGTCTGGCTGGCTTGCAATTAATCTGCAACTGTGTAAAAGATACGTGTTAATTCGTTTTTATACATATTGATTTCTTTTTTCTGGATCAGTGTCTGGCTGGCTTGCAATTAATCTGCAACTGTGTTGACATTCTTTTTTGTCTTTCTTATTTTCAGAATCTCATGACCCACCTGACTGACCTTTTGACCTGAAAGTGGATCTTGCAATTAATCTGCAACTGTGTAACAGGTACGTGTTATTTCGGTTTTTATACATATATTGATTTTCTTTTTTCTTGTCACAGAGGATCTCATGACGCACCTTTTTACCTGAAAGTGGACCTGGCCAACAAGGGGCAATCCATCTTCAGCTACGAGTGGTTGTCTGCATCTGGAACAGTGTCTGGCTGGCTTGTAATTGATCTTCAACTGTGTAACAGGTATGTGTTAATTCACTTTTTATACATATATTGATTTTCTTTTTTTTTTGTCACACAGGATCCCATCACGCACCTTTTTACCTGAAAGTGGATCCGGCCAATAAGGGGCTATCCATCTTCAGCTGTGAGAGGTTGCCTGCATCTGGAATGGTGTCTGACTGGCTTTCTTTTCATCTGCATCTGAGTTACAGGTAAGTGAACATTCAGTTTCTATACTTATATTGACTTTCTTTTTTGTCTTTCTTATTTTCAGGATATCATGACCCACCTGACGCATCTTTTTACCTGAAAGTGGATCTTGCAATTGATCTGCAACTGTGTAACAGGTACGTGTTAATTCAGTTTTTATACATATATTGATTTTCTTTTTTCTTGTCACACAGGATCCCATCACGCACCTTTTTACCTGAAAGTGGATCCAGCCAACAAGGGGCAATCCATCTTCAGCTATGAGTGGTTGTCTGCATCCAGAACGGTGTCTGGCTGGCTTGCAATTAATCTGCAACTGTGTAACAGGTACGTGTTAATTCGGTTTTTATACATATATTGATTTTCTTTTTTTGTCACACAGGATCCCATCACGCACCGTTTTACCTGAAAGTGGATCTGGCCAACAAGGGGCAATCCATCTTCAGCTCTGAAGATTCAGCTCTGTGTAAAAGATACCTGTTAATTCGTTTTTTATACATATATTGATTTTCTTTTTTTTGTCACACAGGATCCCATCACGCACCTTTTTACCTGAAAGTGGATCTGGCCAACAAGGGGCAATCCATCTTCAGCTCTGAATGGTTGTCTGCATTTGGAACGGTGTCTGGCTGGCTTGCAATTAATCTGCAACTGTGTAAAAGATACGTGTTAATTCGTTTTTTATACATTTTGATTTCTTTTTTCTGGTTCAGTATCTGGCTGGCTTGCAATTATTCTGCAACTGTGTTGACATTCTTTTTTTTCTCTCTTATTTTCAGGATCTCATAACCCACCTGACGCATCTTTTTACCTGAAAGTGGATCTTGCAATTAATCTGCAACTGTGTAACAGGTACGTGTTAAATCGTTATTTATACATATAATGATTTTCTTTATTCTTGTCACACAGGATCTCATGACGCACTTTTTTAACTGAAAGTGGACCTGGCCAACAAGGGGCAATCCATCTTCAGCTGCGAGTGGTTGTCTGCATCTGGAACGGTGTCTGGCTGGCTTGCAATTAATCTGCAACTGTCTAAAAGATACGTGTTAATTCGTTTTTTATACATATTGATTTCTTTTTTCTGGATCAGTGTCTGGCTGGCTTGCAATTAATCTGCAACTTTGTTGACATTCTTTTTTGTCTTTCTTATTTTCAGGATCTCATGACCCACCTGACGCATCTTTTTACCTGAAAGTGGATCTTGCAATTAATCTGCAACTGTGTAACAGGTACGTGTTAAATCGTTATTTATACATATAATGATTTTCTTTATTCTTGTCACACAGGATCTCATGACGCACTTTTTTACCTGAAAGTGGACCTGGCCAACAAGGGGCAATCCATCTTCAGCTGCGAGTGGTTGTCTGCATCTGGAACGGTGTCTGGCTGGCTTGCAATTAATCTGCAACTGTCTAAAAGATACGTGTTAATTCGTTTTTTATACATATTGATTTCTTTTTTCTAGATCAGGCTGGCTTGCAATTAATCTGCAACTGTTTTGACTTTATTTTTTGTCTGTCTTATTTTCAGGATCTCATGACCCACCTGACGCATCTTTTTACCTGAAAGTGGATCTTGCAATTAATCTGCAACTGTGTAACAGGTACGTGTTAAATCGTAATTTATACATATAATGATTTTCTTTATTCTTGTCACACAGGATCTCATGACGCACTTTTTTACCTGAAAGTGGACCTGGCCAACAAGGGGCAATCCATCTTCAGCTGCGAGTGGTTGTCTGCATCTGGAACGGTGTCTGGCTGGCTTGCAATTAATCTGCAACTGTCTAAAAGATACGTGTTAATTCGTTTTTTATACATATTGATTTCTTTTTTCTGGATCAGTGTCTGGCTGGCTTGCAATTAATCTGCAACTTTGTTGACATTCTTTTTTGTCTTTCTTATTTTCAGGATCTCATGACCCACCTGACGCATCTTTTTACCTGAAAGTGGATCTTGCAATTAATCTGCAACTGTGTAACAGGTACGTGTTAAATCGTTATTTATACATATAATGATTTTCTTTATTCTTGTCACACAGGATCTCATGACGCACTTTTTTACCTGAAAGTGGACCTGGCCAACAAGGGGCAATCCATCTTCAGCTGCGAGTGGTTGTCTGCATCTGGAACGGTGTCTGGCTGGCTTGCAATTAATCTGCAACTGTCTAAAAGATACGTGTTAATTCGTTTTTTATACATATTGATTTCTTTTTTCTGGATCAGTGTCTGGCTGGCTTGCAATTAATCTGCAACTTTGTTGACATTCTTTTTTGTCTTTCTTATTTTCAGGATCTCATGACCCACCTGACGCATCTTTTTACCTGAAAGTGGATCTTGCAATTAATCTGCAACTGTGTAAAAGGTACGTGTTAATTCGGTTTTTATACATATATTGATTTTCTTTTTTTTTTTTCACACAGGATCTCATGACGCACCTTTTTACCTGAAAGTGGATCTGGCCAACAAGGGGCAATCCATTTTCAGCTGCGAGTGGTTTTCTTCATCTGGAATGGTGTCTGGCTGGCTTGCAATTAATCTGCAACTGTGTAACAGGTACGTGTTAATTCGGTTTTTATACATATATTAATTTTCTTTTTTTTGTCACACAGGATCCCATCATCAACCTTTTTACCTGAAAGTGGATCTGGCCAACAAGGGGCAATCCATCTTCAGCTCTGAACGGTTTTCTGCATCTGGAGTGGTGTCTGACTGGCTTTCTTTTCATCTGCATCTGAGTTACAGGTAAGTGAACATTCAGTTTCTATACTTATATTGACTTTCTTTTTTGTCTTTCTTATTTTCAGGATGTCATGACCCACCTGACGCATCTTTTTACCTGAAAGTG
This sequence comes from Salminus brasiliensis, assembly GCF_030463535.1. NCBI lineage: Eukaryota > Metazoa > Chordata > Actinopteri > Characiformes > Bryconidae > Salminus > Salminus brasiliensis. The sequence goes on from NC_132900.1 coordinate 17,591,982, forward strand.
GATCTTGCAATTAATCTGCAACTGTGTAACAGGTACGTGTTAAATCGTTATTTATACATATAATGATTTTCTTTATTCTTGTCACACAGGATCTCATGACGCACTTTTTTACCTGAAAGTGGACCTGGCCAACAAGGGGCAATCCATCTTCAGCTGCGAGTGGTTGTCTGCATCTGGAACGGTGTCTGGCTGGCTTGCAATTAATCTGCAACTGTCTAAAAGATACGTGTTAATTCGTTTTTTATACATATTGATTTATTTTTTCTGGATCAGTGTCTGGCTGGCTTGCAATTAATCTGCAACTTTGTTGACATTCTTTTTTGTCTTTCTTATTTTCAGGATCTCATGACCCACCTGACGCATCTTTTTACCTGAAAGTGGATCTTACAATTAATCTGCAACTGTGTAACAGGTACGTGTTAAATCGTTATTTATAAATATAATGATTTTCTTTATTCTTGTCACACAGGATCTCATGACGCACTTTTTTACCTGAAAGTGGACCTGGCCAACAAGGGGCAATCCATCTTCAGCTGCGAGTGGTTGTCTGCATCTGGAACGGTGTCTGGCTGGCTTGCAATTAATCTGCAACTGTCTAAAAGATACGTGTTAATTCGTTTTTTATACATATTGATTTCTTTTTTCTGGATCAGTGTCTGGCTGGCTTGCAATTAATCTGCAACTTTGTTGACATTCTTTTTTGTCTTTCTTATTTTCAGGATCTCATGACCCACCTGACGCATCTTTTTACCTGAAAGTGGATCTTGCAATTAATCTGCAACTGTGTAACAGGTACGTGTTAAATCGTTATTTATACATATAATGATTTTCTTTATTCTTGTCACACAGGATCTCATGACGCACTTTTTTACCTGAAAGTGGACCTGGCCAACAAGGGGCAATCCATCTTCAGCTGCGAGTGGTTGTCTGCATCTGGAACGGTGTCTGGCTGGCTTGCAATTAATCTGCAACTGTCTAAAAGATACGTGTTAATTCGTTTTTTATACATATTGATTTCTTTTTTCTAGATCAGGCTGGCTTGCAATTAATCTGCAACTGTTTTGACTTTATTTTTTGTCTTTCTTATTTTCAGGATCTCAGGACCCACCTGACTGACCTTTTTACCTGAAAGTGGATCTTGCAATTAATCTGCAACTGTGTAAAAGGTACGTGTTAATTCGGTTTTTATACATATATTGATTTTCTTTTTTTTTTTTCACACAGGATCTCATGACGCACCTTTTTACCTGAAAGTGGATCTGGCCAACAAGGGGCAATCCATTTTCAGCTGCGAGTGGTTTTCTTCATCTGGAATGGTGTCTGGCTGGCTTGCAATTAATCTGCAACTGTGTAACAGGTACGTGTTAATTCGGTTTTTATACATATATTAATTTTCTTTTTTTTGTCACACAGGATCCCATCATCAACCTTTTTACCTGAAAGTGGATCTGGCCAACAAGGGGCAATCCATCTTCAGCTCTGAACGGTTTTCTGCATCTGGAGTGGTGTCTGACTGGCTTTCTTTTCATCTGCATCTGAGTTACAGGTAAGTGAACATTCAGTTTCTATACTTATATTGACTTTCTTTTTTGTCTTTCTTATTTTCAGGATGTCATGACCCACCTGACGCATCTTTTTACCTGAAAGTGGATCTTGCAATTAATCTGCAACTGTGTAACAGGTACGTGTTAAATCGTTATTTATACATATAATGATTTTCTTTATTCTTGTCACACAGGATCTCATGACGCACTTTTTTACCTGAAAGTGGACCTGGCCAACAAGGGGCAATCCATCTTCAGCTGTGAGTGGTTGTCTGCATCTGGAACGGTGTCTGGCTGGCTTGCAATTAATCTGCAACTGTCTAAAAGATACGTGTTAATTCGTTTTTTATACATATTGATTTCTTTTTTCTGGATCAGTGTCTGGCTGGCTTGCAATTAATCTGCAACTTTGTTGACATTCTTTTTTGTCTTTCTTATTTTCAGGATCTCATGACCCACCTGACGCATCTTTTTACCTGAAAGTGGATCTTGCAATTAATCTGCAACTGTGTAACAGGTACGTGTTAAATCGTTATTTATACATATAATGATTTTCTTTATTCTTGTCACACAGGATCTCATGACGCACTTTTTTACCTGAAAGTGGACCTGGCCAACAAGGGGCAATCCATCTTCAGCTGCGAGTGGTTGTCTGCATCTGGAACGGTGTCTGGCTGGCTTGCAATTAATCTGCAACTGTCTAAAAGATACGTGTTAATTCGTTTTTTATACATATTGATTTCTTTTTTCTAGATCAGGCTGGCTTGCAATTAATCTGCAACTGTTTTGACTTTATTTTTTGTCTTTCTTATTTTTAGGATCTCAGGACCCACCTGACTGACCTTTTTACCTGAAAGTGGATCTTGCAATTAATCTGCAACTGTGTAAAAGGTACGTGTTAATTCGGTTTTTATACATATATTGATTTTCTTTTTTTTTTTCACACAGGATCTCATGACGCACCTTTTTACCTGAAAGTGGATCTGGCCAACAAGGGGCAATCCATTTTCAGCTGCGAGTGGTTTTCTTCATCTGGAATGGTGTCTGGCTGGCTTGCAATTAATCTGCAACTGTGTAACAGGTACGTGTTAATTCGGTTTTTATACATATATTAATTTTCTTTTTTTTGTCACACAGGATCCCATCATCAACCTTTTTACCTGAAAGTGGATCTGGCCAACAAGGGGCAATCCATCTTCAGCTCTGAACGGTTTTCTGCATCTGGAGTGGTGTCTGACTGGCTTTCTTTTCATCTGCATCTGAGTTACAGGTAAGTGAACATTCAGTTTCTATACTTATATTGACTTTCTTTTTTGTCTTTCTTATTTTCAGGATGTCATGACCCACCTGACGCATCTTTTTACCTGAAAGTGGATCTTGCAATTAATCTGCAACTGTGTAACAGGTACGTGTTAAATCGTTATTTATACATATAATGATTTTCTTTATTCTTGTCACACAGGATCTCATGACGCACTTTTTTACCTGAAAGTGGACCTGGCCAACAAGGGGCAATCCATCTTCAGCTGCGAGTGGTTGTCTGCATCTGGAACGGTGTCTGGCTGGCTTGCAATTAATCTGCAACTGTCTAAAAGATACGTGTTAATTCGTTTTTTATACATATTGATTTCTTTTTTCTGGATCAGTGTCTGGCTGGCTTGCAATTAATCTGCAACTTTGTTGACATTCTTTTTTGTCTTTCTTATTTTCAGGATCTCATGACCCACCTGACGCATCTTTTTACCTGAAAGTGGATCTTGCAATTAATCTGCAACTGTGTAACAGGTACGTGTTAAATCGTTATTTATACATATAATGATTTTCTTTATTCTTGTCACACAGGATCTCATGACGCACTTTTTTAACTGAAAGTGGACCTGGCCAACAAGGGGCAATCCATCTTCAGCTGCGAGTGGTTGTCTGCATCTGGAACGGTGTCTGGCTGGCTTGCAATTAATCTGCAACTGTCTAAAAGATACGTGTTAATTCGTTTTTTATACATATTGATTTCTTTTTTCTAGATCAGGCTGGCTTGCAATTAATCTGCAACTGTTTTGACTTTATTTTTTGTCTTTCTTATTTTCAGGATCTCAGGACCCACCTGACTGACCTTTTTACCTGAAAGTGGATCTTGCAATTAATCTGCAACTGTGTAAAAGGTACGTGTTAATTCGGTTTTTATACATATATTGATTTTCTTTTTTTTTTTTCACACAGGATCTCATGACGCACCTTTTTACCTGAAAGTGGATCTGGCCAACAAGGGGCAATCCATTTTCAGCTGCGAGTGGTTTTCTTCATCTGGAATGGTGTCTGGCTGGCTTGCAATTAATCTGCAACTGTGTAACAGGTACGTGTTAATTCGGTTTTTATACATATATTAATTTTCTTTTTTTTGTCACACAGGATCCCATCATCAACCTTTTTACCTGAAAGTGGATCTGGCCAACAAGGGGCAATCCATCTTCAGCTCTGAACGGTTTTCTGCATCTGGAGTGGTGTCTGACTGGCTTTCTTTTCATCTGCATCTGAGTTACAGGTAAGTGAACATTCAGTTTCTATACTTATATTGACTTTCTTTTTTGTCTTTCTTATTGTCAGGATGTCATGACCCACCTGACGCATCTTTTTACCTGAAAGTGGATCTTGCAATTAATCTGCAACTGTGTAAAAGGTACGTGTTAATTCAGTTTTTATACATATATTGATTTTCTTTTTTTTTGTCACACAGGATCTCATGACGCACCTTTTTACCTGAAAGTGGACCTGGCCAACAAGGGGCAATCCATCTTTAGCTACGAGTGGTTGTCTGCATCTGGAACGGTGTCTGGCTGGCTTGCAATTAATCTGCAACTGTGTAAAAGATACTTGTTAATTTGTTTATTATACATATTGATTTCTTTTTTCTGGATCAGTGTCTGGCTGGCTTGCAATTAATCTGCAACTGTGTAAAAGATACGTGTTAATTCGTTTTTTATACATATTGATTTCTTTTTTCTGGATCAGTGTCTGGCTGGCTTGCAATTAATCTGCAACTGTGTTGACATTCTTTTTTGTTTTTCTTATTTTCAGGATCTCATGACGCACCTTTTTACCTGAAAGTGGACCTGGCCAACAAGGGGCAATCCATCTTCAGCTATGAGTGGTTGTCTGCATCTAGAACGGTGTCTGGCTGGCTTGCAATTAATCTGCAATTGTGCTGACTTTCTTTTTTGTCTTTATTATTTTCAGGATCTCATGACCCACCTGACGCACCTTTTTACCTGAAAGTGGATCTAGCCAACAAGGGGCAATCCATCTTCAGCTCTGAATGGTTGTCTGCATCTGGAACGTTGTCTGGCTGGCTTGCAAGTAATCTGCAACTGTGTAAAAGATACGTGTTTATTCGTTTTTTATACATATTGATTTCTTTTTTCTGGATCAGTGTCTGGCTGGCTTGCAATTAATCTGCAACTGTGTTGACATTCTTTTTTGTCTTTCTTATTTTCAGGATCTCATGACCCACCTGACGCATCTTTTTACCTGAAAGTGGATCTTGCAATTAATCTGCAACTGTGTAACAGGTACGTGTTAAATCGTTTTTTATTCATATAACGATTTTCTTTATTCTTGTCACACAGGATCTCATGACGCACCTTTTTACCTGAAAGTGGACCTGGCCAACAAGGGGCAATCCATCTTCTGTTGCAAGTGGTTGTCTGCATCTGGAACGGTGTCTGGCTGGCTTGCAATTAATCTGCAACTGTGTAACAGGTACGTGTTCGGTTTTTATACATATATTGATTTTGTTTTTTTGTCACACAGGATCCCATCACACACCTTTTTACCTGAAAGTGGACCTGGCCAAAAAGGGGCAATCCGTCTTCAGCTGCAAGTGGTTGTCTGCATCTGGAACAGTGTCTGGCTGGCTTGCAATTAATCTGCAACTGTGTAACAGGTACGTGTTAATTCGGTTTTTATACATATATTGATTTTCTTTTTTTGTCACACAGGATCCCATCACATACCTTTTTACCTGAAAGTGGACCTGGCCAACAAGGGGCAATCCATCTTCAGCTATGAGTGGTTGTCTGCATCTAGAACGGTGTCTGGCTGGCTTGCAATTAATCTGCAACTGTGTAACAGGTAGGTGTTAATTCGTTTTAATACATATTGATTTCTTTTTTCTGGATCAGTTTCTGGCTGGCTTGCAATTAATCTGCAACTGTGTAACAGGTACGTGTTAAATCGTTTTTTTATACATATATTGATTTTCTTTTTTTGTCACACAGGATCCCATCACACACCTTTTTACCTGAAAGTGGATCTGGCCAACAAGGGGCTATCCATGTCCAGCTGTGAGAGGTTGCCTGCATCTGGAGTGGTGTCTGACTGGCTTTCTTTTCATCTGCAACTGAGTTACAGGTAAGTGAACATTCAGTTTCTATACCTATATTGAATTTCTTTTTGTCATTCTTTATTTTCAGGATCTCATGACCCACCTGACGCACCTTTTTACCTGAAAGTGGATCTAGCCAACAAGGGGCAATCCATCTTTAGCTCTGAATGGTTGTCTGCATCTGGAACGGTGTCTGGCTTGCTTGCAAGTAATCTGCAACTGTGTAAAAGATACGTGTTAGTTCGTTTTTTATACATATTGATTTCTTTTTTCTGGATCAGTGTCTGGCTGGCTTGCAATTAATCTGCAACTGTGCTGACATTCTTTTTTGTCTTTCTTATTTTCAGGATCTCATGACCCACCTGACGCATCTTTTTACCTGAAAGTGGATCTTGCAATTAATCTGCAACTGTGTAACAGGTACGTGTTAAATCGTTTTTTATACATATAATGATTTTCTTTATTCTTGTCACACAGGATCTCATGACGCACCTTTTTACCTGAAAGTGGACCTGGCCAACAAGGGTAGCAATCCATCTTCAGCTACGAGTGGTTGTCTGCATCTGGAACGGTGTCTGGCTGGCTTGTAATTGATCTTCAACTGTGTAACAGGTATGTGTTAATTCACTTTTTATACATATATTGATTTTCTTTTTTTTTTGTCACACAGGATCCCATCACGCACCTTTTTACCTGAAAGTGGATCCGGCCAATAAGGGGCTATCCATCTTCAGCTGTGAGAGGTTGCCTGCATCTGGAATGGTGTCTGACTGGCTTTCTTTTCATCTGCATCTGAGTTACAGGTAAGTGAACATTCAGTTTCTATACTTATATTGACTTTCTTTTTTGTCTTTCTTATTTTCAGGATATCATGACCCACCTGACGCATCTTTTTACCTGAAAGTGGATCTTGCAAATGATCTGCAACTGTGTAACAGGTACGTGTTAATTCAGTTTTTATACATATATTGATTTTCTTTTTTCTTGTCACACAGGATCCCATCACGCACCTTTTTACCTGAAAGTGGATCCAGCCAACAAGGGGCAATCCATCTTCAGCTATGAGTGGTTGTCTGCATCCAGAACGGTGTCTGGCTGGCTTGCAATTAATCTGCAACTGTGTAACAGGTACGTGTTAATTCGGTTTTTATACATATATTGATTTTCTTTTTTTGTCACACAGGATCCCATCACGCACCGTTTTACCTGAAAGTGGATCTGGCCAACAAGGGGCAATCCATCTTCAGCTCTGAAGATTCAGCTCTGTGTAAAAGATACCTGTTAATTCGTTTTTTATACATATATTGATTTTCTTTTTTTTGTCACACAGGATCCCATCACATACCTTTTTACCTGAAAGTGGACCTGGCCAACAAGGGGCAATCCATCTTCAGCTATGAGTGGTTGTCTGCATCTAGAACGGTGTCTGGCTGGCTTGCAATTAATCTGCAACTGTGTAACAGGTAGGTGTTAATTCGTTTTAATACATATTGATTTCTTTTTTCTGGATCAGTTTCTGGCTGGCTTGCAATTAATCTGCAACTGTGTAACAGGTACGTGTTAAATCGTTTTTTTATACATATATTGATTTTCTTTTTTTGTCACACAGGATCCCATCACACACCTTTTTACCTGAAAGTGGATCTGGCCAACAAGGGGCTATCCATGTCCAGCTGTGAGAGGTTGCCTGCATCTGGAGTGGTGTCTGACTGGCTTTCTTTTCATCTGCAACTGAGTTACAGGTAAGTGAACATTCAGTTTCTATACCTATATTGAATTTCTTTTTGTCATTCTTTATTTTCAGGATCTCATGACCCACCTGACGCACCTTTTTACCTGAAAGTGGATCTAGCCAACAAGGGGCAATCCATCTTTAGCTCTGAATGGTTGTCTGCATCTGGAACGGTGTCTGGCTTGCTTGCAAGTAATCTGCAACTGTGTAAAAGATACGTGTTAGTTCGTTTTTTATACATATTGATTTCTTTTTTCTGGATCAGTGTCTGGCTGGCTTGCAATTAATCTGCAACTGTGCTGACATTCTTTTTTGTCTTTCTTATTTTCAGGATCTCATGACCCACCTGACGCATCTTTTTACCTGAAAGTGGATCTTGCAATTAATCTGCAACTGTGTAACAGGTACGTGTTAAATCGTTTTTTATACATATAATGATTTTCTTTATTCTTGTCACACAGGATCTCATGACGCACCTTTTTACCTGAAAGTGGACCTGGCCAACAAGGGTAGCAATCCATCTTCAGCTACGAGTGGTTGTCTGCATCTGGAACGGTGTCTGGCTGGCTTGTAATTGATCTTCAACTGTGTAACAGGTATGTGTTAATTCACTTTTTATACATATATTGATTTTCTTTTTTTTTTGTCACACAGGATCCCATCACGCACCTTTTTACCTGAAAGTGGATCCGGCCAATAAGGGGCTATCCATCTTCAGCTGTGAGAGGTTGCCTGCATCTGGAATGGTGTCTGACTGGCTTTCTTTTCATCTGCATCTGAGTTACAGGTAAGTGAACATTCAGTTTCTATACTTATATTGACTTTCTTTTTTGTCTTTCTTATTTTCAGGATATCATGACCCACCTGACGCATCTTTTTACCTGAAAGTGGATCTTGCAAATGATCTGCAACTGTGTAACAGGTACGTGTTAATTCAGTTTTTATACATATATTGATTTTCTTTTTTCTTTTCACACAGGATCCCATCACGCACCTTTTTACCTGAAAGTGGATCCAGCCAACAAGGGGCAATCCATCTTCAGCTATGAGTGGTTGTCTGCATCCAGAACGGTGTCTGGCTGGCTTGCAATTAATCTGCAACTGTGTAACAGGTACGTGTTAATTCGGTTTTTATACATATATTGATTTTCTTTTTTTGTCACACAGGATCCCATCACGCACCGTTTTACCTGAAAGTGGATCTGGCCAACAAGGGGCAATCCATCTTCAGCTCTGAAGATTCAGCTCTGTGTAAAAGATACCTGTTAATTCGTTTTTTATACATATATTGATTTTCTTTTTTTTGTCACACAGGATCCCATCACGCACCTTTTTACCTGAAAGTGGATCTGGCCAACAAGGGGCAATCCATCTTCAGCTCTGAATGGTTGTCTGCATTTGGAACGGTGTCTGGCTGGCTTGCAATTAATCTGCAACTGTGTAAAAGATACGTGTTAATTCGTTTTTTATACATTTTGATTTCTTTTTTCTGGTTCAGTATCTGGCTGGCTTGCAATTATTCTGCAACTGTGTTGACATTCTTTTTTTTCTCTCTTATTTTCAGGATCTCATAACCCACCTGACGCATCTTTTTACCTGAAAGTCGATTTTGCAATTAATCTGCAACTGTGTAACAGGTATGTGTTAAATCGTTTTTTATACATATAATGATTTTCTTTATTCTTGTCACACAGGATCTCATGACGCACCTTTTTACCTGAAAGTGGACCTGGCCAACAAGGGGCAATCCATCTTCAGCTGCGAGTGGTTGTCTGCATCTGGAACAGTGTCTGGCTGGCTTGCAATTAATCTGCAACTGTCTAAAAGATACGTGTTAATTCGTTTTTTATACATATATTGATTTCTTTTTTCTGGATCAGTGTCTGGCTGGCTTGCAATTAATCTGCAACTTTGTTGACATTCTTTTTTGTCTTTCTTATTTTCAGGATCTCATGACCCACCTGACGCATCTTTTTACCTGAAAGTGGATCTTGCAATTAATCTGCAACTGTGTAACAGGTACGTGTTAAATCGTTATTTATACATATAATGATTTTCTTTATTCTTGTCACACAATCTCATGACGCACTTTTTTAACTGAAAGTGGACCTGGCCAACAAGGGGCAATCCATCTTCAGCTGCGAGTGGTTGTCTGCATCTGGAACGGTGTCTGGCTGGCTTGCAATTAATCTGCAACTGTCTAAAAGATACGTGTTAATTCGTTTTTTATACATATTGATTTCTTTTTTCTGGATCAGTGTCTGGCTGGCTTGCAATTAATCTGCAACTTTGTTGACATTCTTTTTTGTCTTTCTTATTTTCAGGATCTCAGGACCCACCTGACGCATCTTTTTACCTGAAAGTGGATCTTGCAATTAATCTGCAACTGTGTAACAGGTACGTGTTAAATCGTTATTTATACATATAATGATTTTCTTTATTCTTGTCACACAGGATCTCATGACACACTTTTTTACCTGAAAGTGGACCTGGCCAACAAGGGGCAATCCATCTTCAGCTGCGAGTGGTTGTCTGCATCTGGAACGGTGTCTGGCTGGCTTGCAATTAATCTGCAACTGTCTAAAAGATACGTGTTAATTCGTTTTTTATACATATTGATTTCTTTTTTCTAGATCAGGCTGGCTTGCAATTAGTCTGCAACTGTGTAAAACATATGTGTTAATTCGTTTTTTATACATATTGTTTTCTTTTTTCTGGATCAGTGTCTGGCTGGCTTGCAATTAATCTGCAACTTTGTTGACATTCTTTTTTGTCTTTCTTATTTTCAGGATCTCATGACCCACCTGACGCATCTTTTTACCTGAAAGTGGATCTTGCAATTAATCTGCAACTGTGTAACAGGTACGTGTTAAATCGTTATTTATACATATAATGATTTTCTTTATTCTTGTCACACAGGATCTCATGACGCACTTTTTTACCTGAAAGTGGACCTGGCCAACAAGGGGCAATCCATCTTCAGCTGCGAGTGGTTGTCTGCATCTGGAACGGTGTCTGGCTGGCTTGCAATTAATCTGCAACTGTCTAAAAGATACGTGTTAATTCGTTTTTTATACATATTGATTTCTTTTTTCTGGATCAGTGTCTGGCTGGCTTGCAATTAATCTGCAACTTTGTTGACATTCTTTTTTGTCTTTCTTATTTTCAGGATCTCATGACCCACCTGACGCATCTTTTTACCTGAAAGTGGATCTTGCAATTAATCTGCAACTGTGTAACAGGTACGTGTTAAATCGTTATTTATACATATAATGATTTTCTTTATTCTTGTCACACAGGATCTCATGACGCACTTTTTTACCTGAAAGTGGACCTGGCCAACAAGGGGCAATCCATCTTCAGCTGCGAGTGGTTGTCTGCATCTGGAACGGTGTCTGGCTGGCTTGCAATTAATCTGCAACTGTCTAAAAGATACGTGTTAATTCGTTTTTTATACAAATTGATTTCTTTTTTCTAGATCAGGCTGGCTTGCAATTAATCTGCAACTGTTTTGACTTTATTTTTTGTCTTTCTTATTTTCAGGATCTCAGGACCCACCTGACTGACCTTTTTACCTGAAAGTGGATCTTGCAATTAATCTGCAACTGTGTAAAAGATACGTGTTAATTCGGTTTTTATACATATATTGATTTTCTTTTTTTTTTTTCACACAGGATCTCATGACGCACCTTTTTACCTGAAAGTGGATCTGGCCAACAAGGGGCAATCCATTTTCAGCTGCGAGTGGTTTTCTTCATCTGGAATGGTGTCTGGCTGGCTTGCAATTAATCTGCAACTGTGTAACAGGTACGTGTTAATTCGGTTTTTATACATATATTAATTTTCTTTTTTTTGTCACACAGGATCCCATCATCAACCTTTTTACCTGAAAGTGGATCTGGCCAACAAGGGGCAATCCATCTTCAGCTCTGAACGGTTTTCTGCATCTGGAGTGGTGTCTGACTGGCTTTCTTTTCATCTGCATCTGAGTTACAGGTAAGTGAACATTCAGTTTCTATACTTATATTGACTTTCTTTTTTGTCTTTCTTATTTTCAGGATGTCATGACCCACCTGACGCATCTTTTTACCTGAAAGTGGATCTTGCAATTAATCTGCAACTGTGTAACAGGTACGTGTTAAATCGTTATTTATACATATAATGATTTTCTTTATTCTTGTCACACAGGATCTCATGACGCACTTTTTTACCTGAAAGTGGACCTGGCCAACAAGGGGCAATCCATCTTCAGCTGCGAGTGGTTGTCTGCATCTGGAACGGTGTCTGGCTGGCTTGCAATTAATCTGCAACTGTCTAAAAGATACGTGTTAATTCGTTTTTTATACATATTGATTTCTTTTTTCTGGATCAGTGTCTGGCTGGCTTGCAATTAATCTGCAACTTTGTTGACATTCTTTTTTGTCTTTCTTATTTTCAGGATCTCATGACCCACCTGACGCATCTTTTTACCTGAAAGTGGATCTTGCAATTAATCTGCAACTGTGTAACAGGTACGTGTTAAATCGTTATTTATACATATAATGATTTTCTTTATTCTTGTCACACAGGATCTCATGACGCACTTTTTTACCTGAAAGTGGACCTGGCCAACAAGGGGCAATCCATCTTCAGCTGCGAGTGGTTGTCTGCATCTGGAACGGTGTCTGGCTGGCTTGCAATTAATCTGCAACTGTCTAAAAGATACGTGTTAATTCGTTTTTTATACATATTGATTTCTTTTTTCTGGATCAGTGTCTGGCTGGCTTGCAATTAATCTGCAACTTTGTTGACATTCTTTTTTGTCTTTCTTATTTTCAGGATCTCATGACCCACCTGACGCATCTTTTTACCTGAAAGTGGATCTTGCAATTAATCTGCAACTGTGTAACAGGTACGTGTTAAATCGTTATTTATACATATAATGATTTTCTTTATTCTTGTCACACAGGATCTCATGACGCACTTTTTTACCTGAAAGTGGACCTGGCCAACAAGGGGCAATCCATCTTCAGCTGCGAGTGGTTGTCTGCATCTGGAACGGTGTCTGGCTGGCTTGCAATTAATCTGCAACTGTCTAAAAGATACGTGTTAATTCGTTTTTTATACATATTGATTTCTTTTTTCTAGATCAGGCTGGCTTGCAATTAATCTGCAACTGTTTTGACTTTATTTTTTGTCTTTCTTATTTTCAGGATCTCAGGACCCACCTGACTGACCTTTTTACCTGAAAGTGGATCTTGCAATTAATCTGCAACTGTGTAAAAGGTACGTGTTAATTCGGTTTTTATACATATATTGATTTTCTTTTTTTTTTTTCACACAGGATCTCATGACGCACCTTTTTACCTGAAAGTGGATCTGGCCAACAAGGGGCAATCCATTTTCAGCTGCGAGTGGTTTTCTTCATCTGGAATGGTGTCTGGCTGGCTTGCAATTAATCTGCAACTGTGTAACAGGTACGTGTTAATTCGGTTTTTATACATATATTAATTTTCTTTTTTTTGTCACACAGGATCCCATCATCAACCTTTTTACCTGAAAGTGGATCTGGCCAACAAGGGGCAATCCATCTTCAGCTCTGAACGGTTTTCTGCATCTGGAGTGGTGTCTGACTGGCTTTCTTTTCATCTGCATCTGAGTTACAGGTAAGTGAACATTCAGTTTCTATACTTATATTGACTTTCTTTTTTGTCTTTCTTATTTTCAGGATGTCATGACCCACCTGACGCATCTTTTTACCTGAAAGTGGATCTTGCAATTAATCTGCAACTGTGTAAAAGGTACGTGTTAATTCAGTTTTTATACATATATTGATTTTCTTTTTTTTTGTCACACAGGATCTCATGACGCACCTTTTTACCTGAAAGTGGACCTGGCCAACAAGGGGCAATCCATCTTTAGCTACGAGTGGTTGTCTGCATCTGGAACGGTGTCTGGCTGGCTTGCAATTAATCTGCAACTGTGTAAAAGATACTTGTTAATTTGTTTTTTATACATATTGATTTCTTTTTTCTGGATCAGTGTCTGGCTGGCTTGCAATTAATCTGCAACTGTGTAAAAGATACGTGTTAATTCGTTTTTTATACATATTGATTTCTTTTTTCTGGATCAGTGTCTGGCTGGCTTGCAATTAATCTGTAACTGTGTTGACATTCTTTTTTGTTTTTCTTATTTTCAGGATCTCATGACGCACCTTTTTACCTGAAAGTGGACCTGGCCAACAAGGGGCAATCCATCTTCAGCTATGAGTGGTTGTCTGCATCTAGAACGGTGTCTGGCTGGCTTGCAATTAATCTGCAATTGTGCTGACTTTCTTTTTTGTCTTTATTATTTTCAGGATCTCATGACCCACCTGACGCACCTTTTTACCTGAAAGTGGATCTAGCCAACAAGGGGCAATCCATCTTCAGCTCTGAATGGTTGTCTGCATCTGGAACGTTGTCTGGCTGGCTTGCAAGTAATCTGCAACTGTGTAAAAGATACGTGTTTATTCGTTTTTTATACATATTGATTTCTTTTTTCTGGATCAGTGTCTGGCTGGCTTGCAATTAATCTGCAACTGTGTTGACATTCTTTTTTGTCTTTCTTATTTTCAGGATCTCATGACCCACCTGACGCATCTTTTTACCTGAAAGTGGATCTTGCAATTAATCTGCAACTGTGTAACAGGTACGTGTTAAATCGTTTTTTATTCATATAACGATTTTCTTTATTCTTGTCACACAGGATCTCATGACGCACCTTTTTACCTGAAAGTGGACCTGGCCAACAAGGGGCAATCCATCTTCAGCTATGAGTGGTTGTCTGCATCTAGAACGGTGTCTGGCTGGCTTGCAATTAATCTGCAACTGTGTAACAGGTACGTGTTCGGTTTTTATACATATATTGATTTTGTTTTTTTGTCACACAGGATCCCATCACACACCTTTTTACCTGAAAGTGGACCTGGCCAAAAAGGGGAATCCGTCTTCAGCTGCAAGTGGTTGTCTGCATCTGGAACGGTGTCTGGCTGGCTTGCAATTAATCTGCAACTGTGTAACAGGTACGTGTTAATTCGGTTTTTATACATATATTGATTTTCTTTTTTTGTCACACAGGATCCCATCACATACCTTTTTACCTGAAAGTGGACCTGGCCAACAAGGGGCAATCCATCTTCAGCTATGAGTGGTTGTCTGCATCTAGAACGGTGTCTGGCTGGCTTGCAATTAATCTGCAACTGTGTAACAGGTACGTGTTAATTCGGTTTTTATACATATATTGATTTTCTTTTTTCTTGTCACACAGGATCTCATGACGCACCTTTTTACCTAAAAGTGGACCTGGACAACAAGGGGCAATCCATCTTCAGCTGTGTTTGGTTGTCTGCATCTGGAACGGTGTCTGGCTGGCTTGCAATTAATGTGCAACTGTGTAACAGGTACGTGTTCGGTTTTTATACATATATTGATTTTCTTTTTTTTTGTCACACAGGATCTCATGACGCACCTTTTTACCTGAAAGTGGACCTGGCCAACAAGGGGCAATCCATCTTTAGCTACGAGTGGTTGTCTGCATCTGGAACGGTGTCTGGCTGGCTTGCAATTAATCTGCAACTGTGTAGAAGATACTTGTTAATTTGTTTTTTATACATATTGATTTCTTTTTTCTGGATCAGTGTCTGTCTGGCTTGCAATTAATCTGCAACTGTGTAAAAGATACGTGTTAATTCGTTTTTTATACATATTGATTTCTTTTTTCTGGATCAGTGTCTGGCTGGCTTGCAATTAATCTGCAACTGTGTTGACATTCTTTTTTGTCTTTCTTATTTTCAGGATCTCATGACGCACCTTTTTACCTGAAAGTGGACCTGGCCAACAAGGGGCAATCCATCTTCAGCTATGAGTGGTTGTCTGCATCTAGAACGGTGTCTGGCTGGCTTGCAATTAATCTGCAATTGTGCTGACTTTCTTTTTTGTCTTATTTATTTTCAGGATCTCATGACCCACCTGACGCACCTTTTTACCTGAAAGTGGATCTAGCCAACAAGGGGCAATCCATCTTCAGCTCTGAATGGTTGTCTGCATCTGGAACGGTGTCTGGCTGGCTTGCAAGTAATCTGCAACTGTGTAAAAGATACGTGTTTATTCGTTTTTTATACATATTGATTTCTTTTTTCTGGATCAGTGTCTGGCTGGCTTGCAATTAATCTGCAACTGTGTTGACATTCTTTTTTGTCTTTCTTATTTTCAGGATCTCATGACCCACCTGACGCATCTTTTTACCTGAAAGTGGATCTTGCAATTAATCTGCAACTGTGTAACAGGTACGTGTTAAATCGTTTTTTATTCATATAACGATTTTCTTTATTCTTGTCACACAGGATCTCATGACGCACCTTTTTACCTGAAAGTGGACCTGGCCAACAAGGGGCAATCCATCTTCTGTTGCAAGTGGTTGTCTGCATCTGGAACGGTGTCTGGCTGGCTTGCAATTAATCTGCAACTGTGTAACAGGTACGTGTTCGGTTTTTATACATATATTGATTTTCTTTTTTTGTCACACAGGATCCCATCACACACCTTTTTACCTGAAAGTGGACCTGGCCAACAAGGGGCAATCCGTCTTCAGCTGCAAGTGGTTGTCTGCATCTGGAACGGTGTCTGGCTGGCTTGCAATTAATCTGCAACTGTGTAACAGGTACGTGTTAATTCGGTTTTTATACATATATTGATTTTCTTTTTTTGTCACACAGGATCCCATCACATACCTTTTTACCTGAAAGTGGACCTGGCCAACAAGGGGCAATCCATCTTCAGCTATGAGTGGTTGTCTGCATCTAGAACGGTGTCTGGCTGGCTTGCAATTAATCTGCAACTGTGTAACAGGTACGTGTTAATTCGGTTTTTATACATATATTGATTTTCTTTTTTCTTGTCACACAGGATCTCATGACGCACCTTTTTACCTAAAAGTGGACCTGGACAACAAGGGGCAATCCATCTTCAGCTGTGTTTGGTTGTCTGCATCTGGAACGGTGTCTGGCTGGCTTGCAATTAATCTGCAACTGTGTAACAGGTACGTGTTCGGTTTTTATACATATATTGATTTTCTTTTTTTGTCACACAGGATCCCATCACACACCTTTTTACCTGAAAGTGGACCTGGCCAACAAGGGGCAATCCATCTTCAGCTGCAAGTGGTTGTCTGCATCTGGAACGGTGTCTGGCTGGCTTGCAATTAATCTGCAACTGTGTAACAGGTACGTGTTAATTCGGTTTTTATACATATATTGATTTTCTTTTTTTGTCACACAGGATCCCATCACATACCTTTTTACCTGAAAGTGGACCTGGCCAACAAGGGGCAATCCATCTTCAGCTATGAGTGGTTGTCTGCATCTAGAACGGTGTCTGGCTGGCTTGCAATTAATCTGCAACTGTGTAACAGGTAGGTGTTAATTCGTTTTAATACATATTGATTTCTTTTTTCTGGATCAGTGTCTGGCTGGCTTGCAATTAATCTGCAACTGTGTTGACATTCTTTTTTTGTCTTTCTTATTTTCAGGATCTCATGACCCACTTGACGCATCTTTTTACCTGAAAGTGGATCTTGCAATTAATCTGCAACTGTGTAACAGGTACGTGTTAAATCGTTTTTTTATACATATATTGATTTTCTTTTTTTGTCACACAGGATCCCATCACACACCTTTTTACCTGAAAGTGGATCTGGCCAACAAGGGGCTATCCATGTCCAGCTGTGAGAGGTTGCCTGCATCTGGAGTGGTGTCTGACTGGCTTTCTTTTCATCTGCAACTGAGTTACAGGTAAGTGAACATTCAGTTTCTATACCTATATTGAATTTCTTTTTGTCATTCTTTATTTTCAGGATCTCATGACCCACCTGACGCACCTTTTTACCTGAAAGTGGATCTAGCCAACAAGGGGCAATCCATCTTTAGCTCTGAATGGTTGTCTGCATCTGGAACGGTGTCTGGCTTGCTTGCAAGTAATCTGCAACTGTGTAAAAGATATGTGTTAGTTCGTTTTTTATACATATTGATTTCTTTTTTCTGGATCAGTGTCTGGCTGGCTTGCAATTAATCTGCAACTGTGCTGACATTCTTTTTTGTCTTTCTTATTTTCAGGATCTCATGACCCACCTGACGCATCTTTTTACCTGAAAGTGGATCTTGCAATTAATCTGCAACTGTGTAACAGGTACGTGTTTATTCGGTTTTTATCCATATATTGATTCTTTTTTCTTGTCACACAGGATCTCATGACGCACCTTTTTACCTGAAAGTGGACCTGGCCAACAAGGGGCAATCCATCTTCAGCTATGAGTGGTTGTCTGCATCTAGAACGGTGTCTGGCTGGCTTGCAATTAATCTGCAACTGTGTAACAGGTACGTGTTAATTCGGGTTTTATACATATATTGATTTTCTTTTTTCTTGTCACACAGGATCTCATGACGCACCTTTTTACCTGAAAGTGGACCTGGACAACAAGGGGCAATCCATCTTCAGCTGTGTTTGGTTGTCTGCATCTGGAACGGTGTCTGGCTGGCTTGCAATTAATCTGCAACTGTCTAAAAGATACGTGTTAATTCGTTTTTTATACATATTGATTTCTTTTTTCTAGATCAGGCTGGCTTGCAATTAATCTGCAACTGTTTTGACTTTATTTTTTGTCTTTCTTATTTTCAGGATCTCAGGACCCACCTGACTGACCTTTTTACCTGAAAGTGGATCTTGCAATTAATCTGCAACTGTGTAAAAGGTACGTGTTAATTCGTTTTTTATACATATTTATTTTCTTTTTTCTTGTCACACAGGATCTCATGACGCACCTTTTTACCTGAAAGTGGATCTGGCCAACAAGGGGCAATCCATCTTCAGCTCTGAATGGTTGTCTGCATCTGGAACGGTGTCTGGCTGGCTTGCAATTAATCTGCAACTGTGTAAAAGATACGTGTTAATTCATTTTTTATACATATTGATTTCTTTTTTCTGGTTCAGTATCTGACTGGCTTGCAATTATTCTGCAACTGTGTTGACATTCTTTTTTGTCTTTCTTATTTTCAGGATCTCATGACCCACCTGATTCATCTTTTTACCTGAAAGTGGATCTTGCAATTAATCTGCAACTGTGTAACAGGTACGTGTTAATTCGTTTTTTATACATATATTGATTTTCTTTTTTCTTGTCACAGAGGATCTCATGACGCACCTTTTTACCTGAAAGTGGACCTAGCCAACAAGGGGCAATCCATCTTCACCTACAAGTGGTTGTCTGCATCTGGAACGGTGCCTGGCTGGCTTGCAATTGATCTGCAACTGTGTAACAGGTACGTGTTAAATCGTTTTTTATACATATAATGATTATCTTTATTATTGTCACACAGGATCTCATGATGCACCTTTTTACCTGAAAGTGGACCTGGCCAAAAAGGGGCAATCCATCTTCAGCTGTGAGTGGTTGTCTGCATCTGGAACGGTGTCTGGCTGGCTTGCAATTAATCTGCAACTGTCTAAAAGATACGTGTTAATTCGTTTTTTATACATATATTGATTTCTTTTTTCTGGATCAGTGTCTGGCTGGCTTGCAATTAATCTGCAACTGTGTTGACATTCTTTTTTGTCTTTCTTATTTTCAGGATCTCAGGACCCACCTGACTGACCTTTTTACCTGAAAGTGGATCTTGCAATTAATCTGCAACTATGTAAAATAGTACGTGTTAATTCGGTTTTTATACATATATTGATTTTTTTTTTTTTTTTCACAAAGGATCTCATGATGCACCTTTTTACCTGAAAGTGGATCTGGCCAACAAGGGGCAATCCATTTTCAGCTGCGAGTGGTTTTCTGCATCTGGAATGGTGTCTGGCTGGCTTGCAATTAATCTGCAACTGTGTAACAGGTACGTGTTAATTCAGTTTTTATACATATATTGATTTTCTTTTTTTTTGTCATACAGGATCCCATCACGCACCTTTTTACCTGAAAGTGGATCCGGCCAACAAGGTGCAATCCATCTTCAGCTATGAGTGGTTGTCTGCATCTAAAACGGTGTCTGGCTGGCTTGCAATGAATCTGCAACTGTGTAACAGGTACGTGTTAATTCGGTTTTTATACATATATTGATTTTCTTTTTTTTGTCACACAGGATCCCATCACGCACCTTTTTACCCGAAAGTGGATCTGGCCAACAAGGGGCAATCCATCTTCTGCTCTGAATGGTTGCCTGCATTTGGAATGGTGTCTGACTGGCTTTCTTTTCATCTGCAACTGAGTTACAGGTAAGTGAACATTCAGTTTCTATACCTATATTGAATTTCTTCTTTGTCTTTCTTTATTTTCAGGATGTCATGACCCACCTGACGCACCTTTTTACCAGAAAGTGGATCTGGCCAACAAGGGGCAATCCATCTTCAGCGGTGAGTGGTTGTCTGCATCTGGAACGGTGTCTGGCTGGATAGCAATTAATCTGCAACTGTGTAAAAGATACGTGTTAATTTGTTTTTTATACATATTGATTTCTTTTTTCTGGATCAGTGTCTGGATGGCTTGCAATTAATCTGCAACTGTGTTGACTTTCTTTTTTGTCTTTCTTATTTTCAGGATCTCATGACCCACCTGACGCACCTTTTTACCTGAAAGTAGATATGGCCAACAAGGGGCAATCCATCTTCAGCTGCGAGTGGTTTTCTGCAACTGGAATGGTGTCTGGCTGGCTTGCAATTAATCTGCAACTGTGTAACAGGTACGTGTTAATTCGGTTTTTATACATATATTGATTTTCTTTTTTTTCACACAGGATCCCATCAGGCACCTTTTTACCTGAAAGTTGATCTGGCCAACAAGGGGCAATCCATCTTCAGCTCTGAATGGTTGTCTGCATCTGGAACGGTGTCTGGCTGGATTGCAATTAATCTGCAACTGTGTAAAAGATACTTGTTCATTTGTTTTTTATACATATTGATTTCTTTTTTCTGGATCAGTGTCTGGCTGGCTTGCAATTAATCTGCAACTGTGTTGACTTTCTTTTTTGTCTTTCTTATTTTCAGGATCTCATGACCCACCTGACGCACCTTTTTACCTGAAAGTGGATCTGGCCAACAAGGGGCAATCCATCTTCAGCTCTGAATGGTTGTCTGCATCTGGAACGGTGTCTGGCTGGCTTGCAATTAATCTGCAACTGTGTAAAAGATACGTGTTAATTCGTTTTTTATACATATTGATTTCTTTTTTCTAGATCAGTGTCTGGCTGGCTTGCAATTAATCTGCAACTGTGTTGACATTCTTTTTTGTCTTTCTTATTTTCAGGATCTCATGACCCACCTGATGCATCTTTTTACCTGAAAGTGGATCTTGCAATTAATCTGCAACTGTGTAACAGGTACGTGTTAAATCGTTTTTTATACATATATTGATTTTCTTTATTCTTGTCACACAGGATCTCATGACGCACCTTTTTACCTGAAAGTGGACCGGGCCAACAAGGGGCAATCCATCTTCACCTGCGAGTGGTTGTCTGCATCTGGAACGGTGTCTGGCTGGCTTGCAATTAATCTGCAACTGTGTAACAGGTACGTGTTAATTCGGTTTTTATACATATATTGATTTT
This sequence comes from Salminus brasiliensis, assembly GCF_030463535.1. Taxonomy (NCBI): domain Eukaryota; kingdom Metazoa; phylum Chordata; class Actinopteri; order Characiformes; family Bryconidae; genus Salminus; species Salminus brasiliensis. The sequence continues at coordinate 17,613,248 of NC_132900.1, forward strand.
CTTTTTTCTTGTCACACAGGATCTCATGACGCACCTTTTTACCTGAATGTGGATCCGGCCAACAAGGGGCAATCCATCTTCAGCTATTCGTGGTTGTCTGCATCTAGAACGGTGTTTGGCTGGCTTGCAAATAATCTGCAACTGTGTAACAGGTACGTGTTAATTCGGTTTTTATACATATATTGATTTTCTTTATTCTTGTCACACAGGATCTCATGACGCACCTTTTTACCTGAATGTGGATCCGGCCAACAAGGGGCAATCCATGTCCAGCTGTGAGAGGTTGCCTGCATCTGGAATGGTGTCTGACTGGCTTTCTTTACATCTGCATCTGAGTTACAGGTAAGTGAACATTCAGTTTCTATACTTATATTGACTTTCTTTTTTGTCTTAATTATTTTCAGGATGTCAAGACCCAGCTGACCCATCTTTTTACCTGAAAGTGGATCTTGCAATTAATCTGCAACTGTGTAACAGGTACGTGTTAATTCGGTTTTTATACATATATTGATTTTCTTTTTATTCTTGTCACACATGATCCCATCACGCACCTTTTTACCTGAAAGTGGACCTGGCCAACAAAGGGCAATCCATCTTCAGCTACGAGTGGTTGTCTGCATCTGGAATGGTGTCTGGCTGGCTTGAAATTAATCTGCAACTGTGTAACAGGTACGTGTTAATTCGGTTTTTATACATATATTGATTTTCTTTTTTCTTGTCAAACAGGATCCCATCACGCACCTTTTTACCTAAAAGTGGATCCAGCCAACAAGGGGCAATCCATCTTCAGCTATGATTGGTTGTCTGCATCTAGAACAGTGTCTGGCTGGCTTGCAATTAATCTGCAACTGTGTAACAGGTACGTGTTAATTCGGTCATTATACATATATTGATTTTCTTTATTCTTGTCACACAGGATCTCATCACGCACCTTTTTACCTGAAAGTGGACCTGGCCAACAAGGGGCAATCCATCTTCAGCTGCGAGTGGTTGTCTGCATCTGGAACGGTGTCTGGCTGGCTTGCAATTAATCTGCAACTGTGTAACAAGTACGTGTTAATTCGTTTTTTATACATATATTGATTTTCTTTTTTCTCATCACACAGGATCTCATGACGCACCTTTTTACCTGAAAGTGGACCTGGCCAACAAGGGGCAATCCATCTTCAGCTATGATTGGTTGTCTGCATCTGGAACGGTGTCTGGCTGGCTTGCAAATGATCTGCAACTGTGTTACAGGTACGTGTTAATTCAGTTTTTATATAATATTGATTTTCTTTTTTTTTGTCACACAGGATCCCATCACGCACCTTTTTACCTGAAAGTGGATCCGGCCGACAAGGTGCTATCCATGTCCAGCTGTGAGAGGTTGCCTGCATCTGGAATGGTGTCTGACTGGCTTTCTTTACATCTGCATCTGAGTTACAGGTAAGTGAACATTCAGTTTCTATACGTATATTGACTTTCTTCTTTGTCTTTCTTATTTTCAGGATCTCATGACCCACCTGATGCATCTTTTTACCTGAAAGTGGATCTTGCAATTAATCTGCAACTGTGTAACAGGTACGTGTTAAATCGTTTTTTATACATATATTGATTTTCTTTATTCTTGTCACACAGGATCTCATGACGCACCTTTTTACCTGAAAGTGGACCGGGCCAACAAGGGGCAATCCATCTTCACCTGCGAGTGGTCGTCTGCATCTGGAACGGTGTCTGGCTGGCTTGCAATTAATCTGCAACTGTGTAACAGGTACGTGTTAATTCGGTTTTTATACATATATTGATTTTCTTTTTTCTTGTCACACAGGATCTCATGACGCACCTTTTTACCTGAATGTGGATCCGGCCAACAAGGGGCAATCCATCTTCAGCTATTCGTGGTTGTCTGCATCTAGAACGGTGTTTGGCTGGCTTGCAAATAATCTGCAACTGTGTAACAGGTACGTGTTAATTCGGTTTTTATACATATATTGATTTTCTTTATTCTTGTCACACAGGATCTCATGACGCACCTTTTTACCTGAATGTGGATCCGGCCAACAAGGGGCAATCCATGTCCAGCTGTGAGAGGTTGCCTGCATCTGGAATGGTGTCTGACTGGCTTTCTTTACATCTGCATCTGAGTTACAGGTAAGTGAACATTCAGTTTCTATACTTATATTGACTTTCTTTTTTGTCTTAATTATTTTCAGGATGTCAAGACCCAGCTGACCCATCTTTTTACCTGAAAGTGGATCTTGCAATTAATCTGCAACTGTGTAACAGGTACGTGTTAATTCGGTTTTTATACATATATTGATTTTCTTTTTATTCTTGTCACACATGATCCCATCACGCACCTTTTTACCTGAAAGTGGACCTGGCCAACAAAGGGCAATCCATCTTCAGCTACGAGTGGTTGTCTGCATCTGGAATGGTGTCTGGCTGGCTTGAAATTAATCTGCAACTGTGTAACAGGTACGTGTTAATTCGGTTTTTATACATATATTGATTTTCTTTTTTCTTGTCAAACAGGATCCCATCACGCACCTTTTTACCTAAAAGTGGATCCAGCCAACAAGGGGCAATCCATCTTCAGCTATGATTGGTTGTCTGCATCTAGAACAGTGTCTGGCTGGCTTGCAATTAATCTGCAACTGTGTAACAGGTACGTGTTAATTCGGTCATTATACATATATTGATTTTCTTTATTCTTGTCACACAGGATCTCATCACGCACCTTTTTACCTGAAAGTGGACCTGGCCAACAAGGGGCAATCCATCTTCAGCTGCGAGTGGTTGTCTGCATCTGGAACGGTGTCTGGCTGGCTTGCAATTAATCTGCAACTGTGTAACAAGTACGTGTTAATTCGTTTTTTATACATATATTGATTTTCTTTTTTCTCATCACACAGGATCTCATGACGCACCTTTTTACCTGAAAGTGGACCTGGCCAACAAGGGGCAATCCATCTTCAGCTATGATTGGTTGTCTGCATCTGGAACGGTGTCTGGCTGGCTTGCAAATGATCTGCAACTGTGTTACAGGTACGTGTTAATTCAGTTTTTATATAATATTGATTTTCTTTTTTTTTGTCACACAGGATCCCATCACGCACCTTTTTACCTGAAAGTGGATCCGGCCGACAAGGTGCTATCCATGTCCAGCTGTGAGAGGTTGCCTGCATCTGGAATGGTGTCTGACTGGCTTTCTTTACATCTGCATCTGAGTTACAGGTAAGTGAACATTCAGTTTCTATACGTATATTGACTTTCTTCTTTGTCTTTCTTATTTTCAGGATGTCATGACCCACCTGATGCATCTTTTAACCTGAAAGTGGATCTTGCAATTAATCTGCAACTGTGTAACAGGTACGTGTTAATTCGGTTTTTGTACATATATTGATTTTCTTTTTTTTGTCACACAGGATCCCATCACGCACCTTTTTACCTGAAAGTGGATCTGGCCAAAAAGGGGCAATCCATCTTCAGCTGTGAGTGGTTGTCTGCATCTGAAACGGTGTCTGGCTGGCTTGCAATTAATCTGCAACTGTCTAAAAGATACGTGTTAATTCGTTTTTTATACATATTGATATCTTTTTCCTGGATCAGTGTCTGGCTGGCTTGCAATTAATCTGCAACTGTTTTGACTTTATTTTTTGTCTTTCTTATTTTCAGGATCTCTGGACCCACCTGACAGACCTTTTTACCTGAAAGTGGATCTTGCAATTAATCTGCAACTGTGTAACAGGTACGTGTTAATTTGGTTTTTATACATATATTGATTTTCTTTTTTCTTGTCACACAGGATCTCATGATGCACCTTTTTACCTGAAAGTGGATCTGGCCAACAAGGGGCAATCCATCTTCAGCTGCGAGTGGTTTTCTGCATCTGGAAAGGTGTCTGGCTGGCTTGCAATTAATCTGCAACTGTGTAAAAGGTACGTGTTAATTCAGTTTTTATACATATATTGATTTTCTTTTTTCTTGTCACAGAGGATCCCATCACGCAACTTTTTACCTGAAAGTGGATCCAGCCAATAAGGGGCAATCCATCTTTAGCTATGAGTGGTTGTCTGCATCTAGAACGGTGTCTGGCTGGCTTGCAATTAATCTGCAACTGTGTAACAGGTACGTGTTAATTCAGTTTTTATACATATATTGATTTTCTTTTTTTTGTCACACAGGATCCCATCACGCATCTTTTTACCTGAAAGTGGATCTGGCCAACAAGGGGCTATCCATGTCCAGCTGTGAGAGGTTGCCTGCATCTGGAATGGTGTCTGACTGGCTTTCTTTTCATCTGCATCTGAGTTACAGGTAAGTGAACATTCAGTTTCTATACTTATATTGACTTTCTTTTTTGTCTTTCTTATTTTCAGGATGTCATGACCCACCTGACGCATCTTTTTACCTGAAAGTGGATCCAGCCAACAAGGGGCAATCCATCTTCAGCTATGAGTGGTTGTCTGCATCTGGAACGGTGTCTGGCTGGCTTGCAATTAGTCTGCAACTGTGTAAAAGATACGTGTTAATTCGTTTTTTATACATATTGATTTCTTTTTCCTGGATCAGTGTCTGGCTGGCTTGCAATTAATCTGCGACTGTGTTGACATTCTTTTTTGTCTTTCTTATTTTCAGGATCTCATGACCCACCTGACTGACCTTTTGACCTGAAAGTGGATCTTGCAATTAATCTGCAACTGTGTAAAAGGTACGTGTTAATTTGGTTTTTATACATATATTGATTTTATTTTTTCTTGTCACACATGATCCCATCACGCACCTTTTTACCTGAAAGTGGATCCAGCCAACAAGGGGCAATCCATCTTCAGCTATGAGTGGTTGTCTGCATCCAGAACGGTGTCTGGCTGGCTTGCAATTAATCTGCAACTGTGTAACAGGTACGTGTTAATTCGGTTTTTATACATATATTGATTTTCTTTTTTCTTGTCACACAGGATCTCATGATGCACCTTTTTACCTAAAAGTGGACCTGGCCAACAAGGGACAATCCATCTTCAGCTACGAGTGGTTGTCTGCATCTGGAACGGTGTCTGGCTGGCTTGCAATTGATCTGCAACTGTGTAACAGGTACGTGTTAATTCAGTTTTTATACATATATTGATTTTCTTTTTTCTTGTCACACAGGATCCCATCACGCACCTTTTTACCTGAAAGTGGATCCAGCCAACAAGGGGCAATCCATCTTCAGCTATGAGTGGTTGTCTGCATCCAGAACGGTGTCTGGCTGGCTTGCAATTAATCTGCAACTGTGTAACAGGTACGTGTTAATTCCGTTTTTATACATATATTGATTTTCTTTTTTTTGTCACACAGTATCCCATCACGCACCGTTTTACCTGAAAGTGGATCAGGCCAACAAGGGGCAATCCATCTTCAGCTCTGAATGGTTGTCTGCATCTTGAACGGTGTCTGTCTGGCTTGCAATTAGTCTGCAATTGTGTAAAAGATACGTGTTAATTCGTTTTTTATACATATTGATTTCTTTTTCCTGGATCAGTGTCTGGCTGGCTTGCAATTAATCTGCGACTGTGTTGACATTCTTTTTTGTCTTTCTTATTTTAAGGATCTCATGACCCACCTGACTGACCTTTTGACCTGAAAGTGGATCTTGCAATTAAACTTTGTAAAAGGTACGTGTTAGTTTGGTTTTTTTACATATATTGATTTTCTTTTTTCTTGTCACAGAGGATTTCATGACGCACCTTTTTACCTGAAAGTGGACCTGGCCAACAAGGGGCAATCCATCTTCAGCTACGAGTGGTTGTCTGCATCTGGAACGGTGTCTGGCTGGCTTGCAATTAATCTGCAACTGTGTTGACATTCTTTTTTGTCTTTCTTATTTTCAGGATCTCATGACCCACCTGACGCATCTTTTTACCTGAAAGTGGATCTTGCAATTAATCTGCAACTGTGTAACAGGTACGTGTTAAATCGTTTTTTATACATATAATGATTTTCTTTATTCTTGTCACACAGGATCTCATGACGCACCTTTTTACCTGAAAGTGGACCTGGCCAACAAGGGGCAATCCATCTTCAGCTGCGAGTGGTTGTCTGCATCTGGAACGGTGTCTCGCTGGCTTGCAATTGATCTGCAACTGTGTAACAGGTACGTGTTAATTCAGTTTTTATACATATATTGATTTTCTTTTTTTTGTCACACAGGATCCCATCACGCACCTTTTTACCTGAAAGTGGATCTGGCCAACAAGGGGCTATCCATGTCCAGCTGTGAGAGGTTGCCTGCATCTGGAATGGTGTCTGACTGGCTTTTTTCATCTGCATCTGAGTTACAGGTAAGTGAACATTCAGTTTCTAAACTTATATTGACTTTCTTTTTTGTCTTTCTTATTTTCAGGATGTCATGACCCACCTGACGCATCTTTTTACCTGAAAGTGGATCTTGCAATTAATCTGCAACTGTGTAACAGGTACGTGTTAATTCGGTTTTTATACATATATTGAATTTCTTTTTTCTTGTCACAAAGGATCTCATGATGCACCTTTTTACCTGAAAGTGGACCTGGCCAACAAAGGGCAATCCATCTTCAGCTACGAGTGGTTGTCTGCATCTGGAACGGTGTCTGGCTGGCTTGCAATTAATCTGCAACTGTGTAACAGGTACGTGTTAATTCGGTTTTTATACATATATTGATTTTCTTTTTTCTTGTCACACAGGATCCCATCACGCACCTTTTTACCTGAAAGTGGATCCAGCCAACAAGGGAGAATCCATCTTCAGCTATGAGTGGTTGTCTGCATCTGGAACGGTGTCTGGCTGGCTTGCAATTAATCTGCAACCTTGTTGACATTCTTTTTTGTCTTTCTTATTTTCAGGATCTCATGACCCACCTGACGTATCTTTTTACCTGAAAGTGGATCTTGCAATTGATCTGCAACTGTGTAACAGGTATGTGTTAATTCAGTTTTTATACATATATTGATTTTCTTTTTTCTTGTCACACATGATCCCATCACGCACCTTTTTACCTGAAAGTGGATCCAGCCAACAAGGGGCAATCCATCTTCAGCTATGAGTGGTGTTCTGCATTCAGAACGGTGTCTGGCTGGCTTGCAATTAATCTGCAACTGTGTATCAGGTACGTGTTAATTCGGTTTTTATACATATATTGATTTTCTTTTTTTTGTCACACAGTATCCCATCACGCACCGTTTTACCTGAAAGTGGATCTGGCCAACAAGGGGCAATCCATCATCAGCTCTGAATGGTTGTCTGCATCTGGAACGGTGTCTGGCTGGCTTGCAATTAATCTGCAACTGTGTAACAGGTACGTGTTAATTCGGTCATTATACATATATTGATTTTCTTTATTCTTATCACACAGGATCTCATGACGCACCTTTTTACCTGAAAGTGGACCTGGCCAACAAGGGGCAATCCATCTTCAGCTGCGAGTGGTTGTCTGCATCTGGAACGGTGTCTGGCTGGCTTGCAATTAATCTGCAACTGTGTAACAAGTACGTGTTAATTCGTTTTTTGTACATATATTAATTTTCTTTTTTCTCATCACAGAGGATCTCATGACGCACCTTTTTACCTGAAAGTGGACCTGACCAACAAGGGGCAATCCATCTTCAGCTACGATTGGTTGTCTGCATCTGGAACGGTGTCTGGCTGGCTTGCAAATGATCTGCAACTGTGTTACAGGTACGTGTTAATTCAGTTTTTATATAATATTGATTTTCTTTTTTTTTGTCACACAGGATCCCATCACGCACCTTTTTACCTGAAAGTGGATCCGGCCGACAAGGGGCTATCCATGTCCAGCTGAGAGAGGTTGCCTGCATCTGGAATGGTGTCTGACTGGCTTTCTTTACATCTGCATCTGAGTTACAGGTAAGTGAACATTCAGTTTCTATACTTATATTGACTTTCTTTTTTGTCTTTCTTATTTTCAGGATGTCATGACCCACCTGACGCATCTTTTTACCTGAAAGTGGATCTTGCAATTAATCTGCAACTGTGTAACAGGTACGTGTTAATTCGGTTTTTATACATATATTGATTTTCTTTTTTTTGTCACACAGGATCCCATCACGCACCTTTTTACCTGAAAGTGGATCTGGCCAAAAAGGGGCAATCCATCTTCAGCTGTGAGTGGTTGTCTGCATCTGAAACGGTGTCTGGCTGGCTTGCAATTAATCTGCAACTGTCTAAAAGATACGTGTTAATTCGTTTTTTATACATATTGATTTCTTTTTCCTGGATCAGTGTCTGGCTGGCTTGCAATTAATCTGCAACTGTTTTGACTTTATTTTTTGTCTTTCTTATTTTCAGGATCTCTGGACCCATCTGACTGACCTTTTTACCTGAAAGTGGATCTTGCAATTAATCTGCAACTGTGTAACAGGTACGTGTTAATTCGGTTTTTATACATATATTGATTTTCTTTTTTCTTGTCACACAGGATCTCATGATGCACCTTTTTACCTGAAAGTGGATCTGGCCAACAAGGGGCAATCCATCTTCAGCTGCGAGTGGTTTTCTGCATCTGGAAAGGTGTCTGGCTGGCTTGCAATTAATCTGCAACTGTGTAAAAGGTACGTGTTAATTCAGTTTTTATACATATATTGATTTTCTTTTTTCTTGTCACACAGGATCCCATCACGCACCTTTTTACCTGAAAGTGGATCCAGCCAACAAGGGGCAATCCATCTTTAGCTATGAGTGGTTGTCTGCATCTAGAACGGTGTCTGGCTGGCTTGCAATTAATCTGCAACTGTGTAACAGGTACGTGTTAATTCAGTTTTTATACATATATTGATTTTCTTTTTTTTGTCACACAGGATCCCATCACGCACCTTTTTACCTGAAAGTGGATCTGGCCAACAAGGGGCTATCCATGTCCAGCTGTGAGAGGTTGCCTGCATCTGGAATGGTGTCTGACTGGCTTTCTTTTCATCTGCATCTGAGTTACAGGTAAGTGAACATTCAGTTTCTATACTTATATTGACTTTCTTTTTTGTCTTTCTTATTTTCAGGATGTCATGACCCACCTGACGCATCTTTTTACCTGAAAGTGGATCTTGCAATTAATCTGCAACTGTGTAACAGGTACGTGTTAATTCGGTTTTTATACATATATTGATTTTCTTTTTTCTTGTCACAGAGGATCTCATGACGCACCTTTTTACTTGAAATTGGATCTGGCCAACAAGGGGCAATCCATCTTCAGCTGCGAGTGGTTTTCTGCATCTGGAAAGGTGTCTGGCTGGCTTGCAATTAATCTGCAACTGTGTAAAAGGTACGTGTTAATTCAGTTTTTATACATATATTGATTTTCTTTTTTCTTGTCACACAGGATCCCATCACGCACCTTTTTACCTGAAAGTGGATCCAGCCAACAAGGGGCAATCCATCTTTATCTATGAGTGGTTGTCTGCATCTAGAACGGTGTCTGGCTGGCTTGCAATTAATCTGCAACTGTGTAACAGGTACGTGTTAATTCAGTTTTTATACATATATTGATTTTCTTTTTTTTGTCACACAGGATCCCATCACGCACCTTTTTACCTGAAAGTGGATCTGGCCAACAAGGGGCTATCCATGTCCAGCTGTGAGAGGTTGCCTGCCTCTGGAATGGTGTCTGACTGGCTTTCTTTTCATCTGCATCTGAGTTACAGGTAAGTGCACATTCAGTTTCTATACTTATATTGACTTTCTTTTTTGTCTTTCTTATTTTCAGGATGTCATGACCCACCTGACGCATCTTTTTACCTGAAAGTGGATCTTGCAATTAATCTGCAACTGTGTAACAGGTACGTGTTAATTCGGTTTTTATACATATATTGATTTTCTTTTTTCTTGTCACAGAGGATCTCATGACGCACCTTTTTACCTGAAAGTGGACCTGGCCAACAAGGGTAGCAATCCATCTTCAGCTACGAGTGGTTGTCTGCATCTGGAACGGTGTCTGGCTGGCTTGCAATTAATCTGCAACTGTGTAACAGGTGCGTGTTAATTCGTTTTTTATACATATATTGATTTTCTTTTTTCTTGTCACACAGGATCTCATGACGCACCTTTTTACCTGAAAGTGGACCTGGCCAACAAGGGACAATCCATCTTCAGCTACGAGTGGTTGTCTGCATCTGGAACGGTGTCTGGCTGGCTTGCAATTGATCTGCAACTGTGTAACAGGTACGTGTTAATTCAGTTTTTATACATATATTGATTTTCTTTTTTCTTGTCACACAGGATCCCATCACGCACCTTTTTACCTGAAAGTGGATCCAGCCAACAAGGGGCAATCCATCTTCAGCTATGAGTGGTTGTCTGCATCCAGAACGGTGTCTGGCTGGCTTGCAATTAATCTGCAACTGTGTAAAGGGTACGTGTTAATTCGGTTTTTATACATATATTGATTTTCTTTTTTTTGTCACACAGTATCCCATCACGCACCGTTTCACCTGAAAGTGGATCTGGCCAACAAGGGGCAATCCATCTTCAGCTCTGAATGGTTGTCTGCATCTGGAACGGTGTCTGGCTGGCTTGCAATTAGTCTGCAACTGTGTAAAAGATACGTGTTAATTCGTTTTTTATACATATTGATTTCTTTTTCCTGGATCAGTGTCTGGCTGGCTTGCAATTAATCTGCGACTGTGTTGACATTCCTTTTTGTCTTTCTTATTTTCAGGATCTCTGGACCCACCTGACTGACCTTTTTACCTGAAAGTGGATCTTGCAATTAATCTGCAACTGTGTAACAGGTACGTGTTAATTTGGTTTTTATACATATATTGATTTTCTTTTTTCTTGTCACACAGGATCTCATGATGCACCTTTTTACCTGAAAGTGGATCTGGCCAACAAGGGGCAATCCATCTTCAGCTGCGAGTGGTTTTCTGCATCTGGAAAGGTGTCTGGCTGGCTTGCAATTAATCTGCAACTGTGTAAAAGGTACGTGTTAATTCAGTTTTTATACATATATTGATTTTCTTTTTTCTTGTCACACAGGATCCCATCACGCACCTTTTTACCTGAAAGTGGATCCGGCCAACAAGGGGCAATCCATCTTTAGCTATGAGTGGTTGTCTGCATCTAGAACGGTGTCTGGCTGGCTTGCAATTAATCTGCAACTGTGTAACAGGTACGTGTTAATTCAGTTTTTATACATATATTGATTTTCTTTTTTTTGTCACACAGGATCCCATCACGCACCTTTTTACCTGAAAGTGGATCTGGCCAACAAGGGGCTATCCATGTCCAGCTGTGAGAGGTTGCCTGCATCTGGAATGGTGTCTGACTGGCTTTCTTTTCATCTGCATCTGAGTTACAGGTAAGTGAACATTCAGTTTCTATACTTATATTGACTTTCTTTTTTGTCTTTCTTATTTTCAGGATGTCATGACCCACCTGACGCATCTTTTTACCTGAAAGTGGATCTTGCAATTAATCTGCAACTGTGTAACAGGTACGTGTTAATTCGGTTTTTATACATATATTGATTTTCTTTTTTCTTGTCACAGAGGATCTCATGACGCACCTTTTTACTTGAAAGTGGATCTGGCCAACAAGGGGCAATCCATCTTCAGCTGCGAGTGGTTTTCTGCATCTGGAAAGGTGTCTGGCTGGCTTGCAATTAATCTGCAACTGTCTAAAAGATACGTGTTAATTCGTTTTTTATACATATTGATTTCTTTTTCCTGGATCAGTTTCTGGCTGGCTTGCAATTAATCTGCAACTGTTTTGACTTTATTTTTTGTCTTTCTTATTTTCAGGATCTCTGGACCCACCTGACTGACCTTTTTACCTGAAAGTGGATCTTGCAATTAATCTTCAACTGTGTAACAGGTACGTGTTAATTCGGTTTTTATACATATATTGATTTTCTTTTTTCTTGTCACAGAGGATCTCATGACGCACCTTTTTACTTGAAAGTGGATCTGGCCAACAAGGGGCAATCCATCTTCAGCTGCGAGTGGTTTTCTGCATCTGGAAAGGTGTCTGGCTGGCTTGCAATTAATCTGAAACTGTGTAAAAGGTACGTGTTAATTCAGTTTTTATACATATATTGATTTTCTTTTTTTTTATCACACAGGATTCCATCACGCACCTTTTTACCTGAAAGTGGATCTGGCCAAAAAGGGGCAATCCATCTTCAGCTGTGAGTGGTTGTCTGCATCTGAAACGGTGTCTGGCTGGCTTGCAATTAATCTGCAACTGTCTAAAAGATACGTGTTAATTCGTTTTTTATACATATTGATTTCTTTTTCCTGGATCAGTGTCTGGCTGGCTTGCAATTAATCTGCAACTGTTTTGACTTTATTTTTTGTCTTTCTTATTTTCAGGATCTCTGGACCCACCTGACTGACCTTTTTACCTGAAAGTGGATCTTGCAATTAATCTGCAACTGTGTAACAGGTACGTGTTAATTCAGTTTTTATACATATATTGATTTTCTTTTTTTTGTCACACAGGATCCCATCACGCACCTTTTTACCTGAAAGTGGATCTGGCCAACAAGGGGCTATCCATGTCCAGCTGTGAGAGGTTGCCTGCATCTGGAATGGTGTCTGACTGGCTTTCTTTTCATCTGCATCTGAGTTACAGGTAAGTGAACATTCAGTTTCTATACTTATATTGACTTTCTTTTTTGTCTTTCTTATTTTCAGGATGTCATGACCCACCTGACGCATCTTTTTACCTGAAAGTGGATCTTGCAATTAATCTGCAACTGTGTAACAGGTACGTGTTAATTCGGTTTTTATACATATATTGATTTTCTTTTTTTTTATCACACAGGATTCCATCACGCACCTTTTTACCTGAAAGTGGATCTGGCCAAAAAGGGGCAATCCATCTTCAGCTGTGAGTGGTTGTCTGCATCTGAAACGGTGTCTGGCTGGCTTGCAATTAATCTGCAACTGTCTAAAAGATACGTGTTAATTCGTTTTTTATACATATTGATTTCTTTTTCCTGGATCAGTGTCTGGCTGGCTTGCAATTAATCTGCAACTGTTTTGACTTTATTTTTTGTCTTTCTTATTTTCAGGATCTCTGGACCCACCTGACTGACCTTTTTACCTGAAAGTGGATCTTGCAATTAATCTGCAACTGTGTAACAGGTACGTGTTAATTCGGTTTTTATACATATATTGATTTTCTTTTTTCTTGTCACACAGGATCTCATGATGCACCTTTTTACCTGAAAGTGGATCTGGCCAACAAGGGGCAATCCATCTTCAGCTGCGAGTGATTTTCTGCATCTGGAAAGGTGTCTGGCTGGCTTGCAATTAATCTGCAACTGTGTAAAAGGTACGTGTTAATTCAGTTTTTATACATATATTGATTTTCTTTTTTCTTGTTACACAGGATCCCATCACGCACCTTTTTACCTGAAAGTGGATCCAGCCAACAAGGGGCAATCCATCTTTAGCTATGAGTGGTTGTCTGCATCTAGAACGGTGTCTGGCTGGCTTGCAATTAATCTGCAACTGTGTAACAGGTACGTGTTAATTCAGTTTTTATACATATATTGATTTTCTTTTTTTTGTCACACAGGATCCCATCACGCACCTTTTTACCTGAAAGTGGATCTGGCCAACAAGGGGCTATCCATGTCCAGCTGTGAGAGGTTGCCTGCATCTGGAATGGTGTCTGACTGGCTTTCTTTTCATCTGCATCTGAGTTACAGGTAAGTGAACATTCAGTTTCTATACTTATATTGACTTTCTTTTTTGTCTTTCTTATTTTCAGGATGTCATGACCCACCTGACGCATCTTTTTACCTGAAAGTGGATCTTGCAATTAATCTGCAACTGTGTAAGAGGTACGTGTTAATTCGGTTTTTATACATATATTGATTTTCTTTTTTCTTGTCACAGAGGATCTCATGACTCACCTTTTTACTTGAAAGTGGATCTGGCCAACAAGGGGCAATCCATCTTCAGCTGCGAGTGGTTTTCTGCATCTGGAAAGGTGTCTGGCTGGCTTGCAATTAATCTGAAACTGTGTAAAAGGTACGTGTTAATTCAGTTTTTATACATATATTGATTTTCTTTTTTCTTGTCACACAGGATCCCATCACGCACCTTTTTACCTGAAAGTGGATCCAGCCAACAAGGGGCAATCCATCTTTAGCTATGAGTGGTTGTCTGCATCTAGAACGGTGTCTGGCTGGCTTGCAATTAATCTGCAACTGTGTAACAGGTACGTGTTAATTCAATTTTTATACATATATTGATTTTCTTTTTTTTGTCACACAGGATCCCATCACGCACCTTTTTACCTGAAAGTGGATCTGGCCAACAAGGGGCTATCCATGTCCAGCTGTGAGAGGTTGCCTGCATCTGGAATGGTGTCTGACTGGCTTTCTTTTCATCTGCATCTGAGTTACAGGTAAGTGAACATTCAGTTTCTATACTTATATTGACTTTCTTTTTTGTCTTTCTTATTTTCAGAATGTCATGACCCACCTGACGCATCTTTTTACCTGAAAGTGGATCTTGCAATTAATCTGCAACTGTGTAACAGGTACGTGTTAATTCGGTTTTTATACATATATTGATTTTCTTTTTTCTTGTCACAGAGGATCTCATGACGCACCTTTTTACCTGAAAGTGGACCTGGCCAACAAGGGTAGCAATCCATCTTCAGCTACGAGTGGTTGTCTGCATCTGGAACGGTGTCTGGCTGGCTTGCAATTAATCTGCAACTGTGTAACAGGTACGTGTTAATTCGGTTTTTATACATATATTGATTTTCTTTTTTCTTGTCACACAGGATCTCATGACGCACCTTTTTACCTGAAAGTGGACCTGGCCAACAAGGGGCAATCCATCTTCAGCTGCGAGTGGTTTTCTGCATCTGGAAAGGTGTCTGGCTGGCTTGCAATTAATCTGAAACTGTGTAAAAGGTACGTGTTAATTCAGTTTTTATACATATATTGAATTTCTTTTTTCTTGTCACACAGGATCCCATCACGCACCTTTTTACCTGAAAGTGGATCCAGCCAACAAGGGGCAATCCATCTTTAGCTATGAGTGGTTGTCTGCATCTAGAACGGTGTCTGGCTGGCTTGCAATTAATCTGCAACTGTGTAACAGGTACGTGTTAATTCAATTTTTATACATATATTGATTTTCTTTTTTTTGTCACACAGGATCCCATCACGCACCTTTTTACCTGAAAGTGGATCTGGCCAACAAGGGACTATCCATGTCCAGCTGTGAGAGGTTGCCTGCATCTGGAATGGTGTCTGACTGGCTTTCTTTTCATCTGCATCTGAGTTACAGGTAAGTGAACATTCAGTTTCTATACTTATATTGACTTTCTTTTTTGTCTTTCTTATTTTCAGGATGTCATGACCCACCTGACGCATCTTTTTACCTGAAAGTGGATCTTGCAATTAATCTGCAACTGTGTAACAGGTACGTGTTAATTCGGTTTTTATACATATATTGATTTTCTTTTTTCTTGTCACAGAGGATCTCATGACGCACCTTTTTACCTGAAAGTGGATCTGGCCAACAAGGGGCAATCCATCTTCAGCTGCGAGTGGTTTTCTGCATCTGGAAAGGTGTCTGGCTGGCTTGCAATTAATCTGCAACTGTGTAAAAGGTACGTGTTAATTCAGTTTTTATACATATATTGATTTTCTTTTTTCTTGTCACACAGGATCCCATCACGCACCTTTTTACCTGAAAGTGGATCCAGCCAACAAGGGGCAATCCATCTTTAGCTATGAGTGGTTGTCTGCATCTAGAACGGTGTCTGGCTGGCTTGCAATTAATCTGCAACTGTGTAACAGGTACGTGTTAATTCAGTTTTTATACATATATTGATTTTCTTTTTTTTGTCACACAGGATCCCATCACGCACCTTTTTACCTGAAAGAGGATCTGGCCAACAAGGGGCTATCCATGTCCAGCTGTGAGAGGTTGCCTGCATCTGGAATGGTGTCTGACTGGCTTTCTTTTCATCTGCATCTGAGTTACAGGTAAGTGAACATTCAGTTTCTATACTTATATTGACTTTCTTTTTTGTCTTTCTTATTTTCAGGATGTCATGACCCACCTGACGCATCTTTTTACCTGAAAGTGGATCTTGCAATTAATCTGCAACTGTGTAACAGGTACGTGTTAATTCGGTTTTTATACATATATTGATTTTCTTTTTTCTTGTCACAGAGGATCTCATGACGCACCTTTTTACCTGAAAGTGGACCTTGCCAACAAGGGTAGCAATCCATCTTCAGCTACGAGTGGTTGTCTGCATCTGGAACGGTGTCTGGCTGGCTTGCAATTAATCTGCAACTGTGTAACAGGTACGTGTTAATTCGGTTTTTATACATATATTGATTTTCTTTTTTCTTGTCACACAGGATCTCATGACGCACCTTTTTACCTGAAAGTGGACCTGGCCAACAAGGGACAATCCATCTTCAGCTACGAGTGGTTGTCTGCATCTGGAACGGTGTCTGGCTGGCTTGCAATTAATCTGCAACTGTGTAACAGGTACGTGTTAATTCAGTTTTTATACATATATTGATTTTCTTTTTTCTTGTCACACAGGATCCCATCACGCACCTTTTTACCTGAAAGTGGATCCAGCCAACAAGGGGCAATCCATCTTTAGCTATGAGTGGTTGTCTGCATCTAGAACGGTGTCTGGCTGGCTTGCAATTAATCTGCAACTGTGTAACAGGTACGTGTTAATTCAATTTTTATACATATATTGATTTTCTTTTTTTTGTCACACAGGATCCCATCACGCACCTTTTTACCTGAAAGTGGATCTGGCCAACAAGGGGCTATCCATGTCCAGCTGTGAGAGGTTGCCTGCATCTGGAATGGTGTCTGACTGGCTTTCTTTTCATCTGCATCTGAGTTACAGGTAAGTGAACATTCAGTTTCTATACTTATATTGACTTTCTTTTTTGTCTTTCTTATTTTCAGGATGTCATGACCCACCTGACGCATCTTTTTACCTGAAAGTGGATCTTGCAATTAATCTGCAACTGTGTAACAGGTACGTGTTAATTCGGTTTTTATACATATATTGATTTTCTTTTTTCTTGTCACAGAGGATCTCATGACGCACCTTTTTACCTGAAAGTGGATCTGGCCAACAAGGGGCAATCCATCTTCAGCTGCGAGTGGTTTTCTGCATCTGGAAAGGTGTCTGGCTGGCTTGCAATTAATCTGCAACTGTGTAAAAGGTACGTGTTAATTCAGTTTTTATACATATATTGATTTTCTTTTTTCTTGTCACACAGGATCCCATCACGCACCTTTTTACCTGAAAGTGGATCCAGCCAAAAAGGGGCAATCCATCTTTAGCTATGAGTGGTTGTCTGCATCTAGAACGGTGTCTGGCTGGCTTGCAATTAATCTGCAACTGTGTAACAGGTACGTGTTAATTCAGTTTTTATACATATATTGATTTTCTTTTTTTTGTCACACAGGATCCCATCACGCACCTTTTTACCTGAAAGAGGATCTGGCCAACAAGGGGCTTTCCATGTCCAGCTGTGAGAGGTTGCCTGCATCTGGAATGGTGTCTGACTGGCTTTCTTTTCATCTGCATCTGAGTTACAGGTAAGTGAACATTCAGTTTCTATACTTATATTAACTTTCTTTTTTGTCTTTCTTATTTTCAGGATGTCATGACCCACCTGACGCATCTTTTTACCTGAAAGTGGATCTTGCAATTAATCTGCAAATGTGTAACAGGTACGTGTTAATTCGGTTTTTATACATATATTGATTTTTTTTTTCTTGTCACAGAGGATCTCATGACGCACCTTTTTACCTGAAAGTGGACCTGGCCAACAAGGGTAGCAATCCATCTTCAGCTACGAGTGGTTGTCTGCATCTGGAACGGTGTCTGGCTGGCTTGCAATTAATCTGCAACTGTGTAACAGGTACGTGTTAATTCGGTTTTTATACATATATTGATTTTCTTTTTTCTTGTCACACAGGATCTCATGATGCACCTTTTTACCTGAAAGTGGACCTGGCCAACAAGGGGCAATCCATCTTCAGCTGCAAGTGGTTTTCTGCATCTGGAAAGGTGTCTGGCTGGCTTGCAATTAATCTGAAACTGTGTAAAAGGTACGTGTTAATTCAGTTTTTATACATATATTGAATTTCTTTTTTCTTGTCACACAGGATCCCATCACGCACCTTTTTACCTGAAAGTGGATCTGGCCAACAAGGTGCTATCCATGTCCAGCTGTGAGAGGTTGCCTGCATCTGGAATGGTGTCTGACTGGCTTTCTTTTCATCTGCATCTGAGTTACAGGTAAGTGAACATTCAGTTTCTATACTTATATTGACTTTCTTTTTTGTCTTTCTTATTTTCAGGATGTCATGACCCACCTGAAGCATCTTTTTACCTGAAAGTGGATCTTGCAATTAATCTGCAACTGTGTAACAGGTACGTGTTAATTCGGTTTTTATACATATATTGATTTTCTTTTTTCTTGTCACAGAGGATCTCATGACGCACCTTTTTACCTGAAAGTGGATCTGGCCAACAAGGGGCAATCCATCTTCAGCTGCGAGTGGTTTTCTGCATCTGGAAAGGTGTCTGGCTGGCTTGCAATTAATCTGCAACTGTGTAAAAGGTACGTGTTAATTCAGTTTTTATACATATATTGATTTTCTTTTTTCTTGTCACACAGGATCCCATCACGCACCTTTTTACCTGAAAGTGGATCCAGCCAACAAGGGGCAATCCATCTTTAGCTATGAGTGGTTGTCTGCATCTAGAACGGTGTCTGGCTGGCTTGCAATTAATCTGCAACTGTGTAACAGGTACGTGTTAATTCGGTTTTTATACATATATTGATTTTCTTTTTTTTGTCACACAGTATCCCATCACGCACCGTTTTACCTGAAAGTGGATCTGGCCAACAAGGGGCAATCCATCTTCAGCTCTGAATGGTTGTCTGCATCTGGAACGGTGTCTGGCTGGCTTGCAATTAGTCTGCAACTGTGTAAAAGATACGTGTTAATTCGTTTTTTATACATATTGATTTCTTTTTCCTGGATCAGTGTCTGGCTGGCTTGCAATTAATCTGCGACTGTGTTGACATTCCTTTTTGTCTTTCTTATTTTCAGGATCTCATGACCCACCTGACTGACCTTTGGACCTGAAAGTGGCTCTTGCAATTAATCTGCAACTGTGTAAAAGGTACGTGTTAATTTGGTTTTTATACATATATTGATTTTCTTTTTTCTTGTCACACAGGATCTCATGACGCACCTTTTTACCTGAAAGTGGACCTGGCCAACAAGGGGCAATCCATCTTCAGCTACGAGTGGTTGTCTGCATCTGGAACGGTGTCTGGCTGGCTTGCAATTGATCTTCAACTGTGTAACAGGTATGTGTTAATTCAGTTTTTATACATATATTGATTTTCTTTTTTCTTTTCACACATGATCCCATCACGCACCTTTTTACCTGAAAGTGGATCCAGCCAAAAAGGGGCAATCCATCTTCAGCTATGAGTGGTTGTCTGCATCCAGAACGGTGTCTGGCTGGCTTGCAATTAATCTGCAACTGTGTAACAGGTACGTGTTAATTCCGTTTTTATACATATATTGATTTTCTTTTTTTTGTCACACAGTATCCCATCACGCACCGTTTTACCTGAAAGTGGATCAGGCCAACAAGGGGCAATCCATCTTCAGCTCTGAATGGTTGTCTGCATCTGGAACGGTGTCTGTCTGGCTTGCAATTAGTCTGCAACTGTGTAAAAGATACGTGTTAATTCGTTTTTTATACATATTGATTTCTTTTTCCTGGATCAGTGTCTGGCTGGCTTGCAATTAATCTGCGACTGTGTTGACATTCTTTTTTGTCTTTCTTATTTTAAGGATCTCATGACTCACCTGACTGACCTTTTGACCTGAAAGTGGATCTTGCAATTAAACTTTGTAAAAGGTACGTGTTAGTTTGGTTTTTATACATATATTGATTTTCTTTTTTCTTGTCACAGAGGATTTCATGACGCACCTTTTTACCTGAAAGTGGACCTGGCCAACAAGGGGCAATCCATCTTCAGCTACGAGTGGTTGTCTGCATCCAGAACGGTGTCTGGCTGGCTTGCAATTAATCTGCAACTGTGTAACAGGTACGTGTTAATTCGGTTTTTATACATATATTGATTTTCTTTTTTTTGTCACACAGTATCCCATCACGCACCGTTTTACCTGAAAGTGGATCTGGCCAACAAGGGGCAATCCATCTTCAGCTCTGAATGGTTGTCTGCATCTGGAACGGTGTCTGGCTGGCTTGCAATTAGTCTGCAACTGTGTAAAAGATACGTGTTAATTCGTTTTTTATACATATTGATTTCTTTTTCCTGGATCAGTGTCTGGCTGGCTTGCAATTAATCTGCGACTGTGTTGACATTCCTTTTTGTCTTTCTTATTTTCAGGATCTCATGACCCACCTGACTGACCTTTGGACCTGAAAGTGGATCTTGCAATTAATCTGCAACTGTGTAAAAGGTACGTGTTAATTTGGTTTTTATACATATATTGATTTTCTTTTTTCTTGTCACACAGGATCTCATGACGCACCTTTTTACCTGAAAGTGGACCTGGCCAACAAGGGGCAATCCATCTTCAGCTACGAGTGGTTGTCTGCATCTGGAACGGTGTCTGGCTGGCTTGCAATTGATCTTCAACTGTGTAACAGGTATGTGTTAATTCAGTTTTTATACATATATTGATTTTCTTTTTTCTTTTCACACATGATCCCATCACGCACCTTTTTACCTGAAAGTGGATCCAGCCAAAAAGGGGCAATCCATCTTCAGCTATGAGTGGTTGTCTGCATCCAGAACGGTGTCTGGCTGGCTTGCAATTAATCTGCAACTGTGTAACAGGTACGTGTTAATTCCTTTTTTATACATATATTGATTTTCTTTTTTTTGTCACACAGTATCCCATCACGCACCGTTTTACCTGAAAGTGGATCAGGCTAACAAGGGGCAATCCATCTTCAGCTCTGAATGGTTGTCTGCATCTGGAACGGTGTCTGTCTGGCTTGCAATTAGTCTGCAACTGTGTAAAAGATACGTGTTAATTCGTTTTTTATACATATTGATTTCTTTTTCCTGGATCAGTGTCTGGCTGGCTTGCAATTAATCTGCGACTGTGTTGACATTCTTTTTTGTCTTTCTTATTTTAAGGATCTCATGACCCACCTGACTGACCTTTTGACCTGAAAGTGGATCTTGCAATTAAACTTTGTAAAAGGTACGTGTTAGTTTGGTTTTTATACATATATTGATTTTCTTTTTTCTTGTCACAGAGGATTTCATGACGCACCTTTTTACCTGAAAGTGGACCTGGCCAACAAGGGGCAATCCATCTTCAGCTACGAGTGGTTGTCTGCATCTGTAACGGTGTCTGGATGGCTTGCAATTGATCTTCAACTGTGTAACAGGTATGTGTTAATTCAGTTTTTATACATATATTGATTTTCTTTTTTCTTGTCACACAGGATCTCATGACGCACCTTTTTACCTGAAAGTGGACCTGGCCAACAAGGGGCAATCCATCTTCAGCTACGAGTGGTTGTCTGCATCTAGAACGGTGTCTGGCTGGATTGCAATTAATCTGCAACTGTGTAAAAGATACTTGTTAATTTGTTTTTTATACATATTGATTTCTTTTTTCTGGATCAGTGTCTGGCTGGCTTGCAATTAATCTGCAACTGTGTAAAAGATACGTGTTAATTCGTTTTTTATACATATTGATTTCTTTTTTCTGGATCAGTATCTAGCTGGATTGAAATTAATCTGCAACTGTGTTGACATTCTTTTTTTGTCTTTCTTATTTTCAGGATCTCATGACCCACCTGACGCATCTTTTTACCTGAAAGTGGATCTTGCAATTAATCTGCAACTGTGTAACAGGTACGTGTTAAATCGTTATTTATACATATAATGATTTTCTTTATTCTTGTCACACAGGATCTCATGACGCACTTTTTTACCTGAAAGTGGACCTGGCCAACAAGGGGCAATCCATCTTCAGCTACGAGTGGTTGTCTGCATCTAGAACGGTGTCTGGCTGGATTGCAATTAATCTGCAACTGTCTAAAAGATACGTGTTAATTCGTTTTTTATACATATTGATTTCTTTTTTCTAGATCAGTGTCTGGCTGGCTTGCAATTAATCTGCAACTGTGTTGACATTCTTTTTTTGTCTTTCTTATTTTCAGGATCTCATGACCCACCTGACGCATCTTTTTACCTGAAAGTGGATCTTGCAATTAATCTGCAACTGTGTAACAGGTACATATTAAATCGTTTTTTATACATATAATGATTTTCTTTTTTCTTGTCACAGAGGATGTGGACCTGGCCAACAAGGGGCAATCCATCTTCAGCTACGAGTGGTTGTCTGCATCTGGAACGGTGTCTGGCTGGCTTGCAAATGATCTGCAACTGTGTAACAGGTACGTGTTAATTCAGTTTTTACACATATATTGATTTTCTTTTTTTTTGTCACACAGGATCCCATCATGCACCTTTTTACCTAAAAGTGGATCCGGCCAACAAGGGGCTATCCATGTCCAGCTGTGAGAGGTTGCCTGCATCTGGAATGGTGTCTGACTGGCTTTCTTTTCATCTGCATCTGAGTTACAGGTAAGTGAACATTCAGTTTCTATACTTTTATTGACTTTCTTTTTTGTCTTTCTTATTTTCAGGATGTCATGACCTACCTGACGCATCTTTTTACCTGAAAGTGGATCTTGCAATTAATCTGCAACTGTGTAACAGGTACGTGTTAATTCGGTTTTTATAAATATATTGATTTTCTTTTTTCTTGTCACACAGGATCTCATGACGCTCCTTTTTACCTGAAAGTGGACCTGGCCAACAAGGGGCAATCCATCTTCAGCTATGAGTGGTTGTCTGCATCTAGAATGGTGTATGGCTGGCTTGCAATTAATCTGCAACTATGTAACAGGTATGTGTTAATTCGGTTTTTATACATATATTGATTTTCTTTTTTTTGTCACACAGGATCCCATCACGCACCATTTTACCTGAAAGTGGATCCAGCCAACAAGGGGCAATCCATCTTCAGCTCTGAATGGTTGTCTGCATCTGGAACGGTGTCTGGCTGGCTTGCAATTAATCTGCAACTGTGTAAAATATACGTGTTAATTTGTTTTTTATACATATTGATTTCTTTTTCTGGATCAGTATCTAGCTGTATTGAAATTAATCTGCAACTGTGTTGACATTCTTTTTTTGTCTTTCTTATTTTCAGGATCTCAGGACCCAACTGACTGACCTTTTTACCTGAAAGTGGATCTTGCAATTAATCTGCAACTGTGTAAAAGGTACGTGTTAATTCGGTTTTTATACATATATTGATTTTCTTTTTTCTTGTCACACAGGATCTCATGACGCAGCTTTTTACCTGAAAGTGGATCTGGCCAACAAGGGGCAATCCATCTTCAGCTGCGAGTAGTTTTCTGCATCTGGAATGGTGTCTGGTTGGCTTGCAATTAATCTGCAACTGTGTAACAGGTACGTGTTAATTCGGTTTTTATACATATATTGATTTTCTTTTTTTTGTCACACAGGATCCCATCACGCACCTTTTTACCTGAAAGTGGATCTGGCCAACAAGGGGCAATCCATCTTCAGCTCTTAATGGTTCTCTGCATCTGGAACGGTGTCTGGCTGGCTTGCAATTAATCTGCAACTGTGTAAAAAATACGTGTTAATTAGTTTTTTATACATATTGATTTCTTTTTTCTGGATCAGTGTCTGGCTGGCTTATAATTAATCTGCAACTGTGTTGACATTCTTTTTTGTCTTTCTTATTTTCAGTATCTCATGACCCACCTGACACATCTTTTTACCTGAAAATGGATCTTGCAATTAATCTGCAACTGTGTAACAGGTACGTGATAAATCGTTTTTTATACATATAATGATTTTCTTTATTCTTGTCACACAGGATCTCATGACGCACCTTTTTACCTGAAAGTGGACCTGGCCAACAAGAGGCAATCCATCTTCAGCTGCGAGTGGTTGTCTGCATCTGGAACGGTGTCTGGCTGGCTTGCAATTAATTTGCAACTGTGTAAAAGGTACGTGTTAATTCAGTTTTTATACATATATTGATTTTCTTTTTTTTGTCACACAGGATCCCATCACTCACCTTTTTACCTGAAAGTGGATCCGGTCAACAAGGGGCTATCCATGTCCAGCTGTGAGAGGTTGCCTGCATCTGGAATGGTGTCTGATTGGCTTTCTTTTCATCTGCATCTGAGTTACAGGTAAGCGAACATTCAGTTTCTATACTTATATTGACTTTCTTTTTTGTCTTTCTTATTTTCAGGATGTCATGACCCACCTGACGCATCTTTTTACCTGAAAGTGGATCTTGCAATTGATCTACAACTGTGTAACAGATACGTGTTAATTCGGTTTTTATACATATATTGATTTTCTTTTTTCTTGTCACACAGGATCCCATCACAAACCTTTTTACCTGAAAGTGGATCCAGCCAACAAGTGGCAATCCATCTTCAGCTATGAGTGGTTGTCTGCATCTGGATCAGTGTCTGGCTGGCTTGCAATTAATCTGCAACTGTGTAAAAGATACGTGTTAATTCGTTTTTTATACATATTGATTTCTTTTTTCTGGATCAGTATCTAGCTGGATTGAAATTAATCTGCAACTGTGTTGACA
Source organism: Salminus brasiliensis (assembly GCF_030463535.1). Classification (NCBI taxonomy): domain Eukaryota; kingdom Metazoa; phylum Chordata; class Actinopteri; order Characiformes; family Bryconidae; genus Salminus; species Salminus brasiliensis. The sequence continues at coordinate 17,637,959 of NC_132900.1, forward strand.
TTCTTTTTTGTCTTTATTATTTTTAGGATCTCATGACCCACCTGACGCATCTTTTTACCTGAAAGTGGATCTTGCAATTAATCTGCAACTGTGTAAAAGGTATGTGTTAATTCGGTTTTTATACATATATTGATTTTCTTTTTTCTTGTCACACAGGATCTCATGACGCAGCTTTTTACCTGAAAGTGGATCTGGCCAACAAGGGGCAATCCATCTTCAGCTGCGAGTAGTTTTCTGCATCTGGAATGGTGTCTGGTTGGCTTGCAATTAATCTGCAACTGTGTAACAGGTACGTGTTAATTCGGTTTTTATACATATATTGATTTTCTTTTTTTTGTCACACAGGATCCCATCACGCACCTTTTTACCTGAAAGTGGATCTGGCCAACAAGGGGCAATCCATCTTCAGCTCTTAATGGTTCTCTGCATCTGGAACGGTGTCTGGCTGGCTTGCAATTAATCTGCAACTGTGTAAAAAATACGTGTTAATTAGTTTTTTATACATATTGATTTCTTTTTTCTGGATCAGTGTCTGGCTGGCTTATAATTAATCTGCAACTGTGTTGACATTCTTTTTTGTCTTTCTTATTTTCAGTATCTCATGACCCACCTGACACATCTTTTTACCTGAAAATGGATCTTGCAATTAATCTGCAACTGTGTAACAGGTACGTGATAAATCGTTTTTTATACATATAATGATTTTCTTTATTCTTGTCACACAGGATCTCATGACGCACCTTTTTACCTGAAAGTGGACCTGGCCAACAAGAGGCAATCCATCTTCAGCTGCGAGTGGTTGTCTGCATCTGGAACGGTGTCTGGCTGGCTTGCAATTAATTTGCAACTGTGTAAAAGGTACGTGTTAATTCAGTTTTTATACATATATTGATTTTCTTTTTTTTGTCACACAGGATCCCATCACTCACCTTTTTACCTGAAAGTGGATCCGGTCAACAAGGGGCTATCCATGTCCAGCTGTGAGAGGTTGCCTGCATCTGGAATGGTGTCTGATTGGCTTTCTTTTCATCTGCATCTGAGTTACAGGTAAGCGAACATTCAGTTTCTATACTTATATTGACTTTCTTTTTTGTCTTTCTTATTTTCAGGATGTCATGACCCACCTGACGCATCTTTTTACCTGAAAGTGGATCTTGCAATTGATCTACAACTGTGTAACAGATACGTGTTAATTCGGTTTTTATACATATATTGATTTTCTTTTTTCTTGTCACACAGGATCCCATCACAAACCTTTTTACCTGAAAGTGGATCCAGCCAACAAGTGGCAATCCATCTTCAGCTATGAGTGGTTGTCTGCATCTGGATCAGTGTCTGGCTGGCTTGCAATTAATCTGCAACTGTGTAAAAGATACGTGTTAATTCGTTTTTTATACATATTGATTTCTTTTTTCTGGATCAGTATCTAGCTGGATTGAAATTAATCTGCAACTGTGTTGACATTCTTTTTTGTCTTTATTATTTTTAGGATCTCATGACCCACCTGACGCATCTTTTTACCTGAAAGTGGATCTTGCAATTAATCTGCAACTGTGTAAAAGGTACGTGTTAATTCGGTTTTTATACATATATTGATTTTCTTTTTTCTTGTCACACAGGATCTCATGACGCAGCTTTTTACCTGAAAGTGGATCTGGCCAACAAGGGGCAATCCATCTTCAGCTGCGAGTAGTTTTCTGCATCTGGAATGGTGTCTGGTTGGCTTGCAATTAATCTGCAACTGTGTAACAGGTACGTGTTAATTCGGTTTTTATACATATATTGATTTTCTTTTTTTTGTCACACAGGATCCCATCACGCACCTTTTTACCTGAAAGTGGATCTGGCCAACAAGGGGCAATCCATCTTCAGCTCTTAATGGTTCTCTGCATCTGGAACGGTGTCTGGCTGGCTTGCAATTAATCTGCAACTGTGTAAAAAATACGTGTTAATTAGTTTTTTATACATATTGATTTCTTTTTTCTGGATCAGTGTCTGGCTGGCTTATAATTAATCTGCAACTGTGTTGACATTCTTTTTTGTCTTTCTTATTTTCAGTATCTCATGACCCACCTGACACATCTTTTTACCTGAAAATGGATCTTGCAATTAATCTGCAACTGTGTAACAGGTACGTGATAAATCGTTTTTTATACATATAATGATTTTCTTTATTCTTGTCACACAGGATCTCATGACGCACCTTTTTACCTGAAAGTGGACCTGGCCAACAAGAGGCAATCCATCTTCAGCTGCGAGTGGTTGTCTGCATCTGGAACGGTGTCTGGCTGGCTTGCAATTAATCTGCAACTGTCTAAAAGATACGTGTTAATTCGTTTTTTATACATATTGATTTCTTTTTTCTAGATCAGTGTCTGGCTGGCTTGCAATTAATCTGCAACTGTGTTGACATTCTTTTTTTGACTTTCTTATTTTCAGGATCTCATGACCCACCTGACGCATCTTTTTACCTGAAAGTGGATCTTGCAATTAATCTGCAACTGTGTAACAGGTACATATTAAATCGTTTTTTATACATATAATGATTTTCTTTTTTCTTGTCACAGAGGATGTGGACCTGGCCAACAAGGGGCAATCCATCTTCAGCTACGAGTGGTTGTCTGCATCTGGAACGGTGTCTGGCTGGCTTGCAAATGATCTGCAACTGTGTAACAGGTATGTGTTAATTCAGTTTTTACACATATATTGATTTTCTTTTTTTTTTTGTCACACAGGATCACATCATGCACCTTTTTACCTGAAAGTGGATCCGGCCAACAAGGGGCTATCCATGTCCAGCTGTGAGAGGTTGCCTGCATCTGGAATGGTGTCTGACTGGCTTTCTTTTCATCTGCATCTGAGTTACAGGTAAGTGAACATTCAGTTTCTATACTTATATTGACTTTCTTTTTTGTCTTTCTTATTTTCAGGATGTCATGACCCATCTGACGCATCTTTTTACCTGAAAGTGGATCTTGCAATTAATCTGCAACTGTGTAAAAGGTACGTGTTAATTCGGTTTTTATACATATATTGATTTTCTTTTTTTTATCACACAGGATCTCATGACGCACCTTTTTACCTGAAAGTGGATCTGGCCAACAAGGGGCAATCCATTTTCAGCTGCGAGTGGTTTTCTGCATCTGGAATGGTGTCTGGCTGGCTTGCAATTAATCTGCAACTGTGTAACAAGTACGTGTTAATTCGGTTTTTATACATATATTGATTTTCTTTTTTCTTGTCACACAGGATCTCATGACGCACCTATTTACCTGAATGTGGATCCGGCCAACAAGGGGCAATCCATCTTCAGCTATTCGTGGTTGTCTGCATCTTGAACGGTGTTTGGCTGGCTTGCAAATAATCTGCAACTGTGTAACAGGTACGTGTTAATTCGTTTTTTATACATATATTGATTTTCTTTATTCTTGTCACACAGGATCTCATGACGCACCTTTTTACCTGAATGTGGATCCGGCCAACAAGGGGCAATCCATCTTCAGCTATGCGTGGTTGTCTGCATCTAGAACGGTGTTTGGCTGGCTTGCAAATAATCTGCAACTGTGTAACAGGTACGTGTTAATTTGGTTTTTATACATATATTGATTTTCTTTTTTTTGTCACACAGGATCCCATCACGCACCTTTTTACCTGAAAGTGGATCCGGCCAACAAGGGGCTATCCATGTCCAGCTGTGAGAGGTTGCCTGCATCTGGAATGGTGTCTGACTGGCTTTCTTTTCATCTGCATCTGAGTTACAGGTAAGTGAACATTCAGTTTCTATACTTATATTGACTTTCTTTTTTGTCTTTCTTATTTTCAGGATGTCATGACCCACCTGACGCATCTTTTTACCTGAAAGTGGATCTTGCAATTAATCTGCAACTGTGTAAAAGGTACGTGTTAATTCGGTTTTTATACATATATTGATTTTCTTTTTTTTATCACACAGGATCTCATGACGCACCTTTTTACCTGAAAGTGGATCTGGCCAACTAGGGACAATCCATTTTCAGCTGCGAGTGGTTTTCTGCATCTGGAATGGTGTCTGGCTGGCTTGCAATTAATCTGCAACTGTGTAACAGGTACGTGTTAATTCGGTTTTTATACATATATTGATTTTCTTTTTTCTTGTCACAGAGTATCTCATGACACACCTTTTTACCTGAAAGTGGACCTGGCCAACAAGGGGCAATCCATCTTCAGCTACGAGTGGTTGTCTGCGTCTGGAACGGTGTCTGGCTGGATTGCAATTGATCTGCAACTGTGTAACAGGTACGTGTTTATTCAGTTTTTATACATATATTGATTTTCTTTTTTTTTGTCACACAGGATCCCATCACGCACCTTTTTACCTGAAAGTGGATCCGGCCAACAAGGGGCAATCCATCTTCAGCTATGAGTGGTTGTCTGCGTCTGGAACGGTGTCTGGCTGGCTTGCAATTGATCTGCAACTGTGTAACAGGTACGTGTTAATTCAGTTTTTATACATATATTGATTTTCTTTTTTTTTGTCACACAGGATCCCATCACGCACATTTTTACCTGAAAGTGGATCCGGCCAACAAGGGGCTATCCATGTCCAGCTGTGAAAGGTTGCCTGCATCTGGAATGGTGTCTGACTGGCTTTCTTTTCATCTGCATCTGAGTTACAGGTAAGTGAACATTCAGTTTCTATACTTATATTGACTTTCTTTTTTGTCTTTCTTATTTTCAGGATGTCATGACCCACCTGACGCATCTTTTTACCTGAAAGTGGATCTTGCAATTAATCTGCAACTGTGTAACAGGTACGTGTTAATTCAGTTTTTATACATATATTGATTTTCTTTTTTCTTCTCACACAGGATCCCATCACGCACCTTCTTACCTGAAAGTGGATCTGGCCAACAAGGGGCAATTCATCTTCAGCTCTGAATTGTTGTCTGCATCTGGAACGATGTCTGGCTGGCTTGCAAATTATCTGCAACTGTGTAAAAGATACGTGTTAATTCGTTTTTTATACATATTGATTTCTTTTTTCTGGATCAGTGTCTGGCTGGCTTGCAATTAATCTGCAACTGTGTTGACACTCTTTTTTGTCTTTCTTATTTTCAGGATCTCATGACCCACCTGACGCATCTTTTTACCTGAAAGTGGATCTTGCAATTAATCTGCAACTGTGTAACAGGTACGTGTTAAATCGTTTTTTATACATATATTGATTTTCTTTTTTCTTGTCACAGAGGATCTCATGACGCACCTTTTTACCTGAAAGTGGACCTGGCCAACAAGGGGCAATCCATCTTCGGCTACGAGTGGTTGTCTGCTTCTGGAACGGTGTCTGGCTGGCTTGCAATTGATCTTCAACTGTGTAACAGGTACGTGTTAATTCAGTTTTTATACATACATTGATTTTCTTTTTTTTGTCACACAGGATCCCATCACGCACCTTTTTACCTGAAAGTTGATCCGGCCAACAAGGGGCTATCCATGTCCAGCTGTGAGAGGTTGCCTGCATCTGGAATGGTGTCTGACTGGCTTTCTTTTCATCTGCATCTGAGTTACAGGTAAGTGAACATTCAGTTTCTATACTTATATTGACTTTCTTTTTTGTCTTTCTTATTTTCAGGATGTCATGACCCACCTGACGCATCTTTTTACCTGAAAGTGGATCTTGTAATTAATCTGCAACTGTGTAACAGGTACGTGTTAATTCTGTTTTTATACATATATTGATTTTCTTTTTTCTTGTCACACAGGATCTCATGACGCACCTTTTTACCTGAAAGTGGACCTGGCCAACGAGGGACAATCCATCTTCAGCTATGAGTGGTTGTCTGCATCTAGAACGGTGTCTGGCTGGCTTGCAATTGATCTGCAACTGTGTAACAGGTACGTGTTTATTCAGTTTTTATACATATATTGATTTTCTTTTTTTTTGTCACACAGGATCCCATCACGCACCTTTTTACCTGAAAGTGGATCCGGCCAACAAGGGGCAATCCATCTTCAGCTATGATTGGTTGTCTGCATCTAGAACGGTGTCTGGCTGGCTTGCAATTAATCTGCAACTGTGTAACAGGTACGTGTTAATTTGGTTGTTATACATATATTGATTTTCTTTTTTTTTGTCACACAGGATCCCATCACGCACCTTTTTACCTGAAAGTGGATCTGGCCAACAAGGGGCAATCCATCTTCAGCTCTGAATGGTTGTCTGCATCTGGAACGGTGTCTGGCTGGCTTGCAATTTATCTGCAACTGTGTAATAGATACGTGTTAATTCGTTTTTATACATATTGATTTCTTTTTTCTGGATCAGTGTCTGGCTGGCTTGCAATTAATCTGCAACTGTGTTGACATTCTTTTTTTGTCTTTCTTATTTTCAGGATCTCATGACCCACCTGACGCATCTTTTTACCTGAAAGTGGATCTTGCAATTAATCTGCAACTGTGTAACAGGTACGTGTTAAATCGTTTTTTATACATATAATGATTTTCTTTATTCTTGTCACACAGGATCTCATGACGCACCTTTTTACCTGAAAGTGGACCTGGCCAACAAGGGGCAATCCATCTTCAGCTACGAGTGGTTGTCTGCATCTGGAACGGTGTCTGGCTGGCTTGCAAATGATCTGCAACTGTGTAACAGGTACGTGTTAATTCAGTTTTTATACATATATTGATTTTCTTTTTTTTTGTCACACAGGATCCCATCACGCACATTTTTACCTGAAAGTGGATCCGGCCAACAAGGGGCTATCCATGTCCAGCTGTGAAAGGTTGCCTGCATCTGGAATGGTTTCTGACTGGCTTTCTTTTCATCTGCATCTGAGATACAGGTAAGTGAACATTCAGTTTCTATACTTATATTGACTTTCTTTTTTGTGTGTCTTATTTTCAGGATGTCATGACCCACCTGACGCATCTTTTTACCTGAAAGTGGATCTTGCAATTAATATGCAACTGTGTAACAGGTACGGGTAAATTCGGTTTTTATACATATATTGATTTTCTTTTTTCTTGTCACACAGGATCTCATGACGTACCTTTTTACCTGAAAGTGGACCTGGCCAACAAGGGGCAATCCATCTTCAGCTATGAGTGGTTATCTGCATCTAGAACGGTGTCTGGCTGGCTTGCAAATTATCTGCAACTGTGTAAAAGATACGTGTTAATTCGATTTTATACATATTGATTTCTTTTTTCTGGATCAGTGTCTGGCTGGCTTGCAATTAATCTGCAACTGTGTTGACATTCTTTTTTTGTCTTTCTTATTTTCAGGATGTCATGACCCACCTGACGCATCTTTTTACCTGAAAGTGGATCTTGTAATTAATCTGCAACTGTGTAACAGGTACGTGTTAATTCTGTTTTTATACATATATTGATTTTCTTTTTTCTTGTCACACAGGATCTCATGACGCACCTTTTTACCTGAAAGTGGACCTGGCCAACGAGGGACAATCCATCTTCAGCTATGAGTGGTTGTCTGCATCTAGAACGGTGTCTGGCTGGCTTGCAATTGATCTGCAACTGTGTAACAGGTACGTGTTTATTCAGTTTTTATACATATATTGATTTTCTTTTTTTTTGTCACACAGGATCCCATCACGCACCTTTTTACCTGAAAGTGGATCCGGCCAACAAGGGGCAATCCATCTTCAGCTATGATTGGTTGTCTGCATCTAGAACGGTGTCTGGCTGGCTTGCAATTAATCTGCAACTGTGTAACAGGTACGTGTTAATTTGGTTGTTATACATATATTGATTTTCTTTTTTTTGTCACACAGGATCCCATCACGCACCTTTTTACCTGAAAGTGGATCTGGCCAACAAGGGGCAATCCATCTTCAGCTCTGAATGGTTGTCTGCATCTGGAACGGTGTCTGGCTGGCTTGCAATTTATCTGCAACTGTGTAATAGATACGTGTTAATTCGTTTTTATACATATTGATTTCTTTTTTCTGGATCAGTGTCTGGCTGGCTTGCAATTAATCTGCAACTGTGTTGACATTCTTTTTTTGTCTTTCTTATTTTCAGGATCTCATGACCCACCTGACGCATCTTTTTACCTGAAAGTGGATCTTGCAATTAATCTGCAACTGTGTAACAGGTACGTGTTAAATCGTTTTTTATACATATAATGATTTTCTTTATTCTTGTCACACAGGATCTCATGACGCACCTTTTTACCTGAAAGTGGACCTGGCCAACAAGGGGCAATCCATCTTCAGCTACGAGTGGTTGTCTGCATCTGGAACGGTGTCTGGCTGGCTTGCAAATGATCTGCAACTGTGTAACAGGTACGTGTTAATTCAGTTTTTATACATATATTGATTTTCTTTTTTTTTGTCACACAGGATCCCATCACGCACATTTTTACCTGAAAGTGGATCCGGCCAACAAGGGGCTATCCATGTCCAGCTGTGAAAGGTTGCCTGCATCTGGAATGGTTTCTGACTGGCTTTCTTTTCATCTGCATCTGAGATACAGGTAAGTGAACATTCAGTTTCTATACTTATATTGACTTTCTTTTTTGTGTGTCTTATTTTCAGGATGTCATGACCCACCTGACGCATCTTTTTACCTGAAAGTGGATCTTGCAATTAATATGCAACTGTGTAACAGGTACGGGTAAATTCGGTTTTTATACATATATTGATTTTCTTTTTTCTTGTCACACAGGATCTCATGACGTACCTTTTTACCTGAAAGTGGACCTGGCCAACAAGGGGCAATCCATCTTCAGCTATGAGTGGTTATCTGCATCTAGAACGGTGTCTGGCTGGCTTGCAAATTATCTGCAACTGTGTAAAAGATACGTGTTAATTCGATTTTATACATATTGATTTCTTTTTTCTGGATCAGTGTCTGGCTGGCTTGCAATTAATCTGCAACTGTGTTGACATTCTTTTTTTGTCTTTCTTATTTTCAGGATCTCATGACCCACCTGACGCATCTTTTTACCTGAAAGTGGATCTTGCAATTAATCTGCAACTGTGTAACAGGTACGTGTTAAATCGTTTTTTATACATATAATGATTTTCTTTTTTCTTGTCACAGAGGATCTCATGACGCACCTTTTTACCTGAAAGTCGACCTGGCCAACAAGGGGCAATCTATCTTCAGCTACGAGTGGTTGTCTGCATCTGGAACGGTGTCTGGCTGGCTTGCAAATGATCTGCAACTGTGTAACAGGTACGTGTTAATTCAGTTTTTATACATATATTGATTTTCTTTTTTTTTGTCACACAGGATCCCATCACGCACATTTTTACCTGAAAGTGGATCCGGCCAACAAGGGGCTATCCATGTCCAGCTGTGAAAGGTTGCCTGCATCTGGAATGGTTTCTGACTGGCTTTCTTTTCATCTGCATCTGAGATACAGGTAAGTGAACATTCAGTTTCTATACTTATATTGACTTTCTTTTTTGTGTGTCTTATTTTCAGGATGTCATGACCCACCTGACGCATCTTTTTACCTGAAAGTGGATCTTGCAATTAATATGCAACTGTGTAACAGGTACGGGTAAATTCGGTTTTTATACATATATTGATTTTCTTTTTTCTTGTCACACAGGATCTCATGACGTACCTTTTTACCTGAAAGTGGACCTGGCCAACAAGGGGCAATCCATCTTCAGCTATGAGTGGTTATCTGCATCTAGAACGGTGTCTGGCTGGCTTGCAAATTATCTGCAACTGTGTAAAAGATACGTGTTAATTCGATTTTATACATATTGATTTCTTTTTTCTGGATCAGTGTCTGGCTGGCTTGCAATTAATCTGCAAGTGTGTTGACATTCTTTTTTTGTCTTTCTTATTTTCAGGATGTCATGACCCACCTGACGCATCTTTTTACCTGAAAGTGGATCTTGTAATTAATCTGCAACTGTGTAACAGGTACGTGTTAATTCTGTTTTTATACATATATTGATTTTCTTTTTTCTTGTCACACAGGATCTCATGACGCACCTTTTTACCTGAAAGTGGACCTGGCCAACGAGGGACAATCCATCTTCAGCTATGAGTGGTTGTCTGCATCTAGAACGGTGTCTGGCTGGCTTGCAATTGATCTGCAACTGTGTAACAGGTACGTGTTTATTCAGTTTTTATACATATATTGATTTTCTTTTTTTTTGTCACACAGGATCACATCATGCACCTTTTTACCTGAAAGTGGATCCGGCCAACAAGGGGCTATCCATGTCCAGCTGTGAGAGGTTACCTGCATCTGGAATGGTCTCTGACTGGCTTTCTTTTCATCTGCATCTGAGTTACAGGTAAGTGAACATTCAGTTTCTATACTTATATTGACTTTCTTTTTTGTCTTTCTTATTTTCAGGATGTCATGACCCAACTGACGCATCTTTTTACCTGAAAGTGGATCTTGCAATTAATCTGCAACTGTGTAACAGGTACGTGTTAATTCGGATTTTTATACATATATTGATTTTCTTTTTTCTTGTCACAGAGGATCTCATGACGCACCATTTTACCTGAAAGTGGACCTGGCCAACAAGGGTAGCAATCCATCTTCAGCTACGAGTGGTTGTCTGCATCTGGAACGGTGTCTGGCTGGCTTGCAATTAATCTGCAACTGTGTAACAGGTACGTGTTATTTCGGTTTTTATACATATATTGATTTTCTTTTTTCTTGTCACACAGGATCTCATGATGCACCTTTTTACCTGAAAGTGGACCTGGCCAACAAGGGACAATCCATCTTCAGCTACGAGTGGTTGTCTGCATCTGGAACGGTGTCTGGCTGGCTTGCAATTAATCTGCAACTGTGTAAAAGATACGTGTTAATTCGTTTTTATAAATATTGATTTCTTTTTTCTGGATCAGTGTCTGGCTGGCTTGCAATTAATCTGCAGCTGTGTTGACATTCTTTTTTTGTCTTTCTTATTTTCAGGATCTCATGACCCACCTGACGCATCTTTTTACCTGAAAGTGGATCTTGCAATTAATCTGCAACTGTGTAACAGGTACGTGTTAATTCGGTTTTTATACATATATTGATTTTCTTTTTTCTTGTCACACAGGATCTCATGACGCACCTTTTTACCTGAAAGTGGACCTGGCCTACAAGGGGCAATCCATCTTCAGCTATGAGTGGTTGTCTGCATCTAGAACGGTGTCTGGCTGGCTTGCAATTAATCTGCAACTATGAAACAGGTACGTGTTAATTTGGTTTTTATACATATATTGATTTTCTTTTTTTTGTCAGACAGGATCCCATCACGCACCTTTTTACCTGAAAGTGGATATGGCAAACAAGGGTCAATCCATCTTCAGCTCTGAATGGTTGTCTGCATCTGGAACGGTGTCTGGCTGGCTTGCAATTAATCTGCAACTGTGTAAAAGATACGTGTTAATTCGTTTTTTATACATATTGATTTCTTTTTTTCTGGATCAGTGTCTGGCTGGCTTGCAATTAATCTGCAACTGTGTTGACATTCTTTTTTGTCTTTCTTATTTTCAGGATCTCATGACCCACCTGACGCATCTTTATACCTGAAAGTGGATCTTGCAATTAATCTGCAACTGTGTAACAGGTACGTGTTAATTCGGTTTTTATACATATATTGATTTTCTTTTTTCTTGTCACAGAGGATCTCATGACACACCTTTTTACCTGAAAGTGGACCTGGCCAACAAGGGGCAATCCATCTTCAGCTACGAGTGGTTGTCTGCGTCTGGAATGGTGTCTGGATGGATTGCAATTGATCTGCAACTGTGTAACAGGTACGTGTTTATTCAGTTTTTATACATATATTGATTTTCTTTTTTTTTGTCACACAGGATCCCATCACGCACCTTATTACCTGAAAGTGGATCCAGCCAACAAGGGGCAATCCATCTTCAGCTATGATTGGTTGTCTGCATCTAGAACGGTGTCTGGCTGGCTTGCAATTAATCTGCAACTGTGTAACAGGTACGTGTTAATTCGGTTTTTATACATATATTGATTTTCTTTTTTTTGTCACACAGGATCCCATCACGCACCTTTTTACCTGAAAGTGGATCTGGCCAACAAGGGGCAATCCATCTTCAGCTCTGAATGGTTGTCTGCATCTGGAACGGTGTCTGGCTGGCTTGCAATTTATCTGCAACTGTGTAATAGATACGTGTTAATTCGTTTTTATACATATTGATTTCTTTTTTCTGGATCAGTGTCTGGCTGGCTTGCAATTAATCTGCAACTGTCTTGACATTCTTTTTTTGTCTTTCTTATTTTCAGGATCTCATGACCCACCTGACGAATCTTTTTACTTGAAAGTGGATCTTGCAATTAATCTGCAACTGTGTAACAGGTATGTGTTAAATCGTTTTTTATACATATAATGATTTTCTTTATTCTTGTCACACAGGATCTCATGACGCACCTTTTTACCTGAAAGTGGACCTGGCCAACAAGGGGCAATCCATCTTCAGCTACGAGTGGTTGTCTGCATCTGGAACGGTGTCTGGCTGGCTTGCAAATGATCTGCAACTGTGTAACAGGTACGTGTTAATTCAGTTTTTATACATATATTGATTTTCTTTTTTTTTGTCACACAGGATCCCATCACGCACATTTTTACCTGAAAGTGGATCCGGCCAACAAGGGTCTATCCATGTCCAGCTGAGAAAGGTTGCCTGCATCTGGAATGGTTTCTGACTGGCTTTCTTTTCATCTGCATCTGAGTTACAGGTAAGTGAACATTCAGTTTCTATACTTATATTGACTTTCTTTTTTGTCTGTCTTATTTTCAGGATGTCATGACCCACCTGACGCATCTTTTTACCTGAAAGTGGATCTTGCAATTAATATGCAACTGTGTAACAGGTACGTGTTAATTCGGTTTTTATACATATATTGATTTTCTTTTTTCTTGTCACACAGGATCTCATGACGTACCTTTTTACCTGAAAGTGGACCTGGCCAACAAGGGGCAATCCATCTTCAGCTATGAGTGGTTATCTGCATCTAGAACGGTGTCTGGCTGGCTTGCAATTAATCTGCAACTATGTAACAGGTACGTGTTAATTCGGTTTTTATACATATATTGATTTTCTTTTTTTTGTCACACAGGATCCCATCACGCACCTTTTTACCTGAAAGTCGATCTGGCCAACAAGGGGCAATCCATCTTCAGCTCTGAATGGTTGTCTGCATCTGGAACGGTGTCTGGCTGGCTTGCAAATTATCTGTAACTGTGTAAAAGATACGTGTTAATTCGGTTTTATACATATTGATTTCTTTTTTCTGGATCAGTGTCTGGCTGGCTTGCAATTAATCTGCAACTGTGTTGACATTCTTTTTTTGTCTTTCTTATTTTCAGGATCTCATGACCCACCTGACGCATCTTTTTACCTGAAAGTGGATCTTGCAATTAATCTGCAACTGTGTAACAGGTACGTGTTAAATCGTTTTTTATACATATAATGATTTTCTTTTTTCTTGTCACAGAGGATCTCATGACGCACCTTTTTACCTGAAAGTCGACCTGGCCAACAAGGGGCAATCTATCTTCAGCTACGAGTGGTTGTCTGCATCTGGAACGGTGTCTAGTTGGCTTGCAAATGATCTTCAACTGTGTAACAGGTACGTGTTAATTCAGTTTTTATACATATATTGATTTTCTTTTTTTTTGTCACACAGGATCACATCATGCACCTTTTTACCTGAAAGTGGATCCGGCCAACAAGGGGCTATCCATGTCCAGCTGTGAGAGGATGCCTGCATCTGGAATGGTCTCTGACTGGCTTTCTTTTCATCTGCATCTGAGTTACAGGTAAGTGAACATTCAGTTTCTATACTTATATTGACTTTCTTTTTTGTCTTTCTTATTTTCAGGATGTCATGACCCACCTGACGCATCTTTTTACCTGAAAGTGGATCTTGCAATTAATCTGCAACTGTGTAACAGGTACGTGTTAATTCGGTTTTTATACATATATTGATTTTCTTTTTTCTTCTCACAGAGGATCTCATGACGCACCTTTTTACCTGAAAGTGGACCTGGCCAACAAGGGTAGCAATCCATCTTCAGCTACGAGTGGTTGTCTGCATCTGGAACGGTGTCTGGCTGGCTTGCAATTAATCTGCAACTGTGTAACAGGTACGTGTTAATTCGCTTTTTATACATATATTGATTTTCTTTTTTCTTATCACACAGGATCTCATGACGCACCTTTTTACCTGAAAGTGGACCTGGCCAACAAGGGACAATCCATCTTCAGCTACGAGTGGTTGTCTGCATCTGGAACGGTGTCTGGCTGGCTTGCAATTAATCTGCAACTGTGTAAAAGATACTTGTTAATTCGTTTTTATACATATTGATTTCTTTTTTCTGGATCAGTGTCTGGCTGGCTTGCAATTAATCTGCAACTGTGTTGACATTCTTTTTTTGTCTTTCTTATTTTCAGGATCTCATGACCCACCTGACGCATCTTTTTACCTGAAAGTGGATCTTGCAATTAATCTGCAACTGTGTAACAGGTACGTGTTAAATTGTTTTTTATACATATAATGATTTTCTTTTTTCTTGTCACAGAGGATCTCATGACGCACCTTTTTACCTGAAAGTGGACCTGGCCAACAAGGGGCAATCCATCTTCAGCTCTGAATGGTTGTCTGTATCTGGAACGGTGTCTGGCTGGCTTGCAATTAATCTGCAACTGTGTAACAGGTACGTGTTAATTCGGTTTTTATACATATATTGATTTTCTTTTTTCTTGTCACACAGGATCCCATCACGCACCTTTTTACCTGAAAGTTGATCCAGCCAACAAGGGGCAATCCATCTTCAGCTCTGAATGGTTGTCTGTATCTGGAACGGCATCTGTCTGGCTTGCAATTAATCTGCAACTGTGTAAAAGATACGTGTTAATTCGTTTTTATACATATTGATTTCTTTTTTCTGGATCAGTGTCTGGCTGGCTTGCAATTAATCTGCAACTGTGTTGACATTCTTTTTTGTCTTTCTAATTTTCAGGATCTCATGACCCACCTGACTGACCTTTTTACCTGAAAGTGGATCTTGCAATTAATCTGCAACTGTGTAAAAGGTACGTGTTAATTCGGTTTTTATACATATATTGATTTTCTTTTTTCTTGTCACACAGGGTCCCATCACGCACCTTTTTACCTGAAAGTGGATCCAGCCAACAAGGGGCAATCCATCTTCAGCTATGAGTGGTTGTCTGCATCTAGAACGGTGTCTGGCTGACTTGCAATTAATCTGCAACTGTGTAACAGGTACGTGTTAATTCGGTTTTTATACATATATTAATTTTCTTTTTTTTGTCACACAGGATCCCATCATGCACCTTTTTACCTGAAAGTGGATCTGGCCAACAAGGGGCAATCCATCTTTAGCTCTGAATGGTTGTCTGTATCTGGAACGGCATCTGGCTGGCTTGCAATTAATCTGCAACTGTGTAAAAGATACGTGTTAATTCGTTTTTATACATATTGATTTCTTTTTTCTGTATCAGTGTCTGGCTGGCTTGCAATTAATCTGCAACTGTGTTGACATTCTTTTTTGTCTTTCTAATTTTCAGGATCTCATGACCCACCTGACTGACCTTTTTACCTGAAAGTGGATCTTGCAATTAATCTGCAACTGTGTAAAAGGTACGTGTTAATTCGGTTTTTATACATATATTGATTTTCTTTTTTCTTGTCACACAGGATCTCATGACGCACCTTTTTACCTGAAAGTAGATCTGGCCAACATGGGGCAATCCATCTTCAGCTGCGAGTGGTTGTCTGCATCTGGAACGGTGTCTGGCTGGCTTGCAATTAATCTGCAACTGTGTAACAGGTACGTGTTAATTCGGTTTTTATACATATATTGATTTTCTTTTTCTTGTCACACAGGATCTCATCACACACCTTTTTACCTGAAAGTGGATCCGGCCAACAAGGGGCTATCCATGTCCAGCTGTGAGAGGTTGCCTGCATCTGGAATGGTGTCTGACTGGCTTTCTTTTCATCTGCAACTGAGTTACAGGTAAGTGAACATTCAGTTTCTATACCTATATTGAATTTCTTCTTTGTCTTTCTTTATTTTCAGGATGTCATGACCCACCTGACGCACCTTTTTACCAGAAAGTGGATCTGGCCAACAAGGGGCAATCCATCTTCAGCGGTGAGTGGTTGTCTACATCTGGAACGGTGTCTGGCTGGATTGCAATTAATCTGCAACTGTGTAAAAGATACGTGTTAATTTGTTTTTTTATACATATTGATTTCTTTTTTCTGGATCAGTGTCTGGCTGGCTTGCAATTAATCTGCAACTGTGTTGACTTTCTTTTTTGTCTTTCTTATTTTCAGGATCTCATGACCCACCTGACGCACCTTTTTACCTGAAAGTAGATATGGCCAACAAGGGGCAATCCATCTTCAGCTGCGAGTGGTTTTCTGCATCTGGAATGGTGTCTGGCTGGCTTGCAATTAATCTGCAACTGTGTTACAGGTACGTGTTAATTCGGTTTTTATACATATATTGATTTTCTTTTTTTTGTCACACAGGATCCCATCACGCACCTTTTTACCTGAAAGTGGATCCAGACAACAAGGGGCAATCCATCTTCAGCTCTGAATGGTTGTCTGCATCTGGAACGGTGTCTGGCTGGCTTGCAATTAGTCTACAACTGTGTAAAAGATACGTGTTAATTCGTTTTTTTATACATATAGATTTCTTTTTTCTGGATCAGTGTCTGGCTGGCTTGCAATTAATCTGCAACTGTGTTGACATTCTTTTTTGTCTTTCTTATTTTCAGGATTTCATGACCCACCTGACGCATCTTTTTACCTGAAAGTGGATGTTGCAATTAATCTGCAACTGTGTAACAGGTACGTGTTAAATCGTTTTTTATACATATCATGATTTTCTTTTTCTTGTCACACAGGATGTCATCACACACCTTTTTACCTGAAAGTGGATCCGGCCAACAAGGGGCTATCCATGTCCAGCTGTGAGAGGTTGCCTGCATCTGGAATGGTGTCTTACTGGCTTTCTTTTCATCTGCATCTGAGTTACAGGTAAGTGAACATTCAGTTTCTTTACTTATATTGACTTTCTTTTGTGTCTTTCTTATTTTCAGGATCTCATGACCCACCTGACTGACCTTTTTACCTGAAAGTGGATCTTGCAATTAATCTGCAACTATGTAAAAGGTACGTGTTAATTCGGTTTTTATACATATATTGATTTTCTTTTTTCTTGTCACACAGGATCTCATGACGCACCTTTTTACCTGAAAGTGGACCTGGCCAACATGGGGCAATCCATCTTCAGCTACGAGTGGGTGTCTGAATCCGAAACGGTGTCTGGCTGGCTTGCAATTGATCTGCAACTGTGTAACAGGTACGTGTTAATTCAGTTTTTATACATATATTGATTTTCTTTTTTCTTGTCACACAGGATTCCATCATGCACCTTTTTACCTGAAAGTGGATCCAGCCAACAAGGGGCAATCCATCTTCAGCTATGAGTGGTTGTCTGCATCTAGAACGGTGTCTGGCTGGCTTGCAATTAATCTGCAACTGTGTTGACATTCTTTTTTTTTCTTTCTTATTGTCAGGATCTCATGACCCACCTGATGCATCTTTTTACTTGAAAGTGGATCTTGCAATTAATCTGCAACTGTGTCACAGGTACGTGTTAAATTGTTTTTTATACATATAATGATTTTCTTTTTTCTTGTCACAGAGGATCTCATGACGCACCTTTTTACCTGAAAGTGGACCTGTCCAACAGGGGGCAATCCATCTTCAGCTACGAGTGGTTGTCTGCATCTGGAACGGTGTCTGGCTGGCTTGCAATTAATTTGCAACTGTGTAACAGGTACGTGTTAATTCGTTTTTTATACATATATTGATTTTCTTTTTTCTTGTCACACAGGATCTCATGACACACCTTTTTACCTGAAAGTGGATCTGGCCAACAAGGGGCAATCCATCTTCAGCTCTGAATGGTTGTCTGCATCTGGAACGGTGTCTGGCTGTCTTGCAATTAATCTGCAACTGTGTAAAAGATACGTGTTAATTCGTTTTTATACATATTGATTTCTTTTTTCTGGATCAGTGTCTGGCTGGCTTGCAATTAATCTGCAACTGTTTTTACTTTATTTTTTGTCTTTCTTATTTTCAGGATCTCAGGACCCACCTGACTGACCTTTTTACCTGAAAGTGGATCTTGCAATTAATCTGCAACTGTGTAAAAGGTACGTGTTAATTCGGTTTTTATACATATATTGATTTTCTTTTTTCTTGTCACACAGGATCTCATGACGCACCTTTTTGCCTGAAAGTGGATCTGGCCAACAAGGGGCTATCCATGTCCAGCTGTGAGAGGTTGCCTGCTTCTGGAATGGTGTCTGACTGGCTTTCTTTTCATCTGCAACTGAGTTACAGGTAAGTGAACATTCAGTTTCTATACCTATATTGAATTTCTTTTTTGTCTTTCTTAATTTTCAGGATGTCATGACCCACCTGACGCACCTTTTTACCAGAAAGTGGATCTGGCCAACAAGGGGCAATCCATCTTCAGCGGTGAGTGGTTGTCTGCATCTGGAACGGTGTCTGGCTGGATTGCAATTAATCTGCAACTGTGTAAAAGATACTTGTTAATTTGTTTTTTATACATATTGATTTCTTTTTTCTGGATCAGTGTCTGGCTGGCTTGCAATTAATCTGCAACTGTGTAAAAGATGCGTGTTAATTTGTTTTTTATACATATTGATTTCTTTTTTCTGGATCAGTGTCTGGCTGGCTTGCAATTAATCTGCAACTGTGTTGACATTCTTTTTTGTCTTTCTAATTTTCAGGATCTCATGACGCACCTTTTTAACTGAAAGTGGACCTGGCCAACAAGGGGCAATCCATCTTCAGCTATGAGTGGTTGTCTGCATCTAGAACGGTGTCTGGCTGGCTTGCAATTAATCTGCAACTGTGTTGACTTTCTTTTTTGTCTTTCTTATTTTCAGGATCTTATGACCCACCTGACGCACCTTTTTGCCTGAAAGTGGATCTAGCCAACAAGGGGCAATCCATCTTCAGGTCTGAATGGTTGTCTGCATCTTGAACGGTGTCTGGCTGGCTTGCAATTAATCTGCAACTGTGTAAAAGATACGTGTTAATTCGTTTTTTATACATATTGATTTCTTTTTTTCTGAATCAGTGTCTGGCTGGCTTGCAATTAATCTGCAACTGTGTTGACATTCTTTTTTGTCTTTCTTATTTTCAGGATCTCATGACCCACCTGACGCATCTTTTTACCTGAAAGTGGATCTTGCAATTAATCTGCAACTGTGTAACAGGTACGTGTTAAATCGTTTTTTATTCATATAATGATTTTCTTTATTCTTGTCACACAGGATCTCATGACGCACCTTTTTACCTGAAAGTGGACCTGGCCAACAAGGGGCAATCCATCTTCAGCTGCAAGTGGTTGTCTGCATCTGGAACGGTGTCTGGCTGGCTTGCAATTAATCTGCATCTGTGTAACAGGTACGTGTTAATTCGGTTTTTATACATATATTGATTTTTTTTTTCTTGTCACAGAGGATCTCATTACGCACCTTTTTACCTGAAAGTGGATCTGGCCAACAAGGGGCAATCCATCTTCAGCTACGAGTGGTTGTCTGCATCTGGAACGGTGTCTGGCTGGCTTGCAATTGATCTGCAACTGTGTAACAGGTACGTGTTAATTCAGTTTTTATACATATATTGATTTTCTTTTTTTGTCACAAAGGATCCCATCACGCACCTTTTTACCTGAAAGTGGATCCGGCCAACAAGGGGCTATCCATGTCCAAATGTGAGAGGTTGCCTGCATCTGGAATGGTGTCTGACTGGCTTTCTTTTCATCTGCAACTGAGTTACAGGTAAGTGAACATTCAGTTTCTATACCTATATTGAATTTCTTTTTTGTCTTTCTTAATTTTCAGGATGTCATGACCCACCTGATGCACCTTTTTACCAGAAAGTGGATCTGGCCAACAAGGGGCAATCCATCTTCAACGGTGAGTGGTTGTCTGCATCTGGAACGGTGTCTGGCTGGAATGCAATTAATCTGCAACTGTGTAAAAGATACTTGTTAATTTGTTTTTTATACATATTGATTTCTTTTTTCTGGATCAGTGTCTGGCTGGCTTGCAATTAATCTGCAACTGTGTTGACATTCTTTTTTGTCTTTCTAATTTTCAGGATCGCATGACGCACCTTTTTAACTGAAAGTGGACCTGGCCAACAAGGGGCAATCCATCTTCAGCTATGAGTGGTTGTCTGCATCTAGAACGGTGTCTGGCTGGCTTGCAATTAATCTGCAACTGTGTTGACTTTCTTTTTTGTCTTTCTTATTTTCAGGATCTTATAACCCACCTGACGCACCTTTTTGCCTGAAAGTGGATCTAGCAAACAAGGGGCAATCCATCTTCAGGTCTGAATGGTTGTCTGCATCTGGAACGGTGTCTGGCTGGCTTGCAATTAATCTGCAACTGTGTAAAAGATACGTGTTAAGTCGTTTTTTATACATATTGATTTCTTTTTTTCTGGATCAGTGTCTGGCTGGCTTGCAATTAATCTGCAACTGTGTTGACATTCTTTTTTGTCTTTCTTATTTTCAGGATCTCATGACCCACCTGACGCATCTTTTTACCTGAAAGTGGATCTTGCAATTAATCTGCAACTGTGTAACAGGTACGTGTTAAATCGTTTTTTATTCATATAATGATTTTCTTTATTCTTGTCACACAGGATCTCATGACGCACCTTTTTACCTGAAATTGGACCTGGCCAACAAGGGGCAATCCATCTTCAGCTGCAAGTGGTTGTCTGCATCTGGAATGTTGTCTGGCTGGCTTGCAATTAATCTGCATCTGTGTAACAGGTACGTGTTAATTCGGTTTTTATACATATATTGATTTTTTTTTTCTTGTCACAGAGGATCTCATGACGCACCTTTTTACCTGAAAGTGGATCTGGCCAACAAGGGGCAATCCATCTTCAGCTACAAGTGGTTGTCTGCATCTGGAACGGTGTCTGGCTGGCTTGCAATTGATCTGCAACTGTGTAAAAGGTACGTGTTAATTCAGTTTTTATACATATATTGATTTTCTTTTTTTTGTCACAAAGGATCCCATCACACACCTTTTTACCTGAAAGTGGATCTGGCCAACAAGGGGCAATCCATCTTCAGCTACGAGTGGTTGTCTGCATCTGGAACGGTGTCTGGCTTGCTTGCAATTGATCTGCAACTGTGTAACAGGTACGTGTTAATTCAGTTTTTATACATATATTGATTTTCTTTTTTTTGTCACAAAGGATCCCATCACACACCTTTTTACCTGAAAGTGGATCCGGCCAACAAGGGGCTATCCATGTCCAGCTGTGAGAGGTTGCCTGCATCTGGAATGGTGTCTGACTGGCTTTCTTTTCATCTGCAACTGAGTTACAGGTAAGTGAACATTCAGTTTCTATACCTATATTGAATTTCTTTTTTGTCTTTCTTAATTTTCAGGATGTCATGACCCACCTGACGCACCTTTTTACCAGAAAGTGGATCTGGCCAACAAGGGGCAATCCATCTTCAACGGTGAGTGGTTGTCTGCATCTGGAACGGTGTCTGGCTGGATTGCAATTAATCTGCAACTGTGTAAAAGATACTTGTTAATTTGTTTTTTATACATATTGATTTTTTTTTTCTGGATCAGTGTCTGGCTGGCTTGCAATTAATCTGCAACTGTGTTGACTTTCTTTTTTGTCTTTCTTATTTTCAGGATCTCATGACCCACCTGACGCACCTTTTTACCTGAAAGTGGATCTGGCCAACAAGGGGCAATCCATCTTCAGCTCTGAATGGTTGTCTGCATCTGTAATGGTGTCTGGCTGGCTTGCAATTAATCTTCAACTGTGTAAAAGATACGTGTTAATTCGTTTTTTTTATACATATTGATTTCTTTTTTCTGGATCAGTGTCTGGCTGGCTTGCAATTAATCTGCAACTGTGTTGACATTCTTTTTTGTCTTTCTTATTTTCAGGATCTCATGACCCACCTGACGCATCTTTTTACCTGAAAGTGGATCTTGCAATTAATCTGCAACTGTGTAACAGGTACGTGTTAAATCGTTTTTTATACATATATTGATTTTCTTTATTCTTGTCACACAGGATCTCATGATGCACCTTTTTTCCTGAAAGTGGACCTGGCCAACAAGGGGCAATCCATCTTCAGCTGCGAGTGGTTGTCTGCATCTGGAACGGTGTCTGGCTGGCTTGAAATTAATCTGCAACTGTGTAACAGGTACGTGTTAATTCAATTTTTATACATATATTGATTTTCTTTTTTTTTGTCACACAGGATCCCATCACGCACCTTTTTACCTGAAAGTGGATCCGGCCAACAAGGGGCTATCCATGTCCAGCTGTGAGAGGTTGCCTGCATCTGGAATGGTTTCTGACTGGCTTTCATTTAATCTGCAACTGAGTTACAGGTAAGTGAACATTCAGTTTCTATACTTATATTGACTTTCTTTTTTGTCTTTCTTATTTTCAGGATGTCATGACGCACCTGACGCATCTTTTTACCTGAAAGTGGATCCTGCAATTAATCTGCAACTGTGTAACAGGTACGTGTTTATTCGGTTTTTATACACATATTGATTTTCTTTTTTCTTGTCATACAGGATCTCATGATGCACCTTTTTACCTGAAAGTGGACCTGGCCAACAAGGGGCAATCCATCTTCAGCTATGAGTGGTTGTCTGCATCTAGAACGGTGTCTGGCTGGCTTGCAATTAATCTGCAACTATGTAACAGGTACGTGTTAATTCGGTTTTTATACATATATTGATTTTCTTTTTTTTGTCACAAAGGATCCCATCACGCACCTTTTTACCTGAAAGTGGATCTGGCCAACAAGGGGCAATCCATCTTCAGCTGTCAGTGGTTGTCTGCATCTGGAACGGTGTCTGGCTGGCTTGCAATTAATCTGCAACTGTCTAAAATATACGTGATAATTCGTTTTTTATACATATTGATTTCTTTTTTCTGGATCAGTGTCTGGCTGGCTTGCAATTAACCTGTAACTGTGTTGACTTTTTTTTTGTCTTTCTTATTTTCAGGATCTCAGGACCCACCTGACTGACCTTTTTACCTGAAAGTGGATCTTGCAATTAATCTGCAACTGTGTAAAAGGTACATGTTAATTCGGTTTTTATACATATATTGATTTTCTTTTTTCTTGTCACAGAGGATCTCATGACGCACCTTTTACCTGAAAGTGGACCTGGCAAACAAGGGGCAATCCATCTTCAGCTGCGAGTGGTTGTCTGCATCTGGAACGGTGTCTGGCTGGCTTGCAATTAATCTGCAACTGTGTAACAGGTACGTGTTAATTCGGTTTTTATACATATATTGATATTCTTTTTTTTGTCACACAGGATCCCATCACACACCTTTTTACCTGAAAGTGGATCTGGCCAACAAGGGGCTATCCATGTCCAGCTGTGAGAGGTTGCCTGCATCTGGAATGGTGTCTGACTGGCTTTCTTTTCATCTGCAACTGAGTTACAGGTAAGTGAACATTCAGTTTCTGTACCTATATTGAATTCCTTTTTTGTCTTTCTTTATTTTCAGGATGTCATGACCCATCTGACGCACCTTTTTACCAGAAAGTGGATCTGGCCAACAAGGGGCAATCCATCTTCAGCGGTGAGTGGTTGTCTGCATCTGGAACGGTGTCTGGATGGATTGCAATTAATCTGCAACTGTGTAAAAAAAATTTGTGTTAATTTGTTTTTTATACATATGGATTTCTTTTTTCTGGATCAGTGTCTGGCTGGCTTGCAATTAATCTGCAACTGTGTTGACTTTCTTTTTTGTCTTTTTTATTTTCAGGATCTCAGGACCCACCTGACGCACCTTTTTACCTGAAAGTGGATCTGGCCAACAAGGGGCAATCCATCTTCAGCTGTGAGTGGTTGTCTGCATCTGGAATGGTGTCTGGCTGGCTTGCAATTAATCTGCAACTGTGTAACAGGTACGTGTTAATTCGGTTTTTATACGTATATTTAATTCCTTTTTTTTGTCACACAGGATTCCATCACGCACCTTTTTACCTGAAAGTGGATCCGGCCAACAAGGGGCTATCCATGTCCAGCTGTGAGAGGTTGCCTGCATCTGGAATGGTGTCTGACTGGCTTTCTTTTCATCTGCAACTGAGTTACAGGTAAGTGAACATTCAGTTTCTATACCTATATTGAATTTCTTTTTTGTCTTTCTTAATTTTCAGGATGTCATGACCCACCTGACGCACCTTTTTACCAGAAAGTGGATCTGGCCAACAAGGGGCAATCCATCTTCAGCTCTGAATGGTTGTCTGCATCTGGAACGGTGTCTGGCTGGCTTGCAATTAATCTGCAACTGTGTTGACATTCTTTTTTGTCTTTCTTCTTTTCAGGATCTCATGACCCACCTGACTGACCTTTTTACCTGAAAGTGGATCTTGCAATTAATCTGCAACTGTGTAAAAGGTACGTGTTAATTCGGTTTTTATACATATATTGATTTTCTTTTTTCTTGTCAAAGAGGATCTCATGACGCACCTTTTTCCTGAAAGTGGACCTGGCCAACAAGGGACAATCCATCTTCAGCTACGAGTGGTTGTCTGCATCTGGAACGGTGTCTGGCTGGCTTGCAATTAATCTGCAACTGTGTAACAGGTATGTGTTAATTCGGTTTTTATACATTTATTGATTTTCTTTTTTCTTGTCACACAGGATCCCATCATGCACCTTTTTACCTGAAAGTGAATCTGGCCAACAAGGGGCAATCCATCTTCAGCTCTGAATGGTTGTCTGCATCTGGAACGGTGTCTGGCTGGCTTGCAATTAATCTGCAACTTCGTAACAGGTACGTGTTAATTCGGTTTTTATACATATATTGATTTTCGTTTTTTTGTCACACAGGATCCCATCACGCACCTTTTTACCTGAAAGTGGATCTGGCCAACAAGGGGCAATCCATCTTCAGCTCTGAATGGTTGTCTGCATCTGGAACGGTGTCTGGCTGGCTTGCAATTAATCTGCAACTGTGTAAAATATACGTGTTAATTCTTTTTTATACATATTGATTCCTTTATTCTGGATCAGTGTCTTGCTGGCTTGCAATTAATCTGCAACTGTGTTGACATTCTTTTTTGTCTTTCTTATTTTCAGGATTTCATGACCCACCTGACTGACCTTTTTACCTGAAAGTGGATCTTGCAATTAATCTGCAACTGTGTAAAAGGTACGTGTTAATTCGGTTTTTATACATATATTGATTTTCTTTTTTCTTGTCACACAGGATCTCATGACGCACCTTTTTACCTGAAAGTGGACCTGGCCAACAAGGGGCAATCCATCTTCAGCTACGAGTGGTTCTCTGCATCTGAATCGGTGTCTGGCTGGCTTGCAATTGATCTTCAACTGTGTAACAGGTACGTGTTAATTCAGTTTTTATACATATATTGATTTTCTTTTTTCTTGTCACACAGGATCCCATCACGCACCTTTTTACCTGAAAGTGGATCCGGCCAAAAAGGGGCAATCCATCTTCAGCTATGAGTGGTTGTCTGCATCTGGAACGGTGTCTGGCTGGCTTGCAATTAATCTGCAACTGTGTTGGCATTCTTTTTTTGTCTTTCTTATTTTCAAGATGTCATGACCCACCTGACGCATCTTTTTACCTGAAAGTGGATCTTGCAATTAATCTGCAACTGTGCAACAGGTACGTGATAAATCGTTTTTTATACATATAATGATTTTCTTTTTTCTTGTCACAGAGGATCTCATGACACACCTTTTTACCTGAAAATGGATCTGGCCAACAAGGGGCAATCCATCTTCAGCTCTGAATGGTTGTCTGCATCTGGAACGGTGTCTGGCTGGCTTGCAATTAATCTGCAACTGTGTTGACATTCTTTTTTGTCTTTCTTATTTTCAGGATCTCATGACCCACCTGACTGACCTTTTTACCTGAAAGTGGATCTTGCAATTAATCTGCAACTGTGTAAAAGATACGTGTTAATTCGGTTTTTATACATATATTGATTTTCTTTTTTCTTGTCAAAGAGGATCTCATGACGCACCTTTTTCCTGAAAGTGGACCTGGCCAACAAGGGACAATCCATCTTCAGCTACGAGTGGTTGTCTGCATCTGGAACAGTGTCTGGCTGGCTTGCAATTAATCTGCAACTGTGTAACAGGTATGTGTTAATTCGGTTTTTATACATTTATTGATTTTCTTTTTTCTTGTCACACAGGATCCCATCATGCACCTTTTTACCTGAAAGTGAATCTGGCCAACAAGGGGCAATCCATCTTCAGCTCTGAATGGTTGTCTGCATCTGGAACGGTGTCTGGCTGGCTTGCAATTAATCTGCAACTTTGTAACAGGTACGTGTTAATTCGGTTTTTATACATATATTGATTTTCGTTTTTTTGTCACACAGGATCCCATCACGCACCTTTTTACCTGAAAGTGGATCTGGCCAACAAGGGGCAATCCATCTTCAGCTCTGAATGGTTGTCTGCATCTGGAACGGTGTCTGGCTGTCTTGCAATTAATCTGCAACTGTGTAAAAGATACGTGTTAATTCTTTTTTATACATATTGATTCCTTTTTTCTGGATCAGTGTCTTGCTGGCTTGCAATTAATCTGCAACTGTGTTGACATTCTTTTTTGTCTTTCTTATTTTCAGGATTTCATGACCCACCTGACTGACCTTTTTACCTGAAAGTGGATCTTGCAATTAATCTGCAACTGTGTAAAAGGTACGTGTTAATTCGGTTTTTATACATATATTGATTTTCTTTTTTCTTGTCACACAGGATCTCATGACGCACCTTTTTACCTGAAAGTGGACCTGGCCAACAAGGGGCAATCCATCTTCAGCTACGAGTGGTTCTCTGCATCTGAATCGGTGTCTGGCTGGCTTGCAATTGATCTGCAACTGTGTAACAGGTACGTGTTAATTCAGTTTTTATACATATATTGATTTTCTTTTTTCTTGTCACACAGGATCCCATCACGCACCTTTTTACCTGAAAGTGGATCCGACCAAAAAGGGGCAATCCATCTTCAGCTATGAATGGTTGTCTGCATCTAGAACGGTGTCTGGCTGGCTTGCAATTAATCTGCAACTGTGTTGGCATTCTTTTTTTGTCTTTCTTATTTTCAAGATGTCATGACCCACCTGACGCATCTTTTTACCTGAAAGTGGATCTTGCAATTAATCTGCAACTGTGCAACAGGTACGTGATAAATCGTTTTTTATACATATAATGATTTTCTTTTTTCTTGTCACAGAGGATCTCATGACACACCTTTTTACCTGAAAATGGATCTGGCCAACAAGGGGCAATCCATCTTCAGCTCTGAATGGTTGTCTGCATCTGGAACGGTGTCTGGCTGGCTTGCAATTAATCTGCAACTGTGTAACAGGTACATGTTAATTCGGTTTTTATACATACATTGATTTTCTTTTTTTTGTCAAACAGGATCCCATCACGCACCTTTTTACCTGAAAATAGATCTGGCCAACAAGGGGCAATCCATCTTCAGCTCTGAATGTTTGTCTGCATCTGGAACGGTGTCTGGCTGGCTTGCAATTAATCTGCAACTTTGTAACAGGTACGTGTTAATTCTGTTTTTATACATACATTGATTTTCTTTTTTTTGTCACACAGGATCCCATCACGCACCTTTTTACCTGAAAATAGATCTGGCCAAAAAGGGGCAATCCATCTTCTGCTCTGAATGGTTGTCTGCATCTGGAACGGTGTCTGGCTGGCTTGCAATTAATCTGCAACTGTGTAAAAGATACTTGTTAATTTGTTTTTTATACATATTAATTTCTTTTTTCTGGATCAGTGTCTGGCTGGCTTGCAATTAATCTGCAACAGTGTTGACATTCTTTTTTGTCTTTCATATTTTCAGGATGTCATGACGCACCTGACGCATCTTTTTACCTGAAAGTGGATCTTGCAATTAATCTGCAACTGTGTAACAGGTACGTGTTAATTCGGTTTTTATACATATATTGATTTTCTTTTTTCTTGTCACACAGGATCTGATGACGCTCCTTTTTACCTGAAAGTGGATCTGGCCAACAAGGGGCAATCCATCTTCAGCTGCGAGTGGTTTTCTGCATCTGGAATGGTGTCTGGCTGGCTTACAATTAATCTGCAACTGTGTAACAGGTATGTGTTAATTCGGTTTTTATACATATATTGATTTTCTTTTTTCTTGTCTCACAGGATCTCATGACGCACCTTTGTACCTGAAAGTGGATCTGGCCAACAAGGGGTTATCCATCTTCAGCTGCGAGTAGTTGTCTGCATCTGGAACGGTGTCTGGCTGGCTTGCAATTAATCTGCAACTGTGTAACAGGTACGTGTTAATTCGGTTTTTATACATATATTGATTTTCTTTTTTCTTGTCACACAGGATCCCATCATGCACCTTTTTACCTGAAAGTGGATCTGGCCAACAAGGGGCAATCCATCTTAAGCTGTGAGTGGTTGTCTGCATCTGGAACGGTGTCTGGCTGGCTTGCAATTAATCTGCACCCGTCTAAAAGATACGTGTTAATTCGTTTTTTATACATATTGATTTCTTTTTTCTGGATCAGTGTCTGGCTGGCTTGCAAATAATCTGCAACTGTTTTGACTTTATTTTTTGTCTTTCTTATTTTCAGGATCTCAGGACCCACCTGACTGACCTTTTTACCTGAAAGTGGATCTTGCAATTAATCTGCAACTGTGTAAAAGGCACGTGTTAATTCGGTTTTTATACATATATTGATTTTCTTTTTTCTTGTCACACAGGATCTCATGACGCAGCTTTTTACCTGAAAGTGGATCTGGCCAACAAGGGGCAATCCATCTTCAGCAGCGAGTGGTTTTCTGCATCTGGAATGGTGTCTGGTTGGCTTGCAATTAATCTGCAACTGTGTAACAGGTACGTGTTAATTCAATTTTTATACGTATATTTAATTCCTTTTTTTTTGTCACACAGGATTCCATCACGCACCTTTTTACCTGAAAGTGGATCCGGCCAACAAGGGGCTATCCATGTCCAGCTGTGAGAGGTTGCCTGCATCTGGAATGGTGTCTGACTGGCTTTCTTTTCATCTGCAACTGAGTTACAGGTAAGTGATCAATCAGTTTCTTTACTTATATTGACTTTCTTTTTTGTCTTTCTTATTTTCAGGATGTCATGACCCACCTTACGCATCTTTTTACCTGAAAGTGGATCTTGCAATTAATCTGCAACTGTGTAACAGGTACGTGTTAATTCGTTTTTTATTCATATATTGATTTTCTTTTTTCTTGTCACACAGGATCTCATGACGCAGCTTTTTACCTGAAAGTGGATCTGGCCAACAAGGGGCAATCCATCTTCAGCAGCGAGTGGTTTTCTGCATCTGGAATGGTGTCTGGTTGGCTTGCAATTAATCTGCAACTGTGTAACAGGTACGTGTTAATTCAGTTTTTATACATATATTGATTTTCTTTTTTCTTCTCACACAGGATCTCATGACGCACCTTTGTACCTGAAAGTGGACCTGGCCAACAAGGGGCAATCCATCTTCAGCTATGAGTGGTTGTCTGCATCTAGAACGGTGTCTGGCTGGCTTGCAATTGATCTGCAACTGTGTAACAGGTATGTGTTAATTCGGTTTTTATACATATATTGATTTTCTTTTTTTTGTCACACAGGATCCCATCACGCACCTTTTTACCTGAAAAAGGATCTGGCCAACAAGGGGCAATCCATCTTCAGCTCTGAATGGTTGTCTGCATCTGGAACGGTGTCTTGCTGGCTTGCAATTAATCTGCAACTGTGTTGACATTCTTTTTTGTCTTTCTTATTTTCAGGATGTCATGACGCACCTGAAGCATCTTTTTACCTGAAAGTGGATCTTGCAATTAATCTCCAACTGTGTAACAGGTACGTGTTAATTCGGATTTTATACATATATTGATTTTCTTTTTTCTTGTCACACAGGATCTCATGATGCACCTTTTTACCTGAAAGTGGACCTGGCCAACAAGGGGCAATCCATCTTCAGCTACGAGTGGTTGTCTGCATCTGGAACGGTGTCTGGCTGGCTTGCAATTAATCTGCAACTGTGTTGACTTTCTTTTTTGTCTTTCTTATTTTCAGGATCTCATGACCCACCTGACACACCTTTTTACCTGAAAGTGGATCTGGCCAACAAGGGGCAATCCATCTTCAGCGGTGAGTGGTTGTCTGCATCTGGAACGGTGTCTGGCTGGATTGCAATTAATCTGCAACTGTGTAAAAGATACGTGTTAATTTGATTTTTATACATATTGATTTCTTTTTTCTGGATCAGTGTCTGGCTGGCTTGCAATTAATCTGCAACTGCGTTAACTTTCTTTTTTGTCTTTCTTATTTTCAGGATCTCATGACCCACCTGACGCACCTTTTTACCAGAAAGTGGATCTGGCCAACAAGGGGCATTCCATCTTCAGCTCTGAATGGTTGTCTGCATCTGGAACGGTGTCTGGCTGGCTTGCAATTAATCTGCAACTGTGTAAAAGATACATGTTAATTCGTTTTTTATACATATTGATTTCTTTTTTCTGGATCAGTGTCTGGCTGGCTTGCAATTAATCTGCAACTGTGTTGACTTTCTTTTTTGTCTTTCTTATTTTCAGGATGTCATGACCCACCTTACGCATCTTTTTACCTGAAAGTGGATCTTGCAATTAATCTGCAACTGTGTAACAGGTACGTGTTAATTCGGTTTTTATACATATATTGATTTTCTTTTTTCTTGTCACACAGGATCTCATGACGCACCTTTTTACCTGAAAGTGGACCTGGCCAACAAGGGGCAATCTATCTTCAGCTATGAGTGGTTGTCTGCATCTGAAACGGTATCTGGCTGGCTTGCAATTGATCTGCAACTGTGTAACAGGTACGTGTTAATTCAGTTTTTATACATATATTGATTTTCTTTTTTCTTCTCACACAGGATCCCATCATGCACCTTATTACCTGAAATTGGATCCAGCCAACAAGGGGCAATCCATCTTCAGCTATGAGTGGTTGTCTGCATCTAGAATGGTGTCTGGCTGGCTTGCAATTAATCTGCAACTGTGTAACAGGTACGTGTTAATTCGGTTTTTATACATATATTGATTTTCTTTTTTTGCCACGCATGATCCCATCACGCACCTTTTTACCTGAAAGTGGATCTGGCCAACAAGGGGCAATCCATCTTCAGCTCTGAATTGTTGTCTGCATCTGGAACGGTGTCTGGCTGGCTTGCAATTAATCTGCAACTGTGTAACAGGTACGTGTTAATTCGGTTTTTATACATATATTGATTTTCTTTTTTTGCCACGCAGGATCCCATCACGCACCTTTTTACCTGAAAGTGGATCCGGCCGACAAGGAGCTATCCATGTCCAGCTGTGAGAGGTTGCCTGCATCTGGAACGGTGTCTGACTGGCTGTCTTTACATCTGCATCTGAGTTACAGGTAAGTGAACATTCAGTTTCTATACTTATATTGACTTTCTTTTTTGTCTTTCTTATTTTTAGGATGTCATGACCCACCTGACGCATCTTTTTACCTGAAAGTGGATCTTGCAATTAATCTGCAACTGTGAAACAGATACGTGTTAAATCGTTTTTTATACATATAATGATTTTCTTTTTTCTTGTCACACAGGATCTCATGACGTACCTTTTTACCTGAAAGTGGACCTGGCCAACAAGGGGCAATCCATCTTCAGCTGCGAGTGGTTGTCTGCATCTGGAACGGTGTCTGGCTGGCTTGCAATTAATCTGCAACTGTGTAACAGGTACGTGTTACTTCGGTTTTTATGCATATATTGATTTTCTTTTTTCTTATCACAGAGGATCTCATGACGCACCTTTTTACCTGAAAGTGGACCTGGCCAACAAGGGGCAATCCATCTTCAGCTACGAGTGGTTGTCTGCATCTGGAACGGTCTCTGGCTGGCTTGCAAATGATCTGCAACTGTGTTACAGGTACGTGTTAATTCAGTTTTTATACATATATTGATTTTCTTTTTTTTTGTCACACAGGATCCCATCACGCACCTTTTTACCTGAAAGTGGATCCGGCCGACAAGGGGCTATCCATGTCCAGCTGTGAGAGGTTACCTGCATCTGGAATGGTGTCTGACTGGCTTTCTTTACATCTGCTTCTGAGTTACAGGTAAGTGAACATTCAGTTTCTATACTTATATTGACTTTCTTTTTTATCTTTCTTATTTTTAGGATGTCATGACCCACTTGACGCATCTTTTTACCTGAAAGTGGATCTTGCAAATGATCTGCAACTGTGTAACAGGTACGTGTTAATTTGGTTTTTATACATATATTGATTTTCTTTTTTTTGTCACACAGGATCCCATCACGCACCATTTTACCTGAAAGTGGATCTGGCCAACAAGGGGCAATCCATCTTCAGCTGCGAGTGGTTGTCTGCATCTGGAACGGTGTCTGGCTGGCTTGCAATTAATCTGCAACTGTGTTAAAGATACGTGTTAATTCGTTTTTTATACATATTGATTTCTTTTTTCTGGATCAGTGTCTGTCTGGCTTGCAAATATTCTGCAACTGTGTTGACATTGTTTTTTGTCTTTCTTATTTTCAGGATCTCATGACCCACCTGACGCATCTTTTTACCTGAAAGTGGATCTTGCAATTAATCTGCAACTGTGTAACAGGTACGTGTTAAATCGTTTTTTATACATATAATGATTTTCTTTATTCTTGTCACACAGGATCTCATGACACACCTTTTTACCTGAAAGTGGACCTGGCCAACAAGGGGCAATCCATCTTTAGCTGCGAGTGGTTGTCTGCATCTGGAATGGTGTCTGACTGGCTTTCTTTTCATCTGTAACTGAGTTACAGGTAAGTGAACATTCAGTTTCTATACCTATATTGACTTCCTTTTTTGTCTTTTTTATTTTCAGGATGTCATGACCCACCTGACGAAACTTTTTACCAGAAAGTGGATCTGGCCAACAAGGGGCAATCCATCTTCAGCTGTGAGACGTTGCCTGCATCTGGAATGGTGTCTGACTGGCTTTCTTTTCATCTGCATCTGACTTACAGGTAAGTGAACATTCAGTTTCTATACTTATATTGACTTCCTTTTTTGTCTTTCTTATTTTCAGGATGTCATGACCCACCTGACGAAACTTTTTACCTGAAAGTGGATCTTGCAATTAATCTGCAACTGTGTAACAGGTACGTGTTAAATCGTTTTTTATACATATATTGATTTTCTTTATTCTTGTCACACAGGATCTCATGACGCACCTTTTTACCTGAAAGTGGACCTGGCCAACAAGGGGCAATCCATCTTCAGCTACGAGTGGTTGTCTGCATCTGAAACGGTGTCTGGCTGGCTTGCAATTGATCTGCAACTGTGTAACAGGTACGTGTTAATTCAGTTTTTATACATATATTGATTTTCTTTTTTCTTCTCACACAGGATCCCATCACGCACCTTCTTACCTGAAAGTGGATCCAGCCAACAAGGGGCAATCCATCTTCAGCTATGAGTGGTTGTCTGCATCTAGAACGGTGTCTGGCTGACTTGCAATTAATCTGCAACTGTGT
The DNA here is from genome assembly GCF_030463535.1 of Salminus brasiliensis. Classification (NCBI taxonomy): domain Eukaryota; kingdom Metazoa; phylum Chordata; class Actinopteri; order Characiformes; family Bryconidae; genus Salminus; species Salminus brasiliensis. Next base: position 17,671,628 of record NC_132900.1, read on the forward strand.
AACAGGTACGTGTTAATTCGGTTTTTATACATATATTGATTTTCTTTTTTTGCCACGCATGATCCCATCACGAACCTTTTTACCTGAAAGTGGATCTGGCCAACAAGGGGCAATCCTTCTTCAGCTCTGAATTGTTGTCTGCATCTGGAACAGTGTCTGGCTGGCTTGCAATTAATCTGCAACTGTGTAACAGGTACGTGTTAATTCGGTTTTTATACATATATTGATTTTCTTTTTTTGCCACGCAGGATCCCATCACGCACCTTTTACCTGAAAGTGGATCCGGCCGACAAGGAGCTATCCATGTCCAGCTGTGAGAGGTTGCCTGCATCTGGAATGGTGTCTGACTGGCTGTCTTTACATCTGCATCTGAGTTACAGGTAAGTGAACATTCAGTTTCTATACTTATATTGACTTTCTTTTTTGTCTTTCTTATTTTTAGGATGTCATGACCCACCTGACGCATCTTTTTACCTGAAAGTGGATCTTGCAATTAATCTGCAGCTGTGAAACAGATACGTGTTAAATCGTTTTTTATACATATAATGATTTTCTTTTTTCTTGTCACACAGGATCTCATGACGTACCTTTTTACCTGAAAGTGGATCTGGCCAACAAGGGGCAATCCATCTTCAGCTCTGAATTGTTGTCTGCATCTGGAACGGTGTCTGGCTGGCTTGCAAATGATCTGCAACTGTGTAAAAGATACGTGTTAATTCGTTTTTTATACATATTGATTTCTTTTTTCTGGATCAGTGTCTGGCTGGCTTGCAATTAATCTGCAACTGTGCTGACATTCTTTTTTGTCTTTCTTATTTTCAGGATCTCATGACCCACCTGACGCATCTTTTTACCTGAAAGTGGATCTTGCAATTAATCTGCAACTGTGTAACAGGTACGTGTTAAATCGTTTTTTATACATATAATGATTTTCTTTATTCTTGTCACACAGGATCTCATGACGCACCTTTTTACCTGAAAGTGGACCTGGCCAACAAGGGGCAATCCATCTTCAGCTGCGAGTGGTTGTCTGCATCTGGAACGGTGTCTGGCTGGCTTGCAATTAATCTGCAACTGTGTAACAGGTACGTGTTAATTCGGTTTTTATACATATATTGATTTTCTTTTTTCTTGTCACAGAGGATCTCATGACGCACCTTTTTACCTGAAAGTGTACCTGGCCAACAAGGGGCAATCCATCTTCAGCTACGAGTGGTTGTCTGCATCTGGAACGGTGTCTGGCTGGCTTGCAATTGATCTTCAACTGTGTAACAGGTACGTGTTAATTCGGTTTTTATACATATATTGATTTTCTTTTTTCTTGTCACACAGGATCTCATGACGCACCTTTTTACCTGAAAGTGGACCTGGCCAACAAGGGGCAATCCATCTTCAGCTATGAGTGGTTGTCTGCATCTAGAACGGTGTCTGGCTGGTTTGCAATTAATCTGCAACTATGTAACAGGTACGTGTTAATTTGGTTTTTATACATATATTGATTTTCTTTTTTTTGTCACACAAGATCCCATCACGCACCTTTTTACCTGAAAGTGGATCTGGCAAACAAGGGGCAATCCATCTTCAGCTCTGAATGGTTGTCTGCATCTGGAACGGTGTCTGGCTGGCTTGCAATTAATCTACAACTGTGTAAAAGATACGTGTTAATTCGTTTTTTATACGTATTGATTTCTTTTTTTCTGGATCAGTGTCTGGCTGGCTTGCAATTAATCTGCAACTGTGTTGACATTCTTTTTTGTCTTTCTTATTTTCAGGATCTCATGACCCACCTGACACATCTTTTTACCTGAAAGTGGATCTTGCAATTAATCTGCAACTGTGTAACAGGTACGTGTTAAATCTTTTTTTATACATATAATGATTTTCTTTATTCTTGTCACACAGCATCTCATGACGCACTTTTTCCCTGAAAGTGGACCTGGCCAACAAGGGGCAATCCATCTTCAGCTGCGAGTGGTTGTCTGCATCTGGAACGGTGTCTAGCTGGTTTGCAATTAATCTGCAACTGTGTAACAGGTACGTGTTAATTCGGTTTTTATACATATATTGATTTTCTTTTTTCTTGTCACAGAGGATCTCATGACGCACCTTTTTACCTGAAAGTGGACCTGGCCAACAAGGGGCAATCCATCTTCAGCTACGAGTGGTTGTCTGCATCTGGAACGGTGTCTGGCTGGCTTGCAATTGATCTTCAACTGTGTAACAGGTACGTGTTAATTCAGTTTTTATACATATATTGATTTTCTTTTTATCTTGTCACACAGGATCCCATCACGCACCTTTTTACCTGAAAGTGGATCCGGCCAACAAGGGGCTATCCATGTCCAGCTGTGAGAGGTTGCCTGCATCTGGAATGGTGTCTGACTGGCTTTCTTTTCATCTGCATCTGAGTTACAGGTAAGTGAACATTCAGTTTCTATACTTATATTGACTTTCTTTTTTGTCTTTCTTATTTTCAGGATGTCATGACCCACCTGACGCATCTTTTTACCTGAAAGTGGATCTTGCAATTAATCTGCAACTGTGTAACAGGTACGTGTTAATTCGGTTTTTATACATATATTGATTTTCTTTTTTCTTGTCACACAGGATCTCATGATGCACCTTTTTACCTGAAAGTGGACCTGGCCAACAAGGGGCAATCCATCTTCAGCTATGAGTGGTTGTCTGCATCTAGAACGGTGTCTGGCTGGCTTGCAATTGATCTGCAACTGTGTAACAGGTACGTGTTAATTCAGTTTTTATACATATATTGAGTTTCTTTTTTTTTGTCACACAGGATCCCATCACGCACCTTTTTACCTGAAAGTGGATCTGGCCAACAAGGGGCAATCCATCTTCAGCTATGAGTGGTTGTCTGCATCTAGAACGGTGTCTGGCTGGCTTGCAATTGATCTGCAACTGTGTAACAGGTACGTGTTAATTCGGTTTTTATACATATATTGATTTTCTTTTTTTTGTCAAACAGGATCCCATCACGCACCTTTTTACCTGAAAGTGGATCTGGCCAACAAGTGGCAATCCATCTTCAGCTCTGAATGGTTGTCTGCATCTGGAACGGTGTCTGGCTGGCTTGCAATTAATCTGCAACTGTGTAAAAGATACGTGTTAATTCGTTTTTTATACATATTGATTTCTTTTTTTCTGGATCAGTGTCTGGCTGGCTTGCAATTAATCTGCAACTGTGTTGACATTCTTTTTTGTCTTTCTAATTTTCAGGATCTCATGACCCAACGGACGCATCTTTTTACCTGAAAGTGGATCTTGCAATTAATCTGCAACTGTGTAACAGGTACGTGTTAAATCGTTTTTTATACATATAATGATTTTCTTTATTCTTGTCACACAGGATCTCATGACGCACCTTTTTACCTGAAAGTGGACCTGGCCAACAAGGGGCAATCCATCTTCAGCTGCGAGTGTTTGTCTGCATCTGGAACGGTGTCTGGCTGGCTTGCAATTAATCCGCAACTGTGTAACAGGTACGTGTTAATTCGGTTTTTATACATATATTGATTTTCTTTTTTCTTGTCACAGAGGATCTCATGACGCACCTTTTTACCTGAAAGTGGACCTGGCCAACAAGGGGCAATCCATCTTCAGCTACGAGTGGTTGTCTGCGTCTGGAACGGTGTCTGGCTGGCTTGCAATTGATCTGCAACTGTGTAACAGGTACGTGTTAATTCAGTTTTTATACATATATTGATTTTCTTTTTTTTTGTCACACAGGATCCCATCACGCACCTTTTTACCTTAAAGTGGATCCGGCCAACAAGGGGCAATCCATCTTCAGCTATGAGTGGTTGTCTGCATCTAGAATGGTGTCTGGCTGGCTTGCAATTAATCTGCAACTGTGTAACAGGTACGTGTTAATTCGGTTTTTATACATATATTTATTTTCTTTTTTTTGTCAAACAGGATCCCATCACGCACCTTTTTACCTGAAAGTGGATCTGGCCAACAAGGGGCAATCCATCTTCAGCTCTGAATGGTTGTCTGCATCTGGAACGGTGTCTGGCTGGCTTGCAATTAATCTGCAACTGTGTAAAAGATACGTGTTAATTAGTTTTTTATACATATTGATTTCTTTTTTCTGGATCAGTGTGTGGCTGGCTTGCAATTAATCTGCAACTGTGTTGACATTCTTTTTTGTCTTTCTAATTTTCAGGATCTCATGACCCACCTTACGCATCTTTTTACCTGAAAGTGGATCTTGCAATTAATCTGCAACTGTGTAACAGGTACGTGTTAAATCGTTTTTTATACATATAATGATTTTCTTTATTCTTGTCACACAGGATCTCATGACGCACCTTTTTACCTGAAAGTGGACCTGGCCAACAAGGGGCAATCCATCTTCAGCTGCGAGTGTTTGTCTGCATCTGGAACGGTGTCTGGCTGGCTTGCAATTAATCTGCAACTGTGTAACAGGTACGTGTTAATTCGGATTTTATACATATATTGATTTTCTTTTTTCTTGTCACACAGGATCTCATGATGCACCTTTTTACCTGAAAGTGGACCTGGCCAACAAGGGGCAATCCATCTTCAGTTACGAGTGGTTGTCTGCATCTGGAACGGTGTCTGGCTGGCTTGCAATTAATCTGCAACTGTGTTGACTTTCTTTTTTGTCTTTCTTATTTTCAGGATCTCATGACCCACCTGACGCACCTTTTTACCTGAAAGTGGATCTGGCCAACAAGGGGCAATCCATCTTCAGCTCTGCATGGTTGTCTGCATCTGGAACGGTGTCTGGCTGGCTTGCAATTAATCTGCAACTGTGTAAAAGATATGTGTTAATTCGTTTTTTATACATATTGATTTCTTTTTTCAGGATCAGTGTCTGGCTGGCTTGCAATTAATCTGCAACTGTGTTGACTTTTTTTTGTCTTTCTTATTTTCAGGATCTCAGGACCCACCTGACTGACCTTTTTACCTGAAAGTGGATCTTGCATTTAATCTGCAACTGTGTAGAAGGTACGTGTTAATTCGGTTTTTATACATATATTGATTTTCTTTTTTCTTGTCACACAGGATCTCATGACGCACCTTTAACCTGAAAGTGGACCTGGCCAACAAGGGGCAATCCATCTTCAGCTGCGAGTGGTTGTCTGCATCTGGAACGGTGTCTGGCTGGCTTGCAATTAATCTGCAACTGTGTAACAGGTACGTGTTAATTCGTTTTTTATACATATATTGATTTTCTTTTTTTTGTCACACAGGATCCCATCACACACCTTTTTACCTGAAAGTGGATCTGGCCAACAAGGGGCTATCCATGTCCAGCTGTGAGAGGTTGCCTGCATCTGGAATGATGTCTGACTGGCTTTCTTTTCATCTGCAACTGAGTTACAGGTAAGTGAACATTAAGTTTCTATACCTACATTGAATTTTTTTTTTGTCCTTTATTTTCAGGATGTCATGACCCACCTGACGCACCTTTTTATCAGAAAGTGGATCTGGCCAACAAGGGGCAATCCATCTTCAGCGGTGAGTGGTTGTCTGCATCTGGAACGGTGTCGTGCTGGATTGCCATTAATCTGCAACTGTGTAAAAGATACGTGTTAATTTGTTTTTTATACATATTGATTTCTTTTTTTCTGGATCAGTGTCTGGCTGGCTTGCAATTAATCCGCAACTGCGTTGACTTTCTTTTTTGTCTTTCTTATTTTCAGGATCTCATGACCCACCTGACGCACCTTTTTACCTGAAAGTGGATCTTGCAATTAACCTGCAACTGTGTAACAGGTACGTGTTAATTCATTTTTTATACAAATATTGATTTTCTTTTTTCTTGTCACACAGGATCTCATGACGCACCTTTTAAGTGAAATTGGACCTGGCCAACAAGGGGCAATCCATCTTCAGCTATGAGTGGTTGTCTGCATCTAGAACGGTGTCTGGCTGGCTTGCAATTAATCTGCAACTGTGTAACAGGTACGTGTTAATTCGGTTTTTATACATATATTGATTTTCTTTTTTCTTGTCACACAGGATCTCATGACGCACCATTTTACCTGAAAGTGGACCTGGCCAACAAGGGGCAATCCATCTTCAGCTCTGAATGGTTGTCTGCATCTGGAACGGTGTCTGGCTGGCTTGCAATTAATCTGCAACTTTGTAAAAGATACGTGTTAATTCGTTTTTTATACATATTGATTTCTTTTTTCTGGATCAGTGTCTGGCTGGCTTTCAATTAATCTGCAACTGTTTTGACTTCATTTTTTGTCTTTCTTATTTTCAGGATCTCATGACCCACCTGACTGACCTTTTTACCTGAAAGTGGATCTTGCAATTAATCTGCAACTGTATAAGAGGTACGTGTTAATTCGGTTTTTATACATATATTGATTTTCTTTTTTTTTCTCACACAGGATCACATCATGCACCTTTTTACCTGAAAGTGGATCCGGCCAACAAGGGGCTATCCATGTCCAGCTGTGAGAGGTTGCCTGCATCTGGAATGGTGTCTGACTGGCTTTCTTTTCATCTGCATCTGAGTTACAGTTAAGTGAACATTCAGTTTCTATACTTATATTGACTTTCTTTTTTGTCTTTCTTATTTTCATGATGTCATGACCCACCTGACGCATCTTTTTACCTGAAAGTGGATCTTGCAATTAATCTGCAACTGTGTAACAGGTACGTGTTAATTCGGTTTTTATACATATGATGATTTTCTTTTTTTTGTCACACAGGATCCCATCACACACCTTTTTACCTGGAAGTGGATCCGGCCAACAAGGGGCTATCCATGTCCAGCTGTGAGAGGTTGCCTGCATCTGGAATGGTGTCTGACTGGCTTTCTTTTCATCTGCAAATGAGTTACAGGTAAGTGAACATTCAGTTTCTATACCTACATTGAATTTCTTTTTTGTCCTTTATTTTCAGGATGTCATGACCCACCTGATGCATCTTTTTACCTGAAAGTGGACCTGGCCAACAAGGGGCAATCTATCTTCAGCTACGAGTGGTTGTCTGCATCTGAAACGGTGTCTGGCTGGCTTGCAATTGATCTGCAACTGTGTAACAGGTACGTGTTAATTCAGTTTTTATACATATATTGATTTTCTTTTTTCTTCTCACACAGGATCCCATCACGCACCTTCTTACCTGAAAGTGGATCCAGCCAACAAGGGGCAATCCATCTTCAGCTATGAGTGGTTGTCTGCATCTAGAACGGTGTCTGGCTGACTTGCAATTAATCTGCAACTGTGTAACAGGTACGTGTTAATTCGGTTTTTATACATATATTGATTTTCTTTTTTTGCCACGCATGATCCCATCACGCACCTTTTTACCTGAAAGTGGATCTGGCCAACAAGGGGCAATCCATCTTCAGCTCTGAATTGTTGTCTGCATCTGGAACGGTGTCTGGCTGGCTTGCAATTAATCTGCAACTGTGTAACAGGTACGTGTTAATTCGGTTTTTATACATATATTGATTTTCTTTTTTTGCCACGCAGGATCCCATCACGCACCTTTTTACCTGAAAGTGGATCCGGCCGACAAGGAGCTATCCATGTCCAGCTGTGAGAGGTTGCCTGCATCTGGAATGGTGTCTGACTGGCTGTCTTTACATCTGCATCTGAGTTACAGGTAAGTGAACAATCAGTTTCTATACTTATATTGACTTTCTTTTTTGTCTTTCTTATTTTTAGGATGTCATGACCCACCTGACGCATCTTTTTACCTGAAAGTGGATCTTGCAATTAATCTGCAACTGTGAAACAGATACGTGTTAAATCGTTTTTTATACATATAATGATTTTCTTTTTTCTTGTCACACAGGATCTCATGACGTACCTTTTTACCTGAAAGTGGACCTGTCCAACAAGGGGCAATCCATCTTCAGCTGCGAGTGGTTGTCTGCATCTGGAACGGTGTCTGGCTGGCTTGCAATTAATCTGCAACTGTGTTAAAGATACGTGTTAATTCGTTTTTTATACATATTGATTTCTTTTTTCTGGATCAGTGTCTGTCTGGCTTGCAAATATTCTGCAACTCTGTTGACATTGTTTTTTGTCTTTCTTATTTTCAGGATCTCATGACCCACCTGACGCATCTTTTTACCTGAAAGTGGATCTTGCAATTAATCTGCAACTGTGTAACAGGTACGTGTTAAATCGTTTTTTATACATATAATGATTTTCTTTATTCTTGTCACACAGGATCTCATGACACACCTTTTTACCTGAAAGTGGACCTGGCCAACAAGGGGCAATCCATCTTTAGCTGCGAGTGGTTGTCTGCATCTGGAATGGTGTCTGACTGGCTTTCTTTTCATCTGCAACTGAGTTACAGGTAAGTGAACATTCAGTTTCTATACCTATATTGACTTCCTTTTTTGTCTTTCTTATTTTCAGGATGTCATGACCCACCTGACGAAACTTTTTACCAGAAAGTGGATCTGGCCAACAAGGGGCAATCCATCTTCAGCTGTGAGACGTTGCCTGCATCTGGAATGGTGTCTGACTGGCTTTCTTTTCATCTGCATCTGACTTACAGGTAAGTGAACATTCAGTTTCTATACTTATATTGACTTCCTTTTTTGTCTTTCTTATTTTCAGGATGTCATGACCCACCTGACGAAACTTTTTACCTGAAAGTGGATCTTGCAATTAATCTGCAACTGTGTAACAGGTACGTGTTAAATCGTTTTTTATACATATATTGATTTTCTTTATTCTTGTCACACAGGATCTCATGACGCACCTTTTTACCAGAAAGTGGATCTGGCCAACAAGGGGCCATCCATCTTCAGCTGTGAGACGTTGCCTGCATCTGGAATGGTGTCTGACTGGCTTTCTTTTCATCTGCATCTGACTTACAGGTAAGTGAACATTCAGTTTCTATACTTATATTGACTTCCTTTTTTGTCTTTCTTATTTTCAGGATGTCATGACCCACCTGACGAAACTTTTTACCTGAAAGTGGATCTTGCAATTAATCTGCAACTGTGTAACAGGTACGTGTTAAATCGTTTTTTATACATATATTGATTTTCTTTATTCTTGTCACACAGGATCTCATGACGCACCTTTTTACCTGAAAGTGGACCTGGCCAACAAGGGGCAATCCATCTTCAGCTACGAGTGGTTGTCTGCATCTGAAACGGTGTCTGGCTGGCTTGCAATTGATCTGCAACTGTGTAACAGGTACGTGTTAATTCAGTTTTTATACATATATTGATTTTCTTTTTTCTTCTCACACAGGATCCCATCACGCACCTTCTTACCTGAAAGTGGATCCAGCCAACAAGGGGCAATCCATCTTCAGCTATGAGTGTTTGTCTGCATCTAGAACGGTGTCTGGCTGGCTTGCAATTAATCTGCAACTGTGTAACAGGTACATGTTAATTCGGTTTTTATACATATATTGATTTTCTTTTTTTTGTCACACAGGATCCCATCACGCACCTTTTTACCTGAAAGTGGATCTGGCCAACAAGGGGCAATCCATCTTCAGCTCTGAATTGTTGTCTGCATCTGGAACGGTGTCTGGCTGGCTTGCAATTAATCTGCAACTGTGTAACAGGTACGTGTTAATTCGGTTTTTATACATATATTGATTTTCTTTTTTTTGTCACACAGGATCCCATCACGCACCTTTTTACCTGAAAGTGGATCTGGCCAACAAAGGGCGATCCATCTTCAGCTCTGAATGGTTGTCTGCATCTGGAACGGTGTCTGGCTGGATTGCAATTGATCTGCAACTGTGTAACAGGTACGTGTTAATTCGGTTTTTATACATATATTGATTTTCTTTTTTTTGTCAAACAGGATCCCATCACGCACCTTTTTACCTGAAAGTGGATCTGGCCAACAAGTGGCAATCCATCTTCAGCTCTGAATGGTTGTCTGCATCTGGAACGGTGTCTGGCTGGCTTGCAATTAATCTGCAACTGTGTAAAAGATACGTGTTAATTCGTTTTTTATACATATTGATTTCTTTTTTTCTGGATCAGTGTCTGGCTGGCTTGCAATTAATCTGCAACTGTGTTGACATTCTTTTTTGTCTTTCTAATTTTCAGGATCTCATGACCCACCTGACGCATCTTTTTACCTGAAAGTGGATCTTGCAATTAATCTGCAACTGTGTAACAGGTACGTGTTAAATCGTTTTTTATACATATAATGATTTTCTTTATTCTTATCACACAGGATCTCATGACGCACCTTTTTACCTGAAAGTGGACCTGGCCAACAAGGGGCAATCCATCTTCAGCTACGAGTGGTTGTCTGCATCTGGAACGGTGTCTGACTGGCTTGCAATTGATCTTCAACTGTGTAACAGGTACGTGTTAATTCAGTTTTTATACATATATTGATTTTCTTTTTTTCTTGTCACACAGGATCCCATCACGCACCTTTTTACCTGAAAGTGGATCCGGCCAACAAGGGGCTATCCATGTCCAGCTGTGAGAGGTTGCCTGCATCTGGAATGGTGTCTGACTGGCTTTCTTTTCATCTGCATCTGAGTTACAGATAAGTGAACATTCAGTTTCTATACTTATATTGACTTTCTTTTTTGTCTTTCTTATTTTCAGGATGTCATGACCCACCTGACGCATCTTTTTACCTGAAAGTGGATCTTGCAATTAATCTGCAACTGTGTAACAGGTACGTGTTAATTCGGTTTTTGTACATATATTGATTTTCTTTTTTCTTGTCACACAGGATCTCATGACGCACCTTTTTACCTGAAAGTGGACCTGGCCAACAAGGGGCAATCCATCTTCAGCTATGAGTGGTTGTCTGCATCTAGAACGGTGTCTGGCTGGCTTGCAACTGATCTGCAACTGTGTAACAGGTACGTGTTAATTCAGTTTTTATACATATATTGAGTTTCTTTTTTTTTGTCACACAGGATCCCATCACGCACCTTTTTACCTGAAAGTGGATCTGGCCAACAAGGGCCAATCCATCTTCAGCTATGAGTGGTTGTCTGCATCTAGAACGGTGTCTGGCTGGCTTGCAATTGATCTGCAACTGTGTAACAGGTACGTGATAATTCGGTTTTTATACATATATTGATTTTCTTTTTTTTGTCAAACAGGATCCCATCACGCACCTTTTTACCTGAAAGTGGATCTGGCCAACAAGGGCCAATCCATCTTCAGCTATGAGTGGTTGTCTGCATCTAGAAGATACGTGTTAATTCGTTTTTTATACATATTGATTTCTTTTTTCTGGATCAGTGTGTGGCTGGCTTGCAATTAATCTGCAACTGTGTTGACATTCTTTTTTGTCTTTCTTATTTTCAGGATCTCATGACCCACCTGACGCATCTTTTTACCTGAAAGTGGATCTTGCAATTAATCTGCAACTGTGTAACAGGTACGTGTTAAATCGTTTTTTATACATATAATGATTTTCTTTATTCTTGTCACACAGGATCTCATGACGCACCTTTTTACCTGAAAGTGGACCTGGCCAACAAGGGGCAATCCATCTTCAGCTGCGAGTGGTTGTCTGCATCTGGAACGGTGTCTAGCTGGCTTGCAAATGATCTGCAACTGTGTAACAGGTACGTGTTAATTCAGTTTTTATACATATATTGAGTTTCTTTTTTTTTGTCACAGAGGATCCCATCACGCACCTTTTTACCTGAAAGTGGATCTGGCCAACAAGGGCCAATCCATCTTCAGCTATGAGTGGTTGTCTGCATCTAGAACGGTGTCTGGCTGGCTTGCAATTGATCTGCAACTGTGTAACAGGTACGTGTTAATTCGGTTTTTATACATATATTGATTTTCTTTTTTTTGTCAAACAGGATCCCATCACGCACCTTTTTACCTGAAAGTGGATCTGGCCAACAAGTGGCAATCCATCTTCAGTCCTGAATGTTTGTCTGCATCTGGAACGGTGTCTGGCTGGCTTGCAATTAATCTGCAACTGTGTAAAATATACGTGTTAATTCGTTTTTTATACATATTGATTTCTTTTTTTCTGGATCAGTGTCTGGCTGGCTTGCAATTAATCTGCAACTGTGTTGACATTCTTTTTTGTCTTTCTAACTTTCAGGATCTCATGACCCACCTGACGCATCTTTTTACCTGAAAGTGGATCTTGCAATTAATCTGCAACTATGTAACAGGTACGTGTTAAATCGTTTTTTATACATACAATGATTTTCTTTATTCTTGTCACACAGGATCTCATGACGCACCTTTTTACCTGAAAGTGGACCTGGCCAACAAGGGGCAATCCATCTTCAGCTGCGAGTGTTTGTCTGCATCTGGAACGGTGTCTGGCTGGCTTGCAATTAATCCGCAACTGTGTAACAGGTACGTGTTAATTCGGTTTTTATACATATATTGATTTTCTTTTTTCTTGTCACAGAGGATCTCATGACGCACCTTTTTACCTGAAAGTGGACCTGGCCAACAAGGGGCAATCCATCTTCAGCTACGAGTGGTTGTCTGCGTCTGGAACGGTGTCTGGCTGGCTTGCAATTGATCTGCAACTGTGTAACAGGTACGTGTTAATTCAGTTTTTATACATATATTGATTTTCTTTTTTTTTGTCACACAGGATCCCATCACGCACCTTTTTACCTGAAAGTGGATCCGGCCAACAAGGGGCAATCCATCTTCAGCTATGAGTGGTTGTCTGCATCTAGAACGGTGTCTGGCTGGCTTGCAATTGATCTGCAACTGTGTAACAGGTACGTGTTAATTCAGTTTTTATACATATATTGATTTTCTTTTTTTTTGTCACACAGGATCCCATCACGCACCTTTTTACCTGAAAGTGGATCTGGCCAACAAGGGGCAATCCATCTTCAGCTCTGAACGGTTGTCTGCATCTGGAACGGTGTCTGGCTAGCTTGCAATTAATCTGCAACTGTGTAAAAGATACGTGTTAATTCGTTTTTTATACATATTGATTTCTTTTTTCTGGATCAGTGTCTGGCTGGCTTGCAATTAATCTGCAAATGTGTTGACATTCTTTTTTGTCTTTCTTATTTTCAGGATCTCATGACCCACCTGACGCATCTTTTTACCTGAAAGTGGATCTTGCAATTAATCTGCAACTGTGTAACAGGTACGTGTTAAATCGTTTTTTATACATATAATGATTTTCTTTATTCTTGTCACACAGGATCTCATGACGCACCTTTTTACCTGAAAGTGGACCTGGCCAACAAGGGGCAATCCATCTTCAGCTGCGAGTGGTTGTCTGCATCTGGAACGGTGTCTGGCTGGCTTGCAATTAATCTGCAACTGTGTAACAGGTACGTGTTAATTCGGTTTTTATACATATATTGATTTTCTTTTTTCTTTTCACAGAGGATCTCATGACGCACCTTTTTACCTGAAAGTGGACCTGGCAAACAAGGGGCAATCCATCTTCAGCTACGAGTGGTTGTCTGCATCTGGAACGGTGTCTGGCTGGCTTGCAATTGATCTTCAACTGTGTAACAGGTACGTGTTAATTCAGTTTTTATACATATATTGATTTTCTTTATTTTTGTCACACAGGATCCCATCACGCACCTTTTTACCTGAAAGTGGATCCGGCCAACAAGGGGCTATCCATGTCCAGCTGTGAGAGGTTGCCTGCATCTGGAATGGTGTCTGACTGGCTTTCTTTTCATCTGCATCTGAGTTACAGGTAAGTGAACATTCGGTTTCTATACTTATATTGACTTTCTTTTTTGTCTTTCTTATTTTCAGGATGTCATTACCCACCTGACACATCTTTTTACCTGAAAGTGGATCTTGCAATTAATCTGCAACTGTGTAACAGGTATGTGTTAATTCAGTTTTTATACATATATTGATTTTCTTTTTTCTTCTCACAGAGGATCTCATGACGCACCTTTTTACCTGAAAGTGGATCCAGCCAACAAGGGGCAATCCATCTTCAGCTATGAGTGGTTGTCTGCATCTGGAACGGTGTCTGGCTGGCTTGCAATTGATCTGCAACTGTGTAACAGGTACGTGTTAATTCAGTTTTTATACATATATTGATTTTCTTTTTTTTTGTCACACAGGATCCCATCACGCACCTTTTTACCTGAAAGTGGATCCGGCCAACAAGGGGCAATCCATCTTCAGCTATGAGTGGTTGTCTGCATCTAGAATGGTGTCTGGCTGGCTTGCAATTAATCTGCAACTGTGTAACAGGTACGTGTTAATTCGGTTTTTATACATATATTGATTTTCTTTTTTTTGTCAAACAGGATCCCATCACGCACCTTTTTACCTGAAAGTGGATCTGGCCAACAAGGGGCAATCCATCTTCAGCTCTGAATGGTTGTCTGCATCTGGAACGGTGTCTGGCTGGCTTGCAATTAATCTGCAACTGTGTAAAAGATACGTGTTAATTCGTTTTTTATACATATTGATTTCTTTTTTCTGGATCAGTGTGTGGCTGGCTTGCAATTAATCTGCAACTGTGTTGACATTCTTTTTTGTCTTTCTTATTTTCAGGATCTCATGACCCACCTGACGCATCTTTTTACCTGAAAGTGGATCTTGCAATTAATCTGCAACTGTGTAACAGGTACGTGTTAAATCGTTTTTTATACATATAATGATTTTCTTTATTCTTGTCACACAGGATCTCATGACGCACCTTTTTACCTGAAAGTGGACCTGGCCAACAAGGGGCAATCCATCTTCAGCTGCGAGTGGTTGTCTGCATCTGGAACGGTGTCTAGCTGGCTTGCAAATGATCTGCAACTGTGTAACAGGTACGTGTTAATTCAGTTTTTATACATATATTGAGTTTCTTTTTTTTTGTCACAGAGGATCCCATCACGCACCTTTTTACCTGAAAGTGGATCTGGCCAACAAGGGCCAATCCATCTTCAGCTATGAGTGGTTGTCTGCATCTAGAACGGTGTCTGGCTGGCTTGCAATTGATCTGCAACTGTGTAACAGGTACGTGTTAATTCGGTTTTTATACATATATTGATTTTCTTTTTTTTGTCAAACAGGATCCCATCACGCACCTTTTTACCTGAAAGTGGATCTGGCCAACAAGTGGCAATCCATCTTCAGTCCTGAATGTTTGTCTGCATCTGGAACGGTGTCTGGCTGGCTTGCAATTAATCTGCAACTGTGTAAAATATACGTGTTAATTCGTTTTTTATACATATTGATTTCTTTTTTTCTGGATCAGTGTCTGGCTGGCTTGCAATTAATCTGCAACTGTGTTGACATTCTTTTTTGTCTTTCTAACTTTCAGGATCTCATGACCCACCTGACGCATCTTTTTACCTGAAAGTGGATCTTGCAATTAATCTGCAACTATGTAACAGGTACGTGTTAAATCGTTTTTTATACATACAATGATTTTCTTTATTCTTGTCACACAGGATCTCATGACGCACCTTTTTACCTGAAAGTGGACCTGGCCAACAAGGGGCAATCCATCTTCAGCTGCGAGTGTTTGTCTGCATCTGGAACGGTGTCTGGCTGGCTTGCAATTAATCCGCAACTGTGTAACAGGTACGTGTTAATTCGGTTTTTATACATATATTGATTTTCTTTTTTCTTGTCACAGAGGATCTCATGACGCACCTTTTTACCTGAAAGTGGACCTGGCCAACAAGGGGCAATCCATCTTCAGCTACGAGTGGTTGTCTGCGTCTGGAACGGTGTCTGGCTGGCTTGCAATTGATCTGCAACTGTGTAACAGGTACGTGTTAATTCAGTTTTTATACATATATTGATTTTCTTTTTTTTTGTCACACAGGATCCCATCACGCACCTTTTTACCTGAAAGTGGATCCGGCCAACAAGGGGCAATCCATCTTTAGCTATGAGTGGTTGTCTGCATCTAGAACGGTGTCTGGCTGGCTTGCAATTGATCTGCAACTGTGTAACAGGTACGTGTTAATTCAGTTTTTATACATATATTGATTTTCTTTTTTTTTGTCACACAGGATCCCATCACGCACCTTTTTACCTGAAAGTGGATCTGGCCAACAAGGGGCAATCCATCTTCAGCTCTGAACGGTTGTCTGCATCTGGAACGGTGTCTGGCTAGCTTGCAATTAATCTGCAACTGTGTAAAAGATACGTGTTAATTCGTTTTTTATACATATTGATTTCTTTTTTCTGGATCAGTGTCTGGCTGGCTTGCAATTAATCTGCAAATGTGTTGACATTCTTTTTTGTCTTTCTTATTTTCAGGATCTCATGACCCACCTGACGCATCTTTTTACCTGAAAGTGGATCTTGCAATTAATCTGCAACTGTGTAACAGGTACGTGTTAAATCGTTTTTTATACATATAATGATTTTCTTTATTCTTGTCACACAGGATCTCATGACGCACCTTTTTCCTGAAAGTGGACCTGGCCAACAAGGGGCAATCCATCTTCAGCTGCGAGTGGTTGTCTGCATCTGGAACGGTGTCTGGCTGGCTTGCAATTGATCTTCAACTGTGTAACAGGTACGTGTTAATTCAGTTTTTATACATATATTGATTTTCTTTATTTTTGTCACACAGGATCCCATCACGCACCTTTTTACCTGAAAGTGGATCCGGCCAACAAGGGGCTATCCATGTCCAGCTGTGAGAGGTTGCCTGCATCTGGAATGGTGTCTGACTGGCTTTCTTTTCATCTGCATCTGAGTTACAGGTAAGTGAACATTCGGTTTCTATACTTATATTGACTTTCTTTTTTGTCTTTCTTATTTTCAGGATGTCATTACCCACCTGACACATCTTTTTACCTGAAAGTGGATCTTGCAATTAATCTGCAACTGTGTAACAGGTATGTGTTAATTCAGTTTTTATACATATATTGATTTTCTTTTTTCTTCTCACAGAGGATCTCATGACGCACCTTTTTACCTGAAAGTGGATCCAGCCAACAAGGGGCAATCCATCTTCAGCTATGAGTGGTTGTCTGCATCTGGAACGGTGTCTGGCTGGCTTGCAAATGATCTGCAACTGTGTTACAGGTACGTGTTAATTCAGTTTTTATATTATATTGATTTTCTTTTTTTTTGTCACACAGGATCCCATCACGCACCTTTTTACCTGAAAGTGGATCCGGCCGACAAGGGGCTATCCATGTCCAGCTGTGAGAGGTTGCCTGCATCTGGAATGGTGTCTGACTGGCTTTCTTTACATCTGCATCTGAGTTACAGGTAAGTGAACATTCAGTTTCTATACTTATATTGACTTTCTTTGTTGTCTTTCTTATTTTCAGGATGTCATGACCCACCTGACGCATCTTTTAACCTGAAAGTGGATCTTGCAATTAATCTGCAACTGTGTAACAGGTACGTGTTAATTCGGTTTTTATACATATATTGATTTTTTTTTTTTTTTGTCACAGAGGATCTCATGATGCACCTTTTTACCTGAAAGTGGACTTGTCCAACAAAGGGCAATCTATCTTCAGCTACGAGTGGGTGTTAGCATCTGGAACGGTGTCTGGCTGGCTTGAAATTAATCTGCAACTGTGTAACAGGTACGTGTTAATTCGGTTTTTATACATATGTTGATTTTCTTTTTTCTTGTCACACAGGATCCCATCACGCACCTTTTTACCTGAAAGTGGATCCAGCCAACAAGGGGCAATCCATCTTCAGCTATGATTGGTTGTCTGCATCTAGAACGGTGTCTGGCTGGCTTGCAATTAATCTGCAACTGTGTAACAGGTACGTGTTAATTCGGTCATTATACATATATTGATTTTCTTTATTCTTGTCACACAGGATCTCATGACGCACCTTTTTACCTGAAAGTGGACCTGGCCAACAAGGGGCAATCCATCTTCAGCTGCGAGTGGTTGTCTGCATCTGGAACGGTGTCTGGCTGGCTTGCAATTAATCTGCAACTGTGTAACAAGTACGTGTTAATTCATTTTTTATACATATATTGATTTTCTTTTTTCTTATCACAGAGGATCTCATGATGCACCTTTTTACCTGAAAGTGGACCTGGCCAACAAGGGGCAATCCATCTTCAGCTACGAGTGGTTGTCTGCATCTGGAATGGTGTCTGGCTGGCTTGCAAATGATCTGCAACTGTGTTACAGGTACGTGTTAATTCAGTTTTTATACATATATTGATTTTCTTTTTTCTTGTCACACAGGATCACATCATGCACCTTTTTATCTGAAAGTGGATCCGGCCGACAAGGGGCTATCCATGTCCAGCTGTGAGAGCTTGCCTGCATCTGGAATGGTGTCTGACTGGCTTTCTTTACATCTGCATCTGAGTTACAGGTAAGTGAACATTCAGTTTCTATACTTATATTGACTTTCTTCTTTGTCTTTCTTATTTTCAGGATGTCATGACCCACCTGACGCATGTTTTAACCTGAAAGTGGATCTTGCAATTAATCTGTAACTGTGTAACAGGTACGTGTTAATTCGGTTTTTATACATATATTGATTTTCTTTTTTTTGTCACACAGGATCCCATCACTCACCTTTTTACCTGAAAGTGGATCTGGCCAACAAGGGGCAATCCATCTTCAGCTATGAGTGGTTGTCTGCATCTGAAATGGTGTCTGGCTGGCTTGCAATTAATCTGCAACTTTCTAAAAGATACGTGTTAATTTGTTTTTTATACATATTGATTTCTTTTTTCTGGATCAGTGTCTGGCTGGCTTGCAATTAATCTGCAACTGTTTTGACTTTATTTTTTGTCTTTCTTATTTTCAGGATCTCTGGACCCACCTGACTGACCTTTTTACCTGAAAGTGGATCTTGCAATTAATCTGCAACTGTGTAACAGGTACGTGTTAATTCGGTTTTTACACATATATTGATTTTCTTTTTTCTTGTCACACAGGATCCCATCACACAACTTTTTACCTGAAAGTGGACCTGGCCAACAAGGGGCAATCAATCTTCAGCTATGAGTGGTTGTCTGCATCTAGAACGGTGTCTGGCTGGATTGCAATTAATCTGCAACTGTGTAAAAGATACTTGTTAATTTGTTTTTTATACATATTGATTTCTTTTTTCTGGATCAGTGTCTGGCTGGCTTGCAATTAATCTGCAACTGTTTTGACTTTATTTTTTGTCTTTCTTATTTTCAGGATCTCTGGACCCACCTGACTGACCTTTTTACCTGAAAGTGGATCTTGCAATTAATCTGCAACTGTGTAACAGGTACGTGTTAATTCGGTTTTTACACATATATTGATTTTCTTTTTTCTTGTCACACAGGATCCCATCACACACCTTTTTACCTGAAAGTGGACCTGGCCAACAAGGGGCAATCCATCTTCAGCTATGAGTGGTTGTCTGCATCTAGAACGGTGTCTGGCTGGATTGCAATTAATCTGCAACTGTGTAAAAGATACTTGTTAATTTGTTTTTTATACATATTGATTTCTTTTTTCTGGATCAGTGTCTGGCTGGCTTGCAATTAATCTGCAACTGTGTTGACATTCTTTTTTGTCTTTCTTATTTTCAGGATCTCATCACCCACCTGACGCATCTTTTTACCTGAAAGTGGATCTTGCAATTAATCTGCAACTGTGTAACAGGTACGTGTTAAATCATTTTTTATACATATAATGATTTTCTTTATTCTTGTCACACAGGATCTCATGACGCACCTTTTTATCTGAAAGGGGACCTGGCCAACAAGGGGCAATCCATCTTCAGCTGCGAGTGGTTGTCTGCAGCTGGAACGGTGTCTGGCTGGCTTGCAATTAATCTGTAACTGTGTAACAGGTACGTGTTAATTCGGTTTTTATACATATATTGATTTTCTTTTTTTTGTCACACAGGATCCCATCACGCACCTTTTTACCTGAAAGTGGATCTGGCCAACAAGGGGCAATCCATCTTCAGCTATGAGTGGTTGTCTGCATCTGAAATGGTGTCTGGCTGGCTTGCAATTAATCTGCAACTTTCTAAAAGATACGTGTTAATTCGTTTTTTATACATATTGATTTCTTTTTTCTGGATCAGTGTCTGGCTGGCTTGCAATTAATCTGCAACTGTTTTGACTTTATTTTTTGTCTTTCTTATTTTCAGGATCTCTGGACCCACCTGACTGACCTTTTTACCTGAAAGTGGATCTTGCAATTAATCTGCAACTGTGTAACAGGTACGTGTTAATTCGGTTTTTACACATATATTGATTTTCTTTTTTCTTGTCACACAGGATCCCATCACACACCTTTTTACCTGAAAGTGGACCTGGCCAACAAGGGGCAATCCATCTTCAGCTATGAGTGGTTGTCTGCATCTAGAACGGTGTCTGGCTGGATTGCAATTAATCTGCAACTGTGTAAAAGATACTTGTTAATTTGTTTTTTATACATATTGATTTCTTTTTTCTGGATCAGTGTCTGGCTGGCTTGCAATTAATCTGCAACTGTGTAAAAGATATGTGTTAATTAGTTTTTTATACATATTGATTTCTTTTTTCTGGATCAGTGTCTGGCTGGCTTGCAATTAATCTGCAACTGTGTTGACATTCTTTTTTGTCTTTCTTATTTTCAGGATCTCATCACCCACCTGACGCATCTTTTTACCTGAAAGTGGATCTTGCAATTAATCTGCAACTGTGTAACAGGTACGTGTTAAATCATTTTTTATACATATAATGATTTTCTTTATTCTTGTCACACAGGATCTCATGACGCACCTTTTTATCTGAAAGGGGACCTGGCCAACAAGGGGCAATCCATCTTCAGCTGCGAGTGGTTGTCTGCAGCTGGAACGGTGTCTGGCTGGCTTGCAATTAATCTGCAACTGTGTAACAGGTACGTGTTAATTCGGTTTTTATACATATATTGATTTTCTTTTTACTTGTCACAGAGGATCTCATGACGCACCTTTTTACCTCAAAGTGGACCTGGCCAACAAGGGGCAATCCATCTTCAGCTACGATTGGTTGTCTGCATCTGGAACGGTGTCTGGCTGGCTTGCAAATGATCTGCAACTGTGTAACAGGTACGTGTTAATTCGTTTTAATACATATATTGATTTTCTTTTTTTTTGTCACACAGGATCTCATCACGCACATTTTTAACTGAAAGTGGATCCGGCCAACAAGGGGCTATCCATGTCCAGCTGTGAGAGGTTGCCTGCATCTGGAATGGTGTCTGACTGGCTTTCTTTTCATCTGCATCTGAGTTACAGGTAAGTGAACATTCAGTTTCTATACTTATATTGACTTTCATTTTTGTCTTTCTTATTTTCAGTATGTCATGACCCACCTGACGCATCTTTTTACCTGAAAGTGGATCTTGCAATTAATCTGCAACTGTGTAACAGGTACATGTTAATTCGGTTTTTATACATATATTGATTTTCTTTTTTCTTGTCACAGAGGATCTCATGACGCACCTTTTTACCTGAAAGTGGACCTGGCCAACAAGGGGCAATCCATCTTCAGCTACGAGTGGTTGTCTGCATCTGGAACGGTGTCTGGCTGGCTTGCAATTGATCTTCAACTGTGTAACAGGTATGTGTTAATTCAGTTTTTATAAATATATTGATTTTCTTTTTTTTGTCACACAGGATCCCATCACGCACCTTTTTACCTGAAAGTGGATCCGGCCAACAAGGGGCTATCCATGTCCAGCTGTGAGAGGTTGCCTGCATCTGGAATGATGTCTGACTGGCTTTTTTTCATCTGCATCTGAGTTGCAGGTAAGTGAACATTCAGTTTCTATACTTATATTGACTTTCTTTTTTGTCTTTCTTATTTTCAGGATGTCATGACCCACCTGACGCATCTTTTTACCTGAAAGTGGATCTTGCAATTAATCTGCAACTGTGTAACAGGTACGTGTTAATTCGGTTTTTATACATATATTGATTTTCTTTTTTCTTGTCACACAGGATCCCATCACACACCTTTTTACCTGAAAGTGGATCCAGCCAACAAGGGACAATCCATCTTCAGCTATGAGTGGTTGTCTGCATCTAGAACGGTGTCTGGCTGGCTTGCAATTAATCTGCAACTGTGTAACAGGTACGTGTTAATTCGGTTATTATACATATATTGATTTTCTTTTTTTTGTCACACAGGATCCCATCACACACCTTTTTACCTGAAAGTGGATCTGGCCAACAAGGGGCAATCCATCTTCAGCTCTGAATGGTTGTCTGCATCTGGAACGGTGTCTGGCTGGCTTGCAATTTATCTGCAACTGTGTAAAAGATACGTGTTAATTCGTTTTTATACATATTGATTTCTTTTTTCTGGATCAGTGTCTGGCTGGCTTGCAATTAATCTGCAACTGTGTTGACATTCTTTTTTTGTCTTTCTTATTTTCAGGATCTCATGACCCACTTGACGCATCTTTTTACCTGAAAGTGGATCTTGCAATTAATCTGCAACTGTGTAAAAGGTACGTGTTAATTCAGTTTTTATACATATATTGATTTTCTTTTTTTTTGTCACACAGGATCTCATGACGCACCTTTTTACCTGAAAGTGGACCTGGCCAACAAGGGGCAATCCATCTTCAGCTATGAGTGGTTGTCTGCATCTAGAACGGTGTCTGGCTGGATTGCAATTAATCTGCAACTGTGTAAAAGATACTTGTTAATTTGTTTTTTATACATATTGATTTCTTTTTTCTGGATCAGTGTCTGGCTGGCTTGAAATTAATCTGCAACTGTGTAAAAGATATGTGTTAATTAGTTTTTTATACATATTGATTTCTTTTTTCTGGATCAGTGTCTGGCTGGCTTGCAATTAATCTGCAACTGTGTTGACATTGTTTTTTGTCTTTCTTATTTTCAGGATCTCATCACCCACCTGACTCATCTTTTTACCTGAAAGTGGATCTTGCAATTAATCTGCAACTGTGTAACAGGTACGTGTTAAATCATTTTTTCTACATATAATGATTTTCTTTATTCTTGTCACACAGGATCTCATGACGCACCTTTTTACCTGAAAGGGGACCTGGCCAACAAGGGGCAATCCATCTTCAGCTGCGAGTGGTTGTCTGCATCTGGAACGGTGTCTGGCTGGCTTGCAATTAATCTGCAACTGTGTAACATGTACGTGTTAATTCGGTTTTTATACATATATTGATTTGCTTTTTTCTTGTCACAGAGGATCTCATGACACACCTTTTTACCTCAAAGTGGACCTGGCCAACAAGGGGCAATCCATCTTCAGCTACGATTGGTTGTCTGCATCTGGAACGGTGTCTGGCTGGCTTGCAAATGATCTGCAACTGTGTAACAGGTACGTGTTAATTCGTTTTAATACATATATTGATTTTCTTTTTTTTTGTCACACAGGATCTCATCACGCACATTTTTAACTGAAAGTGGATCCGGCCAACAAGGGGCTATCCATGTCCAGCTGTGAGAGGTTGCCTGCATCTGGAATGGTGTCTGACTGGCTTTCTTTTCATCTGCATCTGAGTTACAGGTAAGTGAACATTCAGTTTCTATACTTATATTGACTTTCATTTTTGTCTTTCTTATTTTCAGGATGTCATGACCCACCTGACGCATCTTTTTACCTGAAAGTGGATCTTGCAAGTAATCTGCAACTGTGTAACAGGTACATGTTAATTCGGTTTTTATACATATATTGATTTTCTTTTTTCTTGTCACAGAGGATCTCATGACGCACCTTTTTACCTGAAAGTGGACCTGGCCAACAAGGGGCAATCCATCTTCAGCTACGAGTGTTAGTCTGCATCTGGAACGGTGTCTGGCTGGCTTGCAATTGATCTTCAACTGTGTAACAGGTATGTGTTAATTCAGTTTTTAGAAATATATTGATTTTCTTTTTTTTGTCACACAGGATCCCATCACGCACCTTTTTACCTGAAAGTGGATCCGGCCAACAAGGGGCTATCCATGTCCAGCTGTGAGAGGTTGCCTGCATCTGGAATGGTGTCTGACTGGCTTTTTTTCATCTGCATCTGAGTTACAGGTAAGTGAACATTCAGTTTCTATACTTATATTGACTTTCTTTTTTGTCTTTCTTATTTTCAGGATGTCATGACCCACCTGACGCATCTTTTTACCTGAAAGTGGATCTTGCAATTAATCTGCAACTGTGTAACAGGTACGTGTTAATTCGGTTTTTATACATATATTGATTTTCTTTTTTCTTGTCACACAGGATCCCATCACACACCTTTTTACCTGAAAGTGGATCCAGCCAACAAGGGACAATCCATCTTCAGCTATGAGTGGTTGTCTGCATCTAGAACGGTGTCTGGCTGGATTGCAATTAATCTGCAACTGTGTTGACATTCTTTTTTTGTCTTTCTTATTTTCAGGATCTCATGACCCACTTGACGCATCTTTTTACCTGAAAGTGGATCTTGCAATTAATCTGCAACTGTGTAACAGGTACGTGTTAATTCAGTTTTTATACATATATTGATTTTCTTTTTTTTTTGTCACACAGGATCTCATGACGCACCTTTTTACCTGAAAGTGGACCTGGCCAACAAGGGGCAATCCATCTTCAGCTATGAGTGGTTGTCTGCATCTAGAACGGTGTCTGGCTGGCTTGCAATTAATCTGCAACTGTGTAAAAGATATGTGTTAATTAGTTTTTTATACATATTGATTTCTTTTTTCTGGATCAGTGTCTGGCTGGCTTGCAATTAATCTGCAACTGTGTTGACATTCTTTTTTGTCTTTCTTATTTTCAGGATCTCATCACCCACCTGACGCATCTTTTTACCTGAAAGTGGATCTTGCAATTAATCTGCAACTGTGTAACAGGTACGTGTTAAATCGTTTTTTATACATATAATGATTTTCTTTATTCTTGTCACACAGGATCTCATGACGCACTTTTTTACCTGAAAGTGGACCTGGCCAACAAGGGGCAATCCATCTTCAGCTGCGAGTGGTTGTCTGCATCTGGAACGGTGTCTTGCTGGCTTGCAATTAATCTGCAACTGTCTAAAAGATACGTGTTAATTCGTTTTTTATACATATTGATTTCTTTTTTCTAGATCGGTGTCTGGCTGGCTTGCAATTAATCTGCAACTGTGTTGACTTTCTTTTTTTGTCTTTCTTATTTTCAGGATCTCATGACCCACCTGACGCATCTTTTTACCTGAATGTGGATCTTGCAATTAATCTGCAACTGTGTAACAGGTACGTGTTAAATCATTTTTTATACATATAATGATTTTCTTTATTCTTGTCACACAGGATCTCATGACGCACCTTTTTACCTGAAAGGGGACCTGGCCAATAAGGGACAATCCATCTTCAGCTGCGAGTGGTTGTCTGCATCTGGAACGGTGTCTGGCTGGCTTGCAATTAATCTGCAACTGCGTAACAGGTACGTGTTAATTCGGTTTTTGTACATATATTGATTTTCTTTTTTTTGTCACACAGGATCCCATCAAGCACCTTTTTACCTGAAAGTGGATCTGGCCAACAAGGGGCAATCCATCTTCAGCTCTGAATGGTTGTCTGCATCTGGAACGGTGTCTGGCTGGCTTGCAATTAGTCTGCAACTGTGTAAAAGATACGTGTTAATTCGTTTTTTATACATATTGATTTCTTTTTCCTGGATCAGTGTCTGGCTGGCTTGCAATTAATATGCGACTGTGTTGACATTCTTTTTTGTCTTTCTTATTTTCAGGATCTCATGACCCACCTGACGCATCTTTTTACATGAAAGTGGATCTTGCAATTAATCTGCAACTGTGTAACAGGTACGTGTTAAAACGTTTTTTATACATATAATGATTTTCTTTATTCTTGTCACACAGGATCTCATGACGCACTTTTTTACCTGAAAGTGGACCTGGCCAACAAGGGGCAATCCATCTTCAGCTGCGAGTGGTTGTCTGCATCTGGAACGGTGTCTGGCTGGCTTGCAATTAATCTGCAACTGTGTAACAGGTACGTGTTAATTCGGTTTTTATACATATATTGATTTTCTTTTTTCTTGTCACACAGGATCTCATGACGCACTTTTTTATCTGAAAGTGGACCTGGCCAACAAGGGGCAATCCATCTTCAGCTACGAGTGGTTGTCTACATCTGGAACGGTGTCTGGCTGGCTTGCAATTAATCTGCAACTGTCTAAAAGATACGTGTTAATTCGTTTTTTATACATATTGATTTCTTTTTTCTAGATCAGTGTCTGGCTGGCTTGCAATTAATCTGCAACTGTTTTGACTTTATTTTTTGTCTTTCTTATTTTCAGGATCTCAGGACCCACCTGACTGACCTTTTTACCTGAAAGTGGATCTTGCAATTAATCTGCAAGTGTGTAAAAGGTATGTGTTAATTCGGTTTTTATACATATATTGATTTTCTTTATTTTTATCACACAGGATCTCATGACGCACCTTTTTACCTGAAAGTGGATCTGGCCAACAAGGGGCAATCCATTTTCAGCTGCAAGTGGTTTTCTGCATCTGGAATGGTGTCTGGCTGGCTTGCAATTAATCTGCAACTGTGTAACAGGTACGTGTTAATTCGTTTTTTATACATATATTGATTTTCTTTTTTCTTGTCACACAGGATCTCATGACGCACCTTTTTACCTGAATGTGGATCCGGCCAACAAGGGGCAATCCATCTTCAGCTATGCGTGGTTGTCTGCATCTGGAATGGTGTCTGGCTGGCTTGCAATTGATCTGCAACTGTGTAACAGGTACGTGTTAATTCAGTTTTTATACATATATTGATTTTCTTTTTTCTTGTCACACAGGATCCCATCATGCACCTTTTTACCTGAAAGTGGATCCAGCCAACAAGGGGCAATCCATCTTCAGCTCTGAATGGTTGTCTGCATCTGGAACGGTGTCTGGCTGGCTTGCAATTAATCTGCAACTGTCTAAAAGATACGTGTTAATTCGTTTTTTATACATATTGATTTCTTTTTTCTGGATCAGTATCTGGCTGGCTTGAAATTAATCTGCAACTGTGTCGACATTCTTTTTTGTCTTTCTTATTTTCAGGATCTCATGACCCACCTGACACATCTTTTTACCTGAAAGTGGATTTTGCAATTAATCTGCAACTGTGAAACAGATACGTGTTAAATCATTTTTTATACATATAATGATTTTCTTTATTCTTGTCACACAGGATCCCATCACGCACCTTTTTACCTGAAAGTGGATCTGGCCGACAAGGGGCTATCCATGTCCAGCTGTGAGAGGTTGCCTGCATCTGGAATGGTGTCTGACTGGCTTTCTTTACATCTGCATCTGAGTTACAGGTAAGTGAACATTCAGTTTCTATACTTATATTGACTTTCTTTTTTGTCTTTCTTATTTTCAGGATGTCATGACCCACCTGACGCATCTTTTTACCTGAAAGTGGATCTTGCAATTAATCTGCAATTGTGTAACAGGTACGTGTTAATTCGGTTTTTATACATATATTGATTTTCTTTTTTCTTGTCACAGAGGATCTCATGATGCACCTTTTTACCTGAAAGTGGACCTGGCCAACAAAGGGCAATCCATCTTCAGCTACGAGTGGTTGTCTGCATCTGGAACGGTGTCTGGCTGGCTTGCAATTAATCTGCAACTGTGTAACAGGTACGTGTTAATTCGGTTTTTATACATATATTGATTTTCTTTTTTCTTGTCACACAGGATCCCATCACGCACCTTTTTACCTGAAAGTGGATCCAGCCAACAAGGGGCAATCCATCTTCAGCTATGAGTGGTTGTCTGCATCTAGAACGGTGTCTGGCTGGCTTGCAATTAATCTGCAACTATGTAACAGGTACGTGTTAATTCGGTTTTTATACATATATTGATTTTCTTTTTTTTGTCACACAGAATTCCATCACGCACCTTTTTACCTGAAAGTGGATCTGGCCAACAAGGGGCAATCCATCTTCAGCTCTGAATGGTTGTCTGCATCTGGAACGGTGTCTGGCTGGCTTGCAATTAATCTGCAACTGTGTTGACATTCTTTTTTGTCTTTCTTATTTTCAGGATCTCATGACCCACCTGACGCATCTTTATACCTGAAAGTGGATCTTGCAATTAATCTGCAACTGTGTAACAGGTACGTGTTAAATCGTTTTTTATACATATAATGATTTACTTTATTCTTGTCACACAGGATCTCATGACGCACCTTTTTACCTGAAAGTGGACATGGCCAACAAGGGGCAATCCATCTTCAGCTACGAGTGGTTGTCTGCATCTGGAACGGTTTCTGGCTGGCTTGCAATTAATCTGCAACTGTGTAACAGGTACGTGTTAATTCGTTTTTTATACATATATTGATTTTCTTTTTTCTTATCACAGAGGATCTCATGACGCACCTTTTTACCTGAAAGTGGACCTGGCCAACAAGGGCAATCCATCTTCAGCTACGAGTGGTTGTCTGCATCTGGAACGGTGTCTGGCTGGCTTGCAAATGATCTGCAACTGTGTTACAGGTATGTGTTAATTCTTTTTTTATACATATTGATTTCTTTTTCCTGGATCAGTGTTTGGCTGGCTTGCAATTAATCTGCAACTGTGTTGACTTTCTTTTTTGTCTTTCTTATTTTCAGGATCTCATGACCCACCTGACGCATCTTTTTACCTGAAAGTGGACCTGGCCAACAAGGGGCAATCCATCTTCAGCTACGAGTGGTTGTCTGCATCTGGAATGGTGTCTGGCTGGCTTGCAATTGATCTGCAACTGTGTAACAGGTACGTGTTAATTCAGTTTTTATACATATATTGATTTTCTTTTTTCTTGTCACACAGGATCCCATCATGCACCTTTTTACCTGAAAGTGGATCCAGCCAACAAGGGGCAATCCATCTTCAGCTCTGAATGGTTGTCTGCATCTGGAACGGTGTCTGGCTGGCTTGCAATTAATCTGCAACTGTCTAAAAGATACGTGTTAATTCGTTTTTTATACATATTGATTTCTTTTTTCTGGATCAGTATCTGGCTGGCTTGAAATTAATCTGCAACTGTGTCGACATTCTTTTTTGTCTTTCTTATTTTCAGGATCTCATGACCCACCTGACACATCTTTTTACCTGAAAGTGGATTTTGCAATTAATCTGCAACTGTGAAACAGATACGTGTTAAATCATTTTTTATACATATAATGATTTTCTTTATTCTTGTCACACAGGATCCCATCACGCACCTTTTTACCTGAAAGTGGATCTGGCCGACAAGGGGCTATCCATGTCCAGCTGTGAGAGGTTGCCTGCATCTGGAATGGTGTCTGACTGGCTTTCTTTACATCTGCATCTGAGTTACAGGTAAGTGAACATTCAGTTTCTATACTTATATTGACTTTCTTTTTTGTCTTTCTTATTTTCAGGATGTCATGACCCACCTGACGCATCTTTTTACCTGAAAGTGGATCTTGCAATTAGTCTGCAATTGTGTAACAGGTACGTGTTAATTCGGTTTTTATACATATATTGATTTTCTTTTTTCTTGTCACAGAGGATCTCATGATGCACCTTTTTACCTGAAAGTGGATCCAGCCAACAAGGGGCAATCCATCTTCAGCTATGATTGGTTGTCTGCATCTAGAACGGTGTCTGGCTGGCTTGCAATTAATCTGCAACTGTGTAACAGGTACGTGTTAATTCGGTTTTTATACATATATTGATTTTCTTTTTTCTTGTCACACAGGATCCCATCACGCACCTTTTTACCTGAAAGTGGATCCAGCCAACAAGGGGCAATCCATCTTCAGCTATGATTGGTTGTCTGCATCTAGAACGGTTTCTGGCTGGCTTGCAATTAATCTTTAACTGTGTAACAGGTACGTGTTAATTCGGTTTTTATACATATATTGATTTTCTTTTTTTGTCACACAGGATCCCATCACGCACCTTTTTACCTGAAAGTGGATCTGGCCAACAAGAGGCAATCCATCTTCAGCTCTGAATGGTTGTCTGCATCTGGAACGGTGTCTGGCTGGATTGCAATTAATCTGCAACTGTGTTGACATTCTTTTTTGTCTTTCTTATTTTCAGGATCTCATGACCCACCTGACGCATCTTTTTACCTGAAAGTGGATCTTGCAATTAATCTGCAACTGTGTAACAGGTACGTGTTAAAACGTTTTTTATACATATAATGATTTTCATTATTCTTGTCACACAGGATCTCATGACGCACCTTTTTACCTGAAAGTGGACCTGGCCAATAAGGGGCAATCCATCTTCAGCTGCGAGTGGTTGTCTGCATCTGGAACGGTGTCTGGCTGGCTTGCAATTAATCTGCAACTGTGTAACAGGTACGTGTTAATTCGTTTTTTATACATATATTGATTTTCTTTTTTCTTATCACAGAGGATCTCATGACGCACCTTTTTACCTGAAAGTGGACCTGGCCAACAAGGGCAATCCATCTTCAGCTACGAGTGGTTGTCTGCATCTGGAACGGTGTCTGGCTGGCTTGCAAATGATCTGCAACTGTGTTACAGGTATGTGTTAATTCTTTTTTTATACATATTGATTTCTTTTTCCTGGATCAGTGTTTGGCTGGCTTGCAATTAATCTGCAACTGTGTTGACTTTCTTTTTTGTCTTTCTTATTTTCAGGATCTCATGACCCACCTGACGCATCTTTTTACCTGAAAGTGGACCTGGCCAACAAGGGGCAATCCATCTTCAGCTACGAGTGGTTGTCTGCATCTGGAATGGTGTCTGGCTGGCTTGCAATTGATCTGCAACTGTGTAACAGGTACGTGTTAATTCAGTTTTTATACATATATTGATTTTCTTTTTTCTTGTCACACAGGATCCCATCATGCACCTTTTTACCTGAAAGTGGATCCAGCCAACAAGGGGCAATCCATCTTCAGCTCTGAATGGTTGTCTGCATCTGGAACGGTGTCTGGCTGGCTTGCAATTAATCTGCAACTGTCTAAAAGATACGTGTTAATTCGTTTTTTATACATATTGATTTCTTTTTTCTGGATCAGTATCTGGCTGGCTTGAAATTAATCTGCAACTGTGTCGACATTCTTTTTTGTCTTTCTTATTTTCAGGATCTCATGACCCACCTGACACATCTTTTTACCTGAAAGTGGATTTTGCAATTAATCTGCAACTGTGAAACAGATACGTGTTAAATCATTTTTTATACATATAATGATTTTCTTTATTCTTGTCACACAGGATCCCATCACGCACCTTTTTACCTGAAAGTGGATCTGGCCGACAAGGGGCTATCCATGTCCAGCTGTGAGAGGTTGCCTGCATCTGGAATGGTGTCTGACTGGCTTTCTTTACATCTGCATCTGAGTTACAGGTAAGTGAACATTCAGTTTCTATACTTATATTGACTTTCTTTTTTGTCTTTCTTATTTTCAGGATGTCATGACCCACCTGACGCATCTTTTTACCTGAAAGTGGATCTTGCAATTAGTCTGCAATTGTGTAACAGGTACGTGTTAATTCGGTTTTTATACATATATTGATTTTCTTTTTTCTTGTCACAGAGGATCTCATGATGCACCTTTTTACCTGAAAGTGGATCCAGCCAACAAGGGGCAATCCATCTTCAGCTATGATTGGTTGTCTGCATCTAGAACGGTGTCTGGCTGGCTTGCAATTAATCTGCAACTGTGTAACAGGTACGTGTTAATTCGGTTTTTATACATATATTGATTTTCTTTTTTCTTGTCACACAGGATCCCATCACGCACCTTTTTACCTGAAAGTGGATCCAGCCAACAAGGGGCAATCCATCTTCAGCTATGATTGGTTGTCTGCATCTAGAACGGTGTCTGGCTGGCTTGCAATTAATCTTTAACTGTGTAACAGGTACGTGTTAATTCGGTTTTTATACATATATTGATTTTCTTTTTTTGTCACACAGGATCCCATCACGCACCTTTTTACCTGAAAGTGGATCTGGCCAACAAGAGGCAATCCATCTTCAGCTCTGAATGGTTGTCTGCATCTGGAACGGTGTCTGGCTGGATTGCAATTAATCTGCAACTGTGTTGACATTCTTTTTTGTCTTTCTTATTTTCAGGATCTCATGACCCACCTGACGCATCTTTTTACCTGAAAGTGGATCTTGCAATTAATCTGCAACTGTGTAACAGGTACGTGTTAAAACGTTTTTTATACATATAATGATTTTCATTATTCTTGTCACACAGGATCTCATGACGCACCTTTTTACCTGAAAGTGGACCTGGCCAATAAGGGGCAATCCATCTTCAGCTGCGAGTGGTTGTCTGCATCTGGAACGGTGTCTGGCTGGCTTGCAATTAATCTGCAACTGTGTAACAGGTACGTGTTAATTCGGTTTTTATACATATATTGATTTTCTTTTTTTTGTCACACAGGATCCCATCACGCACCTTTTTACCTGAAAGTGGATCTGGCCAACAAGGGGCAATCCATCTTCAGCTCTGAATGGTTGTCTGCATCTGGAACGGTGTCTGACTGGCTTGCAATTAATCTGCAACTGTGTAAAAGATACGTGTTAATTCGTTTTTTATACATATTGATTTCTTTTCTCTGGATCAGTGTCTGGCTGGCTTGAAATTAATCTGCAACTGTGTCGACATTCTTTTTTGTCTTTCTTATTTTCAGGATCTCATGACCCACCTGACGCATCTTTTTACCTGAAAGTGGATCTTGCAATTAATCTGCAACTGTGAAACAGATACGTGTTAAATCGTTTTTACACATATAATGATTTTCTTTATTCTTGTCACACAGGATCTCATGACGCACCTTTTTACCTGAAAGTGGACCTGGCCAACAAGGGGCAATCCATCTTCAGCTACGAGTGGTTGTCTGCATCTGGAACGGTGTCTGGCTGGCTTGCAAATGATCTGCAACTGTGTTACAGGTACGTGTTAATTCAGTTTTTATATAATATTGATTTTCTTTTTTTTTGTCACACAAGATCCCATCACGCACCTTTTTACCTGAAAGTGGATCCGGCCGACAAGGGGCTATCCATCTCCAGCTGTGAGAGGTTGCCTGCATCTGGAATGGTGTCTGACTGGCTTTCTTTACATCTGCATCTGAGTTACAGGTAAGTGAACATTCAGTTTCTATACTTATATTGACTTTCTTTTTTGTCTTTCTTATTTTCAGGATGTCATGACCCACCTGACGCATCTTTTTACCTGAAAGTGGATCTTGCAATTAATCTGCAACTGTGTAACAGGTACGTGTTAATTCGGTTTTTATACATATATTGATTTTCTTTTTTCTTGTCACACAGGATCTCATGACGCACCTTTTTACCTGAAAGTGGACCTGGCCAACAAGGGGCAATCCATCTTCAGCTATGAGTGGTTGTCTGCATCTGGAACGGTGTCTGGCTGGCTTGAAATTAATCTGCAACTGTGTAACAGGTACGTGTTAATTCGGTTTTTATACATATATTGATTTTCTTTTTTCTTGTCACACAGGATCCCATCACGCACCTTTTTACCTGAAAGTGGATCCAGCCAACAAGGGGCAATCCATCTTCAGCTATGATTGGTTGTCTGCATCTAGAACGGTGTCTGGCTGGCTTGCAGTTAATCTGCAACTGTGTAACAGGTACGTGTTAATTCGGTCATTATACATATATTGATTTTCTTTATTCTTGTCACACAGGATCTCATGACGCACCTTTTTACCTAAAAGTGGACCTGGCCAACAAGGGGCAATCCATCTTCAGCTGCGAGTGGTTGTCTGCATCTGGAACGGTGTCTGGCTGGCTTGCAATTAATCTGCAACTGTGTAACAGGTACGTGTTAATTCGGTTTTTATACATATATTGATTTTCTTTTTTTTATCACAAAGGATCCCATCACGCACCTTTTTACCTGAAAGTGGATCCAGCCACCAAGGGGCAATCCATCTTCAGCTATGATTGGTTGTCTGCATCTAGAACGGTGTCTGGCTGGCTTGCAATTAATCTGCAACTGTGTAACAGGTACGTGTTAATTCGGTCATTATACATATATTGATTTTCTTTTTTTTGTCACACAGGATCCCATCACGCACCTTTTTACCTGAAAGTGGATCTGGCGAAAAAGGGGCAATCCATCTTCAGCTCTGAATGGTTGTCTGCATCTGGAACGGTGTCTGGCTGGCTTGCAAATTATCTGCAACTGTGTAAAAGATACGTGTTAATTCGTTTTTATACATATTGATTTCTTTTTTCTGGATCAGTGTCTGGCTGGCTTGCAATTAATCTACAACTGTGTTGACATTCTTTTTTTGTCTTTCTTATTTTCAGGATCTCATGACCCACCTGACGCATCTTTTTACCTGAAAGTGGACCTGGCCAACAAGGGGCAATCCATCTTCAGCTACGAGTGGTTGTCTGCATCTGGAACGGTGTCTGGCTGGCTTGCAATTAATCTGCAACTGTGTAAAAGATACGTGTTAATTCGTTTTTTATACATATTGATTTCTTTTTTCTGGATCAGTGTCTGGCTGGCTTGCAATTAATCTGCAACTGTTTTGACTTTATTTTTTGTCTTTCTTATTTTCAGGTCTCTGGACCCACCTGACTGACCTTTTTACCTGAAAGTGGATCTTTCAATTGATCTGCAACTGTGTAACAGGTACGTGTTAATTCGGTTTTTATACATATATTGATTTTCTTTTTTCTTGTCACACAGGATCTCATGATGCACCTTTTTACCTGAAAGTGGATCTGGCCAACAAGGGGCAATCCATCTTCAGCTGCGAGTGGTTTTCTGCATCTGGAAAGGTGTCTGGCTGGCTTGCAATTAATCTGCAACTGTGTAAAAGGTACGTGTTAATTCAGTTTTTATACATATATTGATTTTCTTTTTTCTTGTCACACAGTTTCCCATCACGCACCTTTTTACCTGAAAGTGGATCCAGCCAAAAAGGGGCAATCCATCTTTAGCTATGAGTGGTTGTCTGCATCTAGAACGGTGTCTGGCTGGCTTGCAATTAATCTGCAACTGTGTAACAGGTACGTGTTAATTCAGTTTTTATACATATATTGATTTTCTTTTTTTTGTCACACAGTATCCCATCACGCACTGTTTTACCTGAAAGTGGATCTGGCCAACAAGGGGCAATCCATCTTCAGCTCTGAATGGTTGTCTGCATCTGGAATGGTGTCTGGCTGGCTTGCAATTAATCTGCAACTGTGTAACAGGTACGTGTTAATTCGGTTTTTATACATATATTGATTTTCTTTTTTCTTGTCACAAAGGATCTCATGATGCACCTTTTTACCTAAAACTGGACCTGGCCAACAAGGGGCAATCCATCTTCAGCTACGAGTGGTTGTCTGCATCTGGAACGGTGTCTGGCTGGCTTGCAAATTATCTGCAACTGTGTAAAAGATACGTGTTAATTCGTTTTTATACATATTGATTTCTTTTTTCTGGATCAGTGTCTGGCTGGCTTGCAATTAATCTACAACTGTGTTGACATTCTTTTTTTGTCTTTCTTATTTTCAGGATCTCATGACCCACCTGACGCATCTTTTTACCTGAAAGTGGACCTGGCCAACAAGGGGCAATCCATCTTCAGCTACGAGTGGTTGTCTGCATCTGGAACGGTGTCTGGCTGGCTTGCAATTAATCTGCAACTGTCTAAAAGATACGTGTTAATTCGTTTTTTATACATATTGATTTCTTTTTTCTGGATCAGTGTCTGGCTGGCTTGCAATTAATCTGCAACTGTTTTGACTTTATTTTTTGTCTTTCTTATTTTCAGGATCTCTGGACCCACCTGACTGACATTTTTACCTGAAAGTGGATCTTGCAATTGATCTGCAACTGTGTAACAGGTACGTGTTAATTCGGTTTTTATACATATATTGATTTTCTTTTTTCTTGTCACACAGGATCTCATGATGCACCTTTTTACCTGAAAGTGGATCCAGCCACCAAGGGGCAATCCATCTTCAGCTCTGAATGGTTGTCTGCATCTGGAATGGTGTCTGGCTGGCTTGCAATTAATCTGCAACTGTGTAACAGGTACGTGTTAATTCGGTTTTTATACATATATTGATTTTCTTTTTTCTTGTCACAAAGGATCTCATGATGCACCTTTTTACCTAAAAGTGGACCTGGCCAACAAGGGGCAATCCATCTTCAGCTACGAGTGGTTGTCTGCATCTGGAACGGTGTCTGGCTGGCTTGCAAATTATCTGCAACTGTGTAAAAGATACGTGTTAATTCGTTTTTATACATATTGATTTCTTTTTTCTGGATCAGTGTCTGGCTGGCTTGCAATTAATCTACAACTGTGTTGACATTCTTTTTTTGTCTTTCTTATTTTCAGGATCTCATGACCCACCTGACGCATCTTTTTACCTGAAAGTGGACCTGGCCAACAAGGGGCAATCCATCTTCAGCTATGAGTGGTTGTCTGCATCTGGAACGGTGTCTGGCTGGCTTGCAATTAATCTGCAACTGTCTAAAAGATACGTGTTAATTCGTTTTTTATACGTATTGATTTCTTTTTTCTGGATCAGTGTCTGGCTGGCTTGCAATTAATCTGCAACTGTTTTGACTTTATTTTTTGTCTTTCTTATTTTCAGGATCTCTGGACCCACCTGACTGACCTTTTTACCTGAAAGTAGATCTTGCAATTGATCTGCAACTGTGTAACAGGTACGTGTTAATTCGGTTTTTATACATATATTGATTTTCTTTTTTCTTGTCACACAGGATCTCATGATGCACCTTTTTACCTGAAAGTGGATCCAGCCAAAAAGGGGCAATCCATCTTTAGCTATGAGTGGTTGTCTGCATCTAGAACGGTGTCTGGCTGGCTTGCAATTAATCTGCAACTGTGTAACAGGTACGTGTTAATTCAGTTTTTATACATATATTGATTTTCTTTTTTTTTGTCACACAGTATCCCATCACGCACTGTTTTACCTGAAAGTGGATCTGGCCAACAAGGGGCAATCCATCTTCAGCTCTGAATGGTTGTCTGCATCTGGAATGGTGTCTGGCTGGCTTGCAATTAGTCTGCAACTGTGTAAAAGATACGTGTTAATTCTTTTTTTATACATATTGATTTCTTTTTCCTGGATCAGTGTCTGGCTGGCTTGCAATTAATCTGCAACCGTGTAACAGGTACGTGTTAATTCGGTTTTTATACATATATTGATTTTCTTTTTTCTTGTCACACAGGATCCCATCACGCACCTTTTTACCT
Source organism: Salminus brasiliensis (assembly GCF_030463535.1). Taxonomy (NCBI): domain Eukaryota; kingdom Metazoa; phylum Chordata; class Actinopteri; order Characiformes; family Bryconidae; genus Salminus; species Salminus brasiliensis. The sequence goes on from NC_132900.1 coordinate 17,708,668, forward strand.
GAAAGTGGATCCAGCCAACAAAGGGCAATCCATCTTCAGCTACGAGTGGTTGTCTGCATCTGGAACGGTGTCTGGCTGGCTTGCAAATGATCTGCAACTGTGTTGACATTCTTTTTTGTCTTTCTTATTTTCAGGATCTCATGACCCACCTGACGCATCTTTTTACCTGAAAGTGGATCTTGCAATTAATCTGCAACTGTGTAACAGGTACGTGATAAATCATTTTTTATACATATAATGATATTCTTTATTCTTGTCACACAGGATCTCATGACGCACCTTTTTACCTGAAAGTGGACCTGGCCAACAAGGGCCAATCCATCTTCAGCTGCGAGTGGTTGTCTGCATCTGGAACGGTGTCTGGCTGGTTTGCAATTAATCTGCAACTGTGTAACAGGTACGTGTTAATTCGGTTTTTATACATATATTGATTTTCTTTTTTCTTATCACAGAGGATCTCATGACGCACCTTTTTACCTGAAAGTGGATCCGGCCAACAAGGGGCTATCCATGTCCAGCTGTGAGAGGTTGCCTGCATCTGGAATGGTGTCTGACTGGCTTTTTTTCATCTGCATCTGAGTTACAGGTAAGTGAACATTCAGTTTCTATACTTATATTGACTTTCTTTTTTGTCTTTCTTATTTTCAGGATGTCATGACCCACCTGACGCATCTTTTTACCTGAAAGTGGATCTTGCAATTAATCTGCAACTGTGTAACAGGTACGTGTTAATTCGGTTTTTATACATATATTGATTTTCTTTTTTCTTGTCTCAAAGGATCTCATGATGCACCTTTTTACCTAAAAGTGGACCTGGCCAACAAAGGGCAATCCATCTTCAACTACGAGTGGTTGTCTGCATCTGGAACGGTGTCTGGCTGGCTTGCAATTAATCTGCAACTGTGTAACAGGTACGTGTTAATTCGGTTTCTATACATATATTGATTTTCTTTTTTTGGTCACAGTATCCCATCACGCACCGTTTTACCTGAAAGTGGATCTGGCCAACAAGGGGCAATCCATCTTCAGCTACGAGTGGTTGTCTGCATCTGGAACGGTGTCTGGCTGGCTTGCAATTAATCTGCAACTGTGTTGACATTCTTTTTTGTCTTTCTTATTTTCAGGATCTCATGACCCACCTGACGCATCTTTTTACCTGAAAGTGGATCTTGCAATTAATCTGCAACTGTGTAACAGGTACGTGATAAATCATTTTTTATACATATAATGATTTTCTTTATTCTTGTCACACAGGATCTCATGACGCACCTTTTTACCTGAAAGTGGACCTGGCCAACAAGGGCCAATCCATCTTCAGCTGCGAGTGGTTGTCTGCATCTGGAACGGTGTCTGGCTGGTTTGCAATTAATCTGCAACTGTGTAACAGGTACGTGTTAATTCGGTTTTTATACATATATTGATTTTGTTTTTTCTTATCAAAGAGGATCTCATGACGCACCTTTTTACCTGAAAGTGGACCTGGCCAACAAGGGGCAATCCATCTTCAGCTACGAGTGGTTGTCTGCATCTGGAACGGTGTCTGGCTGGCTTGCAAATGATCTTCAACTGTGTAACAGGTACGTGTTAATTCAGTTTTTATACATATATTGATTTTTTTTTTTTTGTCACACAGGATCCCATCACGCACCTTTTTACCTGAAAGTGGATCCGGCCAACAAGGGGCTATCCATGTCCAGCTGTGAGAGGTTGCCTGCATCTGGAATGGTGTCTGACTGGCTTTCTTTTCATCTGCATCTGAGTTACAGGCAAGTGAACATTCAGTTTCTATACTTATATTGACTTTCTTTTTTGTCTTTCTTATTTTCAGGATCTCATGACCCACCTGACGCATCTTTTTACCTGAAAGTGGATCTTGCAATTAATCTGCAACTGTGTAACAGGTACGTGTTAAATCGTTTTTTATACATATAATGATTTTCTTTATTCTTGTCACACAGGATCTCATGACGCACCTTTTTACCTGAAAGTGGACCTGGCCAACAAGGGGCAATCCATCTTCAGCTGCGAGTGGTTGTCTGCATCTGGAACGGTGTCTGGCTGGCTTGCAATTAATCTGCAACTGTGTAACAGGTACGTGTTAATTCGGTTTTTATACATATATTGATTTTCTTTTTTTTGTCACACAGGATCCCATCACGCACCTTTTTACCTGAAAGTGGATCTGGCCAACAAGGGGCAATCCATCTTCAGCTCTGAATGGTTGTCTGCATCTGGAACGGTGTCTGACTGGCTTGCAATTAATCTGCAACTGTGTAAAAGATACGTGTTCATTCGTTTTTTATACATATTGATTTCTTTTTTCTGGATCAGTGTCTGGCTGGCTTGAAATTAATCTGCAACTGTGTCGACATTCTTTTTTGTCTTTCTTATTTTCAGGATCTCATGACCCACCTGACGCATCTTTTTACCTGAAAGTGGATCTTGCAATTAATCTGCAACTGTGAAACAGATACGTGTTAAATCGTTTTTACACATATAATGATTTTCTTTATTCTTGTCACACAGGATCTCATGACGCACCTTTTTACCTGAAAGTGGACCTGGCCAACAAGGGGCAATCCATCTTCAGCTACGAGTGGTTGTCTGCATCTGGAACGGTGTCTGGCTGGCTTGCAAATGATCTGCAACTGTGTTACAGGTACGTGTTAATTCAGTTTTTATATAATATTGATTTTCTTTTTTTTGTCACACAGGATCCCATCACGCACCTTTTTACCTGAAAGTGAATCCGGCCGACAAGGGGCTATCCATCTCCAGCTGTGAGAGGTTGCCTGCATCTGGAATGGTGTCTGACTGGCTTTCTTTACATCTGCATCTGAGTTACAGGTAAGTGAACATTCAGTTTCTATACTTATATTGACTTTCTTTTTTGTCTTTCTTATTTTCAGGATCTCATGACCCACCTGACGCATCTTTTTACCTGAAAGTGGATCTTGCAATTAATCTGCAACTGTGTAACAGGTATGTGTTAAATCGTTTTTTATACATATAATGATTTTCTTTATTCTTGTCACACAGGATCTCATGACGCACCTTTTTACCTGAAAGTGGATCTGGCCAACAAGGGGCAATCCATCTTCAGCTGCGAGTGGTTGTCTGCATCTGGAACGGTGTCTGGCTGGCTTGCAATTAATCTGCAACTGTGTAACAGGTACGTGATAATTCGGTTTTTATACATATATTGATTTTCTTTTTTTTGTCACACAGGATCCCATCACGCACCTTTTTACCTGAAAGTGGATCTGGCCAACAAGGGTCAATCCATCTTCAGCTCTGAATGGTTGTCTGCATCTGGAACGGTGTCTGACTGGCTTGCAATTAATCTGCAACTGTGTAAAAGATACGTGTTAATTCGTTTTTTATACATATTGATTTCTTTTTTCTGGATCAGTGTCTGGCTGACTTGAAATTAATCTGCAACTGTGTCGACATTCTTTTTTGTCTTTCTTATTTTCAGGATCTCATGACCCACCTGACGCATCTTTTTACCTGAAAGTGGATCTTGCAATTAATCTGCAACTGTGTAACAGGTACGTGTTAAATCGTTTTTTATACATATAATGATTTTCTTTATTCTTGTCACACAGGATCTCATGACGCACCTTTTTACCTGAAAGTGGACCTGGCCAACAAGGGGCAATCCATCTTCAGCTGCGAGTGGTTGTCTGCATCTGGAACGGTGTCTGGCTGGCTTGCAATTAATCTGCAACTGTGTAACAGGTACGTGTTAATTCGGTTTTTATACATATATTGATTTTCTTTTTTTTGTCACACAGGATCCCATCACGCACCTTTTTACCTGAAAGTGGATCTGGCCAACAAGGGGCAATCCATCTTCAGCTCTGAATGGTTGTCTGCATCTGGAACGGTGTCTGACTGGCTTGCAATTAATCTGCAACTGTGTAAAAGATACGTGTTCATTCGTTTTTTATACATATTGATTTCTTTTTTCTGGATCAGTGTCTGGCTGGCTTGAAATTAATCTGCAACTGTGTCGACATTCTTTTTTGTCTTTCTTATTTTCAGGATCTCATGACCCACCTGACGCATCTTTTTACCTGAAAGTGGATCTTGCAATTAATCTGCAACTGTGAAACAGATACGTGTTAAATCGTTTTTACACATATAATGATTTTCTTTATTCTTGTCACACAGGATCTCATGACGCACCTTTTTACCTGAAAGTGGACCTGGCCAACAAGGGGCAATCCATCTTCAGCTACGAGTGGTTGTCTGCATCTGGAACGGTGTCTGGCTGGCTTTCAAATGATCTGCAACTGTGTTACAGGTACGTGTTAATTCAGTTTTTATATAATATTGATTTTCTTTTTTTTGTCACACAAGATCCCATCACGCACCTTTTTACCTGAAAGTGGATCCGGCCGACAAGGGGCTATCCATCTCCAGCTGTGAGAGGTTGCCTGCATCTGGAATGGTGTCTGACTGGCTTTCTTTACATCTGCATCTGAGTTACAGGTAAGTGAACATTCAGTTTCTATACTTATATTGACTTTCTTTTTTGTCTTTCTTATTTTCAGGATGTCATGACCCACCTGACGCATCTTTTTACGTGAAAGTGGATCTTGCATTTAATCTGCAACTGTGTAACAGGTACGTGTTAATTCGGTTTTTATACATATATTGATTTTTTTTTCTTGTCACAGAGGATCTCATGATGCAACTTTTTACCTGAAAGTGGACCTGGCCAACAAAGGGCAATCTATCTTCAGCTATGAGTGGTTGTCTGCATCTGGAACGGTGTCTGGCTGGCTTGAAATTAATCTGCAACTGTGTAACAGGTACGTGTTAATTCGGTTTTTATACATATATTGATTTTCTTTTTTCTTGTCACACAGGATCCCATCACGCACCTTTTTACCTGAAAGTGGATCCAGCCAACAAGGGGCAATCCATCTTCAGCCATGATTGGTTGTCTGCATCTAGAACGGTGTCTGGCTGGCTTGCAATTAATCTGCAACTGTGTAACAGGTACGTGTTAATTCGGTCATTATACATATATTGATTTTCTTTATTCTTGTCACACAGGATCTCATGACGCACCTTTTTACCTGAAAGTGGACCTGGCCAACAAGGGGCAATCCATCTTCAGCTGCGAGTGGTTGTCTGCATCTGGAACGGTGTCTGGCTGGCTTGCAATTAATCTGCAACTGTGTAACAGGTACGTGTTAATTCGGTTTTTATACATATATTGATTTTCTTTTTTTTTCACACAGGATCCCATCACGCACCTTTTTACCTGAAAGTGAATCTGGCCAACAAGGGGCAATCCATCTTCTGCTCTGAATGGTTGTCTGCATCTGGAACGGTGTCTGACTGGCTTGCAATTAATCTGCAACTGTGTAAAAGATACGTGTTAATTCGTTTTTTATACATATTGATTTCTTTTTTCTGGATCAGTGTCTGGCTGGCTTGAAATTAATCTGCAACTGTGTCGACATTCTTTTTTGTCATTCTTATTTTCAGGACTCATGACCCACCTGACGCATCTTTTTACCTGAAAGTGGATCTTGCAATTAATCTGCAACTGTGAAACAGATACGTGTTAAATCGTTTTTTATACATATAATGATTTTCTTTATTCTTGTCACACAGGATCTCATGACGCACCTTTTTACCTGAAAGTGGACCTGGCCAACAAAGGGCAATCCATCTTCAGCTACGAGTGGTTGTCTGCATCTGGAACGGTGTCTGGCTGGCTTGCAATTAATCTGCAACTGTGTATCAGGTACGTGTTAATTCGGTTTTTATACATATATTGATTTTCTTTTTTCTTGTCACACAGGATCTCATGACGCACCTTTTTACCTGAAAGTGGATCCAGCCACCAAGGGGCAATCCATCTTCAGCTATGATTGGTTGTCTGCATCTAGAACGGTGTCTGGCTGGCTTGCAATTAATCTGCAACTGTGTAACAGGTACGTGTTAATTCGGTCATTATACATATATTGATTTTCTTTTTTTTGTCACACAGGATCCCATCACGCACCTTTTTACCTGAAAGTGGATCTGGCGAACAAGGGGCAATCCATCTTCAGCTCTGAATGGTTGTCTGCATCTGGAACGGTGTCTGGCTGGCTTGCAATTAATCTGCAACTGTGTAACAGGTACGTGTTAATTCGGTTTTTATACATATATTGATTTTCTTTTTTTTGTCACACAGGATCCCATCACGCACCTTTTTACCTGAAAGTGGATCTGGCCAACAAGGGGCAATCCATCTTCAGCTCTGAATGGTTGTCTGCATCTGGAACGGTGTCTGACTGGCTTGCAATTAATCTCCAACTGTGTAAAAGATACGTGTTCATTCGTTTTTTATACATATTGATTTCTTTTTTCTGGATCAGTGTCTGGCTGGCTTGAAATTAATCTGCAACTGTGTTGACATTCTTTTTTGTCTTTCTTATTTTCAGGATCTCATGACCCACCTGACGCATCTTTTTACCTGAAAGTGGATCTTGCAATTAATCTGCAACTGTGAAACAGATACGTGTTAAATCGTTTTTACACATATAATGATTTTCTTTATTCTTGTCACACAGGATCTCATGACGCACCTTTTTACCTGAAAGTGGACCTGGCCAACAAGGGGCAATCCATCTTCAGCTACGAGTGGTTGTCTGCATCTGGAACGGTGTCTGGCTGGCTTGCAAATGATCTGCAACTGTGTTACAGGTACGTGTTAATTCAGTTTTTATATAATATTGATTTTCTTTTTTTTGTCACACAAGATCCCATCACGCACCTTTTTACCTGAAAGTGGATCCGGCCGACAAGGGGCTATCCATCTCCAGCTGTGAGAGGTTGCCTGCATCTGGAATGGTGTCTGACTGGCTTTCTTTACATCTGCATCTGAGTTACAGGTAAGTGAACATTCAGTTTCTATACTTATATTGACTTTCTTTTTTGTCTTTCTTATTTTCAGGATGTCATGACCCACCTGACGCATCTTTTTACGTGAAAGTGGATCTTGCATTTAATCTGCAACTGTGTAACAGGTACGTGTTAATTCGGTTTTTATACATATATTGATTTTTTTTTCTTGTCACAGAGGATCTCATGATGCAACTTTTTACCTGAAAGTGGACCTGGCCAACAAAGGGCAATCCATCTTCAGCTATGAGTGGTTGTCTGCATCTGGAACGGTGTCTGGCTGGCTTGAAATTAATCTGCAACTGTGTAACAGGTACGTGTTAATTCGGTTTTTATACATATATTGATTTTCTTTTTTCTTGTCACACAGGATCCCATCACGCACCTTTTTACCTGAAAGTGGATCCAGCCAACAAGGGGCAATCCATCTTCAGCCATGATTGGTTGTCTGCATCTAGAACGGTGTCTGGCTGGCTTGCAATTAATCTGCAACTGTGTAACAGGTATGTGTTAATTCGGTCATTATACATATATTGATTTTCTTTATTCTTGTCACACAGGATCTCATGACGCACCTTTTTACCTGAAAGTGGACCTGGCCAACAAGGGGCAATCCATCTTCAGCTGCGAGTGGTTGTCTGCATCTGGAACGGTGTCTGGCTGGCTTACAATTAATCTGCAACTGTGTAACAGGTACGTGTTAATTCGGTTTTTATACATATATTGATTTTCTTTTTTTTTCACACAGGATCCCATCACGCACCTTTTTACCTGAAAGTGAATCTGGCCAACAAGGGGCAATCCATCTTCTGCTCTGAATGGTTGTCTGCATCTGGAACGGTGTCTGACTGGCTTGCAATTAATCTGCAACTGTGTAAAAGATACGTGTTAATTCGTTTTTTATACATATTGATTTCTTTTTTCTGGATCAGTATCTGGCTGGCTTGAAATTAATCTGCAACTGTGTCGACATTCTTTTTTGTCATTCTTATTTTCAGGACTCATGACCCACCTGACGCATCTTTTTACCTGAAAGTGGATCTTGCAATTAATCTGCAACTGTGAAACAGATACGTGTTAAATCGTTTTTTATACATATAATGATTTTCTTTATTCTTGTCACACAGGATCTCATGACGCACCTTTTTACCTGAAAGTGGACCTGGCCAACAAAGGGCAATCCATCTTCAGCTACGAGTGGTTGTCTGCATCTGGAACGGTGTCTGGCTGGCTTGCAATTAATCTGCAACTGTGTTTCAGGTACGTGTTAATTCGGTTTTTATACATATATTGATTTTCTTTTTTCTTGTCACACAGGATCTCATGACGCACCTTTTTACCTGAAAGTGGATCCAGCCACCAAGGGGCAATCCATCTTCAGCTATGATTGGTTGTCTGCATCTAGAACGGTGTCTGGCTGGCTTGCAATTAATCTGCAACTGTGTAACAGGTACGTGTTAATTCGGTCATTATACATATATTGATTTTCTTTTTTTTGTCACACAGGATCCCATCACGCACCTTTTTACCTGAAAGTGGATCTGGCGAACAAGGGGCAATCCATCTTCAGCTCTGAATGGTTGTCTGCATCTGGAACGGTGTCTGGCTGGCTTGCAATTAATCTGCAACTGTGTAAAAGATACGTGTTAATTCGTTTTTTATACATATTGATTTCTTTTTTCTGGATCAGTGTCTGGCTGGCTTGAAATTAATCTGCAACTGTGTCGACATTCTTTTTTGTCTTTCTTATTTTCAGGATCTCATGACCCACCTGACGCATCTTTTTACCTGAAAGTGGATCTTGCAATTAATCTGCAACTGTGAAACAGATACGTGTTAAATCGTTTTTACACATATAATGATTTTCTTTATTCTTGTCACACAGGATCTCATGACGCACCTTTTTACCTGAAAGTGGACCTGGCCAACAAGGGGCAATCCATCTTCAGCTACGAGTGGTTGTCTGCATCTGGAACGGTGTCTGGCTGGCTTGCAAATGATCTGCAACTGTGTTACAGGTACGTGTTAATTCAGTTTTTATACATATATTGATTTTCTTTTTTCTTGTCACACAGGATCCCATCACACAACTTTTTACCTGAAAGTGGACCTGGCCAACAAGGGGCAATCAATCTTCAGCTATGAGTGGTTGTCTGCATCTAGAACGGTGTCTGGCTGGATTGCAATTAATCTGCAACTGTGTAAAAGATACTTGTTAATTTGTTTTTTATACATATTGATTTCTTTTTTCTGGATCAGTGTCTGGCTGGCTTGCAATTAATCTGCAACTGTTTTGACTTTATTTTTTGTCTTTCTTATTTTCAGGATCTCTGGACCCACCTGACTGACCTTTTTACCTGAAAGTGGATCTTGCAATTAATCTGCAACTGTGTAACAGGTACGTGTTAATTCGGTTTTTACACATATATTGATTTTCTTTTTTCTTGTCACACAGGATCCCATCACACACCTTTTTACCTGAAAGTGGACCTGGCCAACAAGGGGCAATCCATCTTCAGCTATGAGTGGTTGTCTGCATCTAGAACGGTGTCTGGCTGGATTGCAATTAATCTGCAACTGTGTAAAAGATACTTGTTAATTTGTTTTTTATACATATTGATTTCTTTTTTCTGGATCAGTGTCTGGCTGGCTTGCAATTAATCTGCAACTGTGTTGACATTCTTTTTTGTCTTTCTTATTTTCAGGATCTCATCACCCACCTGACGCATCTTTTTACCTGAAAGTGGATCTTGCAATTAATCTGCAACTGTGTAACAGGTACGTGTTAAATCATTTTTTATACATATAATGATTTTCTTTATTCTTGTCACACAGGATCTCATGACGCACCTTTTTATCTGAAAGGGGACCTGGCCAACAAGGGGCAATCCATCTTCAGCTGCGAGTGGTTGTCTGCAGCTGGAACGGTGTCTGGCTGGCTTGCAATTAATCTGTAACTGTGTAACAGGTACGTGTTAATTCGGTTTTTATACATATATTGATTTTCTTTTTTTTGTCACACAGGATCCCATCACGCACCTTTTTACCTGAAAGTGGATCTGGCCAACAAGGGGCAATCCATCTTCAGCTATGAGTGGTTGTCTGCATCTGAAATGGTGTCTGGCTGGCTTGCAATTAATCTGCAACTTTCTAAAAGATACGTGTTAATTCGTTTTTTATACATATTGATTTCTTTTTTCTGGATCAGTGTCTGGCTGGCTTGCAATTAATCTGCAACTGTTTTGACTTTATTTTTTGTCTTTCTTATTTTCAGGATCTCTGGACCCACCTGACTGACCTTTTTACCTGAAAGTGGATCTTGCAATTAATCTGCAACTGTGTAACAGGTACGTGTTAATTCGGTTTTTACACATATATTGATTTTCTTTTTTCTTGTCACACAGGATCCCATCACACACCTTTTTACCTGAAAGTGGACCTGGCCAACAAGGGGCAATCCATCTTCAGCTATGAGTGGTTGTCTGCATCTAGAACGGTGTCTGGCTGGATTGCAATTAATCTGCAACTGTGTAAAAGATACTTGTTAATTTGTTTTTTATACATATTGATTTCTTTTTTCTGGATCAGTGTCTGGCTGGCTTGCAATTAATCTGCAACTGTGTAAAAGATATGTGTTAATTAGTTTTTTATACATATTGATTTCTTTTTTCTGGATCAGTGTCTGGCTGGCTTGCAATTAATCTGCAACTGTGTTGACATTCTTTTTTGTCTTTCTTATTTTCAGGATCTCATCACCCACCTGACGCATCTTTTTACCTGAAAGTGGATCTTGCAATTAATCTGCAACTGTGTAACAGGTACGTGTTAAATCATTTTTTATACATATAATGATTTTCTTTATTCTTGTCACACAGGATCTCATGACGCACCTTTTTATCTGAAAGGGGACCTGGCCAACAAGGGGCAATCCATCTTCAGCTGCGAGTGGTTGTCTGCAGCTGGAACGGTGTCTGGCTGGCTTGCAATTAATCTGCAACTGTGTAACAGGTACGTGTTAATTCGGTTTTTATACATATATTGATTTTCTTTTTACTTGTCACAGAGGATCTCATGACGCACCTTTTTACCTCAAAGTGGACCTGGCCAACAAGGGGCAATCCATCTTCAGCTACGATTGGTTGTCTGCATCTGGAACGGTGTCTGGCTGGCTTGCAAATGATCTGCAACTGTGTAACAGGTACGTGTTAATTCGTTTTAATACATATATTGATTTTCTTTTTTTTTGTCACACAGGATCTCATCACGCACATTTTTAACTGAAAGTGGATCCGGCCAACAAGGGGCTATCCATGTCCAGCTGTGAGAGGTTGCCTGCATCTGGAATGGTGTCTGACTGGCTTTCTTTTCATCTGCATCTGAGTTACAGGTAAGTGAACATTCAGTTTCTATACTTATATTGACTTTCATTTTTGTCTTTCTTATTTTCAGTATGTCATGACCCACCTGACGCATCTTTTTACCTGAAAGTGGATCTTGCAATTAATCTGCAACTGTGTAACAGGTACATGTTAATTCGGTTTTTATACATATATTGATTTTCTTTTTTCTTGTCACAGAGGATCTCATGACGCACCTTTTTACCTGAAAGTGGACCTGGCCAACAAGGGGCAATCCATCTTCAGCTACGAGTGGTTGTCTGCATCTGGAACGGTGTCTGGCTGGCTTGCAATTGATCTTCAACTGTGTAACAGGTATGTGTTAATTCAGTTTTTATAAATATATTGATTTTCTTTTTTTTGTCACACAGGATCCCATCACGCACCTTTTTACCTGAAAGTGGATCCGGCCAACAAGGGGCTATCCATGTCCAGCTGTGAGAGGTTGCCTGCATCTGGAATGATGTCTGACTGGCTTTTTTTCATCTGCATCTGAGTTGCAGGTAAGTGAACATTCAGTTTCTATACTTATATTGACTTTCTTTTTTGTCTTTCTTATTTTCAGGATGTCATGACCCACCTGACGCATCTTTTTACCTGAAAGTGGATCTTGCAATTAATCTGCAACTGTGTAACAGGTACGTGTTAATTCGGTTTTTATACATATATTGATTTTCTTTTTTCTTGTCACACAGGATCCCATCACACACCTTTTTACCTGAAAGTGGATCCAGCCAACAAGGGACAATCCATCTTCAGCTATGAGTGGTTGTCTGCATCTAGAACGGTGTCTGGCTGGCTTGCAATTAATCTGCAACTGTGTAACAGGTACGTGTTAATTCGGTTATTATACATATATTGATTTTCTTTTTTTTGTCACACAGGATCCCATCACACACCTTTTTACCTGAAAGTGGATCTGGCCAACAAGGGGCAATCCATCTTCAGCTCTGAATGGTTGTCTGCATCTGGAACGGTGTCTGGCTGGCTTGCAATTTATCTGCAACTGTGTAAAAGATACGTGTTAATTCGTTTTTATACATATTGATTTCTTTTTTCTGGATCAGTGTCTGGCTGGCTTGCAATTAATCTGCAACTGTGTTGACATTCTTTTTTTGTCTTTCTTATTTTCAGGATCTCATGACCCACTTGACGCATCTTTTTACCTGAAAGTGGATCTTGCAATTAATCTGCAACTGTGTAAAAGGTACGTGTTAATTCAGTTTTTATACATATATTGATTTTCTTTTTTTTTGTCACACAGGATCTCATGACGCACCTTTTTACCTGAAAGTGGACCTGGCCAACAAGGGGCAATCCATCTTCAGCTATGAGTGGTTGTCTGCATCTAGAACGGTGTCTGGCTGGATTGCAATTAATCTGCAACTGTGTAAAAGATACTTGTTAATTTGTTTTTTATACATATTGATTTCTTTTTTCTGGATCAGTGTCTGGCTGGCTTGAAATTAATCTGCAACTGTGTAAAAGATATGTGTTAATTAGTTTTTTATACATATTGATTTCTTTTTTCTGGATCAGTGTCTGGCTGGCTTGCAATTAATCTGCAACTGTGTTGACATTGTTTTTTGTCTTTCTTATTTTCAGGATCTCATCACCCACCTGACGCATCTTTTTACCTGAAAGTGGATCTTGCAATTAATCTGCAACTGTGTAACAGGTACGTGTTAAATCATTTTTTCTACATATAATGATTTTCTTTATTCTTGTCACACAGGATCTCATGACGCACCTTTTTACCTGAAAGGGGACCTGGCCAACAAGGGGCAATCCATCTTCAGCTGCGAGTGGTTGTCTGCATCTGGAACGGTGTCTGGCTGGCTTGCAATTAATCTGCAACTGTGTAACATGTACGTGTTAATTCGGTTTTTATACATATATTGATTTTCTTTTTTCTTGTCACAGAGGATCTCATGACACACCTTTTTACCTCAAAGTGGACCTGGCCAACAAGGGGCAATCCATCTTCAGCTACGATTGGTTGTCTGCATCTGGAACGGTGTCTGGCTGGCTTGCAAATGATCTGCAACTGTGTAACAGGTACGTGTTAATTCGTTTTAATACATATATTGATTTTCTTTTTTTTTGTCACACAGGATCTCATCACGCACATTTTTAACTGAAAGTGGATCCGGCCAACAAGGGGCTATCCATGTCCAGCTGTGAGAGGTTGCCTGCATCTGGAATGGTGTCTGACTGGCTTTCTTTTCATCTGCATCTGAGTTACAGGTAAGTGAACATTCAGTTTCTATACTTATATTGACTTTCATTTTTGTCTTTCTTATTTTCAGGATGTCATGACCCACCTGACGCATCTTTTTACCTGAAAGTGGATCTTGCAAGTAATCTGCAACTGTGTAACAGGTACATGTTAATTCGGTTTTTATACATATATTGATTTTCTTTTTTCTTGTCACAGAGGATCTCATGACGCACCTTTTTACCTGAAAGTGGACCTGGCCAACAAGGGGCAATCCATCTTCAGCTACGAGTGTTAGTCTGCATCTGGAACGGTGTCTGGCTGGCTTGCAATTGATCTTCAACTGTGTAACAGGTATGTGTTAATTCAGTTTTTAGAAATATATTGATTTTCTTTTTTTTGTCACACAGGATCCCATCACGCACCTTTTTACCTGAAAGTGGATCCGGCCAACAAGGGGCTATCCATGTCCAGCTGTGAGAGGTTGCCTGCATCTGGAATGGTGTCTGACTGGCTTTTTTTCATCTGCATCTGAGTTACAGGTAAGTGAACATTCAGTTTCTATACTTATATTGACTTTCTTTTTTGTCTTTCTTATTTTCAGGATGTCATGACCCACCTGACGCATCTTTTTACCTGAAAGTGGATCTTGCAATTAATCTGCAACTGTGTAACAGGTACGTGTTAATTCGGTTTTTATACATATATTGATTTTCTTTTTTCTTGTCACACAGGATCCCATCACACACCTTTTTACCTGAAAGTGGATCCAGCCAACAAGGGACAATCCATCTTCAGCTATGAGTGGTTGTCTGCATCTAGAACGGTGTCTGGCTGGATTGCAATTAATCTGCAACTGTGTTGACATTCTTTTTTTGTCTTTCTTATTTTCAGGATCTCATGACCCACTTGACGCATCTTTTTACCTGAAAGTGGATCTTGCAATTAATCTGCAACTGTGTAACAGGTACGTGTTAATTCAGTTTTTATACATATATTGATTTTCTTTTTTTTTTGTCACACAGGATCTCATGACGCACCTTTTTACCTGAAAGTGGACCTGGCCAACAAGGGGCAATCCATCTTCAGCTATGAGTGGTTGTCTGCATCTAGAACGGTGTCTGGCTGGCTTGCAATTAATCTGCAACTGTGTAAAAGATATGTGTTAATTAGTTTTTTATACATATTGATTTCTTTTTTCTGGATCAGTGTCTGGCTGGCTTGCAATTAATCTGCAACTGTGTTGACATTCTTTTTTGTCTTTCTTATTTTCAGGATCTCATCACCCACCTGACGCATCTTTTTACCTGAAAGTGGATCTTGCAATTAATCTGCAACTGTGTAACAGGTACGTGTTAAATCGTTTTTTATACATATAATGATTTTCTTTATTCTTGTCACACAGGATCTCATGACGCACTTTTTTACCTGAAAGTGGACCTGGCCAACAAGGGGCAATCCATCTTCAGCTGCGAGTGGTTGTCTGCATCTGGAACGGTGTCTTGCTGGCTTGCAATTAATCTGCAACTGTCTAAAAGATACGTGTTAATTCGTTTTTTATACATATTGATTTCTTTTTTCTAGATCGGTGTCTGGCTGGCTTGCAATTAATCTGCAACTGTGTTGACTTTCTTTTTTTGTCTTTCTTATTTTCAGGATCTCATGACCCACCTGACGCATCTTTTTACCTGAATGTGGATCTTGCAATTAATCTGCAACTGTGTAACAGGTACGTGTTAAATCATTTTTTATACATATAATGATTTTCTTTATTCTTGTCACACAGGATCTCATGACGCACCTTTTTACCTGAAAGGGGACCTGGCCAATAAGGGACAATCCATCTTCAGCTGCGAGTGGTTGTCTGCATCTGGAACGGTGTCTGGCTGGCTTGCAATTAATCTGCAACTGCGTAACAGGTACGTGTTAATTCGGTTTTTGTACATATATTGATTTTCTTTTTTTTGTCACACAGGATCCCATCAAGCACCTTTTTACCTGAAAGTGGATCTGGCCAACAAGGGGCAATCCATCTTCAGCTCTGAATGGTTGTCTGCATCTGGAACGGTGTCTGGCTGGCTTGCAATTAGTCTGCAACTGTGTAAAAGATACGTGTTAATTCGTTTTTTATACATATTGATTTCTTTTTCCTGGATCAGTGTCTGGCTGGCTTGCAATTAATATGCGACTGTGTTGACATTCTTTTTTGTCTTTCTTATTTTCAGGATCTCATGACCCACCTGACGCATCTTTTTACATGAAAGTGGATCTTGCAATTAATCTGCAACTGTGTAACAGGTACGTGTTAAAACGTTTTTTATACATATAATGATTTTCTTTATTCTTGTCACACAGGATCTCATGACGCACTTTTTTACCTGAAAGTGGACCTGGCCAACAAGGGGCAATCCATCTTCAGCTGCGAGTGGTTGTCTGCATCTGGAACGGTGTCTGGCTGGCTTGCAATTAATCTGCAACTGTGTAACAGGTACGTGTTAATTCGGTTTTTATACATATATTGATTTTCTTTTTTCTTGTCACACAGGATCTCATGACGCACTTTTTTATCTGAAAGTGGACCTGGCCAACAAGGGGCAATCCATCTTCAGCTACGAGTGGTTGTCTACATCTGGAACGGTGTCTGGCTGGCTTGCAATTAATCTGCAACTGTCTAAAAGATACGTGTTAATTCGTTTTTTATACATATTGATTTCTTTTTTCTAGATCAGTGTCTGGCTGGCTTGCAATTAATCTGCAACTGTTTTGACTTTATTTTTTGTCTTTCTTATTTTCAGGATCTCAGGACCCACCTGACTGACCTTTTTACCTGAAAGTGGATCTTGCAATTAATCTGCAAGTGTGTAAAAGGTATGTGTTAATTCGGTTTTTATACATATATTGATTTTCTTTATTTTTATCACACAGGATCTCATGACGCACCTTTTTACCTGAAAGTGGATCTGGCCAACAAGGGGCAATCCATTTTCAGCTGCAAGTGGTTTTCTGCATCTGGAATGGTGTCTGGCTGGCTTGCAATTAATCTGCAACTGTGTAACAGGTACGTGTTAATTCGTTTTTTATACATATATTGATTTTCTTTTTTCTTGTCACACAGGATCTCATGACGCACCTTTTTACCTGAATGTGGATCCGGCCAACAAGGGGCAATCCATCTTCAGCTATGCGTGGTTGTCTGCATCTGGAATGGTGTCTGGCTGGCTTGCAATTGATCTGCAACTGTGTAACAGGTACGTGTTAATTCAGTTTTTATACATATATTGATTTTCTTTTTTCTTGTCACACAGGATCCCATCATGCACCTTTTTACCTGAAAGTGGATCCAGCCAACAAGGGGCAATCCATCTTCAGCTCTGAATGGTTGTCTGCATCTGGAACGGTGTCTGGCTGGCTTGCAATTAATCTGCAACTGTCTAAAAGATACGTGTTAATTCGTTTTTTATACATATTGATTTCTTTTTTCTGGATCAGTATCTGGCTGGCTTGAAATTAATCTGCAACTGTGTCGACATTCTTTTTTGTCTTTCTTATTTTCAGGATCTCATGACCCACCTGACACATCTTTTTACCTGAAAGTGGATTTTGCAATTAATCTGCAACTGTGAAACAGATACGTGTTAAATCATTTTTTATACATATAATGATTTTCTTTATTCTTGTCACACAGGATCCCATCACGCACCTTTTTACCTGAAAGTGGATCTGGCCGACAAGGGGCTATCCATGTCCAGCTGTGAGAGGTTGCCTGCATCTGGAATGGTGTCTGACTGGCTTTCTTTACATCTGCATCTGAGTTACAGGTAAGTGAACATTCAGTTTCTATACTTATATTGACTTTCTTTTTTGTCTTTCTTATTTTCAGGATGTCATGACCCACCTGACGCATCTTTTTACCTGAAAGTGGATCTTGCAATTAATCTGCAATTGTGTAACAGGTACGTGTTAATTCGGTTTTTATACATATATTGATTTTCTTTTTTCTTGTCACAGAGGATCTCATGATGCACCTTTTTACCTGAAAGTGGACCTGGCCAACAAAGGGCAATCCATCTTCAGCTACGAGTGGTTGTCTGCATCTGGAACGGTGTCTGGCTGGCTTGCAATTAATCTGCAACTGTGTAACAGGTACGTGTTAATTCGGTTTTTATACATATATTGATTTTCTTTTTTCTTGTCACACAGGATCCCATCACGCACCTTTTTACCTGAAAGTGGATCCAGCCAACAAGGGGCAATCCATCTTCAGCTATGAGTGGTTGTCTGCATCTAGAACGGTGTCTGGCTGGCTTGCAATTAATCTGCAACTATGTAACAGGTACGTGTTAATTCGGTTTTTATACATATATTGATTTTCTTTTTTTTGTCACACAGAATTCCATCACGCACCTTTTTACCTGAAAGTGGATCTGGCCAACAAGGGGCAATCCATCTTCAGCTCTGAATGGTTGTCTGCATCTGGAACGGTGTCTGGCTGGCTTGCAATTAATCTGCAACTGTGTTGACATTCTTTTTTGTCTTTCTTATTTTCAGGATCTCATGACCCACCTGACGCATCTTTATACCTGAAAGTGGATCTTGCAATTAATCTGCAACTGTGTAACAGGTACGTGTTAAATCGTTTTTTATACATATAATGATTTACTTTATTCTTGTCACACAGGATCTCATGACGCACCTTTTTACCTGAAAGTGGACATGGCCAACAAGGGGCAATCCATCTTCAGCTACGAGTGGTTGTCTGCATCTGGAACGGTTTCTGGCTGGCTTGCAATTAATCTGCAACTGTGTAACAGGTACGTGTTAATTCGTTTTTTATACATATATTGATTTTCTTTTTTCTTATCACAGAGGATCTCATGACGCACCTTTTTACCTGAAAGTGGACCTGGCCAACAAGGGCAATCCATCTTCAGCTACGAGTGGTTGTCTGCATCTGGAACGGTGTCTGGCTGGCTTGCAAATGATCTGCAACTGTGTTACAGGTATGTGTTAATTCTTTTTTTATACATATTGATTTCTTTTTCCTGGATCAGTGTTTGGCTGGCTTGCAATTAATCTGCAACTGTGTTGACTTTCTTTTTTGTCTTTCTTATTTTCAGGATCTCATGACCCACCTGACGCATCTTTTTACCTGAAAGTGGACCTGGCCAACAAGGGGCAATCCATCTTCAGCTACGAGTGGTTGTCTGCATCTGGAATGGTGTCTGGCTGGCTTGCAATTGATCTGCAACTGTGTAACAGGTACGTGTTAATTCAGTTTTTATACATATATTGATTTTCTTTTTTCTTGTCACACAGGATCCCATCATGCACCTTTTTACCTGAAAGTGGATCCAGCCAACAAGGGGCAATCCATCTTCAGCTCTGAATGGTTGTCTGCATCTGGAACGGTGTCTGGCTGGCTTGCAATTAATCTGCAACTGTCTAAAAGATACGTGTTAATTCGTTTTTTATACATATTGATTTCTTTTTTCTGGATCAGTATCTGGCTGGCTTGAAATTAATCTGCAACTGTGTCGACATTCTTTTTTGTCTTTCTTATTTTCAGGATCTCATGACCCACCTGACACATCTTTTTACCTGAAAGTGGATTTTGCAATTAATCTGCAACTGTGAAACAGATACGTGTTAAATCATTTTTTATACATATAATGATTTTCTTTATTCTTGTCACACAGGATCCCATCACGCACCTTTTTACCTGAAAGTGGATCTGGCCGACAAGGGGCTATCCATGTCCAGCTGTGAGAGGTTGCCTGCATCTGGAATGGTGTCTGACTGGCTTTCTTTACATCTGCATCTGAGTTACAGGTAAGTGAACATTCAGTTTCTATACTTATATTGACTTTCTTTTTTGTCTTTCTTATTTTCAGGATGTCATGACCCACCTGACGCATCTTTTTACCTGAAAGTGGATCTTGCAATTAGTCTGCAATTGTGTAACAGGTACGTGTTAATTCGGTTTTTATACATATATTGATTTTCTTTTTTCTTGTCACAGAGGATCTCATGATGCACCTTTTTACCTGAAAGTGGATCCAGCCAACAAGGGGCAATCCATCTTCAGCTATGATTGGTTGTCTGCATCTAGAACGGTGTCTGGCTGGCTTGCAATTAATCTGCAACTGTGTAACAGGTACGTGTTAATTCGGTTTTTATACATATATTGATTTTCTTTTTTCTTGTCACACAGGATCCCATCACGCACCTTTTTACCTGAAAGTGGATCCAGCCAACAAGGGGCAATCCATCTTCAGCTCTGAATGGTTGTCTGCATCTGGAACGGTGTCTGGCTGGCTTGCAATTAATCTGCAACTGTCTAAAAGATACGTGTTAATTCGTTTTTTATACATATTGATTTCTTTTTTCTGGATCAGTATCTGGCTGGCTTGAAATTAATCTGCAACTGTGTCGACATTCTTTTTTGTCTTTCTTATTTTCAGGATCTCATGACCCACCTGACACATCTTTTTACCTGAAAGTGGATTTTGCAATTAATCTGCAACTGTGAAACAGATACGTGTTAAATCATTTTTTATACATATAATGATTTTCTTTATTCTTGTCACACAGGATCCCATCACGCACCTTTTTACCTGAAAGTGGATCTGGCCGACAAGGGGCTATCCATGTCCAGCTGTGAGAGGTTGCCTGCATCTGGAATGGTGTCTGACTGGCTTTCTTTACATCTGCATCTGAGTTACAGGTAAGTGAACATTCAGTTTCTATACTTATATTGACTTTCTTTTTTGTCTTTCTTATTTTCAGGATGTCATGACCCACCTGACGCATCTTTTTACCTGAAAGTGGATCTTGCAATTAGTCTGCAATTGTGTAACAGGTACGTGTTAATTCGGTTTTTATACATATATTGATTTTCTTTTTTCTTGTCACAGAGGATCTCATGATGCACCTTTTTACCTGAAAGTGGATCCAGCCAACAAGGGGCAATCCATCTTCAGCTATGATTGGTTGTCTGCATCTAGAACGGTGTCTGGCTGGCTTGCAATTAATCTGCAACTGTGTAACAGGTACGTGTTAATTCGGTTTTTATACATATATTGATTTTCTTTTTTCTTGTCACACAGGATCCCATCACGCACCTTTTTACCTGAAAGTGGATCCAGCCAACAAGGGGCAATCCATCTTCAGCTATGATTGGTTGTCTGCATCTAGAACGGTGTCTGGCTGGCTTGCAATTAATCTTTAACTGTGTAACAGGTACGTGTTAATTCGGTTTTTATACATATATTGATTTTCTTTTTTTGTCACACAGGATCCCATCACGCACCTTTTTACCTGAAAGTGGATCTGGCCAACAAGAGGCAATCCATCTTCAGCTCTGAATGGTTGTCTGCATCTGGAACGGTGTCTGGCTGGATTGCAATTAATCTGCAACTGTGTTGACATTCTTTTTTGTCTTTCTTATTTTCAGGATCTCATGACCCACCTGACGCATCTTTTTACCTGAAAGTGGATCTTGCAATTAATCTGCAACTGTGTAACAGGTACGTGTTAAAACGTTTTTTATACATATAATGATTTTCATTATTCTTGTCACACAGGATCTCATGACGCACCTTTTTACCTGAAAGTGGACCTGGCCAATAAGGGGCAATCCATCTTCAGCTGCGAGTGGTTGTCTGCATCTGGAACGGTGTCTGGCTGGCTTGCAATTAATCTGCAACTGTGTAACAGGTACGTGTTAATTCGTTTTTTATACATATATTGATTTTCTTTTTTCTTATCACAGAGGATCTCATGACGCACCTTTTTACCTGAAAGTGGACCTGGCCAACAAGGGCAATCCATCTTCAGCTACGAGTGGTTGTCTGCATCTGGAACGGTGTCTGGCTGGCTTGCAAATGATCTGCAACTGTGTTACAGGTATGTGTTAATTCTTTTTTTATACATATTGATTTCTTTTTCCTGGATTAGTGTTTGGCTGGCTTGCAATTAATCTGCAACTGTGTTGACTTTCTTTTTTGTCTTTCTTATTTTCAGGATCTCATGACCCACCTGACGCATCTTTTTACCTGAAAGTGGACCTGGCCAACAAGGGGCAATCCATCTTCAGCTACGAGTGGTTGTCTGCATCTGGAATGGTGTCTGGCTGGCTTGCAATTGATCTGCAACTGTGTAACAGGTACGTGTTAATTCAGTTTTTATACATATATTGATTTTCTTTTTTCTTGTCACACAGGATCCCATCATGCACCTTTTTACCTGAAAGTGGATCCAGCCAACAAGGGGCAATCCATCTTCAGCTCTGAATGGTTGTCTGCATCTGGAACGGTGTCTGGCTGGCTTGCAATTAATCTGCAACTGTCTAAAAGATACGTGTTAATTCGTTTTTTATACATATTGATTTCTTTTTTCTGGATCAGTATCTGGCTGGCTTGAAATTAATCTGCAACTGTGTCGACATTCTTTTTTGTCTTTCTTATTTTCAGGATCTCATGACCCACCTGACACATCTTTTTACCTGAAAGTGGATTTTGCAATTAATCTGCAACTGTGAAACAGATACGTGTTAAATCATTTTTTATACATATAATGATTTTCTTTATTCTTGTCACACAGGATCCCATCACGCACCTTTTTACCTGAAAGTGGATCTGGCCGACAAGGGGCTATCCATGTCCAGCTGTGAGAGGTTGCCTGCATCTGGAATGGTGTCTGACTGGCTTTCTTTACATCTGCATCTGAGTTACAGGTAAGTGAACATTCAGTTTCTATACTTATATTGACTTTCTTTTTTGTCTTTCTTATTTTCAGGATGTCATGACCCACCTGACGCATCTTTTTACCTGAAAGTGGATCTTGCAATTAGTCTGCAATTGTGTAACAGGTACGTGTTAATTCGGTTTTTATACATATATTGATTTTCTTTTTTCTTGTCACAGAGGATCTCATGATGCACCTTTTTACCTGAAAGTGGATCCAGCCAACAAGGGGCAATCCATCTTCAGCTATGATTGGTTGTCTGCATCTAGAACGGTGTCTGGCTGGCTTGCAATTAATCTGCAACTGTGTAACAGGTACGTGTTAATTCGGTTTTTATACATATATTGATTTTCTTTTTTCTTGTCACACAGGATCCCATCACGCACCTTTTTACCTGAAAGTGGATCCAGCCAACAAGGGGCAATCCATCTTCAGCTATGATTGGTTGTCTGCATCTAGAACGGTGTCTGGCTGGCTTGCAATTAATCTTTAACTGTGTAACAGGTACGTGTTAATTCGGTTTTTATACATATATTGATTTTCTTTTTTTGTCACACAGGATCCCATCACGCACCTTTTTACCTGAAAGTGGATCTGGCCAACAAGAGGCAATCCATCTTCAGCTCTGAATGGTTGTCTGCATCTGGAACGGTGTCTGGCTGGATTGCAATTAATCTGCAACTGTGTTGACATTCTTTTTTGTCTTTCTTATTTTCAGGATCTCATGACCCACCTGACGCATCTTTTTACCTGAAAGTGGATCTTGCAATTAATCTGCAACTGTGTAACAGGTACGTGTTAAAACGTTTTTTATACATATAATGATTTTCATTATTCTTGTCACACAGGATCTCATGATGCACCTTTTTACCTGAAAGTGGACCTGGCCAATAAGGGGCAATCCATCTTCAGCTGCGAGTGGTTGTCTGCATCTGGAACGGTGTCTGGCTGGCTTGCAATTAATCTGCAACTGTGTAACAGGTACGTGTTAATTCGGTTTTTATACATATATTGATTTTCTTTTTTTTGTCACACAGGATCCCATCACGCACCTTTTTACCTGAAAGTGGATCTGGCCAACAAGGGGCAATCCATCTTCAGCTCTGAATGGTTGTCTGCATCTGGAACGGTGTCTGACTGGCTTGCAATTAATCTGCAACTGTGTAAAAGATACGTGTTAATTCGTTTTTTATACATATTGATTTCTTTTCTCTGGATCAGTGTCTGGCTGGCTTGAAATTAATCTGCAACTGTGTCGACATTCTTTTTTGTCTTTCTTATTTTCAGGATCTCATGACCCACCTGACGCATCTTTTTACCTGAAAGTGGATCTTGCAATTAATCTGCAACTGTGAAACAGATACGTGTTAAATCGTTTTTACACATATAATGATTTTCTTTATTCTTGTCACACAGGATCTCATGACGCACCTTTTTACCTGAAAGTGGACCTGGCCAACAAGGGGCAATCCATCTTCAGCTACGAGTGGTTGTCTGCATCTGGAACGGTGTCTGGCTGGCTTGCAAATGATCTGCAACTGTGTTACAGGTACGTGTTAATTCAGTTTTTATATAATATTGATTTTCTTTTTTTTTGTCACACAAGATCCCATCACGCACCTTTTTACCTGAAAGTGGATCCGGCCGACAAGGGGCTATCCATCTCCAGCTGTGAGAGGTTGCCTGCATCTGGAATGGTGTCTGACTGGCTTTCTTTACATCTGCATCTGAGTTACAGGTAAGTGAACATTCAGTTTCTATACTTATATTGACTTTCTTTTTTGTCTTTCTTATTTTCAGGATGTCATGACCCACCTGACGCATCTTTTTACCTGAAAGTGGATCTTGCAATTAATCTGCAACTGTGTAACAGGTACGTGTTAATTCGGTTTTTATACATATATTGATTTTCTTTTTTCTTGTCACACAGGATCTCATGACGCACCTTTTTACCTGAAAGTGGACCTGGCCAACAAGGGGCAATCCATCTTCAGCTATGAGTGGTTGTCTGCATCTGGAACGGTGTCTGGCTGGCTTGAAATTAATCTGCAACTGTGTAACAGGTACGTGTTAATTCGGTTTTTATACATATATTGATTTTCTTTTTTCTTGTCACACAGGATCCCATCACGCACCTTTTTACCTGAAAGTGGATCCAGCCAACAAGGGGCAATCCATCTTCAGCTATGATTGGTTGTCTGCATCTAGAACGGTGTCTGGCTGGCTTGCAGTTAATCTGCAACTGTGTAACAGGTACGTGTTAATTCGGTCATTATACATATATTGATTTTCTTTATTCTTGTCACACAGGATCTCATGACGCACCTTTTTACCTAAAAGTGGACCTGGCCAACAAGGGGCAATCCATCTTCAGCTGCGAGTGGTTGTCTGCATCTGGAACGGTGTCTGGCTGGCTTGCAATTAATCTGCAACTGTGTAACAGGTACGTGTTAATTCGGTTTTTATACATATATTGATTTTCTTTTTTTTATCACAAAGGATCCCATCACGCACCTTTTTACCTGAAAGTGGATCCAGCCACCAAGGGGCAATCCATCTTCAGCTATGATTGGTTGTCTGCATCTAGAACGGTGTCTGGCTGGCTTGCAATTAATCTGCAACTGTGTAACAGGTACGTGTTAATTCGGTCATTATACATATATTGATTTTCTTTTTTTTGTCACACAGGATCCCATCACGCACCTTTTTACCTGAAAGTGGATCTGGCGAAAAAGGGGCAATCCATCTTCAGCTCTGAATGGTTGTCTGCATCTGGAACGGTGTCTGGCTGGCTTGCAAATTATCTGCAACTGTGTAAAAGATACGTGTTAATTCGTTTTTATACATATTGATTTCTTTTTTCTGGATCAGTGTCTGGCTGGCTTGCAATTAATCTACAACTGTGTTGACATTCTTTTTTTGTCTTTCTTATTTTCAGGATCTCATGACCCACCTGACGCATCTTTTTACCTGAAAGTGGACCTGGCCAACAAGGGGCAATCCATCTTCAGCTACGAGTGGTTGTCTGCATCTGGAACGGTGTCTGGCTGGCTTGCAATTAATCTGCAACTGTGTAAAAGATACGTGTTAATTCGTTTTTTATACATATTGATTTCTTTTTTCTGGATCAGTGTCTGGCTGGCTTGCAATTAATCTGCAACTGTTTTGACTTTATTTTTTGTCTTTCTTATTTTCAGGTCTCTGGACCCACCTGACTGACCTTTTTACCTGAAAGTGGATCTTTCAATTGATCTGCAACTGTGTAACAGGTACGTGTTAATTCGGTTTTTATACATATATTGATTTTCTTTTTTCTTGTCACACAGGATCTCATGATGCACCTTTTTACCTGAAAGTGGATCTGGCCAACAAGGGGCAATCCATCTTCAGCTGCGAGTGGTTTTCTGCATCTGGAAAGGTGTCTGGCTGGCTTGCAATTAATCTGCAACTGTGTAAAAGGTACGTGTTAATTCAGTTTTTATACATATATTGATTTTCTTTTTTCTTGTCACACAGTTTCCCATCACGCACCTTTTTACCTGAAAGTGGATCCAGCCAAAAAGGGGCAATCCATCTTTAGCTATGAGTGGTTGTCTGCATCTAGAACGGTGTCTGGCTGGCTTGCAATTAATCTGCAACTGTGTAACAGGTACGTGTTAATTCAGTTTTTATACATATATTGATTTTCTTTTTTTTGTCACACAGTATCCCATCACGCACTGTTTTACCTGAAAGTGGATCTGGCCAACAAGGGGCAATCCATCTTCAGCTCTGAATGGTTGTCTGCATCTGGAATGGTGTCTGGCTGGCTTGCAATTAATCTGCAACTGTGTAACAGGTACGTGTTAATTCGGTTTTTATACATATATTGATTTTCTTTTTTCTTGTCACAAAGGATCTCATGATGCACCTTTTTACCTAAAACTGGACCTGGCCAACAAGGGGCAATCCATCTTCAGCTACGAGTGGTTGTCTGCATCTGGAACGGTGTCTGGCTGGCTTGCAAATTATCTGCAACTGTGTAAAAGATACGTGTTAATTCGTTTTTATACATATTGATTTCTTTTTTCTGGATCAGTGTCTGGCTGGCTTGCAATTAATCTACAACTGTGTTGACATTCTTTTTTTGTCTTTCTTATTTTCAGGATCTCATGACCCACCTGACGCATCTTTTTACCTGAAAGTGGACCTGGCCAACAAGGGGCAATCCATCTTCAGCTACGAGTGGTTGTCTGCATCTGGAACGGTGTCTGGCTGGCTTGCAATTAATCTGCAACTGTCTAAAAGATACGTGTTAATTCGTTTTTTATACATATTGATTTCTTTTTTCTGGATCAGTGTCTGGCTGGCTTGCAATTAATCTGCAACTGTTTTGACTTTATTTTTTGTCTTTCTTATTTTCAGGATCTCTGGACCCACCTGACTGACATTTTTACCTGAAAGTGGATCTTGCAATTGATCTGCAACTGTGTAACAGGTACGTGTTAATTCGGTTTTTATACATATATTGATTTTCTTTTTTCTTGTCACACAGGATCTCATGATGCACCTTTTTACCTGAAAGTGGATCCAGCCACCAAGGGGCAATCCATCTTCAGCTCTGAATGGTTGTCTGCATCTGGAATGGTGTCTGGCTGGCTTGCAATTAATCTGCAACTGTGTAACAGGTACGTGTTAATTCGGTTTTTATACATATATTGATTTTCTTTTTTCTTGTCACAAAGGATCTCATGATGCACCTTTTTACCTAAAAGTGGACCTGGCCAACAAGGGGCAATCCATCTTCAGCTACGAGTGGTTGTCTGCATCTGGAACGGTGTCTGGCTGGCTTGCAAATTATCTGCAACTGTGTAAAAGATACGTGTTAATTCGTTTTTATACATATTGATTTCTTTTTTCTGGATCAGTGTCTGGCTGGCTTGCAATTAATCTACAACTGTGTTGACATTCTTTTTTTGTCTTTCTTATTTTCAGGATCTCATGACCCACCTGACGCATCTTTTTACCTGAAAGTGGACCTGGCCAACAAGGGGCAATCCATCTTCAGCTACGAGTGGTTGTCTGCATCTGGAACGGTGTCTGGCTGGCTTGCAATTAATCTGCAACTGTCTAAAAGATACGTGTTAATTCGTTTTTTATACATATTGATTTCTTTTTTCTGGATCAGTGTCTGGCTGGCTTGCAATTAATCTGCAACTGTTTTGACTTTATTTTTTGTCTTTCTTATTTTCAGGATCTCTGGACCCACCTGACTGACATTTTTACCTGAAAGTGGATCTTGCAATTGATCTGCAACTGTGTAACAGGTACGTGTTAATTCGGTTTTTATACATATATTGATTTTCTTTTTTCTTGTCACACAGGATCTCATGATGCACCTTTTTACCTGAAAGTGGATCCAGCCAAAAAGGGGCAATCCATCTTCAGCTCTGAATGGTTGTCTGCATCTGGAATGGTGTCTGGCTGGCTTGCAATTAGTCTGCAACTGTGTAAAAGATACGTGTTAATTCTTTTTTTATACATATTGATTTCTTTTTCCTGGATCAGTGTTTGGCTGGCTTGCAATTAATCTGCAACTGTGTTGACTTTCTTTTTTGTCTTTCTTATTTTCAGGATCTCATGACCCACCTGACGCATCTTTTTACCTGAAAGTGGATCTTGCAATTAATCTGCAACTGTGTAACAGGTACGTGTTAAATCGTTTTTTATACATATAATGATTTTCTTTATTCTTGTCTCACAGGATCTCATGACGCACCTTTTTACCTGAAAGTGGACCTGGCCAACAAGGGGCAATCCATCTTCAGCTGCGAGTGGTTGTCTGCATCTGGAACGGTGTCTGGCTGGCTTGCAATTAATCTGCAACTGTGTAAAAGGTACGTGTTAATTTGGTTTTTATACATATATTGATTTTCTTTTTTCTTGTCACACAGGATCTCATGACGCACTTTTTTACCTGAAAGTGGACCTGGCCAACAAGGGGCAATCCATCTTCAGCTACGAGTGGTTGTCTGCATCTGGAATGGTGTCTGGCTGGCTTGCAATTGATCTTCAACTGTGTAACAGGTATGTGTTAATTCAGTTTTTATACATATATTGATTTTCTTTTTTTTTGTCACACAGGATCCCATCACGCACCTTTTTACCTGAAAGTGGATCCGGCCAACAAGTGGCTATCCATGTCCAGCTGTGAGAGGTTGCCTGCATCTGGAATGGTGTCTGACTGGCTTTTTTTCATCTGCATCTGAGTTACAGGTAAGTGAACATTCAGTTTCTATACTTATATTGACTTTCTTTTTTGTCTTTCTTATTTTCAGGATGTCATCACCCACCTGACGCATCTTTTTACCTGAAAGTGGATCTTGCAATTAATCTGCAACTGTGTAACAGGTACGTGTTAATTCGGTTTTTATACATATATTGATTTTCTTTTTTCTTGTCACAAAGGATCTCATGATGCACCTTTTTACCTAAAAGTGGACCTGGCCAACAAGGGGCAATCCATCTTCAGCTACGAGTGGTTGTCTGCATCTGGAACGGTGTCTGGCTGGCTTGCAAATTATCTGCAACTGTGTAAAAGATACGTGTTAATTCGTTTTTATACATATTGATTTCTTTTTTCTGGATCAGTGTCTGGCTGGCTTGCAATTAATCTACAACTGTGTTGACATTCTTTTTTTGTCTTTCTTATTTTCAGGATCTCATGACCCACCTGACGCATCTTTTTACCTGAAAGTGGACCTGGCCAACAAGGGGCAATCCATCTTCAGCTATGAGTGGTTGTCTGCATCTGGAACGGTGTCTGGCTGGCTTGCAATTAATCTGCAACTGTCTAAAAGATACGTGTTAATTCGTTTTTTATACGTATTGATTTCTTTTTTCTGGATCAGTGTCTGGCTGGCTTGCAATTAATCTGCAACTGTTTTGACTTTATTTTTTGTCTTTCTTATTTTCAGGATCTCTGGACCCACCTGACTGACCTTTTTACCTGAAAGTAGATCTTGCAATTGATCTGCAACTGTGTAACAGGTACGTGTTAATTCGGTTTTTATACATATATTGATTTTCTTTTTTCTTGTCACACAGGATCTCATGATGCACCTTTTTACCTGAAAGTGGATCCAGCCAAAAAGGGGCAATCCATCTTTAGCTATGAGTGGTTGTCTGCATCTAGAACGGTGTCTGGCTGGCTTGCAATTAATCTGCAACTGTGTAACAGGTACGTGTTAATTCAGTTTTTATACATATATTGATTTTCTTTTTTTTTGTCACACAGTATCCCATCACGCACTGTTTTACCTGAAAGTGGATCTGGCCAACAAGGGGCAATCCATCTTCAGCTCTGAATGGTTGTCTGCATCTGGAATGGTGTCTGGCTGGCTTGCAATTAGTCTGCAACTGTGTAAAAGATACGTGTTAATTCTTTTTTTATACATATTGATTTCTTTTTCCTGGATCAGTGTCTGGCTGGCTTGCAATTAATCTGCAACCGTGTAACAGGTACGTGTTAATTCGGTTTTTATACATATATTGATTTTCTTTTTTCTTGTCACACAGGATCCCATCACGCACCTTTTTACCTGAAAGTGGATCCAGCCAACAAAGGGCAATCCATCTTCAGCTACGAGTGGTTGTCTGCATCTGGAACGGTGTCTGGCTGGCTTGCAAATGATCTGCAACTGTGTTGACATTCTTTTTTGTCTTTCTTATTTTCAGGATCTCATGACCCACCTGACGCATCTTTTTACCTGAAAGTGGATCTTGCAATTAATCTGCAACTGTGTAACAGGTACGTGATAAATCATTTTTTATACATATAATGATATTCTTTATTCTTGTCACACAGGATCTCATGACGCACCTTTTTACCTGAAAGTGGACCTGGCCAACAAGGGCCAATCCATCTTCAGCTGCGAGTGGTTGTCTGCATCTGGAACGGTGTCTGGCTGGTTTGCAATTAATCTGCAACTGTGTAACAGGTACGTGTTAATTCGGTTTTTATACATATATTGATTTTCTTTTTTCTTATCACAGAGGATCTCATGACGCACCTTTTTACCTGAAAGTGGATCCGGCCAACAAGGGGCTATCCATGTCCAGCTGTGAGAGGTTGCCTGCATCTGGAATGGTGTCTGACTGGCTTTTTTTCATCTGCATCTGAGTTACAGGTAAGTGAACATTCAGTTTCTATACTTATATTGACTTTCTTTTTTGTCTTTCTTATTTTCAGGATGTCATGACCCACCTGACGCATCTTTTTACCTGAAAGTGGATCTTGCAATTAATCTGCAACTGTGTAACAGGTACGTGTTAATTCGGTTTTTATACATATATTGATTTTCTTTTTTCTTGTCTCAAAGGATCTCATGATGCACCTTTTTACCTAAAAGTGGACCTGGCCAACAAAGGGCAATCCATCTTCAACTACGAGTGGTTGTCTGCATCTGGAACGGTGTCTGGCTGGCTTGCAATTAATCTGCAACTGTGTAACAGGTACGTGTTAATTCGGTTTCTATACATATATTGATTTTCTTTTTTTGGTCACAGTATCCCATCACGCACCGTTTTACCTGAAAGTGGATCTGGCCAACAAGGGGCAATCCATCTTCAGCTACGAGTGGTTGTCTGCATCTGGAACGGTGTCTGGCTGGCTTGCAATTAATCTGCAACTGTGTTGACATTCTTTTTTGTCTTTCTTATTTTCAGGATCTCATGACCCACCTGACGCATCTTTTTACCTGAAAGTGGATCTTGCAATTAATCTGCAACTGTGTAACAGGTACGTGATAAATCATTTTTTATACATATAATGATTTTCTTTATTCTTGTCACACAGGATCTCATGACGCACCTTTTTACCTGAAAGTGGACCTGGCCAACAAGGGCCAATCCATCTTCAGCTGCGAGTGGTTGTCTGCATCTGGAACGGTGTCTGGCTGGTTTGCAATTAATCTGCAACTGTGTAACAGGTACGTGTTAATTCGGTTTTTATACATATATTGATTTTGTTTTTTCTTATCAAAGAGGATCTCATGACGCACCTTTTTACCTGAAAGTGGACCTGGCCAACAAGGGGCAATCCATCTTCAGCTACGAGTGGTTGTCTGCATCTGGAACGGTGTCTGGCTGGCTTGCAAATGATCTTCAACTGTGTAACAGGTACGTGTTAATTCAGTTTTTATACATATATTGATTTTTTTTTTTTTGTCACACAGGATCCCATCACGCACCTTTTTACCTGAAAGTGGATCCGGCCAACAAGGGGCTATCCATGTCCAGCTGTGAGAGGTTGCCTGCATCTGGAATGGTGTCTGACTGGTTTTCTTTTCATCTGCATCTGAGTTACAGGCAAGTGAACATTCAGTTTCTATACTTATATTGACTTTCTTTTTTGTCTTTCTTATTTTCAGGATCTCATGACCCACCTGACGCATCTTTTTACCTGAAAGTGGATCTTGCAATTAATCTGCAACTGTGTAACAGGTACGTGTTAAATCGTTTTTTATACATATAATGATTTTCTTTATTCTTGTCACACAGGATCTCATGACGCACCTTTTTACCTGAAAGTGGACCTGGCCAACAAGGGGCAATCCATCTTCAGCTGCGAGTGGTTGTCTGCATCTGGAACGGTGTCTGGCTGGCTTGCAATTAATCTGCAACTGTGTAACAGGTACGTGTTAATTCGGTTTTTATACATATATTGATTTTCTTTTTTTTGTCACACAGGATCCCATCACGCACCTTTTTACCTGAAAGTGGATCTGGCCAACAAGGGGCAATCCATCTTCAGCTCTGAATGGTTGTCTGCATCTGGAACGGTGTCTGACTGGCTTGCAATTAATCTGCAACTGTGTAAAAGATACGTGTTCATTCGTTTTTTATACATATTGATTTCTTTTTTCTGGATCAGTGTCTGGCTGGCTTGAAATTAATCTGCAACTGTGTCGACATTCTTTTTTGTCTTTCTTATTTTCAGGATCTCATGACCCACCTGACGCATCTTTTTACCTGAAAGTGGATCTTGCAATTAATCTGCAACTGTGAAACAGATACGTGTTAAATCGTTTTTACACATATAATGATTTTCTTTATTCTTGTCACACAGGATCTCATGACGCACCTTTTTACCTGAAAGTGGACCTGGCCAACAAGGGGCAATCCATCTTCAGCTACGAGTGGTTGTCTGCATCTGGAACGGTGTCTGGCTGGCTTGCAAATGATCTGCAACTGTGTTACAGGTACGTGTTAATTCAGTTTTTATATAATATTGATTTTCTTTTTTTTGTCACACAGGATCCCATCACGCACCTTTTTACCTGAAAGTGAATCCGGCCGACAAGGGGCTATCCATCTCCAGCTGTGAGAGGTTGCCTGCATCTGGAATGGTGTCTGACTGGCTTTCTTTACATCTGCATCTGAGTTACAGGTAAGTGAACATTCAGTTTCTATACTTATATTGACTTTCTTTTTTGTCTTTCTTATTTTCAGGATCTCATGACCCACCTGACGCATCTTTTTACCTGAAAGTGGATCTTGCAATTAATCTGCAACTGTGTAACAGGTATGTGTTAAATCGTTTTTTATACATATAATGATTTTCTTTATTCTTGTCACACAGGATCTCATGACGCACCTTTTTACCTGAAAGTGGATCTGGCCAACAAGGGGCAATCCATCTTCAGCTGCGAGTGGTTGTCTGCATCTGGAACGGTGTCTGGCTGGCTTGCAATTAATCTGCAACTGTGTAACAGGTACGTGATAATTCGGTTTTTATACATATATTGATTTTCTTTTTTTTGTCACACAGGATCCCATCACGCACCTTTTTACCTGAAAGTGGATCTGGCCAACAAGGGTCAATCCATCTTCAGCTCTGAATGGTTGTCTGCATCTGGAACGGTGTCTGACTGGCTTGCAATTAATCTGCAACTGTGTAAAAGATACGTGTTAATTCGTTTTTTATACATATTGATTTCTTTTTTCTGGATCAGTGTCTGGCTGGCTTGAAATTAATCTGCAACTGTGTCGACATTCTTTTTTCTCTTTCTTATTTTCAGGATCTCATGACCCACCTGACGCATCTTTTTACCTGAAAGTGGATCTTGCAATTAATCTGCAACTGTGTAACAGGTACGTGTTAAATCGTTTTTTATACATATAATGATTTTCTTTATTCTTGTCACACAGGATCTCATGACGCACCTTTTTACCTGAAAGTGGACCTGGCCAACAAGGGGCAATCCATCTTCAGCTGCGAGTGGTTGTCTGCATCTGGAACGGTGTCTGGCTGGCTTGCAATTAATCTGCAACTGTGTAACAGGTACGTGTTAATTCGGTTTTTATACATATATTGATTTTCTTTTTTTTGTCACACAGGATCCCATCACGCACCTTTTTACCTGAAAGTGGATCTGGCCAACAAGGGGCAATCCATCTTCAGCTCTGAATGGTTGTCTGCATCTGGAACGGTGTCTGACTGGCTTGCAATTAATCTGCAACTGTGTAAAAGATACGTGTTCATTCGTTTTTTATACATATTGATTTCTTTTTTCTGGATCAGTGTCTGGCTGGCTTGAAATTAATCTGCAACTGTGTCGACATTCTTTTTTGTCTTTCTTATTTTCAGGATCTCATGACCCACCTGACGCATCTTTTTACCTGAAAGTGGATCTTGCAATTAATCTGCAACTGTGAAACAGATACGTGTTAAATCGTTTTTACACATATAATGATT
The DNA here is from genome assembly GCF_030463535.1 of Salminus brasiliensis. Lineage (NCBI taxonomy): Eukaryota > Metazoa > Chordata > Actinopteri > Characiformes > Bryconidae > Salminus > Salminus brasiliensis. Next base: position 17,742,677 of record NC_132900.1, read on the forward strand.
TTCTTTATTCTTGTCACACAGGATCTCATGACGCACCTTTTTACCTGAAAGTGGACCTGGCCAACAAGGGGCAATCCATCTTCAGCTACGAGTGGTTGTCTGCATCTGGAACGGTGTCTGGCTGGCTTTCAAATGATCTGCAACTGTGTTACAGGTACGTGTTAATTCAGTTTTTATATAATATTGATTTTCTTTTTTTTGTCACACAAGATCCCATCACGCACCTTTTTACCTGAAAGTGGATCCGGCCGACAAGGGGCTATCCATCTCCAGCTGTGAGAGGTTGCCTGCATCTGGAATGGTGTCTGACTGGCTTTCTTTACATCTGCATCTGAGTTACAGGTAAGTGAACATTCAGTTTCTATACTTATATTGACTTTCTTTTTTGTCTTTCTTATTTTCAGGATGTCATGACCCACCTGACGCATCTTTTTACGTGAAAGTGGATCTTGCATTTAATCTGCAACTGTGTAACAGGTACGTGTTAATTCGGTTTTTATACATATATTGATTTTTTTTTCTTGTCACAGAGGATCTCATGATGCAACTTTTTACCTGAAAGTGGACCTGGCCAACAAAGGGCAATCTATCTTCAGCTATGAGTGGTTGTCTGCATCTGGAACGGTGTCTGGCTGGCTTGAAATTAATCTGCAACTGTGTAACAGGTACGTGTTAATTCGGTTTTTATACATATATTGATTTTCTTTTTTCTTGTCACACAGGATCCCATCACGCACCTTTTTACCTGAAAGTGGATCCAGCCAACAAGGGGCAATCCATCTTCAGCCATGATTGGTTGTCTGCATCTAGAACGGTGTCTGGCTGGCTTGCAATTAATCTGCAACTGTGTAACAGGTACGTGTTAATTCGGTCATTATACATATATTGATTTTCTTTATTCTTGTCACACAGGATCTCATGACGCACCTTTTTACCTGAAAGTGGACCTGGCCAACAAGGGGCAATCCATCTTCAGCTGCGAGTGGTTGTCTGCATCTGGAACGGTGTCTGGCTGGCTTGCAATTAATCTGCAACTGTGTAACAGGTACGTGTTAATTCGGTTTTTATACATATATTGATTTTCTTTTTTTTTCACACAGGATCCCATCACGCACCTTTTTACCTGAAAGTGAATCTGGCCAACAAGGGGCAATCCATCTTCTGCTCTGAATGGTTGTCTGCATCTGGAACGGTGTCTGACTGGCTTGCAATTAATCTGCAACTGTGTAAAAGATACGTGTTAATTCGTTTTTTATACATATTGATTTCTTTTTTCTGGATCAGTGTCTGGCTGGCTTGAAATTAATCTGCAACTGTGTCGACATTCTTTTTTGTCATTCTTATTTTCAGGACTCATGACCCACCTGACGCATCTTTTTACCTGAAAGTGGATCTTGCAATTAATCTGCAACTGTGAAACAGATACGTGTTAAATCGTTTTTTATACATATAATGATTTTCTTTATTCTTGTCACACAGGATCTCATGACGCACCTTTTTACCTGAAAGTGGACCTGGCCAACAAAGGGCAATCCATCTTCAGCTACGAGTGGTTGTCTGCATCTGGAACGGTGTCTGGCTGGCTTGCAATTAATCTGCAACTGTGTATCAGGTACGTGTTAATTCGGTTTTTATACATATATTGATTTTCTTTTTTCTTGTCACACAGGATCTCATGACGCACCTTTTTACCTGAAAGTGGATCCAGCCACCAAGGGGCAATCCATCTTCAGCTATGATTGGTTGTCTGCATCTAGAACGGTGTCTGGCTGGCTTGCAATTAATCTGCAACTGTGTAACAGGTACGTGTTAATTCGGTCATTATACATATATTGATTTTCTTTTTTTTGTCACACAGGATCCCATCACGCACCTTTTTACCTGAAAGTGGATCTGGCGAACAAGGGGCAATCCATCTTCAGCTCTGAATGGTTGTCTGCATCTGGAACGGTGTCTGGCTGGCTTGCAATTAATCTGCAACTGTGTAACAGGTACGTGTTAATTCGGTTTTTATACATATATTGATTTTCTTTTTTTTGTCACACAGGATCCCATCACGCACCTTTTTACCTGAAAGTGGATCTGGCCAACAAGGGGCAATCCATCTTCAGCTCTGAATGGTTGTCTGCATCTGGAACGGTGTCTGACTGGCTTGCAATTAATCTCCAACTGTGTAAAAGATACGTGTTCATTCGTTTTTTATACATATTGATTTCTTTTTTCTGGATCAGTGTCTGGCTGGCTTGAAATTAATCTGCAACTGTGTTGACATTCTTTTTTGTCTTTCTTATTTTCAGGATCTCATGACCCACCTGACGCATCTTTTTACCTGAAAGTGGATCTTGCAATTAATCTGCAACTGTGAAACAGATACGTGTTAAATCGTTTTTACACATATAATGATTTTCTTTATTCTTGTCACACAGGATCTCATGACGCACCTTTTTACCTGAAAGTGGACCTGGCCAACAAGGGGCAATCCATCTTCAGCTACGAGTGGTTGTCTGCATCTGGAACGGTGTCTGGCTGGCTTGCAAATGATCTGCAACTGTGTTACAGGTACGTGTTAATTCAGTTTTTATATAATATTGATTTTCTTTTTTTTGTCACACAAGATCCCATCACGCACCTTTTTACCTGAAAGTGGATCCGGCCGACAAGGGGCTATCCATCTCCAGCTGTGAGAGGTTGCCTGCATCTGGAATGGTGTCTGACTGGCTTTCTTTACATCTGCATCTGAGTTACAGGTAAGTGAACATTCAGTTTCTATACTTATATTGACTTTCTTTTTTGTCTTTCTTATTTTCAGGATGTCATGACCCACCTGACGCATCTTTTTACGTGAAAGTGGATCTTGCATTTAATCTGCAACTGTGTAACAGGTACGTGTTAATTCGGTTTTTATACATATATTGATTTTTTTTTCTTGTCACAGAGGATCTCATGATGCAACTTTTTACCTGAAAGTGGACCTGGCCAACAAAGGGCAATCCATCTTCAGCTATGAGTGGTTGTCTGCATCTGGAACGGTGTCTGGCTGGCTTGAAATTAATCTGCAACTGTGTAACAGGTACGTGTTAATTCGGTTTTTATACATATATTGATTTTCTTTTTTCTTGTCACACAGGATCCCATCACGCACCTTTTTACCTGAAAGTGGATCCAGCCAACAAGGGGCAATCCATCTTCAGCCATGATTGGTTGTCTGCATCTAGAACGGTGTCTGGCTGGCTTGCAATTAATCTGCAACTGTGTAACAGGTATGTGTTAATTCGGTCATTATACATATATTGATTTTCTTTATTCTTGTCACACAGGATCTCATGACGCACCTTTTTACCTGAAAGTGGACCTGGCCAACAAGGGGCAATCCATCTTCAGCTGCGAGTGGTTGTCTGCATCTGGAACGGTGTCTGGCTGGCTTACAATTAATCTGCAACTGTGTAACAGGTACGTGTTAATTCGGTTTTTATACATATATTGATTTTCTTTTTTTTTCACACAGGATCCCATCACGCACCTTTTTACCTGAAAGTGAATCTGGCCAACAAGGGGCAATCCATCTTCTGCTCTGAATGGTTGTCTGCATCTGGAACGGTGTCTGACTGGCTTGCAATTAATCTGCAACTGTGTAAAAGATACGTGTTAATTCGTTTTTTATACATATTGATTTCTTTTTTCTGGATCAGTATCTGGCTGGCTTGAAATTAATCTGCAACTGTGTCGACATTCTTTTTTGTCATTCTTATTTTCAGGACTCATGACCCACCTGACGCATCTTTTTACCTGAAAGTGGATCTTGCAATTAATCTGCAACTGTGAAACAGATACGTGTTAAATCGTTTTTTATACATATAATGATTTTCTTTATTCTTGTCACACAGGATCTCATGACGCACCTTTTTACCTGAAAGTGGACCTGGCCAACAAAGGGCAATCCATCTTCAGCTACGAGTGGTTGTCTGCATCTGGAACGGTGTCTGGCTGGCTTGCAATTAATCTGCAACTGTGTTTCAGGTACGTGTTAATTCGGTTTTTATACATATATTGATTTTCTTTTTTCTTGTCACACAGGATCTCATGACGCACCTTTTTACCTGAAAGTGGATCCAGCCACCAAGGGGCAATCCATCTTCAGCTATGATTGGTTGTCTGCATCTAGAACGGTGTCTGGCTGGCTTGCAATTAATCTGCAACTGTGTAACAGGTACGTGTTAATTCGGTCATTATACATATATTGATTTTCTTTTTTTTGTCACACAGGATCCCATCACGCACCTTTTTACCTGAAAGTGGATCTGGCGAACAAGGGGCAATCCATCTTCAGCTCTGAATGGTTGTCTGCATCTGGAACGGTGTCTGGCTGGCTTGCAATTAATCTGCAACTGTGTAAAAGATACGTGTTAATTCGTTTTTTATACATATTGATTTCTTTTTTCTGGATCAGTGTCTGGCTGGCTTGAAATTAATCTGCAACTGTGTCGACATTCTTTTTTGTCTTTCTTATTTTCAGGATCTCATGACCCACCTGACGCATCTTTTTACCTGAAAGTGGATCTTGCAATTAATCTGCAACTGTGAAACAGATACGTGTTAAATCGTTTTTACACATATAATGATTTTCTTTATTCTTGTCACACAGGATCTCATGACGCACCTTTTTACCTGAAAGTGGACCTGGCCAACAAGGGGCAATCCATCTTCAGCTACGAGTGGTTGTCTGCATCTGGAACGGTGTCTGGCTGGCTTGCAAATGATCTGCAACTGTGTTACAGGTACGTGTTAATTCAGTTTTTATATAATATTGATTTTCTTTTTTTTGTCACACAAGATCCCATCACGCACCTTTTTACCTGAAAGTGGATCCGGCCGACAAGGGGCTATCCATCTCCAGCTGTGAGAGGTTGCCTGCATCTGGAATGGTGTCTAGCTGGCTTTCTTTACATCTGCATCTGAGTTACAGGTAAGTGAACATTCAGTTTCTATACTTATATTGACTTTCTTTTTTGTCTTTCTTATTTTCAGGATGTCATGACCCACCTGACGCATCTTTTTACGTGAAAGTGGATCTTGCATTTAATCTGCAACTGTGTAACAGGTACGTGTTAATTCGGTTTTTATACATATATTGATTTTTTTTTCTTGTCACAGAGGATCTCATGATGCAACTTTTTACCTGAAAGTGGACCTGGCCAACAAAGGGCAATCCATCTTCAGCTATGAGTGGTTGTCTGCATCTGGAACGGTGTCTGGCTGGCTTGAAATTAATCTGCAACTGTGTAACAGGTACGTGTTAATTCGGTTTTTATACATATATTGATTTTCTTTTTTCTTGTCACACAGGATCCCATCACGCACCTTTTTACCTGAAAGTGGATCCAGCCAACAAGGGGCAATCCATCTTCAGCCATGATTGGTTGTCTGCATCTAGAACGGTGTCTGGCTGGCTTGCAATTAATCTGCAACTGTGTAACAGGTATGTGTTAATTCGGTCATTATACATATATTGATTTTCTTTATTCTTGTCACACAGGATCTCATGACGCACCTTTTTACCTGAAAGTGGACCTGGCCAACAAGGGGCAATCCATCTTCAGCTGCGAGTGGTTGTCTGCATCTGGAACGGTGTCTGGCTGGCTTACAATTAATCTGCAACTGTGTAACAGGTACGTGTTAATTCGGTTTTTATACATATATTGATTTTCTTTTTTTTTCACACAGGATCCCATCACGCACCTTTTTACCTGAAAGTGAATCTGGCCAACAAGGGGCAATCCATCTTCTGCTCTGAATGGTTGTCTGCATCTGGAACGGTGTCTGACTGGCTTGCAATTAATCTGCAACTGTGTAAAAGATACGTGTTAATTCGTTTTTTATACATATTGATTTCTTTTTTCTGGATCAGTGTCTGGCTGGCTTGAAATTAATCTGCAACTGTGTCGACATTCTTTTTTGTCATTCTTATTTTCAGGACTCATGACCCACCTGACGCATCTTTTTACCTGAAAGTGGATCTTGCAATTAATCTGCAACTGTGAAACAGATACGTGTTAAATCGTTTTTTATACATATAATGATTTTCTTTATTCTTGTCACACAGGATCTCATGACGCACCTTTTTACCTGAAAGTGGACCTGGCCAACAAAGGGCAATCCATCTTCAGCTACGAGTGGTTGTCTGCATCTGGAACGGTGTCTGGCTGGCTTGCAATTAATCTGCAACTGTGTATCAGGTACGTGTTAATTCGGTTTTTATACATATATTGATTTTCTTTTTTCTTGTCACACAGGATCTCATGACGCACCTTTTTACCTGAAAGTGGATCCAGCCACCAAGGGGCAATCCATCTTCAGCTATGATTGGTTGTCTGCATCTAGAACGGTGTCTGGCTGGCTTGCAATTAATCTGCAACTGTGTAACAGGTACGTGTTAATTCGGTCATTATACATATATTGATTTTCTTTTTTTTGTCACACAGGATCCCATCACGCACCTTTTTACCTGAAAGTGGATCTGGCGAACAAGGGGCAATCCATCTTCAGCTCTGAATGGTTGTCTGCATCTGGAACGGTGTCTGGCTGGCTTGCAAATTATCTGCAACTGTGTAAAAGATACGTGTTAATTCGTTTTTATACATATTGATTTCTTTTTTCTGGATCAGTGTCTGGCTGGCTTGCAATTAATCTGCAACTGTGTTGACATTCTTTTTTTGTCTTTCTTATTTTCAGGAACTCATGACCCACCCGACGCATCTTTTTACCTGAAAGTGGACCTGGCCAACAAGGGGCAATCCATCTTCAGCTACGAGTGGTTGTCTGCATCTGGAACGGTGTCTGGCTGGCTTGCAAATGATCTGCAACTGTGTAACAGGTACGTGTTAATTCAGTTTTTATACATATATTGATTTTCTTTTTTTTTGTCACACAGGATCACATCATGCAACTTTTTACCTGAAAGTGGATCCGGTCAACAAGGGGCTATCCATGTCCTGCTGTGAGAGGTTGCCTGCATCTGGAATGGTGTCTGACTGGCTTTCTTTTCATCTGCATCTGAGTTACAGGTAAGTGAACATTCAGTTTCTATACTTATATTGACTTTCTTCTTTGTCTTTCTTATTTTCAGGATGTCATGACCCTCCTGACGCATCTTTTAACCTGAAAGTGGATCTTGCAATTAATCTGCAACTGTGTAACAGGTACGTGTTAATTCGGTTTTTATACATATATTGATTTTCTTTTTTTTGTCACACAGGATCCCATCACGCACCTTTTTACCTGAAAGTGGATCTGGCCAACAAGGGGCAATCCATCTTCAGCTGTGAGTGGTTGTCTGCATCTGAAACGGTGTCTGGCTGGCTTGCAATTAATCTGCAACTGTCTAAAAGATACGTGTTAATTCGTTTTTTATACATACTGATTTCTTTTTTCTGGATCAGTATCTGGCTGGCTTGCAATTAATCTGCAACTGTTTTGACATTATTTTTTGTCTTTCTTATTTTCAGGATCTCTGGACCTACCTGACTGACCTTTTTACCTGAAAGTGGATCTTGCAATTAATCTGCAACTGTGTAACAGGTACGTGTTAAATCGGTTTTTATACATATATTGATTTTCTTTTTTCTTGTCACACAGGATCTCATGATGCACCTTTTTACCTGAAAGTGGATCTGGCCAACAAGGGGCAATCCATCTTCAGCTGCGAGTGGTTTTCTGCATCTGGAAAGGTGTCTGGCTGGCTTGCAATTAATCTGCAACTGTGTAAAAGGTACGTGTTAATTCAGTTTTTATACATATATTGATTTTCTTTTTTCTTGTCACACAGGATCCCATCATGCACCTTTTTACCTGAAAGTGGATCCAGCCAAAAAGGGGCAATCCATCTTTAGCTATGAGTGGTTGTCTGCATCTAGAACGGTGTCTGGCTGGCTTGAAATTAATCTGCAACTGTGTAACAGGTACGTGTTAATTCAGTTTTTATACATATATTGATTTTCTTTTTTTTGTCACACAGGATCCCATCACGCACCTTTTTACCTGAAAGTGGATCTGGCCAACAAGGGGCTATCCATTTCCAGCTGTGAGAGGTTGCCTGCATCTGGAATGGTGTCTGACTGGCTTTCTTTTCATCTGCATCTGAGTTACAGGTAAGTGAACATTCAGTTTCTATACTTATATTGACTTTCTTTTTTGTCTTTCTTATTTTCAGGATGTCATGACCCACCTGACGCATCTTTTTACCTGAAAGTGGATCTTGCAATTAATCTGCAACTGTGTAACAGGTACGTGTTAATTTGTTTTTTATACATATTGATTTCTTTTTTCTGGATCAGTGTCTGGCTGGCTTGCAATTAATCTGCAACTGTGTTGACTTTCTTTTTTGTCTTTCTTATTTTCAGGATCTCATGACCCACCTGACGCACCTTTTTACCTGAAAGTGGATCTTGCAATTAATCTGCAACTGTGTAACAGGTACATGTTAATTCGTTTTTTATACAAATATTGATTTTCTTTTTTTTTGTCACACAGGATCCCATCACGCACCTTTTTACCTGAAAGTGGATCCGGCCAACAAGGGGCTATCCATCTTCAGCTATGAGTGGTTGTCTGCATCTAGAACGGTGTCTGACTGGCTTGCAATTAATCTGCAACTGTGTAACAGGTACGTGTTAATTCAGTTTTTATACATATATTGATTTTCTTTTTTTTGTCACACAGGATCCCATCACGCACCTTTTTACCTGAAAGTGGATCTGGCCAACAAGGGGCTATCCATCTTCAGCTGTGAGTGGTTTTCTGCATCTGGAATGGTGTCTGGCTGGATTGCAATTAATCTGCAACTGTGTAACAGGTACATGTTAATTCAGTTTTTATACATATATTGATTTTCTTTTTTCTTGTCACACAGGATCTCATGACGCATCTTTTTACCTGAAAGTGGATCCGGCCAACAAGGGGCTATCCATGTCCAGCTGTGAGAGGTTGCCTGCATCTGGAATGGTGTCTGACTGGCTTTCTTTTCATCTGCAACTAAGTTACAGGTAAGTTAACATTCAGTTTCTATACCTATATTGAATTTCTTTTTTGTCTTTCTTTATTTTCAGGATGTCATGACCCACCTGACGCACCTTTTTACCAGAAAGTGGATCTGGCCAACAAGGGGCAATCCATCTTCAGCGGTGAGTGGTTGTCTGCATCTGGAACGGTGTCTGGCTGGATTGCAATTAATCTGCAACTGTGTAAAAGATACGTGTTAATTTGTTTTTTATACATATTGATTTCTTTTTTCTGGATCAGTGTCTGGCTGGCTTGCAATTAATCTGCAACTGTGTTGACTTTCTTTTTTGTCTTTCTTATTTTCAGGATCTCATGACCCACCTGATGCACCTTTTTACCTGAAAGTGGATCTTGCAATTAATCTGCAACTGTGTAACAGGTACGTGTTAATTCGGTTTTTATACAAATATTGATTTTCTTTTTTCTTGTCACACAGGATCTTATGACGCACCTTTTTACCTGAAATTGGACCTGGCCAACAAGGGGCAATCCATCTTCAGCTATGAATGGTTGTCTGCATCTAGAACGGTGTCTGGCTGGCTTGCAATTAATCTGCAACTGTGTAACAGGTACGTGTTAATTCGGTTTTTATACATATATTGATTTTCTTTTTTTTGTCACACAGGATCCCATCACACACCTTTTTACCTGAAAGTGGATCCGGCCAACAAGGGGCTATCCATGTCCAGCTGTGAGAGGTTGCCTGCATCTGGAATGGTGTCTGACTGGCTTTCTTTTCATCTGCAACTGAGTTACAGGTAAGTGAACATTCAGTTTCTATACCTATATTGAATTTCTTTTTTGTCTTTCTTTATTTTCAGGATGTCATGACCCACCTGACGCACCTTTTTACCAGAAAGTGGATCTGGCCAACAAGGGGCAATCCATCTTCAGCTATGAGTTGTTGTCTGCATCTAGAACGGTGTCTGGCTGGCTTGCAATTAATCTGCAACTATGTAACAGGTACGTGTTAATTCGTTTTTTATACATATTGATTTCTTTTTTCTGGATCAGTGTCTGGCTGGCTTGCAATTAATCTGCAACTGTGTTGACTTTCTTTTTTGTCTTTCTTATTTTCAGGATCTCATGACCCACCTGACGCACCTTTTTACCTGAAAGTGGATCTTGCAATTAATCTGCAACTGTGTAACAGGTACATGTTAATTATTTTTTTTATACAAATATTGATTTTCTTTTTTTTTGTCACACAGGATCCCATCACGCACCTTTTTACCTGAAAGTGGATCCGGCCAACAAGGGGCTATCCATCTTCAGCTATGAGTGGTTGTCTGCATCTAGAACGGTGTCTGACTGGCTTGCAATTAATCTGCAACTGTGTAACAGGTACGTGTTAATTCGGTTTTTATACATATATTGATTTTCTTTTTTTTGTCACACAGGATCCCATCACGCACCTTTTTACCTGAAAGTGGATCTGGCCAACAAGGGGCTATCCATCTTCAGCTGTGAGTGGTTTTCTGCATCTGGAATGGTGTCTGGCTGGATTGCAATTAATCTGCAACTGTGTAACAGGTACATGTTAATTCAGTTTTTATACATATATTGATTTTCTTTTTTCTTGTCACACAGGATCTCATGACTCATCTTTTTACCTGAAAGTGGATCCGGCCAACAAGGGGCTATCCATGTCCAGCTGTGAGAGGTTGCCTGCATCTGGAATGGTGTCTGACTGGCTTTCTTTTCATCTGCAACTAAGTTACAGGTAAGTTAACATTCAGTTTCTATACTTATATTGAATTTCTTTTTTGTCTTTCTTTATTTTCAGGATGTCATGACCCACCTGACGCACCTTTTTACCAGAAAGTGGATCTGGCCAACAAGGGGCAATCCATCTTCAGCGGTGAGTGGTTGTCTGCATCTGGAACGGTGTCTGGCTGGATTACAATTAATCTGCAACTGTGTAAAAGATACGTGTTAATTTGTTTTTTATACATATTGATTTCTTTTTTCTGGATCAGTGTCTGGCTGGCTTGCAATTAATCTGCAACTGTGTTGACTTTCTTTTTTGTCTTTCTTATTTTCAGGATCTCATGACCCACCTGATGCACCTTTTTACCTGAAAGTGGATCTTGCAATTAATCTGCAACTGTGTAACAGGTACGTGTTAATTCGGTTTTTATACAAATATTGATTTTCTTTTTTCTTGTCACACAGGATCTTATGACGCACCTTTTTACCTGAAATTGGACCTGGCCAACAAGGGGCAATCCATCTTCAGCTATGAATGGTTGTCTGCATCTAGAACGGTGTCTAGCTGGCTTGCAATTAATCTGCAACTGTGTAACAGGTACGTGTTAATTCGGTTTTTATACATATATTGATTTTCTTTTTTTTGTCACACAGAATCCCATCACACACCTTTTTACCTGAAAGTGTATCCGGCCAACAAGGGGCTATCCATGTCCAGCTGTGAGAGGTTGCCTGCATCTGGAATGGTGTCTGACTGGCTTTCTTTTCATCTGCAACTGAGTTACAGGTAAGTGAACATTCAGTTTCTATACCTATATTGAATTTCTTTTTTGTCTTTCTTTATTTTCAGGATGTCATGACCCACCTGACGCACCTTTTTACCAGAAAGTGGATCTGGCCAACAAGGGGCAATCCATCTTCAGCTATGAGTTGTTGTCTGCATCTAGAATGGTGTCTGGCTGGCTTGCAATTAATCTGCAACTATGTAACAGGTACGTGTTAAATCGTTTTTTATACATATTGATTTCTTTTTTCTGGATCAGTGTCTGGCTGGCTTGCAATTAATCTGCAACTGTTTTGACTTCATTTTTTATCTTTCTTATTTTCAGGATCTCAGGACCCAACTGAGTGACCTTTTTACCTGAAAGTGGATCTTGCAATTAATCTGCAACTGTGTAAAAGGTACGTGTTAATTTGGTTTTTATACATATATTGATTTTCTTTTTTCTTGTCACACAGGATCTCATGACGCAGCTTTTTACCTGAAAGTGGATCTGGCCAACAAGGGGCAATCCATCTTCAGCTGTGAGTGGTTTTCTGCATCTGGAATGGTGTCTGGTTGGCTTGCAATTAATCTGCAACTGTGTAACAGGTACGTGTTAAATCGTTTTTTATACATATAATGATTTTCTTTATTCTTGTCACACAGGATCTCATGACGCACCTTTTTACCTGAAAGTGGACCTGGCCAACAAGAGGCAATCCATCTTCAGCTGCGAGTGGTTGTCTGCATCTGGAACGGTGTCTGGCTGGCTTGCAATTAATCTACAAATGTGTAAAAGGTACGTGTTAATTCAGTTTTTATACATATATTGATTTTCTTTTTTTTGTCACACAGGATCCCATCACTCACCTTTTTACCTAAAAGTGGATCCGGCCAACAAGGGGCTATCCATGTCCAGCTGTAAGAGGTTGCCTGCATCTGGAATGGTGTCTGATTGGCTTTCTTTTCATCTGCATCTGAGTTACAGGTAAGTGAACATTCAGTTTCTATACTTATATTGACTCTCTTTTTTGTCTTTCTTATTTTCAGGATGTCATGACCCACCTGACGCATCTTTTTACCTGAAAGTGGATCTTGCAATTGATCTACAACTGTGTAACAGGTACGTGTTAATTCATTTGTTATAAATATTGATTTCTTTTTTCTGGATCAGTGTCTGGCTGGCTTGCAATTAATCTGCAACTGTTTTGACTTGACTTTCTTTTTTGTCTTTCTTATTTTCAGGATGTCATGACCCACCTGTCGCATCTTTTTACCTGAAAGTGGATCTTGCAATTAATCTGCAACTGTGTAACAGGTACGTGTTAATTCGGTTTTTATACATATATTGATTTTCTTTTTTCTTGTCACAGAGGATCTCATGACGCACCTTTTTACCTGAAAGTGGATCTGGCCAACAAGGGGCAATCCATCTTCAGCTGTGAGTGGTTGTCTGCATCTGGAACGGTGTCTGGCTAGCTTGCAATTAATCTGCAACTGTGTAACAGGTACGTGTTAATTCGGTTATTATACATTCATTGATATTCTTTTTTCTGGAACAGTGTCTGGCTGGCTTGCAATTAATCTGCAATTGTGTTGACTTTCTTTTTTGTCTTTCTTATTTTCAGGATCTCATGACTCACCTGAAGCACCTTTTTACCTGAAAGTGGATCTGGCCAACAAGGGGCAATCCATCTTCAGCTGTGAGTGGCTGTCTGCATCTAAAACAGTGTCTGAATGGCTTTCTTTTCATCTGCAACTGAGTAACAGTTAAGCTAACATTCAGTTTCTATACATATATTGACTTTCTTTTTTGTATTTCTTATCTCATGTCCCACCTGACGCATCTTTTTACCTGAAAGTGGATCTTGCAATTAATCTGCAACTGTGTAACAGGTACGTGTTAATTCGGTTTTTATACATATATTGATTTTCTTTTTTCTTGTCACACAGGATCTCATGACGCACCTTTTTACCTGAAAGTGGACCTGGCCAACAAGGGGCAATCCATCTTCAGCTGTGAGTGGCTGTCTGCATCTAAAACAGTGTCTGAATGGCTTTCTTTTCATCTGCAACTGAGTAACAGTTAAGCTAACATTCAGTTTCTATACATATATTGACTTTCTTTTTTGTATTTCTTATCTCATGTCCCACCTGACGCATCTTTTTACCTGAAAGTGGATCTTGCAATTAATCTGCAACTGTGTAACAGGTACGTGTTAATTCGGTTTTTATACATATATTGATTTTCTTTTTTCTTGTCACACAGGATCTCATGACGCACCTTTTTACCTGAAAGTGGACCTGGCCAACAAGGGACAATCCATCTTCAGCTACGAGTGGTTGTCTGCATCTGGAACGGTGTCTGGCTGGCTTGCAATTAATCTGCAACTGTGTAAAAGATACGTGTTAATTCATTTTTTATACATATAGATTTCTTTTTTCTGGAACAGTGTCTGGCTGGCTTGCAATTTATCTGCAACTGTGTTGACTTTCTTTTTTCTCTTTCTTATTTTCAGTATCTCATGACCCACCTGATGCATCTTTTTACCTGAAAGTGGATCTTGCAATTAATCTGCAACTGTGTAAAAGGTACGTTTTAATTCGGTTTTTATTCATATTGATTTTCTTTTTTCTTGTCACACAGGATCTCATGACGCACCTTTATACCTGAAAGTGGATCTGGCCAACAAGGGGCAATCCATCTTCAGCTGCGAGTGGTTGTCTGCATCTGGAACGGTGTCTGGCTGGCTTGCAATTAATCTGCAACTGTGTAACAGGTACGTGTTAATTCGGTTTTTATACATATATTGATTTTCTTTTTTTTTGTCACACAGGATCCCATCACGCACCTTTTTACCTGAAAGTGGATCCGGCCAACAAGGGGCAATCCATGTTCAGCTGCGAGTGGTTGTCTGCATCTAGAACGGTGTCTGGCTGGCTTGCAATTAATCTGCAACTGAGTAACAGGTAAGTGAACATTCAGTTTCTATACTTATATTGACTTTCTTTGTTGTCTTTCTTATTTTCAGGATCTCATGACCCACCTGACACACCTTTTTACCTGAAAGTGGATCTGGACAACAAGGGGCAATCCATCTTCAGCTGTGAGTGGTTGTCTGCATCTGGAACGGTGTCTGGCTGGCTTGCAATTAATCTGCAACTGTGTAAAAGATACGTGTTAATTCATTTTTTATACATATAGATTTCTTTTTTCTGGAACAGTGTCTGGCTGGCTTGCAATTTATCTGCAACTGTGTTGACTTTCTTTTTTGTCTTTCTTATTTTCAGGATCTCATGACCCACCTGATGCATCTTTTTACCTGAAAGTGGATCTTGCAATTAATCTGCAACTGTGTAACAGGTACGTGTTAATTCGGTTTTTATACATATATTAATTTTCTTTTTTTGTCACACAGAATCCCATCACGCACCTCTTTACCTGAAACTGGATCTGGCCAACAAGTGGCAATCCATCTTCAGCTGTGATAGGTTGCCTGCATTTGGAATGGTGTCTGACTGGCTTTCTTCTCATCTGCAACTGAGTAACAGGTAAGTGAAAATTCAGTTTCTATACATATATTGACTTTCTTATTTGTTTTTCTTATTTTCAGGATCTCACAACCCAGCTTTTTACCTGAAAGTGGATCTGGCCAATCCATCTTCAGCTGCGAGTGGTTGTCTGCATCTGGAGCAGTGTCTGGCTGGCTTACAATTAATCTGCAACTGTGTAACAGGTACGTGTTAATTCGGTTTTTATGCATATATTGATTGTCTTTTTTCTGGAAAAGTGTCTGGCTGGCTTGCAATTAATCTGCAACTGTGTTGATTTTCTTTTTTGTCTTTCTTATTTTCAGGATCTCATGACTCACCCGACGCACCTTTTTACCTGAAAGTGGGTCTTGCAATTAATCTGCAACTGTGTTGACTTTCTTTTTTGTCATTCTTATTTTCAGGATGTCATGACCCTCCTGACGCACCTTTTTACCTGAAAGTGGATCTGGCCAACAACTGCCTATCCATCTCCAGCTGAGAGATTGTCTGCATCTGGAAGTCTGTCTGCCTGGCTTTCTTATTTGCAACTAAGTAACAGGTAAGTGAACATTCGATTTCTTTACATATATTGACTTTATTTATCTTTCTTATTTTCAGGATCTCATGACCCAGCTTTTTACCTGAAAGTGGATCTGGCCAACAAGGGGCAATCCATCTTCAGCTGTGACTGGCTGTCTGCATCTGGAACAGTGTCTGGCTGGCTTGCAATTAATCTGCAACTGTGTAACAGGTCCGTGTTAATTCGGTTTTTATACATATATTGATTTTCTTTTATCTTGTCACACAGGATCTCATGATACACCTTTTTAACTGAAAGTGGATCTGGCCAAAAAGTGGCTATCCATTGCCAGCTTTGAGAGGTTGTCTGCATCTGGAATTCTGTCTGCCTCACTTTCTTTTCATCTGCAACTGAGTAACATGTAAGTGAACATTCAGTTTCTATACTTGTATTGACTTTCTTTTTTGTCTGTCTTACTTTCAGGATCTCATGACCCACCTGACGCACCTTTTTACCTGAAAGTGGATCTTGCAATTAATCTGCAACTGTGTAACAGGTACGTGTTAATTCGGTTATTATACTTATATTGATTTTCTTTTTTCTTGTCACACAGGATCTCATGACCCAGCTTTTTACCTGAAAGTGGATCCGGCCAACAAGGGGCTATCCATCTCCAGCTGTGAGTTTGTCTGCATCTGGAACGGTGTCTGACTGGCTTTCTTCTCATCTGCAACTGAGTTACAGGTAAGTGAACATTCAGTTTCTATACATATAATGGCTTTCTTATTTGTCTTTCTTATTTTCAGGATCTCATGACCCAGCTTTTTACCTGAAAGTGAATCCGGCCCACAAGGGGCTATCCATGTCCAGCTGTGAGAGGTTTCCAGCATCTGCAATGGTGTCTGACTGGCTTTCTTTTCATCTGCAACTGAGTTACAGGTAAGTGAACATTCAGTTTCGATACTTATATTGACTTTCTTTTTTGTCTTTCCTATTTTCAGGATGTCATGACCCACCTGACGCACCTTTTTACCTGAAAGTGGATCTGGCCAACAAGAGGCAGTCCTTCAGCTGCGAGTGGTTGTCTGCATCTGGATCGGTTTCTTGATGGCTTGCAATTAATCTGCAACTGTGTAAAAGATAAGTGTTAATTTGTTTTTTATACATATTGATTTCTTTTTTCTGGAACAGTGTCTGGCTGGCTTGCAAATAATCTGCAACTGTGTTGACTTTCTTTTTTGTCTTTCTTATTTTCAGGATCTCATGACTCACCCGACGCACCTTTTTACCTGAAAGTGGGTCTTGCAATTAATCTGCAACTGTGTTGACTTTCTTTTTTGTCTTTCTTATTTTCAGGATGTCATGACCCACCTGACGCACCTTTTTACCTGAAAGTGGATCTGGCCAACAAGGGGCTATCCATCTCCAGCTGTGAGAGGTTGTCTGCATCTGGAACGGTGTCTTACTGGCTTTCTTTTCATCTGCAACTGAGTTACAGGTAAGTGAACATTCAGTTTCTATACTTGTATTGACTTTCTTTTTTGTCTCTTATTTTCAGGATCTCATGACCCACCTGACGCACCTTTTTACCTGAAACTGAATCTTGCAGTTGATCTGCAACTGTGTAACAGGTACGTGTTAATTCGGTTATTATACATTCATTGATATTCTTTTTTCTGGAACAGTGTCTGGCTGGCTTGCAATTAATCTGCAATTGTGTTGACTTTCTTTTTTGTCTTTCTTATTTTCAGGATCTCATGACTCACCTGACGCACCTTTTTACCTGAAAGTGGATCTGGCCAACAACTGCCTATCCATCTCCAGCTGTCAGAGGTTGTCTGCATCTGGAACGGTGTCTGACTGGCTTTCTTTTCATCTGCAACTGAGTTACAGGTAAGTGAACATTCAGTTTCTATACTTGTATTGACTTTCTTTTTTGTCTCTTATTTTCAAGATCTCATGACCCACCTGACGCACCTTTTTACCTGAAAGTGGATCTGGCCAACAAGGGGCAATCCATCTTCAGCTACGAGTGGTTGTCTGCATCTGGAACGGTGTCTGGCTGGCTTGCAATTAATCTGCAACTGTGTAAAAGATACGTGTTAATTCATTTTTTATACATATAGATTTCTTTTTTCTGGAACAGTGTCTGGCTGGCTTGCAATTTATCTGCAACTGTGTTGACTTTCTTTTTTGTCTTTCTTATTTTCAGGATCTCATGACCCACCTGATGCATCTTTTTACCTGAAAGTGGATCTTGCAATTAATCTGCAACTGTGTAAAAGGTACGTTTTAATTCGGTTTTTATTCATATTGATTTTCTTTTTTCTTGTCACACAGGACTCATGACGCACCTTTATACCTGAAAGTGGATCTGGCCAACAAGGGGCAATCCATCTTCAGCTGCGAGTGGTTGTCTGCATCTGGAACGGTGTCTGGCTGGCTTGCAATTAATCTGCAACTGTGTAACAGGTACGTGTTAATTCGGTTTTTATACATATATTGATTTTCTTTTTTTTTGTCACACAGGATCCCATCACGCACCTTTTTACCTGAAAGTGGATCCGGCCAACAAGGGGCAATCCATGTTCAGCTGCGAGTGGTTGTCTGCATCTAGAACGGTGTCTGGCTGGCTTGCAATTAATCTGCAACTGAGTAACAGGTAAGTGAACATTCAGTTTCTATACTTATATTGACTTTCTTTGTTGTCTTTCTTATTTTCAGGATCTCATGACCCACCTGACGCACCTTTTTACCTCAAAGTGGATCTGGACAACAAGGGGCAATCCATCTTCAGCTGTGAGTGGTTGTCTGCATCTGGAACGGTGTCTGGCTGGCTTGCAATTAATCTGCAACTGTGTAAAAGATACGTGTTAATTCATTTTTTATACATATAGATTTCTTTTTTCTGGAACAGTGTCTGGCTGGCTTGCAATTTATCTGCAACTGTGTTGACTTTCTTTTTTGTCTTTCTTATTTTCAGGATCTCATGACCCACCTGATGCATCTTTTTACCTGAAAGTGGATCTTGCAATTAATCTGCAACTGTGTAACAGGTACGTGTTAATTCGGTTTTTATACATATATTAATTTTCTTTTTTTGTCACACAGAATCCCATCACGCACCTCTTTACCTGAAACTGGATCTGGCCAACAAGTGGCAATCCATCTTCAGCTGTGATAGGTTGCCTGCATTTGGAATGGTGTCTGACTGGCTTTCTTCTCATCTGCAACTGAGTAACAGGTAAGTGAAAATTCAGTTTCTATACATATATTGACTTTCTTATTTGTTTTTCTTATTTTCAGGATCTCACAACCCAGCTTTTTACCTGAAAGTGGATCTGGCCAATCCATCTTCAGCTGCGAGTGGTTGTCTGCATCTGGAGCAGTGTCTGGCTGGCTTACAATTAATCTGCAACTGTGTAACAGGTACGTGTTAATTCGGTTTTTATGCATATATTGATTGTCTTTTTTCTGGAAAAGTGTCTGGCTGGCTTGCAATTAATCTGCAACTGTGTTGATTTTCTTTTTTGTCTTTCTTATTTTCAGGATCTCATGACTCACCCGACGCACCTTTTTACCTGAAAGTGGGTCTTGCAATTAATCTGCAACTGTGTTGACTTTCTTTTTTGTCATTCTTATTTTCAGGATGTCATGACCCTCCTGACGCACCTTTTTACCTGAAAGTGGATCTGGCCAACAACTGCCTATCCATCTCCAGCTGAGAGATTGTCTGCATCTGGAAGTCTGTCTGCCTGGCTTTCTTATTTGCAACTAAGTAACAGGTAAGTGAACATTCGATTTCTTTACATATATTGACTTTATTTATCTTTCTTATTTTCAGGATCTCATGACCCAGCTTTTTACCTGAAAGTGGATCTGGCCAACAAGGGGCAATCCATCTTCAGCTGTGACTGGCTGTCTGCATCTGGAACAGTGTCTGGCTGGCTTGCAATTAATCTGCAACTGTGTAACAGGTCCGTGTTAATTCGGTTTTTATACATATATTGATTTTCTTTTATCTTGTCACACAGGATCTCATGATACACCTTTTTAACTGAAAGTGGATCTGGCCAAAAAGTGGCTATCCATTGCCAGCTTTGAGAGGTTGTCTGCATCTGGAATTCTGTCTGCCTCACTTTCTTTTCATCTGCAACTGAGTAACATGTAAGTGAACATTCAGTTTCTATACTTGTATTGACTTTCTTTTTTGTCTGTCTTACTTTCAGGATCTCATGACCCACCTGACGCACCTTTTTACCTGAAAGTGGATCTTGCAATTAATCTGCAACTGTGTAACAGGTACGTGTTAATTCGGTTATTATACTTATATTGATTTTCTTTTTTCTTGTCACACAGGATCTCATGACCCAGCTTTTTACCTGAAAGTGGATCCGGCCAACAAGGGGCTATCCATCTCCAGCTGTGAGTTTGTCTTCATCTGGAACGGTGTCTGACTGGCTTTCTTCTCATCTGCAACTGAGTTACAGGTAAGTGAACATTCAGTTTCTATACATATAATGGCTTTCTTATTTGTCTTTCTTATTTTCAGGATCTCATGACCCAGCTTTTTACCTGAAAGTGAATCCGGCCCACAAGGGGCTATCCATGTCCAGCTGTGAGAGGTTTCCAGCATCTGCAATGGTGTCTGACTGGCTTTCTTTTCATCTGCAACTGAGTTACAGGTAAGTGAACATTCAGTTTCGATACTTATATTGACTTTCTTTTTTGTCTTTCCTATTTTCAGGATGTCATGACCCACCTGACGCACCTTTTTACCTGAAAGTGGATCTGGCCAACAAGAGGCAGTCCTTCAGCTGCGAGTGGTTGTCTGCATCTGGATCGGTTTCTTGATGGCTTGCAATTAATCTGCAACTGTGTAAAAGATAAGTGTTAATTTGTTTTTTATACATATTGATTTCTTTTTTCTGGAACAGTGTCTGGCTGGCTTGCAAATAATCTGCAACTGTGTTGACTTTCTTTTTTGTCTTTCTTATTTTCAGGATCTCATGACTCACCCGACGCACCTTTTTACCTGAAAGTGGGTCTTGCAATTAATCTGCAACTGTGTTGACTTTCTTTTTTGTCTTTCTTATTTTCAGGATGTCATGACCCACCTGACGCACCTTTTTACCTGAAAGTGGATCTGGCCAACAAGGGGCTATCCATCTCCAGCTGTGAGAGGTTGTCTGCATCTGGAACGGTGTCTTACTGGCTTTCTTTTCATCTGCAACTGAGTTACAGGTAAGTGAACATTCAGTTTCTATACTTGTATTGACTTTCTTTTTTGTCTCTTATTTTCAGGATCTCATGACCCACCTGACGCACCTTTTTACCTGAAACTGAATCTTGCAGTTGATCTGCAACTGTGTAACAGGTACGTGTTAATTCGGTTATTATACATTCATTGATATTCTTTTTTCTGGAACAGTGTCTGGCTGGCTTGCAATTAATCTGCAATTGTGTTGACTTTCTTTTTTGTCTTTCTTATTTTCAGGATCTCATGACTCACCTGACGCACCTTTTTACCTGAAAGTGGATCTGGCCAACAACTGCCTATCCATCTCCAGCTGTCAGAGGTTGTCTGCATCTGGAACGGTGTCTGACTGGCTTTCTTTTCATCTGCAACTGAGTTACAGGTAAGTGAACATTCAGTTTCTATACTTGTATTGACTTTCTTTTTTGTCTCTTATTTTCAGGATCTCATGACCCACCTGACGCACCTTTTTACCTGAAAGTGGATCTGGCCAACAAGGGGCAATCCATCTTCAGCTGTGAGTGGTTGTCTGCATCTGGAACGGTGTCTGGCTGGCTTGCAATTAATCTGCAACTGTGTAACAGGTACGTGTTAATTCGGTTATTATACATTCATTGATATTCTTTTTTCTGGAACAGTGTCTGGCTGGCTTGCAATTAATCTGCAATTGTGTTGACTTTCTTTTTTGTCTTTCTTATTTTCAGGATCTCATGACTCACCTGAAGCACCTTTTTACCTGAAAGTGGATCTGGCCAACAAGGGGCAATCCATCTTCAGCTGTGAGTGGCTGTCTGCATCTAAAACAGTGTCTGAATGGCTTTCTTTTCATCTGCAACTGAGTAACAGTTAAGCTAACATTCAGTTTCTATACATATATTGACTTTCTTTTTTGTCTTTCTTATCTCATGTCCCACCTGACGCATCTTTTTACCTGAAACTGAATCTTGCAGTTGATCTGCAACTGTGTAACAGGTTCGTGTTAATTCGTTTTTTATACATATATTGATTTTCTTTTTTCTTGTCACACAGGATCCCATGACGCACCTTTTTACCTGAAAGTGGATCCGGCCAACAAGGGGCTATCCATCTCCAGCTGTGAGAGGTTGTCTGCATCTGGAACGGTGTCTGACTGGCTTTCTTCTCATCTGCAACTGAGTAACAAGTGAACATTCGGTTTCTATACATGTATTGACTTTCTTATTTGTCTTTCTTATTTTCAGGATCTCATGACCCAGCTTTTTACCTGAAAGTGGTTCTGGCCAACAAGGGGCAATCCATCTTCAGCTGTGAGTGGTTGTCTCCATCTGGAACAGTGTCTGACTGGCTTGCAATTAGTCTGCAACTGTGTAACAGGTACGTGTTAATTCAGTTTTTATACATATATTGATTTTCTTTTTTGTCACACAGGATCCCATGACCCACCTATTTGCCTCAAGGTTGTTCCTATGCAGTTTCTAGGTAGTTGCTATGGTGTTCCAGGGTGTTACCATGGATTTTGTAGGTGGTTGCTATGGAGTTGCTACATGGTTGCTATGGTGTCACAGGTGATTGCTAGGGTGTCAGAAGTGGTTGCTATGTTTTTGCTAGATGGTTTCTAAGATGTTGCTAGGCAGTTGCTAGGATGTCACAAGCAGTTTCTATGATGTCACTAGGTGGTTGCTATAGTGTCACTAAGTGGTTGCTAGGTGGTTGCTATAGTGTTGCTAGGTGGTTGATATACTGTTGCTAGGTGCTTGCTATGGTGTCCCAGGTGGTTGCTATGGATTTTGTTGGTGGTTGCTATGGTGTTGCAAGTGGTTGCAATGGTGTCCCTAAGTGATTGCAAGGTGGTTGCTATGCTGGCATAGGTTGGTTGCTATGGTGTCACCAGATGGTTGATAGGGTGTTGCTAGGTGGTTGCAATGGTGTTGCTCTGTTGTCACTAGGTGGTTGCCTGGCCGGGACCCAGGCCGAAGTCTGGAACCAAGCCAGGACCCAGACCGAAGCCTGGAACCAAGCTGGGACCCAGACCGAAGCCTTGACACAGGATGAAGTTGGGAACCAGGCAGGGACCCAAGCCGAAGCCAGGAACCAAGCCAGGACCAAAACAGAAGCCGGGACTGTGGGAAGAGCCGTGGAAGGGGCCGGGGCAGTGAGGCTGGAGCAATACAGCTCCGTGAACCAGGCGGATGCCTGAGATAAATTCATCTCAGCAGTGTTATTATTAAATTTAAGATTAGCTCTGCTGAGGTGAATTTAATATTAACATTTCTGAGATAAATTTAATAAACACTATTGAGAAAATTATGATTAGCATTGCTGAGATAAATAAGATTTACACTGCTGTGGTTAATGTATGATTAGCACTGCTGAGATAAATTTAATATTAACACTGCTTAAATATATGTAAGATTAATACTGCTAAGGTACATTTAAGATTAGCAATGGTGAGATAATTGTAATATTAACTCTTTTGATATAAATTTATGATTAGCACTGCTGAGATACATTTAATATTAACATTGCTGAGAAATTTATAATTAGCATTGCTGCGGTAAATTTATGATCACTGCTCAGATGAATTTAATATTAACACTGCTGAGACATTTAATATTAACACTGCAGAGATAAATTTAAGATTAGCACGGCTGAGGTTAATTCAAGATGATTAACACTGCTGTGGTAAATGTATGATTAGCACTGCTAAGAAATTTAATATAAACACTGCTTAAATAAATGTAAGATTAATACCGCTAAGGTACTTTTAAGATTAGCACTGGTAAATTAATTGTAATATTAACTCTTCTGAGATAAATTTATGATTAGCACTGCTGAGATACATTTAATATTAACATTGCTGAGAAATATATTAACACTTCTGAGATTAATTTAACAATAACACTGCTTAAATAAATGTAATATTAACATTGCTGAGAAATTTAAGATTAACTTCTGAAATTAATTTTAAGTTTAGCACTGCTAAGATAAATTTATGATTAGCACTGCTTAAATGCATTTAATAACATTGCTGAAATACATTTAGGATGAACACTGCTGAGAAAAATTTTGGATTAGCACTGCTCAGATGAACTTAATATTAACACTGCTGAGAAATTTAATATTAACACTGTTGAGATTAATTTATGATTAGCACTGCTGAGATACATTTATGATTAGCACTGATGAGATGAATGTAATATTAACACTACTGAGAAATGTATAATTAACACTGCTAAGATAAATGTATTTTTATTAACACTATTGAGATAAAATTATGATTAGCATTGCTGAGAAAATTAATATGAACACTGCTGACAAATTTAAGATGAGGACTGCTGCGGTTAACGTATGATTTTTAAAATGTAATTTTCTGATGAACACTGCTGGGATTAATTTAATAATAACACTGCTGAGAAAATTATGATTATGATTGCTGAAATAAATTTAATAACACTGCTTAAATACATGTAATATTAACATGGCTGAGATAAATTTCAGATTAACAATGCTGAGATAAATTTAGGATTAACGTTGTTGAGATAAATTTAGGATTAGCAGTGCTGAGAAATGTAATAATACTGCTGACATAAATGTATTAACACTGCTGAGGTAAAGATATGATTATCACTGCTGACATAAAATTAAGAATAAGACTGCTGCGGTAAACGTATGTTTATCACTGCTGAGAAATTTAATATTAACACTGCAGAGATAAATTTTAGATAAGCACTGCTGAGATAAATTTAAAATCAACACTGCTTAAATAAACGTAATATTAACATTGCTGAGAAATTTATGATTAGCACTGGTAAGATACATTTATTAATAACATTGCTAAGAAATTTAGGATTAACTTCTGAGATAAATTTATGATTAATACTACTGAGACAAATTTAGGATTAGCACTGCTGAGAAAAATTTAGGATTAGCACTTCTAAGATAAATTTATGATTAGCATTGCTGAGGTAAATTTATGATCACTGCTCAGATGAATTTAATATTAACACTGCTGAGACATTTAATATTAACACTATTGAGATCAAATTATGATTATCACTGCTGAGAAATTTAAGATTAACACTGCTGTGATAAATTTAATAACACTGCAGAGATAAATTTAAGATTAGCACGGCTGAGGTTAATTCAAGATGATTAACACTGCTGAGATACATTTAAAATTAACATTGCTGAGAAATATATTAAAACTTCTGAGATTAATTTAATAATAACACTGCTTAAATAAATGTAATATTAACATTGCTGAGATAAATTTAAGATTAACTTCTGAAATTAATTTTAAGATTAGCACTGCTAAGATAAATTTATGATTAGCACTGCTTAAATGCATTTAATAACATTGCTGAAATACATTTAGGATGAACACTGCTGAGAAAAATTTTGGATTAGCACTGCTCAGATGAACTTAATATTAACACTGCTGAGAAATTTAATATTAAAATTTAATATTAAAATGTTGATTAGCACTGCTAAGATAAATTTATGATTAGCACTGCTGAGATAAAGTTATGATCACTGCTCAGATAAATTTTATATTAACACTGATGAGATTAATTTAATATTAACACTGCTGAGATTCATTTATGACTAACCCTGCTGAGACAAATTTAATATGAACACTGCTTAAATAAATGTCATATTAACATTGCTAAAATAAAATTAAGATCAATACCACTAAGGTACATTTAAGATTAGCACTGCTGAGATACATTTAATATTAACATTGCTGAGATACATTTCTTATTTACACTGCTGAGAAAGATTTAGGATTAACACTGCTGAGGTAAATTTATTTCTAACACTGCTTAAATAAATGTAATATTAACATTGCTGAGATAAATTCCAGATTAGCATTGCTGAGATAAATTTAGGATTATCACTGCTGAGATAAATGTAATACTAACATTGCGGAGATAAATTTAAGATTAACTTCTGAGAAATGTATGATTGGCACCGCGGAGATAAATTTATGATTGGCCCTGCTGAAATAAATTTATTATTAGCACTGCTGAGATACATTTAATTTTAGCACTGCTGAAGTAAATTTAAGAGTAATACTGCTAAGGTAAATTTAAGATTAGCACTGGTGAGATAAATGTAATATTAACACTTTTGAAATAAATTTAATATTTAACACTGCTGAGATAAATTTAATAACACTGCTGAGATAAATTTCAGATTAATATCGCTAAGGTATATTTAAGATTAGCGCAGGTGAGATAATTGCAATATTAACTCTTCTGAGAGAAATTTATGATTAACACTGCTGAAAAATTCTGGATTATCACTGCTGACATAAATTTAATATTAACACTGCTGACATAAGTTTAAGATTAACTTCTGAGATAAATTTAAGATTAGCACTGCTGAGAAAGTTATGATCACTGCTCAGATGAATTTAATGTTAACACTGCTGAGATTAATTTATGATTAACATTGCTGAGATTAATTTATGATTAGCACTGCTTGATAAATTTGATTAGCACTGCTGAGATCAATTTATGATTAGCACTGCTGAGATCTATTTATGATTAGCACTATTGAGATAAATTTAACATTAACACTACTGAGAATTTATGATTTACACTGCTGAGATAAATTTAGGATTAGCACTGCTGAGAAATTTAATATTAACACTGCTAAGAAATTTATTATTAACACTGCTGACAAAGTTATGATTATCACTTCTGAGATAAATTTAATAACACTGCTTAAATAAATGTAATATTAACACTGCTCAGATAAATTTCAGATTAGCACTGTTGAGAGAAATTTTGGATTGGCACTGCTGAGAAAAATGTAATTAACACTGCTGAGGTAAACTTATGATTAGCACTGCTAAGATAAATTTAATATTAACACTGCTGAGAAATTTATGATTAGCGCTATTGAGATACATTTATTATTTGAACTGCTGAGATAAATTTAATATTAACACTGCTGAGATAAACTTATGATTAGCACTGCTGAGGTAAATTTAGGATCACTGCTTAGATTAATTTTATATTAACACTGCTGAGATAAATTTAGGATTATGATTAGCACTATTGAGACATTTATTATTTGAACTGCTGAGATGGATTTAATATTAACACTGCTGAGATAAATGTAAGGTTAACACTGCTGAGGTAAATGTATGATTATCACTGCTGACATGAATTTAATATTAACACTGCTGAGAAATTTAATATTAACACTCTTAAGAAATTTATGAGTAGCACTGCTGAGAAATTTTATATTAACACTGCTGAGGTAAATTTATGATCACTGTTGAGATAAATGTCATATTAACACTGTTTAGATTAATTTAATATTAACATTGCTTAAATAAATGTCATATTAACATTGCTGAGATAAAATTAAGATTAGTTCTGCTGAGGTGAATTTCTGATTAGCACTGCTGAGAGAAATTTAGGATTAGCGCTGCTGAGAAAATTATGATCACTGCTCAGATGAATTTAATATTAACACTGCTGAGATTAATTTAATATTAACACTGCTGAGATAAATTTAATATTAACACTTGAGAAATTTCATATTAACACTGCTGAGGTAAACTTATGATTAGCACTGCTAAGATAAAGTTATGATCACTGCTCAGATAAATGTAATATTAACACTGTTGAGATTAATTTAATATTAACACTGCTTAAATAAATGTCATTAACATTGCTGAGATAAAATTATGATTAGCATTGCTGAGATAAATTTATGATTAGCACTGCTGAGATAAATTTAAGATTAACACTGCTGTGGTAAATGTATGATTAGCACTGCTGAGATAAATTTTATATTAATACTGCTTAAATAAATGTAAAATTAATACCGCTAAGGTACTTTTAAGATTAGCACTGGTGAGATAATTGTAATATTAAGTCATCTGAGATAAATTTATGATAAGAACTGCTGAGATACATTTAATATTAACATTGCTGAGATAAATTTAAGATTAACACTGCTGAGAAAGATTTAGGATTAACACTGCTGAGGTAAATTTATTTCTAACATTGCTGAGATAAATTTCAGATTAGCACTGCTGAGGTAAATTTAAGATTAGCACTATTGAAATAAATGTAATATATAGCACTGCTGATATAAATTTATGATTAGCACTGCTGAGATGCATTTAATTTTAACACTGCTGTGGTAAATGTATGATTAGCACTGCTAAAATCAATTTAAGATTAGCACTGCTGAGGTAAATGTAAGATTAGCACTGCTGAGGTAAATGTAAGATTAACACTGCTGAGGTAAATTTAACATTAACATTGCTGAGATAAATTTAAGATTAATCCTGCTGAGGTAAATTTAAGATTAACACTGCTGAGTGGAGGGTGGAAAAGGGGTAAATTTAAGATTAGCACTGCTGAGATTAATTTAATATTAACACTGCTTAAATAAATGTCATATTAACATTGCTGAGATAAAATTAAGATTAGCTCTGCTGAGGTGAATTTCTGATTAGCACTGCTGAGGTGAATTTAATATTAACACTGCTTAAATAAATGTAAGATTAATACCGCTAAGGTACATTTAAGATGGTGAGATGCATTTAATATTAACATTGCTGTGATAACTTTCTCAGCAGTGCTAATCATAAATTTATGATCACTGCTCAGATAAATGTAATATTAACACTGCTAAAATTAATTTATGATTAGCACTGCTAAGGTAAACTTATGATTAGCACTGCTGAGGTAAATTTATGATCACTGCTCAGATTAATTTAATATTAACACTGCTGAGATAAATTTATGATTAGCACTGCTGAGATGAACTTATGATTAGCACTGCTGGGATAAATTTAATATTAACACTGCTTAAATAAATGTCAAATTAACATTGCTGAGAAAATTAAAATAAGTTCTGGTGAGGTAAATTTCTGATTAGCACTGCTGAGATGAATTTATTTTTATTAACACTATTGAGATAAAATTATGATTAGCATTGCTGAGAAAATTAATAATTAAATTAATATTAACATGGCTGAGAAATTTCAGATTAACACTGCTGAGATAAATTTAGGATTAGCACTGCTGAGGTAAATTTCTGATTAGCACTGCTGAGGTCAATTTCTGATCAACACTGCTGAGATAAATATAAGATTAGCGCTGCTGAGAAAGTTATGATAACTGCTCAGATGAATTTAATATTAACACTGATTAGATTAATTTCAGATTAGCACTGCTGAGATAAATTTATGATTAGCACTGCTGAGAAAGTTATGATCACTGCTCAGATGAATTTAATATTAACACTGCTGAGATCAACTTATGATTAGCACTGCTGGGATAAATTTAATATTAACACTGCTGAGATAATTTAATATTTAGCACTATTGAGAAATTTAACATTAACACTGCTGAGATAAATGCATGATTAGCACTTCTGAGAAATGTAATAATACTGCTGAGACAAATTTATTATTAACACTGCTGAGATAAATTTCTCAGCAGTGCTAATCCTAAATTTCTCTCAGCAGTTCAAATAATAAATGTATCTCAATAGTGCTAATCATAATCCTAAAGGTATCTCAGCAGTGTTAATATTAAATTGATCTCAGCAGTTCTAATCCTAAATTTCTCATCAGTTCAAATAATAAACGTATCTCAATAGTGCTAATCATAATCATAAATTTAGGATTAGCACTATTGAGATACATTTATTATTTGAACTGCTGAGATTAATGTAAAATCAACACTGCTGAGATTAATGTAAGATTATTAACACTGCTGAGATTAATGTAAGATTATTAACACTGCTGGGTCAGGACTGGTTAGGACAATGACGGGTGAACACTCATGGTGCGATGCAAGACTTTATTAAACCAAACAGGGGAAACAAGAATGCAGC
The DNA here is from genome assembly GCF_030463535.1 of Salminus brasiliensis. Classification (NCBI taxonomy): domain Eukaryota; kingdom Metazoa; phylum Chordata; class Actinopteri; order Characiformes; family Bryconidae; genus Salminus; species Salminus brasiliensis. The sequence continues at coordinate 17,772,365 of NC_132900.1, forward strand.
AATAACAAGAACGAATGAATAAACCAAACAAACGAGACAAACTAACATGAGCTAAACCTGAAAGCCACCTGAGGCTGGTTGGGAGTCAGGGTGTCAGGCGAGATAGTGAGATAGTGTATATCAGTGTATATAATATAAAAGTCCTGGACCTTGAAGCCTGTGGACCTGACAAAGCACTGCTGAGATATATTTAATAATAATACTGCTGAGATATATTTAATATTAACACTGCTGAGATAAATGTAATATTAACACTGCTGAGAAAAAATTAATATTAACACTACTGAGATAAATTTAATATTAATATTGCTGAGATATATTTAATATTAACACTGCTGAGATAAATGTAATATTAACACTGCTGAGAAAAAAAATAATATTAACACTACTGAGATAAATTTAATATTAATATTGCTGAGATATATTTAATATTAATATTGCTGAGATATATTTAATATTAACACTGCTGAGAAAATTTATATTAACACTACTGAGATATATTTAATATTAACACTGCTGAGATACATGTAATATTAACACTGCTGAGATCATTTTAAAATGAACACTGCTGAGATAAATGTAATATTAACACTGCTGAGATAAATGTTATATTAACACTGCTGAGATCATTTTAATATTAACACTGCTGAGATAAACGTAAGATTAAAGTCATTTTTCTGGAACGATCTTCTCCAGGAGGTCTATGAACTGATTAGCTTCCAGCAGATGGAGATGTAGCACCAGCAAGCAGAACTGAATTTCCGGTCTGAAGCAGACAGGACTTATTTAGTGAAGGTAAAGGAAGCAGTGGGAGACAGTGGGAGTAGAAGTTCTGATTTACAGCTCTGTAGTTTTTAAAGCGGGTTTTTTTCTGCTTCACTGTTTAATCATCTCATTTTAGCTCCACTTTTTAGCTCTTCACCTTTCTCCTTCTCTTGAGTTTGTGTGAATTATTGTTTATTATTGTAAGTCCATTGTTAATCCTCCTCCTCCTTCTACTAATAATAACAATAATAATAAAAGTGGAAATAAATAAGTATGAATTGCAGTTTGAAATCTAGAGGTGAAACATTAAGATGAAATATAATATACTATTTTTAATATAATAAAGTGCTGCTACTACTTTTTTGCTATAATTTGTACAGGGATAAGGACAGATATTTGAAAGAGATTTACATTGTAAACAGGTCTGTATGTGTTATGATCTATATTTATAATATATTTTATTTGAGATTTCAGAATCTTAAATTTTGGAGCATCACTGTAAAGATTTGATTGTATTTAGCAACAAGGGCATTGGTGCGGTCAGAATATTGGATGATCATCACCCAACCTCATCCCCAACTGAAAGATTAAAGTTTCCCCAGCTCATCCCAGAAGTAATGGGCACCGTTTACCATTCACTGGCCACTGAATGTTATTAGTTGCACTTGTTTCTGAACCCATGTTCCATGTTTTCAGCTCACACTAATCGTACAGGATACTTTACATAATAAAGTATGCAGAGAAATAGGAGGACTACAATCTGTAATTCTAGAACTACAAAGTTCTCCTACAGTGGGGAAAAAAAGTATTTAGTCAGTCACCAATTGTGCAAGTTCTCCCACTTAAAAAAATGAGAGAGGCCTGTAATTGACATCATAGGTAGACCTCAACTATGAGAGACAAAATGAGGAAAAAAAATTCTGAAAATCACATCACATAAAGAATTTATTAGACCCAGGGAATTGAAGTACACTGAGATGCTGGAGCTGTGGTCTCGCAGCTTACACGCGATCACTCAGGTTTGTTGACGGTGGAGCAGATGGGTGCTCCCGTGTCCGTGTTACCCTCTGGCTCTCTCCTTTTAATTAGGCTGTAATAGTCAGACCTGCCGGAGTCGTCAGACACAATCTGATACTGACCAACATTCTCTGCTCTCCATAAAATTCCTCTCCGAATTAACCCTCTCTCTTTACCCTCTCCGAGTAAATGGCCACCCGGCCCGACCTGCTGGAAGATTGCCCGTTAAGGTCCCCTCTACCTTCGTCAAACCAGCTGCCACCTACGGTCCAACCAGCAGGCCCCCGACCCACCACCACCCATAGCAGACCAGTGGCTCACACGCCTACCACTGCTACCTGTTTAGCGACCATGTTAAAAACATGTTTAACTATCTGTTGTATCTGGTTTGGAAATTTTATTATTAATGTTTAAATAGTTCTGGCCAGAGGAGGATGGGTCCCCCTTGTGAGTCTTGGTTCCTCCCAAGGTTTCTTCCTCCAGCTCTGAGGGAGTTTTTCCTTGCCACTGTCGCCATTGGCTTGCTCATTGGGGGTCTTTGATTCGTTATTTCTTCTTTGTCTCTCTTTTATTAATCACTATTTATGTGAAGCTGCTTTGTGACGACAACAGTTGTAAAAAGCGCAATACAAATAAATCTGACTTGACTTGACTCTTCTGCATTTTCTCTTTCATTAGTCCAACCAAGCCCGATTTTCCTCCACACATTGCAGGTGCGGTGTCTATGGTTAATCCAACCAATTTTTGCCAGGGCAATGCATTTTTACTTAAGGACTTCTCCACCGCATCAAAAATGTCCCGTACTGTTGTGGTCCCATGCATGGCAGCTATATCCAACAGCTCTTCAGTGACAGAGGTCCGACTTCACGCCTCCAATGAAAATGGATAGCTGCGCTGTATCCGTGCTGCCTGTGCTTTCATCAAGCGCTAATGAAAAGGTGATGTAGTTGCGCGTCTCTGCGGCCAGCTGTGTTGCCAGGTTTCCTGCAAGTTCCCTAATTCTCTGGTCGGGACACAGCTGCTCACAGACCTTCAGCATACACTGCTTCAAAAATGCACCCTCTGAAAAAGACTTAGATGTGCAAGTTTTTTTCAGCTACAATAAAGCCGGCTTTCACAGCTGCGTTGTTTTGGGCCGTAGCTCTTGTGAACATATTCTGCTGCGATCGCAGTTTGCCTTTTAATTCTTGTACAATTTGTTGCTTTTCTTGAAGGCTAACTTTGGCATACTTAGCTCCGTGTTTGGTATCAAAGTGCAGACGTAGATTGTACTCCTTGACAACTGCCACCGCCTCATAACACAAGACATACCGTTTTTTTCTCCTTGAAGCACAAACATGTATTCGCCTTCCCATCTCTCTTGAAACTGTCTTCCATCGGCATCAATTTTTCTTTTCCTGGACATTATGGGATCAATATTTGTAGCTATTTCTTAATTCCACTTGTTGAAAAAAATCACATCAAAAAGGATACACTGTAATCTAGTGGTGAAATGCCGTCACTTGGCGGGCAACAGAAGAAAACAACTCAACACACTTTTAATCAACAATTATAGGACTTCAATGGTTTTAGTGGTTAAAAATGTTTGAATGTTGTTTTCTGGTCTTTCAGGCAGGAATCATTTTTAATTAGCAGAAGAAATTGTTACATAAATGAATATGATGTATTGTGTCGAGAATGATGCACAATCAGGATTGTGGTGTGAATCTGAAGGGGCCGCATGGCACTTCCAAGCTTTTGCTTTCCCTTTTTGGCGAAATTGATACACGGATTGGACCATGTTTCAAAAGGACAGATGGTAGCAACAGCGAACAAGCACTGGTTGGCGCCAGGTTTTTCAACGTTTGCAGAAAAGTTTTGCAAATCCTGAGTCATTTGTATGAACATAACATAGGGAAAATGACACGACAGCTCAATCGGCACATCCTACTCCAAATTTTCCATTTGAACACATTATGATTGACTTCATTGAGCTAACACCATGCCAAAATTACTGGTATTGTCTGATAATCATTGTTCAGCAAATGTCCAGAGTGCTTTCCATGTAGAAAACAAGACACACTCGCAGTAGCAAAATGCTTGCTAAGGGAAGTAATTACTAGAGTACTTCCTTTGGAGTTCCAGTAAAAATTTCATCAGACAATGGCAAGCACTTTTAGAACAAACTGATCCAACATCTTTCTGGTGCTTTGAAAATTGATTTGGAAAACACATTGCGCTTATCAAAATGCAGTCGGCTGGTGCATGGGAACGTCTAAACCAGACCATCAAATAATTCAAACCGCCAAACAGGACTGAGCCCAATGGAAGTATTATGTGGTTTCCTAACCTTTCTCTTTACAGGCCAGTTGAATGCTCTCTACAGCAGGTCGATGATCACATGATTGATTATATGAGTGCACTGTGCAAAACTCTTCAGTCTATTCATTCACAGGTGAAAGAGGTGTTGCCACTGAGTGCTGAGGGTCCTCTACACTCTGTGAAAGTCGGTGACTGGGTGGTAGTGAAAGCCTGTCGAAGGAAGGCTCATGGATCCACTGCTCACATTGCAAGAGAGAGACTGTTCCAGACAGCTTTGTGTCTAAAACTGAAGATCCAGGTGATCAGATGACGTGCTAGTAACCTCTCCCTGTTATGCCCAACGTCTCCTATGTAGTGCAAAACTCCACTAGGCAGAAGACGGTTGTTTCCATGCCACGAAAACCAACGCTGGCCCGGAGTAGTGGCCCAGAAGCAGATGCTTGTCGACAAGTTTGTTGTTGTTTCCACTGTTTTCCGTCTAGTGTGTTAAAATTTTCTTTAGGGAAACAGACAGGACTTTGACCTTTATGTTACACTTGTTCTTACTTATACTTCATGCTCTCCTATCTTTATGAACAATTGTATTAGATTTTATGACATGTAGAGGTCATTGGAATTGTGGACATAGATCTAAATTCAGATCAACTAGTTCTGAACAGTTAGAATCTTTGTTTGACATTTTATGTTTAAAGGGAGGAAATGTGGTTTTGAGATCATAGTAGTACATAGTCAGGTGATCTATTATCACTCACATATACCATATGTATTTCATTTCATCATCATTCTCTTAGTAAATTATATCCAGGCTAACATACTACTAGACCTACGCACTTAATCAAAACTTTCAGGTGGACTTTTACTGCTCCATATGAAGGAGACCACAAATCAGTTACTCCCCTTCAGCCGGAGTGGAACAAACTAGCTACTTCTCCGATCCCAAGTGTAGACCTTATCTGTTTTCTCTATGCTGGCCACAGTGAGTTATTGTTCAAGTGACCTCGAAGTTGTATACCAACTCGTTTGGGTATCTCCAGGTGTGAGGGGCTTCTAAAAAACATATTTGAGCTTCCTTCCTCTTCATTAATTATGCACGTATGTTAACGCCCTTTTGTTTATTCATATCACAGTTAGGTGTAACCAATGCGCTTCAATAACTTCTTTTTCTTCTGTGAATCAATGGAAAGTGACAACACCCCTTTGGGAAGATATATATGACCTTTTGTAACTTGGTCAACCTTCAGAGATCTCGGAGTATTTGCCAGGAGCTTCTCCCCGGCCGAAAGCTTTTCAATAAACATATTACTTTGGAGCATTAATAGTGATTTCTGCTTATTTAAAAAATGTCCACCATGGCTTAGTGTCAGTTTTAGGTTCAGCTCAGGTTTAGACTTGATTTAAAGTTAGGCTTGACATCAGTTTTAGGTTCAGCTGAGGTTTAGGCTTGATTTAAAGTTAGGCTTAGTGTCAGTTTTAGGTTCAGCTCAGGTTAGGCTTGATTAAAAGTTAGGCCTGACATCAGTTTTAGGTTCAGCTGAGGTTTAGGCTGGATTTAAGGTTAGGCTTGACATCAGTTTTAGGTTCAGCGCAGGTTAGGCTTGATTTAAAGTTAGGCTTGACATCAGATCTAGGTTCAGCTGAGATGTAGGCTTGATTTAAAGTTAGGTTTAGTGTCAGTTTTAGGTTCAGCTGAGGTTAAGAGTTGATTTAAAGTTAGGCTTAGTGTCAGTTTTAGATTCAGCTGAGGTTTAGGCTATTTTAAGCAGACCTTTGTAGGAAGATAAAGTAATGGGAGGTAAAATACTGGACAGATCAGGTGGTTATAGGAGAAGACTTTATTGTAGTTCCAGACGACTCAGTTGACCATCTTCCCTCTAGAGGGCAGCAGCATCTTTTTGATTATATTTTCAATAACTTAGTCTCCAATACTAATCTGACAAACTGTTGGAGGACAAGAAACCCCAATGCCAGACAGTACACCTGGTTTAATGCTTCTAATAATGCTCAGTGTTCAAGGCTACACTACTGGTTAATCTCTCACAATATGATGGATAGTAGTTGGAGCAGCAGCAATTAGGACAGTATGCTTCTAAACAGATGAGGGTCCAACACTCACAACAGACACACACAAACTCGTTCAGCATTGATTAGGAAGTGAATATGGGTTGAATGCAGTGTATTAAGCTTAGCCTGTAGCTCAGCTAGTCTGTGCTGCAGCATGAATGAGGAGACAGAGGCTGCTTCTCTTTAGTGAACTGCATCTTTTCATTTCATTTAGACGGGCTGGAGCATGGTCGAAGAGAAGAACCAGGCTGAACCAGCAGACAGAGTCCAGCCCGTTTCTTTGTGCAGCTGGACACAACGCAGAGTCGTGGACGGGTATCCCGGATGTAAAGAGGACCGGCTACATTTATACACTGATCCATTAATAAAGACTTTTATCTTAGATTTTGTCTGAATAACTTAATACTTTTGTCTCAGTCCCTCTGACGCCTACTTTCCAGAATGTGTGAAAGTGTGTAAAAAAGAGAGAGAGACATTTTTAGGTCAAATAAAGTTTTTTTTTTTTTTTTTTTTTTTTTTTTTTTTTTTTTTCGGTGGTTAATAAGAATGAGAATTATATCAGTTCAGTGGTATATTAATTTAATTTTGGAAACATCAAATTGACATTTGCGTTGTATGAAAGGTGTAGTTGTATTAAACGACAGAAACAGTCATTGTAGGAGATTAAACTAGACGCTAGGTGGCAGCATGGAGTCAGGAGTCAAATGCTTCAACAGCACTGAACTGTGTTAATACTCTGAAAAGCTTCTCAGTGAGCATCTCTACACCAAAGCTGCTCAAGTACTTCAAGTACATTGCTGCGCTAATGGCGCCCCCTGTGGAGAGTCTTAAGCTCGCAGGAGCCATTACAGCACAGTGTGTAATAAAAACTGAATCCAAATTTCTAAAGAATTTAATTTTTAAAGCATAAAGGAAAATGATATCACTCTCCAGTGTAAATTAGACCTTCCAGCAGTAAATATTCACTCAGCTTCTAGTTAAAGAAATATTTGAAGGCGTAGGGTTCAGTTAAACTGCTCACACCACCCAACCTAACCCCTCATATGAGTCGTGTTTTATGTTAAATTAAATATAGGAAATGTTACACAAGGAACGACAACAAATATTTACCATCTCACCCTGAATGTCACGAGAAGCGCCGGGAAGCGAGTCTTTAAAAAGGAAGCTGTTACTGACATATAATGATCGCTAGATGGCGATTCTTCCACGCATCATTCAGTTGGGTGTAGAGACTCTCGATATGCCCGGTGAGTTTAAACTGTTCACTGGATGTTCAAAAATAAAATTATTATAATTAAAAATATATTAAATAATCATATACATAAGAATAATCAGTGTAATTACAAATTACAAAAGTATATTTAAGTATTAAATAATTGTTTACTGTTGTCTACAGAATATTGTTTCTGAAAGATGACCCATGCCCCCTACTGTTACCATAAAGCTATAACTGTCAGGCCCTCGTTATCGTGCCCTCCCCCGGGGCGATCCCGAGCTGCTGCCCACAGGCCCAAATAGGGACTTCCTGATCGTGTCTGTTTATTTGTGTTGATTCATTGTTCATGTGTTTCACCTGGGACTGGGAGTAAGGAGAAAGGAGTGTAGTTCCCTTTGTTCTGTGCCGTGAATTGACTCGGCTGGAATCCCTGTGACGCTCTGGGATTCATCACGCGTTACTGGCGTGTTCAGCTCAGCTCTAGTTTTGCGGTCCATGTTTAGGAGAGATTCTCCGTCTGACTCGGAGGCAAGCGAGGTACGTTCGCTTCCTGCTCAGGTTCCAAGGCGACCTACATTTTAGGCAGTACTCTGCAGGTTCAGGTTAGGTCTGCCCTGCTTTCTAGTCTGGCAGCTGGCTCTCCAGCTACCCCTGTGTGTTTACGATACCATAGTCTGTTTCGAGAGGCAAGCGTGTTACATTCGCTTCCTGCTCAGGTTCCAAGGCGACCTACGTTTTAGTACTCTGCAGGTTCAGGTTAGGTCGGCCTTGCTTGCTGGTCTAGCGGCTAGTTCCCCAGCTACCTTCGTTTGTACACAGAGTTCAGCTCTGTCCTTAGTTTTGTATCTCCCCTCTCTGCCCAAGCGAGGCTTGTGGTTTTGTGTTCATCTCCCCTGTAGTTCTCCCCTCGTGTCACTCTCGTTCAGCTCCCTGCTCCTCCCAGTCCCGGGTTTGTTTTGTTCGCCATCTGATTTGTCGCGTTTTGGTTCTGTTCATGGTTTTGCCCATGTTGCTGCACTTTGCTGTTCATATCTCTTTGTTTTGTATTTGGTTAATAAAGTATCTTGCTTTGATTTCCATCTCTGCGAGTGTTCATCCCTTCAGGTCTGGCCGTACACGCCATGATAATAACATTAACAGGTGAACGTCATTCTTTTTTGAGGTTAATTTATTTAGATTTTCATTTGTTGTATTTAATAATCATTTAAGAAAGAGGAGAGAGGTCTGTAATTTTCATCATAGGTACACTTCAGCTATAATCCAGGAAATCACATTGTAGGATTTGTAAAGAATTTATTTGTAAATTTTGGTGGAAAATAAGTATTTGGTCAATAACAAAAGTTCAACTCAATACTTAGTAACATAACCTTTGTTGGCAATGACAGGTCAAACGTTTCCTGTCTTCACCAGGTTTGCACCCACTGTAGCTGGTATATTAAGCATGATTAAAAAACCCCATGTATCCAGGATGTACTTGGATTACCTGGATGTCATGCAAGCTAGCAGACCAAGAAGCATTCTGGTCAATAAGACAAACAGATCTTCCATTAACTTCTGTTATTAGACTGTACTATTACACTGCATAGTGTTAGAAGGGTGAGCTGAACTGTATTGATTACTTAAGTGCTGATTTAACACTGGGAACGTTACTGTGCATGTAGTCTTTCTAAGTCAGAAGTCAGAGGTTTCTTAATAACAAAAACTAACTGGCACCATTAATGATCAGAGACTAATCACATTCCTTTAACAGACGCCCTGGAGAGCCCAAAGCTCACCCTAAACACCTCAAACTCGTCTCACCTGGGGAAGCAGTCCAGTACAACTGTGACCACTGTAACATCTTATACAAATCAGACAGGAGCAACTCCATCAGCATCACTGTGGGTAAGAGAACAGAGAATGACTTTATAATAAGCTCGTCTGACTGCAGTAGTAGTAGCAGCTTTCTGTAATCATATGTGAGCAGCACGGATTGCTACTGGCTGTCTAAAAACGTCCATAAAAAAAGTGTGCCACTACCGGATTCACACCCGGCCAGTTTTGTGCTTAGCATGTGCTGCTCTGTTTAGAGAACAGGTATGGACTATAAGAAGTTATAAGAACCAATGAAAATTAAAGAGAATATTATATTATACTAATTAGCGCTAAATCAATCAATTCTGTGATTTACACTATATGGACAAAAGTATTTGGACACCTGCTCATTCATTGTTTCTTCTAAATGAAGGATATAAAAAAAGTATTTATCCTGCTTTTGTTGGAGTAACTGTCTCTACTGTTCAGGGAAGAAGGCTTTCTACTAGAGTTTGGAGGAGCATTGCCGTGAGGATTTTATTGCATTCAGTGACAAGAGCGTTAGTGAGGTCAGGATGTTGGATGATCACCACCCCACCACCTCATCCCCAACTCATCCCATCTAAAACTATTAGATGGAGCACCACCATAATTCAGCTCAATGCTGGGTGGTTTTATACCCCTCTAACCCACGCCTGACATCAGGCATGGCGCAAGCAGGTTCATGTTTACTATCTGCTCCATAAAAAGTGTCCTATTCTAATAGCAGTACTTTTCTACAAGCACTAGACAAGCTGAGTGCTGTTTGCACATCTGTGTCAGAAATAGGTGCACCTTAAAGATGCTGAATTCAGTCCATTATCTATTTTTAGTAGAGCAACTTAACTGATTGTGAGCTGATGACAGCCAGACAGATACCAAACAGTAGCTGCCTTCCCACAGAGAACTGCTGTGTGTGTGAACAGCCACTGTGGGTGAGCTGCTGCAATCACAATGTGGCCTGTGTAAATGTTGTACCAGTTTACAGCTACTGATACCAGTTCCTCTTCTTTTCCAGTGAATTTGCTGCAGCCCAACATCTCCTTCAGTGCTTCACCAGTGTTTCACTGGTGGCTTGAAGGGCCTGAAGTGACCAGGAGCTACAGCTCCAGCAGGACTGTTACTCGTATCAGTGCCGATCATTGTTTTCCTCAAAGGGAGAAATAAGCAAAAACTGCAGAAAGCTGAGAAGACGTATCGTAGACACTGTGAGTACTTTCTGTTCAGAGGACAGTTTACTGAGGTACATTGAAACTCATAGAAGGTAAACAGAGAGTAGATACACGTGTCCAAATGTTTGTGGACACCTGCTCATTCATTATTTCTTCTGAAATCAAGGGTATTAAAAAGTATCTTATTTTCTTCTCTGCAGAACGAACACGGATGTGAGGATTACCACCCCACCTCATCCCAAACTTCCCAACTCATCCCAAACTCCCCAACTCATCAACTGCCCAACTCATGAAGCATCATCCATTATATTTTGAAGACATTTTATAAAATCTATAAGAAATCCCAAAAAGAAACATTCTTCTTGCAGACTACTTTGTTGAGTTGTTGTGGATCTCTATATTGAGAAGAAACAATGAGCATGAGCAGGTGTCCCAATACTTTTGTACCTAGTTACATAGTGTACCTAGGTACTGTGCAGAATGCCTTTTGGTAAAAATGTACTGATTTTAAAAAAATAATAATTTAATCAGGCAAGGAACCATGTAAAATTCAGTAGTTCTTTGATGTGTCATGGTTTTATAAAGAGGCCTTTAAGAACCCCCTTGTTTAAAGTGTAGAGAAATGTGCTGCTGTAAAAGATGGTTAACCACTGAAAAGATGTATTTATTTATTTATTAATTTATCTATCCACACAATTCTTCAGGTGCCAGAGCCCCGGCGGGAAATGAGGAGACTGAGGGGGAGGAGGATGATGATTATGAAAAAAGCAGAATTCGCTCTTCAACAAAGAGAGGACTCTAATCTGGTGCATCCTGTTACACTTAGTAGTCTAATGCCTCTCTGGTTCGTCAGACTGGAATCTGATTGCTTAGTGGGATGGAATCTGCTAATTCACTTATTTCCCAGTAAAGGCAGGGGATTTGGTTCTACTGGGAGGGACTTTGGATGTACTGAGAGGAGTTAAGGTGGTACTGGGAGGAGTTACGCTTGTACTGGCGGTGATTTTGTTTGTACTCGCAACGAAATTCTGGTTGCCCTGGGAGGAGTTGGGGTTGTATTGAACCAGGTGTAAGAGAATTAAAGAACTCTGGAATTAGAGAAGGGTGGAATTCTGGTGGCTTTTGCTTTGTGGGAGAAGACCAGACCCTCCTCTGAAAAGTGAAGCTAGGACTGAGAGATGTGGCAGAGTTAAGTTTTAACTGTATTGTGACAGGATCAGGATCACCTGTTTGAGGAAGAAGATGGAGGATGAAGATGATTATGATGAAAGTGGAGAAACAGTTCTTCCAGAGAAAGAAGATTCGGTGACTCTGATGATGACTACATCAATGTAGATGCTGATGTGTGAAAACCAGCGTTGGAAAATCAGCAGCAGGTGAATGTTTATGTAAACTGTGTAGAACATCATAGTCATTTGTGTCAGTACTGGTTATAATATTGGAAATTGACTTATTTTCCCATCTTTCAGGTTCCTGCCCACTTTGCAGTTCACATAACATTGACATTTTGTGGCTAAAATTGTGTCGTAAACCAGTTTTTCATTTGTGTGTTCTGCCAAACACACACACACGACTGCCCATGTGGAGATTGAATCCTCTGAGTTCTCATAATAGTCTTCATCATCCATCTCAGAGTTCTCTGATGAGGACTACATTAATGTAAACTAGATAGTGGTGATGACGTACTCTGACCAGAAAAGTCAAGAGGTCTTCATACACATTCAGCCACTAAGCTCAGAGGAGCAGACGCTGTTCTGCTCTCCACAGCTGTACAGAGTGATTCTCTGAGTCACTGTAGCCTTTCTGTCAGCTCCAACCAGTCTGACCATCCTCTGTTGACCCTCTCCTAGTAACAACGTGTTTCCGTCTGCTGAACTGAATGTGTTTTCTTTATTAAATCTCTGACTGTCTCAATTCCAGAAGAGGTGAGAAAAGCATCTTCAAGCACCTGCTGAAACACTTTCTAGTGACAGATGTGAGTAACTGGGGCAGCGTCACTGCTCACACATTCAGACAGGAGGGACAGTGTGGAGGAGGCCGGCTGTGGTTTTCCTTCTGGGCTTTGCATGTGCTGCTATGTTGTTGATGCTCGGTGTAAAACATTAAGGAAAGGCCACACAAATACAAATCAGCTGGCCCTCCTGTTGGCTACCTGGAGAACTAGGGGCATGTCTGCAAGTGATTGCTGTGATTGTCTAAGTTCAAAAATCAGTTCAGTTTCAAGTAATGAATAAAGGACATCATTATTATTACTGTTGTTGTTGTTCATTTATAATTAACAATAATGGCAATATAAATATATTTAAATATTTAAAACTGTAAACATAACCGTTATTATTAATAGTAAAATAAATGATATAAATGAATTGTGTAAATACAGTGTAATACCTGTAACTGTCAGGCCCTCGGCACGCGCTCAGCAGCCGGCTTCCCTCATTAAGCGGATCAAGGTCAGCTGGGACTGGAGCTTCTTAAGCCGTCGCTTTGTTTTCTCTCGTTGTCGTGAATCAGCTCTGTTACAGCCTCTGTAGCACTGCGCTCTACGCTCTGCTCAAAGAGGAAGCAGACTGATCCTGTCGTTGCCTGTTTGGTCTTATGTCTGTTATCCTTGTTGCTCTGTCTGCTCTGCTAATCTAAGCCTTGATGCCTCCCTGTTTTACTGAAGTCTTGCTTCTCTGTTTTTCCTTCATTATTTTGGTTTGTTGGTTTTTCTGCTTCCAGGTTTCTGTTCATTGTTTTTTTCAACACCTCGCTTGTGTTCTTTCTCCTGGCCCGAGCTCCGTCTAGTGTTCTGCTTTTGTTTGATATGTTTCTCGTTTTCCTGAATACTGCTCAGCTTCCTCCCAGTCCCAGCTGTGTTACTGTGTCCAGTTTGAGTTGTGAGGTTTGGATTTTGTTTCTGGTTCTGTGCATTAGATTGCTGTTCTCCCGGTTGTGCTTTGCTTTGTTGTGTCTGTTTACTTTTGCCCAGGTTACATTAAAGTCCTGCATCGACCATCCCTGCAAGTGTTTCCTTGTGTTCACTGCCACGTCTGACCAGGTATGACAGTAACTAATAAATTATTTATTAGCATTATTATTATTGAAAACAACTGTATCATGAAAACATCGCATCTGTAATACATAAAGGAAATTATTATTGTGGTTGTCATTATTTATTAACAATAATAACAATGGCAATATTTACATATTTAATGTGCTAAAATGCCTTAAGATGAAACGATTAGCCTCGTTAATAAGTGAGTCTATGACTGGAGCTGCTGCTGCAGATATGATGTCTGACCTGTAGGTGGCGCTGCTGAGTCGCTTTTCATCCTGAATCAGTGTAATCTCTGTGAAACTGGACTGACTACATATGTCTCTTTACCCTGAACTGTCTCCATTATGTTGTGCTAATAACCACAGTATGAGGAGGCCTGGAGAAAATGACCTTAATGTGGTTTCAGACTGACCTAAAGTGACCTTCACCTTTAAGTTCCATAATGAGTGTAAACAGTCCTTATTTCCCAACATGAATCCAGATCAAATTTACCCAGACCCAGATTCATTTTAGAAACTATGAACTGAAACTCCATGGCAGCATTTGAAAACCATTAATATGCAACATTATGGGCTGTTTAATTTAGACGTCTAATAGACTGTAGTGTCTAAATGATCAACTCCGGCATATATTAAATATAACAGCAGTTTATTTGTTCTTATCTCCTGCTCTCCGGGACCCTCACCTCACTTGGCCTTGGAGGCAATCTCCCTGCACCCTCCCACAAGCCTTTGCAAGGTCTAGGCCACAGAGACCAGCTACAGTTTGTTTCTTTAGTTCCAGTGCATTTAAACATTCAGTTCAAGTGAGGATTCTACAGATTTATCAATTCTTCTGTTTACAGACCGTCACTCTTCCTTGTCATGAACTGAACTACATCCAGTTTTTTCACATATTTTTTATTTTAAGATATGGTTCTTCTCATCCCACCTACCACCTGGGAGTCCATGTTCATATATTTTCCAAGTATCGGTCAATAGATGCTCTAAATTCAGTTCAGGATGAGAAGATTACAGAGAGGATGTAATGAACACAAGATAAGGGGTAAAGATAAATTTACCATAACAGTTTAAGTGTTAAATGTGTGTTCCCCTTTTACTCCCATACTGAATTTACATATATATGGTCACCTGAAGTAATTCATAATTAATATACTGGCCCGAGTAAGATCTTCCTGTCTTGAGTATTCCATCAGAAACCTTTAATCAGCATTAGTGAACAGTTCAGGTTTTTTTTGTATTGACTTCTGCTTTTGTATTGACTTTTACTGTTTTGACTTCTACATAGCCTGGTATACTTAGAGACTAAATCTATAACCACTAGACTACTATAATAACACACAAAGAATGACTTAAAGTAAAGTAACAGCAAATGTTACATGTATTATGATTATTATTATTATTAGTGGAAAATAAGGGATTAAAGACTGCACACACTGCTTTCAGAATATAGAAGAGTATATATATGATATACAAGCTTTGACAGCCCTAGTTTCTCTAAAGCAGGAAAGTACAAGCAGTTGGCGTCATCACTCGGTTATATGTTCAAAGTGTCAACAAGTAATAAATAATAGGAAAAGGGAGTGATATTGAAACATTGGCAAAAAACAAAATAGATAAAAGGGGAAAAAAGCCTTATAAAATCAATTCAAGTTTATTTATAAAACACTTTTCACAATGAATGTCATCACAAAGCATTTTAACAGAGATATGGGTATAAATACCTAGAATAAAACCCAGGAATAAAAACAATAAATCAATACTGAATTAAGAGAATATGAAAATGTGCCGTCAAGCCATAAAAGACGAAAACATGAGTAAAAAATGTTGAAGTCCAGGCAGGTATGCATGTTCATGCAGTGAGGTGAGGATGAATCAACACGAGGCTCTAGATCAGGACAGTGGGTAGTAGGGTAGTAGAGAGCCAGGTCTGGTGGTACAAGGATGGAACAGCTGGAACTGGGCATCCTAATACATGGTAGAGAGAGAGAGTAAAAACAGAAAGGAGGGGGAGTTTAGGAGATCCAATAGGTAGGGTGGAAGTCGGATCACGGCAAGCTGGGAGGGGGGAAAAAAAAAAAAAAAAAAAAAAAAAAAAGAAGTAGTAAAGGTTTCAAGCCAATTTCAATACAGTGTAATACCTGTAACTGTCAGGCCCTCGGCACGCGCTCAGCAGCCGGCTTCCCTCATTAAGCGGATCAAGGTCAGGTGGGACTGGAGCTTTTTAAGCCATTGTTTTCTCTCGTTGTCGTGAATCAGCTCTGTTACAGCCTCTGTAGCCCTGCACTACAGAGAAAAAAAAGAAAAAAGAAGTCAAGGTTTCAAGCCAATTTAAAACACATCTTAGATAAAACAAGGCCTTGATTCACAGGGAAAGTCCTGACTACATAAACATACTCAAAGGATTGGATACAATAAAAATGTCCTTTCCTAAACTCAGGCCTCTTCTGCCACAGGACTTACTGTACAAATGACATGGGTAGAATTGATCAAGGTCATAACAGTAGAGACAGAATTGTGGCCAAAATACATTTGCAAAGAAACAGACATATCTACCACTCAGAGAAAAAAGGCTTGAATGAACAGGATAATACAGCAGCCACCGAGCACAAGCACTGCAATCCATATGATCAGCTCAGAGTCCATAAACATTTTCCATTTACTAAACATGGATTTCTATCATCCCGTAAGACTGGTGTCCTCACCCCTTATTTCAGTCCTGAAGCACTGTGGCTGTAAAAGCTACATAGGACAACCACATGCTGTCATTTCCTAAAGTAGTGTTGGTAAGAGTCTCGAACGTGAGAACAGCTCAGCCAGTTTGGATGAAACACTTTGTTTTAAACACAGAATCTCACAAGAGACATCGGTATGACTGACTAATTAAACATTAGGTGATGCATTGTCCTTGTGTGTGAAAAAGGATAGGAACCAGATTCCTGGGGGGCTGAAAGGAGGTCAAGAGTGCACAATGTTCTGGACCATTTTACTCAGAAAATGTTGTAAATAGTCCAGAGTTCAATCCTGTTCTGGGTGCATTCCCAACCTACAAATCCATTTCTGTTCCACCACAACTGAAACAAAGCGTTCTGGGTCAGATCTTGAAGGTGGTGGGAAGCGAGCAATACAATCAGTCCAATGCGGTTGTTTACAGGGTGCTGAGACAGGAATTCTCCTGTCACAGTCTTTGTCCTTCAGAGCTAAAAGTTTAACTGTGGCGTGTCAGCGTTATCGCAGGCAGCCAAGGCGGCGCTAGGATCACACCTTAGGCTGTGTTGTCAACGTAGGATGGAGTCAGGATGACTGTTTGCCAGCCGTTGCCATTGACTCTTCAGATGGTCATATCATCTGATCACATGCACCTTAAAATCCTAACAATAAAAGTGTCACTCAGGTCATTTGAAGTATAAGAACTGTACAGAACACACTGATTATTGATTGTTACAGACCTATTCTACAATAGACTGAGTTCTACATAACTCTACACAATGACAAAGTGAAAGCAGGGTTTTAGACATTTGTGGTAATTAAAAAATAAAATAAATAAATAATAAATTTAAAATCTCATATGTACACAAGTTGAAGAAAAAAACCTTGAGAGGAACCAAGACTCAAAAGAGTAACCCATTCTCTTCTGCTCACAACACGACAGAACAAGAATAGAAATCAACAAAGAAACAGTAGTGAATTTTAAGAGCTGCTGCAAATGTGACGTCAAGCCAAAAATGATGGGAGTGCAATGTGAAAGTGTGTGCAGGTAAACAGTCATGTGCACAGCTATGCAGTGAGGTAAGAATGACTCAATATAAAGACGCAGAGCAAGACAACATATTAGTGGGAGGAGCGCAGCAAAACAGGAGGGTTTACAGTGGGACAAGGCTGACCCAGAGGGTAGGCACCAGCACCCAACCATGAATGAACTCACGTCAGCAGCGAGCAGCTCAGCATATGAGGACAAAGAAAAAAATTAAGAAAGGAATTTAGGAGTATGAGTAGACTGGTGTACAACCTGTAAACGTAGCTTAGAAAGACAATAATAATCAGAACCTATAATCAGATCAGGACAAAACAGTGTTAGTATGAAAACAGGCTACAGCAGCATGATTAGAATACTGAAAGTGTGCCCAGAACAGCAACAGGACATTTATTCCAGAGTTGGAGGTTCTTCCCCAAGAGTTGTCCAGAAATGTACGTTACCGGTTGTAAGGTTTAAGACGTTTTTCAAGATGCTGTGGGGACAATCGAGAGACTCAAGTCAGAAGAAGTAGATATTAACTGGAATCAAAGTGGATATTAACTGGAATCCAGTGCAGGGATGAGAGAATAGACATATGTGGACACAAAAGCCGCTGCATTCTGAACTTATTTAATGACCCTGAGCTTATTTAAAGATTTACATTAACTTCCTACCATAGCAGCATTACATTAATCCAATCTTGAGGTTATAAATCTATATAAATTTAATAGTGTGTGCGACTGAGTGAGCTCATTTGTGTTCTGTTCTGTTTTATTTTTTTATATACATTTTCCTTTGACTTGTTTCATAAATTCAATATCACCTGAACTTACCTGGAAGTATTCAGCTATGTGCTTGTGGTGAAGCGTCCTTCACATCTGCTTGAAGCCACACTACCACATCACAGCCAGCCAGCCAGAGTTGCAGGTGGACAGACAGCGAGCTACAGATTTGTAGATGGGTAAAATAGAACGAGCTGCAGATGAACAGAAAAACAACCACAGAGCTGCAGATTTAAAAACAAACACAGTTGCAGACAGTCAGGAGTTGCAACCAGAGTCTAAACAGAATGAATTGCAGATTTATAACCAGAGAGGTATAGATTGACAGACAGCCAGAGATGCAGAAGGACTGAAAGCCAAGGGACATACATACAAGTCAAACAGAGTTGCAGATGCATAGTCGGAAAAACAGTCAGCCAGTCAACCAGAACTGCACATTGAAAGAAAGTTGCCACTGAATTGCCACACAGTTGCAGATGGATACAACCAGCCAGAGATGCAGATAGTCAGACAGTTTCACATGAATACAGCGTTTCATATGGATACACACAGCCAGAGTTGCTGCCAACGCCTTAGCAGGATGAATTGTAGAGTTTTAGATGAAGACAGACAGAGATGCAGAACGGTAAGCAGCCAGCGAGCCAGCCAGCCAGAGTTGCACAAAGACAGCCAGTCCAGCCACAGAATCACACATGGAAAGAAAGCCAGCCAGCCACAAAGTTGAACATGGACATGCAAACAGTGCCACACACAGTTGCAGACAGACACAGTTTAAAATGGACAGCCACCCAGTCAACCAGTTGCAGATGGACATACAGCCAGTCAGAGTTGAAGCCAGAGTCTAAACAGAACCAATTGCAGATTTATAAACAGCCAGAGTTGCGGAGCGAAATACACACTGCCAAACAGTCAGAAACAGTCAGTCACACAGTCAGAAAGACAGCCAGCCATAGAGTTGCACATTGTTAGACAGCAATCCATTGAACTGCACATGGATAGACAGCCAGCCATCAGAGTTTAAACAGAACGCAACAGAATTGCAGATTCATAGACAGCCAAAGAGTGCTGATGGACATACACACAGCCAAATATAGTTACAGACGCACAGTCAGAAAGACAGCCAGCCACAGAGTTGCACATGAATGGACAGACAGAGCCTAGGCAAAACCAGTTTTAAAAACTGTGATGGAACTATGCTAAACAAGTCCTTTTCAGTAACTGAAGCAGGTATGCTTTGGAGCTGGTGCACCATTCATTAACACAAAAAGCTGTGGTTAGAGAGTGTGGTGCAGGGTAGATCATCTGTTACATGAATCAGATCTTTAGGGTGAGTCGGTAGGGAGATTATATGCCTTATATGTAAAGAGAGCTACCTCGGATTAAAAGTTGGACTGACACACAGACACTGAAAGTTGCAGATGGATGGACAACCAGCCAGAGTTATAGATGGACAAAGAGATAAAGATAGACAGACAGTCACACACTGTTGCAGATGGAATAGATAAAAAGACTTAGCTTTTTATCATAAATATGCCGCCACGACCAGACCTGTAAAGAAAACTGTAATAGTTAAAACCTGGGGGAGTGGATTCATTCAGGGCCATGTATTCATTAGACATGGTGAACTAAGGTGGTTATCCCTAATATTGTCATTGATAATGTTTGGTTACAATGTGAGGGACCGACACAGGTTAGATACTGCAGGGTTTGTCAGAAATATGAGCTAGACAATTTTTAACACAAGCAGAGCAATGGCAGAATTAATGATGGGAATAAAGTAAATCATGTAAATCACTTACCTGACTGGTGTGACTGGGTAGGGCCAGTCAGTC
Organism: Salminus brasiliensis; assembly: GCF_030463535.1. NCBI lineage: Eukaryota > Metazoa > Chordata > Actinopteri > Characiformes > Bryconidae > Salminus > Salminus brasiliensis. The sequence continues at coordinate 17,792,119 of NC_132900.1, forward strand.
CTGGCATAGCACCTTCTTGATGTTCCCAGAGAGCTCAACAAACCCCAGGGAGCACAGATGAAGCCTTTCTTTGCAGCCAGCAGTGGAGCGTGAAGAGTTGGCTGAACGGCTTGCTCATTTATCAGTATATGGGCATGGAGCTAGAGATGACGATGCTGGCAGCGGTCTTCTTCCATATGTTGTCTGGGAGTGTGCAGTAGTGGTCCTCCAGGACACTGGCACCTTGGAGTTACCTTTTGTGACAGATATTAATTAGTGTTTTAGAAGACAGTCTCCAACAATGAGAACACCACCCTGAGTAGTTGTCCTTCGCTGAAGATAAAGTGCTGAGGACATTTTACCGGTTTCCCTGGTCACGCTGACTCTCCCAGGGCCTCTCCACTGCCACCGTATTCCTTGAGTAAACACAGGGGTTAGTAAGTTAGTAAAGAACAATAATGTAAAGTAACACACTAGATAACACCAGGATTAAAACTGGCTAAGAAACAAGCCAATGCTAATGTTAAAGAAAATGAAGAAATGCCTAGGAGTAACAAGCAACATGAGAGGTCTTGCGGACAGAGGAGATTAAGATGAACCTATATTAGAAAAATTGTGTGCTGCTCACTAGCACTTGGAGGGGGGTTAAATTGTCTGCAATCACTCCTTTATTTACATGTAGACCTATTAACCCATTCCCAATCATGGCTTTGTAGCTCATCCTCAGGTAAAGGAGAAAGAGTGAGAAGAGAACAATCCACTTAAAGTTATTTGGTTTACTACACCACAAACCCCCAAACCCAATCAAAAACCCTAACATTCAAACAAACATACAGTCATTACACCAATACACACTTTGACGCAGATGACAGCAAAGTACAACCTTCAGCTCCAGCAGATGGACGTTACAACAGCCTCCTTGAATGCTTTAATTAATTGTGAGATCTGTAAGAAGCAACCAGAGAGATTTAAGCGAAAATCAAACATGGTGAAAAGGTTTTCTGTAAAATGAATGTCATTGTATGCTCTCAAACAGTCTGGAAGAACCCGGGGGTGCATTATGATCTAGATAAAAATGGCTTTACACTAGATGACCATTGTGTCCAAAACAAGCACACTGAAATCAGGAGGATAATACTAATAATCTGGATTAAGGATCATTTACCAGTTTTCCTACCCTGAGGAATCTGGATTAATTCTAATAAGGTTGTTCGGTTTTCTGACGTTCTAATTACAAATCATGTGAGGGACAGACAGTCTCGATACTGCAAGATTTGTCTGAAACATTGAGTGACACTGATATTATTTTTTCTGCTTGTATTAAAAAGTAATATCGCACACACACACACAGACACACAGACACACACCTGCCAACTGTCCAAATCACCAAGAATGAACGACGGACCCCAAGCGGCCTCTTCGATCCTTGAGTCTGTCTTTTTCGGAAAGGTGTCCAGAAGTGTGCGGCAGTGCTCCTTCAGGGCCTCGCTGAGTCAGGTGGAGAACAGTGGAGAACAATGATGCTGAAGGTGTCACACTGCCGAGGCAACAAAGGAAGCCTGTTCAGGACACAGGCACCTAGAAAACAGGAGACAGCGGCGTCACTCTTTGGGCCCAAAATGTAAGTGTTTCACAGTGGAATCTCCAACAATGAGAACACGACGACTCTCCCAGGCTGCCTCCGGCCTCGTCTTCCATCTGTGGAGTTTGGTCTGTCTCTACAACAGCAACTAGATCTGCGGTTCAAGCAGGACGAGCTCCATGCAGAGCATCTGGAGATCTTGTTCCTCCGCGGTCGCCATGTTCCTCGAGGGTAAACACAAAGACAGAAATGCAAAAGTCAGTTAGTGAGGAAAAAGTACTGTACAGTAACACAGATAGCAGATAGCACAGGGATTACAAGACAAAGCCAATATTAAGGCAATAAAGTAGGGATAGTTGCTCGACTCTGAGTCGAGCTTTCAAAGCAGGACCGCATCGAAACAGCAATTTGGAGTCTTGCTCAAAATACTAGCTGGTCCTATAGATCCAGTGTGCAAAAGAGGGTTATAGACACACTCTGGTGAGAGCTATCCAACTACTGTTTTTGGGTTGTTCCAATAGACAAAGTATGAAAGAACCATTAAAAGAACTGGTGGATGATTGCATGTTTTGTTGTGTTTTCAGTGGGTTTGTGGTGCAGTAAGCAAAAAAACACTTAGTGGATGGTTCGCTCTGCATTTTTTTTCTTATTAGTTTGAAGACGACTTACAAAGCCACAACCATTACTACATGTACAAGACCTGATCCAAGTTGGACCGTCAGTAAATTGTCACAGTTCATTTGGGTCAGACAAGAACAACACTGGACTGCAGTCAAGCATGTAAGGAGGTACTTAAAGGCTTCAACTGATCATGGACTGTGTTACCAGAAGAGAGGAGAGAAACAGTGATCACCAATATGCACCTGTGAAAATACCTGAAGACAATCAAGAAGCAATCACTCTTTCCATGAACCCTGTATGGTGACAAAGATGAAGACACGACCACATTAGACACCACTTCATTAGATCAGTGCTCCATGAGTGTTAAATAACTGAACACTGTCCCACAGCAGATATGGTTATGAAAAAGCCAAACCTTTTAAAGATGAGAGTATTTGGATCAGTATACAACACTTACAAACATGACAGATAGAAACGAGACTCAAAATGAGAAAGGGAATCTGCCCATCATACCTAGTCTACTATCCAGACACAGGGAAAGTCAAACACAGACTGGTGACATTTCTTACAAAGTGTGTTACTGAACACCAAACCCAGACTGACCAGTCAATAGCAAATGACTTCCAAGAAGAGAGATTTGTATCCCCATGGCAACAGCTAACCGTGTTCAGTTCCAGAAGAGGTAAAAGAGTTTCAAACTGACGCTTAAGATTGTGTTTAAACAAAGGTTGACATAGCACACGCCATTCAAAGAGAGACAGGAAAGCACCTCAGTATTTAAGCTGACTGTGTGTCAGATATTAAAGACCAGATACTGAACAATACTGACTACTGTTACAGGGTCTGTAATGTACCACAGAGCTTCAAAGAGGTGTTCAACAAAATCACAGTTTGACTTGATGCAGATGACCTTGAGCTCCACCAGGTGGACGTTACAACATCCTACTTGTATGCACAGATTGATGGAGAGATGTGTATGGAGCAACCAGAGGGATTTAAAGGAAAGACAAATACAGGTGAAAAGGTTTTCTGTAAACTGAATAAGTCACTGTATGTTCTCAAAGCATCTGGAAGAACCTGAAACATGATTATCAAGATAAAAAAGGCTTTACACAGAACCTAGATGACCATCATGTCTTCAACAAACACCCTGAAAACAGCAGGATGATACTGATAATCTGGGTTGAGGATCTCATCATTGCTGCCAGAAACAATTACTTACTCATGGAGGTGAAAAAAAGGCAAACAACATTCAAGATGAAGGAAAACTGAACTATTTTCTAGGTACTGATTTGGATCAAAGTCAAGGAGCAGTAAAGAGGAGTCAAAAGAAGTACACATCAAAAGTACTAGAACAATTTGGTATGTCTGCTAAGGTCAACCCCATGTAGACAAAAGTCACAGTGTAACAAGTAGTGATTCTGTTGATCCTACAAGATCTCACAAAACAGCAGGTAGATTGATGTATGTGAAGAGCCAAAGGTGTGTGTGTGGGGGGGGGGGTATTAGGCAGCAAGGAAGCTTAGTAATGTGGACAAATTCAGGCCTCACTGTATTGAAGACCCTTATTCAAGGAACATAAGGTTCTAATACTCATTGCAAGTTTTTCCATGGTTCCATTTTTTTATATATTCATGTTGTGTGTAGGTTTTACTCCTTACAATTAACTTGCTCCCCATATGGCTATTGGGATCAACTTTACACAGAGGACTCAGAGGGACAACGGCAGCATTCCTGAATGGAATCACAGAAACTCCAACCAAGGACTTCCCTGGTTTAGAATTTCCATTCATAAGGAAACACCCAGGATTTATAAACTGTCTTCAGAGAGAAGGACATCTGAAGTAAAAAACACCTCGGTGAGAGCTACTGTTTTCAATTGTTCCAATGGACACTAAGTATGAAAGAACGGTTAAAAATAAACTGGTGGATGTTTGTGTGTTTTGTGTTTTTACTGGGTTTGTGGTACAGAACAAAAATACATTTATATATTCATATATTCTTTTCTTTTTAATCTAAAGACGACTTAAAGCTGCAACAGTTACAATGTGTACAAGATCTGATCCAAGTTGGACCGTCAGTAAATTGTCGCAGTACGTGTCTGAGCCAAATGAACAACACTGGACTGCAGTCAAGCATGTATAAGGGAGGGTGGGGAGAAACTGACACTTGAGGCACACAGTGATGCAGATTCAGCATCAAATACAGAAGACAAACGAAGCACAACAGACTCCGGTTTTAGTCCAACTAAAGACGGTCCTCTTACTCTCTGCTCTCTACATGTGAAGGAGAATATATGGCACTGTCTGCAACCACTAAGGAAAGCTTGTACCTCACAGCTACTAAATGCCATGAACATGTGATAACCAATATGCACCTGTGAAAATATTGGAAGACAACCAAGAAGCAAAGAACTCTTCACAACAGGGGCTTAAATAGCTGTTTGAAACCACCTCTATACGACATGCTGCCACAGAGAAAGCCTAACCTAGACTCAAAGTGTGAAAGGGAATCTTTGTAGGGTAAGAACAGTCCATCATACCTAGTCTACTATCCAGACACAGAGAAAGTCCATAAACACAGACTGGTGAAATTTCTTAGTGTGTGTTACTGAACACCAAACCCAGACTGACTGTGTGTCAGATATTAAAGACCAGATACTGACCAATACTGACTACTGTTTCAGGGTTTGTAATGTACCACAGAGCTTCAAAGAGGTGTTCAACAGAATCACAGTTTGAGTTGATGCAGATGACCTTCAGCTCCACCAGATGGACGCTACAACATCCTACTTGAGTGCTTTAATTAATTGTGAGATGTATATGGAGCAACCAGAGGTAAATACAGGTGAAAAAGGTTTTCTGTAAACTGAATAAGTCACTGTATGCTCTCAAACAGTCTGGAAGAACCTGTAACAACATGTTGTCTGATTATCCAGATGAAAATAACTTTACATATAAGCTAGATGATCACTGGGTCTACAACAAACCCCCTGAACACAGGGTTAGATGTTCATCATTAAGTACAGTAAGCTAACTGTGATGCTGTTGGTGATCATGATCACAGGTGTGTATTTATTGTCTCAGGAACAGACTGGCTCCTTTACGAGTGTGTTGCTACAGTATCTGTACATAAAGGCTCTATATAACATGACATGAGGTCAGAAGTCCATCATGAACGCTAAAAGCCTCCACAAACTTCCAGAGGGGCTGATTCTATGTCCCCCACCAATGTGAAAATCACTCCTAGGCCTTGATTCAGAGCTCTGTATTCACTAGGTTTTGATCAAGTTTCACAGAGACATTGTGAACTAAGGAGCTGATCAGTCAGAACTTCACTGACCGTGATTTCTTTAGGGGCTAGAGATCGTATATTTAACAGCCCAGATTCAATACAGGAGCTGCTTGTACTCGGAAAGCTGAATGAATCTGGATCAATTCTAATAAAGTTGATAAAGACGATTTTCTGACGTTACGATTATAAATCATGCGGGGACACAGACACAGTCTCCATACTGCAGGGTTTGTCTGAAACACTGAGTGACACTGATATATTACTTTTTAATGCAAGCAGAGAAATCACAGAATTAATGCTGATAAAATCGAGGAAATCCTCTTAAACTAACCTGACTGGTGGGACTGGGAAGGGCCAGAAGCCGCGACGCTGCCGCTGAGGGAAGCCGCCTGCCGACGTCCAGAACACGAACACCTGGAGAACAGGAGACCGTGGCGCTGCTCTTTGGGCTCCGATACTCTGAGGAGTTTTACAGTAGAGTCTCCAGCAATGAGAGCACCGCCCTGAGGAGCTGTACTCGGAGCCGGAGCAGGTGAAGGAGAAGTCGAAGAGCTGTGGTGGTGGAGGAGCCCTCGACTTTTTCGACCACGCCGACGCCCCCAGACCCTCTCCGGTGCGGGAGTGGCTGTGACGATCCTCGGGGTCTTCCGCTCCGGTAGCGCTGGAACTGAGACCGCCGCGTTGGAGACGTCGCGGGCTGCCTCTGGCCTCGTCTTCTGTCGGTGGAACTCGGACTGCCGGTCCAGCTGGACGAGCTCCAAGCTGAGCGTCTGGAGAGCTCGTTCCTCCGCGGTCTCCATGTTCCCCCACAGTAAACAGACAGAAACACAGACGGTCAGCGAGACAGAGGACTGTGCAGTAACACAGCCAGCTGCTGTAATCCTCGAGCTCTCTGCTCCCTAAGATCAGTAAGACAGAGCTGAGAGTAAAGACTATAAAGGAGAGTCGGTCGCTCGACGCTCTGAGTCGACTCACGTCTCGAACAGCGGTTCAGAGTCTCGCTCAAAAAACCGGAAATCACGTGATCGCTGGAAGCGAAGCTTCGTTACGTCACTGAAACAAATCACGTGCCAACGCGCGTCTGAAATGTGTACTTAAATAAAATATAAATGTATAAAATCAGTGAATTTGGTTGACTTTCATTTTAAGAGAAATATTTGAACATCAGGTGTTGTTTCCAAACCGACAGAAGAGATAAAAGTCCTTGACAAACCTCCGTATTCGAGGGTTTTTAACTGGAGACGACGTGAAATGTCCTCTAATAAAACATCAAAAGGAACAATAAGGACTAAACGACAGCAATCGTTTAAAATTTCTACCGCAATCCAATTTCCAAACACTGGAGAGAGGGGTCTGCCCCGCCCCTTCAACACCAGACCCGCAGCTCGAGCGGGTTGCCAGGTTGAGGACACTGAACCTGCAGGAACGAGCGCGAGACGAGTTCAATAACTTTTACAATGACAAGCGACGACGAGTCATATTCTGTAAGATGATCAGTAAATATACTCGCTTGATCTGTTTTTATTGTCTGTTCATTATAAACCAGCTCATGAGGATTTTATAGAACTCTGTCAACTGTTAGCGAGCTGGATGCAGCGCTGCCGGCTTTATCCAGAGCCAAGCTCGTTCTCCTGAACACAAAAGCCCACTGCTCCTAAAATACACTCTGGAGCTGGAGTTACTAATTTACACATCCTGACAACATACTGCTCAGTTTAACAGATGATATACACACTTTTCTCCGAGTAGTAGCTGCTGTAGACCTCAGTTATGAAGGGCCCTCACTGGAGCTTCACCACACAAACCTTCTGGACGCAGGAAGATCATCAGGGCTTCCAGCTCTTCAGCTTTCATTCATCACCAGCTCCCTCCATTTCATGTAGTTACTGTTACACATCAGTTTATTTCAGACTGTCTTTACCCTGATTTACACTTCTAACATTGTTGTTTGTTGTTAAAATAAAGTCTAATTATTAATGAACAATGCTGTTGTAACAACAAAGTATGATTTATGAGTTGATGAAAAAGACAAGATGAAAATGAACAACTTTATTAAACAGTTCTATACATTATCTATTTACAGAGTAATAAGGGTTTATAAGGGTAAGTACGTAACAAATGGTAATCACATTGTTTAAAATGGTTATGATGAACATGATTTACAGTATTGAAAAGTGAAAATTTCATAGTATATCATTAATAAAACCAGAAATGCTCAGATCAGTATACAAACTCCAATCAGTGCAACGACCTTATTGTAAAAATAATGCAAAACAAGGTATAGCAACAGATATGAATAAATATAATACAGAAAAATATGTAAAATGGACTTTAAAGGGACTTGAGAGATGTGCAGCTCTTCCTCCAGTGGGAACTGCTGCTCATTAGTCTGTCTGGAACGCTGCACTGTGGAGAATAACTGAAGTTATTACACAAAAAATGTAGTTATTGTTTTGTGGGCTAGTTCTTCAGCACAGTATGATGTAGAAAAGAAAGGATAGTTTATAGCTGTGGAGCATACGATCAAGCCTGGGTTTGCCTGAGTTCCTCTATGGTTGGTGCCGAGACGGGTAGAAGCAGGCCAAACCTTCTGGGGTCATCAGGGCGAAGCGACCTCAGTCTGGGTCTTCCCCTGCCAGTCATGAAGCAGCAGCTGTAAGAATCAAATTCTAACAAACTGTTTACAAAGACCAGGAACATATTCCTCATCTGGGCTGTCATCACCTTTCCATTTTCTCCCTGATCATCTGTTCCACAATCAAAACTGTCAAATGTGAGATGAGTAAATACTAGGAATCATACTACAAGTACATTTACTTCTACATTACTACTCAAAACAATAATCACAACTTCCTGAGGTCACTGATCTCATGTTCATTCATGTTCAGGTTTTCGTTGTCTTGGACTCTCCTATTCTGAAGACAATATGATAAAGAATTACACACTGTCAGCATAGGTGTGGACTGCAGCTACTATTTTCTCTGTGTCATGTTCAGTAATAAACTATAGTTACTTCTTCTCCAAAGCTTCAGAGACATCCATGGTGCTCTCCAGAGCTTCAATCCCTTCTTCTATATGTGGTAGATCTTCTCTATAGAGATAAAACTGTTCTGTTTGTGAAAATATAGGCCACCAGTAATACTGTACTTCTGTATTGATATTAGGATCTATAATTTACAATGTGGTCTGAAATCATATTTGTTCAGATCCTGAATACTGACCGGTCTGAAAGTGCTCCACTTGATGGACACTAAAGCTAAAAAGAAAATCCCATAATCAACTTGTTCACTTTTCTGTGTAAATATCATTTCACCACAATATCAAACCTGAGTGATCTCTACTAAAAAGGAGTTCATGGATTCTTTTAGATACGACGGATAAACAGCTAACGTCTGATAGACTACTGTGCACACGATTGAAAGATTATTTTCCACGATTCTGAACAAACGAGCACAATTTAAACGATGGAATAAACAATAAGATGTAGATGGGATTATATAATACACTTAAACCAAGCAATTAACATTAAAAACACAATAAAACATTATAAATACCAAGTTATCTGACTGCACTGATGAAATGCAGAAAGTCCAGGTAGGAGGAAATTATGGCCGGACCGCCAAGCACATGAATCATGACGTAATATTGAAGAGCGCATGCGCAGTAAGCCTCTGTAGGACAGTAGGGGGGCAGCACTAGTCTGGAGCACTTTAGCTACCTAGCTCTCTCAAACACGCACTGTCTTCATAACCCAGCTGCACTCGGACCACTGGGTAGAAATGAAGCACTCCAATGTTTAAAGGACTTAAAAAGCCCATCTCTACTAGTGGCTGTAATAAATGATCTAGATGAGGTTAGCTAAACTTAGCTGAAGCTCAGTGCTCACCTGTTCAGGAGAAAATCAGCCAGTTCGTCCGTTTTGAAGTCCTTCTGGGCTCTAAGCTGTCTCCATCTATCAAACCTCTCGTGTTACTCCGTCTCTGGTCATGGAGCTTTTTAGACGAATGCCGAGGCTTTTTAGGTTGTGTAACATCTAATGATCCAGGTCCAGGTCGCTTCCTCGCCTCCACGGCTGCAGCTCGCTGTGTTTCCTTGCTGTTGTCTTTCCTTATCTGGCAACCCGGGGTGTGGCAGTAGGAGTGGGGCAATGGGCGGGATAGGAAGCTACAGCACAACCAGAGATCCGCTCCGTACCTGACCCCTCAAAGACCACCATACAGGTAGAAGCACTGCGGTCAAGAAACGCTGGAGCTGAAACCTGTGTGTTTCTTTAATATCTGGAGACAAATCCTGGTCATTTTATCAGTTAGTTCAGAAAATGTAACACTTAATGACCTTTAACTGATCAAATGGAGGTTTGTGATTTCCACTAGAGTTTAGAAGTCGTCAGCCCTTAAACTCAGGTCTCTAAATGAGTTTAATGAAGTGGACATTTGGAGTCAGATGAACTTCACACTGTGAGGTATGGCTGTGTCTAACAGTCCGGCTGTGTGTCTCTGTATTAATGCGCCACAGGAGGAGCGCTTTTTTTTAGACACAACAAATGAGTAATATATTGATCCTTTCTGGTAAAATACATCATCTTACAGATATTCCTCAAACAATACTAATGAATAATATAGAGAATTCTAAGTGAAGCACTGAGATCAGCAGAAGAACAAGTAACCTAAAGGAACTAGACCAGGCGGCGGATGACTACATTTTGAGGACCCGCTGATGAAGTTCAGCTCAACCAGGCTGGAGGGAGAAGGTCCGCTATCAGAGAGAGGAGAGTGAGGCTTTATCAACGGTGGAGGAAACTAGTCTGGATCCCAGCACTTCAGTGTATGTAGGCTACAATAATCACTTCCATGATATTAAAATATGAAATAATAAGATAAAGCTCTCATTAGTTTATTGTTGTTGTAGATTGATAATTAAGAAGGACTTGGCAGATCTAGCTAGATAGTTGGGTAGCTCGGCTAATTAGCTGTTAGCTTTCACTGAACTCCAGCTTTTCTTCCCTCACAGTTTATACAGATCAGAGAGCTTTTAGACAACAAATCCACGCCCTTCCATCAGAGTTTTATACGAGTCTCAAAATGTAGATTTTGTCTCCTTCAGCAGCACTAACTCTTTTAATGAGTCTGTTTTTGTTCAGCAGTAAGAAGATAATAAATGAATGAAATTAAAACATTTAGTTTAGAATAAACTGCTTTAAAACTGGTGCAAAGGAACAAAACCCTGTGATATTGAACTTTTTTGTGAATAGAGGATAGAGGTAAGCTTTAGTGTTTCAGGATTCTCCGATATGTCCAAAGACATTTAGTTATTTCCAGCATTTTTCTGTATGATGTTGAAACAGTTGTTTCATTGGAGAAATGGTGCTGAGCTGCTAATGCAGGTGAGGGCTCTTCATCTCTGTGAGAGCAGCTGAGCTTGAGGACTAGCTAGCTAACTACCATGTGTTCAGTGAAAGATCAGCATTTTTATTAATGGAAACACAAATAACTAAAGAAAGAAATCAACAGTGAATAGAAAGTCATTTGTATGAAATCATACAGAATTATCTCTGTGGAGGATATTTCATTATTTTTACTTAGAAAACAAAGCAGGATTTCTCAGTCAGGGAGCTTAAGATCATAGAGGAGGATTTTCTAATAAAAATGTGCCTCAGCTCTTTGTCTACTGGATAAGCTTGACTTTGGGCTAAAGTTATCCTGCTAATCTGAGAAATCCTGCTTTGTGAAATTCCTCCCAGGAGTGACTGAATGTTTACATAGGATACATCTGATTTTGTTAGATGAACAGAATTACTGACACATTTGATTGATTTTGTTGCTCTTGGTCTGCAGGTATCCCACCAATGCAGAGTATGTCCAAGTTGTAAAGTTTTAATGATGAAGAGCTCTTTCCTGAGGGGTGTTGAGGAGGATGGTTATGTAAGTTTGTTTAAGAAGTTTGTTTATTATGGTTGATCACAGAAGAGTAGTTGGTGTAATATTGGTGGAGAGATTTGAGTAATTTTCTTTTTTTGGTTGTTACTGATAACTTATGGTATCTTAGATGAAGGACTCATGCGTTGTTGGAGAGGATGCTACGTCTGAGGCCCACATTGAGGTATCTCATGAAAAGTACAGGGAGACCCAATCTGATTTGTTGATTGTGAAGGACCACATGAAGAAGACCTTTGAATACTTTTGGAAGATTCTCAGGGGTAAGTGGAATAAAGTAATGGGAGGTAAAACAGTATAGCCATCAAATGTGATGTGATGAACCAACTTCATATGAATAATTGTGTCTTTTATAGTTGATTATAAGATATTTATGACTGTTCTAGGTTTTTTACTCTGCTCTACTGCCTTCATCTCTACACTTTATTGCAACATCATAATGAAGTTTTTGTGTATTTTCTGCTTTTGTCTTACAGTGTATGATGATGTTGATGCCGTCCATCCTGTGATGGGGAACATTTGTCACTGCTTTAGCTGAAACAGGGCTGAAAGTTTACCTCTAAAGGACTCCAGGGTGATCTTCAAGAGATGCTCAGCAAAAGTGTAAGCACACCATTCTCATCTCCACCAGCAGACCTACAGAAGACTCTTAAATTCAGTGATGCTCTCAGAGGGAGAATTATGTATTCCATTGATGATGTTGGTGTAACGGGCCGTCTGCATACTGAAGTGATTCCATTGTTTTGGAAAGTCACGTATATAAAAAAACATAGACACTGTGTGGGTTCTGTGTGGTAAAATGTTGCTTGTGATTTCTGGTGGGTGTTTTTCTTTTTAATAAGGCTGATATTTTCTTATATAAGTGAAACCTACATTACGTACATTTTGCCATGTCAGGATGAAATATGATTCTTTTAGCTTTTAGCAATTTCTTTCAATTTAATCTCCATAAACATTGTTCATTTTATTTCTATTTCTGTTGCTCTTTCAGTTAATGCTAAAGTTCAATATGTTTACTATTTACTTGTTATAAATAAACAGTATAGAAATACATTTTGAACATGAGTGGATATTTCTGGTTCTCTTTAGTCACTATAGGGTCCAGAATGGCTTGTCACTGGTGTGGTACCTCTAAAAGCACATGCTGGTACCTTTTGGAGAGGGGATACAGTTGTAACATAGTTTAGAGGTGCATTTTAGCCTCTTGGAGAACTTAATAGTACCTTAACTGGTAAAGGAAACATTGGTACAAAAACGTACTTGTGCTGAAATGTTCTCTACAGTACCTCAATAGGGTACAGCTGCAGGGACAAGCCTTTGTACTCTCTTAAGTCCAAAATATTCTTAGTGTGTATGTGCACTATATAAGGGAGAAGCCCTCAACACCTGCATGGGGACATCCTAATAAAAACGACCCCAGTATGTGCGTTTGTGTAGTTCTGTGTCCTCCAGGCTCTCTGTGTGACAGTGGAATACGGCAGCTCCACTGTGACAGACTGCAAAATGCTCAGGACATCACATCTTGCACAAGGTCCCCTTCCATGAGAGACGTTCCTCACCAGCACTGTGAAAATTGGCAGTAGTTTAGGGTTCTGATGGACTTTAGTTCATGAAGTAATGTGAAGGAAAGAACACTCTCCCTCTCTATGGAGTTCACTTTTATAAAGCAAAAACACACAACAACGGCTTCTGCACTCGAGAGTCTAATACAGTGTCTTTTAATATTCAGCCTCCAATCACTCACTATTAAGGACACAGAAGCCGTTCACTCGAATGGAAGAGTGCACTTCTATATAGTGAGAAGGAATCCCTTTGAAATTGACCTCATGGATGGAGCTTGGATGTCAACGTGTGGTCAAACTGATAAACTGCAAGAGTTATAAATAGATGCACATATTGACAAAATCTGAATAAATGGAATACATTAAAATCTGTTTTAACAGCTTTTAATCTGTTGAGGCTTTTTAACAAAACTACCTGTAAAATAAAGTAATCTTTACTGACAAAAATAGCAGAATCTTCTGCAATTTAACAAAAAGACTTTAGTTATGCTGATATATCTCTGCCAAATACATCAAATACTGTCAATAATGCATTTAAAAATTAAGAACTGCTAGAAAATATGTGAGCAAAGATTGTCTTCCTTATGAGACGGTATAAATGATATTTCAACAGATTTGAACTTTGACTTTATTGATGCATTTGATTCATTTAAAGACTGAATTCTTCAATAAGTGAAATTCATGTTTCTACAAACTGTGTAAAACCAAAGAGTCAAAAGTTATTACCTGTGATTTATTCTTACATTCTAATATTTAAATCAAGCATAAATGACCCATCCCCACATTCCCCAATACACACATAAAGGTATTACAGTCCAGCTGTGCAACATGTTGGGTGCAGATTCCTACCAGAGCCCCACAGATAGAAAATGATGACCCACCAGTTACAGCAGACATATGACTCTCCCATCATAAAGCTATGAACTGCAGATGTTTGCGGTTCCAGTGGACAGGTCGTACGCTCGCTCACCTGCTGTTTGTTTGTTTGCTCTCTTATTACTTGAAAAATGACTTGTTACTCCTAGTCCTCAGTTGATATCCCTTCATCTTTGCTTTTGCTTATTTGCTTCTTATTTCTCTTAGCTGGTTGGTATTGTAATCTTTGTGCCAACTGCGACCTCTTACTTCACGTTACTTTGTCTTACCATCTGTTGATTGTGCTTCTGTGTGTTTGTTTGCCTCAAGGAACATGGCGACCGCAGAGGAATGTGCTCTTCGGACACTCAGCAAGGAGCTTGCTCTGCTGGACCAGAAGATCCAGTGGCTTTTGGAGAAGCAGGCCGAGGAAAATAGTAATTTACCAGTATCACTCTCATATAGCTTATCAGATAAACCCTGCAGTATTGAGACTGTGTCTGTCCCTTATATGGTCCGCAATTGTAGACGTTCAAAAATCAATTTTAACAACCTGATTAGAATCAACGTTAGCGCTTCGTGATTTCCGAGTACTAGCAACTCCCACATTAAGTTTGGGATGTTAAACATACGGTCTCTAGCATGTAAAGTAGTCATTGTCAATGAAATTATTACTGTAAACCCCCTCAGTTCACTGTGTCTTTTTGAAATGTGGGTTAAACCTAATGAATTATTGCTCTGAATGAATCGACTCCCCCAGGCAGTTACTCTCCTACTGCCTAGGCCAGGTCGTGGCGGTGGCGTAGCCTCAATCTATGATTCAGTTCTAGGCATAATCCAAAACTCAGGTTATGAAGCTAAATCGTTTGAAGTGCTTAGTCTTAAAGTGGGAGGCTTTTCTCCGGCTTCTAGAAAGCAGCACTGTGTTCTGCTTATTACAGTCTATCGTCCTCCTGGACGGTATACAGATTTTCTTAGTGAAATTGATGACTTCTTTTCAGAAGTAGCTGTCTCTACTGATAAGGCTTTGATTGTTGGAGATTTCAATATTCACTTTAAAAAAAAAGACTCAGGACCCCCTCAGAACTGGGTTTAAAATTAATCTTGATGCTTTTGGATGTTATAGGTCCAACTCATAGATATAGGTCCAACCATACACTAGACCTAGTTCTGACCCTGGGTATTGAAACAGAACATTTAGTAAGCATTTCTCAGCCTGACTCCATTTCTGACCATTACCTAATCATATAGTCTTAAACCAGGATATCCGCCTGCCGCCTCACATTATGAGCAAAAACGTACCGTAACAATGTCTACAGCTAGTGTATTTATTAATAACCTTTCAGATTTAACCATCTCCAGCCCATCTCATCATATAGATCTTGAGCATGAAACAGGTGATCTGCTGTCTGTGCTCCGCTCTAATCTTGACAATGTTGTGCCAATTAAGATCAAACTAATTATGGAGAAAAAGCTAGCGCCTTGGTATAATGACCATACGCATACTCTCTAGGCTTGAATGGCATCATAGTCATGCAGAATGCAAAATAGCCTTAATTAAAGCCAAATCGTCATAAATCGCATCACTAATAGACAATAACAAACACAACCCCAGATTCCTTTTTAATACTGTGATCAAACTCAACAGCAGTCACAGACACACTAACTCAGCCATTCCTGGTGGTCGCTGACCACTGCAGTGAATGTTGATGAATGGTGCACCAGCTTTAATGCACACTCTGAATATTTCCATCCGGTTACTGAAAGGACTTATTATTACTCATTATTAGCTTATTAAAGTCATCCTCATGTGTACTAGATCCTGTTCCAACACAGTTGTTTTAACAGGTTCTGCCTAGGGTTATAGAAGCAGTACTGGTCATAGTTAACTCTTCCCTCAACATTGGCTACATACCTAAATCCCTTAATTCAGCAATTATCAAGCCTATTCTCAAAAAACCTAACCTTGACCCCAATGAGCTTGGTAATTATAGACCCATCTCAAATCTCCCCTTCATAGCCGAGGTCCTAGAAAAGGCAGCGTTCCAGCTGCTGTGCACCTATGTCCACAACAGTAGCATTTACAAGGTCTTTCAGTCTGGATTTAGACCCAACCCCAGCACTGAAACAGTGTTACTAAGAGCCACAAAAGACCTCCGTGTTTCATTTGATAGGGGCTGCTCTACTATTCTTGTGCTACTTGACCTTGGTGCTGTATTTGACACCATAGATAATGCAGTTCTGCTTGACAGGCTTGAAAATACTGTAGAAATTAAAGGATCGGCTCTCACTTGGTTTAGATTGTATCTAACCGATCGCCACCAATGTGTTCACTTAAATAATGAAAATTCCTACTACTCAAAAGTAAAATATGGTGTTTCTCAGGGATCAATCTTGGGTCCGCTACTGTTTACTCTTTATGTGCTGCCGCTGGACAAAATAATCCGTAAACATGGTATTGACTTTCATTGCTGTGCTGATGACACCCAGCTCTACTTATCGGCCAAAGCAAATGAGGAGATTTGGTGAACAGACTGTCTTAAAGACATAAAGAACTGGATGACTCACAACTTTCTTTTGCTAAATCCAGAAAAAAACAGAGGTCTTACTTATTGATCCAAAAAAGCAAATATTGCTGTAGATTTAAATGGATTCTCAGTCATACCCAGTAGCACTGAAAAACCCTAGGAGTTGTTTTTGACTCTGTCCTCTCATTTGATGCACACATCTGTTACATAATTAAAACAGCCTTCTTCCACCTACGTAATATTGCCAAACTGCGTAAATTGGCAAATCATGTAAATCAATAAAAAAAAGCTGTCTGCTGTCTGCCTGCTGCTGATACAAGTCTATTTATTGGATCCTATCATGCCATATTATCATGCCCCCCCAACACTTTCCTGCGCTCCTCCTAACCCCTTGTGTTTTTCCCTCCTTTCTGTTTTCTCTCTGTCTCTTTCACATGTATTGAGATGCCTGGCTCCAACTGTTCCATCCTGGTACCGCCTGACCTGACCTGGCTCCCCACTACCCCCCCGCCCGCTGTCCTGCTCTGGGGCCTCGCATTGATTCATCCTCATCTCACTGCATGACTCTGCTTCTGACTGTTTCTCTGCATGCACTTTATCTTTCTCACTCACATTTTCACCTTGTTTGGCTTGATGCCACATTTACCTTTTTTCTGAATTCAGTTTTGTTTTATTGTTGTTTTTATTCCTGTTTTGCTTTTTAGCATTATCCGGTGTCGACCTGCGAAGGGGTTTTTCCTTGCCACTAGCTGTTGCCACTAGCTTGCTCAAAAGAGGCTTGGACCCGGATCTCTGTAAAGCTGCTTTGTGACATTTGTTGTTAAAAGTGCTAGCTAGCTGACATCTCACCATTCCTTTCTCCCAGACAAACCTCATGTGAGCATTTTCACTAGGATTTCTAAATAGACCTACAAAGACAAATTAATTGCTGATCAGTCATCCACCTATAAAGTGTGCTGTAAATTTTACAGTACAAAATGCAGCTCTGGATAGAGTAAAGTAAGTTGAGCAGTTCTGCCTCATATGATGAAAATATTATATTAGGTTATTACTAAGACAGTCTAGAACACAGGTATAGCATGTTTAACATGGACTTGTGATGCAGGTATGCTGTGGGTCCTGTGAATAATGATTTCTTTTTATTAATTATATAAACTATAGAGGAGCATTATTGGGAAGTCCTGGGCATGTCCCTGTTCACTAAATAAGGGCTTTGTTGTATAGGTTGTGTACTGGCAGTAATGAGTTAACTGAGCTCATCAGTTAAGTGATCAAAAATCCATTCTCTCTCCATTAGCCGATCAGTTCAGACTGATCAGCTGCTCCTCAAACCATTGATGAGTTGGATCAGCTGTGCTAAAGCAAAGAGAGCCGGAAAGTAAGCAGAGAGGGTTGCTTCAATGAGGGGAGTTGGGAATCATCAGTCTAGGCTTATGACAGAAATGTGGCCTCATAGAGTAAAGCATCGTCCTTCTAGACTAAACGGAAACTCAGTTTTTCCTGGTTTTAAAGGTTCTGGTGGAACTGGATGTGGAGATGAAGCTGACTTACTGAGAAGCAATGTAGCTGCTCAACAAGGTGCTGTTTCTCAGGAGACGTTTAATGTTTATTTGTGGTAGAGGAGACTATTGTATTACACAACCTCAAAGATGTCCCATGCAGCTTTGCTATTAATTGAGTAAATGTTGAGTGAATGAGTCCACAAGCTAGGAAGTGTTCCTCTGAGTTTTTACAGTGAGTTGTGGTGAAGCTCACACCAGACCAAGCCTCTGCAGGAACACACGGATTAAGAAACATGATCAGAAGCTGCTGTAAAACATTTCTCCACGTGGTAGCCGTTAGCTATTAATGACTGAAATGGATATTTTAGGCTTTTGTTAGTTTTTTATGTAAATGTAATTTTAGGTTGGTCAGTCTACTTCATGTTTAATGTGTAGAGTATTTTGATCTGTGTTTGGTGTTTAAAGCATATCTCTTATAGACTCTTCTAGTCTATGGTGTAATCTGTACTGCTGTACACACCAGACACACTAGATGGCAGCAAAGAGGACTAAACCGGGTGAGTGGGTGTGTGTTGGGTCAGGTGGGCACTGTTATTGAAATGGGCATGTAGCCACATTTCTGGACAGCAGGAAAATGGCAGGGATTGATGTATATAGTGCTGTAGAGTGAACGACTGCACTCGTGTTCTGTTAACAGTCAACGTTAATGAGCTGAAGAGTTTCATCAGCAGTTTAACAGGTAAGGAAACTAGGTCTTTCTCTCCTTTCAGAAAATAATAAAAATAAAGTTGTTTTTATTTCATTTCATTTCATTGTTCTGCACAAACTAACGGTGGTACAGGCTAACCATGGTTATATTATATTGATATATCAACATGGTTATATTGATCCCAATATTCTGCTGCTTAGTCAATAAGTGGAACTGGACTCTTGGTCCTGCACTGGTGAAAGAAATAGACCAGTATGAATTGATTAGTGCTGGTTTAGTTCTTCTCCAGTGTTCAACACTAAAAGCTCCGTGCCGGTCTGATCTAGAAGCTCTGGTCATCTGACCGCTCTGACTACTCGCCCAACTGTTTAAGAGCTACTTCTACAGGCAGTGAATGAAATAGAAA
This sequence comes from Salminus brasiliensis, assembly GCF_030463535.1. Lineage (NCBI taxonomy): Eukaryota > Metazoa > Chordata > Actinopteri > Characiformes > Bryconidae > Salminus > Salminus brasiliensis. The sequence goes on from NC_132900.1 coordinate 17,811,090, forward strand.
CAGCAGCCTGGGCAGTGTCTTCATTTTTAGAGCATCTGTTCGCTTCAACTAATTCATTGGAAGCAGCGACCAACGATTTAGCTCTGCTTTAATATCAGCTAGTCCTCTTCACTTCAACATGAGGTCTAGAAATAATGCTCACTATGAGACTCGCTCCTGTGGCTGGATCAACTGCTAGGTACCGAGAGTTTTTACTGAACTGGGTAACTTGCTTTTAGTCTCAGAGCAGCAGCGAGCTGGAATTCACTACATGAAGAACTAAAGCTCAGCTCTCTGGAGTCAGTTTAAACCTTTCAATTCTAACCAACTCATTTATTAGTTTTTATTTTAGTTATTGTATTTAATTCATTTACTTCATATCATTCTTCTACTTTCATTTTCAGTTTCCTTTAATTCATTGCATTACAAATATGATTCTTTTATTTGATCTTTTTAATTAATTTAGCTTTACTTAGTTTTCTTTTCTTATTATTCTGATATTTACATTTTATAATTCTGTTGATTGTTACTTTGATATACTTTATTTTTAAATGTTATTTTTAATAGTTGACTTGTACTGTCATCTTTTCAATTTTCTCTCCATATTCTGGTTTTATTTGTGTCAGTTTTGTTTATAAAGCTTTTCTTTATTATTTTTTCTTAATATCTTAAGATTAATTCCTATTTTTATACCTTACTAATTAGATATTAGTGTGTTCATTTTATCATATAATTTACTCTTAATCTTCTATTATCTTGATTTTCTTTTTATGTTTTTAATTTATTCATTTACCTTCGTTCCTTTTAGATAAAATATATCAAATAAAAAATATTTTCCTCTTTCAATCCTCATCTATTGTAAAACTCTGTATTTTCCGAGTGGAAATAAAGGTTGATTGGTTGATTGATTGATTAGTTGATTGTATTTTGTTTCAGCGGCCACCCAGAATGTAATAGCTGAATCAAGAATGGCACCAGCAGACCAAAAAGCGCAGCTGTGCTGTTCGGCCCATTTCTAAACGAATGACCCTCCAAAAACCCTCACGCTTAAAAATAAAGATTCCTAAAGAGGTTCTTTGGAGTGATTCCATAGAAAACCCCAAAGAACCCATCAATGGTTGTTTCTTTAAAGAACTATTTTAATAAATGAGAGGAGTTTGACCCAAAAACCTTAACATTTAAAGAACCTCCACATAATCTAAAGGTTCTGGATCAGTTTATGACTCCAGTCAGGAACCATGTTAGAACCTTTATTGTAGGTTATTTGGTTCTTCAAGATTTAGGTTCCTAACATCCACATCTCTTCTACAAAAGAACAATTCATTAAAAGAACCATCAAACCGTCAAGCAGGTCTGACCTCTCCACCTGTTTTCTCCACTTTTGGGGATCACAATCACCAGCAGAGGGTTTCAGTCATGAACAGGGAATAGCTAGAAAAAAGGAGAGACTGAAGTCTGTCCAGAATAAGCGCATGTGTTGTCCAGTGCAGCAGCTTGAACGTCTACCTGTAGAAGGTGTCCATCCGCTAATGTTTGGCAGGTCACTCTTTTCCAAGCATTACATACATATCCTTAGCTTTAAAATTTATTTTTTTATTAACTTAATTGCCTGAGATTTTATTTGAATTGAAGTGTTTGTCATTATTGAACAGTATGAATATTACTCCATTGAGTGTCATTTTAGTAAGAGAAGGGCATTAATATGTAATGTTTAATATCTCAAGCAAGTTTGTTAATGAACATTAAAGCACATACATTTACTCATTTAACAAAACTAATAAATAGCCTTACTCTGCTTACAGGGCCAAATCATATCCTTTCAGTCCAACTTAAGTGTCAAGTAAAATAATAAAAAGCAAAGTTTTACTTTTACACCTTTTACTTTACGTTTTTCAGATTCATGTCAATGTAAAATATATAAACAAATTCCTAAATAAAATAAAAACTCAGATACAGAAAAGCTCATTTGTGTTTATTTACATTTGGGTTTTAGGCTGTGGCCAATCGACTGTGGTGAGAAGCAGTTTGACCAATGGTTGATGTAGACGCCCGTACATCTAGACCAATCGTGTTGGTGAGAAGGCGGGGCTTCAGCGGGCGTGTTTAAAGCTGTATAAATCCACACAGACTGAGTAGCGACTGTAGAAAGAGACGCAGACGTGAAATAAATGAGCACAGTTTTCACATCCCAAAAAGAGAACATGTCCGGTAAAGAGAGGACGTCTGCTCACCCTGCTTAACCAACATCCACTTAGTCTGTCCTGATCATTTATATGATCATTAAATCAGGATTTCTACTGGAGCTTTCCAGCTGCTGGTCTTCTAACACAGCTTTAACTCAGGCTGATATTAAACGCCATCTGCTGGTCACTTCACCACATTACATCAGCGCCGTATTTCCAACTTACAGCGTCATTTTTAACATTTTTAAATTATACTGATATTTAATTATCACAGATTTTAAATGAATTTAAATGTATTAACAGTGGTGGCTTTTTAACAGATGTTTTTAAATTAAATTAGAGGAAAACAACTCAACACACTTTTAATCAACAATTATAGGACTTCAGTGGTTTCAGTGGTTAAAAATGTTTTAATGTTTTTCTGGTCTTTCAGGCAGGAATTATCTTTAATTACTAAAGCAGAAGAAATTGTTACAGAAATTAATAATAAAAAAAATGTAACAGCGTACACATCCTGCCCTACAGGAAACAGATTTAGAGCAGAAACCGCTTCCATTCTGGCTACTGAGTGCTGATTGACTGGTGAACTGATCTGCTTATCGGCTGGTCAGACTCACTGACGTCTTGAATTCTGTCTCATAAAAGATTAAAATGTGTGTTGAGCTGTTTTATGATGTATTGTGTCGAGAACGTGAGCAGTTATCTGTATCAAAATGTAGGATCGTTATTATTTTTGCACAAAAGCTCCGTATGAACCCATTCATTTTGGACTTGCGATTGAGCGCCCTCTAGTGTCCAAACAAAACAGAGGGCATAATCAAGTGGTTAATCCCTTTAGAATAATGTCTAATACTGTAGGTCAGATAAAGTCCACAATGGGGAACTAAAGGTTCTCTGGAACAGCAGCAGCAGAGTCACTGGACCTCCTCATTTATCTCATGATTAGCTTTGGTCAGTTACAGATGCCGGCTGCTAGACGGCGAAAAAAGCGACAATTACACTGGCCGTACTCTAACAGACATACTGGGTGCGGTTCCCAAAAGCGTTAGCAAATTAGGCCGCTGTCGCACCCGTGTCGGGACACATCCTATCCCCTCTGACGTCATCTTACAGAGGGACCATTTAGGACGTAGTATGTTTGCCAGTCGATGTAGATAACATACCACTGATTAGCCAGCTGAGCTGGTCCACCCCCCCCCCGCCTGTATAACAATAACAATAAGAAAAGTAGTTAAAATAGTAAAAAGGAGTTAAAAAGGCTGCTTTTCCTGATCTCAGTGTCTTCGCCTCCTCCTCTTCCTCTTGGGCTGCTTAGGCATTGGCTCTCTGCTTGTATCCAGTTCAAAGTGAGGGGCGAAGCTTGTCCCAGTGGGTGAGCTGAAGACCTGATATGGACCTATGGAGGCTGGACCTCCATACTCAGAGTAGGACAGCGGAGCTCCTCCCACAGACGCTGCTTGATTTCTCGGCCTAGCTGCAGGCTGTAGGGACGGAGATGTCCTGAGGGAGTTCTGAGCAGCGGGTCCACCACAGAGTGATACACATTCTGGTAGTCCCTCACACTAAGGCCATGGACCAGCAGGGAGGTCTCGCCACCAGTGGAGCTCGTCTCTGGGACTGAGTCAGGAGCAGTAGGTAGATTAACGACAGTCTGAATCAAGAAGCACAACAAGAAGGTTCAGAATCTGTTTGTTTTAGGACCTAAATCTACATCTACAAAGGAACCTTAGTAATTTAATTTACTAAGTTTAATTTACCAGTTTAATTTAATTTAATTTAATTTAATTAAAAAAACATCTGTTACAAAGTCACCACTATTAATACATTTAAAAGCATTTACAATAATTGGTTTAATAATTCAATATCAGTATAATTTAAAAATGATGAACGGTATAAGAGGAAAATACCGCACTGATGTAATGTGGTGAAGTGACCAGCAGATGGTATACAAATATACCGTTTAATATCAGAGTTAAACCTGTGTTAGAAGATCAGCAGCTGGAAAGCTTCAGTACAAATCCTGATCTCAGTAACCTACAGGGTCTAGACAAGCTGTGTGTATGTGTGCATTTACACAGAAGCAATGGGTGCAACATACAGTAACTGAATGCATTGTTTAGAAGGGCTGTCCACAAACATTTGGACTTATAGTGTGAGTTAAGTGAAACGCTTGGTAGGTTTGAAAGTAGGTGCATTTTAGACATTTGAAAAAGAACTTACAGAACAATTGAACAATATCTGCTGTCCATTGTACAATTCTTCATGCAGCTCGTAATTAAACATCTGTTCTGAGAGAAAAAGTATGTTTATTTACAGGAGATGTGATCCTTAAAGTGCAGTGGTTGAATGTTCTTTACCAGAGTCTTCACCTCAGGCATCGGCTCTCCACTGGCGTCCAGTTCAATATAGAGGGAAAGGTTGTCCCAGTGGGTGAGCTGAAGGCCTCAGTGATACGCACCTGAACCCCCACACTTAAGGACAGTGGACTTTCTCCCACAGACACTGTTTGATTTGGAGCTGTCCTGAGAGATCCATACTCTGGTAGGCCCTTATACTGAGGCCATGGACCAGCAGCTCGTCTCTGGGACTGAGTCAGGAGCAGTAGGTAGACTGACGACAGTCTAAATCAAGAAGCACAACAAGAAGATTCTGAACCTGTTTGTTTTAGGACCTAAATCTACAGCTACAGAGGAACCTTACTACCTCTGATCTGAAGGAGGAGTCTATTAAATAAACGAGAATTAATGAAGAGATTCTAGGTTACAGAGAGGTTTCTAGGTTGTGCTGGTGTGTGGTTTACCTGCTGAGGAGTACTGATAGACGTGGAGATGCAGCTGTAAGTGTGGTCCAGCCTGGAGCTTAACACCTGTAATGAGATCTCTGGAGCTTTGGGCTCTGGAGCTCTACTTTTAGCTGCAGACACTTCCTCCAAGTACTCTCTCAGCCGTCTAGTAGGTACTAGTTTCCTCCTGAGGCCGCACTGACCTGCAGAGGAACGATTCCTCGAATCCTGAAACTAAAATATGAATATTTAATAAGTATGCACAGTTACAATAATTAGTCTAATTTAATAAAAAATACACCTATACAGTAGGACCAAGAGTCCCGTTCAACTTATTGATTAAGCAGCAGAATATTGGGATCAGATAGCAGAGTTAATGGCAGATCAGTCCTCACCAAAGCTCCTGGAGACCTGCTTTCTTGGATGGTTGATGTTCAACTTATCTATAAATACTTTATTCAGTGAATTTAAGCAGCCAAAAATGAGATCAGTCAGATGGAGTCTGCAAGACAGTAACACACTAAAACACAAGTACTGAGCTCAGAACTGGCTGAACTGTCATGAGAGTTGGGTCAGGTGTGTTGGAAACTGTTCTAACAGAGCAGGTCCAAGACCAAGAGTTAAGAACTGCTGTGTGGAGCAGAGAGAACCCTGAAATGTAGAGAACAGGCATTATCCAGAACACAGGTTAAATACACTGAGGTAAAAGTACAAAACTGAAGACAACTACGGCTGATCTCAGCACCTCATGGTTAGCCGTTACCACCATTAGTTTGTGCAGAACAATGAAATGAAAACAACACTTTATCAAAGTTAACGTTTTATTAATAAAACTAAAGCTATGTCTGAAAAGAGAGAAAGACCTTGTTTCCTTACCTGTTAAACTGCTGATGAAACTCTTCAGTTCATTAATGCTGTTAACAGAACACGAGTGCAGTCGTTCACTCTACAGCACTATATACATCAATCCCTGCCATTTTCCTGCTGTCCGGAAATGTGGCTACATGCCCATTTCAATAACAGTGCCCACCTGACCCAACACACACCCACTCACCCGGTTTAGTCCTCTTTGCTGCCATCTAGTGTGTCTGGTGTGTACAGCAGTACAGATTACACCATAGACTAGAAGAGTCTATAAGAGATATGCTTTAAACACCAAACACAGATCAAAATACTCTACACATTAAACATGAAGTAGACTGACCAACCTAAAATTACATTTACATAAAAAACTAACAAAAGCCTAAAATATCCATTTCAGTCATTAATAGCTAACGGCTACCACGTGGAGAAATGTTTTACAGCAGCTTCTGATCATGTTTCTTAATCCGTGTGTTCCTGCAGAGGCTTGGTCTGGTGTGAGCTTCACCACAACTCACTGTAAAAACTCAGAGGAACACTTCCTAGCTTGAGGACTCATTTACTCAACATTTACTCAATTAATAGCAAAGCTGCATGGGACATCTTTGAGGTTGTGTAATACAATAGTCTCCTCTACCACAAATAAACATTGAACGTCTCCTGAGAAACAGCACCTTGTTGAGCAGCTACATTGCTTCTCAGTAAGTCAGCTTCATCTCCACATCCAGTTCCACCAGAACCTTTAAAACCAGAAAAAAATGAGTTTCCGTTTAGTCTAGAAGGACGATGCTTTACTCTATGAGGCCAGATTTCTGTCATAAGCCTAGACTGATGATTCCCAACTCCCCTCATTGAAGCAACACTCTCTGCTTACTTTCCAGCTCTCTTTGCTTTACCACAGATGATCCAACCCATCAATGGTTTGAGGAGCAGCTGATCAGTCTTAACTGATCGGCTAATGGAGAGAGAATGGATTTTTGATCACTTAACTGATGAGCTCAGTTAACTCATTACTGCCAGTACACAGCCCATAGAACAAAGCCCTCATTTAGTGAACAGGGACATGCCCAGGAATTCCCAATAATGCTCCTCTATAGTTTATATAATTAATAAAAAGAAATCATTATTCACAGGACCCACAGCATACCTGCATCACAAGTCCATGTTAAACATGCTATACCTGTGTTCTAGACTGTCTTAGTAATAACCTAATATTATATTTTCATCATATGAGGCAGAACTGCTCAACTTACCTTACTCTATCCAGAGCTGCAGCCCGAAATTCAGACAATTTGTACCTGTAAAAATTACAGCACACTTTATAGGTGGATAACTGATCAGCAGTTCATTTGTCTTTGTAGGTCTATTTAGAAATCCTAGTGAAAATGCTCACATGAGGTTTGTCTGGGAGGAAGGAATGGTGAGATGTCAGCTAGTTCAATTCAATTCTATTTTATTAACGCAACACAACGCAGCTTTACAGAGATCCGGGTCCAAGCCTCTTTTGAGCAAGCTAGTGCATCAGCAAGGAGAACAGTACAGTGCAATGATGAATTATCCGAAAGCTTGAGCAAAAAGGTAGGTTTTTAATCTAGATTTACACACAGAGAGTGTGTCTGAGTCCCGAACACCAATAGGAAGTCTATTCCAGAGTTGGGGAGCCTTAATAAGAGATAGAAGATAAACAAGGGAAAGCTCATCCTCCAGCGTTGATTCTCCTAAAGCGAGGAACTGACAGAAGGGCAGCATCCTGTGAACGAAGTGTACGTGATGGATTATATGGTTTAAAAAGTTCCCCGAGATATTGTGAGGCCAAACCATTTAGTGACTTCTTAGTCAGAAGGAGTGTTTTATAATCAATGCAGAATTTAAATGGTAACCAGTGCAGGGACGAGAGAATGGGACTAATATGGGCACATTTTCGAGCTCCTAGTGAGAACTCTAGCAGCTGCAGTCTGAACTAGTTGGAGCTTTTTTTTATTGATTTACATGATTTGCCAATTTACGCAGTTTGGCAATATTACGTAGGTGGAAGAAGGCTGTTTTAATTATATAACAGATGTGTGCATCAAATGAGAGGACAGAGTCAAAAACAACTCCTAGGGTTTTTACAGTGCTACTGGGTATGACTGAGAATCCATTTAAATCTACAGCAATATTTGCATTTTTGGATCAATAAGTAAGACCTCTGTTTTTTTCTGGATTTAGCAAAAGAAAGTTGTGAGTCATCCAGTTCTTTATGTCTTTAAGACAGTCTTTGGCCGATAAGTAGAGCTGGGTGTCATCAGCACAGCAATGAAAGTCAATACCATGTTTACGGATTATTTTGTTCAGCGGCAGCATATAAAGAGTAAACAGTAGCGGACCCAAGATTGATCCTTGAGAACCAGCATATTTTACTTTTGAGTAGTAGGAATTTTCATTATTTAAGTGAACACATTGGTGGCGATCTGTTAGATACAATCTAAACCAAGTGAGGGCCGATCCTTTAATTCCTACAGTATTTTCAAGCCTGTCAAGCAGAACTGCATTATCTATGGTGTCAAATACAGCACCAAGGTCAAGCAGCACAAGGATAGTAGAGCAGCCCCTATCAAATGAAACGAGGAGGTAATTTGTGGCTCTTAGTAACGCTGTTTCAGTGCTGTGGTTGGGTCTAAATCCAGACGGAAAGACCTTGTAAATGCTACTGTTGTGGAGGTAGGTGCACAGCAGCTGAAACACTGCTTTTTCGAGGACCTCGGCTATGAAGGGGAGATTTGAGATTGGTCTATAATTACCAAGCTCATTGGGGTCAAGGTTAGGTTTTTTGAGAATAGGCTTGATAATTGCTGAATTAAGGGATTTAGGTATGTAGCCAATGTTGAGGGAAGAGTTAACTATGGCCAGTACTGCTTCTATAACCCTAGGCAGAACCTGTTTAAACAACTGTGTTGGAACAGGATCTAGTACACATGAAGATGACTTTAATGAGCTAATAATGCTAACCAAGTCCTTTCAGTAACCGGATGGAAATATTCAGAGTGTGCATTAAAGCTGGTGCACCATTCATCAACATTCACTGCAGTGGTCAGCGACTGACTATGAATTTTTAGTTCAATGTTTTCCATTTTATCCTGCTAATGTCAGCAGGAATGGCTGAGTTAGTGTGTCTGTGAGTGCTGTTAAGTTTGATCACAGTATTAAAAAGGAATCTGGGGTTGTGTTTGTTATTGTCTATTAGTGATGCGATTTATGATGATTTGGCTTTAATTAAGGCTATTTTGCATTCTGCATGACTATGATGCCATTCAAGCCTAGAGAGTACGTGTATGGTCATTATACCAGAGCGCTAGCTTTTTCTCCCTTGTTTGATCTTAATTGGCACAACATTGTCAAGATTAGAGCGGAGCACAGACAGCAGATCATCTGTTTCATGCTCAAGATCTATATGCTGAGATGGGCTGGAGATGGTAAAATCTGGAAGGTTATTAATAAATACACTAGCTGTAGACATTGTTATGGTACGTATTTGCTCATAATGTGAGGCGGCAGGCGGATATCCTGGTTTAAGACTACATGATTAGGTAATGGTCAGAAATGAAGTCAGGCTGAGAAATGCTTACTAAATGTTCTGTTTCAATACCCAGGGTCAGAACTAGGTCTAGTGTATGGTTGGACCTATATTTATGAGTTGGACCTATAACATTTTAAATAAATCCCAAAGCATCAAGATTAATTTTAAACCCAGTTCTAAGGGGGTCCTGAGTCTTTTTTAAAGTGAATATTGAAATCTCCAACAATCAAAGCCTCATCAGTAGAGACAGCTACTTCTGAAAAGAAGTCAGCAATTTCACTAAGAAAATCTGTATACGGTCCAGGAGGACGATAGACTGTAATAAGCAGAACACAGTGCTGCTTTCTAGAAGCCGGAGAAAAGCCTCCCACTTTAAGACTAAGCACTTCAAACGATTTAGCTTCATAACCTGAGTTTTGGATTAGGCCTAGAACTGAATCATAGATTGAGGCTACGCCGCCGCCACGACCGGACCTTAGTGGATAACTGCAGTAGTTAAAGCCTGGGGGAGTCGATTCATTCAGAGCAATAATTCAGTAGGTTTAACCCACATTTCACAAAGACACAGTGAACTGAGGGGGTTTACAGTAATAATTTCATTGACAATGACTACTTTATGTGCTAGAGACCGTATGTTTAACATCCCAAACTTAATGTGGGAGTTGCTAGTACTCGGAAATCACGAAGCGCTAACGTCGATTCTAATCAGGTTGTTAAAATTGATTTTTGAACGTCTACAATTGCGGACTATATAAGGGACAGACACAGTCTCAATACTGCAGGGTTTATCTGATAAGCAATATGAGAGTGATACTGGTAAATTACTATTTTCCTCTGCCTGCTTCTCCAAAAGCCACTGGATCTTCTGGTCCAGCAGAGCAAGCTCCTTGCTGAGCGTCCGAAGAGCACGTTCCTCTGTGGTCGCCATGTTCCTTGAGGCAAACAAACACACAGAAGCACAATCAACAGATGGTAAGACAAAGTAACGTTAAGTAAGAGGTCGTAGTTGGCACAAAGATTACAATACCAACCAGCTGAGAAAAATAAGCAAATCAAAACAAGTCATTTTTCAAGTAATAAGAGAGCAAACAAACAAACAGCAGGTGAGCGAGCGTACGACCTGTCCACCGGAACCGCAAACATCTGCAGAGTTCATAGCTTTATGATGGGAGAGTCATATGTCTGCTGTAACTGGTGGGTCATCATTTTCTATCTGTGGGGCTCTGGTAGGAATCTGCACCCAACATGTTGCACAGCTGGACTGTAATACCTTTATGTGTGTATTGGAGAATGTGAGGATGGGTCATTTATGCTTGATTTAAATATTAGAAATGTAAGAATAAATCACAGGTAATAACTTTTGACTCTGTGGTTTTACAGTTTATAGAAACATGAATTTCACTTACTGAAGAATTCAGTCTTTAAATGAATCAAATGCATCAATAAAGTCAAAGTTCAAATCTGTTGAAATATCATTTATACCGTCTCATAAGGAAGACAATCTTTGCTCACATATTTTCTAGCAGTTCTTAATTTTTAAATGCATTATTGACAGTATTTGATGTATTTGGCAGAGATATATCAGCATAACTAAAGTCTTTTTGTTAAATTGCAGATGATTCTGCTATTTTTGTCAGTAAAGATTACTTTATTTTACAGGTAGTTTTGTTAAAAAGCCTCAACAGATTAAAAGCTGTTAAAACAGATTTTTAATGTATTCCATTTATTCAGATTTTGTCAATATATGCATCTATTTATAACTCTTGCAGTTTATCAGTTTGACCACAAGGTGACAGCCAAGCTCCATCCATGAGGTCAATTCCAAAGGGATTCCTTCTCACTATATAGAAGTGCACTCTTCTATTCGAGTGAACGGCTTCTGTGTCCTTAATAGTGAGTGATCGGAGGCTGAATATTAAAGACACTGTATTAGACTCTCGAGTGCAGAAGTCGTTGTTGTGTGTTTTTGCTTTATAAAAGTGAACTCCATAGAGAGGGAGAGTGTCCTTTCCTTCACATTACTTCATGAACTAAACTAAAGTCCATCAGAACCCTAAACTACTGCCAATTTTCACAACAATAAACTAGCTTTATCTTATTATTTCATATTTTAATATTAAAAAAAAAAACATATTGAACTTTAGCATTAACTGAAAGAGCAACAGAAACAGAAAAAAAATTAACAATGTTTATGGAGATTAAATTGAAAGAAATTGCACTCCATACCATTACAATATGGCATTAACAGCAAACAAGACAATGAAACTAAGTAAAAAGGTTTTATTAAACCAGCTAAAAGAATCATATTTCATCCTGACATGGCAAAATGTACATAATGTAGGTTTCACTTATATAAGAGAATATCAGCCTTATTAAAAAGAAAAACACCCACCAGAAACCACAAGCAACATTTTACCACACAGAACCCACACAGTGTCTATGTTTTTTATATACGTGACTTTCCAAAACAATGGAATCACTTCAGTATGCAGACGGCCCGTCACACCAACATCATCAAGGGAATACTTACATAATTCTCCCTCTGAGAGCATCACTGAATTTAAGAGTCTTCTGTAGGTCTGCTGGAGGAGGTGAAAATGGTGTGCTTACACTTTTGCTGAGCATCTCTTGAAGATGACCTGGGAGTCCTTTAGAGGTAAACTTGCAGCCCTGTTTCAGCTAAAGCGGTGACAAATGTTTCTCATCACAGGATGGACGGCATCAACCTCATCATACACTGTAAGACAAAAGCAGAAAATACACAAAAGCTTCATTATGATGTTGCAATAAAGTGTAGTGATGAAGGCAGTAGTACAAAGTAAAAAAATAGAACAGTCATAAATGAAGTGCTTTGAGAGACTGGTTCTACAGCACATCAGAGCCAGTCTCCCACTCAGCTTTGACACACATCAGTTTGCCTATAAGGCAAACAGGTCCACTGAGGATGCCATCGCCACTGCCCTTCACACAGCACTCACACACCTGGATCACCAGGGGAGTTATGTGAGGATGCTGTTCATAGACTTTAGCTCTGCCTTTAACACGGTCATCCCCAGCAGACTGGTGACCAAACTCACAGACCTTGGACTTTCCCAACCCACCTGCATCTGGATTAAGGACTTTTTAACAGACCACACCCAGTCTGTTAGATTTGGCCGCCGTCACTCCTCTAGGGCAACACTCAACACTGGAGTTTCACAAGGTTGCGTGCTGAGTCCTCTTCTCTACGCACTCTACACCCACAACTCCACCCCCACCCACTCCAGCAACACGTTTGCGGACGACACGATCGTGGTGGGACTCATATCTGGTGGAGACGAGACCGCCTACAAGGATAAAGTCCAGGGACTGGCTGAGTGGTGTGCAGAGAACAACTTGAACTCCTCTAAAACAGAGGAACTGGTTATAGACTTTCCGGAGGAGATGCATCGATCCCACACCACTCTTCATAAATGGGGACTGTGTGGAAAGAGTGCCTTCCTTCAGATTTCTGGGTACGCACATCTCTGAAGATCTCTCCTGGAACACCAACACCACAGCTGCGGTCAGGAAGGCACAGCAGAGACTCTATTTCCTGAGAATTCTCAGGAAAAATAACCTCCATGAGAAGCTGCTGGTGTCCTACTACCGCTGTGCCATTGAGAGTGTGTTGACCTACTGCATCTCAATATGGTACGTCAGCTGCTCAGCAGCAGGAAGGAGAGCACTACAGAGAGTGATCAACTCACTCCACTCCACTCCACTCCACTGCCCAGTCTGGAGGACCTGTTCAGCTCCTGCTGCCTCAACAGGGCAGCCAACATCCTGAAGGACTCCTCCCACCCTGGACATCATCTGTTCCAACAGCTGCCTTCTGGAAAACGCTTCAGGTCCATCACATCCAGGACAAACAGACAAAAAAACAGTTTTTACCCCAGCGCTGTACGGGAACTGAACACAGCAAAACACACACACATTCACAGAGCACTACCAAGGAACTGAAAACTGAAAAGTAAAAAAAAAACAAAAAAAAACAAAACAAAACAACAACAACACTGATAGCTGCACTTTCACCAGCCATGCGCAATACTCAGGACTTGTGCAATAATCTGTTAATTATATTGTATATATTTTCAAAATCCACTGTGTAAATTTGTGTGTCTATTTTTGTTTTTAGTCGTGTTAATTATTGTATGCTTAAGCACCTTAAGGATTGCTGCTCAATTTCGTTGTACATTGTGCAATGACAATAAAAGTATCTTATCTTATCTTAAATATCTTATAATCGACTATAAAAGACACAATTATTCATATGAAGTTGGTTCATCACATTACATTTGATGGCTATACTGTTTCACCTCCCATTACTTTATTCCACTTACCCCTGAGAATCTTCCAAGAGTCTTCTTCTTTTGTTTTCTAAGTAAAAATAATGAAATATCCTCCACAGAGAAAATTCTGTATGATTTCATGCAAATGACTTTTCTGTTTACTAACTTTCTTTAGTTATTTGTGTTCCCATTAATAAAAATGCTGACCTTTCACTGAACACATGGTAGTTAGCTAGCTAATGATCAGGATGTGTCTCCAGATATTAAAGAAACACACAGGTTTCAGCTCCAGCATTTCTTGACCGCAGTGCTTCTAGCTGTATGGTGGTCTTTGAGGGGTCAGGTACGGAGCGGATCTCTGGTTGTGCTGTAGCTTCCTATCCCGCCCATTGCCCCACTCCCCCACCCCCCAGTCCTACTGCCACACCCCGGGTTGCCAGATAAGGAAAAACAACAGCAAGGAAACACAGCGAGCTGCAGCCGTGGAGGCGAGGAAGCGACCTGGACCTGGATCATAAGATGTTACACAACTAATCTACGTCCGACTATCTTTCCAAAAATCCCTTTGAGGCGTTGATTCGTTATTTTCACAATGAGGAGTTTAGTGATCAGTGTAAAGAGGCTGCTGCATCCCTGTATAACATTCTAATGAAGTCTGAGGTTGGTGAAAAAAATGCTGCTGCTACTGTTACCGCTTTGTTTTTCTGCACGCTGTCATTTCATTTATTAAACATGTTCCTCTTCTCATTTTCATGTGTTTCATGTTATACATATATATCCTGATGTAGACAAAAGAAATCCCCATAGTATTACTCCATATCCATATTTATCATGTTTTTGTCTTAAATGTATTTAACTACATTGATTAAACATATATAGCATGTTTCATATTATTAATACAACGTATTATTACGTATGATGTTTAACAACTTTTTTTTACTTATTCAGTTTTACTTCTTTTTTTATTTTTCAACAAAAAAAAACAAAATATAAAAAATTGCATCCAAATTTAAAAAACAAAAACAATCTACAACTTTTTATTCAAATTTTTGTTGTTGATAAAAGGGTGGAGGAGGAACGGGTTCTTCTGGAGGTGGGTTTTTCCTTGACTTTAAATATATATATATAGGTATAAAAATACACACACACAGTCTGTCATTTGAGTTTTTTTGGTTTGTTAGTTTGCTTGTTTTGTTTTGGGCTTTATTTCTAAACGTTATGGCAGCGAACGAACGTTTAGAAGAACTTTATTAGGACGGTGGGGAGTTTGAGCGGTAGACAGAGTTTTATCCGTAGTCTAAAGTACTCTGGTTCCTTCAATAATAATAATAATAATAATAATAATAATAATAAATAATAATAATAATTAATAATAATAATAATATAAACAATAATATAATAATAAAATGAGGCCGATGTTTTTCTTGGGAGTTTAGACACATATTCCTTACATAAACCCAGACTAATTAATTTCAGAAGGAACGTGGTTCTAGTTTTGGAAAAGGAAGCTCAGTGGCGAATTGATTTGGTGGATTTAAGCAATCTTTCAGTACAATGATGAAAAAAAAATATTCTCACGTGTATAGACATTTTTTCTAAATATGCCTGGGTAAAATAAATGAGCACGAATCCTGACTAGGGCTTATAAAATATTTTTGGAAGGCAGACGACCCGTCACTCTACAATCCGACAAAGGTAAGGAGTTTTTAAACAAATCTTTTTAAAACCCTTTGAAAAGATATAACATTAGACATTTCACTACGGCTAGAGAACTGAAGGTGGAGCGTTTCAACACAACTCTCACGGGTCGTATGTTTAGGTATTTTACAGGTTAAACACTTACAGGTATTTAGATGCGTTGAAAGATCTGGTGCATTCATACAATCGTACGTTTCACAGATCTGTCAGAATGAAACCCGTTGAGGTGACGCGCCCTAATCAAGTTCAAGTTTATCATTTATAAGGTAAACGGGTTGGTGGTTAAAATATCTGGCTATCTACATTTAAAGTGAACGACGTGGTTCACATTTCCAAAGAACGCAGGGCGTTCACCAAAGATTACCGGCAAACATTTTCAGACGAATATTTCGGAAAGCGGGTCGAAGATTTACGGACAGTAAAGAGGGCACAGGTCTGTCCGCGCTCAGTCGCGTGCACATGCGCCCTCCGGGGCAACGCGCGTCTAATCAGAGGATCTCCTTACAAAGCAGAAAGTGACTGAGGCGCTGACCTTTGGACATTCTTTGAAGAAAAAGCAAAAGCAAAAGAAACAAAGACCAAAACCGCAAAGAAGAGGAAAAGAGTTTGACTGAGTCCCGATAAATTTTAAAAAGAAGAAGAAGAAGAAAAAAACAACAAAACAAAAACAAGCATGTCTCTGATACACGCCGCTTCTACCGAGTGTTTGATATCAGAGTTGGGCTTATTTACTCTGCCTATCACACAAACCAGCATCGAATCTTACAAATATGTGAAACGCCACCCATCACATCCATCACAGACACCGGTCCCATACATTTCTTCGTAGCAGGTTCCGGAGACGAGCATCTGGATTTGAATCGTTGGCTGTTGTACCTGACCTGCAAAATGACGAATCCGGACGGTTCTGATTTAGCGCGCGACGCCAAGGTCGGTTTGATCAACTACCCCATCGCGAGCCTTTTTAGCCAGGTGGAAGTTTCTCTGGGCGATAAACTGATTTCCCAGAGCAGTTCGACCTACGGCTACCGAGCCGCCATGGAGTGTTTGCTGAATTATTCTGAGGAGACCCTGCATCTCAATTTCCCACCGGCATGTTTAGAAGGGATACTGCGGGACATATGGACGACGCTGACCCCACTGGAGAGAACCAGGGCCTGTCATAGAGGAGCGAATTCAGCGAACGGAGCCGGGTTTTTGAACTGCTGGGACACAGACACAGACATTTTTAAATTCCGTGGACGTGAGAGTTAAACTGCTGCGTGATAAATACGAATTAGTTTTGATGTCTTCTGATCAAAACCCGGCTATAATCTACGCATCCTGTCGGCTCTGCTGTACGTCAGAAAAGTCAACGGGCGTGAACCTCGCTCACACCTCCGCTCTGATGAGCTCAAACACCAAGTATCCGCTGGAGCGCGTGACCGCTGCACTGATCAGTGTCCCCGCCGGTCACCGCGGATCCAGTCAAGATCATTTGTTTCTGAAACAAGTGCCTAAATTTATAGGGTTGGGATTCGTCCATAACCAGGCCTTTAGCGGTTCTTACACTCGCAACCCTTTTCATTTTCATCACTATGACGTAGAATCTTAACATTTGGCAGTGGATGGCGTTTCCTACCCCTTTCCTACACCTTTCCGCCCCGTTTGTAACTGTCAAAGAAGTCTGAGAGAATATTTGAGTCTGGTCGAGGCCACAGATCAGTACCTAAAGGATCAACATTTGGCCATGAGCAGAGAAGACTATCACCGAGGTTATACTTTATTTATTTCCAGAGTTGGGGGGCTTTATAAGAAAAGGCTCTTCCCCCTGCTGAGGTTTTTCAGAATTTTGGGAACTACTAAGAAGTCAGCAGCCTGAGATCTAAGTATTTTTGATGGATCATAATATGTAATAAGATCTCGCAGGTACTCAGGAGCGAGGCCATGTAGGGCTTTGTATGTTAATAGAAGAATTTAATAATCAGTACAGAATTTAACTGGGAGCCAGTGCAGTGCTGATAGAACTGGACTGATATGGTCAAATGTTCTAGTTTTAGTAAGGACCCTGGCTGCAGCATTTTGAACTAGTCGAAGTTTATTGAGGTTCCTGCTGGAACAACCTGATAAAAGTGCATTACAGTAATCTAGTCTTAAGGTAGACAGTGGCGGGGGACAAATGAACATTCTGAAATTGTACAATAGTACAGCTCATTTACACTCAGCTAAACGTCTCGCCATAGATGCTCTATTCTTAATGGGAAAGAAGGAGAGGAACAGTAGCATTAGCACAGCATTTACCCTGAGCAGCTGATAAAGAACACCTTTATGTTAATAAAGTGACAAATTCCAGCAGATTTTAAAAGTATTGAGAAAAGAAGTTATTCAGTGAATCAAGAAGTGTGTCCACTATTCTTAAAAGGTCATGTATAGAGACCTTGGTGGTCAGGCATAGTTTTGAACTGCTTTAAGAGAAAAATCCAGGAGCAGTGCTTGAGCAGTTCTCTACCAGCTACATGATTTATATATAAACAGAACTCCAGCAGAATCCACTCTGTGCATGAACTTGATGAAACTCCACTGAACTCTGCATGCAAGGCACCTTTTACCACCCTGTATCCTGTCATTATTTTAAATGTATTTTTTAATAATGCAATAGCATTTAACATTTTTGATAATGTAATAGCAGTGATGTGTGAAGATTAAGACACACCTAGGGCTGGGCCTAAATGTCCAATTATTATGTTAAAGGACCATAAACTCCATTTTCCTATTTTCTCTTCAGTCCTACTTAGTGTTTGTGGAGTTTTGTGAACCAAAAATCTCGCTTTATCCCTTACAATTAAAACTGGCTGTTTTTGTTTATTACAGTGCCGTTAAGATATATGTAAATGAGCTTTGTTCTGATTAGCTGTGTTTCTCTGAAGTTCAGGCTCTTAACTATGGAGTGAAGCATTTGTCAAGTTCTATCAGATGTATGAAGTGGAGAATTTAGCATTTCATTTCAGCTCATTTCTCCTGTGTGGGGTGAAACTTTTGGCGTTCTCGGTCAGGTACTTTAAACTACAGGATGTGGGAAAATAAACATTTTATTTTAGGTCTTTTCAACTGTGTGAAATTCTGTTTCAGATACTTTAACCTAGATACAGTGGGGTATGAAATGTTTGATTTCTGATATTTACAGTATTTTTAGGATTACATTTCAGGGGGTGAATCATGTTATCTGAAAAATAGGCTACGCTAACCCTCTTATAGAATCCATAGGGGGCGCTACAAGCTCCATGTTGAATGTGAAGCGCAACACTGTTGTATCCCGTATTCAGAGCTATGCTACTGAATTCTGTATGAAAAGTAGCAGAACTTTCCTACAGACCACAGTAACAGAACACTGTTCTACCAGAATAGAGTAGCGTAACGATGTCTTACAGAACACAGTAGCCTGAAACTGTTCATTCACAACAGAGTAGCATAACGCTTTTATTCAGAAGACATTAGTTATTGTTACTAGTTACTCGTCATTAGTTAGACAATAATTATTTTGATATAGAATACAGTACCAGTTCTCTTTCAATCAGAATACGGTAGCATAACACTACACAACCAGCATAGAGGAGAATAACTCACGCAGAATACAGGATTCAATTCAAATGAATTTTATTTAAACAGTGCTTTCACAACAAATGTGGTCACACAGCAGCTTTACAGAGATCCGGGTCAAAGCCTCTTTTGAGCAAGACAGTGGCAACAGTGGCAAGGAAAAACTCCCTCAGATCGAGAGGAAGAAACCTTGAGAGGAACCAAGACTCAAAAAGGGAACCCATCCTCCTCTGGTCGACACCGGATAGCACAATGAAAAGCAAAACAGCAATAAAACACGGAATTAAGGGAATCTGGCCAATGTGCCGTCAAGATAAAAACATGAGTGAAATGTTAAAGTTCATGCAGGTACACGGTCACAAGCACAGCCATGCAGTGAGGGGAGGATGACTCCATTAGATGACCCAGAACCGGACTGCGGGCAGGAGAGTGGTGGAGAGAGCCAGGTCTGCCGATGGAACAGTTGAAACTGGGCATCTCAACACATGGGAAAGAGAGAGAAAACACAAAGGGTTAGGAAGGGGGGCAAGACTTTTTAGAAGGGTTACAGCAGGACAGGGTAGGCAAGAGCAGCCAAACACAAATGCACTCGTGCCAGCAGACAGGAAGGGGCAACTCAACACATGAGGGAGAGCGAAGAAATGAAGGAAAAAATAAAAATAACAATACTAATGAAGAAAAGGTTTAGGTTTATATATGAATATGAACAGCATTGTAACACCATGTAAGCACAACAAAGCAGCAAAACAATGTATACAGAACACAGCAGCATAACCATTTTCATGCAAAACACAAGCAAGTTGCACAGCAGCGAAATATCATTATTATACAGAACAAGGTTAAGTGACACTGTTCAAGCAGGACACAGCAGCATAATTAAACAATTTTTAGGCAAAACACAAGCAGGACACAGCAGCCCAACACAGTTCAAGCAGGAAACAGCAGCGAAATACAAAATAAGCAGGAAACAGCAGCGAAATACAAAATAAGCAGGACACAGCAGCGTAACAATTTTCAGGCAGGACACAGCATCATAATTATTATAAAGGTTAAGGGACACTGTTCAAGAAGGACACAGCAGCATAATTAAACAATTTTTAGGCAAAACACAAGCAGGACACAGCAGCCCAACACAGTTCAAGCAGGAAACAGCAGCGAAATACAAAATAAGCAGGACACAGCAGCGTAATTAAACAGGACACCGCAGCGTAACAATTTTCAGGCAGGACACACAGCAGCCCAACACGGTTCAAGCAGAACACAAGCAAGTGGCACAGCTGCGGCCACATTTAGCACTGTGCTTGCAAGGCAATTGGAGACTGTGGGTGCAAAAGTTTTACCGGTTTCTTACAGAGTGAGATTGTTGACGAGTCTGAAAAAGTCCAATGCGCCACCTTTCAGCATGTCGCTGGGGAAGATGCAGTGAAGGTCTACAACATGTTACAATTCAGTGAGGAAGAAACAAACAAGAAATGTGCTGAAAAACAAGTTCAGCGATTACTGAGAGTCAGCGTCCAGTTGAAAGCACTGAGGCGTACGGGAGGAATTCAGGGACCAAAAACTGCAGAATTCAGCAAAGTACTCACATATTCTGGCCACCGCATGTCACCGCTGGGAAAGCTACACTTATTATATATATATACACATACACATATTGTTGATGGTGATGTACCAGCAATACTAGGACTTGAGACATGGGAGATGTTACAGCAGGACAGGGTAGGAAAGAGCAGCCAAACACATGCACTCGCACCAGCAGACAGCAGCTCAGCACATGGGGGAGAGAGAAGAAATGAAGGGAAAAAAAAAATAATGAAGAAAAGGTTTAGGTTTATATATGAATATGAACAGCACCGTAACACCGCTCAAGCACAACAAAAACACAGCAGCATAATTTTCATGCAGAACACAGCAGCCCAACATGGTTCAAGCAGGACACAGCAGCATAATTAAACAGAACACAGTAGCGTAACCATTTTCATGAAAAAAAACACAAGCAGGAAAGAGCAGCCCAGCACCGTTCAAACAGGGCACAGCAGCATAACGTTGATGAAAAACACAAGCAGGACAGCAGCGAAATTATTATATAGAACAAGTGACACTGTTCAAGCAGAACACAGCAGCGTAATTAAACAGAACACAGCAGCGTAACAAGTTTGATGCAAAATACAAGCAGGACACAGCAGCCCAAT
This sequence comes from Salminus brasiliensis, assembly GCF_030463535.1. NCBI lineage: Eukaryota > Metazoa > Chordata > Actinopteri > Characiformes > Bryconidae > Salminus > Salminus brasiliensis. Next base: position 17,832,227 of record NC_132900.1, read on the forward strand.
ACGGTCCAAGCAGAACACAAGCAAGTGGCACAGCTGCAGCCACCTTCAGCACTGTGCTTCTCGTCAAAAACTGGATTTCCTTTCCGCACATCACTGGGGAAGATGCAGTGAAGGTCTACAACATGTTACAATTCAGTGAGGAAGAAACTGAAACAAGAAATGTGCTGAAAAACAAGTTCAGGGATTACGGAGAGTCAAGAAAGAACCTACCCTATGTTCGCCATTTGTTCTTCACGAGAGCTCAGGGTCCAGCTGAAAGCACTGAGGCGTACAGGAGGAATTTGGGGACCAGAAACTGCAGAACTCAGCAAAGTACTCACATATTCTGGCCACCGCATGTCACCGTTGGGAAAGCTACCACTCACCTGTGAACACAAAAGCCAAAAATTCTAAATGAATTTCACATTATTGACAGTGATGTATCAGCAATACTAGAACGTGAGACATGGGAGATGTTAGGTGTGGTTGAAAGAGTGCATGGAATCACAACGTAAAATGACATTCTGATAGACGGTCATCTGTTCACTGTTCTGGGATTCCTACCAGGGCATCACCACATTCAGTAGATCCCATGGTCTCGCCAGTGATTCATCCACCAAGAAAAGTCCAGATTGCCCTGAAAGACAACAATCATTGATGAGCTACACAAAATGGAGAAAAGGGGTGTAATCACCAAACAGCATGAACTGAACGACTGGGTAAGCAGTATGGTCACAGTGGTGAGGATATTGGCAGATCAAACTTCTGATCACATCACAAATCCGGTACATGGCCTTGTGCTCACTGCAGAAGGTCTCAATCTAGATTGAGAGAAAGTGAGAGCTGTAACACACATGCCTACACCAGAAAACAAGCAGGCACTCATGGTCATGATTCATTACCTTTCCAAGTTTATTCCCAGCCTGTCTGAAGTCAGCACACTGATCCAGAGATGCAGCTACTACACACAATCACCATAGAAGGATGGCCCAATGAGAAAAATCCAAACATACTGGACATTCAAAGCAGAAAAGCAAAATACAGATTCAAGACAAGCTGTAGAGAAGACAACTCAAGCAGAACAGCTATTATGACAGATAGACAAAGAGCCCACCAAGCATATACATGTGGGACAAGGTGACAATTCAGAGAAGGGCAACCTGCTATCATGATCAGCCACGATTCTTCACAGTCCAGACGCCAGATGGAAGAACCTATAGGAGAAACAGAAAACAGAACACACGTTCACAGGACACAGTTCAAGTTCCTGTCCTTCTACAGATGTGGTTATGAACATAAACAGAAACAATATCCTGCTTATGAACAAGTGTGCAAATCCTGTAACAGCAAAATCACTAACAAAAATGTGTCTAACAAAACAAATCAAAGCAGAAGGAGAAAAGAAATCATGTAGTTGAACAAAATGCAGAGGTTTACTGATTGAAAAAGCTGAAATCAGAAAAACATCAACACTGTCACAACAAAAGTGAACAGAATGACTGGACAGTAAATAATACAAGAACTTTGCATTCAGCACCAGTGTCCAACTTGAAAACAATGCCATCGCAGCACAGATCTACAAATCCAAAATGCAAGATTGAATTTTACATTGTTGACAGTGCAATACTAGGACGTGAGACATGCGCAACGTTAGGTGTGGTTTAAACATGGAAGAACCTATAGGAGAAACAGAAAACACCTCAGGACGACTGAAAAACAGTTCCCATCAGCATCACCCAATGTTGTTGCCGATTCCCATTTTGAGTCGCAGGTCAGTGAATCCGGTCCACCTGCAGAAACTGGTATTGCAAAACAATCTGACTTACCTGAGTCACATCCGAGAGAGGCATATAGAGAGAGGCTTCTTCCACAGACCTGAAAAAGGCAAAAGACCATGAATTTGGTGAATTGCATGACTCGTTATTCAGAGACAGGACTGTTTGTGGTATTAGGGAAGACTAATTGTTGGCATGGTTGCTGAAAGAAACAGATCAGACATAGACAAATGCCATGAATATCTGCTGTGCAAATGAAGGGACATCAAGTGAAGTGAAAAAAAGTGCTCAATGAAATACAAAACAGAACAGAAACAAAAACAGTTGGGTTTGAACAGAAGAGCAAATCCAAACTAGCTAAAAATGAACAAGCAACAGAAGCAAGCTGCTCCAGATGTGGTTATGAACATAAACAGAAACAATGTCCTGCCTATGGCCAAGTGTGTAAATCCTGCAACAGAAAATCACTTTACCAAAAATGTGTAAATCAAAACGATCACAGCAGAATGAGGAAAAAAAAAAAAAAAAAATCATGTAGATGAACAAAGGACAGAGCAGGAAGATTTCTTCATTGAAACAGTTGAAATCAGAAAAACAGAATATTAGACAAACATCAACACTGTCACAACAAAAGTGAAAAGAATAACTGGACTGAAAATCTTGAAATAAACAAGAACATTGTTTTCAAGTTGGACACTGGTGCTGAATGCAAGGTCATCTCAGGAAATGTCTACAAGTCACTCAGATTTAAAACAAAACTCCAGAACTCAGCTTGAAAACCGCTCACATATTCTAGACACTGCAGGTCACCGTTGGAAAAGCTAACTCTCACCTGTGAACACAAAAGCCAAAAATGCAAGATTAAATTTCATATTGTTGACAGTGATGTACCAGCAATACCAGGACGTGAGACATGATGGAAGAACCTATAGGAGAAACAGAAAACACGTCCTCAGGGTGGCTGAATAAGTTTCCATCAGCATCACCCAATGTTGTTGGAGATTCCTGTGTCGAGCCGCAGGTGAGTGAATCCGGTCCACCTGCAGAAACTGGTGTTGCAAAACAATCAGTCTTACCTGAGGCACATCCGAGAGAGGCATTCTTCACAAGGTCAGGAAGACAAGTGAAAACACCAGCAAGATAAAAGGACTGAATCTGGAACACACATACAGTACACATTTAGAATATTCTCACACACATTCAGAGGACACGGTTCAAGCTCCTGTCCATCTGCTGACTGAATTTAAAGTTACTGTCATTTACTGCATCTTAGGTTTGTTTAGGTTATTCTGCAACTTCAAGCTATTCTCATAAATATGGTGTTAAATGTACAGTTCAGAGACTTCATCTCATTTCCCTTGAGTTTTAAAGCATTATGGTCCGACAGTGTTTGTATGAACGTTGTTGAGAGTCCTGCACAGCCCAAATCATCCTCATTTATAGTTATATTCATATTAAGAAAGAGAACAAAAAAATATATGAATTCAAATGTGGGGATTTCACATGTTCTGTAGCTAAGAGGCAGCCCTAGCTAAGAATCACGCAGGTCACCCAAAAGTAATAAAGTATAAGTGTACCACAGAGTCGTCCTTCCTCCATACTGCACAGCCATGCAGTGAGGTGAGGATGACTCCATTCGAGGCCCCAGAACCAGACAGCAGGCAGGAGGGTGGTGGAGAGAGCCAGGTCTGCCGATGGAACAGTTGAAACTGGGCATCTCAACACATGGGAGAGAGAGAGAAAACACAAAGGGTTAGGAGGGGGGAGGGGGGAAAAAATCACAGCAAAAACTTTTTAGAGTGGTTACAGCAGGACAGGGTAGGCAAGAGCAGCCAAACGCACCCGCAGACAGCAGGGGGCAGCTCAGCACACGGGGAAGAGAGAAGAAATTAAGTAAAAAATAATAATAATAATGAAGAAAAGGTTTAGGTTTATATATGAATATGAACAGCATTGTTACACCGCTCAAGCACAACAAAGCAGTCAAACAATTTATACAAAACACAGCAGTGTAACCACTCATGCAGAACACAAGCAGAGAGAGCAGCAAAACACCGTTCAAGCAGAACACAAGCAAGTGCCACAGCAGCGAAATATTGTTCAAGCACAAGACAGCAGCGAAACAATTTTGATGCAGGACACAGCATCCCCACATGGTAAAAGCAGAACACAGTAGTGAAAAGTTGTTCAAGCAGAACACAGCAGTGAAATACCAATCAAGCAGAATACAAGCAAGTGGCACAGCAGCGAAATATCATTCAAGCAGGGCACAGCAGCGTAACACTTTTGATGCAGAACACAAGCAGGACACAGCAGCCCAACACGGTTCAAGCAGAACACAGTAGTGAAATATCATTCAAGCAGGGCACAGCAGCGTAACAATTTTGATGCAGAACACAAGCAGGACACAGCAGCCCAACACGGTTCAAGCAGAACACAGTAGTGAAATATCATTCAAGCAGGGCACAGCAGCGTAACAATTTTTATGCAGAACACAAGCAGGACACAGCAGCCCAACATGGTTCAAGCAGAACACAGTAGCGAAATATCGTTTAAGCAAGGCACAGCAGCATAACGATGAAAAACACAAGCAGGACAGCAGCGAAATTATTATACAGAACAAGTGACACTGTTCAAGCAGAACACAGCAGAGTAACAAATTTGATGCAAAACACAAGAAGGATACAGCAGCCGAACACGGTCGAAGCAGCACACAAGCAAGTGGCACAGCTGCAGCCACCTTTAGCACTGTGCTTGCAAGGCAATCTAATCAAAAATTGGATTTTTAGGTGCAAAAGTTTTACCTGTTTCTTACAGAGAGTGGGATTGTTGAGTCTGAAATGGTACAATGCGCCACCTTTCCGCACGTCGCAGGGAAAGATGCAGTGATGGTCTACAACATGTTACAATTCAGAGAGAAAGAAACTGAAACAAGAAATGTGCTGAAAAACAAGTTCAGGGATTACTGAGAGTCAAGAAAGAACCTACCCTATGTTCACCATTTGTTCTTCACGAGAGCTCAGGATCCAGCTGAAAGCGTACGGGAAGAATTCGGGGACCAAAAACTGCAGAATTCAGCACAGTACTCACATATTCTGGCCACTGCATGTCACCGTTGGGAAAGCTACCACTCACCTGTGAACACAAAAGCCAAAAATGCTAAACTGAATTTCACATATTGTTGACGGTGATGTACCAGCAATACTAGGACGTGAGACATGGGAGATGTTAGGTGTGGTTTAAAGAGTGCATGGAATCACAACGTAAAATGACATTCTGAAAGACATTGATCTGTTCACTGTTCTTGGATTCCTACCAGGACATCACCACATTCAAGTAGATCCCATGGTCTCACCAGTGATTCATCCACCAAGAAAAGTCCTAATTGCCCTGAAAGACAACAATCATTGATGAGCTACACAAAATTAAGGGGTGTAAATCACCAAACCGAACGACTGGGTAAGCAGCAGGGTCACAGTGGTGAGGATTTTGGCAGATCAAACTTCAGATCACATCACAAATCCGGTACGTGGCCATGTGCTCTCTGCAGAACTCAATCTAGATAGAGATAAAGTGAGAGCTGTAACACACATGCCTACACCAGAAAACAAGCAGGCACTCATGAGATTCATGGTCATGATTCATTACCTTTCCAAGTTTATTCCCAGCCTGTCTGAAGTCAGCGCACTGATCCAGAGATGCAGCTACTACACACAAGGACCATGGAAGGATGGCCCAATGAGGAAAAATCCAAACATACTGGACATTCAAAGAAGAAAAGCAAAATGCAGCTTTAAGATAAGCTGTAGAGAAAACAACAAGTAAAACAGCTATTATGACAGACAGACAAAGAGCTCACCAAGCATATACATGTGGGACAAGGTGAGAATTCAGTGAGGGCAACCTGCTATCATGATCAGCCACGATTCTTCACAGTCCAGACGCCAGATGGAAGAACCTATAGAAGAAACAGAAAACAGAACACACATTCACAGGACACAGTTCAAGTTCCTGTCCTTCTCCAGATGTGGTTATGAACATAGACACATTTTTGGTAAAGTGATTTTGCTGTTACAGGATTTGCACACTTGTCCATAAGCAGGACATTGTTTCTGTTTAACAAAACAAATCAGAACAGAATGACGGGGGGAAAAAAAATCATGCAGTTGAACAAAAAGGCAGAGCAGGAAGATTTCTTCATTGGAACAGTTGAAATAAGAAAAAAAAACAGGAGTATTAGATAAACATCAACACTGTCACAACAAAAGTCAATAGAATAACTGCCCTGAAAATAAAACAAGAACTTTGCATTCAGCACCAGTGTCCAACTTGAAGACAATGTCATCGCAGCACAGATCTACAAATCAGGTTTGAAACAAAACTTAAATCAAAAATGCAAGATTGAATTTCACATTGTTGATAGAGATGTACCAGCAATACTAGGATGTGAGACATGTGAGACGTTAGATGTGGTTTAAAGATGGAAGAACCTATAGGAGAAACAGAAAACACCTCAGGACGACTGAAAAACAGTTCCCATCAGCATCACCCAATGTTGTTGCAGATTCCTGTGTCGAGCCGCAGGTCAGTGAATCCGGTCCATCTGCAGAAGCCGGTCAGACAATCAGACTTACCTGAGTCACATCCGAGAGAGGCATACAGAGAGGCTTCTTCCACAGACCTGAAAGAGGCGAAAGACCATGAATTCAGTGACTTGTTAATCAGAGACAGGACTGTTTGTGGTATTAGGAAAGACCTATTGTGGGCAAGGTTGCTGAGAGAAACAGATTGGACATAGACAAAGAATATCTGCTGTGCAAATGAAGGGACATCAAGTGAAGTGAAAAAAAAAAGAGCAGAATGAGGAAAAAAAAAAATCATGCAGTTGAACAAAAGACAGAGCAGGAAGATTTCTTCATTGGAACAATTGAAATCAGAAAAACTCAATACATCAGAAAAACATTAACAGTCACAACAAAAGTGAAAATAACAGAACTGAAAATCAAAATAAAAACAACTTTGTCTTCAGATTGGACACTGGTGCTGAATGCAAGGTCATCACAGCACAGATCTACAAATCAGCTTTGAAACAAAACTCCAGAATTCAGCTTGAAAACCGCTCCCATATTCTAGACACTGCAGGTCACCGCTGGGAAAGCTAACGCTCACCTGTGAACACAAAAGCCAAAAATGCAAGATTAAATTTCACATTGCTGACAGTGATGTACAAGCAACACTAAGACGTGAGACATGATGGAAGAACCTATAGGAGAAACAGAAAACACCTCCTCAGGATGGCTAAAAGAGTTTCCACCAGAATCACCTAATGTTGTTGCCTATTCCTGTTTCGAGCAGCAGGTCAGTGATTCCGGTCCACCTGCAGAAACTGGTACTGCAAAACAATCTGACTTACCTGAGTCACATCCGAGAGAGGCATACAGAGAGGCTTCTTCCACAGACCTGAAAAAGGCAAAAGACCATGAATTTGGTGAGTTACATGACTCGTTAATCAGAGACAGGACTGTTTGTGGTATTAGGGAAGACTAATTGTGGGCAAGGTTGCTGAGAGAAACAGGTCGGACATAGACAAAGGCCATGAATATCTGCTGTGCAAATGAAGGGACATCAAGTGAAGTGAAAAAAAGTGCTCAATGAAATACAAAACAGAACGACAGAAACAAAACAAACAGTTGGGTTTGAACAGAAGAGCAAATCCAAACAACTAAAACAGAACAAGCAACAGAAGCAAGCTGCTCCAGATGTGGTTATGAACATAAACAGAAACAATGTCCTGCCTATAGCCAAGTGTGTAAATCCTGCAACAGAAAAATCACTTTACCAAAAATGTGTAAAACAAAACAAATCAAAGCAAAATGAGGAAAAAAAATCATGCAGTTGAACAAAAAGGCAGAGCAGGAAGATTTCTTCATTGGAACAGTTGAAATCAGAAAAACAGAATATTGACAAACATCAACACTGTCACAACAAAAGTGAAAAAAATAACTGGACTGAAAATCTTTAAACAACAAGAACATTGTTTTCAAGTTGGACACTGGTGCTGAATGCAAGGTCATCTCAGGAAATGTCTACAAGTCACTCAGATTTAAAACAAAACTCCAGAATTCAGCTTGAAAACCGCTCACATATTCTAGACACTGCATGTCACCATTGGAAAAGCTAACGCTCACCTGTGAACACAAAAGCAAGATTAAATTTCACATTGTTGACAGTGATGTACCAGCAATACCAGGACGTGAGACATGATGAAAGAACCTATAGGAGAAACAGAAAACACGTCCTCAGGACGACTGAAAGAGTTCCCATCAGCATCACCCAATGTTGTTGCAGATTCCTGTGTCGAGCAGCAGGTCAGTGAATCTGGTCCACCTGCAGAAACTGGTACTGCAAAACAATCTGACTTACCTGAGACATTCTTCACAAGGTCAGGAAGACAAGTGAAAACACCAGCAAGATACAAGGACTGAATCTGGAACACACATACAGTACACATTTACAATATTCACACACACATTCAGAGGACACGGTTCAAGCTCCTGTCCATCTGCTGACTGAATTTAATGTTACTGTCATTTACTGCAGCTCAGATTTGTTTAGTTTATTCTGCAACATCAAGCTATTCTCATAAATATGGTGTCAAATGTACAGTTCATGTAGTTCAGTTCAGAGACTTCATCTCATTTCCCTTGAGTTTTAAAGCATTACGGTTCGACAGTGTTTGTATGAACGTTGTTGAGAGTCCTGCACAGCCCAAATCATCCTCATTTATAGTTATATTCATATTAAGAAAGAGAACAAAAAAATATATAAATTCAAGTGTGGATATTTCACATGTTCTGTAGCTAAGAGGCAGCCCTAGCTAAGAATCACGCAGCTCACCCAAAAGTAAAAAAGTGTAAGTGTACCACAGAGTCGTCCTTCCTCCATACTTTACACTGAGGAACTGAACCGGTTAGCAGAGGGAAAAACGGCCGTGGTGGTCGAGGAGCTCCTCGGCTTTTCCGGGGTCACGCAGACGCCGCCAGTCCCTCTCCGGTGCGGGAGTGGAGACGACGACTCTCGGTGTCCGTCGCGCCGGTAGTGCTGGAGCTCAGACGCCGCGTTGGAGGAGTCACGGGTCAAGCTGGACGACTTCCTTGCAGAGCGGCTGGAAAGCTCGTTTTTCCGCGGTCGCCATGTTTCTCGAGGGTAAAGAGAAAAACGCAAAGCGCGGTTAGTGAGACAGAGGACTGTACAGTAACACAGACAGCACAAGGATTCCAACAAGTGTCTAAGATGAAGAAGACAAAGCTCACATTACGGACTATAAAGTAGGATGGCCGGTCGAAGCTCTGTGTGGAATCACGGCTCGAGCTTTGAAAGCAGGGCCGCATCGAAACAGCAGCTCCGAGTCTCCTGAAAATACCTACGATCACGTGACCGCCGGAAACGAAGCTTCGTTACGTCACTGGAACGCAATCACGGTTCAATGCGCGTGAGTTTCCGGTCCCGCTGTAGACGAGCTGCATATAATCTGAAATTTGTACTTAAATAAAACGGAAATACAGAACATGTGTGAATTTGCTTCACTTTCATGATAAAATTATTGATATTCCTCAGCATTCAAGGGTTTTTACTGGAGACGATGTGAAATGACCTTGAATAAAAACATTTTACAGCTCTATTTCTGTGTTCAACAGATGTACAGTCTACATGCACATTCAACAGTGGTGTTTTTCCCTTAATCTAATAGTGTCAAACATGGCTGTTTTGTTTAGGAGGAGAGTAAAGGAATTACACACTCAGATGAAATTCATTCAGTTAAAGGAAGAAACGCAGTCCGACATCGCTGTATGGAGCAGTTTGGACAAAGCTTATGAACACAAGTGAATCAGGCAGTGGTGGTGTAGTATTGTATTTGTACAACAGGTGGCGCAGTAGAGCTGTGAAGCTGAGCAGCATCCAACCACTTTTCCCTCATTTCTGCATGAAAGGGTTGATTGATTACAGACTCATTTTTGTGATAAAGGATCTGCCCTGTTTTTAGACTTTTATAAAGCCTCAGTTCAGCAGAGCTTTATTTTATTAAGTAATTATTATATATTTTCTTTATATTATCTGACAGTAACACACTAAATGTCCAAATGTTTGTGGACACCATTTTTTAATTAATGCATTCAGCAATCAGTTGCACCCATTGCTGAAACTGTCACTGTAATGCAGTATTGCCAATAGAATAGGACTCTCTGGAACAGATAAACATGAACCTATCGGCTCCATGCCTAATGCCAATCGTGGGCTAGAGGGGTATAAAGCCTCCAGCATTGAGCTGAGGAGAGGTGGAACTGTGTTCTCTGGAATGATGGTGCTCATGATGTCCTTTACTTCTAGGGTGAGCTGGGGAAACTTTTTACTTTGAGTTGGAGATGAGGTTGGGTGATCATCCAATATTCTGACCTCACCAATGCTCTTCTTGCTAAATGCATTCCTCACAGCAATGCTCCAAAATCTAGCAGAAAGTCTTCCATGGTAGTAGAAACAGTTAATCCAACAAAAGCAGGCTAAACTCCCTTTTAATACTCTTGATTTCAAAAGAAACAACAAATAAGCAGGTGTCCAAATACTTTTGTTATATAGTGTATTTCTTAGAAATGCTGAATTCTTTTGTTGAAGAGACTCTGGTCAGTTCTGAGAGCAGCAGGTCTAAAATGAAACCTGGACTAAATAAAGAGAGAAGTTTTAGATTTTACTTTGAGTAGAAACAAATAAACATCCAGAACACATCAGTAATGCAGAACAGCTCTTCATTCAGGCTCTTTTTCTGAACATGATATTAATAATATAAACTTTACAGCTGTTTGGAAAAAATGAAGCATTAAGGAGGAGTCTTAAGTAAGTGTAGAAATGAAGACACTGCTCAGCACTGATGTAAGTATTAATGATAAACTGATTAGTCGTGTGCTTCTCTGTGGACGAGTTGTGATGAAAAAGAGGATCTCAGCCCATTCTCTTCCTACAATGGAAAACACACACACACACACACACACACACACACACAAAAGTTAAACACTTCATACACTTCCATCTCCAACTATAAGGGTTTATTTAGGGTGTATTCTACACTGCTCACTAACACGTTTCTATAAAACAACAATGGGGCAGAAATGAAAATATTGCAGCACTGATATTAAAAAGTACCACAAGTGTTTGAGCAGCATGAGTATAGAGCTTTTGCACTGACTGCATTTTAAACTGAAGGTCACACTGATGGTCAATAAGAGAAAATATCTCACATACTTTAAAAATGAATCTTCTAGTCTAGATACAGGAGAGGAAACCTCGGTCTCCTGGTTTAAAGACTGTATGTTAAGGAGTTTAGTCAGTTGTGGATAAATGCTGCGTCAGCATGTTCAGAAACTTCAAACAGCATGTTAGCGTGTGGGTTGTTGTGAAAAAGGTTCCTTGGATCTTAGACTCTGATCGCTTTGGCCTCCCAGGGATCAAACTCCCTCTCTCTCAATGACAGGAGCAGCGATTAGACGTTGTGTTGTGTTGCTGTGTATTTTCTAATTAAACTGACGGTTAGAATCAGTGTAGGTACCGAACCCAAGCACAGATTTTACCTTTGAAGATATTCTATTCTAAAATAATGAAACCTCCTGGGATGGTGAAGCTGATCAACAACACATTTATTTCTTATAAAGACATTTGTGTCACGTAGAAGACATGAACCTCCTTAGGGCCTTTCACCTGACATCCTAAGGATTATTATTCAGCAATGACATGGAATACAGCACGCACTGCCCAAATCCTTCTAAAGTTAGAGGAGTGAGGAATGAGTTCCTGTGGAGTTTCAGAGGTTAAAACGGTTCATGATGTTCACCACAGTTTAAACAAACACTGAAAGTTACCTGGAATCATGCTGGACATCTTCTCTAACTGGCTACAAGAGGTATAGTCTTCCTTTTCTTCAGGATCTGCTTGAGAGACAACATGACAGATTATCTAGAACATGTCAAGTGATTTGGATAACGTCAAATACCTCAGAGCTGAATACTAGTTAATAATAATAATAATAATAATAATAATAATAATAAATTGAAGGGGAGTTGAAGCCTCGGTCTCCTGGTTTCCTGCATCACTGTGGGAGCAAAGGTTCCAGCTCAACCATGACTCACGAAGCAGGATTTTCCTATCAGAATTGAACCCAGCCAGTAGGTCAACACTTAGAGCCATGCTTGAGGGCTACAAGGGGTTTACCCTTGTCGACTTCTTTATTCATTTATTCACTCACCACTCAACTCACATACCTTAATCTTGGGAACTTTAGCCTCCTGGTTCTTTGCTTCATGGTGGACTGTGTAAGAACAGCTTCTCCCTCCACCACTGGACCACAGAGCACAACCTCACAAGCCTGCTGGAAACACGAAGAAGCAGAAACTTCTGCAGAGGAAGCAGAATGATGAGCATCCTGCTGGGAAAAAGTTCAAATTCAGTAGGCATAGCTCCATTCAACCTCACAAGTTAGTCAGAAATTTCATTTTTCTAATGACAAATGACAGGTATTGGGTCCTATGCACAAAAACACAAGCACACATTTCACAACACCTAAACACAATAAATGCATGTAGTCTAATGCAAAACTACTGACAAGGTCTTCCAGCTGTAATAAGTGAACTTTTGTCATTTTTTTTAATTCTGCTACTTAGAAGGAGGACTACTTTCAAATACTGTAAAGCAATCAGTACTTTTTCATTACGCTTCAGAGCAAAAATGTGACCCTGGAAGTTTTCAATTCACACTTAAATAAGAACTAATGAAATATGTGAGGTAAAGTTGAGTTAAACAGAGCTAATGCAGCTCAGCATCAGCTATTAACTCTAACTAATATTCCTACTGGAGGAAACAACAAGATTAGCTAAAACAGCTAACGGCAGAAAGCCTGTGTTGTCGGATGAAACAGTATATAAAAGTTAGTCCGTTTTTATCAGGACCTTTTCCAACAACGTGGAAAATAAGACCCCTCTTTTAGAAAGGTTAGAGCTCCCGAAGTTTCTAAGTTAACGCCGAACATCAGCAGCGCTAGCAAGTTAACTCCTACAGTCGTACAGCTAAAGTACAAACACACACGAAACCAGAAAACCAAGCTTTCAAATATTCGCTGTACGTTTATGGTCACATATAAGGTAAAAGATCAGCTTAAAAGCAGCTAGTTCACATGAACTCACCTGGCTCTATCGGGAACGTCTGTCCTGGGTGCCTCCTTGAAGTAGACTGACAGACTGGAAGGGGCGATACCGGTGACTGCGCCTCGTCCCAACAGAACTGGACTACAGCTTCATTTGGGCAAAGCTGGAGCGACGATGAGGATTGCAGATGGAAAATCTTCCATAAACTCAAAACTGCTAAAGCTCCTCATTTAGATAACGCTTTAAACACTGTACACTCATATGCAATTGTACACACACTGTTTAATTAGCATATTTGATTTCATTTAGAAAGTCCAGAATATGCTGCTATAGTATTTCTATGTTGTTTATTTGATGAACAATCCACATTTAGTACATCATACATATTTATAGTACTAAACTGTAAATCATACAGATTTAAACATTTGATATATTTTGTTATTTTATTAAATAGGTTAATTCTCAGCGTCTTTAAAGCTTGCAGATGAAAACACTGAGAGACAGAAAGTCTAAACTTCAGTACTGGAAATCATGATGTAATTGAATTTATTAAAAAATAAATGAAGTGAAATGAAAACTTTAACACTGTAGAAGAAATCTGTCTCTACTGGACAGACACGTCACTTCCGGCTGACAGGTCCAGCGCTTGCTCTCCTGCTGCTTGTTTCTCCCAGTCATATCTTTGTATTAGGGATGAGCAGAACGAGGCTTTTTAACCATTTGAAGCCGAAGTGGTTCATTTGAAGCTGTACTGCGCCACCTGTTGTACAAATACAATACTACACCACCACTGCCTGATTCACTTGTGTTCATAAGCTTTGTCCAAACTGCGTTTCTTCCTTTAACTGAATGAATTTCATCTGAGTGTGTAATTCCTTTACTCTCCTCCTAAACAAAACAGCCATGTTTGACACTATTAGATTTAGGGAAAAACACCACTGTTGAATGTGCATGTAGACTGTACATCTGTTGAACACAGAAATAGAGCTGTAAAATGTTTTTATTCAAGGTCATTTCACATCGTCTCCAGTAAAAAACCTTAAATGCTGAGAAATATCAATAATTTTATCATGAAAGTGAAGCAAATTCACACATGTTCTGTATTTCCGTTTTATTTAAGTACAAATTTCAGATTATATGCAGCTCGTCTACAGCGGGACCGGAAACTCACGCGCATTGAACCGCGATTGCGTTCCAGTGACGTAAGGAAGCTTCGTTTCCGGCGGTCACGTGATCGTAGGTATTTTCAGGAGACTCGGAGCTGCTGTTTCGATGCGGCCCTGCTTTCAAAGCTCGAGCCGTGATTCCACACAGAGCTTCGACCGGCCATCCTACTTTATAGTCCGTAATGTGAGCTTTGTTTTCTTCATCTTAGACACTTGTTGGAATCCTTGTGCTGTCTGTGTTACTGTACAGTCCTCTGTCTCACTAACCGCGCTTTGCGTTTTTGTCTTTACCCTCGAGAAACATGGCGACCGCGGAAAAACGAGCTTTCCAGCCGCTCTGCAAGGAAGTCGTCCAGCTTGACCCGTGACTCCTCCAACGCGGCGTCTGAGCTTCAGCACTACCGGCGCGACGGACACCGAGAGTCGTCGTCTCCACTCCCGCACCGGAGAGGGACTGGCGGCGTCTGCGTGACCCCGGAAAAGTCGAGGAGCTCCTCGACCACCACGGCCGTTTTTCCCTCTGCTAACCGGTTCAGTTCCTCAGTGTAAAGTATGGAGGAAGGACGACTCTGTGCTACACTTACACTTTATTACTTTTGGGTGAGCTGCGTGATTCTTAGCTAGGGCTGCCTCTTAGCTACAGAACATGTGAAATATCCACACTTGAATTTATATCTTTTTGTTTCTCTTTCTTAATATGAATATAACTATAAATGAGGATGATTTGGGCTGTGCAGGACTCTCAACAACGTTCATACAAACACTGTCGAACCGTAATGCTTTAAAACTCAAGGGAAATGAGATGAAGTCTCTGAACTGAACTACATGAACTGTACATTTGACACCATATTTATTAGAATAGCTTGATGTTGCAGAATAACCTAAACAAATCTGAGCTGCAGTAAATGACAGTAACTTTAAATTCAGTCAGCAGATGGACAGGAGCTTGAACTGTGTCCTCTGAATGTGTGTGTGAATATTGTAAATGTGTACTGTATGTGTGTTCCAGATTCAGTCCTTGTATCTTGCTGGTGTTTTCACTTGTCTTCCTGACCTTGTGAAGAATGTCTCTCTCTGATGTGTCTCAGGTAAGTCTGATTGTTTTGCAGTACCAGTTTCTGCAGGTGGACCAGATTCACTGACCTGCAGCTCGACACAGGAATCTGCAACAACATTGGGTGATGCTGATGGGAACTGTTTCAGTCGTCCTGAGGTGTTTTCTGTTTCTATAGGTTCTTCCATCTTTAAACCACACCTAACGTCTCACATGTCTCACGTCCTAGTATTGCTGGTACATCACTGTCAACAATGTGAAAATCAATCTTGCATTTTTGATTTAAGTTTTGTTTCAAACCTGATTTGTAGATCTGTGCTGCGATGACATTGTCTTCAAGTTGGACACTGGTGCTGAATGCAAAGTTCTTGTTTTATTTTCAGTCCAGTTATTCTATTGACTTTTGTTGTTACAGTGTTGATGTTTATCTAATACTCCTGTTTTTGTTTCTTATTTCAACTGTTCCAATGAAGAAATCTTCCTGCTCTGCCTTTTTGTTCAACTGCGTGATTATTTCCCCCCTCATTTTGTTCTGATTTGTTTTGTTAAACAGAAACAATGTCCTGCTTATGGACAAGTGTGCAAATCCTGTAACAGCAAAATCACTTTACCAAAAATGTGTCTGTTCATAACCACATCTGGAGAAGGACAGGAACTTGAACTGTGTCCTGTGAATGTGTGTTCTGTTTTCTGTTTCTTCTATAGGTTCTTCCATCTGGCGTCTGGACTGTGAAGAATCGTGGCTGATCATGATAGCAGGTTGCCCTCTCTGAATTCTCACCTTGTCCCACATGTATATTCTTGGGGGGCTCTTTGTCTGTCTGTCATAATAGCTGTTCTACTTGAGTTGTCTTCTCTGCAGCTTGTCTTAAATCTGCATTTTGCTTTTCTTCTTTGAATGTCCAGTATGTTTGGATTTTTCTCATTGGGCCATCCTTCCATGGTCCTTGTGTGTAGTAGCTGCATCTCTGGATCATTTGCTGTTGCCTTTGGGAATGTAATTTAGCCACTGGCTTTCCCTCCTGCAGAACTGCTGCTCCGAAGCCTTCTGAGCTCGCATCTACAGATGGTGTACCAGTACCATGGTGTTACCAGTACCAGAGATTTCAGTTTTTCATAGCTTTGTGCTCGACTTGCCACGGAGTGTCATGCTCGAGCAGTTTTCTGAGAGGTGCACTGGGATTTGGGATGATCTGATCTTGCACTTGTTTTTGTTGAGTTTCAGGTTCCACAGTCTTTCCCTTTTCAGCACTTGGATGAGCCTGCCGTCATGTTTCCTTAACCGTTTCACCCCAGACTAAGATATCGTTCGTAACGTTGGCGACACCTTCCAGGCCTTTAATAGTCTGCAATTGACCTTTGGAATACATCTGAAGCTGAGGACACTCCAAAAGAAAGTCAAAGGAATCTGTATCTTTCAATGGGTATGTTCAGTGTGCAGAGCTTGGAACTTTCATCATGAAGTTTGATCTGCCAAAATCCTCACCACTGTGACCATGCTGCTTACCCAGTCGTTCGGTTCATGCTGTTTGGTGATTACACCCCTTTTCTCCATTTTGTGTAGCTCATCAATGATTGTTGTCTTTCAGGGCAATCGGGACTTTTCTTGGTGGATGAATCACTGGTGAGACCATGGGATCTACTTGAATGTGGTGATGTCCTGGTAGGAATCCAAGAACAGTGAACAGATCAATGTCTATCAGAATGTCATTTTGCTTTGTGATTCCATGCACTCTTTCAACCACACCTAACATCTCCCATGTCTCACGTCCTAGTATTGCTGGTACATCACCGTCAACAATATGTGAAATTCAGTTTAGCATTTTTGGCTCTTGTGTTCACAGGTGAGTGGTAGCTTTCCCAACGGTGACATGCGGTGGCCAGAATGTGAGTACTGTGCTGAATTCTGCAGTTTTTGGTCCCCGAATTCCTCCCGTATGCTTTCAGCTGGATCCAGAGCTCTCATTAAGAACAAATGGTGAACATAGGGTAGGTTCTTTCTTGACTCTCAGTAATCCCTGAACTTGTTTTTCAGCACATTTCTTGTTACAATTCAGAGAGAAAGAAACTGAAACATGTTGTAGACCATCACTGCATCTTTCCCTGCGACGTGCGGAAAGGTGGCGCATTGGACTTTTTCAGACTCCTCAACAATCCCACTCTCTGTATGAAACAGGTAAAACTTTTGCACCTAAAAATTCAATTTTTGATGAGATTGCCTTGCAAGCACAGTGCTAAAGGTGGCTGCAGCTGTGCCACTTGCTTGTGTGCTGCTTCGGCCATGTTGGGCTGCTGTATCCTGCTTGTGTTTTGCATCAAATTTGTTACTCTGTTGTGTTCTGCTTAAACAGCGTCACTTTTTCTGTATAATAATTTCGCTGCTGTCCTGCTTGTGTTTTTCATCCATGTTATGCTGCTGTGCCCTGCTTGAACGATATTTCGCTACTGTGTTCTGCTTGAACCATGTTGGGCTGCTGTGTCCTGCTTGTTTTGCATGAAAATGATGCTGTGTTCTGTATAATTTTTTTTTGTTTCTTTGTTGTGCTTGAGTGGTGTTTACAGTGCTGTTCATATATATATATATATATATATATATATATATATATATATATATATATATATATAAACCTTTTCTTTATTTTTATTTTTTCCTTCATTTCTTCTCTCTCCCCAATGTGCTGAGCTGCCCCCTGCTGTCTGCTGGTGCGAGTGCATTTGTGTTTGGCTGCTCTTTCCTACCCTGTCCTGCTGTAACATATCTCCCATGTCTCACGCCCTAGTACTGCTGGTACATCACCATCAACAATATGTGAAATTCAGTTTAGCATTTTTGGCTTTTGTGTTCACAGGTGAGCGGTAGCTTTCCCAGCAGTGACATGCGGTGGCCAGAATATGTGAGTACTTTTGCTGAATTCTGCAGTTTCTGGTCCCCAAATTCCTCCCGTACGCTTCAGTGCTTTCAGGTGGACCCTGAGCTCTCATGAAGAACAAATGGTGAACATAGGGTAGGTTCTTTCTTGACTCTCAGTAATCCCTGAACTTGTTTTTCAGCACATTTTCTTGTTTGAGTTTTTTCCTGACTGAATAGTAACATGTTGTAGACCTTCACTGCATCTTCCCCAGCGATGTGCGGAAAGGTGGCGCATTGGACTTTTTCAGACTCCTCAACAATCCCACTTTCTGTAAGAAACCGGTAAAACTTTTGCACCCACAGTCTCCAATTTTCAATGAGATTGCCTTGCAAGCACAGTGCTAAAGGTTGCTGCAGCTGTGCAACTTGCTTGTGTTCTGCTTGAACCGTGTTGGGCTGCTGTGTCCTGCTTGTTCTGCATCAAAATTGTTACGCTGCTGTGTCCTGCTTGATTTGTATTTCGCTGCTGTTCCACTTGCTTGTATCTGCTTGATTGGTATTTTACTGCTGTGTCCTGCTTGAACAACATTTCACTACTGTGTCCTGCTTTTACCATGTGGGGCTGCTGTGTCCTGCATCAAAGTTGTTTCGCTGCTGTGCCACTTGCTTGTGTTCTGCATGAGAATGGTTATAGTGCTGTGTTTTGTATAAATTGTTTGACTGCTTTGTTGTGCTTGAGCGGTGTAACGATGCTGTTCATATTCATATATAAACCTAAACCTTTTCTTCATTAGTATTATTTTATTGTATTTTTTTATTTTTCTTCATTTCTTCTCTCTTCCCTGTGTGCTGAGCTGCCTCCTGCTGTCTGCGGGTGCGAGTGCGTTTGGCTGCTCTTGCCTGCCCTGTCCTGCTGTAACCCTTCTAAAAAGTTTTTGCTGTGATTTTTTTTTTTTTTCTCCCCCCCCTCCCTCCCTCCTAACCCTTTGTGTTTTCTCTCTTTCCCATGTGTTGAGATGCCCAGTTTCAACTGTTCCATCGGCAGACCTGGCTCTCTCCACCACCCTCCTGCCTGCTGTCTGGTTCTGGGGCCTCGAATGGAGTCATCCTCCCCTCACTGCATGGCTGTGCAGTATGGAGGAAGAAGGCCTCTGTGGTACACTTACACTTTATTACTTTTGGGTGACTTGCGTGATTCTTAGCTAGGGCTGCCTCTTAGCTACATAACATGTAAAATCTCCACACTTGAATTTATATCTTTTTGTTTCTCTTAATATGAATATAACTATAAATGAGGATGATTTGGGCTGTGTCTCAGGTAAGATTGATTGATTGTTTTGCTACACCAGTTTCTGCAGGTGGACCAGATTCACTGACCTGCGGCTCGACACAGGAATCTCCAACAACGTTGGGTGATGCTGATGGAAACTTATTCTGCCACCCTGAGGATGTGTTTTCTGTTTCTCCTATAGGTTCTTCCATCATGTCTCACGTCCTAGTGTTGCTGGTACATCACTGTCAACAATGTGAAATTCAATCTTGCATTTTTGGATTTTGTGTTCACAGGTGAGCGTTAGCTTTTCCAACGGTGACCTGCAGTGTCTAGAATATGTGAGTGGTTTTCAAGCTGAATTCTGGAGTTTTGTTTTAAATCTAAGTGACTTGTAGACATTTCCTGAGATGACCTTGCTTTCAGCACCAGTGTCCAACTTGAAAACAATGTTCTTGTTTATTTCAAGATTTCACTTTTCACTTTTGTTGTGACAGTGTTTGTTTGTCTAATATTCTGTTTTTCTGATTTCAACTGTTCCAATGAAGAAATCTTCCTGCTCTGTCCTTTGTTCATCTGCATGATTTTTTTTTTTTTCCTCATTCTGCTCTGATTGTTTTGTTTTACACATTTTTGGTAAAGTGATTTTTCTGTTGCAGGATTTACACACTTGGCCATAGGCAGGACATTGTTTCTGTTTATGTTCATAACCACATCTGGAGCAGCTTGCTTCTGTTGCTTGTTCATTTTTAGCTAGTTTGGATTTGCTATTCTGTTCAAACCCAACTGTTTTTGTTTGTTGTTCTGTTTTGTATTTCATTGAGCACTTTTTTTTTTCACTTCATTTGATGTCCCTTCATTTGCACAGCAGATATTCATGGCCTTTGTCTGTCTGATCTGTTTCTTTCAGCAACCTTGCCCACAATTAGTCTTCCCTCATACCACAAACAGTCCTGTCTCTGATTAACGAGTCATGCACCTCACCGAATTCATGGTCTTTTGCCTTTTTCAGGTCTGTGGAAGAAGCCTCTCTCTATGCCTCTCTCTGATGTGAGTCAGGTAAGTCAGATTGTTTTGCAATACCGGCTTCTACAGGTGGACCGGTTTCACTGACCTGCGGCTCGACACAGGAATCTGCAACAACATTGGGTGATGCTAATGGAGACTCTTTTAGCCGCCCTGAGGAGGTGTCTTCTGTTTCTCCTACAGGTTCTTCCATCATGTCTCACGTCCTAGTATTGCTTGTACATCACTGTCAACAACAAACAGTCCTGTCTCTGATTAACGAGTCATGTAACTCAGTGAATTTGTGGTCTTTTGCCTTCTTCAGGTCTGTGGTCAGTGCTTTCAACGGGCCCAAGAAAAGCTAAGGGCTCCTCGAACACCACTGCCGGTGTTCCTTTTTTCTTACCGGTACCTCAGTGTAAAGTATGGACTAAGGATGACTCTGTGATATACTTTGTGTTTGGTTGCCTCTTTGGTACATAACATAGGTGACATCCCCACAATTGTTTTTTTTTTTTTTTTTTTTTTATTCATATATGAGAATAGCTTGACATTGCAGAATAACCTAAACAAATCTAAGATGCAATAAATGACAGTAACTTTAAATTCAGTCAGCAGATGGACAGGAGCTTGAACCGTGTCCTCTGAATGTGTTTGTGAATATTCTAAATGTGTACTGTATGTGTGTTCCAGATTCAGTCCTTGTATCTTGCTGGTGTTTTTACTTGTCTTCCTGACCTTGTGAAGAATGTCTCTCTCTGATGTCTCAGGTAAGTCTGATTGTTTTGCAGTACCAGTTTCTGCAGGTGGACCGGATTCACTGACCTGCGACTCGAAACGGGAATCGGCAACAACATTGGGTAATGCTGATGGGAACTGTTTTTCAGTCGTCCTGAGGTGTTTTCTGTTTCTCCTATAGGTTCTTCCATCTTTAAACCACACCTAACGTCTCGCATGTCTCACGTCCTAGTATTGCACTGTCAACAATGTAAAATTCAATCTTGCATTTTTGATTTGTAGATCTGCTGCAATGACATTGTCTTCAAGTTGGACACTGGTGCTGAATGCAAAGTTCTTGTAGTTTTATTTACAGTCCAGTTGTCCAGTTTTCCACTTTTGTTGTGACTGTGTCAATGTTTTTCTGATTTCATCTTTTCCAATGAGTAAACCTCTGCATTTCGTTCAACTACATGATTTCTTTTCTCCTTCTGCTTTGGTTTGTTTTGTTAGACACATTTTTGGTAAAGTGATTTTCTGTTGCAGAATTTGCACACTTGGCCATAGGCAGGACATTTGTTTCTGTTTCTGTTCATTACCACATCTGGAGAGGGACAGGAACTTGAACTGTGTCCTGTGAATGTGTGTTCTGTTTTCTGTTTCTCCTATAGGTTCTTTCATCTGGCGTCTGGACTGTGAAGAATCGTGGCTGATCATGATAGCAGGTTGCACTTCTCTGAATTTTCACCTTGTCCCACATGTATATGCTTGGTGGGCTCTTTGTCTGTCTGTCATAATAGCTGTTCTGCTTGAGTTGTCTTCTCTACAGCTTGTCTTGAATCTGTATTTTGCTTTTCTGCTTTGAATGTCCAGTATGTTTGGATTTTTCTCATTGGGCCATCCTTCCATGGTCCTTGTGTGTAGTAGCTGCATCTCTGGATCAGTGCGCTGACTTCAGACAGGCTGGGAATAAACTTGGAAAGGTAATGAATCATGACCATGAATCTCATGAGTGCCTGCTTGTTTTCTGGTGTAGGCATGTGTGTTACAGCTCTCACTTTATCTCTATCTAGATTGAGTTCTGCAGAGAGCACATGGCCATGTACCGGATTTGTGATGTGATCTGAAGTTTGATCTGCCAAAATCCTCACCACTGTGACCCTGCTGCTTACCCAGTCGTTCGGTTTGGTGATTTACACCCCTAAACAGATGTCTTTCAGAATGTCATTTTACATTGCGATTCCATGCACTCTTTAAACCACACCTAACATCTCCCATGTCTCACGTCCTAGTATTGCTGGTACATCACCGTCAACAATATGTGAAATTCAGTTTAGCATTTTTGGCTTTTGTGTTCACAGGTGAGTGGTAGCTTTCCCAACAGTGACATGCGGTGGCCAGAATATGTGAGTACTTTGCTGAATTCTACAGTTTCCGGTTCCCGAATTCTTCCCGTACGCCACAGTGTTTTCAACTGGATCCTGAGCTCTCGTGAAGAACAAATGGTAAACATAGGGTAGGTTCTTTCTTGACTCTCAGTAATCGCTGAACTTGTTTTTCAGCACATTTCTTGTTTCAGTTTCTTCCTCACTGAATTGTAACATGTTGTAGGCCTTCACTGCATCTTCCCCAGCGATGTGCGGAAAGGTGGCGCATTGAACTTTTTCAAACTCCTTAACAATCCCACTCTCTGTAAGAAACAGGTAAGACTTTTGCACCCACAGTCTCAATTTTCGAAGAGATTGCCTTGCCAGCACAGTGCTAAAGGTGGATGCAGCTGTGCCATTTGCTTGTGTTCTACTTGAACCGTGTTGGGCTGCTGTGTCCTGCTTGTGTTTTGCATGATCGTTGGTACGCTGCTGTGTTCTGCTTGAACGATATTTTACTGCTGTGCCACTTGCTTGTGTCCTGCTTGAACGATGTCAATGAATTGTGTTGTGTATAATAATTTTGCTGCTGTGTCCTGCTTGAACTGTGTTGGGCTGCTGTGTCCTGCTTGTGTTCTGCATCAAAATTGTTCCACTGCTATGTTCTGCTTGATTTGGTATTTCGCTGCTGTGTTCTGCTTGAATAATGTTTCTCTACTAAGTTCTGCTTGATCCATGTTGCGTTGCTGTGTCCTGCTTGTGTTTTGCATCAAAATTGTTCTGCTGATGTCCTGCTTGAATAATATTTCGGTACTCTGTCCTGCTTGAACGGTGTTGGGCTGCTGTGTCTTGCTTATGTTTTGCATGTAAATTGTTTTGCTGCTTTGTTGTGCTTGAGCAGTGTTACAGTGCTCTTCATATTTATATATAAACCTAAACCTTTTCTTCATTATTTTTATTTATTTATTTATTTTCCTCACTGAATTGTAACATGTTGTAGACCTTTACTGCATCTTCCCCAGCAACGTGCAGAAAGGTGGCGCATTGTACTTTTCAGACTCCTCCACAATCTCCCTCTCAGTAAGAAACAGGTAAAACTTTTACACCCACAGTCTCCAATTTTCGAAGAGATTGCTTTGCCAGCACAGTGCTAAAAGTGGCTGCAGCTGTACCACTTGCTTGTGCTCTGCTTGATCCATATTGGGCTGCTATGCCCTGCTTGTATTTTGCATGATCGATGGTACGCTGCTGTGTTCTGCTTGAACGATATTTTACTGCTGTGCCACTTGCTTGTGTTCTGCTTGAACGATGTCAATTAACTGTGTTGTGTATAATAATTTTGCTGCTGTGTTCTGCTTGATCCATGTTGCGTTGCTGTGTCCTGCTTGTGTTTTGCATAAAAATTATTCTGCTGCTGTGTCCTGCTTGAATAATATTTCTCTACCATTTCCTGCTTGAACGGTGTTGGGCAGCTGTGTCTTGCTTGTGTTTTGCATGTAAATTGTTTTGCTGCTTTGTTGTGCTTGGACGGTGTTACAGTGCTGTTCATATTCATATATAAACCTAAACCTTTTCTTCATTATTTTTATTTATTTATTTATTTATTTTCCTCACTGAATTGTAACATGTTGTAGACCTTTACTGCATCTTCCCCAGCGACGTGCAGAAAGGTGGCGCATTGTACTTTTCCGACTCCTCAACAATCCCACTCTCCGTAAGAAACAGGTAAAACTTTTGCACCCACAGTCTCCAGTTTTTTACAAGATTGCTTTGCCAGCACAGTGCTAAATGTGGCTGCAGCTGTGCCACTTGCTTGTGTTGTGCTTGATCCATGTTGGGCTGCTATGCCCTGCTTGTGTTTTGTATGATCGTTGGTACGCTGCTGTGTTCTGCTTGAACGAGATTTCACTGCTGTGCCACTTGCTTGTGTTCTGCTTGATTGGTATTTCGCTGCTGTGTCCTGCTTGTGTTTTTCATTAAAATTGTTACGCTGCTGTGTTCTGCTTGAACGATGTCAATTAACTGTGTTCTGTATAATAATTATGCTGCTGTGTCTAAAAATCCAATTTCTCGAGATTGCCTTGCAAGCACAGTGCTAAAGGTGGCTGCAGCTGTGCAACTTGCTTGTGTTCAGTTTGATCCATGTTGGCCTGCTGTGTCGTGCTTGTGTTTTGCATGAAAATTACGCTGCTGTGTTCTGTATAAATTGTTGTGCTTGAGCGGTGTTAGTGTTGTTCTTATTCATATATAAACCTAAACCTTTTCTTCATTATTACTTTTTCTTCATTTCATCTCTGGTCTCCATGTGCTAAGCTGCCCCCTGCTGTCTGCGGGTCCGAGTGCATTTGTGTTTGGCTGCTTTTGCCTACAATGTCCTGCTGCAACCATTTCTAAAAAGTTTTTGCTGTGATTCCACCCCTCCCATCCTAACCCTTTGTGTTTTTTTTTTTTTGTTTTTTTTCCTCTCGTTTCCATGTGTTGAGATGCCCAGTTTCAACTGTTCCATCGACACGCCTCTCCCTCTCTCTCCACCACCCTCCTGCCCGCTATCCGGTCCTGGGTCCTCGAATTGAGTCATCCTCCCCTCACTGCATGGCTGTGCTTATGACCGTGTACCTGCATGGACTTCATTTCACTCCTGTTTTCATCTTTTTATGGCTTGATGGCACATTGGCCATATTCCCTTATTTCCGTGTTTTATTGCTGTTTTGCTTTTCATTGTGCTATCCGGTGTCGACCAGAGGAGGATGGGTTCCCTTTTTGAGTCTTGGTTCCTCCTTTTTCCTTGCCACTGTTGCCACTGGCTTGCTCAAATGATCTCTGTAAAGCTGCTGTGACCACATTTGTTGTGAAAGCGCTGTATAAATAAAATTCATTTGAATTGAATCCTGTATTCTGTGTGAGTTATTCTCCTCTATGCTGGTTGTGTAGTGTTATGCTACCATATTCTGGTTGAAAGAGAACTGGTACTGTATTCTGTATTAAAATAATTATTCTAATGTCTTCTGAATGAAAGCGTTATGCTACTCTGTTGTGAATGAACAGTTTCAGGCTACTGTGTTCTGTAAGACATTGTTACGCTACTCTATTCTGGTAGAACAGTGTTCGGTTACTGTGGTCTGTAGGAAAGTTCTGCTACTTTTTATACAGAATTCAGTAGCATAGCTCTGAATACGGGATACAACAGTGTTGCGCTTCACATTCATCATGGAGCTTGTAGCGCCCCCTATGGATTCTATAAGAGGGTTAGCGTAGCCCATTTTTCAGATAACATGATTCACCCCCTAAAATGTAATCCTAAAAATACTGTAAATATCAGAAATCAAACATTTCATACCCCACTGTATCTAGGTTAAAGTACCTGAAGCAGAATTTCACACAGTTGAAAAGACCTAAAATAAAATGTTTAAAGTACCTGACCGAGAACGGCAAAAGTTTCACCCCACACAGGAGAAATGACCTGAAATGAAATGCTGAATTCTCCACTTCATATGTCTGATAGAACTTGAACTTCAGAGAAACACAGCTAATCAGAACAAAGCTCATTTACATATATCTTAAAGGCACTGTAATAAACAAAAACAGCCAGTTTTAATTGTAAGGGCTAAAGTGTGATTCACAAACACTAAGTAGGACTGAAGAGAAAAGAGGGAAAATGGAGTTTATGGTCCTTTAACATAATATTTGGACATTTAGGCCCAGCCCTAGGTGCGTCTTAATCTTCACACATCACTGCTATTACATTATCAAAAATGTTAAAAAACAAAAAAATACATTTAAAATAATGACAGGATACAGGGTGGTAAAAGGTGCCTTGCATGCAGAGTTCAGTGGAGTTTCATCAAGTTCATGCACAGAGTGGATTCTGCTGGAGTTCTGTTTGTATATAGATCATGTAGCTGGTAGAGAACTGCTCAAGCGCTGCTCCTGTATTTTCTCTTAAAGCAGTTCAAAACTATGCCTGACCATCAAGGTCTATACATGACCTTTTAAGAATAGTAGACACACTTCTTGATTCACTGAATAACTTCTTTTCTCAATACTTTTAAAATATGCTGGAATTTGTCACTTTATTAACATAAAGGTGTTCTTTATCAGCTGCTCAGGGTAAATGCTGTGCTAATGCTACTGTTCCTCTCCTTCTTTCCCATTAAGAATAGAGCATCTATGGCGAGACGTTTAGCTGAGTGTAAATGAGCTGTACTATTGTACAATTTCAGAATGTTCATTTGTCCACCGCCACTGTCTACCTTAAGACTAGATTACTGTAATGCACTTTTATCAGGTTGTTCCAGCAGGAACCTCAATAAACTTCGACTAGTTCAAAATGCTGCAGCCAGGGTCCTTACTAAAACTAGAACATTTGACCATATCAGTCCAGTTCTATCAGCACTGCACTGGCTCCCAGTTAAATTCTGTACTGATTATTAAATTCTTCTATTAACATACTAAGCCCTACATGGCCTCACTCCTGAGTACCTGCGAGATCTTATTACATATTATGATCCATCAAAAATACTTAGATCTCAGGCTGCTGACTTCTTAGTAGTTCCCAAAATTCTGAAAACCTCCGCTGGGGGAAGAGCCTTTTCTTATAAAGCCCCCCAACTCTGGAAATAAATAAAGTATAACCTCGGTGATAGTCTTCTCTGCTCATGGCCAAATGTTGATCCTTTAGGTAGCGATCTGTGGCCTCGACCAGACTAAAATATTCTCTCAGACTTCTTTGACAGTTACAAACGGGGCGGAAAGGTGTAGCGGGGTAGGAAACGCCATCCACTGCCAAATGTTAAGATTCTACGTCATAGTGATGAAAATGAAAAGGGTTGCGAGTGTAAGAACCGCTAAAGGCCTGGTTATGGACGAATCCCAACCCTATAAATTTAGGCACTTGTTTCAGAAACAAATGATCTTGACTGGATCCGCGGTGACCGGCGGGGACACTGATCAGTGCAGCGGTCACGCGCTCCAGCGGATACTTGGTGTTTGAGCTCATCAGAGCGGAGGTGTGAGCGAGGTTCACGCCCGTTGACTTTTCTGACGTACAGCAGAGCCGACAGGATGCGTAGATTATAGCCGGGTTTTGATCAGAAGACATCAAAACTAATTCGTATTTATCACGCAGCAGTTTAACTCTCACGTCCACGGAATTTAAAAATGTCTGTGTCTGTGTCCCAGCAGTTCAAAAACCCGGCTCCGTTCGCTGAATTCGCTCCTCTATGACAGGCCCTGGTTCTCTCCAGTGGGGTCAGCGTCGTCCATATGTCCCGCAGTATCCCTTCTAAACATGCCGGTGGGAAAATGAGATGCAGCAAACACTCCATGGCGGCTCGGTAGCCGTAGGTCGAACTGCTCTGGGAAATCAGTTTATCGCCCAGAGAAACTTCCACCTGGCTAAAAAGGCTCGCGATGGGGTAGTTGATCAAACCGACCTTGGCGTCGCGCGCTAAATCAGAACCTTCCGGATTCGTCATTTTGCAGGTCAGGTACAACAGCCAACGATTCAAATCCAGATGCTCGTCTCCGGAACCTGCTACGAAGAAATGTATGGGACCGGTGTCTGTGATGGATGTGATGGGTGGCGTTTCACATATTTGTAAGATTCGATGCTGGTTTGTGTGATAGGCAGAGTAAATAAGCCCAACTCTGATATCAAACACTCGGTAGAAGCGGCGTGTATCAGAGACATGCTTGTTTTTGTTTTGTTGTTTTTTTCTTCTTCTTCTTCTTTTTAAAATTTATCGGGACTCAGTCAAACTCTTTTCCTCTTCTTTGCGGTTTTGGTCTTTGTTTCTTTTGCTTTTTCTTCAAAGAATGTCCAAAGGTCAGCGCCTCAGTCACTTTCTGCTTTGTAAGGAGATCCTCTGATTTTATGGGGGTTAGACACGCGTTGCCCCGGAGGGCGCATGTGCACGCGACTGAGCGCGGACAGACCTGTGCCCTCTTTACTGTCCGTAAATCTTCGAACCGCTTTGTCCGCCACAGCAGAAACAACAAATTTAGCAATGTTCTGAACAGCCGTCTTGAGGTGTGGGTGGACTAGACTGAAAGCTTTTTGAAACAGCGACACGTCTGAATATACGTACAGATAAAACCTCCACCCTTTATACAGGCCGGGTGCTCGCCCCTGTGCGCAGCGACCCACCGATGTTCTGTGAAACCCAGAATATCTGCAAAAGCTCCAGACGTTCTAACCTTAACGGGCTACTTATTTTCCCAGACCAAACGCTTCATTTCTTCTTTTTCAAGGTTAAGTTGGAGGCGTCTGGTCAGTGGGTCTAAAACAAAATTACACCACAGGTCTTTTTCCTAAAAAACTTGTTTATTTTGAGCAAAAGTTCCTCGACGGTGGCATAAAAACCACCGTGTGCTTTTCTATATGAATCAGTTCCAAACCGAAATTAAACCAAATTTCAACCTCTTCTGTTTTCCCTCTGTGGTCTAGGCAGAGTGCACCACGTCGTCGGATAGTTCATTTCTGAGAGACCCACCACCCAGCACCCTTTCAGACAAACAGTTTTAGACAACTTTACGCAATAACTAGAAATTTCGTTTTGCGGATACAGTTTGGGACATGTGTTCCTGAGAAGCGTGATGTAAAAATCGCTGTTCTCCTCCATGTCTTAGTACGACTGCGGGGGAGCGAGGTCATGAGCATCCCTTTCATCTATCCACCAATCACATTTCAGATCCCAACTTTTCCATCTGACTTTTATTTAATTCTAGCCAATATTTATTTTTTAATTTGATACATTCTGTTTTTCAGCACAACTATGTTCTGCATTTCTTCTTCGTAAAAAGAATCCTCTATTACCTCTCCTTCCAGATCCCTAAGTTTATACATGGGCGGGTCTCTTTTTAACACCTCCTTTATGAAAAAATATTCGACTGAAAATGTTTGCCTTTGGTGAATGCCCTGCCTTCTTTGGCAATGTGAACCACGTCGTTCACTGTAAATGTAGATAGCCAGATATTTTTAACCACCAACCCGTTTACCTTATAAATGATAAACTTGAACTTGATTAGGGCGCGTCACCTCAACGGGTTTCATTCTGACAGATCTGTGAAACGTACGATTGTATGAATGCACCAGATCTTTCAACGCATCTAAATACCTGTAAGTGTTTAACCCCGTAAAATACCTAAACATACGACCCGTGAGAGTTGTGTTGAAACGCTCCACCACCGAGGCCTTCAGTTCTCTAGCCGTAGTGAAATGTCTAATGTTATATCTTTTCAAAGGGTTTTAAAAAGATTTGTTTAAAAACTCCTTACCTTTGTCGGATTGTAGAGTGACGGGTCGTCTGCCTTCCAAAAATATTTTATAAGCCCTAGTCACGATTCATGCTCATTTATTTTACCCAGGAGTTTTTAGAAAAAATGTCTATACACGTGAGAATATTTTTTTCCATCATTGTACTGAAAGATTGCTTAAATCCACCAAATCAATTTGCCACTGAGCTTCCTTTTCCAAAACTAGAACCACGTTCCTTCTGAAATTAATTAGTCTGGGTTTATGTAAGGAATAGGTGTCTAAACTCCCAAGAAAAACATCGGCCTCATTTTATTAATTATTATTATTATTATATTATTATTATTGAAGGAACCAGAGAACTTAAGACTACGGATAAAACTGTCTACCGCTCAAACTCCCCACCGTCCTAATAAAGTTCTTCTAAACGTTCGTTCGCTGCCATAAGGTTTAGAAATAAAGCCCAAAACAAAACAAGCAAATTAACAAACAAACAAAAAAAAAAACTCAAATGACAGACTGTGCGTATGTGTGTTTTTTTTTATACCAATATATATATTTAGGTATTATGGAAAAACCCACCTCCAGAAGAACCCGTTCCTCCTCCACCCTTTTATCAACAACAACAACAACAAAAAAACTTGAATAAAAAGTTGTAGATAGTTTTTTTTTTTTTAATTGGATGCAATTTTTTTATATGTTATGTTTTTTTGTTGGTTTAGGAACACTGAATAAGTAAAAAAAAGTTGTTAAACATCATACGTAATAATATGTTGTATTAATAATATGAAACATGCTATATATGTTTAATCAGTGTAGTTAAATACATTTAAGGCAAAAACATGTTAAATATGGATATGGAGTAATACTATGGGGATTTCTTTTTTCTACATCAGGATATATATGTATAACATGAAATACATAAAAATGAGAAGAGGAACATGTTTAATAAATGAAATGACAGCGTGCAGAAAAACAAAGTGGTAACAGTAGCAGCAGCATTTTTTTCACCAACCTCAGACTTCATTAGAATGTTATACAGGGATGCAGCAGCCTCTTTACACTGATCACTAAACTCCTCATTGTGAAAATAACGAATCAACGCCTCAAAGGGATTTTTGGAAAGATAGTCGGACGTAGATTCTTCAACTGTCAAATCATCTTGCAGCTGGTCGTGAAACTTTTTCAGGATCCTCGTTACAAATCCATCCAGCTGGTCGGTAACTCCAAACTCCAGACGCATGGTTTGGTGAAGGAGGCTCTCGCTTTCGTCCAGAACGCTGAACCACTTTTGTTTGAACACATCTAGGAAACGCACCGGCACTCCTTCCACACAGGTCTGTTGATTTTGTGATGAATGGTCAATCAATTTTACACCCCTCACACTGTTGCTCATTCCATTCTCTGATAATATCTTTGAGAGCTCGTGTGCAGATCCTTTCCTAAAGCTTTGACATTTCTGTCATTTTATCATTTCTTGGTTTCCCGTTTCACCTTTTCTTCCACTTCTTCTTCTTCACGTCGACCATTCTCCGATACCTTCACCTCATCATCGTCATCATCATCATCATCATCATCATCATCAACCTCCCATTCTTTAACACCCACAATTTCTACGTTCTCAGATTCGTCGCTCACCGTGGTTTCATCATCATCATCATCATCGTTGTCGCTCCCGGAGGATGGCAGGTTTGTCATCATTATGTTTATCACATCTTCTTCTGAACTTTCCTCGTCTGTAAGAGGTGAACCGGGCCGACTTTCGATGCCGTTTTGCTTCTCGCTTGGCGAAGGTGAGGACAACCTTCACCCGTTTGTTGTTTTTAAATTCATCGTCGTCGTCCTGGTCGTTTTGACTGGTCAGCAGGACTCTCGTCCCAGGTATGTCGCAGTCGATACAGGTGCACTTGTCTCTCGCTGGTGACAGAGAAAGAAAAGTGTTGAAAGGATCGTACGTGATTACTGTGATTTGAATGGTCAAACATAAGGCATCTCTTCCACATGAACTATGGAAGCTGATTAAGGTATAAAATAAATAAACAAACAAAAGAAAACGTTTTACTTATCTGTCAAAATGTGACGGGTCGTTTCATAGACGTCTAAAAGTTTAGATTCCAGCAGCGAACCTTCAGTGATCTCCTCGGTCTCATTTTCGAGTGAAGTGAAAAAGTAAATCATTGCTCCTCGTCATTTTCACACAAACTTTCTTCACGTACGACCTCAGCCGTTCACACCTCCAGCTGAACTCTGCAGGGGTTATCGTGCTCCATATAGCGTGAGATGATCAGAGTTATGCATCGTTGTTGAAAGGCGGATCTCATCTTAACGCTCATCAGTCTTTCCTTACAGACACAGAGGAGCCCGAATCGTGAACGGTGGGTCTCGTGTTTCGTGTCTGAACCAGCATAGAATGGATTTCTCCAACTCACGTGTTTTCGGGATGGTTTGATTGAGCATGTACAGCTCTCTCTCTCTCTCTCTCTCTCTTTCAGTCAGCTTCACATTGGTCAGGTTACAGTTCTTTTCCTTCTCAGAAAAGCTGGACTTGTGAAAAACAACGTAACGTTCTCCGTTTTTGTTCTTTTTTGGTGAAATGACCAGAGACCCTTTTCCCTCAAAGTCTTTAATCTGGCGCTGTTTGAACAGTCTATCAGAGCACCGGAAAACAAAGTTGCTCGGTCTTCTTTTCCCCAGCGTGACGTTTTGTTTCACATCATCCTTTTTATTACGTTTATCTCCCGGAGGTTTCACCCTCGAAACGCCATTTTCAGACACCATTTCCTCTCTGATGACGGACGGCCAGTATTCCGGAGGAATGTTGCAATATCTTCGGCCGTAGGTGCGAGATCCTCTACTACCATTTGCTCCCGCAACTTTTTAAACCACAGGGAAACGGTACGCTGTGCAAATGCAGGTTTTTCCGAAAGCTTTCTTCCTACGTTTTCTTGGTGAAAGTAGTCCGATCGATTCAAGATCCTCCTTGGGAAGTTGGCTGGAATCCATACTGAGTTTCCTCAAAGTGTGTGTGTGTGTGTGTGTGTGTGTGTGTGTGTGTGTGTGTGTGTTTGGGTCCCGCTCTTTCACTGGTGATGTGTGGAAGATCTACGGTCAGAGGTGGGGTTTTTAAAGCAATTCTGTAACGTCACCCCGACCATTTACCATTATGTTTTAGTCACGTTTTACAGAGAGGAACTATTTGATGAAAACACACGCCTTACTTTTCTCAAACCCAAACGCCAAACCATAAACATTTAAGACTTTGCTTCTCTCTGACTAAGGGTCTTTGGTGCAGCTGTGACACGCACACACACACACACACACAGGAAAACTGTGGGAAAAATTTCACACAATCGAATTTCACACAATCCTACATAATCCTAGGGTAGGAAAAAAAATGGGAAGCAAAAAAAAGTCCTACCGTGGACAAAGAATTAGAAACATTTCCCACACTTCTACCATTGGAAAAAAATGGGAAATATTTGCACAAATTTACCTACTCAATGATGTCACGTGGGACAATCCGACCAAGTGACATCACATTCCCACGGTCCTAAATCTTTTTGGCATAAAGTGGTACTTATTACTACTGATATTTAAACAGATGTGTTAAAGCTTACAACCAACTTGGCGTACAGTCGCTTTATTGAGGGACAGAAACAGCCGGGGTACACCAGGACTACCCAAACACCAGTTATAATTACTGCTCCCAGAACGAATGTGCAAATTCCCTCCCACACAGAGATCAGATTTTAGGGGGGGGGGGGGGGGGGAGAAAGTTAAAATACAGTGGTGTAGTTTTAAATATGAAGAAATAATAAGTCTTCCTCACAATTACATATTCTTCTTAAAAGTAAGATCAATAGTTTAGGTTTAGTTGGAGTTTTACACTGTAAATATCATTTATTTATTTATTTATTTATTTATTTAAACATTTTTAGTCTTCTTCAAGGTAACTGCAGTGCAAACACACAAAAAAACGCTCACCTCTCTCCCTGAGTCAGGTGTTCAACTTCTGGTGGGACTTCTTCCAAATGAAGAGTTTCCTCCTTGTACTGACTCACAAAGTCTCTGATTTTCACTGTTTTCTGAAAGAGTTGTCAGAGAGTTAGGAAATCACGGCTTCTGTAAATCCACGGTTCACAGTGTCTCCGTCTGACTTCAGCCAAGTCAGCTTCACTTCTACCAGTAAGGATAACGGTACCAGTACTGCAAATAGTACCAGTACAAAGGAGAAGAGGAAGACCATGATGACCAAGCTGTTTTCTAGTTCAGCCATTGTAAATGACATTCAATTACATCATGATTTCCAGTACTGAAGTTTACACTTTCTGTCTCTCAGTGTTTTCATCTGCAAGCTTTAAAGGCGCTGAGAATTAACCTATTTAATAAAATAAAAATATATAAAATGTTTAAATCTGTATGATTTACAGTTTAGTACTATAAATATGTATGATGTACTAAATGTGGATTGTTCATCAAATAAACAACATAGAAATACTATAGCAGCATATTCTGGACTTTCTAAATGAAATCAAATATGCTAATTAAACAGTGTGTGTACAATTGCATATGAGTGTACAGTGTTTAAAGCGTTATCTAAATGAGGAGCTTTAGCAGTTTTGAGTTTATGGAAGATTTTCCATCTGCAATCCTCATCGTCGCTCCAGCTTTGCCCAAATGAAGCTGTAGTCCAGTTCTGTTGGGACGAGGCGCAGTCACCGGTATCGCCCCTTCCAGTCTGTCAGTCTACTTCAAGGAGGCACCCAGGACAGACGTTCCCGATAGAGCCAGGTGAGTTCATGTGAACTAGCTGCTTTTAAGCTGATCTTTTACCTTATATGTGACCATAAACGTACAGCGAATATTTGAAAGCTTGGTTTTATGTTTTCGTGTGTGTTTGTACTTTAGCTGTACGACTGTAGGAGTTAACTTGCTAGCGCTGCTGATGTTCGGCGTTAACTTAGAAACTTCGGGAGCTCTAACCTTTCTAAAAGAGGGGTCTTATTTTCCACGTTGTTGGAAAAGGTCCTGATAAAAACGGACTAACTTTTATATACTGTTTCATCCGACAACACAGGCTTTCTGCCGTTAGCTGTTTTAGCTAATCTTGTTGTTTCCTCCAGTAGGAATATTAGTTAGAGTTAATAGCTGATGCTGAGCTGCATTAGCTCTGTTTAACTCAACTTTACCTCACATATTTCATTAGTTCTTATTTAAGTGTGAATTGAAAACTTCCAGGGTCACATTTTTGCTCTGAAACGTAATGAAAAAGTACTGATTGCTTTACAGTATCTGAAAGTAGTCCTCCTTCTAAGTAGCAGAATTAAACAGCTCCAGAAGCTGCTGTTTGTCTAGATATTGGGAGGCAGGGGCTAAATCTGGTATTCCTGCTCATACTTTGGCAACACAGGGTAAAATGAATTTGTGGGTTTTATTAGATCCTGAAATGTATTTGCAGAGACACTGAATTAACTGTAGCTAACGATATAATAATATATAGAAACATTAGGTCCAGAAGCTCACGGGACTTGGGACAGGATTTGCTGTGCCACAACACACTGGCAGTGCTTAAACAGTAGAAACATTAAATTAGTAGGTATTATTGCAACCTCAGTTTAATTTAATGTTTAAATGTACGGTGGGTGCCTCCAGGACCAGGGTGGAGAAGCTGAATGGCTGAAGTGAACGCTTTAGCAACTGAACTGACAGCCCATATGCTAAATGAAGTTAATGAGGCTGTAACTGTGAAAACGAGAGCCAGTAGTAATCTAGATTTTCCAGACATAACCTGGAATTCTAGTAGCGTCTAGTAGAGTCTACAGACTATGGATATTGTGAAAATGTGGAGTAGACACAGATGCAGAACTTTTAAGCACAGTTGGTGATGGACCTGACCTCGCCTCAGCCATTAACTACAGAACTACAGAATGAAGGTGTTATCTTTCAGGGAGACACCGACAAAGTCAGACATGTCCATGTGATTAACCTGCTTGAGCTTTTTTAAAATGTACCAGACTTTGAAGCAAAGAACAGATAAAGAGGTCAGTCAGTTTGCACACCACGAGAACCACCAGTTTGACAAAAGCCCACTTATTACAGCTGGAAGACCTTGTCAGTAGTTTTGCATTAGACTACATGCATTTATTGTGTTTAGGTGTTGTGAAATGTGTGCTTGTGTTTTTGTGCATAGGACCCAATACCTGTCATTTGTCATTAGAAAAATGAAATTTTTGACTAACTTGTGAGGTTGAATGGAGCTATGCCTACTGAATTTGAACTTTTTCCCAGCAGGATGCTCATCATTCTGCTTCCTCTGCAGAAGTTTCTGCTTCTTCGTGTTCCCAGCAGGCTTGTGAGGATGTGCTCTGTTGTCCAGTGGTGGAGGGAGAAGCTGTTCTCACACAGTCCACCATGAAGCAAAGAACCAGGAGGCTAAAGTTCCCAAGATTAAGGTATGTAAGTTGAGTGGTGAGTGAATAAATGAATAAAGAAGTCGACAAGGGTAAACCCCTTTTAGCCCTCAAGCATGGCTCTAAGTCTTGACCTACTGGCTGGGTTTAATTCTGATAGTCCTGCTTCGTGAGTCATGGTTGAGCTGGAACCTTTGCTCCCACAGTGATGCAGGAAACCAGGAGACCGAGGCTTCAACTCCCCTTCAATTTATTATTATTATTAACTACTATTAAACTCTGAGGTATTTGATGTTATCCAAATCACTTGACATGTTCTAGATAATCTGTCATGTTGTCTCTCAAGCAGATCCTGACGAAAAAAGAAGAAACCTTTTTCCTCAACAACCCTCACGCTAACATGCTGTTTGAAGTTTCTGAACATGCTGATGCAGCATTTATCCACAACTGACTAAACTCCTCAACATACAGTTTTTAAACCAGGAGACCGAGGTTTCCTCTCCTGTATCTAGACTAAGATTCATTTTTAAAGTATGTGAGATATTTCCTCTTATTGACCATCAGTGTGACCTTCAGTTTAAAATGCAGTCATTACAAAAGCTCTACACTCATGCTGCTCAAACACTTGTGGTACTTTTTAATATCAGTGCTGCAATATTTTCTTTTCTGCCCCATTGTTGTTTTATAGAAACATGTTAGTGTGCAGTGTGTAGAATACACCCTAAATAAACCCTCATATTTGGCGATGGAAGTGTATGAAGTGTTTAACATGTGTGTGTGTCTGTGTCTGTGTCTGTGTCTGTGTCTGTGTGTGTGTGTGTGTGTGTGTGTGTGTGTGTTTTCCATTGTAGGAAGAGAATGGGCTGAGATCCTCCTTTTCATCACAACTTGTCCACAGAGAAGCACACGACTAATCAGTTTATCATTAATACTTACATCTGTGCTGAGCAGCGTCTTCATTTCTACACTTACTTTAGACTCCTCCTGAATGCTTCATCTTTTCCAAACAGCTGTAAAGTTTATATTATTAATATCATGTTCAGGAAAAGAGCCTGAATGAAGAGCTGTTCTGCATTACTGATGTGTTCTGGATGTTTATTTGTTTCTACTCAAAGTAAAATTTAAAACTTCTCTCTGTATTTAGTCCAGGTTTAAGTTTAGACCTGCTGCTCTCAGAACTGACCAGAGTCTCTTCAACAAAAGAATTCAGCATTTCTAAGAAATACACTATATGACAAAAGTATTTGGACACCTGCTTATTTGTTGTTTCTTTTGAAATCAAGAGTATTAAAAAGGAGTTTAGCCTGCTTTTGTTGGAGTAACTGTTTCTACTACCATGAAAGACTTTCTGCTAGATTTTGGAGCATTGCTGTGAGAAATGCATTTAGCAAGAAGAGCATTGGTGAGGTCAGAATATTGGATGATCACCCAACCTCATCTCCAACTCAAAGCTAAAAGTTTCCCCAGCTCACCCTAGAAGTAAAGGGCATCATGAGCACCATCATTCCAGAGGTTTATCATTCCTTTATACCTCTCTAGCCCACGATTGGTATTAGGCATGGAGCCGATAGGTTCATGTTTATCTGTTCCAGAGAGTCCTATTCTATTGGCAGTACTTCTTTAGGGACTGTGTCAGCAATGGGTGCAACTGATTGCTGAATGCATTGATTAAAAAATAGTGTCCACCAACATTTGGACATTTAGTGTGTTACTGTCAGATAATATAAAGAAAATATATAATAATCACTTAATAAAATAAAGCTCTGCTGAACTGCGGCTTTATAAAAGTCTAAAAACAGGGCAGATCCTTTATCACAAAAATGAGTCTGTAATCAATCAACCCTTTCATGCAGAAATGAGGGAAAAGTGGTTGGATGCGGCTCAGCTTCACAGCTCTACTGCGCCACCTGTTGTACAAATACAATACTACACCACCACTGCCTGATTCACTTGTGTTCATAAGCTTTGTCCAAACTGCTCCATACAGCGATGTCGGACTGCGTTTCTTCCTTTAACTGAATGAATTTCATCTGAGTGTGTAATTCCTTTACTCTCCTCCTAAACAAAACAGCCATGTTTGACACTATTAGATTAAGGGAAAAACACCACTGTTGAATGTGCATGTAGACTGTACATCTGTTGAACACAGAAATAGAGTTGTAAAATGTTTTTATTCAAGGTCATTTCACATCGTCTCCAGTAAAAACCCTTGAATGCTGAGGAATGTCAATAATTTTATCATGAAAGTGAAGCAAATTCACACATGTTCTGTATTTCCGTTTTATTTAAGTACAAATTTCAGATTATATGCAGCTCGTCTACAGCGGGACCGGAAACTCACGCGCATTGAACCGCGATTGCATTCCAGTGACGTAAGGAAGCTTCGTTTCCGGCGGTCACGTGATCGTAGGTATTTTCAGGAGACTCTGAGCTGCTGTTTCGATGCGGCCCTGCTTTCAAAGCTCGAGCCGTGATTCCACGCAGAGCTTCGACCGGCCATCCTACTTTATAGTCCGTAATGTGAGCTTTGTCTTCTTCATCTTAGGCACTTGTTGGAATCCTTGTGCTGTCTGTGTTACTGTACAGTCCTCTGTCTCACTAACCGCGCTTTGCGTTTTTCTCTTTACCCTCGAGAAACATGGCGACCGCGGAAAAACGAGCTTTCCAGCCGCTCTGCAAGGAAGTCGTCCAGCTTGACCCGTGACTCCTCCAACGCGGCGTCTGAGCTCCAGCACTACCGGCGCGACGGACACCGAGAGTCGTCGTCTCCACTTCCGCACCGGAGAGGGACTGGCGGCGTCTGCGTGACCCCGGAAAAGCCGAGGAGCTCCTCGACCACCACGGCCGTTTTTCCCTCTGCTAACCGGTTCAGTTCCTCAGTGTAAAGTATGGAGGAAGGACGACTCTGTGCTACACTTACACTTTATTACTTTTGGGTGAGCTGCGTGATTCTTAGCTAGGGCTGCCTCTTAGCTACAGAACATGTGAAATATCCACACTTGAATTTATATATTTTAGTTTCTCTTAATATGAATATAACTATAAATGAGGATGATTTGGGCTGTGCAGGACTCTCAACAACGTTCATACAAACACTGTCGGACCATAATGCTTTAAAACTCAAGGGAAATGAGATGAAGTCTCTGAACTGAACTACATGAACTGTACATTTGACACCATATTTATGAGAATAGCTTGATGTTGCAGAATAAACTAAACAAATCTAAGATGCAGTAAATGACAGTAACTTTAAGTTCAGTCAGCAGATGGACAGGAGCTTGAACTGTGTCCTCTGAATGTGTGTGTGAATATTGTAAATGTGTACTGTATGTGTGTTCCAGATTCAGTCCTTGTATCTTGCTGGTGTTTTCACTTGTCTTCCTGACCTTGTGAAGAATGCCTCTGTCGGATGTGTCTCAGGTAAGTCAGATTGTTTTGCAGTACCAGTTTCTGCAGGTGGACCAGATTCACTGACCTGCTGCTCGACACAGGAATCTGCAACAACATTGGGTGATGCTGATGGGAACTGTTTCAGTCGTCCTGAGGTGTTTTCTGTTTCTATAGGTTCTTCCATCTTTAAACCACACCTAACGTCTCACATGTCTCACGTCCTAGTATTGCTGGTACATCACTGTCAACAATGTGAAAATCAATCTTGCATTTGTGGCTTTTGTGTTCACAGGTGAGCGTTAGCTTTCCCAACAGTGACATGCAGTGTCTAGAATATGTGAGCGGTTTTCAAGCTGAATTCTGGAGTTTTGTTTCAAATCTAAGTGACTTGTAGACATTTCCTGAGATGACCTTGCATTCAGCACCAGTGTCCAACTTGAAAACAATGTTCTTGTTTATTTTCAGTGCAGTTATTCTACTGACTTTTGTTGTTAATGTTGATGTTTATCTAATACTCCTGTTTTTGTTTCTTATTTCAACTGTTCCAATGAAGAAATCTTCCTGCTCTGCCTTTTTGTTCAACTGCATGATTTTTTCCCCCCCTCATTCTGTTCTGATTTGTTTTGTTAGACACATTTTTTGGTGAAGTGATTTTGCTGTTACAGGATTTGCACACTTGTCCATAAGCAGGACATTGTTTCTGTTAATGTTCATAACCACATGTGGAGAAAAACAGGAACTTGAACTGTGTTCTGTGAATGTGTGTTCTGTTTTCTGTTTCTTCTATAGGTTTCTCCATCTGGCGTCTGGACTGTGAAGAATCGTGGCTGATCATCATAGCAGGTTGCCCTCTCTGAATTCTCACCTTGTTCCACATGTATATGTTTGGTGGGTTCTTTGTCTGTCTGTCATAATAGCTGTTCTGCTTGAGTTGTC
Organism: Salminus brasiliensis; assembly: GCF_030463535.1. Classification (NCBI taxonomy): domain Eukaryota; kingdom Metazoa; phylum Chordata; class Actinopteri; order Characiformes; family Bryconidae; genus Salminus; species Salminus brasiliensis. Next base: position 17,872,585 of record NC_132900.1, read on the forward strand.
TTCTCTACAGCTTGTCTTAAATCTGCATTTTGCTTTTCTTTTTTGAATGTCCAGTATGTTTTGGATTTTTCCTCATTGGGCCATCCTTCCATGGTCCTTGTGTGTAGTAGCTGCATCTCTGGATCATTTGCTGTTGCCTTTCGGAATGTAATTTAGCCACTGGCTTTCCCTCCTGCAGAACTGCTGCTCCGAAGCCTTCTGAGCTTGCATCTACAGATGGTGTACCAGTACCATGGTGTTACCAGTACCAGAGATTTCAGTTTTTCATAGCTTTGTTCTCGACTTGCCACGGAGTGTCATGCTCAAGCAGTTTTCTGAGAGGTGCACCGACCTTCTGCAGCGAGCATATGGCCATGTACCGCATTTGTGATGATCTGATCTTGCACTTGTTTTTGTTGAGTTTCAGGTTCCACTGTCTTTCCGTTTTCAGCACTTGGATGAGCCTGCCGTCATGTTTCCTTAACCGTTTCACCCCAGACTAAGATATCGTTCGGAACGTTGACGACACCTTCCAGGCCTTTAATAGTCTGCAATTGACCTTTGGAATACCTCTGAAGCTGAGGACACTCCAAAAGAAAGTCAGAGGAATCTGTATCTTTCAATGGGTATGTTCAGTGTGCAGAGCTTGGAACTTTTATCATAAAGGTTGATCTGCCTAAATCCTCACCACTGTGACCATGCTGTTTACCCAGTTATTCAGCTCATGCTGTTTGGGGATTACACCCCTTAATTTTGTGTAGCTCATCAATCATTGTTGTCTTTCAGGGCAATCGGGACTTTTCTTGGTGGATGTATCACTGGTGAGACCATGGGATCTACTGAATGTAGTGATGTCCTGGTATGAATCCAAGAACAGTGAACAGATCAATGTCTTTCAGAATGTAATTTTACTTTGTGATTCCATGCACTCTTTCAACCACACCTAACATCTCCCATGTCTCACGTCCTAGTATTGCTGGTACATCACCGTCAACAATATGTGAAATTCAGTTAAGCATTTTTGGCTTTTGTGTTCACAGGTGAGTGGTAGCTTTCCCAACAGTGACATGCAGTGGCTAGAATATGTGAGTACTGTGCTGAATTCTGCAGTTTTTGGTCCCCGAATTCTTCCCGTATGCTTTCACCTGGATCCTGAGCTCTCGTGAAGAACAAATGGTGAACATAGGGTAGGTTCTTTCTTGACTCTCAGTAATCGCTGAACTTGTTTTTCAGCGCATTTCTTGTTTCAGTTTCTTTCTCTCTGAATTGTAACATGTTGTAGACAATCACTGCATCTTTCCCTGCGACGTGTGGAAAGGTGGCGCATTGGACTTTTTCAGACTCCTCAACAATCCCACTCTCGGTAAGAAACGACAAAACTTTTGCACCTAAAAATCCAATTTTTGATGAGATTGCCTTGCAAGCACAGTGCTAAAGGTGGCTGCAGCTGTGCCACTTGCTTGTGTGCTGCTTCGACCGTGTTGGGCTGCTGTATCCTGCTTGTGTTTTGAATCAAATTTGTTACGCTGCTGTGTTCTGCTTGAACAGTGTCACTTGTTCTGTATAATAATTTCGCTGCTGTCCTGCGTGTTTTTCATCTGCGTTATGCTGCTGTGCCCTGCTTGAACCATGTTGGGCTGCTGTGTCCTGCTTGTGTTCTGCATCAAAATTGTTACGCTGCTGTGTTCTGGTTAATTATGCTGCTGTGTCCTGCTTGTTTTGCATGAAAATGATGATGCTGTGCTCTGTATAATTTGTTTTGTTGCTTTGTTGTGCTTGAGTGGTGTTACAGTGCTGTTCATATTCATACATAAACCTAAACCTTTTTTTCATTTTATTTTTTCCTTCATTTCTTCTCTCTCCCCCATGTGCTGAGCTGCCCCCTGCTGTCTGCTTGTGCAAGTGCATTTGTGTTTGGCTGCTCTTTACTACCCTGTCCTGCTGTAACATCTCCCATGTCTCATGCCCTAGTACTGCTGGTACATCACCATCAACAATATGTGAAATTCATTTTTGCATTTTTGGCTTTTGTGTTCACAGGTGAGCTGTAGCTTTCCCAGCAGTGACATGCGGTGGCCAGAATATGTGAGTACTTTGCTGAATTCTGCAGTTTCTGGTCCCCAAATTCCTCCCGTACGCCTCAGTGCTTTCAGCTGGACCCTGAGCTCTCGTGAAGAACAAATGGTGAACATAGGGTAGGTTCTTTCTTGACTCCGCAATCCCTGAACTCTTTTTTTCAGCACATTTCTTGTTTCAGTTTCTTCCTCACTAAATTGTAACATGTTGTAGACCTTTACTGCATCTTCCCCAGCGAAGTGCGGAAAGGTGGCGCATTCGACTTCTTCAGACTTCTCAACAATCCCACTTTCTGTAAGAAACAGGTAAAACTTTTGCACCCACAGTCCCCAATTTTTTACAAGATTGCCTTGCAAGCACAGTGCTAAAGGTGGCTGCAGCTGTGCAACTTGCTTGTGTTCTGCTTGAACCGTGTCTGGCTGCTGTGTCCTGCTTGTGTTCTGCATCAAAATTGTTACGCTGCTGTGTCCTGCTTGATTTGTATTTTGCTGCTGTGCCACTTGCTTGTATTCTGCTTGATTGGTATTTCACTGCTGTGTTCTGCTTTTACCATGTGGGGCTGCTGTGTCCTGCATCAAAATTGTTACGCTGCTGTCTTGTGCTTGAACAATATTTCGCTGCTGTGCCACTTGCTTGAACAGTGTTGGGCTGCTCTGTCCTGCTTCTGTTCTGCATGAGAATGGTTACACTGCTGTGTTCTGTATAAATTGTTTGACTGCTTTGTGCTTGAGCGGTGTTACAATGCTGTTCATTTTCATATATAAATATAATCCTTCTTCATTATTATTGTTTATTATTATTTTCTTTTCTTCATTTCTTCTCTCTTTTCTGTGTGCTCAGCTGCCCCCTGCTGTCTGCGGGTGCGAATGCGTTTGGCTGCTCTTGCCTACCCTGTCCTGCTGTAACCCTTCTAACAAGTTTTTGCTATGATTTTTGCCTTGTTCATCTGCATGATTTTATTTTATTTTTTTCCCCCTCATTCTGCTCTGATTTTGTTTTTCACATTTTTGGTAAAGTGAATTCTGTTGCAAGATTTGCACACTTGGCCATAGGCAGGACATGTTTCTGTTTATGTTCATAACCACATTTGGAGCAGCTTGCTTCTGTTGCTTATTCATTTTTTGCTAGTTTGGATTTCCTTTTGTGTTCAAACCCAACTGTTTGTTTTGTTTCTGTCGTTCTGTTTTTTTTTGTTTTTTTTTCACTTCATTTGATGTCCCTTGATTTGCACAGCAGATATTCATGGCCTTTGTCTATGTCTGATCTGTTTCTTTCGGCAACCTGCCCACAATTAGTCTTTCCTAATACCACAAACAGTCCTGTCTCTGATTAACGAGTCATGCACCTCACCGAATTCATGGTCTTTTGCCTTTTTCAGGTCTGTGGAAGAAAGCCTCTCTATGCCTCTCTCGGATGTGACTCAGGTAAGTCAGATTGTTTTGCAATACCGGCTTCTACAGGTGGACCGGATTCCCTGACCTGCGGCTCGACACAGGAATCTGCAACAACATTGGGTGATTCCGATGGGGACTCTTTTAGCCGCCCTGAGGAGGTGTCTTCTGTTTCTCCTACAGGTTTTTTCATCATGTCTCACGCCCTAGTATTGCTTGTACATCACTGTAAACAATGAGAAATTTAATCATGCGTTTTTGATTTGAGTTCTGTTTCAAATCTGATTTGTAGATCTGTGCTGTGATGACCTTGTCTTTAAATTTAAACACTGGTGCTGAATGCAAAGTTCTTGTTTTATTTTTAGTCCAGTTAATCTTTTCACTTTTGTTGTGACCGTGTTGAGGTTTCTCTAATATTCTGTTTTTCTGATTTCAACTGTTCCAATGAAGAAATCTTCCTGCTCTGCCTTTTGTTCAACTGCATGCTTTGTTTCTGTTTATGTTCATAACTACATCTGGAGCAGCTTGCTTCTGTTGCTTGTTCATTTTTAGCTATTTTGGATTTGCTCTTGTGTTCAAACCCAACTGTTTTGTTTCTGTCGTTCTGTTTTGTATGTCATTGAGCACTTTTTTTTCACTTCACTTGATGTCCCTTCATTTGTACAGCAGATATTCATGGCCTTTGTCCGTGTCCGATCTGTTTTTCTCAGCAACCTTGCCCACAATTAGTCTTCCCCAATACCACAAACAGTCCTGTCTCTGATTAACGAGTCATGCAACTCACTGAATTTGTGGTCTTTTTGCCTTCTTCAGGTCTGTGGTGTATGCGTCAGTGCTTTCAACGGGCCCGAGAAAAGCTGAGGGCTCCTCGAACACCACTGCCGGTTTTCCCCCTCTGCTTGTTTTCCTCTCTTCTTACCGGTTCCTCAGTGTAAAGTATGGACTAAGGACGAATCGGTGATATACTTTGTGTTTGGTTGCCTCTTTGGTACATAACATAGGTGACATATATGAGCTATTCATATATGAGAATAGCTTGACATTGCAGAATAACCTAAACAAATCTAAGATGCAATAAATGACAGTCACTTTAAATTCAGTCAGCAGATGGACAGGAGCTTGAACCGTGTCCTCTGAATGTGTTTGTGAATATTCTAAATGTGTACTGTTTGTGTGTTCCAGATTCAGTCCTTGTGTTTTCTTGTCTTCCTGACCTTGTGAAGAATGCCTCTCTCGGATGTGTCTCCGGTAAGTCTGGTTTGTTTTGCAATACCAGTTTCTGCAGGTGGACCGGATTCACTGACCTGCGGCTCGACACAGGAATCGGCAACAACATTAGGTGATTCTGATGGAAACTCTTTTTCAGTCGTCCTGAGGATGTGTTTTCTGTTTCTCCTTTAGGTTCTTCCATCTTTAAACCACACCTAACATCTCGCATGTCTCACGTCCTAGTATTGCACTGTCAACAATGTAAAATTCAATCTTGCATTTTTGATTTGTAGATCTGTGCTGCGATGACATTGTCTTCAAGTTGGACACTGGTGCTGAATGCAAAGTTCTTGTAGTTTTATTTACAGTCCAGTTATTCTGTTCACTTTTGTTGTGACAGTGTTGATGTTTTTCTGATTTCAGCTTTTCCAATGAGTAAACCTCTGCATTTTGTTCAACTGCATGATTTCTTTTCTCCTTCTGCTTTGATTTGTTTTGTTAGACACATTTTTGGTAAAGTGACACACTTGTTCATAAGCAGGACATTTGTTTCTGTTTCTGTTCATAACCATATCTGGAGAAGGACAAGAACTTGAACTGTGTCCTGTGAATTTGTGTTCTGTTTTCTGTTTCTCCTATAGGTTCTTCCATCTGGCGTATGGACTGTTAAGAATCGTGGCTGATCATGATAGCAGGTTGCCCTCTCTGAATTCTCACCTTGTTCCACATGTTTATGCTTGGTGGGCTCTTTTTCTGTCTGTCATAATAACTTTTCTGCTTGAGTTGTCTTCTCTGCAGCATGTCTTGAATCTGTATTTTGCTTTTCTGCTTTGAATGTCCAGTATGTTTGAATTTTTCTCATTGGGCCATCCTTCCATGGTCCTTGTGTGTAGTAGCTGCATCTCTGGATCAGTGTGCTGACTTCAGACGGGCTGGGAATAAACTTGGAAAGGTAATGAATCATGACCATGAATCTCATGAGTGCCTGCTTGTTTTTTGGTGTAGGCATGTGTGTTACAGCTCTTACTTTCTCTCGATCTAGATTGAGACCTTCTGCAGAGAGCACATGGCCATATACCGGATTTGTGATGTGATCTGAAGGTGGATCTGCCAAAATCCTCACCACTGTGACCATGCTGCTTACCCAGTCGTTCGGTTCATGCTGTTTGGTGATTACACCCCTTTTCTCCATTTTGTGTAGCTCATCAATGATTGTTGTCTTTCAGGGCAATCAGGACTTTTCTTGGTGGATGAATCACTGGTGGGACCATGGGATCTACTGAATGTGGTGATGTCCTGGTAGGAATCCAAGAATAGTGAACAGATGACTGTCTATCAGAATGTCATTTTACGTTGTGATTCCATGCACTCTTTAAACCACACCTAACATCTCCCCTGTCTCACGTCCTAGTATTGCTGGTACATCACAGTCAACAATATGTGACATTCAATTTAGCATTTTTGGCTTTTGTGGTAGCTTTCCCAACAGTGACATGCGGTGGCCAGAATATGTGAATACTTTGCTGAATTCTGCAGTTTCCGGTTCCCGAATTCCTCCCGTACGCCTCAGTGCTTTCACCTGGATCCTGAGCTCTCGTGAAGAACAAATGGTGAACATAGGGGTAGGTTCTTTCTTGACTCTCGGTAATCGCTGAACTTGTTTTTCAGCACATTTCTTGTTTCAGTTTCTTCCTCACTGAATTTTAACATGTTGTAAAACTTCACTGCATCTTCCCCAGCGACGTGCGGAAAGGTGAGGGCATTGGACTTTTTTAAACTCCTTAACAATCCCACTCTGTAAGAAACAGGTAAAACTTTTGCACCCACAGTCTCCAATTTTCGAAGAGATTGCCTTGCAAGCACAGTGCTAAAGGTGGCTGCAGCTGTGCCACTTGCTTGTGTTCTGCTTGAACCATGTTGGGCTGCTGTGTCCTGCTTGTGTTTTGCATGATCGTTGGTACGCTGCTGTGTTCTGCTTGAACGATATTTTACTGCTGTGCCACTTGCTTGTGTTCTGCTTGAACGATGTCAATTAACTGTGTTGTGTATAATAATTTTGCTGCTGTGTTCTGCTTGATCCATGTTGCGTTGTTGTGTCCTGCTTGTTTTTTGCATAAAAATTATTCTGCTGCTGTGTCCTGCTTGAATAATATTTCTCTACCATTTCCTGCTTGAACGGTGTTGGGCAGCTGTATCTTGCTTGTGTTTTGCATGTAAATTGTTTTGCTGCTTTGTTGTGCTTGGACGGTGTTACAGTGCTGTTCATATTCATATATAAACCTAAACCTTTTCTTCATTATTTTTATTTATTTATTTATTTATTCTCCTCACTGAATTGTAACATGTTGTAGACCTTTACTGCATCTTCCCCAGCGACGTGCAGAAAGGTGGCGCATTGTACTTTTCCGACTCCTCAACAATCCCACTCTCCGTAAGAAACAGATAAAACTTTTGCACCCACAGTCTCCAGTTTTTTACAAGATTGCTTTGCCAGCACAGTGCTAAATGTGGCTGCAGCTGTGCCACTTGCTTGTGTTCTGCTTGATCCATGTTGGGCTGCTATGCCCTGCTTGTATTTTGTATGATCGTTGGTACGCTGCTATGTTCTGCTTGGACGAGATTTCACTGCTGTGCCACTTGCTTGTGTTCTGCTTGATTGGTATTTCGCTGCTGTGTCCTGCTTGTGTTTTTCACTAAAATTGTTACGCTGCTGTGTTCTGCTTGAACGATGTCAATTAACTGTGTTCTGTATAATAATTATGCTGCTGTGTCTAAAAATCTAATTTTTCTCGAGATTGCCTTGCAATCACAGTGCTAAAGGTGGCTGCAGCTGTGCCACTTGCTTGTGTTCGGCTTGAACCGTGTTGGGCTGCTGTGTCCTGCTTGTGTTTTACCTAAAAATTTTTACGCTGCTGTGTCCTGCTTGATTTGTATTTCACTGCTGTGCCACTTGCTTGTATTCTGCTTGATTGATATTTCACTGCTGTGTTCTGCTTGAACAACATTTCACTACTGTGTTCTGCTTTTACCATGTGGGGATGCTGTGTCCTGCTTGTGTTTTGCCTGAAAATTACACTGCTGTGTTCTGTATAAATTGTTTTGCTGCTTTGTTGTGCTTGAGCGGTGTTACAGTGCTGTTCATATTCATATATAAACCCCCCCCCCCCCCCCCCCCATGTGCTGAGTTGCCCCCTGCTGGTGCGAGTGCATTTGTGTTTGGCTGCTCTTGCCTACCCTGTCCTGCTGTAACCCTTCTAAAAAGTTTTTGCTGTGATACCCCCCTCCCTTCCCCTCCTAACCCTTTGTGTTTTCTCTCTCTTTCCCATGTGTTGAGATGCCCAGTTTCAACTGTTCCATCAGCAGACCTGGCTCTCTCCACCACCCTCCTGCCCGCTGTCCGGTTCTGGGGCCTCTAATGGAGTCATCCTCCCCTCACTGCATGGCTGTGCTTGTGACAGTGTACCTGCATGGACTTTAACATTTCACTCCTGTTCATCTTTTTATGGCTTGACGGCACCTTGGCCATATTCCCTTAATTCCGTGTTTTTTTCTTGTTTTGCTTTTCATTGTGCTATCCGGTGTCGACCAGAGGAGGATGGGTTCCTCTTTTTCCTTGCCACTGTTGCCACCGGCTTGCTCAAATGATCTCTGTAAAGCTGCTGTGTGACCACATTTGTTGTGAAAGCGCTGTATAAATAAAATGTGTTTGAATTGAATACTGTATTCTGTATGAGTTATGCTCCTCTATGCTGGTTATGTAGTGTTATGCTACCGTATTCTGGTTGAAAGAGTACTAGTACTGTATTCTATATCAAAATAAGTATTCTAATGTTTTCTGTATGAAAGCATTATGCTACTCTGTGAATGAACAGTTTCAGGCTACTGTGTTCTGTAACACCTCAATACGCTACTCTATTCTTGTAGAACAGTGTTCTGTTACTGTGGTCTGTAGGAAAGTTCTGCTACTTTTCATACAGAATTCAGTAGCATAGCTCTGAATACGGGATACAACAGTGTTGCGCTTCACATTCAACACAGAGCTTGTAGCGCCCCCCTATGGATTCTATAAGAATGTAGGTTAGTGTAGCCCATTTTTCAGATAACATGATTCACCCCCCTGAAATGTAATCCTAAAAATACTGTAAATATCAGAAATCAAACATTTCATACCCCACTGTATCTAGGTTAAAGTACCTGAAACAGAATTTCACACAGTTGAAAAGACCTAAAATAAAATGTTCAATTTCCCACATCCTGCAGTTTAAAGTACCTGACCGAGAACGCCAAAAGTTTCACCCCACACAGGTGAAATGAGCTGAAATGAAATGCTAAATTCTCCACTTCATACATCTGATAGAACAATCAGAACAAATCAAACTCTGCAGACTAACTAAAAGACTGTGGGCTATGCTGCATGAAAGTAAGGCAGCACCCTCCCGCGTGGGGTGGACTCCACCATCCCTGCCTATAAAACCAGGCTTGTCCTCATACTTTATCCAGTTGTCTATGAAGCCCACATGATTTTCTGAACACCCCTTGGACATCCAGCGGTTTAGTGCTGTGAGTCTGCTGTAAGCCTGAGGGCAAGCAGCAGAGCATATTACGACATCGCCTGGGCCAGTGTAGTCTCTTGAATATTATCCTTAGTCACTTTAGATATCCACCGGCCAATATTACTGGCCCCTACATGAATGACTATCTTTGACTATCCTTAATATATTAAATATCACACTGATAATAAAAAGATTTATTACTTTTTAAAATATATCTACCAAATGTCATTCATTTATTATTAGAATAAACAAATGAAGCCATTTGTTCCTTAAAATGCGTAATTTTTCCAACACAAAGCCAAGATGTGATTCTGAACAGTGACTGAAGAAAAGTATCAGGACCTCGTCTAATTTGAGCGGGAGAGATGGATCAAAGTGGGCAGGTAATTGGAGGGGAAGACGGTGCAGAGGTAGGTTGGGTCATGTTTGCTTCAAATGATTTAGACATAAACATGAGTAAATCTGTCTCACCCTTACTCTCATTTTATTGGTTACCTCCTTAAAAATGAGCGTCATGTTTAGCTGGAGTTGCAACATTTTTAAACATGGAGTGGAGACTTTCATAATTGTGTTGCGTTGAATGATGGGTGTCTTTAAGAAAGGGCAGTAACTTCAGCCATTGCTAACCAAGAAGGACAAATTTGGGACATATCTTTTATGGGTATGTCCTTTATGTATACAGTGCCCTCCATAATTATTGGCACCCATGGTTAAGATGTGTTCTTTAGCTTCTAATAAATTGAGTTTTTTTCTAAATAATATAGGACCACAATGGAAAAAAGAGTAAAATCCAACCTTTAAACATTAAGAAATAATTGTTTAACATCAAATCATGTGTGCCACAATTATTGGTACCCCTGATGTTTATACTTTGTACAACCCATTTTGTACAACCAATGTTTCACAAGATGGGAGAATACAGATAGAGGGATCTTTGACCATTTCTCTTTGCACAATCTCTCTGTCATCCAGCGACCTGGGTCCTCTCCTCTGCACTCTCCTCTTCAGCTTACCCCTCAGGTTTTCAATGGGGTTGAGGTCTGGGGACTGAGATGGCCATGGGAGGAGCTTGATTCTGTGTGTGGTGAACCATTTCTGTGTAGATTTGGCCATATGTTTTGGGTCATTATCTTGCTGAAAAACTCAGTGACGACCCATCTTCAGCTTTTGGGCAGAAGCCACCAGATTTTGTTTTAAAATGTCCTGGTATTTCAAAGCATTCATGATGCCATGCACCCTAACAAGGTTCCCAGGGCCTTTGGAAGAGAAACAGGCCCACAGCATCACTGATCCTCCCCCATATTTCACAGTGGGCATGAGGTGCTTTTCTGCATACTCAGCTCTTGTGTTACGCCAGACCCACTTAGAGCATTTGTTGCCAAAAAGCTCTATCTTAGTTTCATCTGACCAAAGCACACGGTCCCAGTTGAAGTTCCAGTACTGCTTAGCAAACTCCAAACGTTTGCGTTTATGATTGTGAGTGAGAAAAGGTTTTTTCCGTGCATGCCTCCCAAACAGCTTGTTGGCATGCAGATAGCGCCTGATGGTTGTTTTGGAGACTTTGTGACCCCAAGAAGCTACCATTTGTTGCAATTCTGTAACAGTGAGCTTTGGAGACCTTTTTATTTCTCTTATCATCCTCCTCACTGTGCGTGGTGGCAAAATAAACTTGCGTCCTCGTCCAGGCTTGTTTACCACTGTTCCAGTTGTTTTAAACTTCTTAATAATTCCACTGACAGTAGATATGGACAGGTGTAGGTGAGTGGCTATTTTCTTGTAGCCATTGCCTGACTTGTGGAGGTCAACACACATCTGCCATACTTGAATGGTATGTTCCTTTGTCTTTCCCATGTTGAAGAGAAATGGCCTCTGTGTCACATCATATTTATACCCCAGGGAAACAGGAAGTTGTGAATTACAAATAAATGTTCCTACATACTCTGATCAACTTCGTAAACTACTGTAGAATTGACAGAAATACTTTAATTACATTTATTTCCTAAGAAATGTTAGGGGTGTCAATAATTGTGGAACAGGTGATTTTATGAGTTAAAGGTTGGATTTTACTCTTTTTTTTCCATCGTGGTCCTATATTATTTAGAAAAAAACTCAATTTATTAGAAGCTAAAGAACACATCTTAACCAGGGGTGCCAATAATTATGGAGGGCACTGTATATGCATTTGTAATGTATTTATCCTTTGTTCTGTATTCAAATATGAACAATGCAGAGACTGCCCAGGATACCTACTAGAACCTTTGCTGTATGTGTAAAACATTTTAATTTGCCGTTTGATTTATAACACACACACACACACACACACACACACATAACTTTCAATATACTTTCAATTTTTTTTCTTTTTACTGTATTTGTGTTTATTCTGCATTTAATAAAAATACATGTTTTTACTGTATTTGTGTTTGCAGTTATTCTTAAAGATTTGTTTTTTACTATATTTGCATTTATTTTGCATTCTAATGCAGCTTTTTTATTTTATTAGAAACATTTAAGGGATGTGTACATCTTCACATGTACATTAAACATGAATACACTGAATTTATACCCTTTTATGTCTTAATTTATTGAATGCGGGGATGTTCCCAGCATTTCACCTTCAACCAGGATCTAATTCTGACCACAGCTGTAGTCACTTAGACCCCTTTTACTCCTGGTCACTTCATGGGACTTGTATCTGGACTGTATTCCAAAATCGGATCTCTGTGTGGGACGCAATATGCAGATTCGCATATTTCAGCTCTTCGTCTTCGCCGTCACCTGCTCCGGCACCGCGGATGTCTCCTCAGCGTGTTGTTCTCATTGTTTGATATTCTACTCTAAAACACTTCAAAGTCCACTTGGGTCCCAAAGAGTAACACCACATAAGACTGCTGCCTGTACAGAGAGTTAGAAAACTAACAGTTCTACAGTTACACAAGCATACATGATCATCACTGATTAAAAGAAATTAATAATGCCCTCTTACTGATTATGAATCACTTTAATAAACAAGTTCCATTACAACTTCCCCCTTTGATTCTAATCAATCATGTTTACAGATTACTTTCATCAAACAAAAGCCCCAGCCCCAGTTCTTTGTCTAATTCTTCAAGTTCAGGATCCTTCATAATCTGCAGGAGCTGATATCTCACCTGAACTCACCTGAACTCAACAAAGTTTCAGTGATACAATTACACAGTAATGGTCCACAGCAAAGCAGAAGCACCAATAACATGAGAATGGGCAAGATCACGAAGAATACACTGCGTAAGCCAGCTAGAATAGATCCCCAACCCCAAGACCATGAATCAACCCCTCGTTCTGAGCTGGGCAGCTACAGTGCGCATTTGGCGCAAAACCATGCTGATGTTACCCTCCTGAGCATCTTTGGGGGGAATATAAGTACAGCAGTGTTTACCAAGCATGCTACAGACTCCCCCTTTCTTGGCTAAGAGCAAATCAAGGGCCATGCAGTTTTGGATGGTCATTAGTCGCAGTGCTGTCAACTCAGACCTTAAGCAAATCGTTCTCCTTCAGTGGTTAATTTGTGCTCGTTGGGTACAGATAAGGTCTTCAGTGCATTACGGCGAGTATGAGGATAAGGATGCATGGAATACAGGGTTATATGTGCACTCAGATGCACCAAGGCGCAGTGGCCCCTTTCCCTTTAAGGAACTGGTAGGTCTCAGTTGCACTCACATAGGTATGGTTAAGCCATCATCAACAGTCTCATATGAGTCTGGATGTATTTCAAAAACAAATGGATCAACTGAGGCGTGTGGCATTAAGAGTATTATTAAAAGTATTATTTACACCTGATGTATGGACTGTGAAATTAACATACTGCCAAAAGTCATTCTTCCCTGGGTGCCTGAAGTAAACTTCATCAGAGCCATCAGAATCATGTTTAGCAGTTAGGATATACAGTGTCCCTATAATGACCAGCTCGGCTGGTTCCACCTTCATCTGCGGAGGTCCCGTATCAGCACCTGATCACCTGGCTTGTGGTCGTCAAAGGGCTGGTCAGCTGGTTGCGGCAGCACTGCTTTCACCTGCTTAGACACAGACGCAATACATCATGAGAGAGTGGTCAAGTAACTGGTTATCCAGTGATGGTGGACCTAATCCCGTATTGGGAGGCCTGCCAAACACTATCTCAAAGGCACGGAGACCAGTTCTTTTTTGTGGCCTGGTTCTGCTTTGCCAGAGAACCACGGGGAGGCGCTTAACCCACTTATCCCAGGCCTGTTTGTTGTGTCATTTTTGCATGCAAAATTCTCTCAACAAGCATATTTCGAAAGGGTACAGCTTCACTAAGTTGCCTAGTAAGTAAATAAATAAAGTATTACATTCACTAAATAAATAACTGTCCTCGAATATCTCGTTTAATAGTCACTTAAGGTTGCTGCTAATGTCCGTTGCTCTGGCCTAGCTATCTAGCTACACTACAGGCCAAAAGTTTGGACACACCTTCTCATTCAATGCGTTTTGTGTATTTTCATGACTATTTACATTGTAGATTCTCACTGAAGGCATCAAAACTATGAATGAACACATGTGGAGTTGTGTACTTAACAAAAAAAGGTGAAATAACTGAAAACATGTTTTATATTTTATATTTGCTCTGATTACTGCTTTGCACAATCTTGGCATTCTCTCAATGAGCTTCAAGAGGTAGTCACCTGAAATGGTTTTCAGGTGTGCCTTATCAGGGTTAATTAGTGGAATTTCTTGCTTTATCAATGGGGTTGGGACCATCAGTTGTGTTGTGCAGAAGTCAGGTTACTACACAGTCAACAGCCCTATTGGACAACTGTTAAAATTCATATTATGGCAAGAACCAATCAGCTAACTAAAGAAAAACGAGTGGCCATCATTACTTTAAGAAATAAAGGTCAGTCAGTCCGGAAAATTGCAAAAACTTTAAATGTGTCCCCAAGTGGAGTCAAAAAAACCATCAAGCGCTACAGCGAAACTGGCACACACGAGGACCGACACAGGAAAGGAAGACCAAGAGTCACCTCTGCTTCTCAGGACAAGTTCATCCGAGTCACCAGCCTCAGAAATCGCAAGTTAACAGCAGCTCAGATCACAGACCAGTTGAATGCCACACAGAGTTCTAGCAGCAGACCCATCTCTAGAACAACTGTTAAGAGGAGACTGCGCAAATCAGGCCTTCATGGTCAAATAGCTGCTAGGAAAACACTGCTAAGGAGAGGCAACAAGCAGAAGAGATTTGTTTGGGCCAAAAAACACAAGGAATGGACATTAGACCAGTGGAAATCTGTGCTTTGGTCTGATGAGTCCAAATTTGAGATCTTTGGTTCCAACCGCCGTGTCTTTGTGTGGGGGTGTTTTGCTGGTGACACTGTTGGGGATTTATTCAAAATTGAAGGCACACTGCACCAGCATGGCTACCCCAGCATCCTGCAGTGACATGCCATCCCATCTGGTTTGCGTTTAGTTGGACCATCATTTTTCAACAGGACAATGACCCCAAACACACCTCCAGGCTGTGTAAGGTGGGGGGGGGGGGGGGGGGTTTGCTAGCTCTCCCTTAGGCATCCAGGGCTGCTACCAGTGACTCTTGCTCTCTATCCTTTAGTAAACCCATGATGCACACCTGTAACTGGTCTACTTTTTCCAAAGGATATAGCCTGTACATGCCACACTTCATACACTCAAAAAGCCCAGCAACAGCCATAATAAAGCAGGGACCTTACGCTTGCAATTGATTTAGGCACTGGTTGTTGTAGAGGTCAACTCAGAGCAGAACAGACCAGACCAGACCAGAGCATTGTTGGAACAATCCATTTTCAGAACAGACGACTGTTATGACAGTTCAGTGTTAGAACAAACCAGTTTAAGAACCAGTGAGAACTGAGCAGTGTTGTGATCTCTGTGTTATGGAAGTTTAAAGTGTTGGTTAGATCTGTATTATAATCACAGTCTATTTCTGTTCCTGCGCTGGCCGGACCGGTTTCATCATTATTACAGGTCTGATCATTTTTACAGATCTCATCAATATTACATGTCTGATCAATATTACTGGTCTGTTTATTACACACCAGAGTAAAAACAGATCAGTACCAGAACTAACCAGTTTGAATAGACCAATGCTTTGACAGCATGGTCAAAACCATAGGATATCACAGGTGTCCTGTCACACCAGAAAAGAAACTGGGTTTACTTGTAACTTGACAGAGTCATTACACAAAGCTCACTCTCGGGGATGCCACTGCACAAGTTCTATCTCGACTGTACATGAACTGAAAAAATGGTAAATGTGACATCAAGCCATGAAAGATGAAAACGTAAGTGAGGTGATAAAGTCCTGCATTTTTAATGGTCCCATTAACCCTTTTGACTGCCCCAGTGCTCGCGGGGTGATAGTTGCAATGTTTTCTCATGTCTATCCCCAAGTACTAGGTTAGACCAGTTAGGCCTGTGTGTACAAATGGTGTGCCATTGTCACTTGAGATGCGTTGTGGCAGACCCCATCTGGGGATTATTTCTCTGAGGAATGTTTTTTGCCACTGCTTTCCCATCCTGAGTACCTTTGGGGAAAGTTTCAACCCATTTACTGAACATACATACACAGACCAGGAGAAACCGTTTCCCTTCTGCCGGTGTTAATTCCACAAAGTCGATCTGCCAGTGCTGAAATGGCTCTGTCGCTGGGGGGTGACCCACAGGCTGTTGTGACAGAGGTTGTGTGTGTCTGTGTGTGTTTTGTGCACATGTGAGACAGTTAGAACAAACATTTTGGGTGAGTGTGGAGAGTCCGGGTGCATACCAGTGTCTTGCTATCATATCCATTATCACCCCTTTGCTCATGTGACTCCTCCCATGAGCAATAGCAATTAACCCTTTAATGTATGCCTTTGGGATACATGGTCTATTTGTTGCAATGTGTATTCACACATTGTTTTGTTTGACACACCCTGATTTGGTCCACTGAGCTTTTTCTGCTGCAGTGGCAGTAGATTGAATTTCTTGCAGGGTGGGTTTCTCTTGGTCCGTTACAGGAAGTTGAGCAGCGGCAACAGGCGCTGCATGAGCTGTGCATTTGGCCACATGGTCTGCAAAGGCGTTTCCCTTGATGACAGGATCATCTGCTGAGGTGTGCGCTGCGCATTTAACAATTGCAATCTGAGAAGGTACACCGAAGGATGCATTGGCTAAATCTACCACTGTGTAATGGGTGTGGTCTGTAGGAATTTGAGATAAGATAGTATGGGGGTTTGGTACTTCAGGTGCTCGAGCCTGAGCCGCAGCATTTACTGCCTGCAGGTCCTGAACAAACCTCCACTCATCCATGCCGGGTTTGGTGTCCTAACTGGTGAATCTGGACATGGCACTATGACCCCTGCCTCAAGCAAAGCTTGAAACACGGGTCTAATATCATCAACTGCTTCAGGTTTCAAGGGGTACTGAGCTTGTCTGGGCCTATATGTGGATTTTGGTGTAATGGATACTGGTTCACAATCTTTAATCAATCCCACAGCTGAGGGGGAAGTGAAACAAGCTCCAGTTCCTCCCCTTCTGTGAGTGTGGCAGCCTGAATCAGTGGAGGTTAGCCAAACAGCTCCACTGTTTGCTCTGCTCTCAGCCTGTACTGAAAGGGACACTTCCACATTTTTGTGGAATATACACATTGGGGTGCTCGGTATTGGCCCAATCATTAGCCCTGACCACCCTCAAGGCCCATGGCCCAATATCTCGCCACGGGAGGGTGTGTTTAAATCTGGCCAGGGAGATGTGGGGGTAAGAATTTCCTATGAACAACGCACCATGCTGTTTTGTTAGTGAGACTAGAGCAGCTGCCATCTTACCATTCCATATCAGTGCTGTGGTTTACAAAGGCTCTGTTCCTGATGTGAATTTGTTTTTCATAATCATTATCAGAGCCTTGGCTAATATGTGAAGTGCAATGTAAATCACTCTTCTTCCACTACAAAGGATTAGACACCACCCTCTCTGCCTCTGATAGAAAGTGTCTGACAATCTCCCCCTGCTCATCAACACTGCACCACATATAAGCATACCCCAGAACCCCTGACGCTACCTGTACCATGTATGGTTGTTCTGAAAAATCTACAGCTAATCCCCCCGGGGAGCTAATTAGGGTACACCCTAGTTTACACATCAAATCTCTGGCCAGTAAATTCACAGGACAAACAGAAGACATCAGGAAACAATGCGGAAAAGTTTTCCCATCTAGGGAACATTGGAGGGGCACAGACATCTTTTCTCTGACCACTTCTCCCTCTACCCCTATTAATGCTTGGGGTTTTCACAATGAAGCTCATTAGTCCTAATCACTGAGTGGCCCACCCCGCTATCCTCCCTTCTACAATCAAAGTAAATTTTGGCATACTTAATGAGCATGTTGTAAGCTGTTGCACTAATGAAAGATAGGGAGAAGAAGAAGGCACTTCCCTTTTTGCTGTGTCAGTTGCTGTGTCAGTCCCGTTCCACCGTCCTGCCCCTCCACCGCCCGTTACTGCTCCTGATGCGTTGCTGCTGGTTTTCCCTCCTCCTGGACATACTGCTCGAAACCCTGGTAAAATGTCCATACTGGCCACAATTATAGCATCGATTCACCCATGATTCACCCTGATCCGCATTTGGTTGGTTTGGCTGGAAAGCTGGCCCATTGCCTGCAAATCCTCTTCCTATGCCCCTGCCTCGTCCTCGACTCCTCTGCCTCCCTTGTCCTCTTCCTCGGCCTCCCTCGCATGGAGCGTTAGAGGGGAGGGCTGCAACTTGCTGTACCATCATCAACATGGCTTGATCCAATGTGTCTGTCTGCTTTTTCTCTTTCTTCTTTGACTGAGCATTGAGAAGGTTCTCGTGATGCTTGGCATGGTCCTCTATGATGGCGATGGGCTGTCTGGTATACCCCATGCAATGCTGCCTGATAGCGTTGGAGAGGTCAGATCTCAGACCCATCAGGAAGTTGTTGCGCAGATGTGCTTCCCATGGGGTAACATCTTCTGGATTGTTTGCTCTCGCCGCAGGTACTTCCAGTCTGCTAAAGTACGTGTGAACTCTCGTCAAGCAAACTAGATAATCTTGAACAGTCTATTTTCCCTGTGTTCACATGTAGGGGAAAGGCAGCTTCCAATCGAGTTCTCAAGTCTCTTATCATGTTTCGATAAGGGGCATTGGGGTCCGGATGAACGTTAGCTCCGGGGTTGTAGGTGGGATCAGCCAGGCGTACATCTCCATCCGGCCAGCCTCGATCAACCTTGCAGTAGCTGGAGCCCAATTTTCGAAACAGAATGCGTTTTATCTCATTCGAGGTCAGACGACATGATATAACAAAGTCCTCGAATTCTCCTCCAAACTTGCTTCATCCTACTTGTCGGGGGTCAGACAGGCCGGAGGCAGCTTCCATCATGTCCTTTTCAATCCAGTATCGATGTACTAAGAGGGGACCCTCTGGTCCAGCCACCTCTACCATAGGAAAAGAGCTGCAGTGCAGTGAAGACTTCCCCTGGTCAGGAAGTTAAGTCCTTTTCCTGTGTCATGGCTTCGGGTATGGGCTCGCATAGTGGGCTGGCCTTCCCGTGTCTGGCGTCCAGTTCCTCAAGCGCCTGTTGCGCTGCGGCATAGGGACCTGCGATGCCGGGTCTGGTGGTAGGCCATATGGTGGAGGAGGTTGTTCCACTGCCGCTTGATCGGGTGCTGCTCCAGCCTAGTTCTGGTGTTCCTGCTGCTGCTGGTCTTCCTGCGGGGCAGCGTCGAGGTCAGGATCAGCAGCAACTGAGTAACACAGAGACACTGGTTTAGTTTTACCCCCGCCCCTCTTTCCTCTCTCTGTCTGCCTGCGCTCTGCTTCTTCTATCCAAAACCCAATCGCCCATAACATACTTGCTTTATGTTTCGCACTATGTTTAAACACTGCTTGTGGGCACCCCACCGGTGCTTGTCCCACTCTATCCTTAAACTTATGCAGATATTTCACACTGTGAAATATGGCTCCCAGTAGTCGGGAATCAGAAATATTTTATCCACAATGGGACATACATTACACTATCAGTACCATAATCCTGGCTCATCTGACTTAAGAGAGCTGCAGTGTTAACCTTTGGGTTAAAACGTAATTCCTTTAGTTAACTGGGATCCCATCTTGTTCTCTCACTTGATTTAGTGACTCAATTAGTAATTTAGCCCCAACAAACACACCTCACCTCCCTTTGCCTACTTATTCTATATTTGGTACCCTGTACCAAAACTATTAGCACTCTTTCCCACGGTCTGGACCTATTGCTCTAGTGATATGTCTATCAATAGAGGCCTCGCTATGACCAGGCTAGTCTTCACTTGTTACACCGTCATGTAACTAAACTTCATTCAGGAGGAATGCTCAAGGAAAGGTGGAGGGGAATTAAATTTTCGGAAGTAATTATTCTGTCACTCACCACCACCAATTTTCGTAGATGAGGCTTGGATTGCAAGTGGAGGGATCAGTCACACTCACCCCACGGTACTTCTCCCTTGCTCTGTGGGATTTTCCCCTGCTTTTGGGTCCAGCCTCTGCCAGAGAGCATCCTCTGTGTGTGTTCACTTCTCTCCCCTCTGCTGCACTCCGTTGCACATCCTGTTCGTGATGCCAGATTGTGATGGAAAAACCGTGACAGAAATGAAAAGCTGAGTCTCTGAGTCAGGATCAAAGTGAGTAACAAATTTATTGGAGTAAGACAATGCAATGCATAAAATCTTCCTCAGTGCAGAACAGTTTCTCAGAGTCTTTATACCCTCAGCCCCACCTTGGTTATGCTACAATTATCAGTCCATTCCCTTATGTAGCTAGAAGCAAAATCATCACTGTATAACATTTACTCTTTTGCTACCTGTTAGCAGTGTTCGGGCACATTCCATCCCCAGTGCACCCCCTTCACACCGGCCTTGACCGATTTTGGCCAGCATAAGTACCCAACTATGGTACAACTGTGTCCCCTTTCCAAAATGTGCTTTAAGAGGCACTATCCCAGTGACAAGCCATTCTTGGCCCTAATAGCCATTCTTGTACCTTGTACCTGAAATATCCACACATGTTCACAATGTCTTTCTATGCTGTTTATTTAGTGGTAAACATACACTCAACTTTAGCATTAATTGAAAGAGCTTTAGAAACAGAACTCTTTTATGGAGGTGAAAATATAAAAGACAAAAAACAAAAAAACAAACAAAAACAATTTGACTCAATAGCATTAAAATGTGGCTTTAACAGCAAACAAAACAATGAAATAAAGCAAAAAATAATTTATTATACCAGCTTTTATTCTAACATGGCCAAATGTATGCCATACTCAAAGAATCCATATCAAAAGGTTACATTTATTCCTTTTGATCAGCCTTATTAAAAAGAAAAGAACCCACCAGACACCAGAAGCAACATTTTACCACACAGAACCCACAGAGTTTCTATGTTTAGGAAGTAAGACTTTCCAAAACAATGGAATCACTTTACTATGCAGATGGCCCATTACACAAACACCAAGAGAATACTAAACATCATTGTGTGCAATATTAGATACACACTGAAGCACCTTTTCTTGAAACTGTATACATCTGAGAGTATCAATGAATTTAAGAGTTTAAGAAAAATGGCATGCTTACACATGGCGAGCATCTCTTGAAGAGTACCTAGGAGTCCTTTAGTGGAAAACTCCCAGCATTGTTTCAGCTGAAGCAGTGACAAACATACATCATTAGGGAATGGATGGCATCGACCTCATCATACAACTGTAAGATAAAAGCAGAAAATACACACTCATTATGATGTTGTAATAAAGTGCAGTGATGAAGGCAGTAGCAAAGAGTAAAAAACCTAGAACAGCCATAAATATCTTATAATAGACTATTAAAGACACAATTGACACATTTGATGGCTAACCTCCAGCAGAAGGTTTTCAATGGCCATTCCCTCAGCTAGTTCTCCATGCTGCCAATGCAAAGGTCTTCTTCATGTGGTCATTCACGATCATTAAATCAGGTTGTGTCGTCCTGTACTTTTCATGCAACACCTTAATGTGGGCCTCAGACGTAGCATCCTCTCCAACAATGCATGATTCCTTCAGCAAAGTTATCAGTCTCAAACAAAAAAGAGAAATTACGCCAATCTCTCCACCAATATTACACCAACTACTCTTCTGTGATCAACAATAATAAATTTATTCTAAAAAAAACAAACTTACATAATCGTCCTCCTCAACATCCCTCAGGAAACGGCTCTTCACAATTAAAGCATCGTCAACCGGAACATACTCTGCATTGGTGGGATACCTGCATGCCAAGAGTAACAAAATGAATCAAATGTGTCAGTAATTCTGTTCATCTAACAAATCAGTTGAATCCTATGTAAACATGTAGCCACTCCTGGGGGTCATTTCACAAAGCAGGATTTCTCAGTTTAGTAACCTAAAGTAGGCCCAAAGTCAAGCCTATCCAGTAGGTAAGGAGCTGAGGCACGTTTTGAAAGGGGGTTCAGTTCCTAATCAGCATCTGGCACTAGGAAGTGGCACTGCACTGTCCGAAAGTCAAGTTTGGTGGACATATGCCAAAAAGGGGATGAGGCCTATGCTAAGTAACTGTTTAGAGACCATAAATCCATACATCCTACAATTTTTCATGCTTTACATGCTTAGCCTATTCTACAGTGAAAAGAAAAAGTATGTGAACCCTTTGCAATTCTATGGTTTTCTGCATTAATTTGTCATAAAATGAGATCTAATCCAGGTCAAGCGTATTAACATAATGTGCCTAAAATAAGAACAAAAAAATTCTGAATCTCAAAGAAAGCTAACTGGAGTCAGGTGTTCTCATACCTGAAGTCTTCTCTACTCTTCTGAGTTTCGCTCCACACAAGAAGAATATGCATATGTGAGCCATGCCTCACCAAAAAGAGCTTTCAGAGGATCTACGGTCAAAAACTGTTTTATCAGGAAAGGGTTACAAAACAACCTACAAATGGAGACAATCTGGGACTATGGCTACTCTGCCAGGAAGTGGGCACCCAGTCAAAATGACCCCAAGAGCAGAACGGAGACTCACCATTGAGGTAAAGAAACAGCCCTGAGTGAGAGCCAACGACCTGAAGACCAACCAACTTCAGAAAAGGCTGAAACTCTCGCAGCTCAACAGAACCGCTCAACAGTAAGTAGGTTGTAAATAAATTAAATAATAAAACCAGTCTCTCCTTTCTTTGGCTGTGTTTCCTTTCCTTCGAGTTCAATCCACTTGAAAAGTCTAACTTTCTTTATTTTCCTCCCACACTGCTGAGTGTAGTCCCCCCAGAGAAGAAGAAAGGTCCGTCCACTGCTTCTGAACTCTCCAAGCTGTTCCTCTAGACGAGGGCTCGGTTCACCATCAAGTGTTCACGCAGGTGCAGCCAAACTGCAGAGTAGAGTCACAGAAGAGTCAGAAAATAACTGTCCTGTTAACAAAATACAAATAAATGTACAAAGTAAAGCTTTTTTTTCTTCCCTCCTTCAATATTAACACTCATCAGCAGCATGAAATGGGGGCTAGCACTGCCCACTCGCACATGACCCCCTGAAACAAACTGCAGTGCAGCTCAGCATGTCAGCTTCAACTCTACCGGCTTTTCTTTTTACTCTTTTTCATTTATATGCACCAAAAGATTCACCCAGTACACTCACCGAATCAAATGCAGAACAAATCCAAACCGTCGTTTCAGCCGTACTTCTTGTGTTCATGTATTTTTTACCTTGAAGTAAAAGTGTTGAAGTGCATTATTGACAGTATTTGATGTATTTGGCAGTAATATATTGACAAAGTTTTTTTTAAGATTCTGCTATTTTTGTCAATGTGTCAATATTATGTGAAATATTACAACATAAACAACACTGACAACCTCATCTCATTGGTCTCCTCCTGGACTAGATTAATTTATTAGAAAGTGCTTCCAGCAGTAAAACTACACATAAGATAATCTGATAGACTAGATTAATTTATTAGAAAGTGCTTCCAGCAGTAAAACTACAGGTATTAGTGAAGTAAAAAAAACACACCACAACAGTGCTGTGATCTTCTGTTTCCTATGTGTTATATTTAGGGATGCACCAACCTTTTTCAGTTCATAGACCAATGCATACACTTAACGATAGATACGCAATACTGATCTGAAACCATTGTTAAATAAATAAACCGTATACCTCACCATGTGGGAGAGACTTAAAGCATAAGGATTGATGTAAATCTGACCTCACTAACTTTGTCAAATAAAATACAACAAATTAACACACAGATGTAAATGCATTAAATTACTATTTATTTGTCACTAAAATAAGAAACAATTGTGCAGGACCTTGGCCTGTTGGGCCTGTTGTGCTGATTCTTTGTCTCATTGGGCTTTAAGCCACTTGCCTATTGTCTGTTTTCTATATTGGCATAAAAGTCCTACAACTCAGGCCTCCTTAAAGCCATAGCTGACACCTATGTGACTCCAGTGTTGTGATAGAGGGCAAGTTTTTTTTCATGGTTATTCCTACTCCATCCACTATGTGGCACTATAATGGAAGTAGGCCAGGTTACAAGCCAAAAGGAGAGACCATGCTGCTGCAAAGAGGTTTACATGTGGCTAACTTCAGGCCTTACTGTAATGAAGATCCTGTTCTGCTTTGACAGAAAGCTTCTCTTTTTTCTTATTTGTTTATTTCTTTTCTTTACACTTCCTACAACTAACTTACTCTTCATATGGATATTTGAATACCTACACACAGAGGACAAAGGTAGGATAAAGGTATCATTTACATTTACATTTATGGCATTTAGCAGACGCCCTTATCCAGAGCGACTTACAGAGGTGGGACAGTGTAGTGTAGTGTCTTGCCCAAGGACTCTTATTGGTGTAGCGCAGCACAGTCACCCAGACTGGGAATCGAACCCCAGTCTCCCACATGGTGTTTTAGCTCAGTGGTGTTATCTGTTGCGCCACACCAACCACACTCCTGAATTTACTCTCAGCAACTCCAACCAAGGACCAAGGTCCAGATATGGTTCAGGATAATAAAATTTCACAAAAATATGTGGAAGTAGTAACACCAGTGAAAGTGGTGAGATTGGGTATGGGGGTGAGATTAGGCATAGCCATGTTAACAGAGTTTAGTAAGTTTCTGTGGGTTGCTTTCCTTTCTGTTCCTTTAAAAAGCTCTTCTCTCTCCATCCATCCACAATGCTCTTTCTGTCTGTTTATCTATCCTGGATGATAGGTCTTCATTTGCCTACTCGCTGTTTGCTAGTTCTTATGTTGTTTGTTACTCCAGAATAGTGTTTTTTTTTAGCTGAAAATGCAGTAATTTTGATGATTAGTTGTGTGTATTTATTTGGAACTCATATGTTCATCAGTGTTGCCTGGCTTTTATTCTGAAATATGAAGTCAGTGAGACCAAACATTGCATTGTTAATATCGGGATCAATATCCGATCGTAATATCTGAAAGATGCATCCCTAGTCTCATTGGGCCTGTTTTGCTGGTTGTTTATGTCTCATTGAGCCTGTTTTGCTGGTTCTTTATGTCTCATTAGGCCTGTTTTGCCTGGTTCCTTATGTCTCTTTGGGCCTGCTTTGCTGGTTCTTTATGTCTCATTGGGCCTGCTTTGCTGGTTCTTTATGTCTCATTGGGCCTGTTTTGCCTGGTTCTTTATATCTCATTGGGCCTGTTGTGGCTGGGCCTTTAAGCCACTTGCCTATTGTCTATTTTTCTGTATTGGCATAAAAAAATTTCTACAACTTGGGCCTACTTGAAGCCATAGCTGACACCCATGTGACTCCAGTGTTGGGATAGATGGCATGTTTTTTTCATGGTTATTACTACTCCATCCACTAGGTGGCAGTATAATGGACATATGCCAGGTTACAAGCCAAAAGAAGGAAACCATGCTTTAGCAAAGAGGTTTACATGTGGCCAACTTCAGGCCTCACTGTAATGAAGATTGTTATTGGTGGAACTATAGGTTCTAATACTTATTGTAAGTTTTTTTAGCTGAAAATGCAGTAATTTTGATGATTAGTTGTGTGTATTTATTTGGAACTCATGTGTTCATCAGTGTTGCCTGGATTTTATTCTGAAATATGAAGTCAGTGAGACCAAACATTGCATTGTTAATATCGGGATCAATATCAGATCGTAACATCTGAAAGATGCATCCCTAGTCTCATTGGGCCTGTTTTGCTGGTTGTTTATGTCTCATTGGGACTGTTTTGCTGGTTCTTTATGTCTCATTAGGCCTGTTTT
The DNA here is from genome assembly GCF_030463535.1 of Salminus brasiliensis. NCBI lineage: Eukaryota > Metazoa > Chordata > Actinopteri > Characiformes > Bryconidae > Salminus > Salminus brasiliensis. Next base: position 17,898,063 of record NC_132900.1, read on the forward strand.
GCCTGGTTCTTTATATCTCATTGGGCCTGCTTTGCTGGTTCTTTGTCTCATTGGGCCTGCTTTGCTGGTTCTTTGTCTCATTGGGCCTGCTTTGCTGGTTCTTTATGTCTCATTGGGCCTGTTTTGCTGGTTCTTTATGTCTCATTGGGTCTGTTTTGCTGGTTCTTTATGTCTCATTGGGCCTGTTCTGTTGGTTCTTTATGTCTCATTGGGCCTGTTTTGCCTGGTTGTTTATGTCTCATTGGGCCTGTTTTGCTGGTTCTTTATGTCTCATTGGGCCTGTTTTGCCTGGTTCTTTATGTCTCATTGGGCCTGCTTTGCTGGTTCTTTATGTCTCATTGGGCCTGCTTTGCTGGTTCTTTGTCTCATTGGGCCTGTTTTGCCTGGTTCTATATGTCTCATTGGGCCTGTTTTGCTTGGTTCTATATGTCTCATTGGGCCTGTTTTGCTGGTTCTTTATGTCTCATTGGGCCTGTTGTGGTTGGGCATTTAAGCCACTTGCCTATTGTCTATTTTTCTATATTGGCATAAAAAAAATCCTACAACTTGGGCCTACTTGAAGCCATAGCTGACATCCATGTGACTCCAGTGTTTGGATAGATGGCATGTTTTTTTTTTCATGGTTATTCCTACTCCATCCACTATGTGGCACTATAATGGAAGTAGGCCAGGTTACAAGCCAAAAGGAGAGACCATGCTGTAGCAAAGACGTTTACATGTGGCTAACTTCAGGCCTCACTGTAATGAAGATCCTGTTCTGCTTTGACAGAAAGCTTCTCTTTTTTCTTATTTGTTTATTTCTTTTCTTTACACTTCCTACAACGAACTTACTCTTCATGTGGATATTTGAATACCTACACACAGAGGACAAAGGTAGGATAAAGGTATCACTCCTGAATTGACTCTCAGCAACTCCAACCAAGGCCCAAGGTTCAGATACGGTTCAGGATTATAAAATTCCACAAAAATATGTGGAAATAGTAAAACCAGTGAAAGTGGTGAGATTGGGTATGGAGGGTGAGATTAGGCATAGCCATGTTAACAGAGTTTAGTAAGTTTCTGTGGGTTGCATTCCTTTCTGTTCCTTTAAAAAGCTCTTCTCTCTCCATCCATCCACAATGCTCTTTCTGTCTGTTTATCTATCCTGGATGATAGGTCTTCAGTTGCCTAATCGCTGTTTGCTAGTTCTCATGTTGTTAATTACTCCAGAATAGTGTGTTTTAGCTGAAAATGCAGTAATTGTGATTTAGTTGTGTGTATTTATTTGGAACTCATGTGTTCATCAGTGTTGCCTGGATTTTATTCTGAAATATGAAGTCAGTGAGACCAAACATTGCATTGTTAATATCGGGATCAATATCCGATCGTAACATCTGAAAGATGCATCCCTAGTCTCATTGGGCCTGTTTTGCTGGTTGTTTATGTCTCATTGGGATTGTTTTGCTGGTTCTTTATGTCTCATTAGGCCTGTTTTGCCTGGTTCTTTATATCTCATTGGGCCTGCTTTGCTGGTTCTTTGTCTCATTGGGCCTGCTTTGCTGGTTCTTTGTCTCATTGGGCCTGCTTTGCTGGTTCTTTATGTCTCATTGGGCCTGTTTTGCTGGTTCTTTATGTCTCATTGGGTCTGTTTTGCTGGTTCTTTATGTCTCATTGGGCCTGTTCTGTTGGTTCTTTATGTCTCATTGGGCCTGTTTTGCCTGGTTGTTTATGTCTCATTGGGCCTGTTTTGCTGGTTCTTTATGTCTCATTGGGCCTGCTTTGCTGGTTCTTTATGTCTCATTGGGCCTGCTTTGCTGGTTCTTTATGTCTCATTGGGCCTGCTTTGCTGGTTCTTTGTCTCATTGGGCCTGTTTTGCCTGGTTCTATATGTCTCATTGGGCCTGTTTTGCCTGGTTCTATATGTCTCATTGGGCCTGTTTTGCTGGTTCTTTATGTCTCATTGGGCCTGTTGTGGTTGGGCATTTAAGCCACTTGCCTATTGTCTATTTTTCTATATTGGCATAAAAAAAATCCTACAACTTGGGCCTACTTGAAGCCATAGCTGACATCCATGTGACTCCAGTGTTTGGATAGATGGCATGTTTTTTTTTTCATGGTTATTCCTACTCCATCCACTATGTGGCACTATAATGGAAGTAGGCCAGGTTACAAGCCAAAAGGAGAGACCATGCTGTAGCAAAGACGTTTACATGTGGCTAACTTCAGGCCTCACTGTAATGAAGATCCTGTTCTGCTTTGACAGAAAGCTTCTCTTTTTTCTTATTTGTTTATTTCTTTTCTTTACACTTCCTACAACGAACTTACTCTTCATGTGGATATTTGAATACCTACACACAGAGGACAAAGGTAGGATAAAGGTATCACTCCTGAATTGACTCTCAGCAACTCCAACCAAGGCCCAAGGTTCAGATACGGTTCAGGATTATAAAATTCCACAAAAATATGTGGAAATAGTAAAACCAGTGAAAGTGGTGAGATTGGGTATGGAGGGTGAGATTAGGCATAGCCATGTTAACAGAGTTTAGTAAGTTTCTGTGGGTTGCATTCCTTTCTGTTCCTTTAAAAAGCTCTTCTCTCTCCATCCATCCACAATGCTCTTTCTGTCTGTTTATCTATCCTGGATGATAGGTCTTCAGTTGCCTAATCGCTGTTTGCTAGTTCTCATGTTGTTAATTACTCCAGAATAGTGTGTTTTAGCTGAAAATGCAGTAATTGTGATTTAGTTGTGTGTATTTATTTGGAACTCATGTGTTCATCAGTGTTGCCTGGATTTTATTCTGAAATATGAAGTCAGTGAGACCAAACATTGCATTGTTAATATCGGGATCAATATCCGATCGTAACATCTGAAAGATGCATCCCTAGTCTCATTGGGCCTGTTTTGCTGGTTGTTTATATCTCATTGGGCCTGCTTTGCTGGTTCTTTGTCTCATTGGGCCTGCTTTGCTGGTTCTGTGTCTCATTGGGCCTGCTTTGCTGGTTCTGTGTCTCATTGGGCCTGTTTTGCTGGTTCTTTATGTCTCATTGGGTCTGTTTTGCTGGTTCTTTATGTCTCATTGGGCCTGTTCTGTTGGTTCTTTATGTCTCATTGGGCCTGTTTTGCCTGGTTGTTTATGTCTCATTGGGCCTGTTTGCTGGTTCTTTATGTCTCATTGGGCCTGTTTTGCCTGGTTCTTTATGTCTCATTGGGCCTGTTTTGCCTGGTTCTTTATGTCTCATTGGGCCTGCTTTGCTGGTTCTTTATGTCTCATTGGGCCTGCTTTGCCTGGTTCTTTGTCTCATTGGGCCTGTTTTGCTTGGTTCTATATGTCTCATTGGGCCTGTTTTGCTTGGTTCTATATGTCTCATTGGGCCTGTTTTGCTGGTTCTATATGTCTCATTGGGCCTGTTTTGCTGGTTCTTTATGTCTCATTGGGCCTGTTTTGCCTGGTTCTTTATGTCTCATTGGGCCTGTTTTGCCTGGTTCTTTATGTCTCATTGGGCCTGTTTTGCCTGGTTCTTTGTCTCATTGGGCCTGCTTTGCCTGGTTCTATATGTCTCATTGGGCCTGTTTTGCTGGTTCTTTATGTCTCATTGGGCCTGTTGTGGTTGGGCATTTAAGCCACTTGCCTATTGTCTATTTTTCTATATTGACATAAAAAAAATCCTACAACTTGGGCCTACTTGAAGCCATAGCTGACATCCATGTGACTCCAGTGTTTGGATAGATGGCATGTTTTTTTTTTCATGGTTATTCCTACTCCATCCACTATGTGGCACTATAATGGAAGTAGGCCAGGTTACAAGCCAAAAGGAGAGACCATGCTGTAGCAAAGACGTTTACATGTGGCTAACTTCAGGCCTCACTGTAATGAAGATCCTGTTCTGCTTTGACAGAAAGCTTCTCTTTTTTCTTATTTGTTTATTTCTTTTCTTTACACTTCCTACAACTAACTTACTCTTCATGTGGATATTTGAATACCTACACACAGAGGACAAAGGTAGGATAAAGGTATCACTCCTGAATTGACTCTCAGCAACTCCAACCAAGGCCCAAGGTTCAGATACGGTTCAGGATTATAAAATTCCACAAAAATATGTGGAAATAGTAAAACCAGTGAAAGTGGTGAGATTGGGTATGGAGGGTGAGATTAGGCATAGCCATGTTAACAGAGTTTAGTAAGTTTCTGTGGGTTGCATTCCTTTCTGTTCCTTTAAAAAGCTCTTCTCTCTCCATCCATCCACAATGCTCTTTCTGTCTGTTTATCTATCCTGGATGATAGGTCTTCAGTTGCCTAATCGCTGTTTGCTAGTTCTCATGTTGTTAATTACTCCAGAATAGTGTGTTTTAGCTGAAAATGCAGTAATTGTGATTTAGTTGTGTGTATTTTTTTGGAACTCATGTGCCCATCAGTGTTGCCTGGCTTTTATTCTGAAATATGAAGTCAGTGAGACCAAACATTGCATTGTTAATATCGGGATCAATATCCAACCCTAATATCTGAAAGATGCATCCCTAGTCTCATTGGGCCTGTTTTGCTGGTTGTTTATGTCTCATTGGGCCTGTTGTGATTGGACTTTAAGCCACTTGCCCATTGTCTATTTTCTATATTGGCATAAAAAAATTTCTACAACTTAGGCCTACTTGAAGCCATAGCTGACACCTATGTGACTCCAGTGTTGGGATAGATAGCATGTTTTTTTTTTTCATGGTTTTTCCTACTCCATCCACTATGTGGCAGTATAATGGAAGTACGCCAGGTTACAAGCCAAAAGAAGGGAACCATGCTGTAGCAAAGAGGTTTACATGTAGCTAATTTCAGGCCTCACTGTAATGAATTGGTGAAACTATAGGTCCTAATACTCATTGTAAGTTTAATTCTTTATATATTCAGCCAAGCCTTGTGTGTTTTATTTTAGATTTTGAGCTGTTCTGCTTTTTGCTTCTCTTTTTCTTGTTTGTTTGTTTCTTTGTTTGCATTGTGTACTGGTAATAAGAGGGTGAGTGCAGACCTAATTTTACCCCCCTTCAAGCACTAGTGAGTCAGTCCACATTATTCTGTCTTTCCTTCACTCTGATATAGGTTAATCTTAGTCTCATCTGTCTGCAAGACCTTTCTCCAGAATTCTGCTGGCTCTCTTAAGTACTTGTTTGCAAATTGTCTATTCTAAGAGTAGTAATATATTTATCAGATGTTTCTCTGTATACTACAGCTGATTTTGGATTTGTATTTGATATGGATGTTTCACTGGAACAATATTACGTAAAACATGTTAAAATAGGCATATATTATGACGGTGTCAAAATAGTGATTTATTTGTTATAAAAATGCCCTACATGCATGTTTATATTGTCTAAAGTGAGGAAGTTCATTACATCTCAAGTTAGAGGTTTCAAATACAGGTTTGATTGTCTTTATAACTAACCCCAGCAGCTCCTTATCTCTGTGAGAGTTGTAGGCTTCTGCACTTTTACCATGTACAGCACCTGCTGCATGAATTCAGTCTATTTTGATTAAATATCCTTGTTAAAATTAAAACTGGAAATGTTGAGGAAATTAAGTGATTGTAGTTTCTCTATTGTTTAAAAAAAAAAAAGTCACGTCTGAGATTTTAGGACATTGTGAGTGAGAGGAGGGGTGAAGGATGTCTGAATACAAAGACCATTGTGAGAGCTTTTCAACTCCTATGTTTTGAATTGTTCTTAAGAACTCAAAGTATGTACTGTTAATTAGAGGGTGAGTGCAGACCAAGCACTTAAAGCACTATTGAGGCAGTCCACATTTTTTCTTTCCTTCAGTCTCATATAGGTTAATCTTAGTCTCATCTGTCCACAAGACCTTTCTGCAGACTTAAATTTTTAAAATAGGCATATATTATGACAGCGTCAATATAGTGATTTATTCATTATTAAAAATGTGATACATGCATGTTATGATTGACTGGCTTTAAATTAATCTGCAGATGTTTAATGGGTAAGTGAACATTCGGTTTCTATACGCATATTGACTTTCTTTTTTGTCTTTCTTATTTTCAAGATCTCATGACCCACCTAACACACCTTTTTATCTGAAAGTGGATCTGGCCAACAAGGGCAATCCATCTTCAGCTGTGAGTGGATGTCTGCATCTGGAATGGGGTCTGGCTGGCTTGCAATTAGTCTGCAACTGTGGAAAAGGTACGTGTTAAATCAGTTTTTATACATATTTTGATTTTCTTTTTTCTTGTCACACAGGATCCCATGACGCACCTTTTTACCTGACAGTGCATCTGGCCAACAAGGGGCAATCCATCTTCAGCTGTGAGTGGTTGTCTGTATCTGGAACAGTGTCTGGCTGGCTTGCAATTAATCTGCAACTGTGTAACAGGTAAGTGAACATTCAGTTTCTATACTTATATTGACTTTCTTTTTTGTCTTTCTTATTTTCAGGATGTCATGACCCACCTGACGGACCTTTTTACCTGAAAGTGGATCTGGCCCACAAGGGGCAATCCATCTTCAGCTGTGAGTGGCTGTCTGCATCTGGAATGGTGTCTGAATGGCTTTCTTTTCATCTGCAACTGAGTAACAGGTAAGTGAACATTCAGTTTCTATACATATATTGATATTCTTTTTTGTCTTTCTTATTTTCAGGATCTCATGACCCACCTGACGCACCTTTTTACCTGAAAGTGGATCTTGCAATTAATCTGCAACTGTGTAACAGGTACGTGTTAATTCGGTTTTTATACACATATTGATTTTCTTTTTTCTTATCACACAGGATCTCATGACGCACCTTTTTACCTGGCCAACAAGGGGCAATCCATCTTCAGCTACAAGTGGTTGTCTGCATCTGAAACAGTGTCTGGCTGGCTTGCAATTGATCTGCAACTGTGTAACAGGTACGTGTTAATTCAGTTTTTATACATATATTGATTTTCTTTTTTCTTGTCACACAGGATCCCATCACTCACCTTTTTACCTGAAAGTGGATCCAGCCAACAAGGGGCAATCCATCTTCAGCTATGAGTGGTAGTCTGCATCTAGAATGGTGTCTGGCTAGCTTGCAATTAATCTGCAACTGTGTAACAGGTACGTGTTAATTCGGTTTTTATACATATATTGATTTTCTTTTTTTTGTCACACAGGATCCCATCACGCACCTTTTTACCTGAAAGTGGATACGGCCAACAAGGGGCTATCCATGTCCAGCTGTGAGAGGTTGCCTGCATCTGGAATGGTGTCTGACTGGCTTTCTTTTCATCTGCATCTGAGTTACAGGTAAGTGAACATAAAGTTTCTATACTTAGATTGACTTTCTTTTTTGTCTTTCTTATTTTCAGGATGTCATGACCCACCTGACGCACCTTTTTACCTGAAAGTGGATCTGGCCCACAAGGGGAAATCCATCTTCAGCTGTGAGTGGCTGTCTGCATCTGGAACGGTGTCTGAATGGCTTTCTTTTCATCTGCAACTGAGTAACAGGTAAGTGAACATTCAGTTTCTATACATATATTGATATTCTTTTTTGTCTTTCTTATTTTCAGGATCTCATGACCCACCTGACGCACCTTTTTACCTGAAAGTGGATCTTGCAATTAATCTGCAATTGTGTAACAGGTACGTGTAAATTCGGTTTTTATACATATATTGATTTTCTTTTTTCTTGTCACACAGGATCCCATCACGCACCTTTTTAACTGAAAGTGGATCTGTCCAACAAGTGGCTATCCATCACCAGCTTAAAGAGGTTGTCTGCATCTGGAATGGTGTCTGACTGGCTTTCTTTTCATCTGCAACTGAGTAACAGGTAAGTGAAATTCAGTTTCTATACATATATTGATTTTCTTTTTTGTCTTTCTAATTTTCAGGATGTCATGACCCACCTGACGCACCTTTTTACCTGAAAGTGGATCTGGCCAACAAGGGGCAATCCATCTTCAGCTGTGAGTGGTTGTCTGCATCTGGAACGGTGTCTGGCTGGCTTGCAATTAATCTGCAACTGTGTAAAAGATACGTGTCAATTTGTTTTTTTTTATACATATTGATTTCTTTTTTCTGGATCAGTGTCTGGCTGGCTTGCAATTAATCTGCAACTGTGTTGACATTCTTTTTTGTCTTTCTTATTTTCAGGATCTCATGACCCACCTGACGCATCTTTTTACGTGAAAGTGGATCTTGCAATTAATCTGCAACTGTGTAAAAGATACGTGTTAATTCGTTTTTTATACATATTGATTTCTTTTTTCTGGATCATTGTCTGGCTGGCTTGCAATCAATCTGCAACTGTGTTGACATTCTTTTTTGTCTTTCTTATTTTCAGGATCTCATGACCCACCTGACGCATCTTTTTACCTGAAAGTGGATCTTGCAATTAATCTGCAACTGTGTAACAGGTACGTGTTAATTCGGTTTTTATACATATAATGATTTTCTTTATTCTTGTCACACAGGATCTCATGACACACCTTTTTACCTGAAAGTGGACCTGGCCAACAAGGGGCAATCCATCTTCAGCTGCGAGTGGTTGTCTGCATCTGGAACGGTGTCTGGCTGGCTTGCAATTAATCTGCAACTGTGTAACAGGTACGTGTTAATTCAGTTTTTATACATATATTGATTTTCTTTTTTCTTGTCACAGAGGATCTCATGACACACCTTTTTACCTGAAAGTGGACCTGGCCAACAAGGGGCAATCCATCTTCAGCTACGAGTGGTTGTCTGCATCTGGAACGGTGTCTGGCTGGCTTGCAATTAATCTGCAACTGTGTAACAGGTACGTGTTAATTCGGTTTTTATACATATATTGATTTTCTTTTTTCTTGTCACACAGGATCTCATGACGCACCTTTTTACCTGAAAGTGGACCTGGCCAACAAGGGGCAATCCATCTTCAGCTCTGAATGGTTGTCTGCATCTGGAACGGTGTCTGGCTGGCATGCAATTAATCTGCAACTTTGTATAAGATACGTGTTAATTTGTTTTTTATACATATTGATTTCTTTTTTCTGGATCAGTGTCTGGCTGGCTTGCAATTAATCTGCAACTGTTTTGACTTTATTTTTTGTCTTTCTTATTTTCAGGATCTCTGGACCCACCTGACTGACCTTTTTACCTGAAAGTGGATCTTGCAATTAATCTGCAACTGTGTAAAAGGTACGTGTTAATTCGGTTTTTATAGATATATTGATTTTCTTTTTTCTTGTCACACAAGATCTCATGACGCACCTTTTTACCTGAATGTGGACCTGGCCAACAAGGGGCAATCCATCTTCAGCTGCGAGTGGTTTACTGCATCGGGAAAGGTGTCTGGCTGGCTTGCAATTAATCTGCAACTGTGTAACAGGTACGTGTTAATTCGGTTTTTATACATATATTGATTTTCTTTTTTTTTGTCACAAAGGATCCCATCACGCACCTTTTTACCTGAAAGAGGATCCAGCCAATAAGGGGCTATCCATGTCCAGCTGTGAGACGTTGCCTGCATCTGGAATGGTGTCTGACTGGTTTTCTTTTCATTTGCATCTGAGTTACAGGTAAGTGAACATTCAGTTTCTATACTTATATTGACTTCCTTTTTTGTCTTTCTTATTTTCAGGATGTCATGACCCACCTGACGCATCTTTTTACCTGAAAGTGGATCTTGCAATTAATCTGCAACTGTGTAACAGGTACGTGTTAAATCGTTTTTTATACATATAATGATTTTCTTTATTCTTGTCACACAGGATCTCATGACGCACCTTTTTACCTGAAAGTGGACCTGGCCAACAAGGGGCAATCCATCTTCAGCTGCAAGTGGTTGTCTAAATCTGGAACGGTGTCTGGCTGGCTTGCAATTAATCTGCAACTGTCTAAAAGATACGTGTTAATTCGTTTTTATACATATTGATTTCTTTTTTCTGGATCAGTGTCTGGCTGGCTTGCAATTAATCTGCAACTGTGTTGACTTTCTTTTTTGTCTTTCTTATTTTCAGGATGTCATGACCCACCTGACGCATCTTTTTACCTGAAAGTGGATCTTGCAATTAATCTGCAACTGTGTAACAGGTACGTGTTAATTCGGTTTTTATACATATATTGATTTTCTTTTTTCTTGTCACACAGGATCTCATGACGCACCTTTTTACCTGGCCAACAAGGGGCAATCCATCTTCAGCTACGAGTGGTTGTCTGCATCTGAAACGGTGTCTGGCTGGCTTGCAATTGATCTGCAACTGTGTAACAGGTATGAGTTAATTCGGTTTTTATACATATATTGATTTTCTTTTTTCTTGTCACACAGGATCCCATCACGCACCTTTTTACCTGAAAGTGGATCCAGCCAACAAGGGGCAATCCATCTTCAGCTATGATTGGTTGTCTGCATCTAGAACGGTGTCTGGCTGGCTTGCAATTAATCTGCAACTGTGTAACAGGTACGTGTTAATTCGGTTTTTATAAATATATTGATTTTCTTTTTTTTTGTCACACAGGATCCCATCACACACATTTTTACCTGAAAGTGGATCCGGCCAACAAGGGGCTATCCATGTCCAGCTGTGAGAGGTTGCCTGCATCTGGAATGGTGTCTGGCTGGCTTGCAATTAATCTGCAACTGTGTAAAAGATACGTGTTAATTCGTTTTTTATACATATTGATTTCTTTTTTCTGGATCAGTGTCTGGCTGGCTTGCAATTAATCTGCAACTGTGTAACAGGTACGTGTTAATTCAGTTTTTATACATATATTGATTTTCTTTTTTCTTGTCACACAGGATCTCATGATGCACCTTTTTACCTGAAAGTGGATCCGGCCAATAAGGGGCAATCCATCTTCAGCTGCGAGTGGTTGTCTGCATCTGGAATGGTGTCTGACTGGCTTTCTCTTCATCTGCAACTGAGTTACAGGTAAGTGAACATTCAGTTTCTATACCTTAATTGGATTTCATTTTTGGCTTTCTTTATTTTCAGGATGTCATGACTCACCTGACGCACCTTTTTACCAGAAAGTGGATCTGGCCAACAAGGGGCAATCCATCTTCAGCTGTGAGACGTTGCCTGCATCTGGAATGGTGTCTGACTGGCTTTCTTTTCATCTGCATCTGAGTTACAGGTAAGTGAACATTCAGTTTCTATACTTATATTGACTTTCTTTTTTATCTTTCTTATTTTCAGGATGTCATGACCCACCTGACGCATCTTTTTACCTGAAAGTGGATCTTGCAATTAATCTGCAACTGTGTAACAGGTACGTGTTAATTCGGTTTTTATACCTATATTGATTTTCTTTTTTCTTGTCACAGAGGATCTCATGACGCACCTTTTTACCTTAAAGTGGACCTGGCCAACAAGGGGCAATCCATCTGCAGCTACGAGTGGTTGTCTGCATCTGGAACGGTGTCTGGCTGGCTTGCAATTGATCTTCAACTGTGTAACAGGTACGTGTTAATTCAGTTTTTATACATATATTGATTTTCTTTTTTTTTGTCACACAGGATCCCATCATGCACCTTTTTTCCTGAAAGTGGATCCGGCCAACAAGGGGCTATCCATGTCCAGCTGTGAGAGGTTGCTTGCATCTGGAATGGTGTCTGACTGGCTTTCTTTTCATCTGCATCTGAGTTACAGGTAAGTGAACATTCAGTTTCTATACTTATATTGACTTTCTTTTTTATCTTTCTTATTTTCAGGATGTCATGACCCACCTGACGCATCTTTTTACCTGAAAGTGGATCTTGCAATTAATCTGCAACTGTGTAACAGGTACGTGTTAATTCGGTTTTTATACATATATTGATTTTCTTTTTTCTTCTCACAGAGGATCTCATGACACACCTTTTTACCTGAAAGTGGACCTGGCCAACAAGGGTAGCAATCCATCTTCAGCTACGAGTGGTTGTCTGCATCTGGAACGGTGTCTGGCTGGCTTGCAATTAATCTGCAACTGTGTAACAGGTACGTGTTAATTCGGTTTTTATACATATATTGATTTTCTTTTTTCTTGTCACAGAGGATCTCATGACGCACCTTTTTACCTTAAAGTGGACCTGGCCAACAAGGGGCAATCCATCTGCAGCTACGAGTGGTTGTCTGCATCTGGAACGGTGTCTGGCTGGCTTGCAATTGATCTTCAACTGTGTAACAGGTACGTGTTAATTCAGTTTTTATACATACATTGATTTTCTTTTTTTTTGTTACACAGGATCCCATCACGCACCTTTTGTCCTGAAAGTGGATCCGGCCAACAAGGGGCTATCCATGTCCAGCTGTGAGAGGTTGCTTGCATCTGGAATGGTGTCTGACTGGCTTTCTTTTCATCTGCATCTGGGTTACAGGTAAGTGAACATTCAGTTTCTATACTTATATTGACTTTCTTTTTTATCTTTCTTATTTTCAGGATGTCATGACCCACCTGACGCATCTTTTTACCTGAAAGTGGATCTTGCAATTAATCTGCAACTGTGTAACAGGTACGTGTTAATTCGGTTTTTATACATATATTGATTTTCTTTTTTCTTCTCACAGAGGATCTCATGACACACCTTTTTACCTGAAAGTGGACCTGGCCAACAAGGGTAGCAATCCATCTTCAGCTACGAGTGGTTGTCTGCATCTGGAACGGTGTCTGGCTGGCTTGCAATTAATCTGCAACTGTGTAACAGGTACGTGTTAAATCGTTTTTTATACATATATTGATTTTCTTTTTTCTTGTCACAGAGGATCTCATGACACACCTTTTTACCTGAAAGTGGACCTGGCCAACAAGGGGCAATCCATCTTCAGCTACGAGTGGTTGTCTGCATCTGGAACGGTGTCTGGCTGGCTTGCAATTAATCTGCAACTGTGTAACAGGTACGTGTTAATTCGGTTTTTATACATATATTGATTTTCTTTTTTCTTGTCACACAGGATCTCATGACGCACCTTTTTACCTGAAAGTGGACCTGGCCAACAAGGGGCAATCCATCTTCAGCTCTGAATGGTTGTCTGCATCTGGAACGGTGTCTGGCTGGCATGCAATTAATCTGCAACTTTGTATAAGATACGTGTTAATTTGTTTTTTATACATATTGATTTCTTTTTTCTGGATCAGTGTCTGGCTGGCTTGCAATTAATCTGCAACTGTTTTGACTTTATTTTTTGTCTTTCTTATTTTCAGGATCTCTGGACCCACCTGACTGACCTTTTTACCTGAAAGTGGATCTTGCAATTAATCTGCAACTGTGTAAAAGGTACGTGTTAATTCGGTTTTTATAGATATATTGATTTTCTTTTTTCTTGTCACACAAGATCTCATGACGCACCTTTTTACCTGAATGTGGACCTGGCCAACAAGGGGCAATCCATCTTCAGCTGCGAGTGGTTTACTGCATCTGGAAAGGTGTCTGGCTGGCTTGCAATTAATCTGCAACTGTGTAACAGGTACGTGTTAATTCGGTTTTTATACATATATTGATTTTCTTTTTTTTTGTCACAAAGGATCCCATCACGCACCTTTTTACCTGAAAGAGGATCCAGCCAATAAGGGGCTATCCATGTCCAGCTGTGAGACGTTGCCTGCATCTGGAATGGTGTCTGACTGGCTTTCTTTTCATTTGCATCTGAGTTACAGGTAAGTGAACATTCAGTTTCTATACTTATATTGACTTCCTTTTTTGTCTTTCTTATTTTCAGGATGTCATGACCCACCTGACGCATCTTTTTACCTGAAAGTGGATCTTGCAATTAATCTGCAACTGTGTAACAGGTACGTGTTAAATCGTTTTTTATACATATAATGATTTTCTTTATTCTTGTCACACAGGATCTCATGACGCACCTTTTTACCTGAAAGTGGACCTGGCCAACAAGGGGCAATCCATCTTCAGCTGCAAGTGGTTGTCTAAATCTGGAACGGTGTCTGGCTGGCTTGCAATTAATCTGCAACTGTCTAAAAGATACGTGTTAATTCGTTTTTATACATATTGATTTCTTTTTTCTGGATCAGTGTCTGGCTGGCTTGCAATTAATCTGCAACTGTGTTGACTTTCTTTTTTGTCTTTCTTATTTTCAGGATGTCATGACCCACCTGACGCATCTTTTTACCTGAAAGTGGATCTTGCAATTAATCTGCAACTGTGTAACAGGTACGTGTTAATTCGGTTTTTATACATATATTGATTTTCTTTTTTCTTGTCACACAGGATCTCATGACGCACCTTTTTACCTGGCCAACAAGGGGCAATCCATCTTCAGCTACGAGTGGTTGTCTGCATCTGAAACGGTGTCTGGCTGGCTTGCAATTGATCTGCAACTGTGTAACAGGTATGAGTTAATTCGGTTTTTATACATATATTGATTTTCTTTTTTCTTGTCACACAGGATCCCATCACGCACCTTTTTACCTGAAAGTGGATCCAGCCAACAAGGGGCAATCCATCTTCAGCTATGATTGGTTGTCTGCATCTAGAACGGTGTCTGGCTGGCTTGCAATTAATCTGCAACTGTGTAACAGGTACGTGTTAATTCGGTTTTTATAAATATATTGATTTTCTTTTTTTTTGTCACACAGGATCCCATCACACACATTTTTACCTGAAAGTGGATCCGGCCAACAAGGGGCTATCCATGTCCAGCTGTGAGAGGTTGCCTGCATCTGGAATGGTGTCTGGCTGGCTTGCAATTAATCTGCAACTGTGTAAAAGATACGTGTTAATTCGTTTTTTATACATATTGATTTCTTTTTTCTGGATCAGTGTCTGGCTGGCTTGCAATTAATCTGCAACTGTGTAACAGGTACGTGTTAATTCAGTTTTTATACATATATTGATTTTCTTTTTTCTTGTCACACAGGATCTCATGATGCACCTTTTTACCTGAAAGTGGATCCGGCCAATAAGGGGCAATCCATCTTCAGCTGTGAGACGTTGCCTGCATCTGGAATGGTGTCTGACTGGCTTTCTTTTCATCTGCATCTGAGTTACAGGTAAGTGAACATTCAGTTTCTATACTTATATTGACTTCCTTTTTTGTCTTTCTTATTTTCAGGATGTCATGACCCACCTGACGCATCTTTTTACCTGAAAGTGGATCTTGCAATTAATCTGCAACTGTGTAACAGGTACGTGTTAATTCGGTTTTTATACATATATTGATTTTCTTTTTTTTTGTCACACAGGATCCCATCACGCACCTTTTTTCCTGAAAGTGGATCCGGCCAACAAGGGGCTATCCATGTCCAGCTGTGAGAGGTTGCTTGCATCTGGAATGGTGTCTGACTGGCTTTCTTTTCATCTGCATCTGAGTTACAGGTAAGTGAACATTCAGTTTCTATACTTATATTGACTTTCTTTTTTATCTTTCTTATTTTCAGGATGTCATGACCCACCTGACGCATCTTTTTACCTGAAAGTGGATCTTGCAATTAATCTGCAACTGTGTAACAGGTACGTGTTAATTCGGTTTTTATACATATATTGATTTTCTTTTTTCTTCTCACAGAGGATCTCATGACACACCTTTTTACCTGAAAGTGGACCTGGCCAACAAGGGTAGCAATCCATCTTCAGCTACGAGTGGTTGTCTGCATCTGGAACGGTGTCTGGCTGGCTTGCAATTAATCTGCAACTGTGTAACAGGTACGTGTTATTTCGGTTTTTATACATATATTGATTTTCTTTTTTCTTGTCACAGAGGATCTCATGACGCACCTTTTTACCTGAAAGTGGACCTGGCCAACAAGGGGCAATCCATCTGCAGCTACGAGTGGTTGTCTGCATCTGGAACGGTGTCTGGCTGGCTTGCAATTGATCTTCAACTGTGTAACAGGTACGTGTTAATTCAGTTTTTATACATATATTGATTTTCTTTTTTTTTGTCACACAGGATCCCATCATGCACCTTTTTTCCTGAAAGTGGATCCGGCCAACAAGGGGCTATCCATGTCCAGCTGTGAGAGGTTGCTTGCATCTGGAATGGTGTCTGACTGGCTTTCTTTTCATCTGCATCTGAGTTACAGGTAAGTGAACATTCAGTTTCTATACTTATATTGACTTTCTTTTTTATCTTTCTTATTTTCAGGATGTCATGACCCACCTGACGCATCTTTTTACCTGAAAGTGGATCTTGCAATTAATCTGCAACTGTGTAACAGGTACGTGTTAATTCGGTTTTTATACATATATTGATTTTCTTTTTTCTTCTCACAGAGGATCTCATGACACACCTTTTTACCTGAAAGTGGACCTGGCCAACAAGGGTAGCAATCCATCTTCAGCTACGAGTGGTTGTCTGCATCTGGAACGGTGTCTGGCTGGCTTGCAATTAATCTGCAACTGTGTAACAGGTACGTGTTAATTCGGTTTTTATACATATATTGATTTTCTTTTTTCTTGTCACAGAGGATCTCATGACGCACCTTTTTACCTGAAAGTGGACCTGGCCAACAAGGGGCAATCCATCTGCAGCTACGAGTGGTTGTCTGCATCTGGAACGGTGTCTGGCTGGCTTGCAATTGATCTTCAACTGTGTAACAGGTACGTGTTAATTCAGTTTTTATACATACATTGATTTTCTTTTTTTTTGTTACACAGGATCCCATCACGCACCTTTTGTCCTGAAAGTGGATCCGGCCAACAAGGGGCTATCCATGTCCAGCTGTGAGAGGTTGCTTGCATCTGGAATGGTGTCTGACTGGCTTTCTTTTCATCTGCATCTGAGTTACAGGTAAGTGAACATTCAGTTTCTATACTTATATTGACTTTCTTTTTTATCTTTCTTATTTTCAGGATGTCATGACCCACCTGACGCATCTTTTTACCTGAAAGTGGATCTTGCAATTAATCTGCAACTGTGTAACAGGTACGTGTTAATTCGGTTTTTATACATATATTGATTTTCTTTTTTCTTCTCACAGAGGATCTCATGACACACCTTTTTACCTGAAAGTGGACCTGGCCAACAAGGGTAGCAATCCATCTTCAGCTACGAGTGGTTGTCTGCATCTGGAACGGTGTCTGGCTGGCTTGCAATTAATCTGCAACTGTGTAACAGGTACGTGTTAATTCGGTTTTTATACATATATTGATTTTCTTTTTTCTTGTCACAGAGGATCTCATGACGCACCTTTTTACCTTAAAGTGGACCTGGCCAACAAGGGGCAATCCATCTGCAGCTACGAGTGGTTGTCTGCATCTGGAACGGTGTCTGGCTGGCTTGCAATTGATCTTCAACTGTGTAACAGGTACGTGTTAATTCAGTTTTTATACATACATTGATTTTCTTTTTTTTTGTTACACAGGATCCCATCACGCACCTTTTGTCCTGAAAGTGGATCCGGCCAACAAGGGGCTATCCATGTCCAGCTGTGAGAGGTTGCTTGCATCTGGAATGGTGTCTGACTGGCTTTCTTTTCATCTGCATCTGAGTTACAGGTAAGTGAACATTCAGTTTCTATACTTATATTGACTTTCTTTTTTATCTTTCTTATTTTCAGGATGTCATGACCCACCTGACGCATCTTTTTACCTGAAAGTGGATCTTGCAATTAATCTGCAACTGTGTAACAGGTACGTGTTAATTCGGTTTTTATACATATATTGATTTTCTTTTTTCTTCTCACAGAGGATCTCATGACACACCTTTTTACCTGAAAGTGGACCTGGCCAACAAGGGTAGCAATCCATCTTCAGCTACGAGTGGTTGTCTGCATCTGGAACGGTGTCTGGCTGGCTTGCAATTAATCTGCAACTGTGTAACAGGTACGTGTTAATTCGGTTTTTATACATATATTGATTTTCTTTTTTCTTGTCACACAGGATCTCATGACGCACCTTTTTACCTGAAAGTGGACCTGGCCAACAAGGGACAATCCATCTTCAGCTACGAGTGGTTGTCTGCATCTGGAACGGTGTCTGGCTGGCTTGCAATTAATCTGCAACTGTGTAACAGGTATGTGTTAATTCAGTTTTTATACATATATTGATTTTCTTTTTTCTTGTCACACAGGATCCCATCACGCACCTTTTTACCTGAAAGTGGATCCAGCCAACAAGGGGCAATCCATCTTCAGCTATGAGTGGTTGTCTGCATCTAGAACGGTGTCTGGCTGGCTTGCAATTAATCTGTAACTGTGTAACAGGTACGTGTTAATTCAGTTTTTATACATATATTGATTTTCTTTTTTTTTGTCACACAGGATCCCATCACGCACCTTTTTTCCTGAAAGTGGATCCGGCCAACAAGGGGCTATCCATGTCCAGCTGTGAGAGGTTGCTTGCATCTGGAATGGTGTCTGACTGGCTTTCTTTTCATCTGCATCTGAGTTACAGGTAAGTGAACATTCAGTTTCTATACTTATATTGACTTTCTTTTTTATCTTTCTTATTTTCAGGATGTCATGACCCACCTGACGCATCTTTTTACCTGAAAGTGGATCTTGCAATTAATCTGCAACTGTGTAACAGGTACGTGTTAATTCGGTTTTTATACATATATTGATTTTCTTTTTTCTTCTCACAGAGGATCTCATGACACACCTTTTTACCTGAAAGTGGACCTGGCCAACAAGGGTAGCAATCCATCTTCAGCTACGAGTGGTTGTCTGCATCTGGAACGGTGTCTGGCTGGCTTGCAATTAATCTGCAACTGTGTAACAGGTACGTGTTATTTCGGTTTTTATACATATATTGATTTTCTTTTTTCTTGTCACAGAGGATCTCATGACGCACCTTTTTACCTGAAAGTGGACCTGGCCAACAAGGGGCAATCCATCTGCAGCTACGAGTGGTTGTCTGCATCTGGAACGGTGTCTGGCTGGCTTGCAATTGATCTTCAACTGTGTAACAGGTACGTGTTAATTCAGTTTTTATACATATATTGATTTTCTTTTTTTTTGTTACACAGGATCCCATCACGCACCTTTTGTCCTGAAAGTGGATCCGGCCAACAAGGGGCTATCCATGTCCAGCTGTGAGAGGTTGCTTGCATCTGGAATGGTGTCTGACTGGCTTTCTTTTCATCTGCATCTGAGTTACAGGTAAGTGAACATTCAGTTTCTATACTTATATTGACTTTCTTTTTTATCTTTCTTATTTTCAGGATGTCATGACCCACCTGACGCATCTTTTTACCTGAAAGTGGATCTTGCAATTAATCTGCAACTGTGTAACAGGTACGTGTTAATTCGGTTTTTATACATATATTGATTTTCTTTTTTCTTCTCACAGAGGATCTCATGACACACCTTTTTACCTGAAAGTGGACCTGGCCAACAAGGGTAGCAATCCATCTTCAGCTACGAGTGGTTGTCTGCATCTGGAACGGTGTCTGGCTGGCTTGCAATTAATCTGCAACTGTGTAACAGGTACGTGTTAATTCGGTTTTTATACATATATTGATTTTCTTTTTTCTTGTCACACAGGATCTCATGACGCACCTTTTTACCTGAAAGTGGACCTGGCCAACAAGGGACAATCCATCTTCAGCTACGAGTGGTTGTCTGCATCTGGAACGGTGTCTGGCTGGCTTGCAATTAATCTGCAACTGTGTAACAGGTATGTGTTAATTCAGTTTTTATACATATATTGATTTTCTTTTTTCTTGTCACACAGGATCCCATCACGCACCTTTTTACCTGAAAGTGGATCCAGCCAACAAGGGGCAATCCATCTTCAGCTATGAGTGGTTGTCTGCATCTAGAACGGTGTCTGGCTGGCTTGCAATTAATCTGTAACTGTGTAACAGGTACGTGTTA
Source organism: Salminus brasiliensis (assembly GCF_030463535.1). Classification (NCBI taxonomy): domain Eukaryota; kingdom Metazoa; phylum Chordata; class Actinopteri; order Characiformes; family Bryconidae; genus Salminus; species Salminus brasiliensis. The sequence goes on from NC_132900.1 coordinate 17,917,738, forward strand.
ATTCAGTTTTTATACATATATTGATTTTCTTTTTTTTTGTCACACAGGATCCCATCACGCACCTTTTTTCCTGAAAGTGGATCCGGCCAACAAGGGGCTATCCATGTCCAGCTGTGAGAGGTTGCTTGCATCTGGAATGGTGTCTGACTGGCTTTCTTTTCATCTGCATCTGAGTTACAGGTAAGTGAACATTCAGTTTCTATACTTATATTGACTTTCTTTTTTATCTTTCTTATTTTCAGGATGTCATGACCCACCTGACGCATCTTTTTACCTGAAAGTGGATCTTGCAATTAATCTGCAACTGTGTAACAGGTACGTGTTAATTCGGTTTTTATACATATATTGATTTTCTTTTTTCTTCTCACAGAGGATCTCATGACACACCTTTTTACCTGAAAGTGGACCTGGCCAACAAGGGTAGCAATCCATCTTCAGCTACGAGTGGTTGTCTGCATCTGGAACGATGTCTGGCTGGCTTGCAATTAATCTGCAACTGTGTAACAGGTACGTGTTATTTCGGTTTTTATACATATATTGATTTTCTTTTTTCTTGTCACAGAGGATCTTATGACGCACCTTTTTACCTGAAAGTGGACCTGGCCAACAAGGGGCAATCCATCTGCAGCTACGAGTGGTTGTCTGCATCTGGAACGGTGTCTGGCTGGCTTGCAATTGATCTTCAACTGTGTAACAGGTACGTGTTAATTCAGTTTTTATACATACATTGATTTTCTTTTTTTTTGTTACACAGGATCCCATCACGCACCTTTTGTCCTGAAAGTGGATCCGGCCAACAAGGGGCTATCCATGTCCAGCTGTGAGAGGTTGCTTGCATCTGGAATGGTGTCTGACTGGCTTTCTTTTCATCTGCATCTGAGTTACAGGTAAGTGAACATTCAGTTTCTATACTTATATTGACTTTCTTTTTTCTTTTTCTTATTTTCAGGATGTCATGACCCACCTGACGCATCTTTTTACCTGAAAGTGGATCTTGCAATTAATCTGCAACTGTGTAACAGGTACGTGTTAATTCGGTTTTTATACATATATTGATTTTCTTTTTTCTTCTCACAGAGGATCTCATGACACACCTTTTTACCTGAAAGTGGACCTGGCCAACAAGGGTAGCAATCCATCTTCAGCTACGAGTGGTTGTCTGCATCTGGAACGGTGTCTGGCTGGCTTGCAATTAATCTGCAACTGTGTAACAGGTACGTGTTAATTCGGTTTTTATACATATATTGATTTTCTTTTTTCTTGTCACACAGGATCTCATGACGCACCTTTTTACCTGAAAGTGGACCTGGCCAACAAGGGACAATCCATCTTCAGCTACGAGTGGTTGTCTGCATCTGGAACGGTGTCTGGCTGGCTTGCAATTAATCTGCAACTGTGTAACAGGTTTGTGTTAATTCAGTTTTTATACATATATTGATTTTCTTTTTTCTTGTCACATAGGATCCCATCACGCACCTTTTTACCTGAAAGTGGATCCAGCCAACAAGGGGCAATGCATCTTCAGCTATGAGTGGTTGTCTGCATCTAGAACGGTGTCTGGCTGGCTTGCAATTAATCTGTAACTGTGTAACAGGTACGTGTTAATTCAGTTTTTATACATATATTGATTTTCTTTTTTTTTGTCACACAGGATCCCATCACGCACCTTTTTTCCTGAAAGTGGATCCGGCCAACAAGGGGCTATCCATGTCCAGCTGTGAGAGGTTGCTTGCATCTGGAATGGTGTCTGACTGGCTTTCTTTTCATCTGCATCTGAGTTACAGGTAAGTGAACATTCAGTTTCTATACTTATATTGACTTTCTTTTTTATCTTTCTTATTTTCAGGATGTCATGACCCACCTGACGCATCTTTTTACCTGAAAGTGGATCTTGCAATTAATCTGCAACTGTGTAACAGGTACGTGTTAATTCGGTTTTTATACATATATTGATTTTCTTTTTTCTTCTCACAGAGGATCTCATGACACACCTTTTTACCTGAAAGTGGACCTGGCCAACAAGGGTAGCAATCCATCTTCAGCTACGAGTGGTTGTCTGCATCTGGAACGGTGTCTGGCTGGCTTGCAATTAATCTGCAACTGTGTAACAGGTACGTGTTATTTCGGTTTTTATACATATATTGATTTTCTTTTTTCTTGTCACAGAGGATCTCATGACGCACCTTTTTACCTGAAAGTGGACCTGGCCAACAAGGGGCAATCCATCTGCAGCTACGAGTGGTTGTCTGCATCTGGAACGGTGTCTGGCTGGCTTGCAATTGATCTTCAACTGTGTAACAGGTACGTGTTAATTCAGTTTTTATACATATATTGATTTTCTTTTTTTTTGTCACACAGGATCCCATCATGCACCTTTTTTCCTGAAAGTGGATCCGGCCAACAAGGGGCTATCCATGTCCAGCTGTGAGAGGTTGCTTGCATCTGGAATGGTGTCTAACTGGCTTTCTTTTCATCTGCATCTGAGTTACAGGTAAGTGAACATTCAGTTTCTATACTTATATTCACTTTCTTTTTTATCTTTCTTATTTTCAGGATGTCACGACCCACCTGACGCATCTTTTTACCTGAAAGTGGATCTTGCAATTAATCTGCAACTGTGTAACAGGTACGTGTTAATTCGGTTTTTATACATATATTGATTTTCTTTTTTCTTCTCACAGAGGATCTCATGACACACCTTTTTACCTGAAAGTGGACCTGGCCAACAAGGGTAGCAATCCATCTTCAGCTACGAGTGGTTGTCTGCATCTGGAACGGTGTCTGGCTGGCTTGCAATTAATCTGCAACTGTGTAACAGGTACGTGTTAATTCGGTTTTTATACATATATTGATTTTCTTTTTTCTTGTCACAGAGGATCTCATGACGCACCTTTTTACCTGAAAGTGGACCTGGCCAACAAGGGGCAATCCATCTGCAGCTACGAGTGGTTGTCTGCATCTGGAACGGTGTCTGGCTGGCTTGCAATTGATCTTCAACTGTGTAACAGGTACGTGTTAATTCAGTTTTTATACATACATTGATTTTCTTTTTTTTTGTTACACAGGATCCCATCACGCACCTTTTGTCCTGAAAGTGGATCCGGCCAACAAGGGGCTATCCATGTCCAGCTGTGAGAGGTTGCTTGCATCTGGAATGGTGTCTGACTGGCTTTCTTTTCATCTGCATCTGAGTTACAGGTAAGTGAACATTCAGTTTCTATACTTATATTGACTTTCTTTTTTATTTTTCTTATTTTCAGGATGTCATGACCCACCTGACGCATCTTTTTACCTGAAAGTGGATCTTGCAATTAATCTGCAACTGTGTAACAGGTACGTGTTAATTCGGTTTTTATACATATATTGATTTTCTTTTTTCTTGTCACACAGGATCTCATGACGCACCTTTTTACCTGAAAGTGGACCTGGCCAACAAGGGACAATCCATCTTCAGCTACGAGTGGTTGTCTGCATCTGGAACGGTGTCTGGCTGGCTTGCAATTAATCTGCAACTGTGTAACAGGTATGTGTTAATTCAGTTTTTATACATATATTGATTTTCTTTTTTCTTGTCACACAGGATCCCATCACGCACCTTTTTACCTGAAAGTGGATCCAGCCAACAAGGGGCAATGCATCTTCAGCTATGAGTGGTTGTCTGCATCTAGAACGGTGTCTGGCTGGCTTGCAATTAATCTGTAACTGTGTAACAGGTACGTGTTAATTCAGTTTTTATACATATATTGATTTTCTTTTTTTTTGTCACACAGGATCCCATCACGCACCTTTTTTCCTGAAAGTGGATCCAGCCAACAAGGGGCAATGCATCTTCAGCTATGAGTGGTTGTCTGCATCTGGAACGGTGTCTGGCTGGCTTGCAATTAATCTGCAACTGTGTAACAGGTACGTGTTAATTCGGTTTTTATACATATATTGATTTTCTTTTTTCTTGTCACACAGGATCTCATGACGCACCTTTTTACCTGAAAGTGGACCTGGCCAACAAGGGACAATCCATCTTCAGCTACGAGTGGTTGTCTGCATCTGGATCGGTGTCTGGCTGGCTTGCAATTAATCTGCAACTGTGTAACAGGTATGTGTTAATTCAGTTTTTATACATATATTGATTTTCTTTTTTTTTTGTCACACAGGATCCCATCACGCACCTTTTTTCCTGAAAGTGGATCCGGCCAACAAGGGGCTATCCATGTCCAGCTGTGAGAGGTTGCCTGCATCTGGAATGGTGTCTGACTGGCTTTCTTTTCATCTGCATCTGAGTTACAGGTAAGTGAACATTTAGTTTCTATACTTATATTGACTTTCTTTTTTGTCTTTCTTATTTTCAGGATGTCATGACCCACCTGACGCATCTTTTTACCTGAAAGTGGATCTTGCAATTAATCTGCAACTGTGTAACAGGTACGTGTTAAATTGTTTTTTCTACATATATTGATTTTCTTTTTTCTTGTCACAGAGGATCTCATGACGCACCTTTTTACCTGAAAGTGGACCTGGCCAACAAGGGGCAATCCATCTTCAGCTACGAGTGGTTGTCTGCGTCTGGAACGGTGTCTGGCTGAATTGCAATTGATCTGCAACTGTGTAACAGGTACGTGTTTATTCAGTTTTTATACATATATTGATTTTTTTTTTTTTTGTCACACAGGATCCCATCACGCACCTTTTTACCTGAAAGTGGATCCGGCCAACAAGGGGCAATCCATCTTCAGCTACGAGTGGTTGTCTGCGTCTGGAACGGTGTCTGGCTGGCTTGCAATTAATCTGCAACTGTGTAACAGGTACGTGTTAATTCGGTTTTTATACATATATTGATTTTCTTTTTTTTTTGTCACACAGGATCCCATCACGCACCTTTTTACCTGAAAGAGGATCCAGCCAATAAGGGGCTATCCATGTCCAGCTGTGAGACGTTGCCTGCATCTGGAATGGTGTCTGACTGGCTTTCTTTTCATTTGCATCTGAGTTACAGGTAAGTGAACATTCAGTTTCTATGCTTATATTGACTTTCTTTTTTGTCTTTCTTATTTTCTGGATGTCATGACCCAACTGACGCATCTTTTTACCTGAAAGTGGATCTTGCAATTAATATGCAACTGTGTAACAGGTACGTGTTAATTCGGTTTTTATACATATATTGATTTTCTTTTTTCTTGTCACACAGGATCTCATGACGCACCTTTTTACCTGAAAGTGGACCTGGCCAACAAGGGGCAATCCATCTCCAGCTATGAGTGGTTATCTGCATCTAGAACGGTGTCTGGCTGGCTTGCAATTAATCTGCAACTATGAAACAGGTACGTGTTAATTCGGTTTTTATACATATATTGATTTTCTTTTTTTTGTCACACAGGATCCCATCACGCACCTTTTTACCTGAAAGTTGATCTGGCCAACAAGGGGCAATCTATCTTCAGCTCTGAATGGTTGTCTGCATCTGGAATGGTGTCTGGCTGGCTTGCAAATTATCTGCAACTGTGTAAAAGATACGTGTTAATTCGGTTTTATACATATTGATTTCTTTTTTCTGGATCAGTGTCTGGCTGGCTTGCAATTAATCTGCAACTGTGTTGACATTCTTTTTTTGTCTTTCTTATTTTCAGGATCTCATGACCCACCTGACGCATCTTTTTACCTGAAAGTGGATCTTGCAATTAATCTGCAACTGTGTAACAGGTACGTGTTAAATCGTTTTTTATACATATAATGATTTTCTTTTTTCTTCTCACAGAGGATCTCATGACGCACCTTTTTACCTGAAAGTGGACCTGGCCAACAAGGGTAGCAATCCATCTTCAGCTACGAGTGGTTGTCTGCATCTGGAACAGTGTCTGGCTGGCTTGCAATTAATCTGCAACTGTGTAACAGGTACGTGTTTATTCAGTTTTTATACATATATTGATTTTCTTTTTTTTTGTCACACAGGATCCCATCACGCACCTTTTTACCTGAAAGTGGATCCGGCCAACAAGGGGCAATCCATCTTCAGCTACGAGTGGTTGTCTGTTTCTGGAACGGTGTCTGGTTGGCTTGCAATTGATCTTCAACTGTGTAACAGGTACGTGTTAATTCAGTTTTTATACATACATTGATTTTCTTTTTTTTGTCACACAGGATCCCATGACACACCTTTTTACCTGAAAGTTGATCCGGCCAACAAGGGGCTATCCATGTCCAGCTGTGAGAGGTTGCCTGCATCTGGAATGGTGTCTGACTGGCTTTCTTTTCATCTGCATCTGAGTTACAGGTAAGTGAACATTCAGTTTCTATACTTATATTGACTTTCTTTTTTGTCTTTCTTATTTTCAGGATGTCATGACCCACCTGACGCATCTTTTTACCTGAAAGTGGATCTTGCAATTAAGCTGCAACTGTGTAACAGGTACGTGTTAATTCGGTTTTTATACATATATTGATTCTCTTTTTTCTTGTCACACAGGGTCTCATGACGCACCTTTTTACCTGAAAGTGGACCTGGCCAACAAGGGGCAATCCATCTTCAGCTATGAGTGGTTGTCTGCATCTAGAAGGGTGTCTGGCTGGCTTGCAATTAATCTGCAACTATGAAACAGGTACGTGTTAATTTGGTTTTTATACATATATTGATTTTCTTTTTTTTGTCACACAGGATCCCATCACGCACCTTTTTACCTGAAAGTGGATCTGGCAAACAAGGGTCAATCCATCTTCAGCTCTGAATGGTTGTCTGCATCTGGAACGGTGTCTGGCTGGCTTGCAATTAATCTGCAATTGTGTAAAAGATACGTGTTAATTCGTTTTTTATACATATTGATTTCTTTTTTTCTGGATCAGTGTCTGGCTGGCTTGCAATTAATCTGCAACTGTGTTGACATTCTTTTTTGTCTTTCTTATTTTCAGGATCTCATGACCCACCTGACGCATCTTTATACCTGAAAGTGGATCTTGCATTTAATCTGCAACTGTGTAACAGGTACGTGTTATTTCGGTTTTTATACATATATTGATTTTCTTTTTTCTTGTCACAGAGGATCTCATGACGCACCTTTTTACCTGAAAGTGGACCTGGCCAACAAAGGGCAATCCATCTTCAGCTACGAGTGGTTGTCTGCGTCTGGAACGGTGTCTGGCTGAATTGCAATTGATCTGCAACTGTGTAACAGGTACGTGTTTATTCAGTTTTTATACATATATTGATTTTTTTTTTTTTTGTCACACAGGATCCCATCACGCACCTTTTTACCTGAAAGTGGATCCGGCCAACAAGGGGCAATCCATCTTCAGCTACGAGTGGTTGTCTGCGTCTGGAACGGTGTCTGGCTGGCTTGCAATTAATCTGCAACTGTGTAACAGGTACGTGTTAATTCGGTTTTTATACATATATTGATTTTCTTTTTTTTTTGTCACACAGGATCCCATCACGCACCTTTTTACCTGAAAGAGGATCCAGCCAATAAGGGGCTATCCATGTCCAGCTGTGAGACGTTGCCTGCATCTGGAATGGTGTCTGACTGGCTTTCTTTTCATTTGCATCTGAGTTACAGGTAAGTGAACATTCAGTTTCTATGCTTATATTGACTTTCTTTTTTGTCTTTCTTATTTTCTGGATGTCATGACCCACCTGACGCATCTTTTTACCTGAAAGTGGATCTTGCAATTAATATGCAACTGTGTAACAGGTACGTGTTAATTCGGTTTTTATACATATATTGATTTTCTTTTTTCTTGTCACACAGGATCTCATGACGCACCTTTTTACCTGAAAGTGGACCTGGCCAACAAGGGGCAATCCATCTCCAGCTATGAGTGGTTATCTGCATCTAGAACGGTGTCTGGCTGGCTTGCAATTAATCTGCAACTATGAAACAGGTACGTGTTAATTCGGTTTTTATACATATATTGATTTTCTTTTTTTTGTCACACAGGATCCCATCACGCACCTTTTTACCTGAAAGTGGATCTGGCCAACAAGGGGCAATCTATCTTCAGCTCTGAATGGTTGTCTGCATCTGGAATGGTGTCTGGCTGGCTTGCAAATTATCTGCAACTGTGTAAAAGATACGTGTTAATTCGGTTTTATACATATTGATTTCTTTTTTCTGGATCAGTGTCTGGCTGGCTTGCAATTAATCTGCAACTGTGTTGACATTCTTTTTTTGTCTTTCTTATTTTCAGGATCTCATGACCCACCTGACGCATCTTTTTACCTGAAAGTGGATCTTGCAATTAATCTGCAACTGTGTAACAGGTACGTGTTAAATCGTTTTTTATACATATAATGATTTTCTTTTTTCTTCTCACAGAGGATCTCATGACGCACCTTTTTACCTGAAAGTGGACCTGGCCAACAAGGGTAGCAATCCATCTTCAGCTACGAGTGGTTGTCTGCATCTGGAACAGTGTCTGGCTGGCTTGCAATTAATCTGCAACTGTGTAACAGGTACGTGTTTATTCAGTTTTTATACATATATTGATTTTCTTTTTTTTTGTCACACAGGATCCCATCACGCACCTTTTTACCTGAAAGTGGATCCGGCCAACAAGGGGCAATCCATCTTCAGCTACGAGTGGTTGTCTGCGTCTGGAACGGTGTCTGGCTGGCTTGCAATTAATCTGCAACTGTGTAACAGGTACGTGTTAATTCGGTTTTTATACATATATTGATTTTCTTTTTTTTTTGTCACACAGGATCCCATCACGCACATTTTTACCTGAAAGTGGATCCGGCCAACAAGGGGCTATCCATGTCCAGCTGTGAAAGGTTGCCTGCATCTGGAATGGTGTCTGACTGGCTTTCTTTTCATCTATATCTGAGTTACAGGTAAGTGAACATTCAGTTTCTATGCTTATATTGACTTTCTTTTTTGTCTTTATTTTCAGGATGTCATGACCCACCTGACGCATCTTTTTACCTGAAAGTGGATCTTGCAATTAATATGCAACTGTGTAACAGGTACGTGTTAATTCGGTTTTTATACATATATTGATTTTCTTTTTTCTTGTCACACAGGATCTCATGACGCACCTTTTTACCTGAAAGTGGACCTGGCCAACAAGGGGCAATCCATCTTCAGCTATGAGTGGTTATCTGCATCTAGAACGGTGTCTGGCTGGCTTGCAATTAATCTGCAACTGTGTAACAGGTACGTGTTAATTCGGTTTTTATACATATATTGATTTTCTTTTTTTTGTCACACAGGATCCCATCACGCACCTCTTTACCTGAAAGTGGATCTGGCCAACAAGGGGCAATCTATCTTCAGCTCTGAATGGTTGTCTGCATCTGGAATGGTGTCTGGCTGGCTTGCAAATTATCTGCAACTGTGTAAAAGATACGTGTTAATTCGGTTTTATACATATTGATTTCTTTTTTCTGGATCAGTGTCTGGCTGGCTTGCAATTAATCTGCAACTGTGTTGACATTCTTTTTTTGTCTTTCTTATTTTCAGGATCTCATGACCCACCTGACGCATCTTTTTACCTGAAAGTGGATCTTGCAATTAATCTGCAACTGTGTAACAGGTACGTGTTAAATCGTTTTTTATACATATAATGATTTTCTTTTTTCTTCTCACAGAGGATCTCATGACGCACCTTTTTACCTGAAAGTGGACCTGGCCAACAAGGGTAGCAATCCATCTTCAGCTACGAGTGGTTGTCTGCATCTGGAACAGTGTCTGGCTGGCTTGCAATTAATCTGCAACTGTGTAACAGGTACGTGTTAATTCGGTTTTTATACATATATTGATTTTCTTTTTTCTTGTCACACAGGATCTCATGACGCACCTTTTTACCTGAAAGTGGACCTGGCCAACAAGGGACAATCCATCTTCAGCTACGAGTTGTTGTCTGCATCTGGAACGGTGTCTGGCTGGCTTGCAATTGATCTGCAACTGTGTAACAGGTACGTGTTAATTCAGTTTTTATACATATATTGATTTTCTTTTTTTTTGTCACACAGGATCACATCATGCACCTTTTTACCTGAAAGTGGATCCGGCCAACAAGTGGCTATCCATGTCCAGCTGTGAGAGGTTGCCTGCATCTGGAATGGTGTCTGACTGGCTTTCTTTTCATCTGCATCTGAGTTACAGGTAAGTGAACATTCAGTTTCTATACTTATATTGACTTTCTTTTTTGTCTATCTTATTTTCAGGATGTCATGACCCACCTGACGCATCTTTTTACCTGAAAGTGGATCTTGCAATTAATCTGTAACTGTGTAACAGGTACGTGTTAATTCGGTTTTTATACATATATTGATTTTCTTTTTTCTTCTCACAGAGGATCTCATGACGCACCTTTTTACCTGAAAGTGGACCTGGCCAACAAGGGTAGCAATCCATCTTCAGCTACGAGTGGTTGTCTGCATCTGGAACGGTGTCTGGCTGGCTTGCAATTAATCTGCAACTGTGTAACAGGTACGTGTTAATTCGGTTTTTATACATATATTGATTTTCTTTTTTCTTGTCACACAGGATCTCATGACGCAACTTTTTACCTGAAAGTGGACCTGGCCAACAAGGGGCAATCCATCTTCAGCTCTAAATGGTTGTCTGTATCTGGAACGGTGTCTGGCTGGCTTGCAATTAATCTGCAACTGTGTAACAGGTACGTGTTAATTCGGTTTTTATACATATATTGATTTTCTTTTTTCTTGTCACACAGGATCCCATCACGCACCTTTTTACCTGAAAGTTGATCCAGCCAACAAGGGGCAATCCATCTTCAGCCATGATTGGTTGTCTGCATCTAGAACGGTGTCTGGATGGCTTGCAATTAATCTGCAACTGTGTAACAGGTACGTGTTAATTCGGTCATTATACATATATTGATTTTCTTTTTTTTGTCACACAGGATCCCATCACGCACCTTTTTACCTGAAAGTGGATCTGGCCAACAAGGGGCAATCCATCTTCAGCTCTGAATGGTTGTCTGCATCTGGATCAGTGTCTGGCTGGCTTGCAATTAATCTGCAACTGTGTTGACATTCTTTTTTTTGTCTTTCTTATTTTCAGGATCTCATGACCCACCTGACGCATCTTTTTACCTGAAAGTGGATCTTGCAATTAATCTGCAACTGTGTAACAGGTACGTGTTAAATCGTTTTTTATACATATAATGATTTTCTTTTTTCTTGTCACAGAGCATCTCATGACGCACCTTTTTACCTGAAAGTGGACCTGGCCAAAGAGGGTAGCAATCCATCTTCAGCTACGAGTGGTTGTCTGCATCTGGAACGGTGTCTGGCTGGCTTGCAATTAATCTGCAACTGTGTAACAGGTACGTGTTAATTCGGTTTTTATACATATATTGATTTTCTTTTTTCTTGTCATACAGGATCTCATGACGCACCTTTTTACTTGAAAGTGGACCTGGCCAAGAAGGGACAATCCATCTTCAGCTACGAGTGGTTGTCTGCATCTGGAACGGTGTCTGGCTGGCTTGCAATTGATCTGCAACTGTGTAACAGGTACGTGTTAATTCAGTTTTTATACATATATTGATTTTCTTTTTTTTTGTCACACAGGATCACATCATGCACCTTTTTACCTGAAAGTGGATCCGGCCAACAAGGGGCTATCCATGTCCAGCTGTGAGAGGTTGCCTGCATCTGGAATGGTGTCTGACTGGCTTTCTTTTCATCTGCATCTGAGTTACAGGTAAGTGAACATTCAGTTTCTATACTTATATTGACTTTCTTTTTTGTCTTTCTTATTTTCAGGATGTCATGACCCACCTGACGCATCTTTTTACCTGAAAGTGGATCTTGCAATTAATCTGCAACTGTGTAACAGGTACGTGTTAATTCGGTTTTTATACATATATTGATTTTCTTTTTTCTTCTCACAGAGGATCTCATGACGCACCTTTTTACCTGAAAGTGGACCTGGCCAACAAGGGTAGCAATCCATCTTCAGCTACGAGTGGTTGTCTGCATCTGGAACGGTGTCTGGCTGGCTTGCAATTAATCTGCAACTGTGTAACAGGTATGTGTTAATTCAGTTTTTATACATATATTGATTTTCTTTTTTCTTCTCACAGAGGATCTCATGACGCACCTTTTTGCCTGAAAGTGGATCCAGCCAACAAGGGGCAATCCATCTTCAGCTATGAGTGGTTGTCTGCATCTGGAACGGTGTCTGGCTGGCTTGCAATTGATCTGCAACTGTCTAACAGGTACGTGTTAATTCAGTTTTTATACATATATTGATTTTCTTTTTTCTTGTCACACAGGATCCCATCACGCACCTTTTTACCTGAAAGTGGATCCAGCCAACAAGGGGCAATCCATCTTCAGCTATGAGTGGTTGTCTGCATCCAGAACGGTGTCTGGCTGGCTTGCAATTAATCTGCAACTGTGTAACAGGTACGTGTTAATTCAGTTTTTATACATATATTGATTTTCTTTTTTTTGTCACACAGGATCCCATCACGCACCGTTTTACCTGAAAGTGGATCTGGCCAACAAGGGGCAATCCATCTTCAGCTCTGAATGGTTGTCTGCATCTGGAACGGTGTCTGGCTGGCTTGCAATTAGTCTGCAACTGTGTAAAAGATACGTGTTAATTCGTTTTTTATACATATTGATTTCTTTTTTCTGGATCAGTGTCTGGCTGGCTTGCAATTAATCTGCAAATGTGTTGACATTCTTTTTTGTCTTTCTTATTTTCAGGATCTCATGACCCACCTGACGCATCTTTTTACCTGAAAGTGGATCTTGCAATTAATCTGCAACTGTGTAACAGGTACGTGTTAAATTGTTTTTTAATACATATAATGATTTTCTTTATTCTTGTCACACAGGATCTCATGACGCAACTTTTTACCTGAAAGTGGACCTGGCCAACAAGGTGCAATCCATCTTCAGCTCTAAATGGTTGTCTGTATCTGGAACGGTGTCTGGCTGGCTTGCAATTAATCTGCAACTGTGTAACAGGTACGTGTTAATTCGGTTTTTATACATATATTGATTTTCTTTTTTCTTCTCACAGAGGATCTCATGACGCACCTTTTTACCTGAAAGTGGACCTGGCCAACAAGGGTAGCAATCCATCTTCAGCTACGAGTGGTTGTCTGCATCTGGAACGGTGTCTGGCTGGCTTGCAATTAATCTGCAACTGTGTAACAGGTATGTGTTAATTCAGTTTTTATACATATATTGATTTTCTTTTTTCTTCTCACAGAGGATCTCATGACGCACCTTTTTGCCTGAAAGTGGATCCAGCCAACAAGGGGCAATCCATCTTCAGCTATGAGTGGTTGTCTGCATCTGGAACGGTGTCTGGCTGGCTTGCAATTGATCTGCAACTGTCTAACAGGTACGTGTTAATTCAGTTTTTATACATATATTGATTTTATTTTTTCTTGTCACACAGGATCCCATCACGCACCTTTTTACCTGAAAGTGGATCCAGCCAACAAGGGGCAATCCATCTTCAGCTATGAGTGGTTGTCTGCATCCAGAACGGTGTCTGGCTGGCTTGCAATTAATCTGCAACTGTGTAACAGGTACGTGTTAATTCAGTTTTTATACATATATTGATTTTCTTTTTTTTGTCACACAGGATCCCATCACGCACCGTTTTACCTGAAAGTGGATCTGGCCAACAAGGGGCAATCCGTCTTCAGCTCTGAATGGTTGTCTGCATCTGGAACGGTGTCTGGCTGGCTTGCAATTAGTCTGCAACTGTGTAAAAGATACGTGTTAATTCGTTTTTTATACATATTGATTTCTTTTTTCTGGATCAGTGTCTGGCTGGCTTGCAATTAATCTGCAAATGTGTTGACATTCTTTGTCTTTCTTATTTTCAGGATCTCATGACCCACCTGACGCATCTTTTTACCTGAAAGTGGATCTTGCAATTAATCTGCAACTGTGTAACAGGTACGTGTTAAATTGTTTTTTAATACATATAATGATTTTCTTTATTCTTGTCACACAGGATCTCATGACGCACCTTTTTACCTGAAAGTGGACCTGGCCAACAAGGGGCAATCCATCTTCAGCTGCAAGTGGTTGTCTGCATCTGGAACGGTGTCTGGCTGGCTTGCAATTACTCTGCAACTGTGTAACAGGTACGTGTTAATTCGGTTTTTATACATATATTGATTTTCTTTTTTTGTCACACAGGATCCCATCATGCACCTTTTTACCTGAAAGTGGATCTGGCCAACAAGGGGCAATCCATCTTCAGCTCTGAATGGTTGTCTGCATCTGGAACGGTGTCTGACTGGCTTGCAATTAATCTGCAACTGTGTAAAAGATACGTGTTCATTCGTTTTTTATACATATTGATTTCTTTTTTCTGGATCAGTGTCTGGCTGGCTTGAAACTAATCTGCAACTGTGTCGACATTCTTTTTTGTCTTTCTTATTTTCAGGATCTCATGACCCACCTGACGCATCTTTTTACCTGAAAGTGGATCTTGCAATTAATCTGCAACTGTGAAACAGGTACGTGTTAAATCTTTTTTTATTTATATAATGAATTTCTTTATTCTTGTCACACAGGATCTCATGACACACCTTTTTACCTGAAAGTGGACCTGGCCAACAAGGGGCAATCCATCTTCAGCTGCGAGTGGTTGTCTGCATCTGGAACGGTGTCTGGCTGGCTTGCAATTAATCTGCAACTGTGTAACAGGTACGTGTTAATTCGGTTTTCATACATATATTGATTTTCTTTTTTTTGTCACACAGGATCCCATCATGCACCTTTTTTACCTGAAAGTGGATCTGGCCAACAAGGGGCAATCCATCTTCAGCTCTGAATGGTTGTCTGCATCTGGAACATCGTCTGGCTGGCTTGCAATTAATCTGCAACTGTGTAAAAGATACGTGTTAATTCGTTTTTATACATATTGATTTCTTTTTTCTGGATCAGTGTCTGGCTGGCTTGCAATTAATCTGCAACTGTGTTGACATTCTTTTTTGTCTTTCTTATTTTCAGAATCTCATGACCCACCTGACTGACCTTTTGACCTGAAAGTGGATCTTGCAATTAATCTGCAACTGTGTAAAAGGTACGTGTTAAATCGTTTTTTATACATATAATGATTTTCTTTTTTCTTGTCACAGAGCATCTCATGACGCACCTTTTTACCTGAAAGTGGACCTGGCCAAAGAGGGTAGCAATCCATCTTCAGCTACGAGTGGTTGTCTGCATCTGGAACGGTGTCTGGCTGGCTTGCAATTAATCTGCAACTGTGTAACAGGTACGTGTTAATTCGGTTTTTATACATATATTGATTTTCTTTTTTCTTGTCATACAGGATCTCATGACGCACCTTTTTACCTGAAAGTGGACCTGGCCAAGAAGGGACAATCCATCTTCAGCTACGAGTGGTTGTCTGCATCTGGAACGGTGTCTGGCTGGCTTGCAATTGATCTGCAACTGTGTAACAGGTACGTGTTAATTCAGTTTTTATACATATATTGATTTTCTTTTTTTTTGTCACACAGGATCACATCATGCACCTTTTTACCTGCAAGTGGATCCGGCCAACAAGGGGCTATCCATGTCCAGCTGTGAGAGGTTGCCTGCATCTGGAATGGTGTCTGACTGGCTTTCTTTTCATCTGCATCTGAGTTACAGGTAAGTGAACATTCAGTTTCTATACTTATATTGACTTTCTTTTTTGTCTTTCTTATTTTCAGGATGTCATGACCCACCTGACGCATCTTTTTACCTGAAAGTGGATCTTGCAATTAATCTGCAACTGTGTAACAGGTACGTGTTAATTCGGTTTTTATACATATATTGATTTTCTTTTTTCTTGTCACACAGGATCCCATCACGCACCTTTTTACCTGAAAGTGGATCCAGCCAACAAGGGGCAATCCATCTTCAGCTATGAGTGGTTGTCTGCATCCAGAACGGTGTCTGGCTGGCTTGCAATTAATCTGCAACTGTGTAACAGGTACGTGTTAATTCAGTTTTTATACATATATTGATTTTCTTTTTTTTGTCACACAGGATCCCATCACGCACCGTTTTACCTGAAAGTGGATCTGGCCAACAAGGGGCAATCCATCTTCAGCTCTGAATGGTTGTCTGCATCTGGAACGGTGTCTGGCTGGCTTGCAATTAGTCTGCAACTGTGTAAAAGATACGTGTTAATTCGTTTTTTATACATATTGATTTCTTTTTTCTGGATCAGTGTCTGGCTGGCTTGCAATTAATCTGCAAATGTGTTGACATTCTTTTTTGTCTTTCTTATTTTCAGGATCTCATGACCCACCTGACGCATCTTTTTACCTGAAAGTGGATCTTGCAATTAATCTGCAACTGTGTAACAGGTACGTGTTAAATTGTTTTTTAATACATATAATGATTTTCTTTATTCTTGTCACACAGGATCTCATGACGCACCTTTTTACCTGAAAGTGGACCTGGCCAACAAGGGGCAATCCATCTTCAGCTGCAAGTGGTTGTCTGCATCTGGAACGGTGTCTGGCTGGCTTGCAATTACTCAGCAACTGTGTAACAGGTACGTGTTAATTCGGTTTTTATACATATATTGATTTTCTTTTTTTGTCACACAGGATCCCATCACGCACCTTTTTACCTGAAAGTGGATCTGGCCAACAAGGGGCAATCCATCTTCAGCTCTGAATGGTTGTCTGCATCTGGAACGGTGTCTGACTGGCTTGCAATTAATCTGCAACTGTGTAAAAGATACGTGTTCATTCGTTTTTTATACATATTGATTTCTTTTTTCTGGATCAGTGTCTGGCTGGCTTGAAACTAATCTGCAACTGTGTCGACATTCTTTTTTGTCTTTCTTATTTTCAGGATCTCATGACCCACCTGACGCATCTTTTTACCTGAAAGTGGATCTTGCAATTAATCTGCAACTGTGAAACAGGTACGTGTTAAATCTTTTTTTATTTATATAATGATTTTCTTTATTCTTGTCACACAGGATCTCATGACGCACCTTTTTACCTGAAAGTGGACCTGGCCAACAAGGGGCAATCCATCTTCAGCTGCGAGTGGTTGTCTGCATCTGGAACGGTGTCTGGCTGGCTTGCAATTAATCTGCAACTGTGTAACAGGTACGTGTTAATTCGGTTTTCATACATATATTGATTTTCTTTTTTTTGTCACACAGGATCCCATCATGCACCTTTTTTACCTGAAAGTGGATCTGGCCAACAAGGGGCAATCCATCTTCAGCTCTGAATGGTTGTCTGCATCTGGAACATCGTCTGGCTGGCTTGCAATTAATCTGCAACTGTGTAAAAGATACGTGTTAATTCGTTTTTATACATATTGATTTCTTTTTTCTGGATCAGTGTCTGGCTGGCTTGCAATTAATCTGCAACTGTGTTGACATTCTTTTTTGTCTTTCTTATTTTCAGAATCTCATGACCCACCTGACTG
Organism: Salminus brasiliensis; assembly: GCF_030463535.1. Taxonomy (NCBI): domain Eukaryota; kingdom Metazoa; phylum Chordata; class Actinopteri; order Characiformes; family Bryconidae; genus Salminus; species Salminus brasiliensis. The sequence continues at coordinate 17,935,124 of NC_132900.1, forward strand.
ACCTTTTGACCTGAAAGTGGATCTTGCAATTAATCTGCAACTGTGTAAAAGGTATGTGTTAATTCGGTTTTTATTAATATATTGATTTTCTTTTTTTGTCACACAGGATCCCATCATGCACCGTTTTACCTGAAAGTGGATCTGGCCAACAAGGGGCAATCCATCTTCAGCTCTGAATGGTTGTCTGCATCTGGAACTGTGTCTGGCTGGCTTGCAATTAGTCTGCAACTGTGTAAAAGATACGTGTTAATTCGTTTTTTATACATATTGATTTCTTTTTTCTGGATCAGTGTCTGGCTGGCTTGCAATTAATCTGCAACTGTGTTGACATTCTTTTTTGTCTTTCTTATTTTCAGGATCTCATGACCCACCTGACGCATCTTTTTACCTGAAAGTGGATCTTGCAATTAATCTGCAACTGTGTAACAGGTACGTGTTAAATCGTTTTTTATACATATAATGATTTTCTTTTTTCTTGTCACAGAGCATCTCATGACGCACCTTTTTACCTGAAAGTGGACCTGGCCAAAGAGGGTAGCAATCCATCTTCAGCTACGAGTGGTTGTCTGCATCTGGAACGGTGTCTGGCTGGCTTGCAATTAATCTGCAACTGTGTAACAGGTACGTGTTAATTCGGTTTTTATACATATATTGATTTTCTTTTTTCTTGTCATACAGGATCTCATGACGCACCTTTTTACTTGAAAGTGGACCTGGCCAAGAAGGGACAATCCATCTTCAGCTACGAGTGGTTGTCTGCATCTGGAACGGTGTCTGGCTGGCTTGCAATTGATCTGCAACTGTGTAACAGGTACGTGTTAATTCAGTTTTTATACATATATTGATTTTCTTTTTTTTTGTCACACAGGATCACATCATGCACCTTTTTACCTGAAAGTGGATCCGGCCAACAAGGGGCTATCCATGTCCAGCTGTGAGAGGTTGCCTGCATCTGGAATGGTGTCTGACTGGCTTTCTTTTCATCTGCATCTGAGTTACAGGTAAGTGAACATTCAGTTTCTATACTTATATTGACTTTCTTTTTTGTCTTTCTTATTTTCAGGATGTCATGACCCACCTGACGCATCTTTTTACCTGAAAGTGGATCTTGCAATTAATCTGCAACTGTGTAACAGGTACGTGTTAATTCGGTTTTTATACATATATTGATTTTCTTTTTTCTTCTCACAGAGGATCTCATGACGCACCTTTTTACCTGAAAGTGGACCTGGCCAACAAGGGTAGCAATCCATCTTCAGCTACGAGTGGTTGTCTGCATCTGGAACGGTGTCTGGCTGGCTTGCAATTAATCTGCAACTGTGTAACAGGTATGTGTTAATTCAGTTTTTATACATATATTGATTTTCTTTTTTCTTCTCACAGAGGATCTCATGACGCACCTTTTTACCTGAAAGTGGACCTGGCCAACAAGGGTAGCAATCCATCTTCAGCTACGAGTGGTTGTCTGCATCCAGAACGGTGTCTGGCTGGCTTGCAATTAATCTGCAACTGTGTAACAGGTACGTGTTAATTCAGTTTTTATACATATATTGATTTTCTTTTTTTTGTCACACAGGATCCCATCACGCACCGTTTTACCTGAAAGTGGATCTGGCCAACAAGGGGCAATCCATCTTCAGCTCTGAATGGTTGTCTGCATCTGGAACGGTGTCTGGCTGGCTTGCAATTAGTCTGCAACTGTGTAAAAGATACGTGTTAATTCGTTTTTTATACATATTGATTTCTTTTTTCTGGATCAGTGTCTGGCTGGCTTGCAATTAATCTGCAAATGTGTTGACATTCTTTTTTGTCTTTCTTATTTTCAGGATCTCATGACCCACCTGACGCATCTTTTTACCTGAAAGTGGATCTTGCAATTAATCTGCAACTGTGTAACAGGTACGTGTTAAATTGTTTTTTAATACATATAATGATTTTCTTTATTCTTGTCACACAGGATCTCATGACGCAACTTTTTACCTGAAAGTGGACCTGGCCAACAAGGTGCAATCCATCTTCAGCTCTAAATGGTTGTCTGTATCTGGAACGGTGTCTGGCTGGCTTGCAATTAATCTGCAACTGTGTAACAGGTACGTGTTAATTCGGTTTTTATACATATATTGATTTTCTTTTTTCTTCTCACAGAGGATCTCATGACGCACCTTTTTACCTGAAAGTGGACCTGGCCAACAAGGGTAGCAATCCATCTTCAGCTACGAGTGGTTGTCTGCATCTGGAACGGTGTCTGGCTGGCTTGCAATTAATCTGCAACTGTGTAACAGGTATGTGTTAATTCAGTTTTTATACATATATTGATTTTCTTTTTTCTTCTCACAGAGGATCTCATGACGCACCTTTTTGCCTGAAAGTGGATCCAGCCAACAAGGGGCAATCCATCTTCAGCTATGAGTGGTTGTCTGCATCTGGAACGGTGTCTGGCTGGCTTGCAATTGATCTGCAACTGTCTAACAGGTACGTGTTAATTCAGTTTTTATACATATATTGATTTTATTTTTTCTTGTCACACAGGATCCCATCACGCACCTTTTTACCTGAAAGTGGATCCAGCCAACAAGGGGCAATCCATCTTCAGCTATGAGTGGTTGTCTGCATCCAGAACGGTGTCTGGCTGGCTTGCAATTAATCTGCAACTGTGTAACAGGTACGTGTTAATTCAGTTTTTATACATATATTGATTTTCTTTTTTTTGTCACACAGGATCCCATCACGCACCGTTTTACCTGAAAGTGGATCTGGCCAACAAGGGGCAATCCGTCTTCAGCTCTGAATGGTTGTCTGCATCTGGAACGGTGTCTGGCTGGCTTGCAATTAGTCTGCAACTGTGTAAAAGATACGTGTTAATTCGTTTTTTATACATATTGATTTCTTTTTTCTGGATCAGTGTCTGGCTGGCTTGCAATTAATCTGCAAATGTGTTGACATTCTTTTTTGTCTTTCTTATTTTCAGGATCTCATGACCCACCTGACGCATCTTTTTACCTGAAAGTGGATCTTGCAATTAATCTGCAACTGTGTAACAGGTACGTGTTAAATTGTTTTTTAATACATATAATGATTTTCTTTATTCTTGTCACACAGGATCTCATGACGCACCTTTTTACCTGAAAGTGGACCTGGCCAACAAGGGGCAATCCATCTTCAGCTGCAAGTGGTTGTCTGCATCTGGAACGGTGTCTGGCTGGCTTGCAATTACTCTGCAACTGTGTAACAGGTACGTGTTAATTCGGTTTTTATACATATATTGATTTTCTTTTTTTGTCACACAGGATCCCATCATGCACCTTTTTACCTGAAAGTGGATCTGGCCAACAAGGGGCAATCCATCTTCAGCTCTGAATGGTTGTCTGCATCTGGAACGGTGTCTGACTGGCTTGCAATTAATCTGCAACTGTGTAAAAGATACGTGTTCATTCGTTTTTTATACATATTGATTTCTTTTTTCTGGATCAGTGTCTGGCTGGCTTGAAACTAATCTGCAACTGTGTCGACATTCTTTTTTGTCTTTCTTATTTTCAGGATCTCATGACCCACCTGACGCATCTTTTTACCTGAAAGTGGATCTTGCAATTAATCTGCAACTGTGAAACAGGTACGTGTTAAATCTTTTTTTATTTATATAATGAATTTCTTTATTCTTGTCACACAGGATCTCATGACACACCTTTTTACCTGAAAGTGGACCTGGCCAACAAGGGGCAATCCATCTTCAGCTGCGAGTGGTTGTCTGCATCTGGAACGGTGTCTGGCTGGCTTGCAATTAATCTGCAACTGTGTAACAGGTACGTGTTAATTCGGTTTTCATACATATATTGATTTTCTTTTTTTTGTCACACAGGATCCCATCATGCACCTTTTTTACCTGAAAGTGGATCTGGCCAACAAGGGGCAATCCATCTTCAGCTCTGAATGGTTGTCTGCATCTGGAACATCGTCTGGCTGGCTTGCAATTAATCTGCAACTGTGTAAAAGATACGTGTTAATTCGTTTTTATACATATTGATTTCTTTTTTCTGGATCAGTGTCTGGCTGGCTTGCAATTAATCTGCAACTGTGTTGACATTCTTTTTTGTCTTTCTTATTTTCAGAATCTCATGACCCACCTGACTGACCTTTTGACCTGAAAGTGGATCTTGCAATTAATCTGCAACTGTGTAAAAGGTACGTGTTAAATCGTTTTTTATACATATAATGATTTTCTTTTTTCTTGTCACAGAGCATCTCATGACGCACCTTTTTACCTGAAAGTGGACCTGGCCAAAGAGGGTAGCAATCCATCTTCAGCTACGAGTGGTTGTCTGCATCTGGAACGGTGTCTGGCTGGCTTGCAATTAATCTGCAACTGTGTAACAGGTACGTGTTAATTCGGTTTTTATACATATATTGATTTTCTTTTTTCTTGTCATACAGGATCTCATGACGCACCTTTTTACCTGAAAGTGGACCTGGCCAAGAAGGGACAATCCATCTTCAGCTACGAGTGGTTGTCTGCATCTGGAACGGTGTCTGGCTGGCTTGCAATTGATCTGCAACTGTGTAACAGGTACGTGTTAATTCAGTTTTTATACATATATTGATTTTCTTTTTTTTTGTCACACAGGATCACATCATGCACCTTTTTACCTGCAAGTGGATCCGGCCAACAAGGGGCTATCCATGTCCAGCTGTGAGAGGTTGCCTGCATCTGGAATGGTGTCTGACTGGCTTTCTTTTCATCTGCATCTGAGTTACAGGTAAGTGAACATTCAGTTTCTATACTTATATTGACTTTCTTTTTTGTCTTTCTTATTTTCAGGATGTCATGACCCACCTGACGCATCTTTTTACCTGAAAGTGGATCTTGCAATTAATCTGCAACTGTGTAACAGGTACGTGTTAATTCGGTTTTTATACATATATTGATTTTCTTTTTTCTTGTCACACAGGATCCCATCACGCACCTTTTTACCTGAAAGTGGATCCAGCCAACAAGGGGCAATCCATCTTCAGCTATGAGTGGTTGTCTGCATCCAGAACGGTGTCTGGCTGGCTTGCAATTAATCTGCAACTGTGTAACAGGTACGTGTTAATTCAGTTTTTATACATATATTGATTTTCTTTTTTTTGTCACACAGGATCCCATCACGCACCGTTTTACCTGAAAGTGGATCTGGCCAACAAGGGGCAATCCATCTTCAGCTCTGAATGGTTGTCTGCATCTGGAACGGTGTCTGGCTGGCTTGCAATTAGTCTGCAACTGTGTAAAAGATACGTGTTAATTCGTTTTTTATACATATTGATTTCTTTTTTCTGGATCAGTGTCTGGCTGGCTTGCAATTAATCTGCAAATGTGTTGACATTCTTTTTTGTCTTTCTTATTTTCAGGATCTCATGACCCACCTGACGCATCTTTTTACCTGAAAGTGGATCTTGCAATTAATCTGCAACTGTGTAACAGGTACGTGTTAAATTGTTTTTTAATACATATAATGATTTTCTTTATTCTTGTCACACAGGATCTCATGACGCACCTTTTTACCTGAAAGTGGACCTGGCCAACAAGGGGCAATCCATCTTCAGCTGCAAGTGGTTGTCTGCATCTGGAACGGTGTCTGGCTGGCTTGCAATTACTCAGCAACTGTGTAACAGGTACGTGTTAATTCGGTTTTTATACATATATTGATTTTCTTTTTTTGTCACACAGGATCCCATCACGCACCTTTTTACCTGAAAGTGGATCTGGCCAACAAGGGGCAATCCATCTTCAGCTCTGAATGGTTGTCTGCATCTGGAACGGTGTCTGACTGGCTTGCAATTAATCTGCAACTGTGTAAAAGATACGTGTTCATTCGTTTTTTATACATATTGATTTCTTTTTTCTGGATCAGTGTCTGGCTGGCTTGAAACTAATCTGCAACTGTGTCGACATTCTTTTTTGTCTTTCTTATTTTCAGGATCTCATGACCCACCTGACGCATCTTTTTACCTGAAAGTGGATCTTGCAATTAATCTGCAACTGTGAAACAGGTACGTGTTAAATCTTTTTTTATTTATATAATGATTTTCTTTATTCTTGTCACACAGGATCTCATGACGCACCTTTTTACCTGAAAGTGGACCTGGCCAACAAGGGGCAATCCATCTTCAGCTGCGAGTGGTTGTCTGCATCTGGAACGGTGTCTGGCTGGCTTGCAATTAATCTGCAACTGTGTAACAGGTACGTGTTAATTCGGTTTTCATACATATATTGATTTTCTTTTTTTTGTCACACAGGATCCCATCATGCACCTTTTTTACCTGAAAGTGGATCTGGCCAACAAGGGGCAATCCATCTTCAGCTCTGAATGGTTGTCTGCATCTGGAACATCGTCTGGCTGGCTTGCAATTAATCTGCAACTGTGTAAAAGATACGTGTTAATTCGTTTTTATACATATTGATTTCTTTTTTCTGGATCAGTGTCTGGCTGGCTTGCAATTAATCTGCAACTGTGTTGACATTCTTTTTTGTCTTTCTTATTTTCAGAATCTCATGACCCACCTGACTGACCTTTTGACCTGAAAGTGGATCTTGCAATTAATCTGCAACTGTGTAAAAGGTATGTGTTAATTCGGTTTTTATTAATATATTGATTTTCTTTTTTTGTCACACAGGATCCCATCATGCACCGTTTTACCTGAAAGTGGATCTGGCCAACAAGGGGCAATCCATCTTCAGCTCTGAATGGTTGTCTGCATCTGGAACTGTGTCTGGCTGGCTTGCAATTAGTCTGCAACTGTGTAAAAGATACGTGTTAATTCGTTTTTTATACATATTGATTTCTTTTTTCTGGATCAGTGTCTGGCTGGCTTGCAATTAATCTGCAACTGTGTTGACATTCTTTTTTGTCTTTCTTATTTTCAGGATCTCATGACCCACCTGACGCATCTTTTTACCTGAAAGTGGATCTTGCAATTAATCTGCAACTGTGTAACAGGTACGTGTTAATTCGGTTTTTATACATATATTGATTTTCTTTTTTCTTGTCACACAGGATCTCATGACGCACCTTTTTACCTGAAAGTGGACCTGGCCAACAAGGGACAATCCATCTTCAGCTACGAGTTGTTGTCTGCATCTGGAACGGTGTCTGGCTGGCTTGCAATTGATCTGCAACTGTGTAACAGGTACGTGTTAATTCAGTTTTTATACATATATTGATTTTCTTTTTTTTTGTCACACAGGATCACATCATGCACCTTTTTACCTGAAAGTGGATCTGGCCAACAAGGGGCAATCCATCTTCAGCTGCGAGTGGTTGTCTGCATCTGGAACGGTGTCTGGCTGGCTTGCAATTAATCTTCAACTGTCTAAAAGATACGTGTTAATTCGTTTTTTATACATATTGATTTCTTTTTTCTAGATCAGTGTCTGGCTGGCTTGCAATTAATCTGCAACTGTTTTGACTTTATTTTTTGTCTTTCTTATTTTCAGGATCTCAGGACCCACCTGACTGACCTTTTTACCTGAAAGTGGATCTTGCAATTAATCTGCAACTGTGTAAAAGGTACGTGTTAATTCGGTTTTTATACGTATATTGATTTTCTTTTTTTTTTTCACACAGGATCTCATGACACACCTTTTTACCTTAAAGTGGATCTGGCCAACAAGGGGCAATCCATTTTCAGCTGCGAGTGGTTTTCTGCATCTGGAATGGTGTCTGGCTGGCTTGCAATTAATCTGCAACTGTGTAACAGGTACGTGTTAATTCAGTTTTTATACATATATTGATTTTCTTTTTTTTTGTCACGCAGGATCCCATCACGCACCTTTTTACCTGAAAGTGGATCCGGCCAACAAGGTGCATTCCATCTTCAGCTATGAGTGGTTGTCTGCATCTAAAACGGTGTCTGGCTGGCTTGCAATGAATCTGCAACTGTGTAACAGGTACGTGTTAATTCGGTTTTTATACATATATTGATTTTCTTTTTTTTGTCACACAGGATCCCATCACGCACCTTTTTACCTGAAAGTGGATCTGGCCAACAAGGGGCAATCCATCTTCTGCTCTGAATGGTTATCTGCATCTGGAACGGTGTCTGGCTGGCTTGCAATTAATCTGCAACTGTGTAAAAGATACGTGTTAATTTGTTTTTTATACATATTGATTTCTTTTTTCTGGATCAGTGTCTGGCTGGCTTGCAATTAATCTGCAACTGTGTTGACATTCTTTTTTGTCTTTCTTATTTTCAGGATCTCATGACGCACCTTTTTACCTGAAAGTGGACCTGGCCAACAAGGGGCAATCCATCTTCAGCTATGAGTGGTTGTCTGCATCTGGAACGGTGTCTGGCTGGGTTGCAATTAATCTGCAACTGTGTAAAAGATACTTGTTAATTTGTTTTTTATACATATTAATTTCTTTTTTCTGGATCAGTGTCTGGCTGGCTTGCAATTAATCTGCAACTGTGTAACAGGTACGTATTAATTCGGTTTTTATACATATATTGATTTTCTTTTTTTTGTCACACAGGATCCCATCACGCACCTTTTTACCTGAAAGTGGATCTGGCCAACAAGGGGCAATCCATCTTCAGCTACGAGTGGTTGTCTGCATCTGGAACGGTGTCTGGCTGGCTTGCAATTAATCTGCAACTGTCTAAAAGATACGTGTTAATTCGGTTTTTATACATATATTGATTTTCTTTTTTCTTGTCACACAGGATCTCATGACGCACCTTTTTACCTGAATGTGGATCTGGCCAACAAGAGGCAATCCATCTTCAGCTATGCGTGGTTGTCTGCATCTAGAACGGTGTTTGGCTGGCTTTTAAATAATCTGCAACTGTGTAACAGGTACGTGTTAATTCGGTTTTTATACATATATTGATTTTCTTTTTTTTGTCACACAGGATCCCATCACGCACCTTTTTACCTGAAAGTGGATCTGGCCAACAAGGCGCAATCCATCTTCAGCTCTGAACGGTTGTCTGCATCTGGAGTGGTGTCTGACTGGCTTTCTTTTCATCTGCATCTGAGTTACAGGTAAGTGAACATTCAGTTTCTATACTTATATTGACTTTCTTTTTTGTCTTTCTTATTTTCAGGATCTCATGACCCACCTGACGCACCTTTTTACCTGAAAGTGGATCCGGCCAACAAGGGGCAATCCATCTTCAGCTGTGAGTGGTTGTCTGCATCTGGAACGGTGTCTGGCTGGCTTGCAATTAATCTGTAACTGTGTAACAGGTACGTGTTAATTCGGTTTTTATACGTATATTTAATTCATTTTTTTTGTCACACAGGATTCCATCACGCACCTTTTTACCTGAAAGTGGATCCGGCCAACAAGGGGCTATCAATGTCCAGCTGTGAGAGGTTGCCTGCATCTGGAATGGTGTCTGACTGGCTTTCTTTTCATCTGCAACTGAGTTACAGGTAAGTGAACATTCAGTTTCTATATTTATATTGACTTTCTTTTTTGTCTTTCTTAATTTCAGGATGTCATGACCCACCTGACGCATCTTTTTACCTGAAAGTGGATCTTGCAATTAATCTGCAACTGTGTAACAGGTACGTGTTAATTCGGTTTTTATACATATATTGATTTTCTTTTTTCTTCTCACACAAGATCTCATGATGCACCGTTTTACCTGAAAGTGGACCTGGCCAACAAGGGGCAATCCATCTTCAGCTATGAGTGGTTGTCTGCATCTGGAACGGTGTCTGGCTGGCTTACAATTAATCTGCAACTGTGTAACAGGTACATGTTAATTCGGTTTTTATACATATATTGATTTTCTTTTTTTTGTCACACAGGATCCCATCACGCACCTTTTTACCTGAAAAAGGATCTGGCCAACAAGGGGCAATCCATCTTCAGCTCTGAATGGTTGTCTGCATCTGGAACGGTGTCTGGCTGGCTTGCAATTAATCTGCAACTGTGTAAAAGATACTTGTTAATTTGTTTTTTATACATATTAATTTCTTTTTTCTGGATCAGTGTCTTGCTGGCTTGCAATTAATCTGCAACTGTGTTGACATTCTTTTTTGTTTTTCTTATTTTCAGGATGTCATGACGCACCTGAAGCATCTCTTTACCTGAAAGTGGATCTTGCAATTAATCTGCAACTGTGTAACAGGTACGTTTTAATTCGGATTTTATACATATATTGATTTTCTTTTTTTTTGTCACACAGGATCCCATCACGCACCTTTTTACCTGAAAGTGGATCCAGCCAACAAGGGGCAATCCATCTTCAGCTCTGAATGGTTGTCTGCATCTGGAACGGTGTCTGGCTGGCTTGCAATTAATCTGCAACTGTGTAACAGGTACGTGTTAATTCGTTTTTTATACATATATTGATTTTCTTTTTTCTTGTCACACAGGATCTCATGACGCACCTTTTTACCTGAAAGTGGACCTGGGCAACAAGGGGCAATCCATCTTCAGCTACGAGTGGTTGTCTGCATCTGGAACGGTGTCTGGCTGGCTTGCAATTAATCTGCAACTGTGTTGACTTTCTTTTTTGTCTTTCTTATTTTCAGGATCTCATGACCCACCTGACGCACCTTTTTACCTGAAAGTGGATCTGGCCAACAAGGGGCTATCCATGTCCAGCTGTGAGAGGTTGCCTGCATCTGGAACGGTGTCTGGCTGGCTTGCAATTAATCTGCAACTGTGTTGACTTTCTTTTTTGTCTTTCTTATTTTCAGGATGTCATGACCCACCTGACGCATCTTTTTACCTGAAAGTGGATCTTGCAATTAATCTGCAACTGTGTAACAGGTACGTGTTAAATTGTTTTTTTACATATATTGATTTTCTTTTTTTTGTCACACAGGATCCCATCACGCACCTTCTTACCTGAAAGTGGATCTGGCCAACAAGGGGCAATCCATCTTCAGCTCTGAATTGTTGTCTGCATCTGGAACGGTGTCTGGCTGGCTTGCAAATTATCTGCAACTGTGTAAAAGATACGTGTTAATTCGTTTTTTATACATATTGATTTCTTTTTTCTGGATCAGTGTCTGGCTGGCTTGCAATTAATCTGCAACTGTGTTGACATTCTTTTTTGTCTTTCTTATTTTCAGGATCTCATGACCCACCTGACGCATCTTTTTACCTGAAAGTGGATCTTGCAATTAATCTGCAACTGTGTAACAGGTACGTGTTAAATTGTTTTTTCTACATATATTGATTTTCTTTTTTCTTGTCACAGAGGATCTCATCACGCACCTTTTTACCTGAAAGTGGACCTGGCCAACAAGGGGCAATCCATCTTCAGCTACGAGTGGTTGTCTGCTTCTGGAACGGTGTCTGGCTGGCTTGCAATTGATCTTCAACTGTGTAACAGGTACGTGTTAATTCAGTTTTTATACATATATTGATTTTCTTTTTTTTTGTCACACAGGATCCCATCACGCACCTTTTTTCCTGAAAGTGGATCCGGCCAACAAGGGGCTATCCATGTCCAGCTGTGAGAGGTTGCTTGCATCTGGAATGGTGTCTGACTGGCTTTCTTTTCATCTGCATCTGAGTTACAGGTAAGTGAACATTCAGTTTCTATACTTATATTGACTTTCTTTTTTATCTTTCTTATTTTCAGGATGTCATGACCCACCTGACACATCTTTTTACCTGAAAGTGGATCTTGCAATTAATCTGCAACTGTGTAACAGGTACGTGTTAATTCGGTTTTTATACATATATTGATTTTCTTTTTTCTTTTCACAGAGGATCTCATGACACACCTTTTTACCTGAAAGTGGACCTGGCCAACAAGGGTAGCAATCCATCTTCAGCTACGAGTGGTTGTCTGTATCTGGAACGGTGTCTGACTGGCTTGCAATTAATCTGTAACTGTGTAACAGGTACGTGTTAATTCGGTTTTTATACATATATTGATTTTCTTTTTTCTTGTCACACAGGATCTCATGACGCACATTTTTACCTGAAAGTGGACCTGGCCAACAAGGGACAATCCATCTTCAGCTACGAGTGGTTGTCTGCATCTGGAACGGTGTCTGGCTGGCTTGCAATTGATCTGCAACTGTGTAACAGGTACGTGTTAATTCAGTTTTTATACATATATTGATTTTCTTTTTTCTTCTCACACAGGATCCCATCACGCACCTTCTTACCTGAAAGTGGATCTGGCCAACAAGGGGCAATCCATCTTCAGCTCTGAATTGTTGTCTGCATCTGGAACGGTGTCTGGCTGGCTTGCAAATTATCTGCAACTGTGTAAAAGATACGTGTTAATTCGTTTTTTATACATATTGATTTCTTTTTTCTGGATCAGTGTCTGGCTGGCTTGCAATTAATCTGCAACTGTGTTGACATTCTTTTTTTGTCTTTCTTATTTTCAGGATCTCATGACCCACCTGACGCATCTTTTTACCTGAAAGTGGATCTTGCAATTAATCTGCAACTGTGTAACAGGTACGTGTTAAATTGTTTTTTCTACATATATTGATTTTCTTTTTTCTTTTCACACAGGATCTCATGACGCACCTTTTTACCTGAAAGTGGACCTGGCCAACAAGGGGCAATCCATCTTCAGCTATGAGTGGTTATCTGCATCTAGAACGGTGTCTGGCTGGCTTGCAAATAATCTGCAACTGTGTAACAGGTACGTGTTAATTCGTTTTTTATACATATATTGATTTTCTTTTTTTTGTCACACAGGATCCCATCACGCACCTTTTTACCTGAAAGTGGATCTGGCCAACAAGGGGCAATCTATCTTCAGCTCTGAATGGTTGTCTGCATCTGGAATGGTGTCTGGCTGGCTTGCAAATTATCTGCAACTGTGTAAAAGATACGTGTTAATTCGGTTTTATACATATTGATTTCTTTTTTCTGGATCAGTGTCTGGCTGGCTTGCAATTAATCTGCAACTGTGTTGACATTCTTTTTTTGTCTTTCTTATTTTCAGGATCTCATGACCCACCTGACGCATCTTTTTACCTGAAAGTGGATCTTGCAATTAATCTGCAACTGTGTAACAGGTACGTGTTAAATCGTTTTTTATACATATAATGATTTTCTTTTTTCTTCTCACAGAGGATCTCATGACGCACCTTTTTACCTGAAAGTGGACCTGGCCAACAAGGGTAGCAATCCATCTTCAGCTACGAGTGGTTGTCTGCATCTGGAACAGTGTCTGGCTGGCTTGCAATTAATCTGCAACTGTGTAACAGGTACGTGTTTATTCAGTTTTTATACATATATTGATTTTCTTTTTTTTTGTCACACAGGATCCCATCACGCACCTTTTTACCTGAAAGTGGATCCGGCCAACAAGGGGCAATCCATCTTCAGCTACGAGTGGTTGTCTGCGTCTGGAACGGTGTCTGGCTGGCTTGCAATTAATCTGCAACTGTGTAACAGGTACGTGTTAATTCGGTTTTTATACATATATTGATTTTCTTTTTTTTTTGTCACACAGGATCCCATCACGCACATTTTTACCTGAAAGTGGATCCGGCCAACAAGGGGCTATCCATGTCCAGCTGTGAAAGGTTGCCTGCATCTGGAATGGTGTCTGACTGGCTTTCTTTTCATCTGCATCTGAGTTACAGGTAAGTGAACATTCAGTTTCTATGCTTATATTGACTTTCTTTTTTGTCTTTCTTATTTTCAGGATGTCATGACCCACCTGACGCATCTTTTTACCTGAAAGTGGATCTTGCAATTAATATGCAACTGTGTAACAGGTACGTGTTAATTCGGTTTTTATACATATATTGATTTTCTTTTTTCTTGTCACACAGGATCTCATGACGCACCTTTTTACCTGAAAGTGGACCTGGCCAACAAGGGGCAATCCATCTTCAGCTATGAGTGGTTATCTGCATCTAGAACGGTGTCTGGCTGGCTTGCAATTAATCTGCAACTGTGTAACAGGTACGTGTTAATTCGGTTTTTATACATATATTGATTTTCTTTCTTTTGTCACACAGGATCCCATCACGCACCTTTTTACCTGAAAGTGGATCTGGCCAACAAGGGGCAATCTATCTTCAGCTCTGAATGGTTGTCTGCATCTGGAATGGTGTCTGGCTGGCTTGCAAATTATCTGCAACTGTGTAAAAGATACGTGTTAATTCGGTTTTATACATATTGATTTCTTTTTTCTGGATCAGTGTCTGGCTGGCTTGCAATTAATCTGCAACTGTGTTGACATTCTTTTTTTGTCTTTCTTATTTTCAGGATGTCATGACCCACCTGACGCATCTTTTTACCTGAAAGTGGATCTTGCAATTAATCTGCAACTGTGTAACAGGTACGTGTTAATTCGGTTTTTATACATATATTGATTTTCTTTTTTATTCTCACAGAGGATCTCATGACACACCTTTTTACCTGAAAGTGGACCTGGCCAGCAAGGGTAGCAATCCATCTTCAGCTACGAGTGGTTGTCTGCATCTGGAACGGTGTCTGGCTGGCTTGGAATTAATCTGCAACTGTGTAACAGGTACGTGTTAATTCGGTTTTTATACATATATTGATTTTCTTTTTTCTTGTCACACAGGATCTCATGACGCACCTTTTTACCTGAAAGTGGACCTGGCCAACAAGGGACAATCCATCTTCAGCTACGAGTGGTTGTCTGCATCTGGAACGGTGTCTGGCTGGCTTGCAATTAATCTGCAACTGTGTAACAGGTATGTGTCAATTCAGTTTTTATACATATATTGATTTTCTTTTTTTTTGTCACACAGGATCCCATCACGCACCTTTTTACCTGAAAGTGGATCCAGCCAACAAGGGGCAATCCATCTTCAGCTATGAGTGGTTGTCTGCATCTAGAACGGTGTCTGGCCGGCTTGCAATTAATCTGCAACTATGAAACAGGTACGTGTTAATTTGGTTTTTATACATATATTGATTTTCTTTTTTTTGTCACACAGGATCCCATCACGCACCTTCTTACCTGAAAGTGGATCTGGCCAACAAGGGGCAATCCATCTTCAGCTCTGAATTGTTGTCTGCATCTGGAACGGTGTCTGGCTGGCTTGCAAATTATCTGCAACTGTGTAAAAGATACGTGTTAATTCGTTTTTTATACATATTGATTTCTTTTTTCTGGATCAGTGTCTGGCTGGCTTGCAATTAATCTGCAACTGTGTTGACATTCTTTTTTGTCTTTCTTATTTTCAGGATCTCATGACCCACCTGACGCATCTTTTTACCTGAAAGTGGATCTTGCAATTAATCTGCAACTGTGTAACAGGTACGTGTCAAATTGTTTTTTCTACATATATTGATTTTCTTTTTTCTTGTCACAGAGGATCTCATGACGCACCTTTTTACCTGAAAGTGGACCTGGCCAACAAGGGGCAATCCATCTTCAGATACGAGTGGTTGTCTGCTTCTGGAACGGTGTCTGGCTGGCTTGCAATTGATCTTCAACTGTGTAACAGGTACGTGTTAATTCAGTTTTTATACATACATTGATTTTCTATTTTTTGTCACACAGGATCCCATGACACACCTTTTTACCTGAAAGTTGATCCGGCCAACAAGGGGCTATCCATGTCCAGCTGTGAGAGGTTGCCTGCATCTGGAATGGTGTCTGACTGGCTTTCTTTTCATCTGCATCTGAGTTACAGGTAAGTGAACATTCAGTTTCTATACTTATATTGACTTTCTTTTTTGTCTTTCTTATTTTCAGGATGTCATGACCCACCTGACGCATCTTTTTACCTGAAAGTGGATCTTGCAATTAATCTGCAACTGTGTAACAGGTACGTGTTAATTCGGTTTTTATACATATATTGATTTTCTTTTTTCTTGTCACACAGGATCTCATGACGCATCTTTTTACCTGAAAGTGGACCTGGCCAACAAGGGGCAATCTATCTTCAGCTATGAGTGGTTGTCTGCATCTAGAACGGTGTCTGGCTGGCTTGCAATTAATCTGCAACTATGAAACAGGTACGTGTTAATTTGGTTTTTATACATATATTGATTTTCTTTTTTTTGTCACACAGGATCCCATCACGCACCTTTTTACCTGAAAGTGGATCTGGCAAACAAGGGTCAATCCATCTTCAGCTCTGAATGGTTGTCTGCATCTGGAACGGTGTCTGGCTGGCTTGCAATTAATCTGCAACTGTGTAAAAGATACGTGTTAATTGGTTTTTTATACATATTGATTTCTTTTTTTCTGGATTAGTGTCTGGCTGGCTTGCAATTAATCTGCAACTGTGTTGACATTCTTTTTTGTCTTTCTTATTTTCAGGATCTCATGACCCACCTGACGCATCTTTTTACCTGAAAGTGGATCTTGCAATTAATCTGCAACTGTGTAACAGGTACGTGTTAATTCGGTTTTTATACATATATTGATTTTCTTTTTTCTTCTCACAGAGGATCTCATGACGCACCTTTTTACCTGAAAGTGGACCTGGCCAACAAGGGTAGCAATCCATCTTCAGCTACGACTGGTTGTCTGCATCTGGAACGGTGTCTGGCTGGCTTGCAATTAATCTGCAACTTTGTAACAGGTACGTGTTAATTCGGTTTTTATACATATATTGATTTTCTTTTTTCTTGTCACAGAGGATCTCATGACGCACCTTTTTACCTGAAAGTGGACCTGGCCAACAAGGGGCAATCCATCTGCAGCTACGAGTGGTTGTCTGCATCTGGAACGGTGTCTGGCTGGCTTGCAATTGATCTTCAACTGTGTAACAGGTACGTGTTAATTCAGTTTTTATACATATATTGATTTTCTTTTTTTTTGTCACACAGGATCCCATCACGCACCTTTTTTCCTGAAAGTGGATCCGGCCAACAAGGGGCTATCCATGTCCAGCTGTGAGAGGTTGCTTGCATCTGGAATGGTGTCTGACTGGCTTTCTTTTCATCTGCATCTGAGTTACAGGTAAGTGAACATTCAGTTTCTATACTTATATTGACTTTCTTTTTTGTCTTTCTTATTTTCAGGATGTCATGACCCACCTGACGCATCTTTTTACCTGAAAGTGGATCTTGCAATTAATCTGCAACTGTGTAACAGGTACGTGTTAAATTGTTTTTTTACATATATTGATTTTCTTTTTTTTGTCACACAGGATCCCATCACGCACCTTCTTACCTGAAAGTGGATCTGGCCAACAAGGGGCAATCCATCTTCAGCTCTGAATTGTTGTCTGCATCTGGAACGGTGTCTGGCTGGCTTGCAAATTATCTGCAACTGTGTAAAAGATACGTGTTAATTCGTTTTTTATACATATTGATTTCTTTTTTCTGGATCAGTGTCTGGCTGGCTTGCAATTAATCTGCAACTGTGTTGACATTCTTTTTTGTCTTTCTTATTTTCAGGATCTCATGACCCACCTGACGCATCTTTTTACCTGAAAGTGGATCTTGCAATTAATCTGCAACTGTGTAACAGGTACGTGTTAAATTGTTTTTTCTACATATATTGATTTTCTTTTTTCTTGTCACAGAGGATCTCATCACGCACCTTTTTACCTGAAAGTGGACCTGGCCAACAAGGGGCAATCCATCTTCAGCTACGAGTGGTTGTCTGCTTCTGGAACGGTGTCTGGCTGGCTTGCAATTGATCTTCAACTGTGTAACAGGTACGTGTTAATTCAGTTTTTATACATATATTGATTTTCTTTTTTTTTGTCACACAGGATCCCATCACGCACCTTTTTTCCTGAAAGTGGATCCGGCCAACAAGGGGCTATCCATGTCCAGCTGTGAGAGGTTGCTTGCATCTGGAATGGTGTCTGACTGGCTTTCTTTTCATCTGCATCTGAGTTACAGGTAAGTGAACATTCAGTTTCTATACTTATATTGACTTTCTTTTTTATCTTTCTTATTTTC
Organism: Salminus brasiliensis; assembly: GCF_030463535.1. Classification (NCBI taxonomy): domain Eukaryota; kingdom Metazoa; phylum Chordata; class Actinopteri; order Characiformes; family Bryconidae; genus Salminus; species Salminus brasiliensis. The sequence goes on from NC_132900.1 coordinate 17,952,949, forward strand.
AGGATGTCATGACCCACCTGACACATCTTTTTACCTGAAAGTGGATCTTGCAATTAATCTGCAACTGTGTAACAGGTACGTGTTAATTCGGTTTTTATACATATATTGATTTTCTTTTTTCTTTTCACAGAGGATCTCATGACACACCTTTTTACCTGAAAGTGGACCTGGCCAACAAGGGTAGCAATCCATCTTCAGCTACGAGTGGTTGTCTGTATCTGGAACGGTGTCTGACTGGCTTGCAATTAATCTGTAACTGTGTAACAGGTACGTGTTAATTCGGTTTTTATACATATATTGATTTTCTTTTTTCTTGTCACACAGGATCTCATGACGCACATTTTTACCTGAAAGTGGACCTGGCCAACAAGGGACAATCCATCTTCAGCTACGAGTGGTTGTCTACATCTGGAACGGTGTCTGGCTGGCTTGCAATTGATCTGCAACTGTGTAACAGGTACGTGTTAATTCAGTTTTTATACATATATTGATTTTCTTTTTTCTTCTCACACAGGATCCCATCACGCACCTTCTTACCTGAAAGTGGATCTGGCCAACAAGGGGCAATCCATCTTCAGCTCTGAATTGTTGTCTGCATCTGGAACGGTGTCTGGCTGGCTTGCAAATTATCTGCAACTGTGTAAAAGATACGTGTTAATTCGTTTTTTATACATATTGATTTCTTTTTTCTGGATCAGTGTCTGGCTGGCTTGCAATTAATCTGCAACTGTGTTGACATTCTTTTTTTGTCTTTCTTATTTTCAGGATCTCATGACCCACCTGACGCATCTTTTTACCTGAAAGTGGATCTTGCAATTAATCTGCAACTGTGTAACAGGTACGTGTTAAATTGTTTTTTCTACATATATTGATTTTCTTTTTTCTTTTCACACAGGATCTCATGACGCACCTTTTTACCTGAAAGTGGACCTGGCCAACAAGGGGCAATCCATCTTCAGCTATGAGTGGTTATCTGCATCTAGAACGGTGTCTGGCTGGCTTGCAAATAATCTGCAACTGTGTAACAGGTACGTGTTAATTCGTTTTTTATACATATATTGATTTTCTTTTTTTTGTCACACAGGATCCCATCACGCACCTTTTTACCTGAAAGTGGATCTGGCCAACAAGGGGCAATCTATCTTCAGCTCTGAATGGTTGTCTGCATCTGGAATGGTGTCTGGCTGGCTTGCAAATTATCTGCAACTGTGTAAAAGATACGTGTTAATCCGGTTTTATACATATTGATTTCTTTTTTCTGGATCAGTGTCTGGCTGGCTTGCAATTAATCTGCAACTGTGTTGACATTCTTTTTTTGTCTTTCTTATTTTCAGGATCTCATGACCCACCTGACGCATCTTTTTACCTGAAAGTGGATCTTGCAATTAATCTGCAACTGTGTAACAGGTACGTGTTAAATCGTTTTTTATACATATAATGATTTTCTTTTTTCTTCTCACAGAGGATCTCATGACGCACCTTTTTACCTGAAAGTGGACCTGGCCAACAAGGGTAGCAATCCATCTTCAGCTACGAGTGGTTGTCTGCATCTGGAACAGTGTCTGGCTGGCTTGCAATTAATCTGCAACTGTGTAACAGGTACGTGTTTATTCAGTTTTTATACATATATTGATTTTCTTTTTTTTTGTCACACAGGATCCCATCACGCACCTTTTTACCTGAAAGTGGATCCGGCCAACAAGGGGCAATCCATCTTCAGCTACGAGTGGTTGTCTGCGTCTGGAACGGTGTCTGGCTGGCTTGCAATTAATCTGCAACTGTGTAACAGGTACGTGTTAATTCGGTTTTTATACATATATTGATTTTCTTTTTTTTTTGTCACACAGGATCCCATCACGCACATTTTTACCTGAAAGTGGATCCGGCCAACAAGGGGCTATCCATGTCCAGCTGTGAAAGGTTGCCTGCATCTGGAATGGTGTCTGACTGGCTTTCTTTTCATCTGCATCTGAGTTACAGGTAAGTGAACATTCAGTTTCTATGCTTATATTGACTTTCTTTTTTGTCTTTCTTATTTTCAGGATGTCATGACCCACCTGACGCATCTTTTTACCTGAAAGTGGATCTTGCAATTAATATGCAACTGTGTAACAGGTACGTGTTAATTCGGTTTTTATACATATATTGATTTTCTTTTTTCTTGTCACACAGGATCTCATGACGCACCTTTTTACCTGAAAGTGGACCTGGCCAACAAGGGGCAATCCATCTTCAGCTATGAGTGGTTATCTGCATCTAGAACGGTGTCTGGCTGGCTTGCAATTAATCTGCAACTGTGTAACAGGTACGTGTTAATTCGGTTTTTATACATATATTGATTTTCTTTCTTTTGTCACACAGGATCCCATCACGCACCTTTTTACCTGAAAGTGGATCTGGCCAACAAGGGGCAATCTATCTTCAGCTCTGAATGGTTGTCTGCATCTGGAATGGTGTCTGGCTGGCTTGCAAATTATCTGCAACTGTGTAAAAGATACGTGTTAATTCGGTTTTATACATATTGATTTCTTTTTTCTGGATCAGTGTCTGGCTGGCTTGCAATTAATCTGCAACTGTGTTGACATTCTTTTTTTGTCTTTCTTATTTTCAGGATGTCATGACCCACCTGACGCATCTTTTTACCTGAAAGTGGATCTTGCAATTAATCTGCAACTGTGTAACAGGTACGTGTTAAATCGTTTTTTATACATATAATGATTTTCTTTTTTCTTCTCACAGAGGATCTCATGACGCACCTTTTTACCTGAAAGTGGACCTGGCCAACAAGGGTAGCAATCCATCTTCAGCTACGAGTGGTTGTCTGCATCTGGAACAGTGTCTGGCTGGCTTGCAATTAATCTGCAACTGTGTAACAGGTACGTGTTAATTCGGTTTTTATACATATATTGATTTTCTTTTTTCTTGTCACACAGGATCTCATGACGCACCTTTTTACCTGAAAGTGGACCTGGCCAACAAGGGACAATCCATCTTCAGCTACGAGTTGTTGTCTGCATCTGGAACGGTGTCTGGCTGGCTTGCAATTGATCTGCAACTGTGTAACAGGTACGTGTTAATTCAGTTTTTATACATATATTGATTTTCTTTTTTTTTGTCACACAGGATCACATCATGCACCTTTTTACCTGAAAGTGGATCCGGCCAACAAGTGGCTATCCATGTCCAGCTGTGAGAGGTTGCTTGCATCTGGAATGGTGTCTGACTGGCTTTCTTTTCATCTGCATCTGAGTTACAGGTAAGTGAACATTCAGTTTCTATACTTATATTGACTTTCTTTTTTGTCTTTCTTATTTTCAGGATATCATGACCCACCTGACGCATCTTTTTACCTGAAAGTGGATCTTGCAATTAATCTGCAACTGTGTAACAGGTACGTGTTAATTCAGTTTTTATACATATATTGATTTTCTTTTTTCTTGTCACGCAGGATCCCATCACGCACCTTTTTACCTGAAAGTGGATCCAGCCAACAAGGGGCAATCCATCTTCAGCTATGAGTGGTTGTCTGCATCCAGAACGGTGTCTGGCTGGCTTGCAATTAATCTGCAACTGTGTAACAGGTACGTGTTAATTCGGTTTTTATACATATATTGATTTTCTTTTTTTGTCACACAGGATCCCATCACGCCCCGTTTTACCTGAAAGTGGATCTGGCCAACAAGGGGCAATCCATCTTCAGCTCTGAATGGTTGTCTGCATCTGGAACGGTGTCTGGCTGGCTTGCAATTAATCTGCAACTGTCTAAAAGATACGTGTTAATTCGTTTTTTATACATATTGATTTCTTTTGTCTAGATCAGTGTCTGGCTGGCTTGCAATTAATCTCTAACTGTTTTGAGTTTATTTTTTGTCTTTCTTATTTTCAGGATCTCAGGACCCACCTGACTGACCTTTTTACCTGAAAGTGGATCTTGCAATTAATCTGCAACTGTGTAAGAGGTACGTGTTAATTCGGTTTTTATACATATATTGATTTCCTTTTTTTTTTCCACACAGGATCTCATGACGCACCTTTTTACCTGAATGTGGATCCAGCCAACAAGGGGCAATCCATCTTCAGCTATGCGTGGTTGTCTGCATCTAGAACGGTGTTTGGCTGGCTTGCAAATAATCTGCAACTGTGTAACAGGTACGTGTTAATTCGGTTTTTATACATATATTGATTTTCTTTTTTCTTGTCACACAGGATCTCATGACGCACCATTTTACCTGAATGTGGATCCGGCCAACAAGGGGCAATCCATCTTCAGCTATGCGTGGTTGTCTGCATCTGGAACGGTGTTTGGCTGGCTTGCAAATAATCTGCAACTGTGTAACAGGTACGTGTTAATTCGGTTTTTATAAATATATAGATTTTCTTTTTTTTGTCACACAGGATCCCATCACGCACCTTTTTACCTGAAAGTGGATCTGGCCAACAAGGCGCAATCCATCTTCAGCTCTGAACGGTTTTCTGCATCTGGAGTGGTGTCTGACTGGCTTTCTTTTCATCTGCATCTGAGTTACAGGTAAGTGAACATTCAGTTTCTATACTTATATTGACTTTCTTTTTTGTCTTTCTTATTTTCAGGATGTCATGACCCACCTGACGCATCTTTTTACCTGAAAGTGGATCTTGCAATTAATCTGCAACTGTGTTAAAGGTACTTGTTAATTCAGTTTTTATACATATATTGATTTTCTTTTTTTTTGTCACACAGGATCTCATGACGCACCTTTTTACCTGAAAGTGGACCTGGCCAACAAGGGGCAATCCATCTTTAGCTACGAGTGGTTGTCTGCATCTGGAACGGTGTCTGGCTGGATTGCAATTAATCTGCAACTGTGTAAAAGATACTTGTTAATTTGTTTTTTATACATATTAATTTCTTTTTTCTGGATCAGTGTCTGGCTGGCTTGCAATTAATCTGCAACTGTGTAAAAGATACGTGTTAATTCGTTTTTTATACATATTGATTTCTTTTTTCTGGATCAGTGTCTGGCTGGCTTGCAATTAATCTGCAACTGTGTTGACATTCTTTTTTGTCTTTCTTATTTTCAGGATCTCATGACGCACCTTTTTACCTGAAAGTGGACCTGGCCAACAAGGGGCAATCCATCTTCAGCTATGAGTGGTTGTCTGCATCTGGAACGGTGTCTGGCTGGATTGCAATTAATCTGCAACTGTGTAAAAGATACTTGTTAATTTGTTTTTTATACATATTAATTTCTTTTTTCTGGATCAGTGTCTGGCTGGCTTGCAATTAATCTGCAATTGTGCTGACTTTCTTTTGTCTTTATTATTTTCAGGATCTCTTGACCCACCTGACGCACCTTTTTACCTGAAAGTGGATCTAGCCAACAAGGGGCAATCTATCTTCAGCTCTGAATGGTTGTCTGCATCTGGAACGGTGTCTGGCTGGCTTGCAAGTAATCTGCAACTGTGTAAAAGATACGTGTTCATTCGTTTTTTATACATATTGATTTCTTTTTTCTGGATCAGTGTCTGGCTGGCTTGCAATTAATCTGCAATTGTGCTGACATTCTTTTTTGTCTTTCTTATTTTCAAGATCTCATGACCCACCTGACGCATCTTTTTACCTGAAAGTGGATCTTGAAATTAATCTGCAACTGTGTAAAAGGTACGTGTTAAATCGTTTTTTATACATATAACGATTTTCTTTATTCTTGTCACACAGGATCTCATGACGCACCTTTTTACCTTAAAGTGGACCTGGCCAACAAGGGGCAATCCATCTTCAGCTGCGAGTGGTTGTCTGCATCTGGAACGGTGTCTGGCTGGCTTGCAATTAATCTGCAACTGTCTAAAAGATACGTGTTAATTCGTTTTTTATACATATATTGATTTCTTTTTTCTGGATCAGTGTCTGGCTGGCTTGCAATTAATCTGCAACTGTGTTGACATTCCTTTTTGTCTTTCTTATTTTCAGGATCTCATGACCCACCTGACGCATCTTTTTACCTGAAAGTGGATCTTGCAATTAATCTGCAACTGTGTAACAGGTTCGTGTTAAATCTTTATTTATACATATAATGATTTTCTTTATTCTTGTCACACAGGATCTCATGACGAACTTTTTTACCTGAAAGTGGACCTGGCCAACAAGGGGCAATCCATCTTCAGCTGCGAGTGGTTGTCTGCATCTGGAACGGTGTCTGGCTGGCTTGCAATTAATCTGCAACTGTCTAAAAGATACGTGTTAATTTGTTTTTTATACATATTGATTTCTTTTTTCTAGATCAGTGTCTGGCTGGCTTGCAATTAATCTGCAACTGTTTTGACTTTATTTTTTGTCTTTCTTATTTTCAGGATCTCAGGACCCACCTGACTGACCTTTTTACCTGAAAGTGGATCTTGCAATTAATCTGCAACTGTGTAAAAGGTACGTGTTAATTCGGTTTTTATACGTATATTGATTTTCTTTTTTTTTTTCACACAGGATCTCATGACACACCTTTTTACCTTAAAGTGGATCTGGCCAACAAGGGGCAATCCATTTTCAGCTGCGAGTGGTTTTCTGCATCTGGAATGGTGTCTGGCTGGCTTGCAATTAATCTGCAACTGTGTAACAGGTACGTGTTAATTCAGTTTTTATACATATATTGATTTTCTTTTTTTTTGTCACGCAGGATCCCATCACGCACCTTTTTACCTGAAAGTGGATCCGGCCAACAAGGTGCAATCCATCTTCAGCTATGAGTGGTTGTCTGCATCTAAAACGGTGTCTGGCTGGCTTGCAATGAATCTGCAACTGTGTAACAGGTACGTGTTAATTCGGTTTTTATACATATATTGATTTTCTTTTTTTTGTCACACAGGATCCCATCACGCACCTTTTTACCTGAAAGTGGATCTGGCCAACAAGGGGCAATCCATCTTCTGCTCTGAATGGTTATCTGCATCTGGAACGGTGTCTGGCTGGCTTGCAATTAATCTGCAACTGTGTAAAAGATACGTGTTAATTTGTTTTTTATACATATTGATTTCTTTTTTCTGGATCAGTGTCTGGCTGGCTTGCAATTAATCTGCAACTGTGTTGACATTCTTTTTTGTCTTTCTTATTTTCAGGATCTCATGACGCACCTTTTTACCTGAAAGTGGACCTGGCCAACAAGGGGCAATCCATCTTCAGCTACGAGTGGTTGTCTGCATCTGGAACGGTGTCTGGCTGGATTGCAATTAATCTGCAACTGTGTAAAAGATACTTGTTAATTTGTTTTTTATACATATTAATTTCTTTTTTCTGGATCAGTGTCTGGCTGGCTTGCAATTAACCTGCAACTGTGTAAAAGATACGTGTTAATTCGTTTTTTATACATATTGATTTCTTTTTTCTGGATCAGTGTCTGGCTGGCTTGCAATTAATCTGCAATTGTGCTGACTTTCTTTTTTGTCTTTATTATTTTCAGGATCTCTTGACCCACCTGACGCACCTTTTTACCTGAAAGTGGATCTAGCCAACAAGGGGCAATCCATCTTCAGCTCTGAATGGTTGTCTGCATCTGGAACGGTGTCTGGCTGGCTTGCAAGTAATCTGCAACTGTGTAAAAGATACGTGTTAATTCGTTTTTTATACATATTGATTTCTTTTTTCTGGATCAGTGTCTGGCTGGCTTGCAATTAATCTGCAACTGTGCTGACATTCTTTTTTGTCTTTCTTATTTTCAGGATCTCATGACCCACCTGACGCATCTTTTTACCTGAAAGTGGATCTTGCAATTAATCTGCAACTGTGTAACAGGTACGTGTTAAATCGTTTTTTATACATATAACGATTTTCTTTATTCTTGTCATACAGGATCTCATGACGCACCTTTTTACCTGAAAGTGGACCTGGCCAAAAAGGGGCAATCCATCTTCAGCTGCGAGTGGTTGTCTGCATCTGGAACGGTGTCTGGCTGGCTTGCAATTAATCTGCAACTGTCTAAAAGATACGTGTTAATTCGTTTTTTATACATATATTGATTTCTTTTTTCTGGATCAGTGTCTGGCTGGCTTGCAATTAATCTGCAACTGTGTTGACATTCTTTTTTGTCTTTCTTATTTTCAGGATCTCATGACCCACCTGACGCATCTTTTTACCTGAAAGTGGATCTTGCAATTAATCTGCAACTGTGTAACAGGTACATGTTAAATCGTTATTTATACATATAATGATTTTCTTTTTTCTTGTCACACAGGATCTCATGACGCACTTTTTTACCTGAAAGTGGACCTGGCCAACAAGGGGCAATCCATCTTCAGCTGCGAGTGGTTGTCTGCATCTGGAACGGTGTCTGGCTGGCTTGCAATTAATCTGCAACTGTCTAAAAGATACGTGTTAATTCGGTTTTTATACATATATTGATTTTCTTTTTTCTTGTCACACAGGATCTCATGAAGCACCTTTTTACCTGAATGTGGATCCGGCCAAAGAGGGGCAATCCATCTTCAGCTATGCGTGGTTGTCTGCATCTAGAACGGTGTTTGGCTGGCATGCAAATAATCTGCAACTGTGTAACAGGTACGTGTTAATTCGGTTTTTATACATATATTGATTTTCTTTTTGTTGTCACACAGGATCCCATCACGCACCTTTTTACCTGAAAGTGGATCTGGCCAACAAGGCGCAATCCATCTTCAGCTCTGAACGGTTGTCTGCATCTGGAGTGGTGTCTGACTGGCTTTCTTTTCATCTGCATCTGAGTTACAGGTAAGTGAACATTCAGTTTCTATACTTATATTGACTTTCTTTATTGTCTTTCTTATTTTCAGGATCTCATGACCCACCTGACGCACCTTTTTACCTGAAAGTGGATCCGGCCAACAAGGGGCAATCCATCTTCAGCTGTGAGTGGTTGTCTGCATCTGGAACGGTGTCTGGCTGGCTTGCAATTAATCTGTAACTGTGTAACAGGTACGTGTTAATTCGGTTTTTATACGTATATTTAATTCATTTTTATTGTCACACAGGATTCCATCACGCACCTTTTTACCTGAAAGTGGATCCGGCCAACAAGGGGCTATCAATGTCCAGCTGTGAGAGGTTGCCTGCATCTGGAATGGTGTCTGACTGGCTTTCTTTTCATCTGCAACTGAGTTACAGGTAAGTGAACATTCAGTTTCTATATTTATATTGACTTTCTTTTTTGTCTTTCTTAATTTCAGGATGTCATGACCCACCTGACGCATCTTTTTACCTGAAAGTGGATCTTGCAATTAATCTGCAACTGTGTAACAGGTACGTGTTAATTCGGTTTTTATACATATATTGATTTTCTTTTTTCTTCTCACACAAGATCTCATGATGCACCGTTTTACCTGAAAGTGGACCTGGCCAACAAGGGGCAATCCATCTTCAGTTATGAGTGGTTGTCTGCATCTAGAACGGTGTCTGGCTGGCTTACAATTAATCTGCAACTGTGTAACAGGTACATGTTAATTCAGTTTTTATACATATATTGATTTTCTTTTTTTTGTCACACAGGATCCCATCACGCACCTTTTTACCTGAAAAAGGATCTGGCCAACAAGGGGCAATCCATCTTCAGCTCTGAATGGTTGTCTGCATCTGGAACGGTGTCTGGCTGGCTTGCAATTAATCTGCAACTGTGTAAAAGATACTTGTTAATTTGTTTTTTATACATATTAATTTCTTTTTTCTGGATCAGTGTCTTGCTGGCTTGCAATTAATCTGCAACTGTGTTGACATTCTTTTTTGTTTTTCTTATTTTCAGGATGTCATGACGCACCTGAAGCATCTTTTTACCTGAAAGTGAATCTTGCAATTAATCTGCAACTGTGTAACAGGTACGTTTTAATTCGGATTTTATACATATATTGATTTTCTTTTTTCTTGTCATACAGGATCTCATGACGCACCTTTTTACCTGAAAGTGGACCTGGCCAACAAGGGGCAATCCATCTTCAGCTACGAGTGGTTGTCTGCATCTGGAACGGTGTCTGGCTGGCTTGAAATTAATCTGCAACTGTGTAACAGGTACGTGTTAATTCAGTTTTTATACATATATAGATTTTCTTTTTTTTTGTCACACAGGATCCCATCACGCACCTTTTTACCTGAAAGTGGATCCGGCCAACAAGGGGCTATCCATGTCCAGCTGTGAGAGATTGCCTGCACCTGGAATGGTGTCTGACTGGCTTTCTTTTCATCTGCATCTGAGTTACAGGTAAGTGAACATTCAGTTTCTTTACTTATATTGACTTTCTTTTTTGTCTTTCTTATTTTCAGGATGTCATGACCCACCTGACGCATCTTTTTACCTGAAAGTGGATTTTGCAATTAATCTGCAACTGTGTAACAGGTACGTGTTAATTCGGTTTTTATACATATATTGATTTTCTTTTTTCTTGTCACACAGGATCTCATGACGCACCTTTTTCCTGAAAGTGGACCTGGCCAACAAGGGGCAATCCATCTTCAGCTACGAGTGTTGTCTGCATCTGGAACGGTGTCTGGCTGGCTTGCAATTAATCTGCAACTGTGTAACAGGTACGTGTTAATTCGGTTTTTATACATATATTGATTTTCTTTTTTCTTGTCACACAGGATCTCATGACGCACCTTTTTACCTGAAAGTGGACCTGGCCAACAAGGGGCAATCCATCTTCAGCTACGAGTGGTTGTCTGCATCTGGAACGGTGTCTGGCTGGCTTGCAATTAATCTGCAACTGTGTTGACTTTCTTTTTTGTCTTTCTTATTTTCAGGATCTCATGACCCACCTGACGCACCTTTTTACCTGAAAGTGGATCTGGCCAACAAGGGGCTATCCATGTCCAGCTGTGAGAGGTTGCCTGCATCTGGAATGGTGTCTGACTGGCTTTCATTTCATCTGCAACTGAGTTACTGGTAAGTGAACATTCAGTTTCTATACTTATATTGACTTTCTTTTTTTTCTTTCTTATTTTCAGGATGTCATGACGCACCTGACGCATCTTTTTACCTGAAAGTGGATCTTGCAATTAATCTGCAACTGTGTAACAGGTACGTGTTTATTCGGTTTTTATACATATATTGATTTTCTTTTTTTGTCACACAGGATCTCATGATGCACCTTTTTACCTGAAAGTGGACCTGGCCAACAAGGTGCAATCCATCTTCAGCTATGAGTGGTTGTCTGCATCTAGAACGGTGTCTGGCTGGCTTGCAATTAATCTGCAACTGTGTAACAGGTACATGTTAATCCGGTTTTTATACATACATTGATTTTCTTTTTTTTGTCACACAGGATCCCATCACGCACCTTTTTACCTGAAAATGGATCTGGCAAACAAGGTGCAATCCATCTTCAGCTATGAGTGGTTGTCTGCATCTAGAACGGTGTCTGGCTGGCTTGCAATTAATCTGCAACTGTGTAACAGGTACGTGTTAATTCGGTTTTTATACATATATTGATTTTCTTTTTTCTTGTCACACAGGATCTCATGACGCACCTTTTTACCTGAAAGTGGACCTGGCCAACAAGGGACAATCCATCTTCAGCTTCGAGTGGTTGTCTGCATCTGGAACGGTGTCTGGCTGGCTTGCAATTAATCTGCAACTGTGTAACAGGTATGTGTTAATTCAGTTTTTATACATATATTGATTTTCTTTTTTCTTGTCACACAGGATCCCATCACGCACCTTTTTACCTGAAAGTGGATCCAGCCAACAAGGGGCAATCCATCTTCAGCTATGAGTGGTTGTCTGCATCTAGAACGGTGTCTGGCTGGCTTGCAATTAATCTGTAACTGTGTAACAGGTACGTGTTAATTCAGTTTTTATACATATATTGATTTTCTTTTTATTTGTCACACAGGATCCCATCACGCACCTTTTTTCCTGAAAGTGGATCCGGCCAACAAGGGGCTATCCATGTCCAGCTGTGAGAGGTTGCTTGCATCTGGAATGGTGTCTGACTGGCTTTCTTTTCATCTGCATCTGAGTTACAGGTAAGTGAACATTCAGTTTCTATACTTATATTGACTTTCTTTTTTATCTTTCTTATTTTCAAGATGTCATGACCCACCTGACGCATCTTTTTACCTGAAAGTGGATCTTGCAATTAATCTGCAACTGTGTAACAGGTACGTGTTAATTCGGTTTTTATGCATATATTGATTTTCTTTTTTCTTCTCACAGAGGATCTCATGACACACCTTTTTACCTGAAAGTGGACCTGGCCAACAAGGGTAGCAATCCATCTTCAGCTACGAGTGGTTGTCTGCATCTGGAATGGTGTCTGACTGGCTTTCTCTTCATCTGCAACTGAGTTACAGGTAAGTGAACATTCAGTTTCTATACCTTAATTGGATTTCTTTTTTGGCTTTCTTTATTTTCAGGATGTCATGACTCACCTGACGCATCTTTTTACCTGAAAGTGGATCCGGCCAATAAGGGGCAATCCATCTTCAGCTGCGAGTGGTTGTCTGCATCTGGAATGGTGTCTGACTGGCTTTCTCTTCATCTGCAACTGAGTTACAGGTAAGTGAACATTCAGTTTCTATACCTTAATTGGATTTCTTTTTTGGCTTTCTTTATTTTCAGGATGTCATGACTCACCTGACGCATCTTTTTACCTGAAAGTGGATCCGGCCAATAAGGGGCAATCCATCTTCAGCTGCGAGTGGTTGTCTGCATCTGGAATGGTGTCTGACTGGCTTTCTCTTCATCTGCAACTGTGTAACAGGTACGTGTTAATTCAGTTTTTATACATATAGTGATTTTCTTTTTTTTTGTCACCCAGGATCCCATCACGCACCTTTTTTCCTGAAAGTGGATCCGGCCAACAAGGGGCTATCCATGTCCAGCTGTGAGAGGTTGCTTGCATCTGTAATGGTGTCTGACTGGCTTTCTTTTCATCTGCATCTGAGTTACAGGTAAGTGAACATTCAGTTTCTATACTTATATTGACTTCCTTTTTTGTCTTTCTTATTTTCAGGATGTCAGGACCCACCTGACGCATCTTTTTACCTGAAAGTGGATCTTGCAATTAATCTGCAACTGTGTAACAGGTATGTGTTAATTCGGTTTTTATACATATATTGATTTTCTTTTTTTTGTCACACAGGATCCCATCTCGCACCTTTTTACCTGAAAGTGGACCTGGCCAACAAGGGCAGCAATCCATCTTCAGCTACGAGTGGTTGTCTGCATCTGGAACGGTGTCTGGCTGGCTTGCAATTAATCTGCAACTGTGTGACAGGTACGTGTTAATTCGGTTTTTATACATATATTGATTTTCTTTTTTCTTGTCACACAAGATCTCATGACGCACCTTTTTACCTGAAAGTGGACCTGACCAACAAGGGACAATCCATCTTCAGCTACGAGTGGTTGTCTGCATCTGGAACGGTGTCTGGCTGGCTTGCAATTAATCTGCAACTGTGTAACAGGTATGTGTTAATTCAGTTTTTATACATACATTGATTTTCTTTTTTCTTGTCACACAGGATCCCATCACGCACCTTTTTACCTGAAAGTGGATCCAGCCAACAAGGGGCAATCCATCTTCAGCTATGAGTGGTTGTCTGCATCTAGAACGGTGTCTGGCTGGCTTGCAATTAATCTGTAACTGTGTAACAGGTACGTGTTAATTCAGTTTTTATACATATATTGATTTTCTTTTTTCTTGTCACAGAGGATCTCATGACGCACCTTTTTACCTGAAAGTGGAACTGGCCAACAAGGGGCTATCCATGTCCAGCTGTGAGAGGTTGCTTGCATCTGTAATGGTGTCTGACTGGCTTTCTTTTCATCTGCATCTGAGTTACAGGTAAGTGAACATTCAGTTTCTATACTTATATTGACTTCCTTTTTTGTCTTTCTTATTTTCAGGATGTCAGGACCCACCTGACGCATCTTTTTACCTGAAAGTGGATCTTGCAATTAATCTGCAACTGTGTAACAGGTATGTGTTAATTCGGTTTTTATACATATATTGATTTTCTTTTTTTTGTCACACAGGATCCCATCTCGCACCTTTTTACCTGAAAGTGGACCTGGCCAACAAGGGTAGCAATCCATCTTCAGCTACGAGTGGTTGTCTGCATCTGGAACGGTGTCTGGCTGGCTTGCAATTAATCTGCAACTGTGTGACAGGTACGTGTTAATTCGGTTTTTATACATATATTGATTTTCTTTTTTCTTGTCACACAAGATCTCATGACGCACCTTTTTACCTGAAAGTGGACCTGACCAACAAGGGACAATCCATCTTCAGCTACGAGTGGTTGTCTGCATCTGGAACGGTGTCTGGCTGGCTTGCAATTAATCTGCAACTGTGTAACAGGTATGTGTTAATTCAGTTTTTATACATACATTGATTTTCTTTTTTCTTGTCACACAGGATCCCATCACGCACCTTTTTACCTGAAAGTGGATCCAGCCAACAAGGGGCAATCCATCTTCAGCTATGAGTGGTTGTCTGCATCTAGAACGGTGTCTGGCTGGCTTGCAATTAATCTGTAACTGTGTAACAGGTACGTGTTAATTCAGTTTTTATACATATATTGATTTTCTTTTTTCTTGTCACAGAGGATCTCATGACGCACCTTTTTACCTAAAAAGTGGAACTGGCCAACAAGGGGCAATCCATCTTCAGCTACGAGTGGTTGTCTGCATCTGGAACGGTGTCTGGCTGGCTTGCAATTGATCTTCAACTGTGTAACAGGTACGTGTTAATTCAGTTTTTATACATATATTGATTTTCTTTTTTTTTGTCACCCAGGATCCCATCACGCACCTTTTTTCCTGAAAGTGGATCCGGCCAACAAGGGGCTATCCATGTCCAGCTGTGAGAGGTTGCTTGCATCTGTAATGGTGTCTGACTGGCTTTCTTTTCATCTGCATCTGAGTTACAGGTAAGTGAACATTCAGTTTCTAAACTTATATTGACTTTCTTTTTTGTCTTTCTTATTTTCAGGATGTCATGACCCACCTGACGCATCTTTTTACCTGAAAGTGGATCTTGCAATTAATCTGCAACTGTGTAACAGGTACGTGTTAATTCGGTTTTTATACATATATTGATTTTCTTTTTTCTTCTCACAGAGGATCTCATGACGCACCTTTTTACCTGAAAGTGGACCTGGCCAACAAGGGTAGCAATCCATCTTCAGCTACGAGTGGTTGTCTGCATCTGGAACGGTGTCTGGCTGGCTTGCAATTAATCTGCAACTGTGTAACAGGTATGTGTTAATTCGGTTTTTATACATATATTGATTTTCTTTTTTCTTGTCACAGAGGATCTCATGACGCACCTTTTTACCTGAAAGTGGACCTGGCCAACAAGGGGCAATCCATCTGCAGCTACGAGTGGTTGTCTGCATCTGGAACGGTGTCTGGCTGGCTTGCAATTGATCTTCAACTGTGTAACAGGTACGTGTTAATTCAGTTTTTATACATATATTGATTTTCTTTTTTTTTGTCACACAGGATCCCATCACGCACCTTTTTTCCTGAAAGTGGATACGGCCAACAAGGGGCTATCCATGTCCAGCTGTGAGAGGTTGCTTGCATCTGGAATGGTGTCTGACTGGCTTTCTTTTCATCTGCATCTGAGTTACAGGTAAGTGAACATTCAGTTTCTATACTTATGTTGACTTTCTTTTTTATCTTTCTTATTTTCAGGATGTCATGACCCACCTGACGCATCTTTTTACCTGAAAGTGGATCTTGCAATTAATCTGCAACTGTGTAACAGGTACGTGTTAATTCGGTTTTTATACATATATTGATTTTCTTTTTTCTTCTCACAGAGGATCTCATGACACATCTTTTTACCTGAAAGTGGACCTGGCCAACAAGGGTAGCAATCCATCTTCAGCTACGAGTGTTTGTCTGCATCTGGAACGGGGTCTGGCTGGCTTGGAATTAATCTGCAACTGTGTAACAGGTACGTGTTAATTCAGTTTTTATACATATATTGATTTTCTTTTTTCTTGTCACACAGGATCTCATGACGCACCTTTTTACCTGAAAGTGGACCTGGCCAACAAGGGACAATCCATCTTCAGCTACGAGTGGTTGTCTGCATCTGGAACGGTGTCTGGCTGGCTTGCAATTGATCTTCAACTGTGTAACAGGTATGTGTTAATTCAGTTTTTATACATATATTGATTTTCTTTTTTTTGTCACACAGGATCCCATCACGCACCTTCTTACCTGAAAGTGGATCTGGCCAACAAGGGGCAATCCATCTTCAGCTCTGAATTGTGGTCTGCATCTGGAACGGTGTCTGGCTGGCTTGCAAATTATCTGCAACTGTGTAAAAGATACGTGTTAATTCGTTTTTTATACATATTGATTTCTTTTTTCTGGATCAGTGTCTGGCTGGCTTGCAATTAATCTGCAACTGTGTTGACATTCTTTTTTGTCTTTCTTATTTTCAGGATCTCATGACCCACCTGACGCATCTTTTTACCTGAAAGTGGATCTTGCAATTAATCTGCAACTGTGTAACAGGTACGTGTTAAATTGTTTTTTCTACATATATTGATTTTCTTTTTTCTTGTCACAGAGGGTCTCATCACGCACCTTTTTACCTGAAAGTGGACCTGGCCAACAAGGGGCAATCCATCTTCAGCTACGAGTGGTTGTCTGCTTCTGGAACGGTGTCTGGCTGGCTTGCAATTGATCTTCAACTGTGTAACAGGTACGTGTTAATTCAGTTTTTATACATACATTGATTTTCTTTTTTTTGTCACACAGGATCCCATGACACACCTTTTTACCTGAAAGTTGATCCGGCCAACAAGGGGCTATCCATGTCCAGCTGTGAGAGGTTGCCTGCATCTGGAATGGTGTCTGACTGGCTTTCTTTTCATCTGCATCTGAGTTACAGGTAAGTGAACATTCAGTTTCTATACTTATATTGACTTTCTTTTTTGTCTTTCTTATTTTCAGGATGTCATGACCCACCTGACGCATCTTTTTACCTGAAAGTGGATCTTGCAATTAATCTGCAACTGTGTAACAGGTACGTGTTAATTCGGTTTTTATACATATATTGATTTTCTTTTTTCTTCTCACAGAGGATCTCATGACGCACCTTTTTACCTGAAAGTGGACCTGGCCAACAAGGGTAGCAATCCATCTTCAGCTACGAGTGGTTGTCTGCATCTGGAACGGTGTCTGGCTGGCTTGCAATTAATCTGCAACTGTGTAACAGGTATGTGTTAATTCGGTTTTTATACACATATTGATTTTCTTTTTTCTTGTCACAGAGGATCTCATGACGCACCTTTTTACCTGAAAGTGGACCTGGCCAACAAGGGGCAATCCATCTGCAGCTACGAGTGGTTGTCTGCATCTGGAACGGTGTCTGGCTGGCTTGCAATTGATCTTCAACTGTGTAACAGGTACGTGTTAATTCAGTTTTTATACATATATTGATTTTCTTTTTTTTTGTCACACAGGATCCCATCACGCACCTTTTTTCCTGAAAGTGGATACGGCCAACAAGGGGCTATCCATGTCCAGCTGTGAGAGGTTGCTTGCATCTGGAATGGTGTCTGACTGGCTTTCTTTTCATCTGCATCTGAGTTACAGGTAAGTGAACATTCAGTTTCTATACTTATATTGACTTTCTTTTTTATCTTTCTTATTTTCAGGATGTCATGACCCACCTGACGCATCTTTTTACCTGAAAGTGGATCTTGCAATTAATCTGCAACTGTGTAACAGGTACGTGTTAATTCGGTTTTTATACATATATTGATTTTCTTTTTTCTTCTCACAGAGGATCTCATGACACACCTTTTTACCTGAAAGTGGACCTGGCCAACAAGGGTAGCAATCCATCTTCAGCTATGAGTGGTTGTCTGCATCTAGAACGGTGTCTGTCCGGCTTGGAATTAATCTGCAACTGTGTAACAGGTACGTGTTAATTTGGTTTTTATACATATATTGATTTTCTTTTTTTTGTCACACAGGATCCCATCACGCACCTTCTTACCTGAAAGTGGATCTGGCCAACAAGGGGCAATCCATCTTCAGCTCTGAATTGTTGTCTGCATCTGGAACGGTGTCTGGCTGGCTTGCAAATTATCTGCAACTGTGTAAAAGATACGTGTTAATTCGTTTTTTATACATATTGATTTCTTTTTTCTGGATCAGTGTCTGGCTGGCTTGCAATTAATCTGCAACTGTGTTGACTTTCTTTTTTGTCTTTCTTATTTTCAGGATGTCATGACCCACCTGACGCATCTTTTTACCTGAAAGTGGATCTTGCAATTAATCTGCAACTGTGTAACAGGTACGTGTTAATTCGGTTTTTATACATATATTGATTTTCTTTTTTCTTGTCACACAGGATCTCATGACGCATCTTTTTACCTGAAAGTGGACCTGGCCAACAAGGGGCAATCTATCTTCAGCTATGAGTGGTTGTCTGCATCTAGAACGGTGTCTGGCTGGCTTGCAATTAATCTGCAACTATGAAACAGGTACGTGTTAATTTGGTTTTTATACATATATTGATTTTCTTTTTTTTGTCACACAGGATCCCATCACGCACCTTTTTAACTGAAAGTGGATCCGGCCAACAAGGGGCTATCCATGTCCAGCTGTGAGAGGTTGCTTGCATCTGGAATGGTGTCTGACTGGCTTTCTTTTCATCTGCATCTGAGTTACAGGTAAGTAAACATTCAGTTTCTAAACTTATATTGACTTTCTTTTTTGTCTTTCTTATTTTCAGGATGTCATGACCCACCTGACGCATCTTTTTACCTGAAAGTGGATCTTGCAATTAATCTGCAACTGTGTAACAGGTACGTGTTAATTCGGTTTTTATACATATATTGATTTTCTTTTTTCTTCTCACAGAGGATCTCATGACGCACCTTTTTACCTGAAAGTGGACCTGGCCAACAAGGGTAGCAATCCATCTTCAGCTACGAGTGGTTGTCTGCATCTGGAACGGTGTCTGGCTGGCTTGCAATTAATCTGCAACTGTGTAACAGGTATGTGTTAATTCGGTTTTTATACACATATTGATTTTCTTTTTTCTTGTCACAGAGGATCTCATGACGCACCTTTTTACCTGAAAGTGGACCTGGCCAACAAGGGGCAATCCATCTGCAGCTACGAGTGGTTGTCTGCATCTGGAACGGTGTCTGGCTGGCTTGCAATTGATCTTCAACTGTGTAACAGGTACGTGTTAATTCAGTTTTTATACATATATTGATTTTCTTTTTTTTTGTCACACAGGATCCCATCACGCACCTTTTTTCCTGAAAGTGGATACGGCCAACAAGGGGCTATCCATGTCCAGCTGTGAGAGGTTGCTTGCATCTGGAATGGTGTCTGACTGGCTTTCTTTTCATCTGCATCTGAGTTACAGGTAAGTGAACATTCAGTTTCTATACTTATATTGACTTTCTTTTTTATCTTTCTTATTTTCAGGATGTCATGACCCACCTGACGCATCTTTTTACCTGAAAGTGGATCTTGCAATTAATCTGCAACTGTGTAACAGGTACGTGTTAATTCGGTTTTTATACATATATTGATTTTCTTTTTTCTTCTCACAGAGGATCTCATGACACACCTTTTTACCTGAAAGTGGACCTGGCCAACAAGGGTAGCAATCCATCTTCAGCTATGAGTGGTTGTCTGCATCTAGAACGGTGTCTGTCCGGCTTGGAATTAATCTGCAACTGTGTAACACGTACGTGTTAATTTGGTTTTTATACATATATTGATTTTCTTTTTTTTGTCACACAGGATCCCATCACGCACCTTCTTACCTGAAAGTGGATCTGGCCAACAAGGGGCAATCCATCTTCAGCTCTGAATTGTTGTCTGCATCTGGAACGGTGTCTGGCTGGCTTGCAAATTATCTGCAACTGTGTAAAAGATACGTGTTAATTCGTTTTTTATACATATTGATTTCTTTTTTCTGGATCAGTGTCTGGCTGGCTTGCAATTAATCTGCAACTGTGTTGACATTCTTTTTTGTCTTTCTTATTTTCAGGATCTCATGACCCACCTGACGCATCTTTTTACCTGAAAGTGGATCTTGCAATTAATCTGCAACTGTGTAACAGGTACGTGTTAAATTGTTTTTTCCACATTAATTGATTTTCTTTTTTCTTGTCACAGAGGATCTCATGACGCACCTTTTTACCTGAAAGTGGACCTGGCCAACAAGGGGCAATCCATCTTCAGATACGAGTGGTTGTCTGCTTCTGGAACGGTGTCTGGCTGGCTTGCAATTGATCTTCAACTGTGTAACAGGTACGTGTTAATTCAGTTTTTATACATACATTGATTTTCTTTTTTTTGTCACACAGGATCCCATGACACACCTTTTTACCTGAAAGTTGATCCGGCCAACAAGGGGCTATCCATGTCCAGCTGTGAGAGGTTGCCTGCATCTGGAATGGTGTCTGACTGGCTTTCTTTTCATCTGCATCTGAGTTACAGGTAAGTGAACATTCAGTTTCAATACTTCTATTGACTTTCTTTTTTGTCTTTCTTATTTTCAGGATGTCATGACCCACCTGACGCATCTTTTTACCTGAAAGTGGATCTTGCAATTAATCTGCAACTGTGTAACAGGTACGTGTTAATTCGGTTTTTATACATATATTGATTTTCTTTTTTCTTCTCACAGAGGATCTCATGACACACCTTTTTACCTGAAAGTGGACCTGGCCAACAAGGGTAGCAATCCATCTTCAGCTACGAGTGGTTGTCTGCATCTGGAACGGTGTCTGGCTGGCTTGCAATTAATCTGCAACTGTGTAACAGGTACGTGTTAAATCGTTTTTTATACATATATTGATTTTCTTTTTTCTTGTCACAGAGGATCTCATGACACACCTTTTTACCTGAAAGTGGACCTGGCCAACAAGGGGCAATCCATCTTCAGCTACGAGTGGTTGTCTGCATCTGGAACGGTGTCTGGCTGGCTTGCAATTAATCTGCAACTGTGTAACAGGTACGTGTTAATTCGGTTTTTATACATATATTGATTTTCTTTTTTCTTGTCACACAGGATCTCATGACGCACCTTTTTACCTGAAAGTGGATCTGGCAAACAAGGGTCAATCCATCTTCAGCTCTGAATGGTTGTCTGCATCTGGAACGGTGTCTGGCTGGCTTGCAATTAATCTGCAACTGTGTAAAAGATACGTGTTAATTGGTTTTTTATACATATTGATTTCTTTTTTTCTGGATCAGTGTCTGGCTGGCTTGCAATTAATCTGCAACTGTGTTGACATTCTTTTTTGTCTTTCTTATTTTCAGGATCTCATGACCCACCTGACGCATCTTTTTACCTGAAAGTGGATCTTGCAATTAATCTGCAACTGTGTAACAGGTACGTGTTAATTCGGTTTTTATACATATATTGATTTTCTTTTTTCTTCTCACAGAGGATCTCATGACGCACCTTTTTACCTGAAAGTGGACCTGGCCAACAAGGGTAGCAATCCATCTTCAGCTACGACTGGTTGTCTGCATCTGGAACGGTGTCTGGCTGGCTTGCAATTAATCTGCAACTGTGTAACAGGTACGTGTTAATTCGGTTTTTATACATATATTGATTTTCTTTTTTCTTGTCACAGAGGATCTCATGACGCACCTTTTTACCTGAAAGTGGACCTGGCCAACAAGGGGCAATCCATCTGCAGCTACGAGTGGTTGTCTGCATCTGGAACGGTGTCTGGCTGGCTTGCAATTGATCTTCAACTGTGTAACAGGTATGTGTTAATTCAGTTTTTATACATATATTGATTTTCTTTTTTTTGTCACACAGGATCCCATCACGCACCTTCTTACCTGAAAGTGGATCTGGCCAACAAGGGGCAATCCATCTTCAGCTCTGAATTGTGGTCTGCATCTGGAACGGTGTCTGGCTGGCTTGCAAATTATCTGCAACTGTGTAAAAGATACGTGTTAATTCGTTTTTTATACATATTGATTTCTTTTTTCTGGATCAGTGTCTGGCTGGCTTGCAATTAATCTGCAACTGTGTTGACATTCTTTTTTGTCTTTCTTATTTTCAGGATCTCATGACCCACCTGACGCATCTTTTTACCTGAAAGTGGATCTTGCAATTAATCTGCAACTGTGTAACAGGTACGTGTTAAATTGTTTTTTCTACATATATTGATTTTCTTTTTTCTTGTCACAGAGGATCTCATCACGCACCTTTTTACCTGAAAGTGGACCTGGCCAACAAGGGGCAATCCATCTTCAGCTACGAGTGGTTGTCTGCTTCTGGAACGGTGTCTGGCTGGCTTGCAATTGATCTTCAACTGTGTAACAGGTACGTTTTAATTCAGTTTTTATACATACATTGATTTTCTTTTTTTTGTCACACAGGATCCCATGACACACCTTTTTACCTGAAAGTTGATCCGGCCAACAAGGGGCTATCCATGTCCAGCTGTGAGAGGTTGCCTGCATCTGGAATGGTGTCTGACTGGCTTTCTTTTCATCTGCATCTGAGTTACAGGTAAGTGAACATTCAGTTTCTATACTTATATTGACTTTCTTTTTTGTCTTTCTTATTTTCAGGATGTCATGACCCACCTGACGCATCTTTTTACCTGAAAGTGGATCTTGCAATTAATCTGCAACTGTGTAACAGGTACGTGTTAATTCGGTTTTTATACATATATTGATTTTCTTTTTTCTTGTCACACAGGATCTCATGACGCATCTTTTTACCTGAAAGTGGACCTGGCCAACAAGGGGCAATCTATCTTCAGCTATGAGTGGTTGTCTGCATCTAGAACGGTGTCTGGCTGGCTTGCAATTAATCTGCAACTATGAAACAGGTACGTGTTAATTCGGTTTTTATACATATATTGATTTTCTTTTTTCTTGTCACATAGGATCTCATGACGCATCTTTTTACCTGAAAGTGGACCTGGCCAACAAGGGGCAATCTATCTTCAGCTATGAGTGGTTGTCTGCATCTAGAACGGTGTCTGGCTGGCTTGCAATTAATCTACAACTATGAAACAGGTGCGTGTTAATTTGGTTTTTATACATATATTGATTTTCTTTTTTTTGTCACACAGGATCCCATCACGCACCTTTTTACCTGAAAGTGGATCTGGCAAACAAGGGTCAATCCATCTTCAGCTCTGAATGGTTGTCTGCATCTGGAACGGTGTCTGGCTGGCTTGCAATTAATCTGCAACTGTGTAAAAGATACGTGTTCATTGGTTTTTTATACATATTGATTTCTTTTTTTCTGGATCAGTGTCTGGCTGGCTTGCAATTAATCTGCAACTGTGTTGACATTCTTTTTTGTCTTTCTTATTTTCAGGATCTCATGACCCACCTGACGCATCTTTTTACCTGAAAGTGGATCTTGCAATTAATCTGCAACTGTGTAACAGGTACGTGTTAATTCGGTTTTTATACATATATTGATTTTCTTTTTTCTTCTCACAGAGGATCTCATGACGCACCTTTTTACCTGAAAGTGGACCTGGCCAACAAGGGTAGCAATCCATCTTCAGCTACGAGTGGTTGTTTGCATCTGGAACGGTGTCTGGCTGGCTTGCAATTAATCTGCAACTGTGTAACAGGTACGTGTTAATTCGGTTTTTATACATATATTGATTTTCTTTTTTCTTGTCACAGAGGATCTCATGACGCACCTTTTTACCTGAAAGTGGACCTGGCCAACAAGGGGTAATCCATCTGCAGCTACGAGTGGTTGTCTGCATCTGGAACGGTGTCTGGCTGGCTTGCAATTGATCTTCAACTGTGTAACAGGTACGTGTTAATTCGTTTTTTATACATATATTGATTTTCTTTTTTCTTGTCACAGAGGATCTCATGACGCACCTTTTTACCTGAAAGTGGACCTGGCCAACAAGGGGCAATCCATCTTCAGCTACGAGTGGTTGTCTGCATCTGGAATGGTGTCTGACTGGCTTTCTTTTCATCTGCATCTGAGATACAGGTAAGTGAACATTCAGTTTCTATACTTATATTGACTTTCTTTTTTGTCTTTCTTATTTTCAGGATGTCATGACCCACCTGACGCATCTTTTTACCTGAAAGTGGATCTTGCAATTAATCTGCAACTGTGTAACAGGTACGTGTTAATTCGGTTTTTATACATATATTGATTTTCTTTTTTCTTGTCACACAGGATCTCATGACGCACCTTTTTACCTGAAAGTGGACCTGGCCAACAAGGGGCAATCCATCTTCAGCTATGAGTGTTTATCTGCATCTAGAACGGTGTCTGGCTGGCTTGCAATTAATCTGCAACTGTGTAACAGGTACGTGTTAATTCGGTTTTTATACATATATTGATTTTCTTTTTTTTGTCACACAGGATCCCATCACGCACCTTTTTACCTGAAAGTGGATCTGGCCAACAAGGGGCAATCTATCTTCAGCTCTGAATGGTTGTCTGCATCTGGAATGGTGTCTGGCTGGCTTGCAAATTATCTGCAACTGTGTAAAAGATACGTGTTAATTCGGTTTTATACATATTGATTTCTTTTTTCTGGATCAGTGTCTGGCTGGCTTGCAATTAATCTGCAACTGTGTTGACATTCTTTTTTTGTCTTTCTTATTTTCAGGATCTCATGACCCACCTGACGCATCTTTTTACCTGAAAGTGGATCTTGCAATTAATCTGCAACTGTGTAACAGGTACGTGTTAAATCGTTTTTTATACATATAATGATTTTCTTTTTTCTTCTCACAGAGGATCTCATGACGCACCTTTTTACCTGAAAGTGGACCTGGCCAACAAGGGTAGCAATCCATCTTCAGCTACGAGTGGTTGTCTGCATCTGGAACAGTGTCTGGCTGGCTTGCAATTAATCTGCAACTGTGTAACAGGTACGTGTTTATTCAGTTTTTATACATATATTGATTTTCTTTTTTTTTGTCACACAGGATCCCATCACGCACCTTTTTACCTGAAAGTGGATCCGGCCAACAAGGGGCAATCCATCTTCAGCTACGAGTGGTTGTCTGCGTCTGGAACGGTGTCTGGCTGGCTTGCAATTAATCTGCAACTGTGTAACAGGTACGTGTTAATTCTGTTTTTATACATATATTGATTTTCTTTTTTTTTTGTCACACAGGATCCCATCACGCACATTTTTACCTGAAAGTGGATCCGGCCAACAAGGGGCTATCCATGTCCAGCTGTGAAAGGTTGCCTGCATCTGGAATGGTGTCTGACTGGCTTTCTTTTCATCTGCATCTGAGTTACAGGTAAGTGAACATTCAGTTTCTATGCTTATATTGACTTTCTTTTTTGTCTTTCTTATTTTCAGGATGTCATGACCCACCTGACGCATCTTTTTACCTGAAAGTGGATCTTGCAATTAATCTGCAACTGTGTAACAGGTACGTGTTAATTCGGTTTTTATACATATATTGATTTTCTTTTTTCTTCTCACAGAGGATCTCATGACGCACCTTTTTACCTGAAAGTGGACCTGGCCAACAAGGGGCAATCCATCTTCAGCGATGAGTGGTTATCTGCATCTAGAACGGTGTCTGGCTGGCTTGCAATTAATCTGCAACTGTGTAACAGGTACGTGTTAATTCGGTTTTTATACATATATTGATTTTCTTTTTTTTGTCACACAGGATCCCATCACGCACCTTTTTACCTGAAAGTGGATCTGGCCAACAAGGGGCAATCTATCTTCAGCTCTGAATGGTTGTCTGCATCTGGAATGGTGTCTGGCTGGCTTGCAAATTATCTGCAACTGTGTAAAAGATACGTGTTAATTCGGTTTTATACATATTGATTTCTTTTTTCTGGATCAGTGTCTGGCTGGCTTGCAATTAATCTGCAACTGTGTTGACATTCTTTTTTTGTCTTTCTTATTTTCAGGATCTCATGACCCACCTGACGCATCTTTTTACCTGAAAGTGGATCTTGCAATTAATCTGCAACTGTGTAACAGGTACGTGTTAAATCGTTTTTTATACATATAATGATTTTCTTTTTTCTTCTCACAGAGGATCTCATGACGCACCTTTTTACCTGAAAGTGGACCTGGCCAACAAGGGTAGCAATCCATCTTCAGCTACGAGTGGTTGTCTGCATCTGGAACAGTGTCTGGCTGGCTTGCAATTAATCTGCAACTGTGTAACAGGTACGTGTTAATTCGGTTTTTATACATATATTGATTTTCTTTTTTCTTGTCACACAGGATCTCATGACGCACCTTTTTACCTGAAAGTGGACCTGGCCAACAAGGGACAATCCATCTTCAGCTACGAGTTGTTGTCTGCATCTGGAACGGTGTCTGGCTGGCTTGCAATTGATCTGCAACTGTGTAACAGGTAAGTGTTAATTCAGTTTTTATACATATATTGATTTTCTTTTTTTTTGTCACACAGGATCACATCATGCACCTTTTTACCTGAAAGTGGATCCGGCCAACAAGTGGCTATCCATGTCCAGCTGTGAGAGGTTGCCTGCATCTGGAATGGTGTCTGACTGGCTTTCTTTTCATCTGCATCTGAGTTACAGGTAAGTGAACATTCAGTTTCTATACTTATATTGACTTTCTTTTTTGTCTATCTTATTTTCAGGATGTCATGACCCACCTGACGCATCTTTTTACCTGAAAGTGGATCTTGCAATTAATCTGTAACTGTGTAACAGGTACGTGTTAATTCGGTTTTTATACATATATTGATTTTCTTTTTTCTTCTCACAGAGGATCTCATGACGCACCTTTTTACCTGAAAGTGGACCTGGCCAAC
This sequence comes from Salminus brasiliensis, assembly GCF_030463535.1. Lineage (NCBI taxonomy): Eukaryota > Metazoa > Chordata > Actinopteri > Characiformes > Bryconidae > Salminus > Salminus brasiliensis. Next base: position 17,979,672 of record NC_132900.1, read on the forward strand.
AAGGGTAGCAATCCATCTTCAGCTACGAGTGGTTGTCTGCATCTGGAACGGTGTCTGGCTGGCTTGCAATTAATCTGCAACTGTGTAACAGGTACGTGTTAATTCGGTTTTTATACATATATTGATTTTCTTTTTTCTTGTCACACAGGATCTCATGACGCAACTTTTTACCTGAAAGTGGACCTGGCCAACAAGGGGCAATCCATCTTCAGCTCTAAATGGTTGTCTGCATCTGGAACGGTGTCTGGCTGGCTTGCAATTAATCTGCAACTGTGTAACAGGTACGTGTTAATTCGGTTTTTATACATATATTGATTTTCTTTTTTCTTGTCACACAGGATCCCATCACGCACCTTTTTACCTGAAAGTTGATCCAGCCAACAAGGGGCAATCCATCTTCAGCCATGATTGGTTGTCTGCATCTAGAACGGTGTCTGGATGGCTTGCAATTAATCTGCAACTGTGTAACAGGTAGGTGTTAATTCGGTCATTATACATATATTGATTTTTTTTTTTTTGTCACACAGGATCCCATCACGCACCTTTTTACCTGAAAGTGGATCTGGCCAACAAGGGGCAATCCATCTTCAGCTCTGAATGGTTGTCTGCATCTGGAACGGTGTCTGGCTGGCTTGCAAATTATCTGCAACTGTGTAAAACATACGTGTTAATTCGTTTTTATACATATTGATTTCTTTTTTCTGGATCAGTGTCTGGCTGGCTTGCAATTAATCTGCAACTGTGTTGACATTCTTTTTTTTGTCTTTCTTTTTTTCAGGATCTCATGACCCACCTGACGCATCTTTTTACCTGAAAGTGGATCTTGCAATTAATCTGCAACTGTGTAACAGGTACGTGTTAAATCGTTTTTTATACATATAATGATTTTCTTTTTTCTTGTCACAGAGCATCTCATGACGCACCTTTTTACCTGAAAGTGGACCTGGCCAACAAGGGTAGCAATCCATCTTCAGCTACGAGTGGTTGTCTGCATCTGGAACGGTGTCTGGCTGGTTTGCAATTAATCTGCAACTGTGTAACAGGTACGTGTTAATTCGGTTTTTATACATATATTGATTTTCTTTTTTCTTGTCATACAGGATCTCATGACGCACCTTTTTACATGAAAGTGGACCTGGCCAAGAAGGGACAATCCATCTTCAGCTACGAGTGGTTGTCTGCATCTGGAACGGTGTCTGGCTGGCTTGCAATTAATCTGCAACTGTGTAACAGGTATGTGTTAATTCAGTTTTTATACATATATTGATTTTCTTTTTTCTTGTCACACAGGATCCTATCACGCACCTTTTTGCCTGAAAGTGGATCCAGCCAAAAAGGGGCAATCCATCTTCAGCTGTGAGAGGTTGCCTGCATCTGGAATGGTGTCTGACTGGCTTTCTTTTCATCTGCATCTGAGTTACAGGTAAGTGAACATTCAGTTTCTATACTTATATTGACTTTATTTTTGTCTTTCTTATTTTCAGAATGTCATGACCCACCTGACGCATCTTTTTACCTGAAAGTGGATCTTGCAATTACTCTGCAACTGTGTAACAGGTACGTGTTAATTCGGTTTTTATACATATATTGATTTTCTTTTTTTGTCACACAGGATCCCATCACGCACCTTTTTACCTGAAAGTGGATCTGGCCAACAAGGGGCAATCCATCTTCAGCTCTGAATGGTTGTCTGCATCTGGAACGGTGTCTGACTGGCTTGCAATTAATCTGCAACTGTGTAAAAGATACGTGTTCATTCGTTTTTTATACATATTGATTTCTTTTTTCTGGATCAGTGTCTGGCTGGCTTGAAACTAATCTGCAACTGTGTCGACATTCTTTTTTGTCTTTCTTATTTTCAGGATCTCATGACCCACCTGACGCATCTTTTTACCTGAAAGTGGATCTTGCAATTAATCTGCAACTGTGAAACAGGTACGTGTTAAATCTTTTTTTATTTATATAATGATTTTCTTTATTCTTGTCACACAGGATCTCATGACGCACCTTTTTACCTGAAAGTGGACCTGGCCAACAAGGGGCAATCCATCTTCAGCTGCGAGTGGTTGTCTGCATCTGGAACGGTGTCTGGCTGGCTTGCAATTAATCTGCAACTGTGTAACAGGTACGTGTTAATTCGGTTTTCATACATATATTGATTTTCTTTTTTTTGTCACACAGGATCCCATCATGCACCTTTTTTACCTGAAAGTGGATCTGGCCAACAAGGGGCAATCCATCTTCAGCTCTGAATGGTTGTCTGCATCTGGAACATCGTCTGGCTGGCTTGCAATTAATCTGCAACTGTGTAAAAGATACGTGTTAATTCGTTTTTATACATATTGATTTCTTTTTTCTGGATCAGTGTCTGGCTGGCTTGCAATTAATCTGCAACTGTGTTGACATTCTTTTTTGTCTTTCTTATTTTCAGAATCTCATGACCCACCTGACTGACCTTTTGACCTGAAAGTGGATCTTGCAATTAATCTGCAACTGTGTAAAAGGTACGTGTTAATTCGGTTTTTATTAATATATTGATTTTCTTTTTTTGTCACACAGGATCCCATCATGCACCGTTTTACCTGAAAGTGGATCTGGCCAACAAGGGGCAATCCATCTTCAGCTCTGAATGGTTGTCTGCATCTGGAACTGTGTCTGGCTGGCTTGCAATTAGTCTGCAACTGTGTAAAAGATACGTGTTAATTCGTTTTTTATACATATTGATTTCTTTTTTCTGGATCAGTGTCTGGCTGGCTTGCAATTAATCTGCAACTGTGTTGACATTCTTTTTTGTCTTTCTTATTTTCAGGATCTCATGACCCACCTGATGCATCTTTTTACCTGAAAGTGGATCTTGCAATTAATCTGCAACTGTGTAACAGGTACGTGTTAATTCGGTTTTTATACATATATTGATTTTCTTTTTTCTTGTCACACAGGATCTCATGACGCACCTTTTTACCTGAAAGTGGACCGGGCCAACAAGGGACAATCCATCTTCAGCTACGAGTGGTTGTCTGCATCTGGAACGGTGTCTGGCTGGCTTGCAATTAATCTGCAACTGTGTAACAGGTTTGTGTTAATTCAGTTTTTATACATATATTGATTTTCTTTTTTTTTGTCACACAGGATCACATCATGCACCTTTTTACCTGAAAGTGGATCCGGCCAACAAGGGGCTATCCATGTCCAGCTGTGAGAGATTGCCTGCATCTGGAATGGTGTCTGACTGGCTTTCTTTTCATCTGCATCTGAGTTACAGGTAAGTGAACATTCAGTTTCTATACTTATATTGACTTTCTTTTTTGTCTTTCTAATTTTCAGGATGTCATGACCCACCTGACGCATCTTTTTACCTGAAAGTGGATCTTGCAATTAATCTGCAACTGTGTAACAGGTACGTGTTAATTCGGTTTTTATACATATATTGATTTTCTTTTTTCTTCTCACAGAGGATCTCATGACGCACCTTTTTACCTGAAAGTGGACCTGGCCAACAAGGGTAGCAATCCATCTTCAGCTACGAGTGGTTGTCTGCATCTGGAACGGTGTCTGGCTGGCTTGCAATTAATCTGCAACTGTGTAACAGGTATGTGTTAATTCAGTTTTTATACATATATTGATTTTCTTTTTTCTTGTCACACAGGATCCTATCACGCACCTTTTTGCCTGAAAGTGGATCCAGCCAACAAGGGGCAATCCATCTTCAGCTATGAGTGGTTTTCTGCATCTGGAACAGTGTCTGGCTGGCTTGCAATTGATCTGCAACTGTGTAACAGGTACGTGTTAATTCAGTTTTTATACATATATTGATTTTCTTTTTTCTTGTCACACAGGATCCCATCACGCACCTTTTTACCTGAAAGTGGATCCAGCCAACAAGGGGCAATCCATCTTCAGCTATGAGTGGTTGTCTGCATCCAAAACGGTGTCTGGCTGGCTTGCAATTAATCTGCAACTGTGTAAAAGGTACGTGTTAAATCGTTTTTTATACATATAACGATTTTCTTTATTCTTGTCACACAGGATCTCATGACGCACCTTTTTACCTGAAAGTGGACCTGGCCAACAAGGGGCAATCCATCTTCAGCTGCGAGTGGTTGTCTGCATCTGGAACGGTGTCTGGCTGGCTTGCAATTAATCTGCAACTGTCTAAAAGATATGTGTTAATTCGTTTTTTATACATATTGATTTCTTTTTTCTAGATCAGTGTCTGGCTGGCTTGCAATTAATCTGCAACTGTTTTGACTTTATTTTTTGTCTTTCTTATTTTCAGGATCTCAGGACCCACCTGACTGACCTTTTTACCTGAAAGTGGATCTTGCAATTAATCTGCAACTGTGTAAAAGGTACGTGTTAATTCGGTTTTTATACGTATATTGATTTTCTTTTTTTTTTTCACACAGGATCTCATGACACACCTTTTTACCTTAAAGTGGATCTGGCCAACAAGGGGCAATCCATCTTCTGCTCTGAATGGTTATCTGCATCTGGAACGGTGTCTGGCTGGCTTGCAATGAATCTGCAACTGTGTAACAGGTACGTGTTAATTCGGTTTTTATACATATATTGATTTTCTTTTTTTTGTCACACAGGATCCCATCACGCACCTTTTTACCTGAAAGTGGATCTGGCCAACAAGGGGCAATCCATCTTCTGCTCTGAATGGTTATCTGCATCTGGAACGGTGTCTGGCTGGCTTGCAATTAATCTGCAACTGTGTAAAAGATACGTGTTAATTTGTTTTTTATACATATTGATTTCTTTTTTCTGGATCAGTGTCTGGCTGGCTTGCAATTAATCTGCAACTGTGTTGACATTCTTTTTTGTCTTTCTTATTTTCAGGATCTCATGACGCACCTTTTTACCTGAAAGTGGACCTGGCCAACAAGGGGCAATCCATCTTCAGCTATGAGTGGTTGTCTGCATCTGGAACGGTGTCTGGCTGGATTGCAATTAATCTACAACTGTGTAAAAGATACTTGTTAATTTGTTTTTTATACATATTAATTTCTTTTTTCTGGATCAGTGTCTGGCTGGCTTGCAATTAATCTGCAACTGTGTAAAAGATACGTGTTAATTCGTTTTTTATACATATTGATTTCTTTTTTCTGGACCAGTGTCTGGCTGGCTTGCAATTAATCTGCAATTGTGCTGACTTTCTTTTTTGTCTTTATTATTTTCAGGATCTCTTGACCCACCTGACGCACCTTTTTACCTGAAAGTGGATCTAGCCAACAAGGGGCAATCCATCTTCAGCTCTGAATGGTTGTCTGCATCTGGAACGGTGTCTGGCTGGCTTGCAAGTAATCTGCAACTGTGTAAAAGATACGTGTTAATTCGTTTTTTATACATATTGATTTCTTTTTTCTGGATCAGTGTCTGGCTGGCTTGCAATTAATCTGCAACTGTGCTGACATTCTTTTTTGTCTTTCTTATTTTCAGGATCTCATGACCCACCTGACGCATCTTTTTTCCTGAAAGTGGATCTTGCAATTAATCTGCAACTGTGTAACAGGTACGTGTTAAATCGTTTTTTATACATATAACGATTTTCTTTATTCTTGTCACACAGGATCTCATGACGCACCTTTTTACCTGAAAGTGGACCTGGCCAACAAGGGGCAATCCATCTTCAGCTGCGAGTGGTTGTCTGCATCTGGAACGGTGTCTTGCTGGCTTGCAATTAATCTGCAACTGTCTAAAAGATACGTGTTAATTCGTTTTTTATACATATATTGATTTCTTTTTTCTGGATCAGTGTCTGGCTGGCTTGCAATTAATCTGCAACTGTGTTGACATTCTTTTTTGTCTTTCTTATTTTCAGGATCTCATGACCCACCTGACGCATCTTTTTACCTGAAAGTGGATCTTGCAATTAATCTGCAACTGTGTAACAGGTACATGTTAAATCGTTATTTATACATATAATGATTTTCTTTTTTCTTGTCACACAGGATCTCATGACGCACTTTTTTACCTGAAAGTGGACCTGGCCAACAAGGGGCAATCCATCTTCAGCTGCGAGTGGTTGTCTGCATCTGGAACGGTGTCTGGCTGGCTTGCAATTAATCTGCAACTGTCTAAAAGATACGTGTTAATTCGGTTTTTATACATATATTGATTTTCTTTTTTCTTGTCACACAGGATCTCATGACGCACCTTTTTACCTGAATGTGGATCCGGCCAAAGAGGGGCAATCCATCTTCAGCTATGCGTGGTTGTCTGCATCTAGAACGGTGTTTGGCTGGCATGCAAATAATCTGCAAATGTGTAACAGGTACGTGTTAATTCGGTTTTTATACATATATTGATTTTCTTTTTTCTTGTCACACAGGATCTCATGACGCACCTTTTTACCTGAATGTGGATCTGGCCAACAAGAGGCAATCCATCTTCAGCTATGCGTGGTTGTCTGCATCTAGAACTGTGTTTGGCTGGCTTGCAAATAATCTGCAACTGTGTAACAGGTACGTGTTAATTCGGTTTTTATACATATATTGATTTTCTTTTTTTTGTCACACAGGATCCCATCACGCACCTTTTTACCTGAAAGTGGATCTGGCCAACAAGGCGCAATCCATCTTCAGCTCTGAACGGTTGTCTGCATCTGGAGTGGTGTCTGACTGGCTTTCTTTTCATCTGCATCTGAGTTACAGGTAAGTGAACATTCAGTTTCTATACTTATATTGACTTTCTTTTTTGTCTTTCTTATTTTCAGGATCTCATGACCCACCTGACGCACCTTTTTACCTGAAAGTGGATCCGGCCAACAAGGGGCAATCCATCTTCAGCTGTGAGTGGTTGTCTGCATCTGGAACGGTGTCTGGCTGGCCTGCAATTAATCTGTAACTGTGTAACAGGTACGTGTTAATTCGGTTTTTATACGTATATTTAATTTATTTTTTTTGTCACACAGGATTCCATCACGCACCTTTTTACCTGAAAGTGGATCCGGCCAACAAGGGGCTATCAATGTCCAGCTGTGAGAGGTTGCCTGCATCTGGAATGGTGTCTGACTGGCTTTCTTTTCATCTGCAACTGAGTTACAGGTAAGTGAACATTCAGTTTCTATACCTATATTGACTTTCTTTTTTGTCTTTCTTAATTTCAGGATGTCATGACCCACCTGACGCATCTTTTTACCTGAAAGTGGATCTTGCAATTAATCTGCAACTGTGTAACAGGTACGTGTTAATTCGGTTTTTATACATATATTGATTTTCTTTTTTCTTCTCACACAAGATCTCATGATGCACCGTTTTACCTGAAAGTGGACCTGCCCAACAAGGGGCAATCCATCTTCAGCTATGAGTGGTTGTCTGCATCTAGAACGGTGTCTGGCTGGCTTGCAATTGATCTTCAACTGTGTAACAGGTACGTGTTAATTCAGTTTTTATACATATATTGATTTTCTTTTTTTTTGTCATACAGGATCCCATCACGCACCTTTTTACCTGAAAGTGGATCCGGCCAACAAGGGGCTATCCATGTCCAGCTGTGAGAGATTGCCTGCACCTGGAATGGTGTCTGACTGGCTTTCTTTTCATCTGCATCTGAGTTACAGGTAAGTGAACATTCAGTTTCTTTACTTATATTGACTTTCTTTTTTGTCTTTCTTATTTTCAGGATGTCATGACCCACCTGACGCATCTTTTTACCTGAAAGTGGATTTTGCAATTAATCTGCAACTGTGTAACAGGTACGTGTTAATTCGGTTTTTATACATATATTGATTTTCTTTTTTCTTGTCACACAGGATCTCATGACGCACCTTTTTACTGAAAGTGGACCTGGCCAACAAGGGGCAATCCATCTTCAGCTACGAGTGTTGTCTGCATCTGGAACGGTGTCTGGCTGGCTTGCAATTAATCTGCAACTGTGTAACAGGTACGTGTTAATTCGGTTTTTATACATATATTGATTTTCTTTTTTCTTGTCACACAGGATCTCATGACGCACCTTTTTACCTGAAAGTGGACCTGGCCAACAAGGGGCAATCCATCTTCAGCTACGAGTGGTTGTCTGCATCTGGAACGGTGTCTGGCTGGCTTGCAATTAATCTGCAACTGTGTTGACTTTCTTTTTTGTCTTTCTTATTTTCAGGATCTCATGACCCACCTGACGCACCATTTTACCTGAAAGTGGATCTGACCAACAAGGGGCTATCCATGTCCAGCTGTGAGAGGTTGCCTGCATCTGGAATGGTGTCTGACTGGCTTTCATTTCATCTGCAACTGAGTTACTGGTAAGTGAACATTCAGTTTCTATACTTATTTTGACTTTCTTTTTTTTCTTTCTTATTTTCAGGATGTCTTGACGCACCTGACGCATCTTTTTACCTGAAAGTGGATCTTGCAATTAATCTGCAACTGTGTAACAGGTACGTGTTTATTCGGTTTTTATACATATATTGATTTTCTTTTTTTTTCACACAGGATCTCATGACGCACCTTTTTACCTGAAAGTGGACCTGGCCAACAAGGTGCAATCCATCTTCAGCTATGAGTGGTTGTCTGCATCTAGAACGGTGTCTGGCTGGCTTGCAATTAATCTGCAACTGTGTAACAGGTACATGTTAATCCGGTTTTTATACATACATTGATTTTCTTTTTTTTGTCACACAGGATCCCATCACGCACCTTTTACCTGAAAATGGATCTGGCAAACAAGGGGCAATCCAGCTTCAGCTCTGAATGGTTGTCTGCATCTGGAACGGTGTCTGGCTGGCTTGCAATTAATCTGCAACTGTGTTGACTTTCTTTTTTGTGTTTCTTATTTTCAGGATCTCATGACCCACCTGACGCACCTTTTTACCTGAAAGTGGATCTGGCCAACAAGGGGCAATCCATCTTCAGCTCTGAATGGTTGTCTGCATCTGGAACGGTGTCTGGCTGGCTTGCAATTAATCTGCAACTGTGTAAAAGATACGTGTTAATTCGTTTTTTATAAATATTGATTTCTTTTTTCTGGATCAGTGTCTGGCTGGCTTGTAATTAATCTGCAACTGTGTTGACATTCTTTTTTGTCTTTCTTATTTTCAGGATCTCATGACCCACCTGACGCATCTTTTTACCTGAAAGTGGATCTTGCAATTAATCTGCAACTGTGTAACAGGTACGTGTTAAATCGTTTTTTATACATATATTGATTTTCTTTATTCTTGTCACACAGGATCTCATGACGCACCTTTTTACCTGAAAGTGGACCTGGCCAACAAGGGGCAATCCATCTTCAGCTGCGAGTGGTTGTCTGCATCTGGAACAGTGTCTGGCTGGCTTGCAATAAATCTGCAACTGTGTAACAGGTACGTGTTAATTCGGTTTATATACATAAATTGATTTTCTTTTTTCTTATCACACAGGATCTCATGACGCACCTTTTTACCTGAAAGTGGACCTGGCCAACAAGGGGCAATCCATCTTCAGCTCTGAATGGTTGTCTGCATCTGGAACGGTGTCTGGCTGGCTTGAAATTAATCTGCAACTGTGTAACAGTTACGTGTTAATTCAGTTTTTATACATATATTGATTTTCTTTTTTTTTGTCACACAGGATCCCATCACGCACCTTTTAACCTGAAAGTGGATCCGGCCAACAAGGGGCTATCCATGTCCAGCTGTGAGAGGTTGCCTGCATCTGGAATGGTGTCTGACTGGCTTTCATTTCATCTGCAACTGAGTTACTGGTAAGTGAACATTCAGTTTCTATACTTATATTGACTTTCTTTTTTTTCTTTCTTATTTTCAGGATGTCATGACGCACCTGATGCATCTTTTTACCTGAAAGTGGATCTTGCAATTAATCTGCAACTGTGTAACAGGTACGTGTTTTTTCGGTTTTTATACATATATTGATTTTCTTTTTTTTGTCACACAGGATCTCATGACGCACCATTTTACCTGAAAGTGGACCTAGCCATCAAGGGGCAATCCATCTTCAGCTATGAGTGGTTGTCTGCATCTAGAACGATGTCTGGCTGGCTTGCAATTAATCTGCAACTGTGTAACAGGTACATGTTAATCCGGTTTTTATACATACATTGATTTTCTTTTTTTTTCACACAGGATCCCATCACGCACCTTTTTACCTGAAAATGGATCTGGCCAACAAGGGGCAATCCATCTTCAGCTCTGAATGGTTGTCTGCATCTGGAACGGTGTCTGGCTGGCTTGCAATTAATCTGCAACTGTGTAACAGGTATGTGTTAATTCGTTTTTTATACATATATTGATTTTCTTTTTTCTTGTCTCACAGGATCTCATGACGCACCTTTTTACCTGAAAGTGGATCTGGCCAACAAGGGGTTATCCATCTTCAGCTGCGAGTGGTTGTCTGCATCTGGAATGGTGTCTTGCTGGCTTGCAATTAATCTGCAACTGTGTAACAGGAACGTGTTAATTCGGTTTTTATACATATATTGATTTTCTTTTTTCTTGTCACACAGGATCCCATCATGCACCTTTTTACCTGAAAGTGGATCTGGCCAACAAGGGGCAATCCATCTTCAGCTGTGAGTGGTTGTCTGCATTTGGATCGGTGTATGGCTGGCTTGCAATTAATCTGCACCTGTCTAAAAGATACATGTTAATTCGTTTTTTATACATATTGATTTCTTTTTTCTGGATCAGTGTCTGGCTGGCTTGCAATTAATCTGCAACTGTTTTGACTTTATTTTTTGTCTTTCTTATTTTCAGGATCTCAGGACCCACCTGACTGACCTTTTTACCTGAAAATGGATCTTGCAATTAATCTGCAACTGTGTAAAATGTACGTGTTAATTCGGTTTTTATACATATATTAATTTTCTTTTTTCTTGTCACACAGGATCTCATGACGCAGCTTTTTACCTGAAAGTGGATCTGGCCAACAAGGGGCAATCCATCTTCAGCTGCGGGTTGTTTTTCTGTATCTGGAATGGTGTCTGGCTGGCTTGCAATTAATCTGCAACTGTGTAACAGGTACGTGTTAATTCGGTTTTTATACATATATTGATTTTCTTTTTTCTTGTCACACAGGATCTCATGACGCACCTTTTTACCTGAAAGTGGATCTGGCCAACAAGGGGCAATCCATCTTCAGCTGCGAGTGGTTGTCTGCATCTGGAACGGTGTCTGGCTGGCTTGCAATTAATCTGCAACTGTGTAACAGGTATGTGTTAATTCGGTTTTTATACATATATTGATTTTCTTTTTATATCACACAGGATCCCATCACACACCTTTTTACCTGGAAGTGGATCCGGCCAACAAGGGGCTATCCATGTCCAGCTGTGAGAGGTTGCCTGCATCTGGAATGGTGTCTGACTGGCTTTCTTTTCATCTGCAACTGAGTTACAGGTAAGTGAACATTCAGTTTCTATACCTACATTGAATTTCTTTTTTGTCCTTTATTTTCAGGATGTCATGACCCACCTGACGCATCTTTTTATCAGAAAGTGGATCTGGCCAACAAGGGGCAATCCATCTTCAGCGGTGAGTGGTTGTCTGCATCTAGAACAGTGTCTGGCTGGCTTGCAATTAATCTGCAACTGTGTTGACATTCTTTTTTTGTCTTTCTTATTTTCAGGATCTCATGACCCACCTGACGCATCTTTTTACCTGAAAGTGGATCTTGCAATTAATCTGCAACTGTGTAACAGGTACGTGTTAAATCGTTTTTTTTACATATAATGATTTTCTTTTTTCTTGTCACAGAGGATCTCATGATGCACCTTTTTACCTGAAAGTGGACCTGGCCAACAGGGGGCAATCCATCTTCAGCTACGAGTGGTTGTCTGCATCTGGAACAGTGTCTGGCTGGCTTGCAATTAATCTGCAACTTTGTAACAGGTACGTGTTAATTCGGTTTTTATACATATATTGATTTTCGTTTTTTTGTCACACAGGATCCCATCAAGCACCTTTTTACCTGAAAGTGGATCTGGCCAACAAGGGGCAATCCATCTTCAGCTCTGAATGGTTGTCTGCATCTGGAACGGTGTCTGGCTGGCTTGCAATTAATCTGCAACTGTGTAAAAGATACGTGTTAATTCTTTTTTATACATATTGATTTCTTTTTTCTGGATCAGTGTCTGGCTGGCTTGCAATTAATCTGCAACTGTGTTGACATTCATTTTTTGTGTTTCTTATTTTCAGGATTTCATGACCCACCTGACTGACCTTTTTACCTGAAAGTGGATCTTGCAATTAATCTGCAACTGTGAAAAAGGTACGTGTTAATTCGGTTTTTATACATATATTGATTTTCTTTTTTCTTGTCACACAGGATCTCATGACGCACCTTTTTACCTGAAAGTGGATCCAGCCAACAAGGGGCAATCCATCTTCAGCTATGAGTGGTTGTCTGCATCTAGAACGGTGTCTGGCAGGCTTGCAATTAATCTGCAACTGTGTTGACATTCTTTTTTTGTCTTTCTTATTTTCAGGATCTCATGACCCACCTGACGCATCTTTTTACCTGAAAGTGGATCTTGCAATTAATCTGCAACTGTGCAACAGGTACGTGTTAAATCGTTTTTTATACATATAATGATTTTCTTTATTCTTGTCACACAGGATCTCATGATGCACCTTTTTACCTGAAAGTGGACCTGGCCAAGAAGGGGCAATCAATCTTCAGCTGCAAGTGGTTGTCTAAATCTGGAACGGTGTCTGGCAGGCTTGCAATTAATCTGCAACTGTGTTGACATTCTTTTTTTGTCTTTCTTATTTTCAGGATCTCATGACCCACCTGACGCATGTTTTTACCTGAAAGTGGATCTTGCAATTAATCTGCAACTGTGCAACAGGTACGTGTTAAAATGTTTTTTATACATATAATGATTTTCTTTTTTCTTGTCACAGAGGATCTCATGACGCACCTTTTTACCTGAAAGTGGACCTGGCCAACAGGGGGCAATCCATCTTCAGCTACGAGTGGTTGTCTGCATCTGGAACGGTGTCTGGCTGGCTTGCAATTAATCTGCAACTGTGTAACAGGTACGTGTTAATTCGGTTTTTATACATATATTGATTTTCTTTTTTCTTGTCACACAGGATCTCATGACACACCTTTTTACCTGAAAGTGGATCTGGCCAACAAGGGGCAATCCATCTTCAGCTCTGAATGGTTGTCTGCATCTGGAACGGAGTCTGGCTGGCTTGCAATTAATCTGCAACTGTGTAAAAGATACGTGTTAATTCGTTTTTTATACATATTGATTTCTTTTTTCTGGATCAGTGTCTGGCTGGCTTGCAATTAATCTGCAACTGTGTTGACATTCTTTTTTGTCTTTCTTATTTTCAGGATCTCATGACCCACCTGACGCATCTTTTTACCTGAAAGTGGATCTTGCAATTAATCTGCAACTGTGTAACAGGTATGTGTTAAATCGTTTTTTATACATATATTGATTTTCTTTATTCTTGTCACACAGGAACTCATGACGCACCTTTTTACCTGAAAGTGGACCTGGCCAACAAGGGGCAATCCATCTTCAGCTGCGAGTGGTTGTCTGCATCTGGAACGGTGTCTGGCTGGCTTGCAATTAATCTGCAACTGTGTAATAGGTACGTGTTAATTCGGTTTATATACATAAATTGATTTTCTTTTTTCTTATCACACAGGATCTCATGACACACCTTTTTACCTGAAAGTGGACCTGGCCAACAAGGAGCAATCCATCTTCAGCTACGAGTGGTTGTCTGCATCTAGAACGGTGTCTGGCTGGCTTGCAATTAATCTGCAACTGTGTAACAGGTACATGTTAATTCGGTTTTTATACATATATTGATTTTCTTTTTTTTGTCACACAGGATCCCATCACGCACCTTTTTACCTGAAAAAGGATCTGGCCAACAAGGGGCAATCCATCTTCAGCTCTGAATGGTTGTCTGCATCTGGAACGGTGTCTGGCTGGCTTGCAATTAATCTGCAACTGTGTAAAAGATACTTGTTAATTCGTTTTTTATACATCTTAATTTCTTTTTTCTGGGTCAGTGTCTTGCTGGCTTGCAATTAATCTGCAACTGTGTTGACATTCTTTTTTGTCTTTCTTATTTTCAGGATGTCATGACGCACCTGAAGCATCTTTTTACCTGAAAGTGGATCTTGCAATTAATCTGCAACTGTGTAACAGGTACGTGTTAATTCGGATTTTATACATATATTGATTTTCTTTTTTCATGTCACACAGGATCTCATGACGCACCTTTTTACCTGAAAGTGGACCTGGCCAACAAGGGGCAATCCATCTTCAGCTACGAGTGGTTGTCTGCATCTGGAACGGTGTCTGGCTGGCTTGCAATTAATCTGCAACTGTGTTGACTTTCTTTTTTGTCTTTCTTATTTTCAGGATCTCATGACCCACCTGACGCACCTTTTTACCTGAAAGTGGATCTGGCCAACAAGGGGCAATCCATCTTCAGCTCTGAATGGTTGTCTGCATCTGGAACGGTGTCTGGCTGGCTTGCAATTAATCTGCAACTGTGTAAAAGATATGTGTTAATTCGTTTTTTATACATATTGATTTCTTTTTTCAGGATCAGTGTCTGGCTGGCTTGCAATTAATCTGCAACTGTGTTGACTTTTTTTTGTCTTTCTTATTTTCAGGATCTCAGGACCCACCTGACTGACCTTTTTACCTGAAAGTGGATCTTGCAATTAATCTGCAACTGTGTAGAAGGTACGTGTTAATTCGGTTTTTATACATATATTGATTTTCTTTTTTTTGTCACACAGGATCCCATCACGCAACTTTTTACCTGAAAGTGGATCCGGCCAACAAGGGGCAATCCATCTTCAGCTGTGAGTGGTTGTCTGCATCTGGAACGGTGTCTGGCTGGCTTGCAATTAATCTGCAACTGTGTAACAGGTACGTGTTCATTCGGTTTTTATACGTATATTTAATTCCTTTTTTTTGTCACACAGGATTCCATCACGCACCTTTTTACCTGAAAGTGGATCCGGCCAACAAGGGGCTATCCATGTCCAGCTGTGAGAGGTTGCCTGCATCTGGAATGGTGTCTGACTTGCTTTCTTTTCATCTGCAACTGAGTTACAGGTAAGTGAACATTCAGTTTCTATACTTATATTGACTTTCTTTTTTGTCTTTCTTATTTTCAGGATGTCATGACCCACCTGACGCATCTTTTTACCTGAAAGTGGATCTTGCAATTAATCTGCAACTGTGTAACAGGTACGTGTTAATTCGGTTTTTATACATATATTGATTTTCTTTTTTCTTCTCACACAAGATCTCATGACGCACCTTTTTACCTGAAAGTGGACCTGGCCAACAAGGGGCAATCCATCTTCAGCTATGAGTGGTTGTCTGCATCTAGAACGGTGTCTGGCTGGCTTGCAATTAATCTGCAACTGTGTAACAGGTCCATGTTAATTCGGTTTTTATACATATATTGATTTTCTTTTTTTTGTCACACAGGATCCCATCACACACCTTTTTACCTGAAAGTGGATCTGGCCAACAAGGGGCTATCCATGTCCAGCTGTGAGAGGTTGCCTGCATCTGGAATGGTGTCTGACTGGCTTTCTTTTCATCTGCAACTGAGTTACAGGTAAGTGAACATTAAGTTTCTATACCTATATTGAATTTCTTTTTTGTCTTTCTTTATTTTCAGGATGTCATGACCCATCTGACGCACCTTTTTACCAGAAAGTGGATCTGGCCAACAAGGGGCAATCCATCTTCAGCGTTGAGTGGTTGTCTGCATCTGGAACGGTGTCTGGCTGGATTGGAATTAATCTGCAACTGTGTAAAAGATACGTGTTAATTTGTTTTTTATACACATTGATTTCTTTTTTCTGGATCAGTGTCTGGCTGGCTTGCAATTAATCTGCAACTGTGTTGACTTTCTTTTTTGTCTTTCTTATTTTCAGGATCTCAAGACCCACCTGACGCACCTTTTTACCCGAAAGTGGATCTGGCCAACAAGGGGCAATCCATCTTCAGCTGTGAGTGGTTGTCTGCATCTGGAACGGTGTCTGGCTGGCTTGCAATTAATCTGCAACTGTGTAACAGGTACGTGTTCATTCGGTTTTTATACGTATATTTAATTCCTTTTTTTTGTCACACAGGATTCCATCACGCACCTTTTTACCTGAAAGTGGATCCGGCCAACAAGGGGCTATCCATGTCCAGCTGTGAGAGGTTGCCTGCATCTGGAATTGTGTCTGACTGGCTTTCTTTTCATCTGCAACTGAGTTACAGGTAAGTGAACATTCAGTTTCTATACTTATATTGACTTTCTTTTTTGTCTTTCTTATTTTCAGGATGTCATGACCCACCTGACGCATCTTTTTACCTGAAAGTGGATCTTGCAATTAATCTGCAACTGTGTAACAGGTACGTGTTAAATCGTTTTTTATACATATATTGATTTTCTTTAATCTTGTCACACAGGATCTCATGACGCACCTTTTTACCTGAAAGTGGACCTGGCCAACAAGGGGCAATACATCTTCAGCTGCGAGTGGTTGTCTGCATCTGGAACGGTGTCTGGCTGGCTTGCAATTAATCTGCAACTGTGTAACAGGTACGTGTTAATTCGGTTTTTATACATATATTGATTTTCGTTTTTTTGTCACACAGGATCCCATCAAGCACCTTTTTACCTGAAAGTGGATCTGGCCAACAAGGGGCAATCCATCTTCAGCTCTGAATGGTTGTCTGCATCTGGAACGGTGTCTGGCTGGCTTGCAATTAATCTGCAACTGTGTAAAAGATACGTGTTAATTCTTTTTTATACATATTGATTTCTTTTTTCTGGATCAGTGTCTGGCTGGCTTGCAATTAATCTGCAACTGTGTTGACATTCATTTTTTGTGTTTCTTATTTTCAGGATTTCATGACCCACCTGACTGACCTTTTTACCTGAAAGTGGATCTTGCAATTAATCTGCAACTGTGAAAAAGGTACGTGTTAATTCGGTTTTTATACATATATTGATTTTCTTTTTTCTTGTCACACAGGATCTCATGACGCACCTTTTTACCTGAAAGTGGATCCAGCCAACAAGGGGCAATCCATCTTCAGCTATGAGTGGTTGTCTGCATCTAGAACGGTGTCTGGCAGGCTTGCAATTAATCTGCAACTGTGTTGACATTCTTTTTTTGTCTTTCTTATTTTCAGGATCTCATGACCCACCTGACGCATCTTTTTACCTGAAAGTGGATCTTGCAATTAATCTGCAACTGTGCAACAGGTACGTGTTAAATCGTTTTTTATACATATAATGATTTTCTTTATTCTTGTCACACAGGATCTCATGATGCACCTTTTTACCTGAAAGTGGACCTGGCCAAGAAGGGGCAATCAATCTTCAGCTGCAAGTGGTTGTCTAAATCTGGAACGGTGTCTGGCAGGCTTGCAATTAATCTGCAACTGTGTTGACATTCTTTTTTTGTCTTTCTTATTTTCAGGATCTCATGACCCACCTGACGCATGTTTTTACCTGAAAGTGGATCTTGCAATTAATCTGCAACTGTGCAACAGGTACGTGTTAAAATGTTTTTTATACATATAATGATTTTCTTTTTTCTTGTCACAGAGGATCTCATGACGCACCTTTTTACCTGAAAGTGGACCTGGCCAACAGGGGGCAATCCATCTTCAGCTACGAGTGGTTGTCTGCATCTGAAACGGTGTCTGGCTGGCTTGCAATTAATCTGCAACTGTGTAACAGGTACGTGTTAATTCGGTTTTTATACATATATTGATTTTCTTTTTTCTTGTCACACAGGATCTCATGACACACCTTTTTACCTGAAAGTGGATCTGGCCAACAAGGGGCAATCCATCTTCAGCTCTGAATGGTTGTCTGCATCTGGAACGGAGTCTGGCTGGCTTGCAATTAATCTGCAACTGTGTAAAAGATACGTGTTAATTCGTTTTTTATACATATTGATTTCTTTTTTCTGGATCAGTGTCTGGCTGGCTTGCAATTAATCTGCAACTGTGTTGACATTCTTTTTTGTCTTTCTTATTTTCAGGATCTCATGACCCACCTGACGCATCTTTTTACCTGAAAGTGGATCTTGCAATTAATCTGCAACTGTGTAACAGGTATGTGTTAAATCGTTTTTTATACATATATTGATTTTCTTTATTCTTGTCACACAGGAACTCATGACGCACCTTTTTACCTGAAAGTGGACCTGGCCAACAAGGGGCAATCCATCTTCAGCTGCGAGTGGTTGTCTGCATCTGGAACGGTGTCTGGCTGGCTTGCAATTAATCTGCAACTGTGTAATAGGTACGTGTTAATTCGGTTTATATACATAAATTGATTTTCTTTTTTCTTATCACACAGGATCTCATGACACACCTTTTTACCTGAAAGTGGACCTGGCCAACAAGGAGCAATCCATCTTCAGCTACGAGTGGTTGTCTGCATCTAGAACGGTGTCTGGCTGGCTTGCAATTAATCTGCAACTGTGTAACAGGTACATGTTAATTCGGTTTTTATACATATATTGATTTTCTTTTTTTTGTCACACAGGATCCCATCACGCACCTTTTTACCTGAAAAAGGATCTGGCCAACAAGGGGCAATCCATCTTCAGCTCTGAATGGTTGTCTGCATCTGGAACGGTGTCTGGCTGGCTTGCAATTAATCTGCAACTGTGTAAAAGATACTTGTTAATTCGTTTTTTATACATCTTAATTTCTTTTTTCTGGGTCAGTGTCTTGCTGGCTTGCAATTAATCTGCAACTGTGTTGACATTCTTTTTTGTCTTTCTTATTTTCAGGATGTCATGACGCACCTGAAGCATCTTTTTACCTGAAAGTGGATCTTGCAATTAATCTGCAACTGTGTAACAGGTACGTGTTAATTCGGATTTTATACATATATTGATTTTCTTTTTTCATGTCACACAGGATCTCATGACGCACCTTTTTACCTGAAAGTGGACCTGGCCAACAAGGGGCAATCCATCTTCAGCTACGAGTGGTTGTCTGCATCTGGAACGGTGTCTGGCTGGCTTGCAATTAATCTGCAACTGTGTTGACTTTCTTTTTTGTCTTTCTTATTTTCAGGATCTCATGACCCACCTGACGCACCTTTTTACCTGAAAGTGGATCTGGCCAACAAGGGGCAATCCATCTTCAGCTCTGAATGGTTGTCTGCATCTGGAACGGTGTCTGGCTGGCTTGCAATTAATCTGCAACTGTGTAAAAGATATGTGTTAATTCGTTTTTTATACATATTGATTTCTTTTTTCAGGATCAGTGTCTGGCTGGCTTGCAATTAATCTGCAACTGTGTTGACTTTTTTTTGTCTTTCTTATTTTCAGGATCTCAGGACCCACCTGACTGACCTTTTTACCTGAAAGTGGATCTTGCAATTAATCTGCAACTGTGTAGAAGGTACGTGTTAATTCGGTTTTTATACATATATTGATTTTCTTTTTTTTGTCACACAGGATCCCATCACGCAACTTTTTACCTGAAAGTGGATCCGGCCAACAAGGGGCAATCCATCTTCAGCTGTGAGTGGTTGTCTGCATCTGGAACGGTGTCTGGCTGGCTTGCAATTAATCTGCAACTGTGTAACAGGTACGTGTTCATTCGGTTTTTATACGTATATTTAATTCCTTTTTTTTGTCACACAGGATTCCATCACGCACCTTTTTACCTGAAAGTGGATCCGGCCAACAAGGGGCTATCCATGTCCAGCTGTGAGAGGTTGCCTGCATCTGGAATGGTGTCTGACTTGCTTTCTTTTCATCTGCAACTGAGTTACAGGTAAGTGAACATTCAGTTTCTATACTTATATTGACTTTCTTTTTTGTCTTTCTTATTTTCAGGATGTCATGACCCACCTGACGCATCTTTTTACCTGAAAGTGGATCTTGCAATTAATCTGCAACTGTGTAACAGGTACGTGTTAATTCGGTTTTTATACATATATTGATTTTCTTTTTTCTTCTCACACAAGATCTCATGACGCACCTTTTTACCTGAAAGTGGACCTGGCCAACAAGGGGCAATCCATCTTCAGCTATGAGTGGTTGTCTGCATCTAGAACGGTGTCTGGCTGGCTTGCAATTAATCTGCAACTGTGTAACAGGTCCATGTTAATTCGGTTTTTATACATATATTGATTTTCTTTTTTTTGTCACACAGGATCCCATCACACACCTTTTTACCTGAAAGTGGATCTGGCCAACAAGGGGCTATCCATGTCCAGCTGTGAGAGGTTGCCTGCATCTGGAATGGTGTCTGACTGGCTTTCTTTTCATCTGCAACTGAGTTACAGGTAAGTGAACATTAAGTTTCTATACCTATATTGAATTTCTTTTTTGTCTTTCTTTATTTTCAGGATGTCATGACCCATCTGACGCACCTTTTTACCAGAAAGTGGATCTGGCCAACAAGGGGCAATCCATCTTCAGCGTTGAGTGGTTGTCTGCATCTGGAACGGTGTCTGGCTGGATTGGAATTAATCTGCAACTGTGTAAAAGATACGTGTTAATTTGTTTTTTATACACATTGATTTCTTTTTTCTGGATCAGTGTCTGGCTGGCTTGCAATTAATCTGCAACTGTGTTGACTTTCTTTTTTGTCTTTCTTATTTTCAGGATCTCAAGACCCACCTGACGCACCTTTTTACCCGAAAGTGGATCTGGCCAACAAGGGGCAATCCATCTTCAGCTGTGAGTGGTTGTCTGCATCTGGAACGGTGTCTGGCTGGCTTGCAATTAATCTGCAACTGTGTAACAGGTACGTGTTCATTCGGTTTTTATACGTATATTTAATTCCTTTTTTTTGTCACACAGGATTCCATCACGCACCTTTTTACCTGAAAGTGGATCCGGCCAACAAGGGGCTATCCATGTCCAGCTGTGAGAGGTTGCCTGCATCTGGAATTGTGTCTGACTGGCTTTCTTTTCATCTGCAACTGAGTTACAGGTAAGTGAACATTCAGTTTCTATACTTATATTGACTTTCTTTTTTGTCTTTCTTATTTTCAGGATGTCATGACCCACCTGACGCATCTTTTTACCTGAAAGTGGATCTTGCAATTAATCTGCAACTGTGTAACAGGTACGTGTTAAATCGTTTTTTATACATATATTGATTTTCTTTAATCTTGTCACACAGGATCTCATGACGCACCTTTTTACCTGAAAGTGGACCTGGCCAACAAGGGGCAATACATCTTCAGCTGCGAGTGGTTGTCTGCATCTGGAACGGTGTCTGGCTGGCTTGCAATTAATCTGCAACTGTGTAACAGGTATGTGTTAATTCGGTTTATATACATAAATTGATTTTCTTTTTTCTTATCACACAGGATCTCATGACGCACATTTTTACCTGAAAGTGGACCTGGCCAACAAGGGGCAATCCATCTTCAGCTCTGAATGGTTGTCTGCATCTGGAACGGTGTCTGGCTGGCTTGAAATTAATCTGCAACTGTGTAACAGTTACGTGTTAATTCAGTTTTTATACATATATTGATTTTCTTTTTTTTTGTCACACAGGATCCCATCACGCACCTTTTTACCTGAAAGTGGATCCGGCGAACAAGGGGCTATCCATGTCCAGCTGTGAGAGGTTGCCTGCATCTGGAATGGTGTCTGACTGGCTTTCATTTCATCTGCAACTGAGTTACTGGTAAGTGAACATTCAGTTTCTATACTTATATTGACTTTCTTTTTTTTCTTTCTTATTTTCAGGATGTCATGACGCACCTGACGCATCTTTTTACCTGAAAGTGGATCTTGCAATTAATCTGCAACTGTGTAACAGGTACGTGTTTATTCGGTTTTTATACATATATTGGTTTTTTTTTTTTCTTGTCACACAGGATCTCATGACGCACCTTTTTACCTGAAAGTGGACCTGGCCAACAAGGGGCAATCCATCTTCAGCTATGAGTGGTTGACTGCATCTGGAACGGTGTCTGGCTGGCTTGCAATTAATCTGCAACTGTGTAACAGGTACATGTTAATCCGGTTTTTATACATACATTGATTTTCTTTTTTTTGTCACACAGGATCCCATCACGCACCTTTTTACCTGAAAATGGATCTGGCCAACAAGGGGCAATCCATCTTCAGCTCTGAATGGTTGTCTGCATCTGGAACGGTGTCTGGCTGGCTTGCAATTAATCTGAAACTGTGTAAAAGATACTTGTTAATTTGTTTTTTATACATATTAATTTCTTTTTTCTGGATTAGTGTCTGGCTGGCTTGCAATTAATCTGCAACAGTGTTGACATTCTTTTTTGTCTTTCTTATTTTCAGGATGTCATGACGCACCTGACGCATCTTTTTACCTGAAAGTGGATCTTGCAATTAATCTGCAACTGTGTAACAGGTATGTGTTAATTCGGTTTTTATACATTTATTGATTTTCTTTTTTCTTGTCTCACAGGATCTCATGACGCACCTTTTTACCTGAAAGTGGATCTGGCCAACAAGGGGTTATCCATCTTCAGCTGTGAGTGGGTGTCTGCATCTGGAACGGTGTCTGGCTGGCTTGCAATTAATCTGCAACTGTGTAACAGGTACGTGTTAAATCGTTTTATATACATATAATGATTTTCTTTATTCTTGTCACACAGGATCTCATGATGCACCTTTTTACCTGAAAGTGGACCTGGCCAAAAAGGGGCAATCAATCTTCAGCTGCAAGTGGTTGTCTAAATCTGGAACGGTGTCTGGCTGGCTTGCAATTAATCTGCAACTGTCTAAAAGATATGCGTTAATTCGTTTTTTATACATATTGATTTCTTTTTTCTGGATCAGTGTCTGGCTGGCTTGCAATTAATCTGCAACTGTGTTGACATTCTTTTTTGTCTTTCTTATTTTCAGGATCTCAGGACCCACCTGACTGACCTTTTTACCTGAAAGTGGATCTTGCAATTAATCTGCAACTGTGTAAAAGGTACGTGTTAATTCGGTTTTTATACATATATTGATTTTCTTTTTTCTTGTCACACAGGATCTCATGACGCACCTTTTTACCTGAAAGTGGACCTGGCCAACAAGGGGCAATCCATCTTCAGCTGCGAGTGGTTTTCTGCATCTGAAAAGGTGTCTGGCTGGCTTGCAATTTATCTGCAACTGTGTAACAGGTACGTGTTAATTTGGTTTTTATACATATATTGATTTTCTTTTTTCTTGTCACAGAGGATCTCATGACGCACCTTTTTACCTGAAAGTGGACCTGGCCAACAAGGGGCAATACATCTTCAGCTGCGAGTAGTTGTCTGCATCTGGAACGGTGTCTGGCTGGCTTGCAATTAATCTGCAACTGTGTAACAGGTACGTGTTAATTCGGTTTATATACATAAATTGATTTTCTTTTTTCTTATCACACAGGATCTCATGACGCACCTTTTTACCTGAAAGTGGACCTGGCCAACAAGGGGCAATCCATCTTCAGCTCTGAATGGTTGTCTGCATCTGGAACGGTGTCTGGCTGGCTTGCAATTGATCTTCAACTGTGTAACAGGTACGTGTTAATTCAGTTTTTATACATATATTGATTTTCTTTTTTTTTGTCATACAGGATCCCATCACGCACCTTTTTACCTGAAAGTGGATCCGGCCAACAAGGGGCTATCCATGTCCAGCTGTGAGAGGTTGCCTGCATCTGGAATGGTGTCTGACTGGCTTTCTTTTCATCTGCTTCTGAGTTACAGGTAAGTGAACATTCAGTTTCTATACTTATTATGACTTTCTTTTCTGTCTTTCTTATTTTCAGGATGTCATGAACCACCTGACGCATCTTTTTACCTGAAAGTGGATCTTGCAATTAATCTGCAACTGTGTAACAGGTACGTGTTAATTCGGTTTTTATACATATATTGATTTTCTTTTTTCTTGTCACAGAGGATCTCATGACGCACCTTTTTACCTGAAAGTGGACCTGGCCAACAAGGGGCAATCCATCTTCAGCTACGAGTGGTTGTCTGCATCTGGAACGGTGTCTGGCTGGCTTGCAATTGATCTGCAACTGTGTAACAGGTACGTGTTAATTCAGTTTTTATACATATATTGATTTTCTTTTTTTTTGTCACACAGGATCCCATCACGCACCTTTTTACCTGAAAGTGGATCCGGCCAACAAGGGGCAATCCATCTTCAGCTATGAGTGGTTGTCTGCATCTAGAACGGTGTCTGGCTGGCTTGCAATTAATCTGCAACTGTGTAACAGGTACGTGTTAATTCGGTTTTTATACATAAATTGATTTTCTTTTTTTTGTCACACAGGATCCCATCACGCACCTTTTTACCTGAAAGTGGATCCGGTGAACAAGGGGCTATCCATGTCCAGCTGTGAGAGGTTGCCTGCATCTGGAATGGTGTCTGACTGGCTTTCATTTCATCTGCAACTGAGTTACTGGTAAGTGAACATTCAGTTTCTATACTTATATTGACTTTCTTTTTTTTCTTTCTTATTTTCAGGATGTCATGACGCACCTGACGCATCTTTTTACCTGAAAGTGGATCTTGCAATTAATCTGCAACTGTGTAACAGGTACGTGTTTATTCGGTTTTTATACATATATTGTTTTTTTTTTTTTCTTGTCACACAGGATCTCATGACGCACCTTTTTACCTGAAAGTGGACCTGGCCAACAAGGGGCAATCCATCTTCAGCTATGAGTGGTTGACTGCATCTGGAACGGTGTCTGGCTGGCTTGCAATTAATCTGCAACTGTGTAACAGGTACATGTTAATCCGGTTTTTATACATACATTGATTTTCTTTTTTTTGTCACACAGGATCCCATCACGCACCTTTTTACCTGAAAATGGATCTGGCCAACAAGGGGCAATCCATCTTCAGCTCTGAATGGTTGTCTGCATCTGGATCGGTGTCTGGCTGGCTTGCAATTAATCTGAAACAGTGTAAAAGATACTTGTTAATTTGTTTTTTATACATATTAATTTCTTTTTTCTGGATTAGTGTCTGGCTGGCTTGCAATTAATCTGCAACAGTGTTGACATTCTTTTTTGTCTTTCTTATTTTCAGGATGTCATGACGCACCTGACGCATCTTTTTACCTGAAAGTGGATCTTGCAATTAATCTGCAACTGTGTAACAGGTACGTATTAATTCAGTTTTTATACATATATTGATTTTCTTTTTTCTTGTCACACGGGATCTCATGACGCTCCTTTTTACCTGAAAGTGGATCTGGCCAACAAGGGGCAATCCATCTTCAGCTGCGAGTGGTTTTCTGCATCTGGAATGGTGTCTGGCTGGCTTGCAATTAATCTGCAACTGTGTAACAGGTATGTGTTAATTCGGTTTTTATACATTTATTGATTTTCTTTTTTCTTGTCTCACAGGATCTCATGACGCACCTTTTTACCTGAAAGTGGATCTGGCCAACAAGGGGTTATCCATCTTCAGCTGCGAGTGGGTGTCTGCATCTGGAACGGTGTCTGGCTGGCTTGCAATTAATCTGCAACTGTGTAACAGGTACGTGTTAAATCGTTTTATATACATATAATGATTTTCTTTATTCTTGTCACACAGGATCTCATGATGCACCTTTTTACCTGAAAGTGGACCTGGCCAACAAGGGGCAATCAATCTTCAGCTGCAAGTGGTTGTCTAAATCTGGAACGGTGTCTGGCTGGCTTGCAATTAATCTCCAACTGTCTAAAAGATACGCGTTAATTCGTTTTTTATACATATTGATTTCTTTTTTCTGGATCAGTGTCTGGCTGGCTTGCAATTAATCTGCAACTGTGTTGACATTCTTTTTTGTCTTTCTTATTTTCAGGATCTCAGGACCCACCTGACTGACCTTTTTACCTGAAAGTGGATCTTGCAATTAATCTGCAACTGTGTAAAAGGTACGTGTTAATTCGGTTTTTATACATATATTGATTTTCTTTTTTCTTGTCACACAGGATCTCATGACGCACCTTTTTACCTGAAAGTGGACCTGGCCAACAAGGGGCAATCCATCTTCAGCTGCGAGTGGTTTTCTGCATCTGAAAAGGTGTCTGGCTGGCTTGCAATTAATCTGCAACTGTGTAACAGGTACGTGTTAATTTGGTTTTTATACATATATTGATTTTCTTTTTTCTTGTCACAGAGGATCTCATGACGCACCTTTTTACCTGAAAGTGGACCTGGCCAACAAGGGGCAATACATCTTCAGCTGCGAGTGGTTGTCTGCATCTGGAACGGTGTCTGGCTGGCTTGCAATTAATCTGCAACTGTGTAACAGGTACGTGTTAATTCGGTTTATATACATAAATTGATTTTCTTTTTTCTTATCACACAGGATCTCATGACGCACCTTTTTACCTGAAAGTGGACCTGGCCAACAAGGGGCAATCCATCTTCAGCTCTGAATGGTTGTCTGCATCTGGAACGGTGTCTGGCTGGCTTGCAATTAATCTGCAACTGTGTAACAGGTACGTGTTAAATCGTTTTATATACATATAATGATTTTCTTTATTCTTGTCACACAGGATCTCATGATGCACCTTTTTACCTGAAAGTGGACCTGGCCAAAAAGGGGCAATCAATCTTCAGCTGCAAGTGGTTGTCTAAATCTGGAACGGTGTCTGGCTGGCTTGCAATTAATCTGCAACTGTCTAAAAGATATGCGTTAATTCGTTTTTTATACATATTGATTTCTTTTTTCTGGATCAGTGTCTGGCTGGCTTGCAATTAATCTGCAACTGTGTTGACATTCTTTTTTGTCTTTCTTATTTTCAGGATCTCAGGGCCCACCTGACTGACCTTTTTACCTGAAAGTGGATCTTGCAATTAATCTGCAACTGTGTAAAAGGTACGTGTTAATTCGGTTTTTATACATATATTGATTTTCTTTTTTCTTGTCACACAGGATCTCATGACGCACCTTTTTACCTGAAAGTGGACCTGGCCAACAAGGGGCAATCCATCTTCAGCTGCGAGTGGTTTTCTGCATCTGAAAAGGTGTCTGGCTGGCTTGCAATTTATCTGCAACTGTGTAACAGGTACGTGTTAATTTGGTTTTTATACATATATTGATTTTCTTTTTTCTTGTCACAGAGGATCTCATGACGCACCTTTTTACCTGAAAGTGGACCTGGCCAACAAGGGGCAATACATCTTCAGCTGCGAGTGGTTGTCTGCATCTGGAACCGTGTCTGGCTGGCTTGCAATTAATCTGCAACTGTGTAACAGGTACGTGTTAATTCGGTTTATATACATAAATTGATTTTCTTTTTTCTTATCACACAGGATCTCATGACACACCTTTTTACCTGAAAGTGGACCTGGCCAACAAGGGGCAATCCATCTTCAGCTCTGAATGGTTGTCTGCATCTGGAACGGTGTCTGGCTGGCTTGCAATTGATCTTCAACTGTGTAACAGGTACGTGTTAATTCAGTTTTTATACATATATTGATTTTCTTTTTTTTTGTCATACAGGATCCCATCACGCACCTTTTTACCTGAAAGTGGATCCGGCCAACAAGGGGCTATCCATGTCCAGCTGTGAGAGGTTGCCTGCATCTGGAATGGTGTCTGACTGGCTTTCTTTTCATCTGCTTCTGAGTTACAGGTAAGTGAACATTCAGTTTCTATACTTATTATGACTTTCTTTTCTGTCTTTCTTATTTTCAGGATGTCATGAACCACCTGACGCATCTTTTTACCTGAAAGTGGATCTTGCAATTAATCTGCAATTGTGTAACAGGTACGTGTTAATTCGGTTTTTATACATATATTGATTTTCTTTTTTCTTGTCACAGAGGATCTCATGACGCACCTTTTTACCTGAAAGTGGACCTGGCCAACAAGGGGCAATCCATCTTCAGCTACGAGTGGTTGTCTGCATCTGGAACGGTGTCTGGCTGGCTTGCAATTGATCTGCAACTGTGTAACAGGTACGTGTTAATTCAGTTTTTATACATATATTGATTTTCTTTTTTTTTGTCACACAGGATCCCATCACGCACCTTTTTACCTGAAAGTGGATCCGGCCAACAAGGGGCAATCCATCTTCAGCTATGAGTGGTTGTCTGCATCTAGAACGGTGTCTGGCTGGCTTGCAATTAATCTGCAACTGTGTAACAGGTACGTGTTAATTCGGTTTTTATACATAAATTGATTTTCTTTTTTTTGTCACACAGGATCCCATCACGCACCTTTTTACCTGAAAGTGGATCCGGCGAACAAGGGGCTATCCATGTCCAGCTGTGAGAGGTTGCCTGCATCTGGAATGGTGTCTGACTGGCTTTCATTTCATCTGCAACTGAGTTACTGGTAAGTGAACATTCAGTTTCTATACTTATATTGACTTTCTTTTTTTTCTTTCTTATTTTCAGGATGTCATGACGCACCTGACGCATCTTTTTACCTGAAAGTGGGTCTTGCAATTAATCTGCAACTGTTTAACAGGTACGTGTTTATTCGGTTTTTATACATATATTGGTTTTTTTTTTTTCTTGTCACACAGGATCTCATGACGCACCTTTTTACCTGAAAGTGGACCTGGCCAACAAGGGGCAATCCATCTTCAGCTATGAGTGGTTGACTGCATCTGGAACGGTGTCTGGCTGGCTTGCAATTAATCTGCAACTGTGTAACAGGTACATGTTAATCCGGTTTTTATACATACATTGATTTTCTTTTTTTTGTCACACAGGATCCCATCACGCACCTTTTTACCTGAAAATGGATCTGGCCAACAAGGGGCAATCCATCTTCAGCTCTGAATGGTTGTCTGCATCTGGAACGGTGTCTGGCTGGCTTGCAATTAATCTGAAACAGTGTAAAAGATACTTGTTAATTTGTTTTTTATACATATTAATTTCTTTTTTCTGGATTAGTGTCTGGCTGGCTTGCAATTAATCTGCAACAGTGTTGACATTCTTTTTTGTCTTTCTTATTTTCAGGATGTCATGACGCACCTGGCGCATCTTTTTACCTGAAAGTGGATCTTGCAATTAATCTGCAACTGTGTAACAGGTACGTATTAATTCAGTTTTTATACATATATTGATTTTCTTTTTTCTTGTCACACGGGATCTCATGACGCTCCTTTTTACCTGAAAGTGGATCTGGCCTATAAGGGGCAATCCATCTTCAGCTGCGAGTGGTTTTCTGCATCTGGAATGGTGTCTGGCTGGCTTGCAATTAATCTGCAACTGTGTAACAGGTATGTGTTAATTCGGTTTTTATACATTTATTGATTTTCTTTTTTCTTGTCTCACAGGATCTCATGACGCACCTTTTTACCTGAAAGTGGATCTGGCCAACAAGGGGTTATCCATCTTCAGCTGCGAGTGGGTGTCTGCATCTGGAACGGTGTCTGGCTGGCTTGCAATTAATCTGCAACTGTGTAACAGGTACGTGTTAAATCGTTTTATATACATATAATGATTTTCTTTATTCTTGTCACACAGGATCTCATGATGCACCTTTTTACCTGAAAGTGGACCTGGCCAACAAGGGGCAATCAATCTTCAGCTGCAAGTGGTTGTCTAAATCTGGAACGGTGTCTGGCTGGCTTGCAATTAATCTGCAACTGTCTAAAAGATACGCGTTAATTCGTTTTTTATACATATTGATTTCTTTTTTCTGGATCAGTGTCTGGCTGGCTTGCAATTAATCTGCAACTGTGTTGACATTCTTTTTTGTCTTTCTTATTTTCAGGATCTCAGGACCCACCTGACTGACCTTTTTACCTGAAAGTGGATCTTGCAATTAATCTGCAACTGTGTAAAAGGTACGTGTTAATTCGGTTTTTATACATATATTGATTTTCTTTTTTCTTGTCACACAGGATCTCATGACGCAACTTTTTTACCTGAAAGTGGACCTGGCCAACAAGGGGCAATCCATCTTCAGCTGCGAGTGGTTTTCTGCATCTGAAAAGGTGTCTGGCTGGCTTGCAATTTATCTGCAACTGTGTAACAGGTACGTGTTAATTTGGTTTTTATACATATATTGATTTTCTTTTTTCTTGTCACAGAGGATCTCATGACGCACCTTTTTACCTGAAAGTGGACCTGGCCAACAAGGGGCAATACATCTTCAGCTGCGAGTGGTTGTCTGCATCTGGAACGGTGTCTGGCTGGCTTGCAATTAATCTGCAACTGTGTAACAGGTACGTGTTAATTCGGTTTATATACATAAATTGATTTTCTTTTTTCTTATCACACAGGATCTCATGACGCACCTTTTTACCTGAAAGTGGACCTGGCCAACAAGGGGCAATCCATCTTCAGCTCTGAATGGTTGTCTGCATCTGGAACGGTGTCTGGCTGGCTTGCAATTGATCTTCAACTGTGTAACAGGTACGTGTTAATTCAGTTTTTATACATATATTGATTTTCTTTTTTTTTGTCATACAGGATCCCATCACGCACCTTTTTACCTGAAAGTGGATCCGGCCAACAAGGGGCTATCCATGTCCAGCTGTGAGAGGTTGCCTGCATCTGGAATGGTGTCTGACTGGCTTTCTTTTCATCTGCTTCTGAGTTACAGGTAAGTGAACATTCAGTTTCTATACTTATTATGACTTTCTTTTCTGTCTTTCTTATTTTCAGGATGTCATGAACCACCTGACGCATCTTTTTACCTGAAAGTGGATCTTGCAATTAATCTGCAACTGTGTAACAGGTTCGTGTTAATTCGGTTTTTATACATATATTGATTTTCTTTTTTCTTGTCACAGAGGATCTCATGACGCACCTTTTTACCTGAAAGTGGACCTGGCTAACAAGGGGCAATCCATCTTCAGCTACGAGTGGTTGTCTGCATCTGGAACGGTGTCTGGCTGGCTTGCAATTGATCTTCAACTGTGTAACAGGTACGTGTTAATTCAGTTTTTATACATATATTGATTTTCTTTTTTTTTGTCATACAGGATCCCATCACGCACCTTTTTACCTGAAAGTGGATCCGGCCAACAAGGGGCTATCCATGTCCAGCTGTGAGAGGTTGCCTGCATCTGGAATGGTGTCTGACTGGCTTTCTTTTCATCTGCTTCTGAGTTACAGGTAAGTGAACATTCAGTTTCTATACTTATTATGACTTTCTTTTCTGTCTTTCTTATTTTCAGGATGTCATGAACCACCTGACGCATCTTTTTACCTGAAAGTGGATCTTGCAATTAATCTGCAACTGTGTAACAGGTTCGTGTTAATTCGGTTTTTATACATATATTGATTTTCTTTTTTCTTGTCACAGAGGATCTCATGACGCACCTTTTTACCTGAAAGTGGACCTGGCTAACAAGGGGCAATCCATCTTCAGCTACGAGTGGTTGTCTGCATCTGGAACGGTGTCTGGCTGGCTTGCAATTGATCTGCAACTGTGTAACAGGTACGTGTTAATTCAGTTTTTATACATATATTGATTTTCTTTTTTTTTGTCACACAGGATCCCATCACGCACCTTTTTACCTGAAAGTGGATCCGGCCAACAAGGGGCAATCCATCTTCAGCTATGAGTGGTTGTCTGCATCTAGAACGGTGTCTGGCTGGCTTGCAATTAATCTGCAACTGTGTAACAGGTACGTGTTAATTCGGTTTTTATACATAAATTGATTTTCTTTTTTTTGTCAAACAGGATCCCATCACGCACCTTTTTACCTGAAAGTGGATCTGGCAAACAAGGGGCAATCCATCTTCAGCTCTGAATGGTTGTCTGCATCTGGAACGGTGTCTGGCTGGCTTGCAATTAATCTGCAACTGTGTAAAAGATACGTGTTAATTCGTTTTTTATACATATTGATTTCTTTTTTTCTGGATCACTGTCTGGCTGGCTTGCAATTAATCTGCAACTGTGTTGACATTCTTTTTTGTCTTTCTTATATTCAGGATCTCATGACCCACCTGACGCATCTTTATACCTGAAAGTGGATCTTGCAATTAATCTGCAACTGTGTAACAGGTACGTGTTAATTCGGTTTTTATACATATATTGATTTTTTTTTTTGTCACAGAGGATCTCATGACGCACCTTTTTACCTGAAAGTGGACCTGGCCAACAAGGGGCAATCCATCTTCAGCTGCGAGTGGTTTTCTGCATCTGGAAAGGTGTCTGGCTGGCTTGCAATTAATCTGCAACTGTGTAAAAGGTGCGTGTTAATTCAGTTTTTATACATATATTGATTTTCTTTTTTCTTGTCACACAGGATCCCATCACGCACCTTTTTACCTGAAAGTGGACCTGGCCAACAAGGGACAATCCATCTTCAGCTACGAGTGGTTGTCTGCATCTGGAACGGTGTCTGGCTGGCTTGCAATTGATCTGCAACTGTGTAACAGGTACGTGTTAATTCAGTTTTTATACATATATTGATTTTCTTTTTTCTTGTCACACAGGATCCCATCACGCACCTTTTTACCTGAAAGTGGATCCGGCCAACAAGGGGCAATCCATCTTCAGCTATGAGTGGTTGTCTGCATCCAGAACGGTGTCTGGCTGGCTTGCAATTAATCTGCAACTGTGTAACAGGTACGTGTTAATTCAGTTTTTATACATATATTGATTTTCTTTTTTTTGTCACACAGGATCCCATCATGCACCTTTTTACCTGAAAGTGGATCTGGCCAACAAGGGGCAATCCATCTTCAGCTCTGAATGGTTGTCTGCATCTGGAACAGCGTCTGGCTGGCTTGCAATTAATCTGCAACTGTGTAAAAGATACGTGTTAATTCGTTTTTATACATATTGATTTCTTTTTTCTGGATCAGTGTCTGGCTGGCTTGCAAATAATCTGCAACTGTGTTGACATTCTTTTTTGTCTTTCTTATTTTCAGGATCTCATGACCCACCTGACTGACCTTTTGACCTGAAAGTGGATCTTGCAATTAATCTGCAACTGTGTAAAAGGTACGTGTTAATTTGGTTTTTATACATATATTGATTTTCTTTTTTCTTGTCACAGAGGATCTCATGACGCACCTTTTTACCTGAAAGTGGACCTGGCCAACAAGGGGCAATCCATCTTCACCTACGAGTGGTTGTCTGCATCTGGAACGGTGTCTGGCTGGCTTGCAATTGATCTTCAACTGTGTAACAGGTATGTGTTAATTCAGTTTTTATACATATATTGATTTTCTTTTTTTTTGTCACACAGGATCCCATCACGCACCTTTTTACCTGAAAGTGGATCTGGCCAACAAGGGGCTATCCATGTCCAGCTGTGAGAGGTTGCCTGCATCTGGAATGGTGTCTGACTGGCTTTCTTTTCATCTGCATCTGAGTTACAGGTAAGTGAACATTCAGTTTCTATGCTTATATTGCCTTTTTTTTTGTCTTTATTTTCAGGATGTCATGACCCACCTGACGCATCTTTTTACCTGAAAGTGGATCTTGCAATTCATCTGCAACTGTGTAACAGGTACGTGTTAATTCAGTTTTTATACATATATTGATTTTCTTTTTTTTGTCACACAGGATCCCATCATGCACCTTTTTACCTGAAAGTGGACCTGGCCAACAAGGGGCAATCCATCTTCAGCTATGAGTGGTTGTCTGCATCTGGAACGGTGTCTGGCTGGCTTGCAATTGATCTGCAACTGTGTAACAGGTACGTGTTAATTCAGTTTTTATACATATATTGATTTTCTTTTTTTTTGTCACACAGGATCCCATCACGCACCTTTTTACCTGAAAGTGGATCCGGCCAACAAGGGGCAATCCATCTTCAGCTATGAGTGGTTGTCTGCATCTAGAACGGTGTCTGGCTGGCTTGCAATTAATCTGCAACTGTGTAACAGGTACGTGTTAATTCGGTTTTTATACATAAATTGATTTTCTTTTTTTTGTCAAACAGGATCCCATCACGCACCTTTTTACCTGAAAGTGGATCTGGCAAACAAGGGGCAATCCATCTTCAGCTCTGAATGGTTGTCTGCATCTGGAACGGTGTCTGGCTGGCTTGCAATTAATCTGCAACTGTGTAAAAGATACGTGTTAATTCGTTTTTTATACATATTGATTTCTTTTTTTCTGGATCACTGTCTGGCTGGCTTGCAATTAATCTGCAACTGTGTTGACATTCTTTTTTGTCTTTCTTATATTCAGGATCTCATGACCCACCTGACGCATCTTTATACCTGAAAGTGGATCTTGCAATTAATCTGCAACTGTGTAACAGGTACGTGTTAATTCGGTTTTTATACATATATTGATTTTTTTTTTTGTCACAGAGGATCTCATGACGCACCTTTTTACCTGAAAGTGGACCTGGCCAACAAGGGGCAATCCATCTTCAGCTGCGAGTGGTTTTCTGCATCTGGAAAGGTGTCTGGCTGGCTTGCAATTAATCTGCAACTGTGTAAAAGGTGAGTGTTAATTCAGTTTTTATACATATATTGATTTTCTTTTTTCTTGTCACACAGGATCCCATCACGCACCTTTTTACCTGAAAGTGGACCTGGCCAACAAGGGACAATCCATCTTCAGCTATGAGTGGTTGTCTGCATCTGGAACGGTGTCTGGCTGGCTTGCAATTGATCTGCAACTGTGTAACAGGTACGTGTTAATTCAGTTTTTATACATATATTGATTTTCTTTTTTCTTGTCACACAGGATCCCATCACGCACCTTTTTACCTGAAAGTGGATCCGGCCAACAAGGGGCAATCCATCTTCAGCTATGAGTGGTTGTCTGCATCCAGAACGGTGTCTGGCTGGCTTGCAATTAATCTGCAACTGTGTAACAGGTACGTGTTAATTCAGTTTTTATACATATATTGATTTTCTTTTTTTTGTCACACAGGATCCCATCATGCACCTTTTTACCTGAAAGTGGATCTGGCCAACAAGGGGCAATCCATCTTCAGCTCTGAATGGTTGTCTGCATCTGGAACAGCGTCTGGCTGGCTTGCAATTAATCTGCAACTGTGTAAAAGATACGTGTTAATTCGTTTTTATACATATTGATTTCTTTTTTCTGGATCAGTGTCTGGCTGGCTTGCAAATAATCTGCAACTGTGTTGACATTCTTTTTTGTCTTTCTTATTTTCAGGATCTCATGACCCACCTGACTGACCTTTTGACCTGAAAGTGGATCTTGCAATTAATCTGCAACTGTGTAAAAGGTACGTGTTAATTTGGTTTTTATACATATATTGATTTTCTTTTTTCTTGTCACAGAGGATCTCATGACGCACCTTTTTACCTGAAAGTGGACCTGGCCAACAAGGGGCAATCCATCTTCACCTACGAGTGGTTGTCTGCATCTGGAACGGTGTCTGGCTGGCTTGCAATTGATCTTCAACTGTGTAACAGGTATGTGTTAATTCAGTTTTTATACATATATTGATTTTCTTTTTTTTTGTCACACAGGATCCCATCACGCACCTTTTTACCTGAAAGTGGATCTGGCCAACAAGGGGCTATCCATGTCCAGCTGTGAGAGGTTGCCTGCATCTGGAATGGTGTCTGACTGGCTTTCTTTTCATCTGCATCTGAGTTACAGGTAAGTGAACATTCAGTTTCTATGCTTATATTGCCTTTTTTTTTGTCTTTATTTTCAGGATGTCATGACCCACCTGACGCATCTTTTTACCTGAAAGTGGATCTTGCAATTCATCTGCAACTGTGTAACAGGTACGTGTTAATTCAGTTTTTATACATATATTGATTTTCTTTTTTTTGTCACACAGGATCCCATCATGCACCTTTTTACCTGAAAGTGGATCTTGCCAACAAGGGGCAATCCATCTTCAGCTCTGAATGGTTGTCTGCATCTGGAACGGCGTCTGACTGGCTTGCAATTGATCTGCAACTGTGTAACAGGTACGTGTTAATTCAGTTTTTATACATATATTGATTTTCTTTTATCTTGTCACACAGGATCCCATCACGCACCTTTTTACCTGAAAGTGGATCCAGCCAACAAGGGGCAATCCATCTTCAGCTATGAGTGGTTGTCTGCATCCAGAACGGTGTCTGGCTGGCTTGCAATTAATCTGCAACTGTGTAACAGGTACGTGTTAATTCGGTTTTTATACATATATTGATTTTCTTTTTTCTTGTCACACAGGATCCCATCACGCACCTTTTTACCTGAAAGTGGATCCAGCCAACAAGGGACAATCCATCTTCAGCTATGAGTGGTTGTCTGCATCTGGAACGGTGTCTGGCTGGCTTGCAATTAATCTGCAACTGTGTTGACATTCTTTTTTGTCTTTCTTATTTTCAGGATCTCATGACCCACCTGACGCATCTTTTTACCTGAAAGTGGATCTTGCAAATAATCTGCAACTGTGTAACAGGTACGTGTTAATTCGGTTTTTATACATATATTGATTTTCTTTTTTCTTGTCACACAGGATCCCATCACGCACCTTTTTACCTGAAAGTGGATCCAGCCAACAAGGGACAATCCATCTTCAGCTATGAGTGGTTGTCTGCATCTAGAACGGTGTCTGACTGGCTTTCTTTTCATCTGCATCTGAGTTACAGGTAAGTGAACATTCAGTTTCTATGCTTATATTGCCTTTTTTTTTGTCTTTCTTATTTTCAGGATGTCATGACCCACCTGACGCATCTTTTTACCTGAAAGTGGATCTTGCAATTCATCTGCAACTGTGTAACAGGTACGTGTTAATTCAGTTTTTATACATATATTGATTTTCTTTTTTTTTGTCACACAGGATCCCATCACGCACCTTTTTACCTGAAAGTGGATCCGGCCAACAAGGGGCTATCCATGTACAGCTGTGAGAGGTTGCCTGCATCTGGAATGGTGTCTGACTGGCTTGCAATTGATCTGCAACTGTGTAACAGGTACGTGTTAATTCAGTTTTTATACATATATTGATTTTCTTTTTTCTTGTCACACAGGATCCCATCATGCACCTTTTTACCTGAAAGTGGATCCAGCCAACAAGGGGCAATCCATCTTCAGCTATGAGTGGTTGTCTGCATCCAGAACGGTGTCTGGCTGGCTTGCAATTAATCTGCAACTGTGTAACAGGTACGTGTTAATTCGGTTTTTATACATATATTGATTTTCTTTTTTCTTGTCACACAGGATCCCATCACGCACCTTTTTACCTGAAAGTGGATCCAGCCAACAAGGGACAATCCATCTTCAGCTATGAGTGGTTGTCTGCATCTGGAACGGTGTCTGGCTGGCTTGCAATTAATCTGCAACTGTGTTGACATTCTTTTTTGTCTTTCTTATTTTCAGGATCTCATGACCCACCTGACGCATCTTTTTACCTGAAAGTGGATCTTGCAAATAATCTGCAACTGTGTAAAAGGTACGTGTTAATTCGGTTTTTATACATATATTGATTTTCTTTTTTCGTGTCACACAGGATCCCATCACGCACCTTTTTACCTGAAAGTGGATCCAGCCAAGAAGGGACAATCCATCTTCAGCTATGAGTGGTTGTCTGCATCTAGAACGGTGTCTGGCTGGCTTGCAATTAATCTGCAACTGTGTAACAGGTACGTGTTAATTCGGTTATTATACATATATTGATTTTCTTTTTTTTGTCACACAGGATCCCATCACACACCTTTTTACCTGAAAGTGGATCTGGCCAACAAGGGGCAATCCATCTTCAGCTCTGAATGGTTGTCTGCATCTGGAACGGTGTCTGGCTGGCTTGCAATTTATCTGCAACTGTGTAAAAGATACTTGTTAATTCGTTTTTATACATATTGATTTCTTTTTTCTGGATCAGTGTCTGGCTGGCTTGCAATTAATCTGCAACTGTGTTGACATTCTTTTTTTTTCTTTCTTATTTTCAGGATCTCATGACCCACTTGACGCATCTTTTTACCTGAAAGTGGATCTTGCAATTAATCTGCAACTGTGTAACAGGTACGTGTTAAATCGTTTTTTATACATATAATGATTTTCTTTTTTCTTGTCACAGAGGATCTCATGACGCACCTTTTTACCTCAAAGTTGACCTGGCCAACAAGGGGCAATCCATCTTCAGCTACGAGTGGTTGTCTGCATCTGGAACGGTGTCTGGCTGGCTTGCAAATGATCTGCAACTGTGTAACAGGTACGTGTTAATTCAGTTTTTACACATATATTGATTTTCTTTTTTTTGTCACACAGGATCACATCATGCACCTTTTTACCTGAAAGTGGATCCGGCCAACAAGGGGCTATCCATGTCCAGCTGTGAGAGGTTGCCTGCATCTGGAATGGTGTCTGACTGGCTTTTTTTTTCATCTGCATCTGAGTTACAGGTAAGTGAACATTCAGTTTCTATACTTATATTGACTTTCTTTTTTGTCTTTCTTAATTTCAGGATGTCATGACCCACCTGACGCATCTTTTTACCTGAAAGTGGATCTTGCAATTAATCTGCAACTGTGTAACAGGTACGTGTTAATTTGGTTTTTATACATATATTGATTTTCTTTTTTCTTGTCATACAGGATCTCATGACGCACCTTTTTACCTGAAAGTGGACCTGGCCAACAAGGGGCAATCCATCTTCAGCTATGAGTGGTTGTCTGCATCTAGAACGGTGTATGGCTGGCTTGCAATTAATCTGCAACTATGTAACAGGTTTGTGTTAATTCGGTTTTTATACATATATTGATTTTCTTTTTTTTGTCACACAGGATCCCATCACGCACCTTTTTACCTGAAAGTGGATCTGGCAAACAAGGGGCAATCCATCTTCAGCTCTGAATGGTTGTCTGTATCTGGAACGGTGTCTGGCTTGCTTGCAATTAATCTGCAACTGTGTAAAAGATACGTGTTAATTCGTTTTTTATGCATATTGATTTCTTTTTTCTGGATCAGTATCTAGCTGGATTGAAATTAATCTGCAACTGTGTTGACATTCTTTTTTGTCTTTATTATTTTTAGGATCTCATGACCCATCTGACGCATCTTTTTACCTGAAAGTGGATCTTGCAATTAATCTGCAACTGTGTAACAGGTACGTGTTAAATCATTTTTTATACGTATAATGATTTTCTTTATT
The DNA here is from genome assembly GCF_030463535.1 of Salminus brasiliensis. NCBI lineage: Eukaryota > Metazoa > Chordata > Actinopteri > Characiformes > Bryconidae > Salminus > Salminus brasiliensis. The sequence continues at coordinate 18,018,574 of NC_132900.1, forward strand.
CTTGTCACACAGGATCTCATGACGCACCTTTTTATCTGAAAGGGGACCTGGCCAACAAAGGGCAATCCATCTTCAGCTGCGAGTGGTTGTCTGCATCGGGAACGGTGTCTGGCTGGCTTGCAATTAATCTGCAACTGTGTAACAGGTACGTGTTAATTCGGTTTTTATACATATATTGATTTTCTTTTTTCTTGTCACAGAGGATCTCATGACGCACCTTTTTACCTGAAAGTGGACCTGGCCAACAAGGGGCAATCCATCTTCAGCTACGAGTGGTTGTCTGCATCTGGAACGGTGTCTGGCTGGCTTGCAAATGATCTGCAACTGTGTAACAGGTACGTGTTAATTCAGTTTTTATACATATATTGATTTTCTTTTTTTTTGTCACACAGGATCCCATCACGCACATTTTTAACTGAAAGTGGATCCGGCCAACAAGGGGCTATCCATGTCCAGCTGTGAAAGGTTGCCTGCATCTGGAATGGTGTCTGACTGGCTTTCTTTTCATCTGCTTCTGAGTTACAGGTAAGTGAACATTCAGTTTCTATACTTATATTGACTTTCTTTTTTGTCTTTCTTATTTTCAGGATGTCATGACCCACCTGACACATCTTTTTACCTGAAAGTGGATCTTGCAATTAATCTGCAACTGTGTAACAGGTACGTGTTAATTTGGTTTTTATACATATATTGATTTTCTTTTTTCTTGTCATACAGGATCTCATGACGCACCTTTTTACCTGAAAGTGGACCTGGCCAACAAGGGGCAATCCATCTTCAGCTATGAGTGGTTGTCTGCATCTAGAACGGTGTATGGCTGGCTTGCAATTAATCTGCAACTATGTAACAGGTATGTGTTAATTCGGTTTTTATACATATATTGATTTTCTTTTTTTTGTCACACAGGATCCCATCACGCACCTTTTTACCTGAAAGTGGATCTGGCAAACAAGGGGCAATCCATCTTCAGCTCTAAATGGTTGTCTGTATCTGGAACGGTGTCTGGCTGGCTTGCAATTAATCTGCAACTGTGTAAAAGATACGTGTTAATTCGTTTTTTATGCATATTGATTTCTTTTTTCTGGATCAGTATCTAACTGGATTGAAATTAATCTGCAACTGTGTTGACATTCTTTTTTGTCTTTCTTATTTTCAGGATCTCATGACCCACCTGACGCATCTTTTTACCTGAAAGTGGATCTTGCAATTAATCTGCAACTGTGTAACAGGTACGTGTTAAATCGTTTTTTATACATATAATGATTTACTTTATTCTTGTCACACAGGATCTCATGACGCACCTTTTTACCTGAAAGTGGACATGGCCAACAAGGGGCAATCCATCTTCAGCTGCGAGTGGTTGTCTGCATCTGGAACGGTGTCTGGCTGGCTTGCAATTAATCTGCAACTGTGTAACAGGTACGTGTTAATTCGTTTTTTATACATATATTGATTTTCTTTTTTCTTATCACAGAGGATCTCATGACGCACCTTTTTACCTGAAAGTGGATCTGGCCAACAAGAGGCAATCCATCTTCAGCTGTGAATGGTTGTCTGCATCTGGCACGGTGTCTGGCTGGCTTGCAATTAATCTGCAACTGTGTAACAGGTACGTGTTAATTCAGTCATTATACATATATTGGTTTTCTTTTTTTTGTCACACAGGATCCCATCACGCACCGTTTTACCTGAAAGTGGATCTGGCCAACAAGGGGCAATCCATCTCCAGCTCTGAATGGTTGTCTGCATCTGGAACGGTGTCTGGCTGGCTTGCAAATTATCTGCAACTGTGTAAAAGATACGTGTTAATTCGTTTTTATACATATTGATTTCTTTTTTCTGGATCAGTGTCTGGCTGGCTTGCAATTAATCTGCAACTGTGTTGACATTCTTTTTTTGTCTTTCTTATTTTCAGGATCTCATGACCCACCTGACGCATCTTTTTACCTGAAAGTGGATCTTGCAATTAATCTGCAACTGTGTAACAGGTACGTGTTAAATCGTTTTTTATACATATAATGATTTTCTTTTTTCTTGTCACAGAGGATCTCATGACGCACCTTTTTACCTGAAAGTGGAAATGGCCAACAGGGGGCTATCTATCTTCAGCTACGAGTGGTTGTCTGCATCTGGAACGGTGTCTGACTGGCTTGCAAATGATCTGCAACTGTGTAACAGGTACGTGTTAATTCAGTTTTTATACATATATTGATTTTCTTTTTTTTTGTCACACAGGATCACATCATGCACCTTTTTACCTGAAAGTGGATCCGGCCAACAAGGGGCTATCCATGTCCAGCTGTGAGAGGTTGCCTGCATCTGGAATGGTGTCTGACTGGCTTTCTTTTCATCTGCATCTGAGTTACAGGTAAGTGAACATTCAGTTTCTATACTTATATTGACTTTCTTCTTTGTCTTTCTTATTTTCAGGATGTCATGACCCACCTGACGCATCTTTTTACCTGAAAGTGGATCTTGCAATTAATCTGCAACTGTGTAACAGGTACGTGTTAATTCGGTTTTTATACATATATTGATTTTCTTTTTTTTTTCACACAGGATCCCATCACGCACCTTTTTACCTGAAAGTGGATCTGGCCAACAAGGGGCAATCCATCTTCAGCTGTGAGTGGTTGTCTGCATCTGGAACGGTGTCTGGCTGGCTTGCAATTAATCTGCAACTGTCTAAAAGATACATGTTAATTTGTTTTTTATACATATTGATTTCTTTTTTCTGGATCAGTGTCTGGCTGGCTTGCAATTAATCTGCAACTGTTTTGACTTTATTTTGTCTTTCTTATTTTCAGGATCTCTGGACTCACCTGACTGACCTTTTTACCTGAAAGTGGATCTTGCAATTAATCTGCAACTGTGTAACAGGTACGTGTTAATTCGGTTTTTATACATATATTGATTTTCTTTTTTTTTGTCACACAGGATCCCATCACGCACCTTTTTACCTGAAAGTGGATCCGGCCAACAAGGGGCTATCCATGTCCAGCTGTGAGAGGTTGCCTGCATCTGGAATGGTGTCTGGCTGGCTTGCAATTCATCTGCAACTGTGTAACAGGTACGTGTTAAATCGGTTTTTATACATATATTGATTATCTTTTTTTTGTCAAACAGGATCCCATCACGCACCTTTTTACCTGAAAGTTGATCTGGCCAACAAGGGGCAATCCATCTTCAGCTATGAGTGGTTGTCTGCATCTAGAACGGTGTCTGGCTGGCTTGCAATTAATCTGCAACTGTGTAACAGGTACGTGTTAATTCGGTTTTTATACATATATTGATTTTCTTTTTTCTTCTCACAGAGGATCTCATGACGCACATTTTTACCTGAAAGTGGACCTGGCCAACAAGGGTAGCAATCCATCTTCAGCTACGAGTGGTTGTCTGCATCTGGAACGGTGTCTGGCTGGCTTGCAATTAATCTGCAACTGTGTAAAAGGTACGTGTTAATTCGGTTTTTATACATATATTGATTTTCTTTTTTCTTGTCACACAGGATCTCATGATGCACCTTTTTACCTGAAAGTGGACCTGGCCAACAAGGGACAATCCATCTTCAGCTACGAGTGGTTGTCTGCATCTGGAACGGTGTCTGGCTGGCTTGCAATTGATCTGCAACTGTGTAACAGGTACGTGTTAATTCAGTTTTTATACATATATTGATTTTCTTTTTTTTTGTCACACAGGATCCCATCACGCACATTTTTAACTGAAAGTGGATCCGGCCAACAAGGTGCTATCCATGTCCAGCTGTGAAAGGTTGCCTGCATCTGGAATGGTGTCTGACTGGCTTTCTTTTCATCTGCATCTGAGTTACAGGTAAGTGAACATTCAGTTTCTATACTTATATTGACTTTCTTTTTTGTCTTTCTTATTTTCAGGATGTCATGACCCACCTGACGCATCTTTTTACCTGAAAGTGGATCTTGCAATTAATCTGCAACTGTGTAACAGGTAAGTGTTAATTCAGTTTTTATACATATATTGATTTTCTTTTTTCTTGTCACACAGGATCCCATCACGCACCTTTTTACCTGAAAGTGGATCCAGCCAACAAGGGACAATCCATCTTCAGCTATGAGTGGTTGTCTGCATCTGGAACGGTGTCTGGCTGGCTTGCAATTAATCTGCAACTGTGTTGACATTCTTTTTTGTCTTTCTTATTTTCAGGATCTCATGACCCACCTGACGCATCTTTTTACCTGAAAGTGGATCTTGCAATTAATCTGCAACTGTGTAACAGGTACGTGTTAATTCGGTTTTTATACATATATTGATTTTCTTTTTTCTTGTCACACAGGATCCCATCACGCACCTTTTTACCTGAAAGTGGATCCAGCCAACAAGGGACAATCCATCTTCAGCTATGAGTGGTTGTCTGCATCTAGAACGGTGTCTGGCTGGCTTGCAATTAATCTGCAACTGTGTAACAGGTACGTGTTAATTCGGTTATTATACATATATTGATTTTCTTTTTTTTGTCACACAGGATCCCATCACACACCTTTTTACCTGAAAGTGGATCTGGCCAACAAGGGGCAATCCATCTTCAGCTCTGAATGGTTGTCTGCATCTGGAACGGTGTCTGGCTGGCTTGCAATTTATCTGCAACTGTGTAAAAGATACGTGTTAATTCGTTTTTATACATATTGATTTCTTTTTTCTGGATCAGTGTCTGGCTGGCTTGCAATTAATCTGCAACTGTGTTGACATTCTTTTTTTGTCTTTCTTATTTTCAGGATCTCATGACCCACTTGACGCATCTTTTTACCTGAAAGTGGATCTTGATATTAATCTGCAACTGTGTAACAGGTACGTGTTAAATCGTTTTTTATACATATAATGATTTTCTTTTTTCTTGTCACAGAGGATCTCATGACGCACCTTTTTACCTCAAAGTGGACCTGGCCAACAAGGGGCAATCCATCTTCAGCTACGAGTGGTTGTCTGCATCTGGAACGGTGTCTGGCTGGCTTGCAAATGATCTGCAACTGTGTAACAGGTACGTGTTAATTCAGTTTTTACACATATATTGATTTTCTTTTTTTTGTCACACAGGATCACATCATGCACCTTTTTACCTGAAAGTGGATCCGGCCAACAAGGGGCTATCCATGTCCAGCTGTGAGAGGTTGCCTGCGTCTGGAATGGTGTCTGACTGGCTTTTTTTTTCATCTGCATCTGAGTTACAGGTAAGTGAACATTCAGTTTCTATACTTATATTGACTTTCTTTTTTGTCTTTCTTATTTTCAGGATGTCATGACCCACCTGATGCATCTTTTTACCTGAAAGTGGATCTTGCAATTAATCTGCAACTGTGTAACAGGTACGTGTTAATTTGGTTTTTATACATATATTGATTTTCTTTTTTCTTGTCATACAGGATCTCATGACGCACCTTTTTACCTGAAAGTGGACCTGGCCAACAAGGGGCAATCCATCTTCAGCTATGAGTGGTTGTCTGCATCTAGAACGGTGTATGGCTGGCTTGCAATTAATCTGCAACTATGTAACAGGTATGTGTTAATTCGGTTTTTATACATATATTGATTTTCTTTTTTTTGTCACACAGGATCCCATCATGCACCTTTTTACCTGAAAGTGGATCTGGCAAACAAGTGGCAATCCATCTTCAGCTCTAAATGGTTGTCTGTATCTGGAACGGTGTCTGGCTGGCTTGCAATTAATCTGCAACTGTGTAAAAGATACGTGTTAATTCGTTTTTTATGCATATTGATTTTTTTTTCTGGATCAGTATCTAGCTGGATTGAAATTAATCTGCAACTGTGTTGACATTCTTTTTTGTCTTTATTATTTTTAGGATCTCATGACCCACCTGACGCATCTTTTTACCTGAAAGTGGATCTTGCAATTAATCTGCAACTGTGTAACAGGTACGTGTTAAATCATTTTTTATACGTATAATGATTTTCTTTATTCTTGTCACACAGGATCTCATGACGCACCTTTTTATCTGAAAGGGGACCTGGCCAACAAGGGGCAATCCATCTTCAGCTGTGAGTGGTTGTCTGCATCTGGAACGGTGTCTGGCTGGCTTGCAATTAATCTGCAACTGTCTAAAAGATACATGTTAATTTGTTTTTTATACATATTGATTTCTTTTTTCTGGATCAGTGTCTGGCTGGCTTGCAATTAATCTGCAACTGTTTTGACTTTATTTTGTCTTTCTTATTTTCAGGATCTCTGGACTCACCTGACTGACCTTTTTACCTGAAAGTGGATCTTGCAATTAATCTGCAACTGTGTAACAGGTACGTGTTAATTCGGTTTTTATACATATATTGATTTTCTTTTTTTTTGTCACACAGGATCCCATCACGCACCTTTTTACCTGAAAGTGGATCCGGCCAACAAGGGGCTATCCATGTCCAGCTGTGAGAGGTTGCCTGCATCTGGAATGGTGTCTGGCTGGCTTGCAATTAATCTGCAACTGTGTAACAGGTACGTGTTAAATCGTTTTTTATACATATATTGATTATCTTTTTTTTGTCAAACAGGATCCCATCACGCACCTTTTTACCTGAAAGTTGATCTGGCCAACAAGGGGCAATCCATCTTCAGCTATGAGTGGTTGTCTGCATCTAGAACGGTGTCTGGCTGGCTTGCAATTAATCTGCAACTGTGTAACAGGTACGTGTTAATTCGGTTTTTATACATATATTGATTTTCTTTTTTCTTCTCACAGAGGATCTCATGACGCACATTTTTACCTGAAAGTGGACCTGGCCAACAAGGGTAGCAATCCATCTTCAGCTACGAGTGGTTGTCTGCATCTGGAACGGTGTCTGGCTGGCTTGCAATTAATCTGCAACTGTGTAAAAGGTACGTGTTAATTCGGTTTTTATACATATATTGATTTTCTTTTTTCTTGTCACACAGGATCTCATGATGCACCTTTTTACCTGAAAGTGGACCTGGCCAACAAGGGACAATCCATCTTCAGCTACGAGTGGTTGTCTGCATCTAGAACGGTGTATGGCTGGCTTGCAATTAATCTGCAACTATGTAACAGGTATGTGTTAATTCGGTTTTTATACATATATTGATTTTCTTTTTTTTGTCACACAGGATCCCATCACGCACCTTTTTACCTGAAAGTGGATCTGGCAAACAAGTGGCAATCCATCTTCAGCTCTAAATGGTTGTCTGTATCTGGAACGGTGTCTGGCTGGCTTGCAATTAATCTGCAACTGTGTAAAAGATACGTGTTAATTCGTTTTTTATGCATATTGATTTTTTTTTCTGGATCAGTATCTAGCTGGATTGAAATTAATCTGCAACTGTGTTGACATTCTTTTTTGTCTTTATTATTTTTAGGATCTCATGACCCACCTGACGCATCTTTTTACCTGAAAGTGGATCTTGCAATTAATCTGCAACTGTGTAACAGGTACGTGTTAAATCATTTTTTATACGTATAATGATTTTCTTTATTCTTGTCACACAGGATCTCATGACGCACCTTTTTATCTGAAAGGGGACCTGGCCAACAAGGGGCAATCCATCTTCAGCTGTGAGTGGTTGTCTGCATCTGGAACGGTGTCTGGCTGGCTTGCAATTAATCTGCAACTGTCTAAAAGATACATGTTAATTTGTTTTTTATACATATTGATTTCTTTTTTCTGGATCAGTGTCTGGCTGGCTTGCAATTAATCTGCAACTGTTTTGACTTTATTTTGTCTTTCTTATTTTCAGGATCTCTGGACTCACCTGACTGACCTTTTTACCTGAAAGTGGATCTTGCAATTAATCTGCAACTGTGTAACAGGTACGTGTTAATTCGGTTTTTATACATATATTGATTTTCTTTTTTTTTGTCACACAGGATCCCATCACGCACCTTTTTACCTGAAAGTGGATCCGGCCAACAAGGGGCTATCCATGTCCAGCTGTGAGAGGTTGCCTGCATCTGGAATGGTGTCTGGCTGGCTTGCAATTAATCTGCAACTGTGTAACAGGTACGTGTTAAATCGTTTTTTATACATATATTGATTATCTTTTTTTTGTCAAACAGGATCCCATCACGCACCTTTTTACCTGAAAGTTGATCTGGCCAACAAGGGGCAATCCATCTTCAGCTATGAGTGGTTGTCTGCATCTAGAACGGTGTCTGGCTGGCTTGCAATTAATCTGCAACTGTGTAACAGGTACGTGTTAATTCGGTTTTTATACATATATTGATTTTTTTTTTTCTTCTCACAGAGGATCTCATGACGCACATTTTTACCTGAAAGTGGACCTGGCCAACAAGGGTAGCAATCCATCTTCAGCTACGAGTGGTTGTCTGCATCTGGAACGGTGTCTGGCTGGCTTGCAATTAATCTGCAACTGTGTAAAAGGTACGTGTTAATTCGGTTTTTATACATATATTGATTTTCTTTTTTCTTGTCACACAGGATCTCATGATGCACCTTTTTACCTGAAAGTGGACCTGGCCAACAAGGGACAATCCATCTTCAGCTACGAGTGGTTGTCTGCATCTGGAACGGTGTCTGGCTGGCTTGCAATTGATCTGCAACTGTGTAACAGGTACGTGTTAATTCAGTTTTTATACATATATTGATTTTCTTTTTTTTTGTCACACAGGATCCCATCACGCACATTTTTAACTGAAAGTGGATCCGGCCAACAAGGGGCTATCCATGTCCAGCTGTGAAAGGTTGCCTGCATCTGGAATGGTGTCTGACTGGCTTTCTTTTCATCTGCATCTGAGTTACAGGTAAGTGAACATTCAGTTTCTATACTTATATTGACTTTCTTTTTTGTCTTTCTTATTTTCAGGATGTCATGACCCACCTGACGCATCTTTTTACCTGAAAGTGGATCTTGCAATTAATCTGCAACTGTGTAACAGGTAAGTGTTAATTCAGTTTTTATACATATATTGATTTTCTTTTTTCTTGTCACACAGGATCCCATCACGCACCTTTTTACCTGAAAGTGGATCCAGCCAACAAGGGACAATCCATCTTCAGCTATGAGTGGTTGTCTGCATCTGGAACGGTGTCTGGCTGGCTTGCAATTAATCTGCAACTGTGTTGACATTCTTTTTTGTCTTTCTTATTTTCAGGATCTCATGACCCACCTGACGCATCTTTTTACCTGAAAGTGGATCTTGCAATTAATCTGCAACTGTGTAACAGGTACGTGTTAATTCGGTTTTTATACATATATTGATTTTCTTTTTTCGTGTCACACAGGATCCCATCACGCACCTTTTTACCTGAAAGTGGATCCAGCCAACAAGGGACAATCCATCTTCAGCTATGAGTGGTTGTCTGCATCTAGAACGGTGTGTGGCTGGCTTGCAATTAATCTGCAACTGTGTAACAGGTACGTGTTAATTCGGTTATTATACATATATTGATTTTCTTTTTTTTGTCACACAGGATCCCATCACACACCTTTTTACCTGAAAGTGGATCTGGCCAACAAGGGGCAATCCATCTTCAGCTCTGAATGGTTGTCTGCATCTGGAACGGTGTCTGGCTGGCTTGCAATTTATCTGCAACTGTGTAAAAGATACGTGTTAATTCGTTTTTATACATATTGATTTCTTTTTTCTGGATCAGTGTCTGGCTGGCTTGCAATTAATCTGCAACTGTGTTGACATTCTTTTTTTGTCTTTCTTATTTTCAGGATCTCATGACCCACTTGACGCATCTTTTTACCTGAAAGTGGATCTTGATATTAATCTGCAACTGTGTAACAGGTACGTGTTAAATCGTTTTTTATACATATAATGATTTTCTTTTTTCTTGTCACAGAGGATCTCATGACGCACCTTTTTACCTCAAAGTGGACCTGGCCAACAAGGGGCAATCCATCTTCAGCTACGAGTGGTTGTCTGCATCTGGAACGGTGTCTGGCTGGCTTGCAAATGATCTGCAACTGTGTAACAGGTACGTGTTAATTCAGTTTTTACACATATATTGATTTTCTTTTTTTTGTCACACAGGATCACATCATGCACCTTTTTACCTGAAAGTGGATCCGGCCAACAAGGGGCTATCCATGTCCAGCTGTGAGAGGTTGCCTGCGTCTGGAATGGTGTCTGACTGGCTTTTTTTTTCATCTGCATCTGAGTTACAGGTAAGTGAACATTCAGTTTCTATACTTATATTGACTTTCTTTTTTGTCTTTCTTATTTTCAGGATGTCATGACCCACCTGACGCATCTTTTTACCTGAAAGTGGATCTTGCAATTAATCTGCAACTGTGTAACAGGTACGTGTTAATTTGGTTTTTATACATATATTGATTTTCTTTTTTCTTGTCATACAGGATCTCATGACGCACCTTTTTACCTGAAAGTGGACCTGGCCAACAAGGGGCAATCCATCTTCAGCTATGAGTGGTTGTCTGCATCTAGAACGGTGTATGGCTGGCTTGCAATTAATCTGCAACTATGTAACAGGTATGTGTTAATTCGGTTTTTATACATATATTGATTTTCTTTTTTTTGTCACACAGGATCCCATCACGCACCTTTTTACCTGAAAGTGGATCTGGCAAACAAGTGGCAATCCATCTTCAGCTCTAAATGGTTGTCTGTATCTGGAACGGTGTCTGGCTGGCTTGCAATTAATCTGCAACTGTGTAAAAGATACGTGTTAATTCGTTTTTTATGCATATTGATTTTTTTTTCTGGATCAGTATCTAGCTGGATTGAAATTAATCTGCAACTGTGTTGTCATTCTTTTTTGTCTTTATTATTTTTAGGATCTCATGACCCACCTGACGCATCTTTTTACCTGAAAGTGGATCTTGCAATTAATCTGCAACTGTGTAACAGGTACGTGTTAAATCATTTTTTATACGTATAATGATTTTCTTTATTCTTGTCACACAGGATCTCATGACGCACCTTTTTATCTGAAAGGGGACCTGGCCAACAAGGGGCAATCCATCTTCAGCTGTGAGTGGTTGTCTGCATCTGGAACGGTGTCTGGCTGGCTTGCAATTAATCTGCAACTGTCTAAAAGATACATGTTAATTTGTTTTTTATACATATTGATTTCTTTTTTCTGGATCAGTGTCTGGCTGGCTTGCAATTAATCTGCAACTGTTTTGACTTTATTTTGTCTTTCTTATTTTCAGGATCTCTGGACTCACCTGACTGACCTTTTTACCTGAAAGTGGATCTTGCAATTAATCTGCAACTGTGTAACAGGTACGTGTTAATTCGGTTTTTATACATATATTGATTTTCTTTTTTTTTGTCACACAGGATCCCATCACGCACCTTTTTACCTGAAAGTGGATCCGGCCAACAAGGGGCTATCCATGTCCAGCTGTGAGAGGTTGCCTGCATCTGGAATGGTGTCTGGCTGGCTTGCAATTAATCTGCAACTGTGTAACAGGTACGTGTTAAATCGTTTTTTATACATATATTGATTATCTTTTTTTTGTCAAACAGGATCCCATCACGCACCTTTTTACCTGAAAGTTGATCTGGCCAACAAGGGGCAATCCATCTTCAGCTATGAGTGGTTGTCTGCATCTAGAACGGTGTCTGGCTGGCTTGCAATTAATCTGCAACTGTGTAACAGGTACGTGTTAATTCGGTTTTTATACATATATTGATTTTCTTTTTTCTTCTCACAGAGGATCTCATGACGCACATTTTTACCTGAAAGTGGACCTGGCCAACAAGGGTAGCAATCCATCTTCAGCTACGAGTGGTTGTCTGCATCTGGAACGGTGTCTGGCTGGCTTGCAATTAATCTGCAACTGTGTAAAAGGTACGTGTTAATTCGGTTTTTATACATATATTGATTTTCTTTTTTCTTGTCACACAGGATCTCATGATGCACCTTTTTACCTGAAAGTGGACCTGGCCAACAAGGGACAATCCATCTTCAGCTACGAGTGGTTGTCTGCATCTGGAACGGTGTCTGGCTGGCTTGCAATTGATCTGCAACTGTGTAACAGGTACGTGTTAATTCAGTTTTTATACATATATTGATTTTCTTTTTTTTTGTCACACAGGATCCCATCATGCACATTTTTAACTGAAAGTGGATCCGGCCAACAAGGGGCTATCCATGTCCAGCTGTGAAAGGTTGCCTGCATCTGGAATGGTGTCTGACTGGCTTTCTTTTCATCTGCATCTGAGTTACAGGTAAGTGAACATTCAGTTTCTATACTTATATTGACTTTCTTTTTTGTCTTTCTTATTTTCAGGATGTCATGACCCACCTGACGCATCTTTTTACCTGAAAGTGGATCTTGCAATTAATCTGCAACTGTGTAACAGGTAAGTGTTAATTCAGTTTTTATACATATATTGATTTTCTTTTTTCTTGTCACACAGGATCCCATCACGCACCTTTTTACCTGAAAGTGGATCCAGCCAACAAGGGACAATCCATCTTCAGCTATGAGTGGTTGTCTGCATCTGGAACGGTGTCTGGCTGGCTTGCAATTAATCTGCAACTGTGTTGACATTCTTTTTTGTCTTTCTTATTTTCAGGATCTCATGACCCACCTGACGCATCTTTTTACCTGAAAGTGGATCTTGCAATTAATCTGCAACTGTGTAACAGGTACGTGTTAATTCGGTTTTTATACATATATTGATTTTCTTTTTTCGTGTCACACAGGATGCCATCACGCACCTTTTTACCTGAAAGTGGATCCAGCCAACAAGGGACAATCCATCTTCAGCTATGAGTGGTTGTCTGCATCTAGAACGGTGTCTGGCTGGCTTGCAATTAATCTGCAACTGTGTAACAGGTACGTGTTAATTCGGTTATTATACATATATTGATTTTCTTTTTTTTGTCACACAGGATCCCATCACACACCTTTTTACCTGAAAGTGGATCTGGCCAACAAGGGGCAATCCATCTTCAGCTCTGAATGGTTGTCTGCATCTGGAACGGTGTCTGGCTGGCTTGCAATTTATCTGCAACTGTGTAAAAGATACGTGTTAATTCGTTTTTATACATATTGATTTCTTTTTTCTGGATCAGTGTCTGGCTGGCTTGCAATTAATCTGCAACTGTGTTGACATTCTTTTTTTGTCTTTCTTATTTTCAGGATCTCATGACCCACTTGACGCATCTTTTTACCTGAAAGTGGATCTTGATATTAATCTTTAACTGTGTAACAGGTACGTGTTAAATCGTTTTTTATACATATAATGATTTTCTTTTTTCTTGTCACAGAGGATCTCATGACGCACCTTTTTACCTCAAAGTGGACCTGGCCAACAAGGGGCAATCCATCTTCAGCTACGAGTGGTTGTCTGCATCTGGAACGGTGTCTGGCTAGCTTGCAAATGATCTGCAACTGTGTAACAGGTACGTGTTAATTCAGTTTTTACACATATATTGATTTTCTTTTTTTTGTCACACAGGATCACATCATGCACCTTTTTACCTGAAAGTGGATCCGGCCAACAAGGGGCTATCCATGTCCAGCTGTGAGAGGTTGCCTGCGTCTGGAATGGTGTCTGACTGGCTTTTTTTTTCATCTGCATCTGAGTTACAGGTAAGTGAACATTCAGTTTCTATACTTATATTGACTTTCTTTTTTGTCTTTCTCATTTTCAGGATGTCATGACCCACCTGACGCATCTTTTTACCTGAAAGTGGATCTTGCAATTAATCTGCAACTGTGTAACAGGTACGTGTTAATTCGGTTTTTATACATATATTGATTTTCTTTTTTCTTGTCATACAGGATCTCATGACGCACCTTTTTACCTGAAAGTGGACCTGGCCAACAAGGGGCAATCCATCTTCAGCTATGAGTGGTTGTCTGCATCTAGAACGGTGTATGGCTGGCTTGCAATTAATCTGCAACTATGTAACAGGTATGTGTTAATTCGGTTTTTATACATATATTGATTTTCTTTTTTTTGTCACACAGGATCCCATCACGCACCTTTTTACCTGAAAGTGGATCTGGCAAACAAGGGGCAATCCATCTTCAGCTCTAAATGGTTGTCTGTATCTGGAACGGTGTCTGGCTGGCTTGCAATTAATCTGCAACTGTGTAAAAGATACGTGTTAATTCGTTTTTTATGCATATTGATTTCTTTTTTCTGGATCAGTATCTAGCTGGATTGAAATTAATCTGCAACTGTGTTGACATTCTTTTTTGTCTTTATTATTTTTAGGATCTCATGACCCACCTGACGCATCTTTTTACCTGAAAGTGGATCTTGCAATTAATCTGCAACTGTGTAACAGGTACGTGTTAAATCATTTTTTATACGTATAATGATTTTCTTTATTCTTGTCACACAGGATCTCATGACGCACCTTTTTATCTGAAAGGGGACCTGGCCAACAAGGGGCAATCCATCTTCAGCTGTGAGTGGTTGTCTGCATCTGGAACGGTGTCTGGCTGGCTTGCAATTAATCTGCAACTGTCTAAAAGATACATGTTAATTTGTTTTTTATACATATTGATTTCTTTTTTCTGGATCAGTGTCTGGCTGGCTTGCAATTAATCTGCAACTGTTTTGACTTTATTTTGTCTTTCTTATTTTCAGGATCTCTGGACTCACCTGACTGACCTTTTTACCTGAAAGTGGATCTTGCAATTAATCTGCAACTGTGTAACAGGTACGTGTTAATTCGGTTTTTATACATATATTGATTTTCTTTTTTTTTGTCACACAGGATCCCATCACGCACCTTTTTACCTGAAAGTGGATCCGGCCAACAAGGGGCTATCCATGTCCAGCTGTGAGAGGTTGCCTGCATCTGGAATGGTGTCTGGCTGGCTTGCAATTAATCTGCAACTGTGTAACAGGTACGTGTTAAATCGTTTTTTATACATATATTGATTATCTTTTTTTTGTCAAACAGGATCCCATCACGCACCTTTTTACCTGAAAGTTGATCTGGCCAACAAGGGGCAATCCATCTTCAGCTGTGAGTGGTTGTCTGCATCTAGAACGGTGTCTGGCTGGCTTGCAATTAATCTGCAACTGTGTAACAGGTACGTGTTAATTCGGTTTTTATACATATATTGATTTTCTTTTTTCTTCTCACAGAGGATCTCATGACGCACATTTTTACCTGAAAGTGGACCTGGCCAACAAGGGTAGCAATCCATCTTCAGCTACGAGTGGTTGTCTGCATCTGGAACGGTGTCTGGCTGGCTTGCAATTAATCTGCAACTGTGTAAAAGGTACGTGTTAATTCGGTTTTTATACATATATTGATTTTCTTTTTTCTTGTCACACAGGATCTCATGATGCACCTTTTTACCTGAAAGTGGACCTGGCCAACAAGGGACAATCCATCTTCAGCTACGAGTGGTTGTCTGCATCTGGAACGGTGTCTGGCTGGCTTGCAATTGATCTGCAACTGTGTAACAGGTACGTGTTAATTCAGTTTTTATATAATATTGATTTTCTTTTTTTTTGTCACACAGGATCCCATCACGCACCTTTTTACCTGAAAGTGGATCCGGCCGACAAGGGGCTATCCATGTCCAGCTGTGAGAGGTTGCCTGCATCTGGAATGGTGTCTGACTGGCTTTCTTTACATCTGCATCTGAGTTACAGGTAAGTGAACATTCAGTTTCTATACTTATATTGACTTTCTTTTTTGTCTTTCTTATTTTCTGGATGTCATGACCCACCTGACGCATCTTTTTACCTGAAAGTGGATCTTGCAATTAATCTGCATCTGTGTAACAGGTACGTGTTAATTCGGTTTTTATACATATATTGATTTTCTTTTTTCTTGTTACAGAGGATCTCATGATGCACCTTTTTACCTGAAAGTGGACCTGGCCAACAAAGGGCAATCCATCTTCAGCTGCGAGTGGTTGTCTGCATCTGGAATGGTGTCTTGCTGGCTTGCAATTAATCTGCAACTGTGTATCAGGTACGTGTTAATTCGGTTTTTATACATATTTTGATTTTCTTTTTTCTTGTCACACAGGATCCCATCACGCACCTTTTTACCTGAAAGTGGATCCAGCCAACAAGGGACAATCCATCTTCAGCTATGATTGGTTGTCTGCATCTAGAACGGTGTCTGGTTGGCTTGCAATTAATCTGCAAATGTGTAACAGGTACGTGTTAATTCGGTCATTATACATATATTGATTTTCTTTTTTTTGTCACACAGGATCCCATCACGCACCTTTTTACCTGAAAGTGGATCTGGCCAACAAGGGGCAATCCATCTTCAGCTCTGAATGGTTGTCTGCATCTGGAACGGTGTCTGGCTGGCTTGCAAATTATCTGCAACTGTGTAAAAGATACGTGTTAATTCGTTTTTATACATATTGATTTCTTTTTTCTGGATCAGTGTCTGGCTGGCTTGCAATTAATCTGCAACTGTGTTGACATTCTTTTTTTGTCTTTCTTATTTTCAGGATCTCATGACCCACCTGACGCATCTTTTTACCTGAAAGTGGATCTTGCAATTAATCTGCAACTGTGTAACAGGTACGTGTTAATTCGGTTTTTATACATATATTGATTTTCTTTTTTTTGTCACACAGGATCCCATCATGCACCTTTTTACCTGAAAGTGGATCTGGCCAACAAGGGACAATCCATCTTCAGCTATGAGTGGTTGTCTGCATCCAGAACGGCGTCTGGCTGGCTTGCAATTAATCTGCAACTGTGTAAAAGATACGTGTTAATTCGTTTTTATACATATTGATTTCTTTTTTCTGGATCAGTGTCTGGCTGGCTTGCAATTAATCTGCAACTGTGTTGACATTCTTTTTTGTCTTTCTTATTTTCAGGATCTCATGACCCACCTGACTGACCTTTTGACCTGAAAGTGGATCTTGCAATTAATCTGCAACTGTGTAAAAGGTACGTGTTAATTTGGTTTTTATACATATATTGATTTTCTTTTTTCTTGTCACACAGGATCTCATGACGCACCTTTTTACCTGAAAGTGGACCTGGCCAACAAGGGTAGCAATCCATCTTCAGCTACGAGTGGTTGTCTGCATCTGGAACGGTGTCTGGCTGGCTTGCAATTGATCTGCAACTGTGTAACAGGTACGTGTTAATTCAGTTTTTATACATATATTGGTGTTCTTTTTTCTTGTCACACAGGATCCCATCACGCACCTTTTTACCTGAAAGTGGATTCAGCCAACAAGGGGCAATCCATCTTCAGCTATGAGTGGTTGTCTGCATCCAGAACGGTGTCTGGCTGGCTTGCAATTAATCTGCAACTGTGTAACAGGTATTTGTTAATTCGGTTTTTATACATATATTGATTTTCTTTTTTTTGTCACACAGGATCCCATCATGCACCTTTTTACCTGAAAGTGGATCTGGCCAACAAGGGGCAATCCATCTTCAGCTATGAGTGGTTGTCTGCATCCAGAACGGCGTCTGGCTGGCTTGCAATTAATCTGCAACTGTGTAAAAGATACGTTTTAATTCGTTTTTATACATATTGATTTCTTTTTTCTGGATCAGTGTCTGGCTGGCTTGCAATTAATCTGCAACTGTGTTGACATTCTTTTTTGTCTTTCTTATTTTCAGGATCTCATGACCCACCTGACTGACCTTTTGACCTGAAAGTGGATCTTGCAATTAATCTGCAACTGTGTAAAAGGTACGTGTTAATTTGGTTTTTATACATATATTGATTTTCTTTTTTCTTGTCACAGAGGATCTCATGACGCACCTTTTTACCTGAAAGTGGACCGGGCCAACAAGGAGCAATCCATCTTCAGCTACGAGTGGTTGTCTGCATCTGGAACGGTGTCTGGCTGGCTTGCAATTAATCTGCAACTGTGTAACAGGTACGTGTTCATTCGGTTTTTATACATATATTGATTTTCTTTTTTCTTGTCACACAGGATCTCATGACGCACCTTTTTACCTGAAAGTGGACCTGGCCAACAAGGGACAATCCATCTTCAGCTACCAGTGGTTGTCTGCATCTGGAACGGTGTCTGGCTGGCTTGCAATTGATCTGCAACTGTGTAACAGGTACGTGTTAATTCAGTTTTTATACATATATTGATTTTCTTTTTTTTTGTCACACAGGATCCCATCACGCACCGTTTTACCTGAAAGTGGATCTGGCCAACAAGGGCCAATCCATCTTCAGCTCTGAATGGTTGTCTGCATCTGGAACGGTGTCTGGCTGGCTTGCAATTAATCTGCAACTGTGTAACAGGTACGTGTTCATTCGGTTTTTATACATATATTGATTTTCTTTTTTCTTGTCACACAGGATCTCATGACGCACCTTTTTACCTGAAAGTGGACCTGGCCAACAAGGGACAATCCATCTTCAGCTACCAGTGGTTGTCTGCATCTGGAACGGTGTCTGGCTGGCTTGCAAATGATCTGCAACTGTGTAACAGGTACGTGTTAATTTAGTTTTTGCACATATATTGATTTTCTTTTTTTTTGTCACACAGGATCCCATCATGCACCTTTTTACCTGAAAGTGGATCCGGCCAACAAGGGGCTATCCATGTCCAGCTGTGAGAGGTTGCCTGCATCTGGAATGGTGTCTGACTGGCTTTCTTTTCATCTGCATCTGAGTTACAGGTAAGTGAACATTCAGTTTCTATACTTATATTGACTTTCTTTTTTGTCTTTCTTATTTTCAGGATGTCATGACCCACCTGACGCATCTTTTTACCTGAAAGTGGATCTTGCAATTAATCTGCAACTGTGTAACAGGTACGTGTTAATTCGGTTTTTATACATATATTGATTTTCTTTTTTCTTGTCACACAGGATCTCATGAAGCACCTTTTTACCTGAAAGTGGACCTGGCCAACAAGGGGCAATCCATCTTCAGCTATGAGTGGTTGTCTGCATCTAGAATGGTGTATGGCTGGCTTGCAATTAATCTGCAACTATGTAACAGGTATGTGTTAATTCGGTTTTTATACATATATTGATTTTCTTTTTTTTTGTCACACAGGATCCCATCACGCACCTTTTTACCTGAAAGTGGATCCAGCCAACAAGGGGCAATCCATCTTCAGCTCTGAATGGTTGTCTGCATCTGGAACGGTGTCTGGCTGGCTTGCAATTAATCTGCAACTGTGTAAAAGATACGTGTTAATTCGTTTTTTATTCATATTGATTTCTTTTTTCTGGATCAGTATCTAGCTGAATTG
This sequence comes from Salminus brasiliensis, assembly GCF_030463535.1. NCBI lineage: Eukaryota > Metazoa > Chordata > Actinopteri > Characiformes > Bryconidae > Salminus > Salminus brasiliensis. The sequence goes on from NC_132900.1 coordinate 18,037,700, forward strand.
AAATTAATCTGCAACTGTGTTGATATTCTTTTTTGTCTTTATTATTTTTAGGATCTCATGACCCACCTGACGCATCTTTTTACCTGAAAGTGGATCTTTCAATTAATCTGCAACTGTTTAACAGGTACCTGTTAATTCGGTTTTTATACATATATTGATTTTCTTTTTTCTTGTCACAGAGGATCTCATGACGCACCTTTTTACCTGAAAGGGGACCTCGCCAACAAGGGGCAATCCATCTTCAGCTGCGAGTGGTTGTCTGCATCTGGAATGGTGTCTGGCTGGCTTGCAATTAATCTGCAAATGTCTAAAAGATACGTGTTAATTCGTTTTTTATACATATATTGATTTCTTTTTTCTGGATCAGTGTCTGGCTGGCTTGCAATTAATCTGCAACTGTGTTGACATTCTTTTTTGTCTTTCTTATTTTCAGGATCTCATGACCCACCTGATGCATCTTTTTACCTGAAAGTGGATCTTGCAATTAATCTGCAACTGTGTAACAGGTACGTGTTAAATCGTTTTTATACATATAATGATTTTCTTTATTCTTGTCACACAGGATCTCATGACGCACATTTTTACCTGAAAGTAGACCTGGCCAACAAGGGGCAATCCATCTTCAGCTGCGAGTCGTTTTCTGCATCTGGAATGGTGTCTGGCTGGCTTGCAATTAATCTGCAACTGTGTAACAGGTACGTGTTAATTCGGTTTTTATACATATATTGATTTTCTTTTTTCTTGTGACACAGGATCTCATGACGCACCTTTTTACCTGAATGTGGATCCGGCCAACAAGGGGCAATCCATCTTCAGCTATGCGTGGTTGTCTGCATCTAGAACGGTGTTTGGCTGGCTTGCAAATAATCTGCAACTATGTAACAGGTACGTGTTAATTCTGTTTTTATACATATATTGATTTTCTTTTTTCTTGTCACACAGGATCTCATGACGCACCTTTTTACCTGAATGTGGATCCGGCCAACAAGGGGCAATCCATCTTCAGCTATGCGTGGTTGTCTGCATCTGGAGTGGTGTCTGACTGGCTTTCTTTTCATCTGCATCTGAGTTACAGGTAAGTGAACATTCAGTTTCTATTCTTATATTGACTTTCTTTTTTGTCTTTCTTATTTTCAGGATGTCATGACCCACCTGACGCATCTTTTTACCTGAAAGTGGATCTTGCAATTAATCTGCAACTGTGTAAAAGGTACGTGTTAATTCAGTTTTTATACATATATTGATTTTCTTTTTTTTTGTCACACAGGATCTCATGACGCACCTTTTTACCTGAAAGTGGACCTGGCCAACAAGGGGCAATCCATCTTCAGCTGCGAGTGGTTGTCTGCATCTGGAACGGTGTCTGGCTGGCTTGCAATTACTCTGCAACTGTGTAACAGGTACGTGTTAATTCGGTTTTTATACATATATTGATTTTCTTTTTTTGTCACTCAGGATCCCATCACGCACCTTTTTACCTGAAAGTGGATCTGGCCAACAAGGGGCAATACATCTTCAGCTCTGAATGGTTGTCTGCATCTGGAACGGTGTCTGGCTGGCTTGCAAATTATCTGCAACTGTGTAAAAGATACGTGTTAATTCGTTTTTATACATATTGATTTCTTTTTTCTGGATCAGTGTCTGGCTGGCTTGCAATTAATCTGCAACCGTGTTGACATTCTTTTTTTGTCTTTCTTATTTTCAGGATCTCATGACCCACCTGACGCATCTTTTTACCTGAAAGTGGATCTTGCAATTAATCTGCAACTGTGTAACAGGTACGTGTTAATTCGGTTTTTATACATATATTGATTTTCTTTTTTTTGTCACACAGGATCCCATCATGCACCTTTTTACCTGAAAGTGGATCTGGCCAACAAGGGGCAATCCATCTTCAGCTATGAGTGGTTGTCTGCATCCAGAACGGCGTCTGGCTGGCTTGCAATTAATCTGCAACTGTGTAAAAGATACGTGTTAATTCGTTTTTATACATATTGATTTCTTTTTTCTGGATCAGTGTCTGGCTGGCTTGCAATTAATCTGCAACTGTGTTGACATTCTTTTTTGTCTTTCTTATTTTCAGGATCTCATGACCCACCTGACTGACCTTTTGACCTGAAAGTGGATCTTGCAATTAATCTGCAACTGTGTAAAAGGTACGTGTTAATTTGGTTTTTATACATATATTGATTTTCTTTTTTCTTGTCACACAGGATCTCATGACGCACCTTTTTACCTGAAAGTGGACCTGGCCAACAAGGGTAGCAATCCATCTTCAGCTACGAGTGGTTGTCTGCATCTGGAACGGTGTCTGGCTGGCTTGTAATTAATCTGCAACTGTGTAACAGGTACGTGTTAATTCGGTTTTTATACATATATTGATTTTCTTTTTTCTTGTCACATAGGATCTCATGTCGCACCTTTTTACCTGAAAGTGGACCTGGCCAACAAGGGACAATCTATCTTCAGCTACGAGTGGTTGTCTGCATCTGGAACGGTGTCTGGCTGGCTTGCAATTAATCTGCAACTGTGTTGACTTTCTTTTTTGTCTTTCTTATTTTCAGGATCTCATGACCCACCTGATGCATCTTTTTACCTGAAAGTGGATCTTGCAATTAATCTGCAACTGTGTAACAGGTACGTGTTAAATCGTTTTTTATACATATAATGATTTTCTTTATTCTTGTCACACAGGATCTCATGACGCACCTTTTTACCTGAAAGTGGACCTGGCCAACAAGGGGCAATCCATCTTCAGCTGCGAGTGGTTGTCTGCATCTGGAACGGTGTCTGGCTGGCTTGCAATTAATCTGCAACTGTGTAACAGGTACGTGTTAATTCGTTTTTTATACATATATTGATTTTCTTTTTTCTTGTCACACAGGATCTCATGACGCACTTTTTTACCTGAAAGTGGACCTGGCCAACAAGGGGCAATCCATCTTCAGCTACGAGTTGTTGTCTGCATCTGGAACGGTGTCTGGCTGGCTTGCAAATGATCTGCAACTGTGTAACAGGTACGTGTTAATTCAGTTTTTGCACATATATTGATTTTCTTTTTTTTTGTCACACAGGATCCCATCATGCACCTTTTTACCTGAAAGTGGATCCGGCCAACAAGGGGCTATCCATGTCCAGCTGTGAGAGGTTGCCTGCATCTGGAATGGTGTCTGACTGGCTTTCTTTTCATCTGCATCTGAGTTACAGGTAAGTGAACATTCAGTTTCTATACTTATTTTGACTTTCTTTTTTGTCTTTCTTATTTTCAGGATGTCATGACCCACCTGACGCATCTTTTTACCTGAAAGTGGATCTTGCAATTAATCTGCAACTGTGTAACAGGTACGTGTTAATTCGGTTTTTATACATATATTGATTTTCTTTTTTCTTGTCACACAGGATCTCATGAAGCACCTTTTTACCTGAAAGTGGACCTGGCCAACAAGGGGCAATCCATCTTCAGCTATGAGTGGTTGTCTGCATCTAGAATGGTGTATGGCTGGCTTGCAATTAATCTGCAACTATGTAACAGGTATGTGTTAATTCGGTTTTTATACATATATTGATTTTCTTTTTTTTTGTCACACAGGATCCCATCACGCACCTTTTTACCTGAAAGTGGATCCAGCCAACAAGGGGCAATCCATCTTCAGCTCTGAATGGTTGTCTGCATCTGGAACGGTGTCTGGCTGGCTTGCAATTAATCTGCAACTGTGTAAAAGATACGTGTTAATTCGTTTTTTATTCATATTGATTTCTTTTTTCTGGATCAGTATCTAGCTGAATTGAAATTAATCTGCAACTGTGTTGATATTCTTTTTTGTCTTTATTATTTTTAGGATCTCATGACCCACCTGACGCATCTTTTTACCTGAAAGTGGATCTTTCAATTAATCTGCAACTGTTTAACAGGTACATGTTAATTCGGTTTTTATACATATATTGATTTTCTTTTTTCTTGTCACAGAGGATCTCATGACGCACCTTTTTACCTGAAAGTGGACCTGGCCAACAAGGGGCAATCCATCTTCAGCTGCGAGTCGTTTTCTGCATCTGGAATGGTGTCTGGCTGGCTTGCAATTAATCTGCAACTGTGTAACAGGTACGTGTTAATTCGGTTTTTATACATATATTGATTTTCTTTTTTCTTGTGACACAGGATCTCATGACGCACCTTTTTACCTGAAAGTGGATCTGGCCAACAAGGCGCAATCCATCTTCAGCTCTGAACGGTTGTCTGCATCTGGAATGGTGTCTGGCTGGCTTGCAATTAATCTGCAAATGTCTAAAAGATACGTGTTAATTCGTTTTTTATACATATATTGATTTCTTTTTTCTGGATCAGTGTCTGGCTGGCTTGCAATTAATCTGCAACTGTGTTGACATTCTTTTTTGTCTTTCTTATTTTCAGGATCTCATGACCCACCTGATGCATCTTTTTACCTGAAAGTGGATCTTGCAATTAATCTGCAACTGTGTAACAGGTACGTGTTAAATCGTTTTTATACATATAATGATTTTCTTTATTCTTGTCACACAGGATCTCATGACGCACATTTTTACCTGAAAGTAGACCTGGCCAACAAGGGGCAATCCATCTTCAGCTGCGAGTCGTTTTCTGCATCTGGAATGGTGTCTGGCTGGCTTGCAATTAATCTGCAACTGTGTAACAGGTACGTGTTAATTCGGTTTTTATACATATATTGATTTTCTTTTTTCTTGTGACACAGGATCTCATGACGCACCTTTTTACCTGAAAGTGGATCTGGCCAACAAGGCGCAATCCATCTTCAGCTCTGAACGGTTGTCTGCATCTGGAGTGGTGTCTGACTGGCTTTCTTTTCATCTGCATCTGAGTTACAGGTAAGTGAACATTCAGTTTCTATTCTTATATTGACTTTCTTTTTTGTCTTTCTTATTTTCAGGATGTCATGACCCACCTGACGCATCTTTTTACCTGAAAGTGGATCTTGCAATTAATCTGCAACTGTGTAAAAGGTACGTGTTAATTCAGTTTTTATACATATATTGATTTTCTTTTTTTTTGTCACACAGGATCTCATGACGCACCTTTTTACCTGAAAGTGGACCTGGCCAACAAGGGGCAATCCATCTTCAGCTGCGAGTGGTTGTCTGCATCTGGAACGGTGTCTGGCTGGCTTGCAATTACTCTGCAACTGTGTAACAGGTACGTGTTAATTCGGTTTTTATACATATATTGATTTTCTTTTTTTGTCACACAGGATCCCATCACGCACCTTTTTACCTGAAAGTGGATCTGGCCAACAAGGGGCAATCCATCTTCAGCTCTGAATGGTTGTCTGCATCTGGAACGGTGTCTGGCTGGCTTGCAAATTATCTGCAACTGTGTAAAAGATACGTGTTAATTCGTTTTTATACATATTGATTTCTTTTTTCTGGATCAGTGTCTGGCTGGCTTGCAATTAATCTGCAACTGTGTTGACATTCTTTTTTTGTCTTTCTAATTTTCAGGATCTCATGACCCACCTGACGCATCTTTTTACCTGAAAGTGGATCTTGCAATTAATCTGCAACTGTGTAACAGGTACGTGTTAATTCGGTTTTTATACATATATTGATTTTCTTTTTTTTGTCACACAGGATCCCATCATGCACCTTTTTACCTGAAAGTGGATCTGGCCAACAAGGGGCAATCCATCTTCAGCTATGAGTGGTTGTCTGCATCCAGAACGGCGTCTGGCTGGCTTGCAATTAATCTGCAACTGTGTAAAAGATACGTGTTAATTCGTTTTTATACATATTGATTTCTTTTTTCTGGATCAGTGTCTGGCTGGCTTGCAATTAATCTGCAACTGTGTTGACATTCTTTTTTGTCTTTCTTATTTTCAGGATCTCATGACCCACCTGACTGACCTTTTGACCTGAAAGTGGATCTTGCAATTAATCTGCAACTGTGTAAAAGGTACGTGTTAATTTGGTTTTTATACATATATTGATTTTCTTTTTTCTTGTCACACAGGATCTCATGACGCACCTTTTTACCTGAAAGTGGACCTGGCCAACAAGGGTAGCAATCCATCTTCAGCTACGAGTGGTTGTCTGCATCTGGAACGGTGTCTGGCTGGCTTGTAATTAATCTGCAACTGTGTAACAGGTACGTGTTAATTCGGTTTTTATACATATATTGATTTTCTTTTTTCTTGTCACACAGGATCTCATGACGCACCTTTTTACCTGAAAGTGGACCTGGCCAACAAGGGACAATCTATCTTCAGCTACGAGTGGTTGTCTGCATCTGGAACGGTGTCTGGCTGGCTTGCAATTGATCTGCAACTGTGTAACAGGTACGTGTTAATTCAGTTTTTATACATATATTGGTGTTCTTTTTTCTTGTCACACAGGATCCCATCACGCACCTTTTTACCTGAAAGTGGATCCAGCCAACAAGGGGCAATCCATCTTCAGCTATGAGTGGTTGTCTGCATCCAGAACGGTGTCTGGCTGGCTTGCAATTAATCTGCAACTGTGTAACAGGTATTTGTTAATTCGGTTTTTATACATATATTGATTTTCTTTTTTTTGTCACACAGGATCCCATCATGCACCTTTTTACCAGAAAGTGGATCTGGCCAACAAGGGGCAATCCATCTTCAGCTATGAGTGGTTGTCTGCATCCAGAACGGCGTCTGGCTGGCTTGCAATTAATCTGCAACTGTGTAAAAGATACGTTTTAATTCGTTTTTATACATATTGATTTCTTTTTTCTGGATCAGTGTCTGGCTGGCTTGCAATTAATCTGCAACTGTGTTGACATTCTTTTTTGTCTTTCTTATTTTCAGGATCTCATGACCCACCTGACTGACCTTTTGACCTGAAAGTGGATCTTGCAATTAATCTGCAACTGTGTAAAAGGTACGTGTTAATTTGGTTTTTATACATATATTGATTTTCTTTTTTCTTGTCACACAGGATCTCATGACGCACCTTTTTACCTGAAAGTGGATCTGGCCAACAAGGGGCAATCCATCTTCAGCTGCGAGTGGTTTTCTGCATCTGGAAAGGTGTCTGGCTGGCTTGCAATTAATCTGCAACTGTGTAACAGGTACGTGTTAATTCGGTTTTTATACATATATTGATTTTCTTTTTTTGTCACACAGGATCCCATCACGCACCTTTTTACCTGAAAGTGGATCTGGCCAACAAGGGGCAATCCATCTTCAGCTTTGAATGGTTGTCTGCATCTGGAACGGTGTCTGGCTGGCTTGCAATTAGTCTGCAACTGTGTAAAAGATACGTGTTAATTCGTTTTTTATACATATTGATTTCGTTTTTCTGGATTAGTGTCTGGCTGGCTTGCAATTAATCTGCAACTGTGTTGACATTCTTTTTTGTCTTTCTTATTTTCAGGATCTCATGACCCACCTGACGCATCTTTTTACCTGAAAGTGGATCTTGCAATTAATCTGCAACTGTGTAACAGGTACGTGTTAATTCGGTTTTTATACATATATTGATTTTCTTTTTTCTTGTCACAGAGGATCTCATGACGCACCTTTTTACCTGAAAGTGGACCGGGCCAACAAGGAGCAATCCATCTTCAGCTACGAGTGGTTGTCTGCATCTGGAACGGTGTCTGGCTGGCTTGTAATTAATCTGCAACTGTGTAACAGGTACGTGTTAATTCGGTTTTTATACATATATTGATTTTCTTTTTTCTTGTCACACAGGATCTCATGACGCACCTTTTTACCTGAAAGTGGACCTGGCCAACAAGGGACAATCTATCTTCAGCTACGAGTGGTTGTCTGCATCTGGAACGGTGTCTGGCTGGCTTGCAATTGATCTGCAACTGTGTAACAGGTACGTGTTAATTCAGTTTTTATACATATATTGGTGTTCTTTTTTCTTGTCACACAGGATCCCATCACGCACCTTTTTACCTGAAAGTGGATCCAGCCAACAAGGGGCAATCCATCTTCAGCTATGAGTGGTTGTCTGCATCCAGAACGGTGTCTGGCTGGCTTGCAATTAATCTGCAACTGTGTAACAGGTATTTGTTAATTCGGTTTTTATACATATATTGATTTTCTTTTTTTTGTCACACAGGATCCCATCATGCACCTTTTTACCAGAAAGTGGATCTGGCCAACAAGGGGCAATCCATCTTCAGCTATGAGTGGTTGTCTGCATCCAGAACGGCATCTGGCTGGCTTGCAATTATCTGCAACTGTGTAAAAGATACGTTTTAATTCGTTTTTATACATATTGATTTCTTTTTTCTGGATCAGTGTCTGGCTGGCTTGCAATTAATCTGCAACTGTGTTGACATTCTTTTTTGTCTTTCTTATTTTCAGGATCTCATGACCCACCTGACTGACCTTTTGACCTGAAAGTGGATCTTGCAATTAATCTGCAACTGTGTAAAAGGTACGTGTTAATTTGGTTTTTATACATATATTGATTTTCTTTTTTCTTGTCACACAGGATCTCATGACGCACCTTTTTACCTGAAAGTGGATCTGGCCAACAAGGGGCAATCCATCTTCAGCTGCGAGTGGTTTTCTGCATCTGGAAAGGTGTCTGGCTGGCTTGCAATTAATCTGCAACTGTGTAACAGGTACGTGTTAATTCGGTTTTTATACATATATTGATTTTCTTTTTTTGTCACACAGGATCCCATCACGCACCTTTTTACCTGAAAGTGGATCTGGCCAACAAGGGGCAATCCATCTTCAGCTGCGAGTGGTTGTCTGCATCTGGAACGGTGTCTGGCTGGCTTGCAATTACTCTGCAACTGTGTAACAGGTACGTGTTAATTCGGTTTTTATACATATATTGATTTTCTTTTTTTGTCACACAGGATCCCATCACGCACCTTTTTACCTGAAAGTGGATCTGGCCAACAAGGGGCAATCCATCTTCAGCTCTGAATGGTTGTCTGCATCTGGAACGGTGTCTGGCTGGCTTGCAAATTATCTGCAACTGTGTAAAAGATACGTGTTAATTCATTTTTATACATATTGATTTCTTTTTTCTGGATCAGTGTCTGGCTGGCTTGCAATTAATCTGCAACTGTGTTGACATTCTTTTTTTGTCTTTCTAATTTTCAGGATCTCATGACCCACCTGACGCATCTTTTTACCTGAAAGTGGATCTTGCAATTAATCTGCAACTGTGTAACAGGTACGTGTTAATTCGGTTTTTATACATATATTGATTTTCTTTTTTTTGTCACACAGGATCCCATCATGCACCTTTTTACCTGAAAGTGGATCTGGCCAACAAGGGGCAATCCATCTTCATTTATGAGTGGTTGTCTGCATCCAGAACGGCGTCTGGCTGGCTTGCAATTAATCTGCAACTGTGTAAAAGATACGTGTTAATTCGTTTTTATACATATTGATTTCTTTTTTCTGGATCAGTGTCTGGCTGGCTTGCAATTAATCTGCAACTGTGTTGACATTCTTTTTTGTCTTTCTTATTTTCAGGATCTCATGACCCACCTGACTGACCTTTTGACCTGAAAGTGGATCTTGCAATTAATCTGCAACTGTGTAAAAGGTACGTGTTAATTTGGTTTTTATACATATATTGATTTTCTTTTTTCTTGTCACACAGGATCTCATGACGCACCTTTTTACCTGAAAGTGGACCTGGCCAACAAGGGTAGCAATCCATCTTCAGCTACGAGTGGTTGTCTGCATCTGGAACGGTGTCTGGCTGGCTTGCAATTAATCTGCAACTGTCTAACAGGTACGTGTTAATTCGGTTTTTATACATATATTGATTTTCTTTTTTCTTGTCACACAGGATCTCATGACGCACCTTTTTACCTGAAAGTGGACCTGGCCAACAAGGGACAATCTATCTTCAGCTACGAGTGGTTGTCTGCATCTGGAACGGTGTCTGGCTGGCTTGCAATTGATCTGCAACTGTGTAACAGGTACGTGTTAATTCAGTTTTTATACATATATTGGTGTTCTTTTTTCTTGTCACACAGGATCCCATCACGCACCTTTTTACCTGAAAGTGGATCCAGCCAACAAGGGGCAATCCATCTTCAGCTATGAGTGGTTGTCTGCATCCAGAACGGTGTCTGGCTGGCTTGCAATTAATCTGCAACTGTGTAACAGGTATTTGTTAATTCGGTTTTTATACATATATTGATTTTCTTTTTTTTGTCACACAGGATCCCATCATGCACCTTTTTACCTGAAAGTGGATCTGGCCAACAAGGGGCAATCCATCTTCAGCTATGAGTGGTTGTCTGCATCCAGAACGGCGTCTGGCTGGCTTGCAATTAATCTGCAACTGTGTAAAAGATACGTTTTAATTCGTTTATATACATATTGATTTCTTTTTTCTGGATCAGTGTCTGGCTGGCTTGCAATTAATCTGCAACTGTGTTGACATTCTTTTTTGTCTTTCTTATTTTCAGGATCTCATGACCCACCTGACTGACCTTTTGACCTGAAAGTGGATCTTGCAATTAATCTGCAACTGTGTAAAAGGTACGTGTTAATTTGGTTTTTATACATATATTGATTTTCTTTTTTCTTGTCACACAGGATCTCATGACGCACCTTTTTACCTGAAAGTGGATCTGGCCAACAAGGGGCAATCCATCTTCAGCTCTGAATGGTTGTCTGCATCTGGAACGGTGTCTGGCTGGCTTGCAAATTATCTGCAACTGTGTAAAAGATACGTGTTAATTCATTTTTATACATATTGATTTCTTTTTTCTGGATCAGTGTCTGGCTGGCTTGCAATTAATCTGCAACTGTGTTGACATTCTTTTTTTGTCTTTCTAATTTTCAGGATCTCATGACCCACCTGACGCATCTTTTTACCTGAAAGTGGATCTTGCAATTAATCTGCAACTGTGTAACAGGTACGTGTTAATTCGGTTTTTATACATATATTGATTTTCTTTTTTTTGTCACACAGGATCCCATCATGCACCTTTTTACCTGAAAGTGGATCTGGCCAACAAGGGGCAATCCATCTTCATTTATGAGTGGTTGTCTGCATCCAGAACGGCGTCTGGCTGGCTTGCAATTAATCTGCAACTGTGTAAAAGATACGTGTTAATTCGTTTTTATACATATTGATTTCTTTTTTCTGGATCAGTGTCTGGCTGGCTTGCAATTAATCTGCAACTGTGTTGACATTCTTTTTTGTCTTTCTTATTTTCAGGATCTCATGACCCACCTGACTGACCTTTTGACCTGAAAGTGGATCTTGCAATTAATCTGCAACTGTGTAAAAGGTACGTGTTAATTTGGTTTTTATACATATATTGATTTTCTTTTTTCTTGTCACACAGGATCTCATGACGCACCTTTTTACCTGAAAGTGGACCTGGCCAACAAGGGTAGCAATCCATCTTCAGCTACGAGTGGTTGTCTGCATCTGGAACGGTGTCTGGCTGGCTTGCAATTAATCTGCAACTGTCTAACAGGTACGTGTTAATTCGGTTTTTATACATATATTGATTTTCTTTTTTCTTGTCACACAGGATCTCATGACGCACCTTTTTACCTGAAAGTGGACCTGGCCAACAAGGGACAATCTATCTTCAGCTACGAGTGGTTGTCTGCATCTGGAACGGTGTCTGGCTGGCTTGCAATTGATCTGCAACTGTGTAACAGGTACGTGTTAATTCAGTTTTTATACATATATTGGTGTTCTTTTTTCTTGTCACACAGGATCCCATCACGCACCTTTTTACCTGAAAGTGGATCCAGCCAACAAGGGGCAATCCATCTTCAGCTATGAGTGGTTGTCTGCATCCAGAACGGTGTCTGGCTGGCTTGCAATTAATCTGCAACTGTGTAACAGGTATTTGTTAATTCGGTTTTTATACATATATTGATTTTCTTTTTTTTGTCACACAGGATCCCATCATGCACCTTTTTACCTGAAAGTGGATCTGGCCAACAAGGGGCAATCCATCTTCAGCTATGAGTGGTTGTCTGCATCCAGAACGGCGTCTGGCTGGCTTGCAATTAATCTGCAACTGTGTAAAAGATACGTTTTAATTCGTTTATATACATATTGATTTCTTTTTTCTGGATCAGTGTCTGGCTGGCTTGCAATTAATCTGCAACTGTGTTGACATTCTTTTTTGTCTTTCTTATTTTCAGGATCTCATGACCCACCTGACTGACCTTTTGACCTGAAAGTGGATCTTGCAATTAATCTGCAACTGTGTAAAAGGTACGTGTTAATTTGGTTTTTATACATATATTGATTTTCTTTTTTCTTGTCACACAGGATCTCATGACGCACCTTTTTACCTGAAAGTGGATCTGGCCAACAAGGGGCAATCCATCTTCAGCTGCGAGTGGTTTTCTGCATCTGGAAAGGTGTCTGGCTGGCTTGCAATTAATCTGCAACTGTGTAACAGGTACGTGTTAATTCGGTTTTTATACATATATTGATTTTCTTTTTTTGTCACACAGGATCCCATCACGCACCTTTTTACCTGAAAGTGGATCTGGCCAACAAGGGGCAATCCATCTTCAGCTTTGAATGGTTGTCTGCATCTGGAACGGTGTCTGGCTGGCTTGCAATTAGTCTGCAACTGTGTAAAAGATACGTGTTAATTCGTTTTTTATACATATTGATTTCGTTTTTCTGGATTAGTGTCTGGCTGGCTTGCAATTAATCTGCAACTGTGTTGACATTCTTTTTTGTCTTTCTTATTTTCAGGATCTCATGACCCACCTGACGCATCTTTTTACCTGAAAGTGGATCTTGCAATTAATCTGCAACTGTGTAACAGGTACGTGTTAATTCGGTTTTTATACATATATTGATTTTCTTTTTTCTTGTCACAGAGGATCTCATGACGCACCTTTTTACCTGAAAGTGGACCGGGCCAACAAGGAGCAATCCATCTTCAGCTACGAGTGGTTGTCTGCATCTGGAACGGTGTCTGGCTGGCTTGCAATTAATCTGCAACTATGTAACAGGTACGTGTTAATTCGGTTTTTTTATACATATATTGATTTTCTTTTTTCTTGTCACACAGGATCTCATGACGCACCTTTTTACCTGAAAGTGGACCTGGCCAACAAGGGACAATCCATCTTCAGCTACCAGTGGTTGTCTGCATCTGGAACGGTGTCTGGCTGGCTTGCAATTGATCTGCAACTGTGTAACAGGTACGTGTTAATTCAGTTTTTATACATATATTGATTTTCTTTTTTTTTGTCACACAGGATCCCATCACGCACCGTTTTACCTGAAAGTGGATCTGGCCAACAAGGGCCAATCCATCTTCAGCTCTGAATGGTTGTCTGCATCTGGAACGGTGTCTGGCTGGCTTGCAATTAGTCTGCAACTGTGTAAAAGATACGTGTTAATTCGTTTTTTATACATATTGATTTCTTTTTCCTGGATCAGTGTCTGGCTGGCTTGCAATTAATCTGCAACTGTGTTGACTTTCTTTTTTGTCTTTCTTATTTTCAGGATCTCATGACCCACCTGATGCATCTTTTTACCTGAAAGTGGATCTTTCAATTAATCTGCAACTGTTTAACAGGTACGTGTTAATTCGGTTTTTATACATATATTGATTTTCTTTTTTCTTGTCGCAGAGGATCTCATGACGCACCTTTTTACCTGAAAGTGGACCTGGCCAACAAGGGGCAATCCATCTTCAGCTGCGAGTGGTTGTCTGCATCTGGAACGGTGTCTGGCTGGCTTGCAATTAATCTGCAAATGTCTAAAAGATACGTGTTAATTCGTTTTTTATACATATATTGATTTCTTTTTTCTGGATCAGTGTCTGGCTGGCTTGCAATTAATCTGCAACTGTGTTGACATTCTTTTTTGTCTTTCTTATTTTCAGGATCTCATGACCCACCTGATGCATCTTTTTACCTGAAAGTGGATCTTGCAATTAATCTGCAACTGTGTAACAGGTACGTGTTAAATCGTTTTTTATACATATAATGATTTTCTTTATTCTTGTCACACAGGATCTCATGACGCACATTTTTACCTGAAAGTAGACCTGGCCAACAAGGGGCAATCCATCTTCAGCTGCGAGTGGTTTTCTGCATCTGGAATGGTGTCTGGCTGGCTTGCAATTAATCTGCAACTGTGTAACAGGTACGTGTTAATTCGGTTTTTATACATATATTGATTTTCTTTTTTCTTGTCACACAGGATCTCATGACGCACCTTTTTACCTGAATGTGGATCCGGCCAACAAGGGGCAATCCATCTTCAGCTATGCGTGGTTGTCTGCATCTAGAACGGTGTTTGGCTGGCTTGCAAATAATCTGCAACTGTGTAACAGGTACGTGTTAATTCTGTTTTTATACATATATTGATTTTCTTTTTTCTTGTCACACAGGATCTCATGACGCACCTTTTTACCTGAATGTGGATCCGGCCAACAAGGGGCAATCCATCTTCAGCTATGCGTGGTTGTCTGCATCTAGAACGGTGTTTGGCTGGCTTGCAAATAATCTGCAACTGTGTAATAGGTACGTGTTAATTTGGTTTTTATACATATATTGATTTTCTTTTTTTTGTCACACAGGATCCCATCACGCACCTTTTTACCTGAAAGTGGATCTGGCCAACAAGGCGCAATCCATCTTCAGCTCTGAACGGTTGTCTGCATCTGGAGTGGTGTCTGACTGGCTTTCTTTTCATCTGCATCTGAGTTACAGGTAAGTGAACATTCAGTTTCTATTCTTATATTGACTTTCTTTTTTGTCTTTCTTATTTTCAGGATGTCATGACCCACCTGACGCATCTTTTTACCTGAAAGTGGATCTTGCAATTAATCTGCAACTGTGTAAAAGGTACGTGTTAATTCAGTTTTTATACATATATTGATTTTCTTTTTTTTTGTCACACAGGATCTCATGACGCACCTTTTTACCTGAAAGTGGACCTGGCCAACAAGGGGCAATCCATCTTCAGCTCTGAATGGTTGTCTGCATCTGGAACGGTGTCTGGCTGGATTGCAATTAATCTGCAACTGTGTAAAAGATACTTGTTAATTTGTTTTTTATACATATTGATTTCTTTTTTCTGGATCAGTGTCTGGCTGGCTTGCAATTATTCTGCAACTGTGTTGACATTCTTTCTTGTCTTTCTTATTTTCAGGATCTCATGACGCACCTTTTTACCTGAAAGTGGACCTGGCCAACAAGGGGCAATCCATCTTCAGCTATGAGTGGTTGTCTGCATCTAGAACGGTGTCTGGCTGGCTTGCAATTAATCTGCAACTGTGCTGACTTTCTTTTTTGTCTTTCTTATTTTCAGGATCTCATGACCCACCTGACGCACCTTTTTACCTGAAAGTGGATCTAGCCAACAAGGGGCAATCCATCTTCAGCTCTGAATGGTTGTCTGCATCTGGAACGGTGTCTGGCTGGCTTGCAAGTAATCTGCAACTGTGTAAAAGATACGTGTTAATTCGTTTTTTATACATATTGATTTCTTTTTTCTGGATCAGTGTCTGGCTGGCTTGCAATTAATCTGCAACTGTGCTGACATTCTTTTTTTTCTTTCTTATTTTCAGGATCTCATGACCCACCTGACGCATCTTTTTACCTGAAAGTGGATCTTGCAATTAATCTGGAATTGTGTAACAGGTATGTGTTTAATCGGTTTTTATACATACATTGATTTTCTTTTTTCTTGTCACACAGGATCTCATGACGCACCTTTTTACCAGAAAGTGGATCTGGCCAACAAGGGGCAATCCATCTTCAGCGGTGAGTGGTTGTCTGCATCTGGAACAGTGTCTGGCTGGATTGCAATTAATCTGCAACTGTGTAAAAGATACGTGTTAATTTGTTTTTTATACATATTGATTTCTTTTTTCTGGATCAGTGTCTGGCTGGCTTGCAATTAATCTGCAACTGTGTAAAAGATGCGTGTTAATTCGTTTTTTATACATATTGATTTCTTTTTTTTTTCTGGATCAGTGTCTGGCTGGCTTGCAATTAATCTGCAACTGTGTTGACTTTCTTTTTTGTCTTTCTCATTTTCAGGATCTCATGACGCACCTTTTTACCTGAAAGTGGACCTGGCCAACAAGGGGCAATCCATCTTCAGCTACGACTGGTTGTCTGCATCTGGAACGATGTCTGGCTGGCTTACAATTAATCTGCAACTGTGTAAAAGATACGTGTTAATTCTTTTTTATACATATTGATTTATTTTTTCTGGATCAGTGTCTGGCTGGCTTGCAATTAATCTGCAACTGTGTTGACATTCTTTTTTGTCTTTCTTATTTTCAGGATCTCATGACCCACCTGACTGACCTTTTTACCTGAAAGTGGATCTTGCAATTAATCTGCAACTGTGTAAAAGGTACGTGTTAATTCGGTTTTTATGCATATATTGATTTTCTTTTTTCTTGTCACACAGGATCTCATGACGCACCTTTTTACCTGAAAGTGGACCTGGCCAACAAGGGGCAATCCATCTTCAGCTACGAGTGGTTGTCTGCATCTGAAACGGTGTCTGGCTGGCTTGCAATTGATCTGCAACTGTGTAACAGGTACGTGTTAAATCAGTTTTTATACATATATTGATTTTCTTTTTTCTTGTCACACAGGATCCCATCACGCACCTTTTTACCTGAAAGTGGATCAAGCCAACAAGGGGCAATCCATCTTCAGCTATGAGTGGTTGTCTGCATCTAGAACGGTGTCTGGCTGGCTTGCAATTAATCAGCAACTGTGTTTACATTCTTATTTTGTCTTTCTTATTTTCAGGATCTCATGACCCACCTGACGCATCTTTTTACCTGAAAGTGGATCTTGCAATTAATCTGCAACTGTGCAACAAGTACGTGTTAAATCGTTTTTTATACATATAATGATTTTCTTTTTTCTTTTCACACAGGATCTCATGACACACCTTTTTACCTGAAAGTGGATCTGGCCAACAAGGGGCAATCCATCTTCAGCTCTGAATGGTTGTCTGCATCTGGAACGGTGTCTGGCTGGCTTGCAATTAATCTGCAACTGTCTAAAAGATACGTGTTAATTCGTTTTTTATACATATTGATTTCTATTTTCTGGATCAGTGTCTGGTTGGCTTGCAATTAACCTGCAACTGTGTTGACATTCTTTTTTGTCTTTCTTATTTTCAGGATCTCATGACCCACCTGACGCATCTTTTTACCTGAAAGTGGATCTTGCAATTAATCTGCAACTGTGTAACAGGTACGTGTTAAATCGTTTTTTATACATATATTGATTTTCTTTATTCTTGTCACACAGGAACTCATGACACACCTTTTTACCTGAAAGTGGACCTGGCCAACAAGGAGCAATCCATCTTCAGCTACGAGTGGTTGTCTGCATCTGGAACGGTGTCTGGCTGGCTTGAAATTAATCTGCAACTGTGTAACAGGTACGTGTTAATTCGGTTTTTATGCATATATTGATTTTCTTTTTTTTTGTCACACAGGATCCCGTCACGCACCTTTTTACCTGAAAGTGGATCCGGCCAACAAGGGGCTATCCATGTCCAGCTGTGAGAGGTTGCCTGCATCTGGAATGGTGTCTGACTGGCTTTCTTTTCATCTGCATCTGAGTTACAGGTAAGTGAACATTCAGTTTCTATACTTATATTGACTTTCTTTTTTGTCTTTCTTATTTTCAGGATGTCATGACGCACCTGACTGACCTTTTTACCTGAAAGTGGATCTTGCAATTAATCTGCAACTGTGTAAAAGGTACGTGTTAATTCGGTTTTTATACATATATTGATTTTCTTTTTTCTTGTCACACAGGATCTCATGACGCACCTTTTTACCTGAAAGTGGACCTGGCCAACAAGGGGCAATCCATCTTCAGCTACGAGTGGTTGTCTGCATCTGGAATGGTGTCTGACTGGCTTTCTTTTCATCTGCATCTGAGTTACAGGTAAGTGAACATTCAGTTTCTTTACTTATATTGACTTTCTTTTTTGTCTATCTTATTTTCAGGATGTCATGACCCACCTGACGCATCTTTTTACCTGAAAGTGGATTTTGCAATTAATCTGCAACTGTGTAACAGGTACGTGTTAATTCGGTTTTTATACATATATTGATTTTCTTTTTTCTTGTCACACAGGATCCCATCACGCACCTTTTTACCTGAAAGTAGATCCAGCCAACAAGGGGCAATCCATCTTCAGCTATGAGTGGTTGTCTGCATCTAGAACAGTGTCTGGCTGGCTTGCAATTAATCTGCAACTGTGTAAAAAATACGTGTTAATTCGTTTTTTATACATATTGATTTCTTTTTTCTGGATCAGTGTCTGGCTGGCTTATAATTAATCTGCAACTGTGTTGACATTCTTTTTTGTCTTTCTTATTTTCAGGATCTCATGACCCACCTGACACATCTTTTTACCTGAAAGTGGATCTTGCAATTAATCTGCAACTGTGTAACAGGTACGTGTTAAATCGTTTTTTATACATATAATGATTTTCTTTATTCTTGTCACACAGGATCTCATGACGCACCTTTTTACCTGAAAGTGGACCTGGCCAACAAGAGGCAATCCATCTTCAGCTGCGAGTGGTTGTCTGCATCTGGAACGGTGTCTGGCTGGCTTGCAATTAATCTGCAACTGTGTAACAGGTACGTGTTAATTCGGTTTTTATACGTATATTTAGTTCCTTTTTTTTTGTCACACAGGATCCCATCATGCACCTTTTTACCTGAAAGTGGATCCGGCCAACAAGGGGCTATCCATGTCCAGCTGTGAGAGGTTGCCTGCATTTGGAATGGTGTCTGACTGGCTTTCTTTTCATCTGCAACTGAGTTACAGGTAAGTGAACATTCAGTTTCTATAGTTATATTGACTTTCTTTTTTGTCTTTCTTTATTTTCAGGATGTCATGACCCACCTGACGCATCTTTTTACCTGAAAGTGGATCTTGCAATTAATCTGCAACTGCGTAAAAGGTACGTGTTAATTCAGTTTTTATACATATATTGATTTTCTTTTTTCTTGTCACACAGGATCTCATGACGCACCTTTTTACCTGAAAGTGGACCTGGCCAACAAGGGGCAATCCATCTTCAGCTATGAGTGGTTATCTGCATCTAGAACGGTGTCTGGCTGGCTTGCAATTAATCTGCAACTGTGTAACAGGTACGTGTTAATTCGGTTTTTATACATATATTGATTTTCTTTTTTTTGTCACACAGGATCCCATCACGCACCTTTTTACCTGAAAGTGGATCTGGCCAACAAGGGGCAATCTATCTTCAGCTCTGAATGGTTGTCTGCATCTGGAATGGTGTCTGGCTGGCTTGCAAATTATCTGCAACTGTGTAAAAGATACGTGTTAATTCGGTTTTATACATATTGATTTCTTTTTTCTGGAACAGTGTCTGGCTGGCTTGCAAATAATCTGCAACTGTGTTGACTTTCTTTTTTGTCTTTCTTATTTTCAGGATCTCATGACTCACCCGACGCACCTTTTTACCTGAAAGTGGGTCTTGCAATTAATCTGCAACTGTGTTGACTTTCTTTTTTGTCTTTCTTATTTTCAGGATGTCATGACCCACCTGACGCACCTTTTTACCTGAAAGTGGATCTGGCCAACAACTGCCTATCCATCTCCAGCTGTGAGAGGTTGTCTGCATCTGGAACGGTGTCTGACTGGCTTTCTTTTCATCTGCAACTGAGTTACAGGTAAGTGAACATTCAGTTTCTATACTTGTATTGACTTTTATTTTTTGTCTCTTATTTTCAGGATCTCATGACCCACCTGACGCACCTTTTTACCTGAAAGTGGATCTGGCCAACAAGGGGCAATCCATCTTCAGCTGTGAGTGGTTGTCTGCATCTGGAACGGTGTCTGGCTGGCTTGCAATTAATCTGCAACTGTGTTACAGGTACATGTTAATTCGGTTATTATACATTCATTGATATTCTTTTTTCTGGAACAGTGTCTGGCTGGCTTGCAATTAATCTGCAATTGTGTTGACTTTCTTTTTTGTCTTTCTTATTTTCAGGATCTCATGACTCACGTGACGCACCTTTTTACCTGAAAGTGGATCTGGCCAACAAGGGGCAATCCATCTTCAGCTGTGAGTGGCTGTCTGCATCTAAAACAGTGTCTGAATGGCTTTCTTTTCATCTGCAACTGAGTAACAGTTAAGCTAACATTCAGTTTCTATACATATATTGACTTTCTTTTTTGTCTTTCTTATTTTCAGGATCTCATGTCCCACCTGACGCATCTTTTTACCTGAAACTGAATCTTGCAGTTGATCTGCAACTGTGTAACAGGTTCGTGTTAATTCGGTTTTTATACATATATTGATTTTCTTTTTTCTTCTCACACAGGATACTATGACGCACCTTTTTACCTGAAAGTGGATCCATCTTCAGCTGTGAGTGGTTGTCTGCATCTGGAACAGTGTCTGGCTTGCAATTAATCTGCAACTGTGTAACAGGTACATGTTAATTCGGTTTTTATACATATATTGATTTTCTTTTTTCTTGTCACACAGGATCCCATGACGCACCTTTTTATCTGAAAGTGGATCCGGCCAACAAGGGGCTATCCATCTCCAGCTGTGAGAGGTTGTCTGCATCTGGAACGGTGTCTGACTGGCTTTCTTCTCATCTGCAACTGAGTAACAAGTGAACATTCGGTTTCTATACATGTATTGACTTTCTTATTTGTCTTTCTTATTTTCAGGATCTCATGACCCAGCTTTTTACCTGAAAGTGGTTCTGGCCAACAAGGGGCAATCCATCTTCAGCTGTGAGTGGTTGTCTCCATCTGGAACGGTGTCTGACTGGCTTGCAATTAGTCTGCAACTGTGTAACAGGTACGTGTTAATTCAGTTTTTATACATATATTGATTTTCTTTTTTGTCACACAGGATCCCATGACCCACCTATTTGCCTCAAGGTTGTTCCTATGCAGTTGCTAGGTAGTTGCTATGGTGTTCCAGGGTGTTACCATGGATTTTGTAGGTGGTTGCTATGGAGTTGCTACATGGTTGCTATGGTGTCACAGGTGATTGTTAGGGTGTCAGAAGTGGTTGCTATGTTTTTGCTAGATGGTTTCTAAGATGTTGCTAGGCGGTTGCTAGGATGTCACAAGCAGTTTCTATGATGTCACTAGGTGGTTGCTATAGTGTCACGAAGTGGTTGCTAGGTGGTTGCTATAGTGTTGCTAGGTGGTTGATATACTGTTGCTAGGTGCTTGCTATGGTGTCCCAGGTGGTTGCTATGGATTTTGTTGGTGGTTGCTATGGTGTTGCAAGTGGTTGCAATGGTGTCCCTAAGTGATTGCAAGGTGGTTGCTATGCTGGCATAGGTTGGTTGCTATGGTGTCGCCAGATGGTTGATAGGGTGTTGCTAGGTGGTTGCAATGGTGTTGCTCTGTTGTCACTAGGTGGTTGCCTGGCCGGGACCCAGACCGAAGCCTGGAACCAAGCTGGGACCCAGACCGAAGCCTTGACACAGGATGAAGTTGGGAACCAGGCAGGGACCCAAGCCGAAGCCAGGAACCAAGCCAGGACCGAAACGGAAGCCGGGACTGTGGGAAGAGCCGTGGAAGGGGCCGGGGCAGTGAGGCTGGAGCAATACAGCTCCGTGAACCAGGCGGATGCCTGAGATAAATTAATCTCAGCAGTGTTATTATTAAATTTAAGATTAGCTCTGCTGAGGTGAATTTAATATTAACATTTCTGAGATAAATTTAATAAACACTATTGAGAAAATTATGATTAGCATTGCTGAGATAAATAAGATTTACACTGCTGTGGTTAATGTATGATTAGCACTGCTGAGATAAATTTAATATTAACACTGCTTAAATATATGTAAGATTAATACCGCTAAGGTACATTTAAGATTAGCAATGGTGAGATAATTTTATATCAGAAGAGTTAATATTACATTTATGATTAGCACTGCTGAGATACATTTAATATTAACATTGCTGAGAAATTTATAATTAGCACTGCTGAGATTAATTTATTAATAAAACTGCTGAGAAATTTATTATTTACACTGCTGAGATACATTTCTTATTTACACTGCTGAGAAAGATTTAGGATTAACACTGCTGAGAAAGATTTAGGATTAACACTGCTGAGATAAATTTAAGAATTACACTGCTGAAATAAATGTAACAACATTGCTGAGATAAATTTAAGAATAACCCTCCTGAGGTGAATTTCTGATTAGCATTGCTGAGATAAATTTATTTTTATTAACACTATTGAGATAAACTTATGATTATCACTGCTGACAAATGTAATATTAATACTGCTGACATAAATGTATTAACACTGCTGAGGTAAAGATATGATTATCACTGCTGAGAAATTTAATATTAACACTGCAGAGATAAATTTTAGATAAGCACTGCTGAGATAAATTTAAAATCAACACTGCTTAAATAAACGTAATATTAACATTGCTGAGAAATTTATGATTAGCACTGGTAAGATACATTTATTAATAACATTGCTAAGAAATTTAGGATTAACTTCTGAGATAAATGTATGATTAATACTACTGAGACAAATTTAGGATTAGCACTGCTGAGACAAATTTAGGATTAGCACTGCTAAGATAAATTTATGATTAGCATTGCTGAGGTAAATTTATGATCACTGCTCAGATGAATTTAATATTAACACTGCTGAGACATTTAATATTAACACTGCAGAGATAAATTTAAGACTGGCTTAAGGTTAATTCAAGATGATTAACACTGCTGTGGTAAATGTATGATTAGCACTGCTAAGAAATTTAATATAAACACTGCTTAAATAAATGTAAGATTAATACCGCTAAGGTACTTTTAAGATTAGCACTGGTAAATTAATTGTAATATTAACTCTTCTGAGATAAATTTATGATTAGCACTGCTGAGATACATTTAATATTAACATTGCTGAGAAATATATTAACACTTCTGAGATTAATTTAACAATAACACTGCTTAAATAAATGTAATATTAACATTGCTGAGAAATTTAAGATTAACTTCTGAAATTAATTTTAAGTTTAGCACTGCTAAGATAAATTTATGATTAGCACTGCTTAAATGCATTTAATAACATTGCTGAAATACATTTAGGATGAACACTGCTGAGAAAAATTTTGGATTAGCACTGCTCAGATGAACTTAATATTAACACTGCTGAGAAATTTAATATTAACACTGTTGAGATTAATTTATGATTAGCACTGCTAAGATACATTTATGATTAGCACTGATGAGATGAATGTAATATTAACACTACTGAGAAATGTATAATTAACACTGCTAAGATAAATGTATTTTTATTAACACTATTGAGATAAAATTATGATTAGCATTGCTGAGAAAATTAATATGAACACTGCTGACAAATTTAAGATTAGGACTGCTGCGGTTAACGTATGATTTTTAAAATGTAATTTTCTGATGAACACTGCTGGGATTAATTTAATAATAACACTGCTGAGAAAATTATGATTATGATTGCTGAAATAAATTTAATAACACTGCTTAAATACATGTAATATTAACATGGCTGAGATAAATTTCAGATTAACAATGCTGAGATAAATTTAGGATTAACATTGTTGAGATAAATTTAGGATTAGCAGTGCTGAGAAATGTAATAATACTGCTGACATAAATGTATTAACACTGCTGAGGTAAAGATATGATTATCACTGCTGACATAAAATTAAGAATAAGACTGCTGCGGTAAACGTATGTTTATCACTGCTGAGAAATTTAATATTAACACTGCAGAGATAAATTTTAGATAAGCACTGCTGAGATAAATTTAAAATCAACACTGCTTAAATAAACGTAATATTAACATTGCTGAGAAATTTATGATTAGCACTGGTAAGATACATTTATTAATAACATTGCTAAGAAATTTAGGATTAACTTCTGAGATAAATTTATGATTAATACTACTGAGACAAATTTAGGATTAGCACTGCTGAGAAAAATTTAGGATTAGCACTTCTAAGATAAATTTATGATTAGCATTGCTGAGGTAAATTTATGATCACTGCTCAGATGAATTTAATATTAACACTGCTGAGACATTTAATATTAACACTATTGAGATCAAATTATGATTATCACTGCTGAGAAATTTAAGATTAACAATGCTGTGATAAATTTAATAACACTGCAGAGATAAATTTAAGATTAGCACGGCTGAGGTTAATTCAAGATGATTAACACTGCTGAGATACATTTAAAATTAACATTGCTGAGAAATATATTAAAACTTCTGAGATTAATTTAATAATAACACTGCTTAAATAAATATAATATTAACATTGCTGAGATAAATTTAAGATTAACTTCTGAAATTAATTTTAAGATTAGCACTGCTAAGATAAATTTATGATTAGCACTGCTTAAATGCATTTAATAACATTGCTGAAATACATTTAGGATGAACACTGCTGAGAAAAATTTTGGATTAGCACTGCTCAGATGAACTTAATATTAACACTGCTGAGAAATTTAATATTAAAATTTAATATTAAAATGTTGATTAGCACTGCTAAGATACATTTATGATTAGCACTGCTGAGATAAAGTTATGATCACTGCTCAGATAAATTTTATATTAACACTGATGAGATTAATTTAATATTAACACTGATGAGATTCATTTATGACTAACCCTGCTGAGACAAATTTAATATTAACACTGCTTAAATAAATGTTATATTAACATTGCTAAAATAAAATTAAGATCAATACCACTAAGGTACATTTAAGATTAGCACTGCTGAGATACATTTAATATTAACATTGCTGAGATACATTTCTTATTTACACTGCTGAGAAAGATTTAGGATTAACACTGCTGAGGTAAATTTATTTCTAACACTGCTTAAATAAATGTAATATTAACATTGCTGAGATAAATTCCAGATTAGCATTGCTGAGATAAATTTAGGATTATCACTGCTGAGATAAATGTAATACTAACATTGCGGAGATAAATTTAAGATTAACTTCTGAGAAATGTATGATTGGCACCGCGGAGATAAATTTATGATTGGCCCTGCTGAAATAAATTTATTATTAGCACTGCTGAGATACATTTAATTTTAGCACTGCTGAAGTAAATTTAAGAGTAATACTGCTAAGGTAAATTTAAGATTAGCACTGGTGAGATAAATGTAATATTAACACTTTTGAAATAAATTTAATATTTAACACTGCTGAGATAAATTTCAGATTAATATCGCTAGGGTATATTTAAGATTAGCGCTGGTGAGATAATTGCAATATTAACTCTTCTGAGAGAAATTTATGATTAACACTGCTGAGAAATTCTGGATTATCACTGCTGACATAAATTTAATATTAACACTGCTGACATAAGTTTAAGATTAAGTTCTGAGATAAATTTAAGATTAGCACTGCTGAGAAAGTTATGATCACTGCTCAGATGAATTTAATGTTAACACTGCTGAGATTAATTTATGATTTACATTGCTGAGATTAATTTATGATTAGCACTGCTGAGATAAATTTGATTAGCACTGCTGAGATCAATTTATGATTAGCACTGCTGAGATCTATTTATGATTAGCACTATTGAGATAAATTTAACATTAACACTACTGAGAATTTATGATTTACACTGCTGAGATAAATTTAGGATTAGCACTGCTGAGAAATGTAATATTAACACTGCTAAGAAATTTATTATTAACACTGCTGACAAAGTTATGATTATCACTTCTGAGATAAATTTAATAACACTGCTTAAATAAATGTAATATTAACACTGCTCAGATAAATTTCAGATTAGCACTGTTGAGAGAAATTTTGGATTGGCACTGCTGAGAAAAATGTAATTAACACTGCTGAGGTAAACTTATGATTAGCACTGCTAAGATAAATTTAATATTAACACTGCTGAGAAATTTATGATTAGCGCTATTGAGATACATTTATTATTTGAACTGCTGAGATAAATTTAATATTAACACTGCTGAGATAAACTTATGATTAGCACTGCTGAGGTAAATTTAGGATCACTGCTTAGATTAATTTTATATTAACACTGCTGAGATAAATTTAGGATTATGATTAGCACTATTGAGACATTTATTATTTGAACTGCTGAGATGGATTTAATATTAACACTGCTGAGATAAATGTAAGGTTAACACTGCTGAGGTAAATGTATGATTATCACTGCTGACATGAATTTAATATTAACACTGCTGAGAAATTTAATATTAACACTCTTGAGAAATTTATGAGTAGCACTGCTGAGAAATTTTATATTAACACTGCTGAGGTAAATTTATGATCACTGTTGAGATAAATGTCATATTAACACTGTTTAGATTAATTTAATATTAACATTGCTTAAATAAATGTCATATTAACATTGCTGAGATAAAATTAAGATTAGTTCTGCTGAGGTGAATTTCTGATTAGCACTGCTGAGAGAAATTTAGGATTAGCGCTGCTGAGAAAGTTATGATCACTGCTCAGATGAATTTAATATTAACACTGCTGAGATTAATTTAATATTAACACTGCTGAGATAAATTTAATATTAACACTTGAGAAATTTAATATTAACACTGCTGAGGTAAACTTATGATTAGCACTGCTAAGATAAAGTTATGATCACTGCTCAGATAAATGTAATATTAACACTGTTGAGATTAATTTAATATTAACACTGCTTAAATAAATGTCATTAACATTGCTGAGATAAAATTATGATTAGCATTGCTGAGATAAATTTATGATTAGCACTGCTGAGATAAATTTAAGATTAACACTGCTGTGGTAAATGTATGATTAGCACTGCTGAGATAAATTTTATATTAATACTGCTTAAATAAATGTAAAATTAATACCGCTAAGGTACTTTTAAGATTAGCACTGGTGAGATAATTGTAATATTAAGTCATCTGAGATAAATTTATGATAAGAACTGCTGAGATACATTTAATATTAACATTGCTGAGATAAATTTAAGATTAACACTGCTGAGAAAGATTTAGGATTAACACTGCTGAGGTAAATTTATTTCTAACATTGCTGAGATAAATTTCAGATTAGCACTGCTGAGGTAAATTTAAGATTAGCACTATTGAAATAAATGTAATATATAGCACTGCTGATATAAATTTATGATTAGCACTGCTGAGATGCATTTAATTTTAACACTGCTGTGGTAAATGTATGATTAGCACTGCTAAGATCAATTTAAGATTAGCACTGCTGAGGTAAATGTAAGATTAGCACTGCTGAGGTAAATGTAAGATTAGCACTGCTGAGGTAAATGTAAGATTAACACTGCTGAGGTAAATGTAAGATTAACACTGCTGAGGTAAATTTAACATTAACATTGCTGAGATAAATTTAAGATTAATCCTGCTGAGGTAAATTTAAGATTAACACTGCTGAGTGGAGGGTGTAAAAGGGGTAAATTTAAGATTAGCACTGCTGAGATTAATTTAATATTAACACTGCTTAAATAAATGTCATATTAACATTGCTGAGATAAAATTAAGATTAGCTCTGCTGAGGTGAATTTCTGATTAGCACTGCTGAGGTGAATTTATTATTAACACTGCTTAAATAAATGTAAGATTAATACCGCTAAGGTACATTTAAGATGGTGAGATGCATTTAATATTAACATTGCTGTGATAACTTTCTCAGCAGTGCTAATCATAAATTTATGATCACTGCTCAGATAAATGTAATATTAACACTGCTAAAATTAATTTATGATTAGCACTGCTAAGGTAAACTTATGATTAGCACTGCTGAGGTAAATTTATGATCACTGCTCAGATTAATTTAATATTAACACTGCTGAGATAAATTTATGATTAGCACTGCTGAGATGAACTTATGATTAGCACTGCTGGGATAAATTTAATATTAACACTGCTTAAATAAATGTCAAATTAACATTGCTGAGAAAATTAAAATAAGTTCTGGTGAGGTAAATTTCTGATTAGCACTGCTGAGATGAATTTATTTTTATTAACACTATTGAGATAAAATTATGATTAGCATTGCTGAGAAAATTAATAATTAAATTAATATTAACATGGCTGAGAAATTTCAGATTAACACTGCTGAGATAAATTTAGGATTAGCACTGCTGAGGTCAATTTCTGATTAGCACTGCTGAGGTCAATTTCTGATCAACACTGCTGAGATAAATATAAGATTAGCGCTGCTGAGAAAGTTATGATAACTGCTCAGATGAATTTAATATTAACACTGATTAGATTAATTTCAGATTAGCACTCCTGAGATAAATTTATGATTAGCACTGCTGAGAAAGTTATGATCACTGCTCAGATGAATTTAATATTAACACTGCTGAGATAATTTAATATTTAGCACTATTGAGAAATTTATTATTAACACTGCTGAGATAAATTTCTCAGCAGTGCTAATCCTAAATTTCTCTCAGCAGTTCAAATAATAAATGTATCTCAATAGTGCTAATCATAATCCTAAAGGTATCTCAGCAGTGTTAATATTAAATTGATCTCAGCAGTTCTAATCCTAAATTTCTCATCAGTTCAAATAATAAACGTATCTCAGTAGTGCTAATCATAATCATAAATTTAGGATTAGCACTATTGAGATACATTTATTATTTGAACTGCTGAGATTAATGTAAAATCAACACTGCTGAGATTAATGTAAGATTATTAACACTGCTGAGATTAATGTAAGATTATTAACACTGTTGGGTCAGGACTGGTTAGGACAATGACGGGTGAACACTCATGGTGCGATGCAAGACTTTATTAAACCAAACAGGGGAAACAAGAATGCAGCAATAACAAGAACGAATGAATAAACCAAACAAACGAGACAAACTAACATGAGCTAAACCTGAAAGCCACCTGAGGCTGGTTGGGAGTCAGGGTGTCAGGCGAGATAGTGAGATAGTGTATATCAGTGTATATAATATAAAAGTCCTGGACCTTGAAGCCTGTGGACCTGACAAAGCACTGCTGAGATATATTTAATAATAATACTGCTGAGATATATTTAATATTAATACTGCTGAGATATATTTAATATTAACACTGCTGAGATAAATGTAATATTAACACTGCTGAGAAAAAATTAATATTAACACTACTGAGATAAATTTAATATTAATATTGCTGAGATATATTTAATATTAATACTGCTGAGATATATTTAATATTAACACTGCTGAGATAAATGTAATATTAACACTGCTGAGAAAAAAATAATATTAACACTACTGAGATAAATTTAATATTAATATTGCTGAGATATATTTAATATTAATACTGCTGAGATATATTTAATATTAACACTGCTGAGATAAATGTAATATTAACACTGCTGAGAAAAAAAATAATGTTAACACTACTGAGATAAATTTAATATTAATATTGCTGAGATATATTTAATATTAATATTGCTGAGATATATTTAATATTAACACTGCTGAGAAAATTTATATTAACACTACTGAGATATATTTAATATTAACACTGCTGAGATAATTTTAATATTAACACTACTGAGATAAACGTAAGATTAAAGTCATTTTTCTGGAACGATCTTCTCCAGGAGGTCTATGAACTGATTAGCTTCCAGCAGATGGAGATGTAGCACCAGCAAGCAGAACTGAATTTCCGGTCTGAAGCAGACAGGACTTATTTAGTGAAGGTAAAGGAAGCAGTGGGAGACAGTGGGAGTAGAAGTTCTGATTTACAGCTCTGTAGTTTTTAAAGCGGGTTTTTTTTCTGCTTCACTGTTTAATCATCTCATTTTAGCTCCACTTTTTAGCTCTTCACCTCTCTCCTTCTCTTGAGTTTGTGTGAATTATTGTTTATTATTGTAAGTCCATTGTTAATCCTCCTCCTCCTTCTACTAATAATAACAATAATAATAAAATAATAAAACTAATAATAATACTGCTGAGATATATTTAATATTAATACTGCTGAGATATATTTAATATTAACACTGCTGAGATAAATGTAATATTAACACTGCTGAGAAAAAATTAATATTAACACTACTGAGATAAATTTAATATTAATATTGCTGAGATATATTTAATATTAATACTGCTGAGATATATTTAATATTAACACTGCTGAGATAAATGTAATATTAACACTGCTGAGAAAAAAATAATATTAACACTACTGAGATAAATTTAATATTAATATTGCTGAGATATATTTAATATTAATACTGCTGAGATATATTTAATATTAACACTGCTGAGATAAATGTAATATTAACACTGCTGAGAAAAAAAATAATGTTAACACTACTGAGATAAATTTAATATTAATATTGCTGAGATATATTTAATATTAATATTGCTGAGATATATTTAATATTAACACTGCTGAGAAAATTTATATTAACACTACTGAGATATATTTAATATTAACACTGCTGAGATAATTTTAATATTAACACTACTGAGATAAACGTAAGATTAAAGTCATTTTTCTGGAACGATCTTCTCCAGGAGGTCTATGAACTGATTAGCTTCCAGCAGATGGAGATGTAGCACCAGCAAGCAGAACTGAATTTCCGGTCTGAAGCAGACAGGACTTATTTAGTGAAGGTAAAGGAAGCAGTGGGAGACAGTGGGAGTAGAAGTTCTGATTTACAGCTCTGTAGTTTTTAAAGCGGGTTTTTTTTCTGCTTCACTGTTTAATCATCTCATTTTAGCTCCACTTTTTAGCTCTTCACCTCTCTCCTTCTCTTGAGTTTGTGTGAATTATTGTTTATTATTGTAAGTCCATTGTTAATCCTCCTCCTCCTTCTACTAATAATAACAATAATAATAAAAGTGGAAATAAATAAGTATGAATTGCAGTTTGAAATCTAGAGGTGAAACATTAAGATGAAATATAATATACTATTTTTAATATAATAAAGTGCTGCTACTACTTTTTTGCTATAATTTGTACAGGGATAAGGACAGATATTTGAAAGAGATTTACATTGTAAACAGGTCTGTATGTGTTATGATCTATATTTATAATATATTTTTTTTGAGATTTCAGAATCTTAAATTTTGGAGCATCACTGTAAAGATTTGATTGTATTTAGCAACAAGGGCATTGGTGCGGTCAGAATATTGGATGATCATCACCCAACCTCATCCCCAACTGAAAGATTAAAGTTTCCCCAGCTCATCCCAGAAGTAATGGGCACCGTTTACAATTCACTGGCCACTGAATGTTATTAGTTGCACTTGTTTCTGAACCCATGTTCCATGTTTTCAGCTCACACTAATCGTACAGGATACTTTACATAATAAAGTATGCAGAGAAATAGGAGGACTACAATCTGTAATTCTAGAACTACAAAGTTCTCCTACAGTGGGGAAAAAAAGTATTTAGTCAGTCACCAATTGTGCAAGTTCTCCCACTTAAAAAAATGAGAGAGGCCTGTAATTGACATCATAGGTAGACCTCAACTATGAGAGACAAAACGAGGAAAAAAAATTCTGAAAATCACATCACATAAAGAATTTATTAGACCCAGGGAATTGAAGTACACTGAGATGCTGGAGCTGTGGTCTCGCAGCTTACACGCGATCACTCAGGTTTGTTGACGGTGGAGCAGATGGGTGCTCCCGTGTCCGTGTTACCCTCTGGCTCTCTCCTTTTAATTAGGCTGTAATAGTCAGACCTGCCGGAGTCGTCAGACACAATCTGATACTGACCAACATTCTCTGCTCTCCATAAAATTCCTCTCTGAATTAACCCTCTCTCTTTACCCTCTCCGAGTAAATGGCCACCCGGCCCGACCTGCTGGAAGATTGCCCGTTAAGGTCCCCTCTACCTTCGTCAAACCAGCTGCCACCTATGGTCCAACCAGCAGGCCCCCGACCCACCACCACCCATAGCAGACCAGCGGCTCACACGTCTACCACTGCTACCTGTTTAGCGACCATGTTAAAAACATGTTTAACTATCTGTTGTATCTGGTTTGGAAATTTTATTATTAATGTTTAAATAGTTCTGGCCAGAGGAGGATGGGTCCCCCTTGTGAGTCTTGGTTCCTCCCAAGGTTTCTTCCTCCAGCTCTGAGGGAGTTTTTCCTTGCCACTGTCGCCATTGGCTTGCTCATTGGGGGTCTTTGATTCCTTATTTCTTCTTTGTCTCTCTTTTATTAATCACTATTTATGTGAAGCTGCTTTGTGACGACAACAGTTGTAAAAAGCGCAATACAAATAAATCTGACTTGACTTGACTCTTCTGCATTTTCTCTTTCATTAGTCCAACCAAGCCCGATTTTCCTCCACACATTGCAGGTGCGGTGTCTATGGTTAATCCAACCAATTTTTGCCAGGGCAATGCATTTTTACTTAAGGACTTCTCCACCGCATCAAAAATGTCCCGTACTGTTGTGGTCCCATGCATGGCAGCTATATCCAACAGCTCTTCAGTGACAGAGGTCCGACTTCACGCCTCCAATGAAAATGGATAGCTGCGCTGTATCCGTGCTGCCTGTGCTTTCATCAAGCGCTAATGAAAAGGTGATGTAGTTGCGCGTCTCTGCGGCCAGCTGTGTTGCCAGGTTTCCTGCAAGTTCCCTAATTCTCTGGTCGGGACACAGCTGCTCACAGACCTTCAGCATACACTGCTTCAAAAATGCACCCTCTGAAAAAGACTTAGATGTGCGAGTTTTTTTCAGCTACAATAAAGCCGGCTTTCACAGCTGCGTTGTTTTGGGCCGTAGCTCTTGTGAACATATTCTGCTGCGATCGCAGTTTGCCTTTTAATTCTTGTACAATTTGTTGCTTTTCTTGAAGGCTAACTTTGGCATACTTAGCTCCGTGTTTGGTATCAAAGTGCAGACGTAGATTGTACTCCTTGACAACTGCCACCGCCTCATAACACAAGACATACCGTTTTTTTCTCCTTGAAGCACAAACATGTATTCGCCTTCCCATCTCTCTTGAAACGGTCTTCCATCGGCATCAATTTTTCTTTTCCTGGACATTATGGGATCAATATTTGTAGCTATTTCTTAATTCCACTTGTTGAAAAAAATCACATCAAAAAGGATACACTGTAATCTAGTGGTGAAATGCCGTCACTTGGCGGGCAACAGAAGAAAACAACTCAACACACTTTTAATCAACAATTATAGGACTTCAATGGTTTTAGTGGTTAAAAATGTTTGAATGTTGTTTTCTGGTCTTTCAGGCAGGAATAATTTTTAATTAGCAGAAGAAATTGTTACATAAATGAATATGATGTATTGTGTCGAGAATGATGCACAATCAGGATTGTGGTGTGAATCTGAAGGGGCCGCATGGCACTTCCAAGCTTTTGCTTTCCCTTTTTGGCGAAATTGATACACGGATTGGACCATGTTTCAAAAGGACCGATGGTAGCAACAGCGAACAAGCACTGGTTGGCGCCAGGTTTTTCAACGTTTGCAGAAAAGTTTTGCAAATCCTGAGTCATTTGTATGAACATAACATAGGGAAAATGACACGACAGCTCAATCGGCACATCCTACTCCAAATTTTCCATTTGAACACATTATGATTGACTTCATTGAGCTAACACCATGCCAAAATTACTGGTATTGTCTGATAATCATTGTTCAGCAAATGTCCAGTGTGCTTTCCATGTAGAAAACAAGACACACTCGCAGTAGCAAAATGCTTGCTAAGGGAAGTAATTACTAGAGTACTTCCTTTGGAGTTCCAGTAAAAATTTCATCAGACAATGGCAAGCACTTTTAGAACAAACTGATCCAACATCTTTCTGGTGCTTTGAAAATTGATTTGGAAAACACATTGCGCTTATCAAAATGCAGTCGGCTGGTGCATGGGAACGTCTAAACCAGACCATCAAATAATTCAAACCGCCAAACAGGACTGAGCCCAATGGAAGTATTATGTGGTTTTCCTAACCTTTCTCTTTACAGGCCAGTTGAATGCTCTCTACAGCAGGTCGATGATCACATGATTGATTATATGAGTGCACTGTGCAAAACTCTTCAGTCTATTCATTCACAGGTGAAAGAGGTGTTGCCACTGAGTGCTGAGGGTCCTCTACACTCTGTGAAAGTCGGTGACTGGGTGGTAGTGAAAGCCTGTCGAAGGAAGGCTCATGGATCCACTGCTCACATTGCAAGAGAGAGACTGTTCCAGACAGCTTTGTGTCTAAAACTGAAGATCCAGGTGATCAGATGACGTGCTAGTAACCTCTCCCTGTTATGCCCAACGTCTCCTATGTAGTGCAAAACTCCACTAGGCAGAAGACGGTTGTTTCCATGCCACGAAAACCAACGCTGGCCCGGAGTAGTGGCCCAGAAGCAGATGCTTGTCGACAAGTTTGTTGTTGTTTCCACTGTTTTCCATCTAGTGTGTTAAAATTTTCTTTAGGGAAACAGACAGGACTTTGACCTTTATGTTACACTTGTTCTTACTTATACTTCGTGCTCTCCTATCTTTATGAATAATTGTATTAGATTTTATGACATGTAGAGGTCATTGGAATCGTGGACATAGATCTAAATTCAGATCAACTAGTTCTGAACAGTTAGAATCTTTGTTTGACATTTTATGTTTAAAGGGAGGAAATGTGGTTTTGAGATCATAGTAGTACATAGTCAGGTGATCTATTATCACTCACATATACCATATGTATTTCATTTCATCATCATTCTCTTAGTAAATTATATCCAGGCTAACATACTACTAGACCTACGCACTTAATCAAAACTTTCGGGTGGACTTTTACTGCTCCATATGAAGGAGACCACAAATCAGTTACTCCCCTTCAGCCGGAGTGGAACAAACTAGCTACTCCTCCGATCCCAAGTGTAGACCTTATCTGTTTTCTCTATGCTGGCCACAGTGAGTTATTGTTCAAGTGACCTCGAAGTTGTATACCAACTCGTTTGGGTATCTCCAGGTGTGAGGGGCTTCTAAAAAAACATATTTGAGCTTCCTTCCTCTTCATTAATTATGCACGTATGTTAACGCCCTTTTGTTTATTCATATCACAGTTAGGTGTAACCAATGCGCTTCAATAACTTCTTTTTCTTCTGTGAATCAATGGAAAGTGACAACACCCCTTTGGGAAGATATATATGACCTTTTGTAACTTGGTCAGTTGATCTCGGAGTATTTGCCAGGAGCTTCTCCCCGGCCGAAAGCTTTTCAATAAATATATTACTTTGGAGCATTAATAGTGATTTCTGCTTATTTAAAAAATGTCCACCATGGCTTAGTGTCAGTTTTAGGTTCAGCTCAGGTTTAGACTTGATTTAAAGTTAGGCTTAGTGTCAGTTTTAGGTTCAGCTCAGGTTAGGCTTGATTAAAAGTTAGGCCTGACATCAGTTTTAGGTTCAGCTGAGGTTTAGGCTGGATTTAAGGTTAGGCTTGACATCAGTTTTAGGTTCAGCGCAGGTTAGGCTTGATTTAAAGTTAGGCTTGACATCAGATCTAGGTTCAGCTGAGATGTAGGCTTGATTTAAAGTTAGGTTTAATGTCAGTTTTAGGTTCAGCTGAGGTTAAGAGTTGATTTAAAGTTAGGCTTAGTGTCAGTTTT
This sequence comes from Salminus brasiliensis, assembly GCF_030463535.1. Lineage (NCBI taxonomy): Eukaryota > Metazoa > Chordata > Actinopteri > Characiformes > Bryconidae > Salminus > Salminus brasiliensis. The sequence goes on from NC_132900.1 coordinate 18,073,267, forward strand.
AGATTCAGCTGAGGTTTAGGCTATTTTAAGCAGACCTTTGTAGGAAGATAAAGTAATGGGAGGTAAAATACTGGACAGATCAGGTGGTTATAGGAGAAGACTTTATTGTAGTTCCAGACGACTCAGTTGACCATCTTCCCTCTAGAGGGCAGCAGCATCTTTTTGATTATATTTTCAATAACTTAGTCTCCAATACTAATCTGACAAACTGTTGGAGGACAAGAAACCCCAATGCCAGACAGTACACCTGGTTTAATGCTTCTAATAATGCTCAGTGTTCAAGGCTACACTACTGGTTAATCTCTCACAATATGACGGATAGTATTTAAAGTTGTGAAATTTCAGCATCTCCTTTAACTAATCACTGTTCAGTTCCCTTCTTCCTCTCTTTGAACAAATGTAAATCACCTTTGAATTCAATTAGGAAATTTAATAGTAACCTTTTGCTTAATTGAAGATATTTCACTACTGGAAATTTCACCTTTGAACAAATGGGAGTGGTTTAAATGCAATGTTGGAGCAGCAGCAATTAGGACAGTATGCTTCTAAACAGATGAGGGTCCAACACTCACAACAGACACACACAGACTCGTTCAGCATTGATTAGGAAGTGAATATGGGTTGAATGCAGTGTATTAAGCTTAGCCTGTAGCTCAGCTAGTCTGTGCTGCAGCATGAATGAGGAGACAGAGGCTGCTTCTCTTTAGTGAACTGCATCTTTTCATTTCATTTAGACGGGCTGGAGCATGGTCGAAGAGAAGAACCAGGCTGAACCAGCAGACAGAGTCCAGCCCGTTTCTTTGTGCAGCTGGACACAACGCAGAGTCGTGGACGGGTACCCCGGATGTAAAGAGGACCGGCTACATTTATACACTGATCCATTAATAAAGACTTTTATCTTAGATTTTGTCTGAATAACTTAATACTTTTGTCTCAGTCCCTCTGACGCCTACTTTCCAGAATGTGTGAAAGTGTGTAAAAAAGAGAGAGAGACATTTTTAGGTCAAATAAAGTTTTTTTTTTTTTTTTTTTTTTTCGGTGGTTAATAAGAATGAGAATTATATCAGTTCAGTGGTATATTAATTTAATTTTGGAAACATCAAATTGACATTTGCGTTGTATGAAAGGTGTAGTTGTATTAAACGACAGAAACAGTCATTGTAGGAGATTAAACTAGACGCTAGGTGGCAGCATGGAGTCAGGAGTCAAATGCTTCAACAGCACTGAACTGTGTTAATACTCTGAAAAGCTTCTTAGTGAGCATCTCTACACCAAAGCTGCTCAAGTACTTCAAGTACATTGCTGCGCTAATGGCGCCCCCTGTGGAGAGTCTTAAGCTCGCAGGAGCCATTACAGCACAGTGTGTAATAAAAACTGAATCCAAATTTCTAAAGAATTTAATTTTTAAAGCATAAAGGAAAATGATATCACTCTCCAGTGTAAATTAGACCTTCCAGCAGTAAATATTCACTCAGCTTCTAGTTAAAGAAATATTTGAAGGCGTAGGGTTCAGTTAAACTGCTCACACCACCCAACCTAACCCCTCATATGAGTCGTGTTTTATGTTAAATTAAATATAAGAAATGTTACACAAGGAACGACAACAAATATTTACCATCTCACCCTGAATGTCACGAGAAGCGCCGGGAAGCGAGTCTTTAAAAAGGAAGCTGTTACTGACATATAATGATCGCTAGATGGCGATTCTTCCACGCATCATTCAGTTGGGTGTAGAGACTCTCGATATGCCTGGTGAGTTTAAACTGTTCACTGGATGTTCAAAAATAAAATTATTATAATTAAAAATATATTAAATAATCATATACATAAGAATAATCAGTGTAATTACAAATTACAAAAGTATATTTAAGTATTAAATAATTGTTTACTGTTGTCTACAGAATATTGTTTCTGAAAGATGACCCATGCCCCCTACTGTTACCATAAAGCTATAACTGTCAGGCCCTCGTTATCGTGCCCTCCCCCGGGGCGATCCCGAGCCGCTGCCCACAGGCCCAAATAGGGACTTCCTGATCGTGTCTGTTTATTTGTGTTGATTCATTGTTCATGTGTTTCACCTGGGACTGGGAGTAAGGAGAAAGGAGTGTAGTTCCCTTTGTTCTGTGCCGTGAATTGACTCGGCTGGAATCCCTGTGACGCTCTGGGATTCATCACGCGTTACTGGCGTGTTCATCTCAGCTCTAGTTTTGCGGTCCATGTTTAGGAGAGATTCTCCGTCTGAGTCGGAGGCAAGCGAGGTACGTTCGCTTCCTGCTCAGGTTCCAAGGCGACCTACATTTTAGGCAGTACTCTGCAGGTTCAGGTTAGGTCTGCCCTGCTTTCTAGTCTGGCAGCTGGCTCTCCAGCTACCCCTGTGTGTTTACGATACCATAGTCTGTTTCGAGAGGCAAGCGTGTTACATTCGCTTCCTGCTCAGGTTCCAAGGCGACCTACGTTTTAGTACTCTGCAGGTTCAGGTTAGGTTGGCCTTGCTTGCTGGTCTAGCGGCTAGTTCCCCAGCTACCTTCGTTTGTACACAGAGTTCAGCTCTGTCCTTAGTTTTGTATCTCCCCTCTCTGCCCAAGCGAGGCTTGTGGTTTTGTGTTTATCTCCCCTGTAGTTCTCCCCTCGTGTCACTCTCGTTCAGCTCCCTGCTCCTCCCAGTCCCGGGTTTGTTTTGTTCGCCATCTGATTTGTCGCGTTTTGGTTCTGTTCATGGTTTTGCCCATGTTGCTGCACTTTGCTGTTCATATCTCTTTGTTTTGTATTTGGTTAATAAAGTATCTTGCTTTGATTTCCATCTCTGCGAGTGTTCATCCCTTCAGGTCTGGCCGTACACGCCATGATAATAACATTAACAGGTGAACGTCATTCTTTTTTGAGGTTAATTTATTTAGATTTTCATTTGTTGTATTTAATAATCATTTAAGAAAGAGGAGAGAGGTCTGTAATTTTCATCATAGGTACACTTCAGCTATAATCCAGGAAATCACATTGTAGGATTTGTAAAGAATTTATTTGTAAATTTTGGTGGAAAATAAGTATTTGGTCAATAACAAAAGTTCAACTCAATACTTAGTAACATAACCTTTGTTGGCAATGACAGGTCAAACGTTTCCTGTCTTCACCAGGTTTGCACCCACTGTAGCTGGTATATTAAGCATGATTAAAAAACCCCATGTATCCAGGATGTACTTGGATTACCTGGATGTCATGCAAGCTAGCAGACCAAGAAGCATTCTGGTCAATAAGACAAACAGATCTTCCATTAACTTCTGTTATTAGACTGTACTATTACACTGCATAGTGTTAGAAGGGTGAGCTGAACTGTATTGATTACTTAAGTGCTGATTTAACACTGGGAACGTTACTGTGCATGTAGTCTTTATAAGTCAGAAGTCAGAGGTTTCTTAATAGCAAAAACTAACTGGCACCATTAATGATCAGAGACTAATCACATTCCTTTAACAGACGCCCTGGAGAGCCCAAAGCTCACCCTAAACACCTCAAACTCGTCTCACCTGGGGAAGCAGTCCAGTACAGCTGTGACCACTGTAACATCTTATACAAATCAGACAGGAGCAACTCCATCAGCATCACTGTGGGTAAGAGAACAGAGAATGACTTTATAATAAGCTCGTCTGACTGCAGTAGTAGTAGCAGCTTTCTGTAATCATATGTGAGCAGCACGGATTGCTACTGGCTGTCTAAAAACGTCCATAAAAAAAGTGTGCCACTACCGGATTCACACCCGGCCAGTTTTGTGCTTAGCATGTGCTGCTCTGTTTAGAGAACAGGTATGGACTATAAGAAGTTATAAGAACCAATGAAAATTAAAGAGAATATTATATTATACTAATTAGCGCTAAATCAAGAATTCTGTGATTTACACTATATGGACAAAAGTATTTGGACACCTGCTCATTCATTGTTTCTTCTAAATGAAGGATATAAAAAAGTATTTATCCTGCTTTTGTTGGAGTAACTGTCTCTACTGTTCAGGGAAGAAGGCTTTCTACTAGAGTTTGGAGGAGCATTGCCGTGAGGATTTTATTGCATTCAGTGACAAGAGCGTTAGTGAGGTCAGGATGTTGGATGATCACCACCCCACCACCTCATCCCCAACTCATCCAATCTAAAACTATTAGATGGAGCACCACCATAATTCAGCTCAATGCTGGGTGGTTTTATACCCCTCTAACCCACGCCTGACATCAGGCATGGCGCAAGCAGGTTCATGTTTACTATCTGCTCCATAAAAAGTGTCCTATTCTAATAGCAGTACTTTTCTACAAGCACTAGACAAGCTGAGTGCTGTTTGCACATCTGTGTCAGAAATAGGTGCACCTTAAAGATGCTGAATTCAGTCCATTATCTATTTTTAGTAGAGCAACTTAACTGATTGTGAGCTGATGACAGCCAGACAGATACCAAACAGTAGCTGCCTTCCCACAGAGAACTGCTGTATGTGTGAACAGCCACTGTGGGTGAGCTGCTGCAATCACAATGTGGCCTGTGTAAATGTTGTACCAGTTTACAGCTACTGATACCAGTTCCTCTTCTTTTCCAGTGAATTTGCTGCAGGCCAACATCTCCTTCAGTGCTTCACCAGTGTTTCACTGGTGGCTTGAAGGGCCTGAAGTGACCAGGAGCTACAGCTCCATCATCTGCTCCGTTCAACCGCAGTATCCAGGAGGCTCCTTCCACCTGGAGTTCAGTGGTGAATCCAGCATCACCAAAACTCAGTCAGCTGTTAACCACTCCACCACCTTCTCCTTCCCTGAGGCTGATTATGTCCACCAGGGAAACTACATTTGTGTTTATGAAGTAACTGTGTCTTCACACTCTTTTAGATCCTCCAACACGGAACTCTTGGCCGTCACTGTGAAAGTTACAGTAATAAGATGAGCTCATCGTTTTTCTGGACTAGTTCTCCTGAAGTGTAAATGTTCCGACAGTTTTGGTTCCCATCATCAGTTTTTCAGCAGCAGCAGCAGGACTGTTACTCGTATCAGTGCCGATCATTGTTTTCCTCAAAGGGAGAAATAAGCAAAAACTGCAGAAAGCTGAGAAGATGTATCGTAGACACTGTGAGTACTTTCTGTTCAGAGGACAGTTTACTGAGGTACATTGAAACTCATAGAAGGTAAACAGAGAGTAGATACACGTGTCCAAATGTTTGTGGACACCTGCTCATTCATTATTTCTTCTGAAATCAAGGGTATTAAAAAGTATCTTATTTTCTTCTCTGCAGAACGAACATGGATGTGAGGATTACCACCCCACCTCATCCCAAACTTCCCAACTCATCCCAAACTCCCCAACTCATCAACTGCCCAACTCATGAAGCATCATCCATTATATTTTGAAGACATTTTATAAAATCTATAAGAAATCCCAAAAAGAAACATTCTTCTTGCAGACTACTTTGTTGAGTTGTTGTGGATCTCTATATTGAGAAGAAACAATGAGCATGAGCAGGTGTCCCAATACTTTTGTACCTAGTTACATAGTGTACCTAGGTACTGTGTAGAATGCCTTTTGGTAAAAATGTACTGATATTAAAAAAATAATAATTTAATCAGGCAAGGAACCATGTAAAATTCAGTAGTTCTTTGATGTGTCATGGTTTTATAAAGAGGCCTTTAAGAACCCCCTTGTTTAAAGTGTAGAGAAATGTGCTGCTGTAAAAGATGGTTAACCACTGAAAAGATGTATTTATTTATTTATTAATTTATCTATCCACACAATTCTTCAGGTGCCAGAGCCCCGGCGGGAAATGAGGAGACTGAGGGGGAGGAGGATGATGATTATGAAAAAGCAGAAATCGCTCTTCAACAAAGAGAGGACTCTAATCTGGTGCATCCTGTTACACTTAGTAGTCTAATGCCTCTCTGGTTCGTCAGACTGGAATCTGATTGCTTAGTGGGATGGAATCTGCTAATTCACTTATTTCCCAGTAAAGGCAGGGGATTTGGTTCTACTGGGAGGGACTTTGGATGTACTGAGAGGAGTTAAGGTGGTACTGGGAGGAGTTACGCTTGTACTGGTGGTGATTTTGTTTGTACTCGCAACGGAATTCTGGTTGCCCTGGGAGGAGTTTGGGTTGTACTGGGAGGAGTTGGGGTTGTATTGAACCAGGTGTAAGAGAATTAAAGAACTCTGGAATTAGAGAAGGGTGGAATTCTGGTGGCTTTTGCTTTGTGGGAGAAGACCAGACCCTCCTCTGAAAAGTGAAGCTAGGACTGAGAGATGTGGCAGAGTTAAGTTTTAACTGTATTGTGACAGGATCAGGATCACCTGTTTGAGGAAGAAGATGGAGGATGAAGATGATTATGATGAAAGTGGAGAAACAGTTCTTCCAGAGAAAGAAGATTCGGTGACTCTGATGATGACTACATCAATGTAGATGCTGATGTGTGAAAACCAGCGTTGGAAAATCAGCAGCAGGTGAATGTTTATGTAAACTGTGTAGAACATCATAGTCATTTGTGTCAGTACTGGTTATAATATTGGAAATTGACTTATTTTCCCATCTTTCAGGTTCCTGCCCACTTTGCAGTTCACATAACATTGACATTTTGTGGCTAAAATTGTGTCGTAAACCAGTTTTTCATTTGTGTGTTCTGCCAAACACACACACACGACTGCCCATGTGGAGATTGAGATGGATGATGAAGACTATTATGAGAACTCAGAGGATTCAGAGTTCTCTGATGAGGACTACATTAATGTAAACTAGATAGTGGTGATGACGTACTCTGACCAGAAAAGTCAAGAGGTCTTCATACACATTCAGCCACTAAGCTCAGAGGAGCAGACGCTGTTCTGCTCTCCACAGCTGTACAGAGTGATTCTCTGAGTCACTGTAGCCTTTCTGTCAGCTCCAACCAGTCTGACCATCCTCTGTTGACCCTCTCCTAGTAACAACGTGTTTCCGTCTGCTGAACTGAATGTGTTTTCTTTATTAAATCTCTGACTGTCTCAATTCCAGAAGAGGTGAGAAAAGCATCTTCAAGCACCTGCTGAAACACTTTCTAGTGACAGATGTGAGTAACTGGGGCAGCGTCACTGCTCACACATTCAGACAGGAGGGACAGTGTGGAGGAGGCCGGCTGTGGTTTTCCTTCTGGGCTTTGCATGTGCTGCTATGTTGTTGATGCTCGGTGTAAAACATTAAGGAAAGGCCACACAAATACAAATCAGCTGGCCCTCCTGTTGGCTACCTGGAGAACTAGGGGCATGTCTGCAAGTGATTGCTGTGATTGTCTAAGTTCAAAAATCAGTTCAGTTTCAAGTAATGAATAAAGGACATCATTATTATTACTGTTGTTGTTGTTCATTTATAATTAACAATAATGGCAATATAAATATATTTAAATATTTAAAACTGTAAACATAACCGTTATTATTAATAGTAAAATAAATGATATAAATGAATTGTGTAAATACAGTGTAATACCTGTAACTGTCAGGCCCTCGGCACGCGCTCAGCAGCCGGCTTCCCTCATTAAGCGGATCAAGGTCAGCTGGGACTGGAGCTTCTTAAGCCGTCGCTTTGTTTTCTCTCGTTGTCGTGAATCAGCTCTGTTACAGCCTCTGTAGCACTGCGCTCTACGCTCTGCTCAAAGAGGAAGCAGACTGATCCTGTCGTTGCCTGTTTGGTCTTATGTCTGTTATCCTTGTTGCTCTGTCTGCTCTGCTAATCTAAGCCTTGATGCCTCCCTGTTTTACTGAAGTCTTGCTTCTCTGTTTTTCCTTCATTTGTTGGTTTTTCTGCTTCCAGGTTTCTGTTCATTGTTTTTTTCAACACCTCGCTTGTGTTCTTTCTCCTGGCCCGAGCTCCGTCTAGTGTTCTGCTTTTGTTTGATATGTTTCTCGTTTTCCTGAATACTGCTCAGCTTCCTCCCAGTCCCAGCTGTGTTACTGTGTCCAGTTTGAGTTGTGAGGTTTGGATTTTGTTTCTGGTTCTGTGCATTAGATTGCTGTTCTCCCGGTTGTGCTTTGCTTTGTTGTGTCTGTTTACTTTTGCCCAGGTTACATTAAAGTCCTGCATCGACCATCCCTGCAAGTGTTTCCTTGTGTTCACTGCCACGTCTGACCAGGTATGACAGTAACTAATAAATTATTTATTAGCATTATTATTATTGAAAACAACTGTATCATGAAAACATCGCATCTGTAATACATAAAGGAAATTATTATTGTGGTTGTCATTATTTATTAACAATAATAACAATGGCAATATTTACATATTTAATGTGCTAAAATGCCTTAAGATGAAACGATTAGCCTCATTAATAAGTGAGTCTATGACTGGAGCTGCTGCTGCAGATATGATGTCTGACCTGTAGGTGGCGCTGCTGAGTCGCTTTTCATCCTGAATCAGTGTAATCTCTGTGAAACTGGACTGAATTGTCTACATATGTCTCTTTACCCTGAACTGTCTCCATTATGTTGTGCTAATAACCACAGTATGAGGAGGCCTGGAGAAAATGACCTTAATGTGGTTTCAGACTGACCTAAAGTGACCTTCACCTTTAAGTTCCATAATGAGTGTAAACAGTCCTTATTTCCCAACATGAATCCAGATCAATATTTAAAATTTAAATAAAATTTACCCAGACCCAGATTCATTTTAGAAACTATGAACTGAAACTCCATGGCAGCATTTGAAAACCATTAATATGCAACATTATGGGCTGTTTAATTTAGACGTCTAATAGACTGTAGTGTCTAAATGATCAACTCCGGCATATATTAAATATAACAGCAGTTTATTTGTTCTTATCTCCTGCTCTCCGGGACCCTCACCTCACTTGGCCTTGGAGGCAATCTCCCTGCACCCTCCCACAAGCCTTTGCAAGGTCTAGGCCACAGAGACCAGCTACAGTTTGTTTCTTTAGTTCCAGTGCATTTAAACATTCAGTTCAAGTGAGGATTCTACAGATTTATCAATTCTTCTGTTTACAGACCGTCACTCTTCCTTTTCATGACTGTCATGAACTGAACTACATCCAGTTTTTTCACATATTTTTTATTTTAAGATATGGTTCTTCTCATCCCACCTACCACCTGGGAGTCCATGTTCATATATTTTCCAAGTATCGGTCAATAGATGCTCTAAATTCAGTTCAGGGTGAGAAGATTACAGAGAGGACGTAATGAACACGAGATAAGGGGTAAAGATAAATTTACCATAACAGTTTAAGTGTTAAATGTGTGTTCCCCTTTTACTCCCATACTGAATTTACATATATATGGTCACCTGAAGTAATTCATAATTAATATACTGGCCCGAGTAAGATCTTCCTGTCTTGAGTATTCCATCAGAAACCTTTAATCAGCATTAGTGAACAGTTCAGGTTTTTTTTGTATTGACTTCTGCTTTTGTATTGACTTTTACTGTTTTGACTTCTACATAGCCTGGTATACTTAGAGACTAAATCTATAACCACTAGACTACTATAATAACACACAAAGAATGACTTAAAGTAAAGTAACAGCAAATGTTACATGTATTATGATTATTATTATTATTAGTGGAAAATAAGGGATTAAAGACTGCACACACTGCTTTCAGAATATAGAAGAGTATATATATGATATACAAGCTTTGACAGCCCTAGTTTCTCTAAAGCAGGAAAGTACAAGCAGTTGGCGTCATCACTCGGTTATATGTTCAAAGTGTCAACAAGTAATAAATAATAGGAAAAGGGAGTGATATTGAAACATTGGCAAAAAACAAAATAGATAAAAGGGGAAAAAAGCCTTATAAAATCAATTCAAGTTTATTTATAAAACACTTTTCACAATGAATGTCATCACAAAGCATTTTAACAGAGATATGGGTATAAATACCTAGAATAAAACCCAGGAATAAAAACAATAAATCAATACTGAATTAAGAGAATATGAAAATGTGCCGTCAAGCCATAAAAGGCGAAAACATGAGTAAAAAATGTTGAAGTCCAGGCAGGTATGCATGTTCATGCAGTGAGGTGAGGATGAATCAACACGAGGCTCTAGATCAGGACAGTGGGTAGTAGGGTAGTAGAGAGCCAGGTCTGGTGGTACAAGGATGGAACAGCTGGAACTGGGCATCCTAATACATGGTAGAGAGAGAGTAAAAACAGAAAGGAGGGGGAGTTTAGGAGATCCAATAGGTAGGGTGGAAGTCAGATCACGGCAAGCTGGGAGGGGAAAAAAAAAAAAAAAAAAGAAGTAGTAAAGGTTTCAAGCCAATTTCAATACAGTGTAATACCTGTAACTGTCAGGCCCTCGGCACGCGCTCAGCAGCCGGCTTCCCTCATTAAGCGGATCAAGGTCAGGTGGGACTGGAGCTTTTTAAGCCATTGTTTTCTCTCGTTGTCGTGAATCAGCTCTGTTACAGCCTCTGTAGCCCTGCACTACAGAGAAAAAAAAAAAGAAGAAGTCAAGGTTTCAAGCCAATTTAAAACACATCTTAGATAAAACAAGGCCTTGATTCACAGGGAAAGTCCTGACTACATAAACATACTCAAAGGATTGGATACAATAAAAATGTCCTTTCCTAAACTCAGGCCTCTTCTGCCACAGGACTTACTGTACAAATGACACGGGTAGAATTGATCAAGGTCATAACAGTAGAGACAGAATTGTGGCCAAAATACATTTGCAAAGAAACAGACATATCTACCACTCAGAGAAAAAGGCCTCGAATGAACAGGATAATACAGCAGCCACCGAGCACAAGCACTGCAATCCATATGATCAGCTCAGAGTCCATAAACATTTTCCATTTACTAAACATGGATTTCTATCATCCCGTAAGACTGGTGTCCTCACCCCTTATTTCAGTCCTGAAGCACTGTGGCTGTAAAAGCTACATAGGACAACCACATGCTGTCATTTCCTAAAGTAGTGTTGGTAAGAGTCTCGAACGTGAGAACAGCTCAGCCAGTTTGGATGAAACACTTTGTTTTAAACACAGAATCCCACAAGAGACATCGGTATGACTGACTAATTAAACATTAGGTGATGCATTGTCCTTGTGTGTGAAAAAGGATAGGAACCAGATTCCTGGGGGGCTGAAAGGAGGTCAAGAGTGCACAATGTTCTGGACCATTTTACTCAGAAAGTGTTGTAAATAGTCCAGAGTTCAATCCTGTTCTGGGTGCATTCCCAACCTACAAATCCATTTCTGTTCCACCACAACTGAAACAAAGCGTTCTGGGTCAGATCTTGAAGGTGGTGGGAAGCGAGCAATACAATCAGTCCAATGCGGTTGTTTACAGGGTGCTGAGACAGGAATTCTCCTGTCACAGTCTTTGTCCTTCAGAGCTAAAAGTTTAACTGTGGCGTGTCAGCGTTATCGCAGGCAGCCAAGGCGGCGCTAGGATCACACCTTAGGCTGTGTTGTCAACGTAGGATGGAGTCAGGATGACTGTTTGCCAGCCGTTGCCATTGACTCTTCAGATGGTCATATCATCTGATCACATGCACCTTAAAATCCTAACAATAAAAGTGTCACTCAGGTCATTTGAAGTATAAGAACTGTACAGAACACACTGATTATTGATTGTTACAGACCTATTCTACAATAGACTGAGTTCTACACAACTCTACACAATGACAAAGTGAAAGCAGGGTTTTAGACATTTGTGGTAATTAAAAAATAAAATAAATAAATAATAAATTTAAAATCTCATATGTACACAAGTTGAAGAAAAAAACCTTGAGAGGAACCAAGACTCAAAAGAGTAACCCATTCTCTTCTGCTCAACACAGGATAGCACAACACGACAGAACAAGAATAAAAATCAACAAAGAAACAGTAGTGAATTTTAAGAGCTGCTGCAAATGTGACGTCAAGCCAAAAATGATGGGAGTGCAATGTGAAAGTGTGTGCAGGTAAACAGTCATGTGCACAGCTATGCAGTGAGGTAAGAATGACTCAATATAAAGACGCAGAGCAAGACAACATATTAGTGGGAGGAGCGCAGCAAAACAGGAGGGTTTACAGTGGGACAAGGCTGACCCAGAGGGTAGGCACCAGCACCCAACCATGAATGAACTCACGTCAGCAGCGAGCAGCTCAGCATATGAGGACAAAGAAAAAAATTAAGAAAGGAATTTAGGAGTATGAGTAGACTGGTGTACAACCTGTAAACGTAGCTTAGAAAGACAATAATAATCAGAACCTATAATCAGATCAGGACAAAACAGTGTTAGTATGAAAACAGGCTACAGCAGCATGATTAGAATACTGAAAGTGTGCCCAGAACAGCAACAGGACATTTATTCCAGAGTTGGAGGTTCTTCCCCAAGAGTTGTCCAGAAATGTACGTTACCGGTTGTAAGGTTTAAGACGTTTTTCAAGATGCTGTGGGGACAATCGAGAGACTCAAGTCAGAAGAAGTGGATATTAACTGGAATCCAGTGCAGGGATGAGAGAATAGACATACGTGGACACAAAAGCCGCTGCATTCTGAACTTATTTAATGACCCTGAGCTTATTTAAAGATTTACATTAACTTCCTACCATAGCAGCATTACATTAATCCAATCTTGAGGTTATAAATCTATATAAATTTAATAGTGTGTGCGACTGAGTGAGCTCATTTGTGTTCTGTTCTGTTTTATTTTTTTATATACATTTTCCTTTGACTTGTTTCATAAACTCAATATCACCTGAACTTACCTGGAAGTATTCAGCTATGTGCTTGTGGTGAAGCGTCCTTCACATCTGCTTGAAGCCACACTACCACATCACAGCCAGCCAGCCAGAGGTGCAGGTGGACAGACAGCGAGCTACAGATTTGTAGATGGGTAAAATAGAACGAGCTGCAGATGAACAGAAAAACAACCACAGAGCTGCAGATTTAAAAACAAACACAGTTGCAGACAGTCAGAGTTGCAACCAGAGTCTAAACAGAATGAATTGCAGATTTATAACCAGAGAGGTATAGATTGACAGACAGCCAGAGATGCAGAAGGACTGAAAGCCAAGGGACATACATACAAGTCAAACAGAGTTGCAGATGCATAGTCGGAAAAACAGCCAGCCAGTCAACCAGAACTGCACATTGAAAGAAAGTTGCCACTGAATTGCCACACAGTTGCAGATGGATACAACCAGCCAGAGATGCAGATAGTCAGACAGTTTCACATGAATACAGCGTTTCATATGGATACACACAGCCAGAGTTGCTGCCAACGCCTTAGCAGGATGAATTGTAGAGTTTTAGATGAAGACAGACAGAGATGCAGAACGGTAAGCAGCCAGCGAGCCAGCCAGCCAGCCAGAGTTGCACAAAGACAGCCAGTCCAGCCACAGAATCACACATGGAAAGAAAGCCAGCCAGCCACAAAGTTGAACATGGACATGCAAACAGTGCCACACACAGTTGCAGACAGACACAGTTTAAAATGGACAGCCACCCAGTCAACCAGTTGCAGATGGACATACAGCCAGTCAGAGTTGAAGCCAGAGTCTAAACAGAACCAATTGCAGATTTATAAACAGCCAGAGTTGCGGAGCGAAATACACACTGCCAAACAGTCAGAAACAGTCAGTCACACAGTCAGAAAGACAGCCAGCCATAGAGTTGCACATTGTTAGACAGCAATCCATTGAACTGCACATGGATAGACAGCCAGCCATCAGAGTTTAAACAGAACGCAACAGAATTGCAGATTCATAGACAGCCAAAGAGTGCTGATGGACATACACACAGCCAAATATAGTTACAGACGCACAGTCAGAAAGACAGCCAGCCACAGAGTTGCACATGAATGGACAGACAGAGCCTAGGCAAAACCAGTTTTAAAAACTGTGATGGAACTATGCTAAACAAGTCCTTTTCAGTAACTGAAGCAGGTATGCTTTGGAGCTGGTGCACCATTCATTAACACAAAAAGCTGTGGTTAGAGAGTGTGGTGCAGGGTAGATCATCTGTTACATGAATCAGATCTTTAGGGTGAGTCGGTAGGGAGATTATATGCCTTATATGTAAAGAGAGCTACCTCGGATTAAAAGTTGGACTGACACACAGACACTGAAAGTTGCAGATGGATGGACAACCAGCCAGAGTTATAGATGGACAAAGAGATAAAGATAGACAGACAGTCACACACTGTTGCAGATGGAATAGATAAAAAGACTTAGCTTTTTATCATAAATATGCCGCCACGACCAGACCTGTAAAGAAAACTGTAATAGTTAAAACCTGGGGGAGTGGATTCATTCAGGGCCATGTATTCATTAGACATGGTGAACTAAGGTGGTTATCCCTAATATTGTCATTGATAATGTTTGGTTACAATGTGAGGGACCGACACAAGTTAGATACTGCAGGGTTTGTCAGAAATATGAGCTAGACAATTTTTAACACAAGCAGAGCAATGGCAGAATTAATGATGGGAATAAAGTAAATCATGTAAATCACTTACCTGACTGGTGTGACTGGGTAGGGCCAGTCAGTCCTGGCATAGCACCTTCTTGATGTTCCCAGAGAGATCAACAAACCCCAGGGAGCACAGATGAAGCCTTTCTTTGCAGCCAGCAGTGGAGCGTGAAGAGTTGGCTGAACGGCTTGCTCATTTATCAGTATATGGGCATGGAGCTAGAGATGACGATGCTGGCAGCGGTCTTCTTCCATATGTTGTCTGGGAGTGTGCAGTAGTGGTCCTCCAGGACACTGGCACCTTGGAGTTACCTTTTGTGACAGATATTAATTAGTGTTTTAGAAGACAGTCTCCAACAATGAGAACACCACCCTGAGTAGTTGTCCTTCGCTGAAGATAAAGTGCTGAGGACATTTTACCGGTTTCCCTGGTCACGCTGACTCTCCCAGGGCCTCTCCACTGCCACCGTATTCCTTGAGTAAACACAGGGGTTAGTAAGTTAGTAAAGAACAATAATGTAAAGTAACACACTAGATAACACCAGGATTAAAACTGGCTAAGAAACAAGCCAATGCTAATGTTAAAGAAAATGAAGAAATGCCTAGGAGTAACAAGCAACATGAGAGGTCTTGCGGACAGAGGAGATTAAGATGAACCTATATTAGAAAAATTGTGTGCTGCTCACTAGCACTTGGAGGGGGGTTAAATTGTCTGCAATCACTCCTTTATTTACATGTAGACCTATTAACCCATTCCCAATCATGGCTTTGTAGCTCATCCTCAGGTAAAGGAGAAAGAGTGAGAAGAGAACAATCCACTTAAAGTTATTTGGTTTACTACACCACAAACCCCCAAACCCAATCAAAAACCCTAACATTCAAACAAACATACAGTCATTACACCAATACACACTTTGACGCAGATGACAGCAAAGTACAACCTTCAGCTCCAGCAGATGGACGTTACAACAGCCTCCTTGAATGCTTTAATTAATTGTGAGATCTGAAAGAAGCAACCAGAGAGATTTAAGCGAAAATCAAACATGGTGAAAAGGTTTTCTGTAAAATGAATGTCATTGTATGCTCTCAAACAGTCTGGAAGAACCCGGGGGTGCATTATGATCTAGATAAAAATGGCTTTACACTAGATGACCATTGTGTCCAAAACAAGCACACTGAAATCAGGAGGATAATACTAATAATCTGGATTAAGGATCATTTACCAGTTTTCCTACCCTGAGGATGAAGAATCTGGATTAATTCTAATAAGGTTGTTCGGTTTTCTGACGTTCTAATTACAAATCATGTGAGGGACAGACAGTCTCGATACTGCAAGATTTGTCTGAAACATTGAGTGACACTGATATTATTTTTTCTGCTTGTATTAAAAAGTAATATCGCACACACACACACACACACAGACACACAGACACACACCTGCCAACTGTCCAAATCACCAAGAATGAACGACGGACCCCAAGCGGCCTCTTCGATCCTTGAGTCTGTCTTTTTCGGAAAGGTGTCCAGAAGTGTGCGGCAGTGCTCCTTCAGGGCCTCGCTGAGTCAGGTGGAGAACAGTGGAGAACAATGATGCTGAAGGTGTCACACTGCCGAAGCACCAAAGGAAGCCTGTTCAGGACACAGGCACCTAGAAAACAGGAGACAGCGGCGTCACTCTTTGGGCCCAAAATGTAAGTGTTTCACAGTGGAATCTCCAACAATGAGAACACGACGACTCTCCCAGGCTGCCTCCGGCCTCGTCTTCCATCTGTGGAGTTTGGTCTGTCTCTACAACAGCAACTAGATCTGCGGTTCAAGCAGGACGAGCTCCATGCAGAGCATCTGGAGATCTTGTTCCTCCGCGGTCGCCATGTTCCTCGAGGGTAAACACAAAGACAGAAATGCAAAAGTCAGTTAGTGAGGAAAAAGTACTGTACAGTAACACAGATAGCAGATAGCACAGGGATTACAAGACAAAGCCAATATTAAGGCAATAAAGTAGGGATAGTTGCTCGACTCTGAGTCGAGCTTTCAAAGCAGGACCGCATCGAAACAGCAATTTGGAGTCTTGCTCAAAATACTAGCTGGTCCTATAGATCCAGTGTGCAAAAGAGGGTTATAGACACACTCTGGTGAGAGCTATCCAACTACTGTTTTTGGGTTGTTCCAATAGACAAAGTATGAAAGAACCATTAAAAGAACTGGTGGATGATTGCATGTTTTGTTGTGTTTTCAGTGGGTTTGTGGTGCAGTAAGCAAAAAAACACTTAGTGGATGGTTCGCTCTGCATTTTTTTCTTATTAGTTTGAAGACGACTTACAAAGCCACAACCATTACTACATGTACAAGACCTGATCCAAGTTGGACCGTCAGTAAATTGTCACAGTTCATTTGGGTCAGACAAGAACAACACTGGACTGCAGTCAAGCATGTAAGGAGGTACTTAAAGGCTTCAACTGATCATGGACTGTGTTACCAGAAGAGAGGAGAGAAACAGTGATCACCAATATGCACCTGTGAAAATACCTGAAGACAATCAAGAAGCAATCACTCTTTCCATGAACCCTGTATGGTGACAAAGATGAAGACACGACCACATTAGACACCACTTCATTAGATCAGTGCTCCATGAGTGTTAAATAACTGAACACTGTCCCACAGCAGATATGGTTATGAAAAAGCCAAACCTTTTAAAGATGAGAGTATTTGGATCAGTATACAACACTTACAAACATGACAGATAGAAACGAGACTCAAAATGAGAAAGGGAATCTGCCCATCATACCTAGTCTACTATCCAGACACAGGGAAAGTCAAACACAGACTGGTGACATTTCTTACAAAGTGTGTTACTGAACACCAAACCCAGACTGACCAGTCAATAGCAAATGACTTCCAAGAAGAGAGATTTGTATCCCCATGGCAACAGCTAACCGTGTTCAGTTCCAGAAGAGGTAAAAGAGTTTCAAACTGACGCTTAAGATTGTGTTTAAACAAAGGTTGACATAGCACACGCCATTCAAAGAGAGACAGGAAAGCACCTCAGTATTTAAGCTGACTGTGTGTCAGATATTAAAGACCAGATACTGAACAATACTGACTACTGTTACAGGGTCTGTAATGTACCACAGAGCTTCAAAGAGGTGTTCAACAAAATCACAGTTTGACTTGATGCAGATGACCTTGAGCTCCACCAGGTGGACGTTACAACATCCTACTTGTATGCACAGATTGATGGAGAGATGTGTATGGAGCAACCAGAGGGATTTAAAGGAAAGACAAATACAGGTGAAAAGGTTTTCTGTAAACTGAATAAGTCACTGTATGTTCTCAAAGCATCTGGAAGAACCTGAAACATGATTATCAAGATAAAAAAGGCTTTACACAGAACCTAGATGACCATCATGTCTTCAACAAACACCCTGAAAACAGCAGGATGATACTGATAATCTGGGTTGAGGATCTCATCATTGCTGCCAGAAACAATTACTTACTCATGGAGGTGAAAAAAAGGCAAACAACATTCAAGATGAAGGAAAACTGAACTATTTTCTAGGTACTGATTTGGATCAAAGTCAAGGAGCAGTAAAGAGGAGTCAAAAGAAGTACACATCAAAAGTACTAGAACAATTTGGTATGTCTGCTAAGGTCAACCCCATGTAGACAAAAGTCACAGTGTAACAAGTAGTGATTCTGTTGATCCTACAAGATCTCACAAAACAGCAGGTAGATTGATGTATGTGAAGAGCCAAAGGTGTGTGTGTGGGGGGGTGGGGGGGGGTATTAGGCAGCAAGGAAGCTTAGTAATGTGGACAAATTCAGGCCTCACTGTATTGAAGACCCTTATTCAAGGAACATAAGGTTCTAATACTCATTGCAAGTTTTTCCATGGTTCCATTTTTTATATATTCATGTTGTGTGTAGGTTTTACTCCTTACAATTGACTTGCTCCCCATATGGCTATTGGGATCAACTTTACACAGAGGACTCAGAGGGACAACGGCAGCATTCCTGAATGGAATCACAGAAACTCCAACCAAGGACTTCCCTGGTTTAGAATTTCCATTCATAAGGAAACACCCAGGATTTATAAACTGTCTTCAGAGAGAAGGACATCTGAAGTAAAAAACACCTCGGTGAGAGCTACTGTTTTCAATTGTTCCAATGGACACCAAGTATGAAAGAACGGTTAAAAATAAACTGGTGGATGTTTGTGTGTTTTGTGTTTTTACTGGGTTTGTGGTACAGAACAAAAATACATTTATATATTCATATATTCTTTTCTTTTTAATCTAAAGACGACTTAAAGCTGCAACAGTTACAATGTGTACAAGATCTGATCCAAGTTGGACCGTCAGTAAATTGTCGCAGTACGTGTCTGAGCCAAATGAACAACACTGGACTGCAGTCAAGCATGTATAAGGGAGGGTGGGGAGAAACTGACACTTGAGGCACACAGTGATGCAGATTCAGCATCAAATACAGAAGACAAACGAAGCACAACAGACTCCGGTTTTAGTCCAACTAAAGCCAACCGGCTTTGGTCCTCTTACTCTCTGCTCTCTACATGTGAAGGAGAATATATGGCACTGTCTGCAACCACTAAGGAAAGCTTGTACCTCACAGCTACTAAATGCCATGAACATGTGATAACCAATATGCACCTGTGAAAATATTGGAAGACAACCAAGAAGCAAAGAACTCTTCACAACAGGGGCTTAAATAGCTGTTTGAAACCACCTCTATACGACATGCTGCCACAGAGAAAGCCTAACCTAGACTCAAAGTGTGAAAGGGAATCTTTGTAGGGTAAGAACAGTCCATCATACCTAGTCTACTATCCAGACACAGAGAAAGTCCATAAACACAGACTGGTGAAATTTCTTAGTGTGTGTTACTGAACACCAAACCCAGACTGACTGTGTGTCAGATATTAAAGACCAGATACTGACCAATACTGACTACTGTTTCAGGGTTTGTAATGTACCACAGAGCTTCAAAGAGGTGTTCAACAGAATCACAGTTTGAGTTGATGCAGATGACCTTCAGCTCCACCAGATGGACGCTACAACATCCTACTTGAGTGCTTTAATTAATTGTGAGATGTATATGGAGCAACCAGAGGTAAATACAGGTGAAAAAGGTTTTCTGTAAACTGAATAAGTCACTGTATGCTCTCAAACAGTCTGGAAGAACCTGTAACAACATGTTGTCTGATTATCCAGATGAAAATAACTTTACACATAAGCTAGATGATCACTGGGTCTACAACAAACCCCCTGAACACAGGGTTAGATGTTCATCATTAAGTACAGTAAGCTAACTGTGATGCTGTTGGTGATCATGATCACAGGTGTGTATTTATTGTCTCAGGAACAGACTGGCTCCTTTACGAGTGTGTTGCTACAGTATCTGTACATAAAGGCTCTATATAACATGACATGAGGTCAGAAGTCCATCATGAACGCTAAAAGCCTCCACAAACTTCCAGAGGGGCTGATTCTATGTCCCCCACCAATGTGAAAATCACTCCTAGGCCTTGATTCAGAGCTCTGTATTCACTAGGTTTTGATCAAGTTTCACAGAGACATTGTGAACTAAGGAGCTGATCAGTCAGAACTTCACTGACCGTGATTTCTTTAGGGGCTAGAGATCGTATATTTAACAGCCCAGATTCAATACAGGAGCTGCTTGTACTCGGAAAGCTGAATGAATCTGGATCAATTCTAATAAAGTTGATAAAGACGATTTTCTGACGTTACGATTATAAATCATGCGGGGACACAGACACAGTCTCCATACTGCAGGGTTTGTCTGAAACACTGAGTGACACTGATATATTACTTTTTAATGCAAGCAGAGAAATCACAGAATTAATGCTGATAAAATCGAGGAAATCCTCTTAAACTAACCTGACTGGTGGGACTGGGAAGGGCCAGAAGCCGCGACGCTGCCGCTGAGGGAAGCCGCCTGCCGACGTCCAGAACACGAACACCTGGAGAACAGGAGACCGTGGCGCTGCTCTTTGGGCTCCGATACTCTGAGGAGTTTTACAGTAGAGTCTCCAGCAATGAGAGCACCGCCCTGAGGAGCTGTACTCGGAGCCGGAGCAGGTGAAGGAGAAGTCGAAGAGCTGTGGTGGTGGAGGAGCCCTCGACTTTTTCGACCACGCCGACGCCCCCAGACCCTCTCCGGTGCGGGAGTGGCTGTGACGATCCTCGGGGTCTTCCGCTCCGGTAGCGCTGGAACTGAGACCGCCGCGTTGGAGACGTCGCGGGCTGCCTCTGGCCTCGTCTTCTGTCGGTGGAACTCGGACTGCCGGTCCAGCTGGACGAGCTCCAAGCTGAGCGTCTGGAGAGCTCGTTCCTCCGCGGTCTCCATGTTCCCCCACAGTAAACAGACAGAAACACAGACGGTCAGCGAGACAGAGGACTGTGCAGTAACACAGCCAGCTGCTGTAATCCTCGAGCTCTCTGCTCCCTAAGATCAGTAAGACAGAGCTGAGAGTAAAGACTATAAAGGAGAGTCGGTCGCTCGACGCTCTGAGTCGACTCACGTCTCGAACAGCGGTTCAGAGTCTCGCTCAAAAAAACGGAAATCACGTGATCGCTGGAAGCGAAGCTTCGTTACGTCACTGAAACAAATCACGTGCCAACGCGCGTCTGAAATGTGTACTTAAATAAAATATAAATGTATAAAATCAGTGAATTTGGTTGACTTTCATTTTAAGAGAAATATTTGAACATCAGGTGTTGTTTCCAAACCGACAGAAGAGATAAAAGTCCTTGACAAACCTCCGTATTCGAGGGTTTCTAACTGGAGACGACGTGAAATGTCCTCTAATAAAACATCAAAAGGAACAATAAGGACTAAACGACAGCAATCGTTTAAAATTTCTACCGCAATCCAATTTCCAAACACTGGAGAGAGGGGTCTGCCCCGCCCCTTCAACACCAGACCCGCAGCTCGAGCGGGTTGCCAGGTTGAGGACACTGAACCTGCAGGAACCAGCGCGAGACGAGTTCAATAACTTTTACAATGACAAGCGACGACGAGTCATATTCTGTAAGATGATCAGTAAATATACTCGCTTGATCTGTTTTTATTGTCTGTTCATTATAAACCAGCTCATGAGGATTTTATATAACTCTGTCAACTGTTAGCGAGCTGGATGCAGCGCTGCCGGCTTTATCCAGAGCCAAGCTCGTTCTCCTGAACACAAAAGCCCACTGCTCCTAAAATACACTCTGGAGCTGGAGTTACTAATTTACACATCCTGACAACATACTGCTCAGTTTAACAGATAATATACACACTTTTCTCCGAGTAGTAGCTGCTGTAGACCTCAGTTACGAAGGGCCCTCACTGGAGCTTCACCACACAAACCTTCTGGACGCAGGAAGATCATCAGGGCTTCCAGCTCTTCAGCTTTCATTCATCACCAGCTCCCTCCATTTCATGTAGTTACTGTTACACATCAGTTTATTTCAGACTGTCTTTACCCTGATTTACACTTCTAACATTGTTGTTTGTTGTTAAAATAAAGTCTAATTATTAATGAACAATGCTGCTGTAACAACAAAGTATGACTTATGAGTTGATGAAAAAGACAAGATGAAAATGAACAACTTTATTAAACAGTTCTATACATGATCTATTTACAGAGTAATAAGGGTTTATAAGGGTAAGTACATAACAAAATGGTAATCACATTGTTTAAAATGGTTATGATGAACATGATTTACAGTATTGAAAAGTGAAAATTTCATAGTATATCATTAATAAAACCAGAAATGCTCAGATCAGTATACAAACTCCAATCAGTGCAACGACCTTATTGTAAAAATAATGCAAAACAAGGTATAGCAACAGATATGAATAAATATAATACAGAAAAATATGTAAAATGGACTTTAAAGGGACTTGAGAGATGTGCAGCTCTTCCTCCAGTGGGAACTGCTGCTCATTAGTCTGTCTGGAACGCTGCACTGTGGAGAATAACTGAAGTTATTACACAAAAAATGTAGTTATTGTTTTGTGGGCTAGTTCTTCAGCACAGTATGATGTAGAAAAGAAAGGATAGTTTATAGCTGTGGAGCATACGATCAAGCCTGGGTTTGCCTGAGTTCCTCTATGGTTGGTGCCGAGACGGGTAGAAGCAGGCCAAACCTTCTGGGGTCATCAGGGCGAAGCGACCTCAGTCTGGGTCTTCCCCTGCCAGTCATGAAGCAGCAGCTGTAAGAATCAAATTCTAACAAACTGTTTACAAAGACCAGGAACATATTCCTCATCTGGGCTGTCATCACCTTTCCATTTTCTCCCTGATCATCTGTTCCACAATCAAAACTGTCAAATGTGAGATGAGTAAATACTAGGAATCATACTACAAATACATTTACTTCTACATTACTACTCAAAACAATAATCACAACTTCCTGAGGTCACTGATCTCATGTTCATTCATGTTCAGGTTTTCGTTGTCTTGGACTCTCCTATTCTGAAGACAATATGATAAAGAATTACACACTGTCAGCATAGGTGTGGACTGCAGCTACTATTTTCTCTGTGTCATGTTCAGTAATAAACTATAGTTACCTCTTCTCCAAAGCTTCAGAGACATCCATGGTGCTCTCCAGAGCTTCAATCCCTTCTTCTATATGTGGTAGATCTTCTCTATAGAGATAAAACTGTTCTGTTTGTGAAAATATAGGCCACCAGTAATACTGTACTTCTGTATTGATATTAGGATCTATAATTTACAATGTGGTCTGAAATCATATTTGTTCAGATCCTGAATACTGACCGGTCTGAAAGTGCTCCACTTGATGGACACTAAAGCTAAAAAGAAAATCCCATAATCAACTTGTTCACTTTTCTGTGTAAATATCATTTCACCACAATATCAAACCTGAGTGATCTCTACTAAAAAGGGGTTCATGGATTCTTTTAGATACGACGGATAAACAGCTAACGTCTGATAGACTACTGTGCACACGATTGAAAGATTATTTTCCACGATTCTGAACAAACGAGCACAATTTAAACGATGGAATAAACAATAAGATGTAGATGGGATTATATAATACACTTAAACCAAGCAATTAACATTAAAAACACAATAAAACATTATAAATACCAAGTTATCTGACTGCACTGATGAAATGCAGAAAGTCCAGGTAGGAGGAAATTATGGCCGGACCGCCAAGCACATGAATCATGACGTAATATTGAAGAGCGCATGCGCAGTAAGCCTCTGTAGGACAGTAGGGGGGCAGCACTAGTCTGGAGCACTTTAGCTACCTAGCTCTCTCAAACACGCACTGTCTTCATAACCCAGCTGCACTCGGACCACTGGGTAGAAATGAAGCACTCCAATGTTTTAAGGACTTAAAAAGCCCATCTCTACTAGTGGCTGTAATAAATGATCTAGATGAGGTTAGCTAAACTTAGCTGAAGCTCAGTGCTCACCTGTTCAGGAGAAAATCAGCCAGTTCGTCCGTTTTGAAGTCCTTCTGGGCTCTAAGCTGTCTCCATCTATCAAACCTCTCGTGTTACTCCGTCTCTGGTCATGGAGCTTTTTAGACGAATGCCGAGGCTTTTTAGGTTGTGTAACATCTAATGATCCAGGTCCAGGTCGCTTCCTCGCCTCCACGGCTGCAGCTCGCTGTGTTTCCTTGCTGTTGTTTTTCCTTATCTGGCAACCCGGGGTGTGGCAGTAGGACTGGGGGGGTGGGGGAGTGGGGCAATGGGCGGGATAGGAAGCTACAGCACAACCAGAGACCCCTCAAAGACCACCATACAGGTAGAAGCACTGCGGTCAAGAAACGCTGGAGCTGAAACCTGTGTGTTTCTTTAATATCTGGAGACAAATCCTGGTCATTTTATCAGTTAGTTCAGAAAATGTAACACTTAATGACCTTTAACTGATCAAATGGAGGTTTGTGATTTCCACTAGAGTTTAGAAGTCGTCAGCCCTTAAACTCAGGTCTCTAAATGAGTTTAATGAAGTGGACATTTGGAGTCAGATGAACTTCACACTGTGAGGTATGGCTGTGTCTAACAGTCCGGCTGTGTGTCTCTGTATTAATGCGCCACAGGAGGAGCGCTTTTTTTTTTTTAGACACAACAAATGAGTAATATATTGATCCTTTCTGGTAAAATACATCATCTTACAGATATTCCTGAAACAATACTAATTAATAATATAGAGAATTCTAAGTGAAACACTGAGATCAGCAGAAGAACAAGTAACCTAAAGGAACTAGACCAGGCGGCGGATGACTACATTTTGAGGACCCGCTGATGAAGTTCAGCTCAACCAGGCTGGAGGGAGAAGGTCCGCTATCAGAGAGAGGAGAGTGAGGCTTTATCAACGGTGGAGGAAACTAGTCTGGATCCCAGCACTTCAGTGTATGTAGGCTACAATAATCACTTCCATGATATTAAAATATGAAATAATAAGATAAAGCTCTCATTAGTTTATTGTTGTTGTAGATTGATAATTAAGAAGGACTTGGCAGAGTTCAGACTTTCACTGAACTCCAGCTTTTCTTCCCTCACAGTTTATTCAGATCAGAGAGCTTTTAGACAACAAATCCACGCCCTTCCATCAGAGTTTTATACGAGTCTCAAAATGTAGATTTTGTCTCCTTCAGCAGCACTAACTCTTTTAATGAGTCTGTTTTTGTTCAGCAGTAAGAAGATAATAAATGAATGAAATTAAAACATTTAGTTTAGAATAAACTGCTTTAAAACTGGTGCAAAGGAACAAAACCCTGTGATATTGAACTTTTTTGTGAATAGAGGATAGAGGTAAGCTTTAGTGTTTCAGGATTCTCCGATATGTCCAAAGACATTTAGTTATTTCCAGCATTTTTCTGTATGATGTTGAAACAGTTGTTTCATTGGAGAAATGGTGCTGAGCTGCTAATGCAGGTGAGGGCTCTTCATCTCTGTGAGAGCAGCTGAGCTTGAGGACTAGCTAGCTAACTACCATGTGTTCAGTGAAAGATCAGCATTTTTATTAATGGAAACACAAATAACTAAAGAAAGAAATCAACAGTGAATAGAAAGTCATTTGTATGAAATCATACAGAATTATCTCTGTGGAGGATATTTCATTATTTTTACTTAGAAAACAAAGCAGGATTTCTCAGTCAGGGAGCTTAAGATCATAGAGGAGGAGTTTCTAATAAAAATGTGCCTCAGCTCTTTGTCTACTGGATAAGCTTGACTTTGGGCTAAAGTTATCCTGCTAATCTGAGAAATCCTGCTTTGTGAAATTCCTCCCAGGAGTGACTGAATGTTTACATAGGATACATCTGATTTTGTTAGATGAACAGAATTACTGACACATTTGATTGATTTTGTTGCTCTTGGTCTGCAGGTATCCCACCAATGCAGAGTATGTCCAAGTTGTAAAGTTTTAATGATGAAGAGCTCTTTCCTGAGGGGTGTTGAGGAGGATGGTTATGTAAGTTTGTTTAAGAAGTTTGTTTATTATGGTTGATCACAGAAGAGTAGTTGGTGTAATATTGGTGGAGAGATTTGAGTAATTTTCTTTTTTTGGTTGTTACTGATAACTTATGGTATCTTAGATGAAGGACTCATGCGTTGTTGGAGAGGATGCTACGTCTGAGGCCCACATTGAGGTATCTCATGAAAAGTACAGGGAGACCCAATCTGATTTGTTGATTGTGAAGGACCACATGAAGAAGACCTTTGAATACTTTTGGAAGATTCTCAGGGGTAAGTGGAATAAAGTAATGGGAGGTAAAACAGTATAGCCATCAAATGTGATGTGATGAACCAACTTCATATGAATAATTGTGTCTTTTATAGTTGATTATAAGATATTTATGACTGTTCTAGGTTTTTTACTCTGCTCTACTGCCTTCATCTCTACACTTTATTGCAACATCATAATGAAGTTTTTGTGTATTTTCTGCTTTTGTCTTACAGTGTATGATGATGTTGATGCCGTCCATCCTGTGATGGGGAACATTTGTCACTGCTTTAGCTGAAACAGGGCTGAAAGTTTACCTCTAAAGGACTCCAGGGTGATCTTCAAGAGATGCTCAGCAAAAGTGTAAGCACACCATTCTCATCTCCACCAGCAGACCTACAGAAGACTCTTAAATTCAGTGATGCTCTCAGAGGGAGAATTATGTATTCCCTTGATGATGTTGGTGTAACGGGCCGTCTGCATACTGAAGTGATTCCATTGTTTTGGAAAGTCACGTATATAAAAAAACATAGACACTGTGTGGGTTCTGTGTGGTAAAATGTTGCTTGTGATTTCTGGTGGGTGTTTTTCTTTTTAATAAGGCTGATATTTTCTTATATAAGTGAAACCTACATTACGTACATTTTGCCATGTCAGGATGAAATATGATTCTTTTAGCTTTTAGCAATTTCTTTCAATTTAATCTCCATAAACATTGTTAATTTTATTTCTATTTCTGTTGCTCTTTCAGTTAATGCTAAAGTTCAATATGTTTACTATTTACTTGTTATAAATAAACAGTATAGAAATACATTTTGAACATGAGTGGATATTTCTGGTTCTCTTTAGTCACTATAGGGTCCAGAATGGCTTGTCACTGGTGTGGTACCTCTAAAAGCACATGCTGGTACCTTTTGGAGAGGGGATACAGTTGTAACATAGTTTAGAGGTGCATTTTAGCCTCTTGGAGAACTTAATAGTACCTTAACTGGTAAAGGAAACATTGGTACAAAAACGTACTTGTGCTGAAATGTTCTCTACAGTACCTCAATAGGGTACAGCTGCAGGGACAAGCCTTTGTACTCTCTTAAGTCCAAAATATTCTTAGTGTGTATGTGCACTATATAAGGGAGAAGCCCTCAACACCTGCATGGGGACATCCTAATAAAAACGACCCCAGTATGTGCGTTTGTGTAGTTCTGTGTCCTCCAGGCTCTCTGTGTGACAGTGGAATACGGCAGCTCCACTGTGACAGACTGCAAAATGCTCAGGACATCACATCTTGCACAAGGTCCCCTTCCATGAGAGACGTTCCTCACCAGCACTGTGAAAATTGGCAGTAGTTTAGGGTTCTGATGGACTTTAGTTCATGAAGTAATGTGAAGGAAAGAACACTCTCCCTCTCTATGGAGTTCACTTTTATAAAGCAAAAACACACAACAACGGCTTCTGCACTCGAGAGTCTAATACAGTGTCTTTTAATATTCAGCCTCCAATCACTCACTATTAAGGACACAGAAGCCGTTCACTCGAATGGAAGAGTGCACTTCTATATAGTGAGAAGGAATCCCTTTGAAATTGACCTCATGGATGGAGCTTGGATGTCAACGTGTGGTCAAACTGATAAACTGCAAGAGTTATAAATAGATGCACATATTGACAAAATCTGAATAAATGGAATACATTAAAATCTGTTTTAACAGCTTTTAATCTGTTGAGGCTTTTTAACAAAACTACCTGTAAAATAAAGTAATCTTTACTGACAAAAATAGCAGAATCTTCTGCAATTTAACAAAAAGACTTTAGTTATGCTGATATATCTCTGCCAAATACATCAAATACTGTCAATAATGCATTTAAAAATTAAGAACTGCTAGAAAATATGTGAGCAAAGATTGTCTTCCTTATGAGACGGTATAAATGATATTTCAACAGATTTGAACTTTGACTTTATTGATGCATTTGATTCATTTAAAGACTGAATTCTTCAATAAGTGAAATTCATGTTTCTACAAACTGTGTAAAACCAAAGAGTCAAAAGTTATTACCTGTGATTTATTCTTACATTCTAATATTTAAATCAAGCATAAATGACCCATCCCCACATTCCCCAATACACACATAAAGGTATTACAGTCCAGCTGTGCAACATGTTGGGTGCAGATTCCTACCAGAGCCCCACAGATAGAAAATGATGACCCACCAGTTACAGCAGACATATGACTCTCCCATCATAAAGCTATGAACTGCAGATGTTTGCGGTTCCAGTGGACAGGTCGTACGCTCGCTCACCTGCTGTTTGTTTGTTTGCTCTCTTATTACTTGAAAAATGACTTGTTACTCCTAGTCCTCAGTTGATATCCCTTCATCTTTGCTTTTGCTTATTTGCTTCTTATTTCTCTTAGCTGGTTGGTATTGTAATCTTTGTGCCAACTGCGACCTCTTACTTCACGTTACTTTGTCTTACCATCTGTTGATTGTGCTTCTGTGTGTTTGTTTGCCTCAAGGAACATGGCGACCGCAGAGGAATGTGCTCTTCGGACACTCAGCAAGGAGCTTGCTCTGCTGGACCAGAAGATCCAGTGGCTTTTGGAGAAGCAGGCCGAGGAAAATAGTAATTTACCAGTATCACTCTCATATAGCTTATCAGATAAACCCTGCAGTATTGAGACTGTGTCTGTCCCTTATATGGTCCGCAATTGTAGACGTTCAAAAATCAATTTTAACAACCTGATTAGAATCAACGTTAGCGCTTCGTGATTTCCGAGTACTAGCAACTCCCACATTAAGTTTGGGATGTTAAACATACGGTCTCTAGCATGTAAAGTAGTCATTGTCAATGAAATTATTACTGTAAACCCCCTCAGTTCACTGTGTCTTTTTGAAATGTGGGTTAAACCTAATGAATTATTGCTCTAAATGAATCGACTCCCCCAGGCAGTTACTCTCCTACTGCCTAGGCCAGGTCATGGCGGTGGCGTAGCCTCAATCTATGATTCAGTTCTAGGCATAATCCAAAACTCAGGTTATGAAGCTAAATCGTTTGAAGTGCTTAGTCTTAAAGTGGGAGGCTTTTCTCCGGCTTCTAGAAAGCAGCACTGTGTTCTGCTTATTACAGTCTATCGTCCTCCTGGACCGTATACAGATTTTCTTAGTGAAATTGATGACTTCTTTTCAGAAGTAGCTGTCTCTACTGATAAGGCTTTGATTGTTGGAGATTTCAATATTCACTTTAAAAAAAAAGACTCAGGACCCCCTCAGAACTGGGTTTAAAATTAATCTTGATGCTTTTGGATGTTATAGGTCCAACTCATAGATATAGGTCCAACCATACACTAGACCTAGTTCTGACCCTGGGTATTGAAACAGAACATTTAGTAAGCATTTCTCAGCCTGACTCCATTTCTGACCATTACCTAATCATATAGTCTTAAACCAGGATATCCGCCTGCCGCCTCACATTATGAGCAAAAACGTACCGTAACAATGTCTACAGCTATATATAAGTGTATTTATTAATAACCTTTCAGATTTAACCATCTCCAGCCCATCTCATCATATAGATCTTGAGCATGAAACAGGTGATCTGCTGTCTGTGCTCCGCTCTAATCTTGACAATGTTGTGCCAATTAAGATCAAACTAATTATGGAGAAAAAGCTAGCGCCTTGGTATAATGACCATACGCATACTCTCTAGGCTTGAATGGCATCATAGTCATGCAGAATGCAAAATAGCCTTAATTAAAGCCAAATCGTCATAAATCGCATCACTAATAGACAATAACAAACACAACCCCAGATTCCTTTTTAATACTGTGATCAAACTCAACAGCAGTCACAGACACACTAACTCAGCCATTCCTGGTGGTCGCTGACCACTGCAGTGAATGTTGATGAATGGTGCACCAGCTTTAATGCACACTCTGAATATTTCCATCCGGTTACTGAAAGGACTTATTATTACTCATTATTAGCTTATTAAAGTCATCCTCATGTGTACTAGATCCTGTTCCAACACAGTTGTTTTAACAGGTTCTGCCTAGGGTTATAGAAGCAGTACTGGTCATAGTTAACTCTTCCCTCAACATTGGCTACATACCTAAATCCCTTAATTCAGCAATTATCAAGCCTATTCTCAAAAAACCTAACCTTGACCCCAATGAGCTTGGTAATTATAGACCCATCTCAAATCTCCCCTTCATAGCCGAGGTCCTAGAAAAGGCAGCGTTCCAGCTGCTGTGCACCTATGTCCACAACAGTAGCATTTACAAGGTCTTTCAGTCTGGATTTAGACCCAACCACAGCACTGAAACAGTGTTACTAAGAGCCACAAAAGACCTCCGTGTTTCATTTGATAGGGGCTGCTCTACTATTCTTGTGCTACTTGACCTTGGTGCTGTATTTGACACCATAGATAATGCAGTTCTGCTTGACAGGCTTGAAAATACTGTAGAAATTAAAGGATCGGCTCTCACTTGGTTTAGATTGTATCTAACCGATCGCCACCAATGTGTTCACTTAAATAATGAAAATTCCTACTACTCAAAAGTAAAATATGGTGTTTCTCAGGGATCAATCTTGGGTCCGCTACTGTTTACTCTTTATGTGCTGCCGCTGGACAAAATAATCCGTAAACATGGTATTGACTTTCATTGCTGTGCTGATGACACCCAGCTCTACTTATCGGCCAAAGCAAATGAGGAGATTTGGTGAACAGACTGTCTTAAAGACATAAAGAACTGGATGACTCACAACTTTCTTTTGCTAAATCCAGAAAAAAACAGAGGTCTTACTTATTGATCCAAAAAAGCAAATATTGCTGTAGATTTAAATGGATTCTCAGTCATACCCAGTAGCACTGAAAAACCCTAGGAGTTGTTTTTGACTCTGTCCTCTCATTTGATGCACACATCTGTTACATAATTAAAACAGCCTTCTTCCACCTACGTAATATTGCCAAACTGCGTAAATTGGCAAATCATGTAAATCAATAAAAAAAAGCTGTCTGCTGTCTGCCTGCTGCTGATACAAGTCTATTTATTGGATCCTATCATGCCATATTATCATGCCCCCCCAACACTTTCCTGCGCTCCTCCTAACCCCTTGTGTTTTTCCCTCCTTTCTGTTTTCTCTCTGTCTCTTTCACATGTATTGAGATGCCTGGCTCCAACTGTTCCATCCTGGTACCGCCTGACCTGACCTGGCTCCCCACTACCCCCCCGCCCGCTGTCCTGCTCTGGGGCCTCGCATTGATTCATCCTCATCTCACTGCATGACTCTGCTTCTGACTGTTTCTCTGCATGCACTTTATCTTTCTCACTCACATTTTCACCTTGTTTGGCTTGATGCCACATTTACCTTTTTTCTGAATTCAGTTTTGTTTTATTGTTGTTTTTATTCCTGTTTTGCTTTTTAGCATTATCCGGTGTCGACCTGCGAAGGGGTTTTTCCTTGCCACTAGCTGTTGCCACTAGCTTGCTCAAAAGAGGCTTGGACCCGGATCTCTGTAAAGCTGCTTTGTGACATTTGTTGTTAAAAGTGCTAGCTAGCTGACATCTCACCATTCCTTTCTCCCAGACAAACCTCATGTGAGCATTTTCACTAGGATTTCTAAATAGACCTACAAAGACAAATTAATTGCTGATCAGTCATCCACCTATAAAGTGTGCTGTAAATTTTACAGTACAAAATGCAGCTCTGGATAGAGTAAAGTAAGTTGAGCAGTTCTGCCTCATATGATGAAAATATTATATTAGGTTATTACTAAGACAGTCTAGAACACAGGTATAGCATGTTTAACATGGACTTGTGATGCAGGTATGCTGTGGGTCCTGTGAATAATGATTTCTTTTTATTAATTATATAAACTATAGAGGAGCATTATTGGGAAGTCCTGGGCATGTCCCTGTTCACTAAATAAGGGCTTTGTTGTATAGGTTGTGTACTGGCAGTAATGAGTTAACTGAGCTCATCAGTTAAGTGATCAAAAATCCATTCTCTCTCCATTAGCCGATCAGTTCAGACTGATCAGCTGCTCCTCAAACCATTGATGAGTTGGATCAGCTGTGCTAAAGCAAAGAGAGCTGGAAAGTAAGCAGAGAGGGTTGCTTCAATGAGGGGAGTTGGGAATCATCAGTCTAGGCTTATGACAGAAATGTGGCCTCATAGGGTAAAGCATTGTCCTTCTAGACTAAACGGAAACTCAGTTTTTCCTGGTTTTAAAGGTTCTGGTGGAACTGGATGTGGAGATGAAGCTGACTTACTGAGAAGCAATGTAGCTGCTCAACAAGGTGCTGTTTCTCAGGAGACGTTCAATGTTTATTTGTGGTAGAGGAGACTATTGTATTACACAACCTCAAAGATGTCCCATGCAGCTTTGCTATTAATTGAGTAAATGTTGAGTAAATGAGTCCTCAAGCTAGGAAGTGTTCCTCTGAGTTTTTACAGTGAGTTGTGGTGAAGCTCACACCAGACCAAGCCTCTGCAGGAACACACGGATTAAGAAACATGATCAGAAGCTGCTGTAAAACATTTCTCCACGTGGTAGCCGTTAGCTATTAATGACTGAAATGGATATTTTAGGCTTTTGTTAGTTTTTTATGTAAATGTAATTTTAGGTTGGTCAGTCTACTTCATGTTTAATGTGTAGAGTATTTTGATCTGTGTTTGGTGTTTAAAGCATATCTCTTATAGACTCTTCTAGTCTATGGTGTAATCTGTACTGCTGTACACACCAGACACACTAGATGGCAGCAAAGAGGACTAAACCGGGTGAGTGGGTGTGTGTTGGGTCAGGTGGGCACTGTTATTGAAATGGGCATGTAGCCACATTTCTGGACAGCAGGAAAATGGCAGGGATTGATGTATATAGTGCTGTAGAGTGAACGACTGCACTCGTGTTCTGTTAACAGTCAACGTTAATGAGCTGAAGAGTTTCATCAGCAGTTTAACAGGTAAGGAAACTAGGTCTTTCTCTCCTTTCAGACGTAGCTTTAGTTTTATTAATAAAACCATAACTTTGATCAAAAATAATAAAAATAAAGTTGTTTGTCATTGTTCTGCACAAACTAACGGTGGTACAGGCTAACCATGGTTATATTATATTGATATATCAACATGGTTATATTGATCCCAATATTCTGCTGCTTAGTCAATAAGTGGAACTGGACTCTTGGTCCTGCACTGGTGAAAGAAATAGACCAGTATGAATTGATTAGTGCTGGTTTAGTTCTTCTCCAGTGTTTAACACTAGAAGCTCCGTGCCGGTCTGATCTAGAAGCTCTGGTCATCTGACCGCTCTGACTACTCGCCCAACTGTTTAAGAGCTACTTCTACAGGCAGTGAATGAAATAGAAACAGCAGCCTGGGCAGTGTCTTCATTTTTAGAGCATCTGTTCGCTTCAACTAATTCATTGGAAGCAGCGACCAACGATTTAGCTCTGCTTTAATATCAGCTAGTCCTCTTCACTTCAACATGAGGTCTAGAAATAATGCTCACTATGAGACTCGCTCCTGTGGCTG
Source organism: Salminus brasiliensis (assembly GCF_030463535.1). Lineage (NCBI taxonomy): Eukaryota > Metazoa > Chordata > Actinopteri > Characiformes > Bryconidae > Salminus > Salminus brasiliensis. Next base: position 18,106,900 of record NC_132900.1, read on the forward strand.
GATCAACTGCTAGGTACCGAGAGTTTTTACTGAACTGGGTAACTTGCTTTTAGTCTCAGAGCAGCAGCGAGCTGGAATTCACTACATGAAGAACTAAAGCTCAGCTCTCTGGAGTCAGTTTAAACCTTTCAATTCTAACCAACTCATTTATTAGTTTTTATTTTAGTTATTGTATTTAATTCATTTACTTCATATCATTCTTCTACTTTCATTTTCAGTTTCCTTTAATTCATTGCATTACAAATATGATTCTTTTATTTGATCTTTTTAATTAATTTAGCTTTACTTAGTTTTCTTTTCTTATTATTCTGATATTTACATTTTATAATTCTGTTGATTGTTACTTTGATATACTTTATTTTTAAATGTTATTTTTAATAGTTGACTTGTACTGTCATCTTTTCAATTTTCTCTCCATATTCTGGTTTTATTTGTGTCAGTTTTGTTTATAAAGCTTTTCTTTATTATTTTTTCTTAATATCTTAAGATTAATTCCTATTTTTATACCTTACTAATTAGATATTAGTGTGTTCATTTTATCATATAATTTACTCTTAATCTTCTATTATCTTGATTTTCTTTTTATGTTTTTAATTTATTCATTTACCTTCGTTCCTTTTAGATAAAATATATCAAATAAAAAATATTTTCCTCTTTCAATCCTCATCTATTGTAAAACTCTGTATTTTCCGAGTGGAAATAAAGGTTGATTGGTTGATTGATTGATTGATTAGTTGATTGTATTTTGTTTCAGCGGCCACCCAGAATGTAATAGCTGAATCAAGAATGGCACCAGCAGACCAAAAAGCGCAGCTGTGCTGTTCGGCCCATTTCTAAACGAATGACCCTCCAAAAACCCTCACGCTTAAAAATAAAGATTCCTAAAGAGGTTCTTTGGAGTGATTCCATAGAAAACCCCAAAGAACCCATCAATGGTTGTTTCTTTAAAGAACTATTTTAATAAATGAGAGGAGTTTGACCCAAAAACCTTAACATTTAAAGAACCTCCACATAATCTAAAGGTTCTGGATCAGTTTATGACTCCAGTCAGGAACCATGTTAGAACCTTTATTGTAGGTTATTTGGTTCTTCAAGATTTAGGTTCCTAACATCCACATCTCTTCTACAAAAGAACAATTCATTAAAAGAACCATCAAACCGTCAAGCAGGTCTGACCTCTCCACCTGTTTTCTCCACTTTTGGGGATCACAATCACCAGCAGAGGGTTTCAGTCATGAACAGGGAATAGCTAGAAAAAAGGAGAGACTGAAGTCTGTCCAGAATAAGCGCATGTGTTGTCCAGTGCAGCAGCTTGAACGTCTACCTGTAGAAGGTGTCCATCCGCTAATGTTTGGCAGGTCACTCTTTTCCAAGCATTACATACATATCCTTAGCTTTAAAATTTATTTTTTTATTAACTTAATTGCCTGAGATTTTATTTGAATTGAAGTGTTTGTCATTATTGAACAGTATGAATATTACTCCATTGAGTGTCATTTTAGTAAGAGAAGGGCATTAATATGTAATGTTTAATATCTCAAGCAAGTTTGTTAATGAACATTAAAGCACATACATTTACTCATTTAACAAAACTAATAAATAGCCTTACTCTGCTTACAGGGCCAAATCATATCCTTTCAGTCCAACTTAAGTGTCAAGTAAAATAATAAAAAGCAAAGTTTTACTTTTACACCTTTTACTTTACGTTTTTCAGATTCATGTCAATGTAAAATATATAAACAAATTCCTAAATAAAATAAAAACTCAGATACAGAAAAGCTCATTTGTGTTTATTTACATTTGGGTTTTAGGCTGTGGCCAATCGACTGTGGTGAGAAGCAGTTTGACCAATGGTTGATGTAGACGCCCGTACATCTAGACCAATCGTGTTGGTGAGAAGGCGGGGCTTCAGCGGGCGTGTTTAAAGCTGTATAAATCCACACAGACTGAGTAGCGACTGTAGAAAGAGACGCAGACGTGAAATAAATGAGCACAGTTTTCACATCCCAAAAAGAGGACATGTCCGGTAAAGAGAGGACGTCTGCTCACCCTGCTTAACCAACATCCACTTAGTCTGTCCTGATCATTTATATGATCATTAAATCAGGATTTCTACTGGAGCTTTCCAGCTGCTGGTCTTCTAACACAGCTTTAACTCAGGCTGATATTAAACGCCATCTGCTGGTCACTTCACCACATTACATCAGCGCCGTATTTCCAACTTACAGCGTCATTTTTAACATTTTTAAATTATACTGATATTTAATTATCACAGATTTTAAATGAATTTAAATGTATTAACAGTGGTGGCTTTTCAACAGATGTTTTTAAATTAAATTAGAGGAAAACAACTCAACACACTTTTAATCAACAATTATAGGACTTCAGTGGTTTCAGTGGTTAAAAATGTTTTAATGTTTTTCTGGTCTTTCAGGCAGGAATTATCTTTAATTACTAAAGCAGAAGAAATTGTTACAGAAATTAATAATGAAAAAAATGTAACAGCGTACACATCCTGCCCTACAGGAAACAGATTTAGAGCAGAAACCGCTTCCATTCTGGCTACTGAGTGCTGATTGACTGGTGAACTGATCTGCTTATCGGCTGGTCAGACTCACTGACGTCTTGAATTCTGTCTCATAAAAGATTAAAATGTGTGTTGAGCTGTTTTATGATGTATTGTGTCGAGAACGTGAGCAGTTATCTGTATCAAAATGTAGGATCGTTATTATTTTTGCACAAAAGCTCCGTATGAACCCATTCATTTTGGACTTGCGATTGAGCGCCCTCTAGTGTCCAAACAAAACAGAGGGCATAATCAAGTGGTTAATCCCTTTAGAATAATGTCTAATACTGTAGGTCAGATAAAGTCCACAATGGGGAACTAAAGGTTCCCTGGAACAGCAGCAGCAGAGTCACTGGACCTCCTCATTTATCTCATGATTAGCTTTGGTCAGTTACAGATGCCGGCTGCTAGACGGCGAAAAAAGCGACAATTACACTGGCCGTACTCTAACAGACATACTGGGTGCGGTTCCCAAAAGCGTTAGCAAATTAGGCCGCTGTCGCACCCGTGTCGGGACACATCCTATCCCCTCTGACGTCATCTTACAGAGGGACCATTTAGGACGTAGTATGTTTGCCAGTCGATGTAGATAACATACCACTGGTTAGCCAGCTGAGCTGGTCCACCCCCCCCCCCCCCGCCTGTATAACAATAACAATAAGAAATGTAGTTAAAATAGTAAAAAGGAGTTAAAAAGGCTGCTTTTCCTGATCTCAGTGTCTTCGCCTCCTCCTCTTCCTCTTGGGCTGCTTAGGCATTGGCTCTCTGCTTGTATCCAGTTCAAAGTGAGGGGCGAAGCTTGTCCCAGTGGGTGAGCTGAAGACCTGATATGGACCTATGGAGGCTGGACCTCCATACTCAGAGTAGGACAGCGGAGCTCCTCCCACAGACGCTGCTTGATTTCTCGGCCTAGCTGCAGGCTGTAGGGACGGAGATGTCCTGAGGGAGTTCTGAGCAGCGGGTCCACCACAGAGTGATACACATTCTGGTAGTCCCTCACACTAAGGCCATGGACCAGCAGGGAGGTCTCGCCACCAGTGGAGCTCGTCTCTGGGACTGAGTCAGGAGCAGTAGGTAGATTAACGACAGTCTGAATCAAGAAGCACAACAAGAAGGTTCAGAATCTGTTTGTTTTAGGACCTAAATCTACATCTACAAAGGAACCTTAGTAATTTAATTTACTAAGTTTAATTTACCAGTTTAATTTAATTTAATTTAATTTAATTAAAAAAACATCTGTTACAAAGTCACCACTATTAATACATTTAAAAGCATTTACAATAATTGGTTTAATAATTCAATATCAGTATAATTTAAAAATGATGAACGGTATAAGAGGAAAATACCGCACTGATGTAATGTGGTGAAGTGACCAGCAGATGGTATACAAATATACCGTTTAATATCAGAGTTAAACCTGTGTTAGAAGATCAGCAGCTGGAAAGCTTCAGTACAAATCCTGATCTCAGTAACCTACAGGGTCTAGACAAGCTGTGTGTATGTGTGCATTTACACAGAAGCAATGGGTGCAACATACAGTAACTGAATGCATTGTTTAGAAGGGCTGTCCACAAACATTTGGACTTATAGTGTGAGTTAAGTGAAACGCTTGGTAGGTTTGAAAGTAGGTGCATTTTAGACATTTGAAAAAGAACTTACAGAACAATTGAACAATATCTGCTGTCCATTGTACAATTCTTCATGCAGCTCGTAATTAAACATCTGTTCTGAGAGAAAAAGTATGTTTATTTACAGGAGATGTGATCCTTAAAGTGCAGTGGTTGAATGTTCTTTACCAGAGTCTTCACTTCAGGCATCGGCTCTCCACTGGCGTCCAGTTCAATATAGAGGGAAAGGTTGTCCCAGTGGGTGAGCTGAAGGCCTCAGTGATACGCACCTGAACCCCCACACTTAAGGACAGTGGACTTTCTCCCACAGACACTGTTTGATTTGGAGCTGTCCTGAGAGATCCATACTCTGGTAGGCCCTTATACTGAGGCCATGGACCAGCAGCTCGTCTCTGGGACTGAGTCAGGAGCAGTAGGTAGACTGACGACAGTCTAAATCAAGAAGCACAACAAGAAGATTCTGAACCTGTTTGTTTTAGGACCTAAATCTACAGCTACAGAGGAACCTTACTACCTCTGATCTGAAGGAGGAGTCTATTAAATAAACGAGAATTAATGAAGAGATTCTAGGTTACAGAGAGGTTTCTAGGTTGTGCTGGTGTGTGGTTTACCTGCTGAGGAGTACTGATAGACGTGGAGATGCAGCTGTAAGTGTGGTCCAGCCTGGAGCTTAACACCTGTAATGAGATCTCTGGAGCTTTGGGCTCTGGAGCTCTACTTTTAGCTGCAGACACTTCCTCCAAGTACTCTCTCAGCCGTCTAGTAGGTACTAGTTTCCTCCTGAGGCCGCACTGACCTGCAGAGGAACGATTCCTCGAATCCTGAAACTAAAATATGAATATTTAATAAGTATGCACAGTTACAATAATTAGTCTAATTTAATAAAAAATACACCTATACAGTAGGACCAAGAGTCCCGTTCAACTTATTGATTAAGCAGCAGAATATTGGGATCAGATAGCAGAGTTAATGGCAGATCAGTCCTCACCAAAGCTCCTGGAGACCTGCTTTCTTGGATGGTTGATGTTCAACTTATCTATAAATACTTTATTCAGTGAATTTAAGCAGCCAAAAATGAGATCAGTCAGATGGAGTCTGCAAGACAGTAACACACTAAAACACAAGTACTGAGCTCAGAACTGGCTGAACTGTCATGAGAGTTGGGTCAGGTGTGTTGGAAACTGTTCTAACAGAGCAGGTCCAAGACCAAGAGTTAAGAACTGCTGTGTGGAGCAGAGAGAACCCTGAAATGTAGAGAACAGGCATTATCCAGAACACAGGTTAAATACACTGAGGTAAAAGTACAAAACTGAAGACAACTACGGCTGATCTCAGCACCTCATGGTTAGCCGTTACCACCATTAGTTTGTGCAGAACAATGAAATGAAAACAACACTTTATCAAAGTTAACGTTTTATTAATAAAACTAAAGCTATGTCTGAAAAGAGAGAAAGACCTTGTTTCCTTACCTGTTAAACTGCTGATGAAACTCTTCAGTTCATTAATGCTGTTAACAGAACACGAGTGCAGTCGTTCACTCTACAGCACTATATACATCAATCCCTGCCATTTTCCTGCTGTCCGGAAATGTGGCTACATGCCCATTTCAATAACAGTGCCCACCTGACCCAACACACACCCACTCACCCGGTTTAGTCCTCTTTGCTGCCATCTAGTGTGTCTGGTGTGTACAGCAGTACAGATTACACCATAGACTAGAAGAGTCTATAAGAGATATGCTTTAAACACCAAACACAGATCAAAATACTCTACACATTAAACATGAAGTAGACTGACCAACCTAAAATTACATTTACATAAAAAACTAACAAAAGCCTAAAATATCCATTTCAGTCATTAATAGCTAACGGCTACCACGTGGAGAAATGTTTTACAGCAGCTTCTGATCATGTTTCTTAATCCGTGTGTTCCTGCAGAGGCTTGGTCTGGTGTGAGCTTCACCACAACTCACTGTAAAAACTCAGAGGAACACTTCCTAGCTTGAGGACTCATTTACTCAACATTTACTCAATTAATAGCAAAGCTGCATGGGACATCTTTGAGGTTGTGTAATACAATAGTCTCCTCTACCACAAATAAACATTGAACGTCTCCTGAGAAACAGCACCTTGTTGAGCAGCTACATTGCTTCTCAGTAAGTCAGCTTCATCTCCACATCCAGTTCCACCAGAACCTTTAAAACCAGAAAAAAATGAGTTTCCGTTTAGTCTAGAAGGACGATGCTTTACTCTATGAGGCCAGATTTCTGTCATAAGCCTAGACTGATGATTCCCAACTCCCCTCATTGAAGCAACACTCTCTGCTTACTTTCCAGCTCTCTTTGCTTTAGCACAGATGATCCAACCCATCAATGGTTTGAGGAGCAGCTGATCAGTCTTAACTGATCGGCTAATGGAGAGAGAATGGATTTTTGATCACTTAACTGATGAGCTCAGTTAACTCATTACTGCCAGTACACAGCCCATAGAACAAAGCCCTCATTTAGTGAACAGGGACATGCCCAGGAATTCCCAATAATGCTCCTCTATAGTTTATATAATTAATAAAAAGAAATCATTATTCACAGGACCCACAGCATACCTGCATCACAAGTCCATGTTAAACATGCTATACCTGTGTTCTAGACTGTCTTAGTAATAACCTAATATTATATTTTCATCATATGAGGCAGAACTGCTCAACTTACCTTACTCTATCCAGAGCTGCAGCCCGAAATTCAGACAATTTGTACCTGTAAAAATTACAGCACACTTTATAGGTGGATAACTGATCAGCAGTTCATTTGTCTTTGTAGGTCTATTTAGAAATCCTAGTGAAAATGCTCACATGAGGTTTGTCTGGGAGGAAGGAATGGTGAGATGTCAGCTAGTTCAATTCAATTCTATTTTATTAACGCAACACAACGCAGCTTTACAGAGATCCGGGTCCAAGCCTCTTTTGAGCAAGCTAGTGCATCAGCAAGGAGAACAGTACAGTGCATTGATGAATTATCCGAAAGCTTGAGCAAAAAGGTAGGTTTTTAATCTAGATTTACACACAGAGAGTGTGTCTGAGTCCCGAACACCAATAGGAAGTCTATTCCAGAGTTGGGGAGCCTTAATAAGAGATAGAAGATAAACAAGGGAAAGCTCATCCTCCAGCGTTGATTCTCCTAAAGCGAGGAACTGACAGAAGGGCAGCATCCTGTGAACGAAGTGTACGTGATGGATTATATGGTTTAAAAAGTTCCCCGAGATATTGTGAGGCCAAACCATTTAGTGACTTCTTAGTCAGAAGGAGTGTTTTATAATCAATGCAGAATTTAAATGGTAACCAGTGCAGGGACGAGAGAATGGGACTAATATGGGCACATTTTCGAGCTCCTAGTGAGAACTCTAGCAGCTGCAGTCTGAACTAGTTGGAGCTTTTTTTTATTGATTTACATGATTTGCCAATTTACGCAGTTTGGCAATATTACGTAGGTGGAAGAAGGCTGTTTTAATTATATAACAGATGTGTGCATCAAATGAGAGGACAGAGTCAAAAACAACTCCTAGGGTTTTTACAGTGCTACTGGGTATGACTGAGAATCCATTTAAATCTACAGCAATATTTGCATTTTTGGATCAATAAGTAAGACCTCTGTTTTTTTCTGGATTTAGCAAAAGAAAGTTGTGAGTCATCCAGTTCTTTATGTCTTTAAGACAGTCTTTGGCTGATAAGTAGAGCTGGGTGTCATCAGCACAGCAATGAAAGTCAATACCATGTTTACGGATTATTTTGTTCAGCGGCAGCATATAAAGAGTAAACAGTAGCGGACCCAAGATTGATCCTTGAGAACCAGCATATTTTACTTTTGAGTAGTAGGAATTTTCATTATTTAAGTGAACACATTGGTGGCGATCTGTTAGATACAATCTAAACCAAGTGAGGGCCGATCCTTTAATTCCTACAGTATTTTCAAGCCTGTCAAGCAGAACTGCATTATCTATGGTGTCAAATACAGCACCAAGGTCAAGCAGCACAAGGATAGTAGAGCAGCCCCTATCAAATGAAACGAGGAGGTAATTTGTGGCTCTTAGTAACGCTGTTTCAGTGCTGTGGTTGGGTCTAAATCCAGACGGAAAGACCTTGTAAATGCTACTGTTGTGGAGGTAGGTGCACAGCAGCTGAAACACTGCTTTTTCTAGGACCTCGGCTATGAAGGGGAGATTTGAGATTGGTCTATAATTACCAAGCTCATTGGGGTCAAGGTTAGGTTTTTTGAGAATAGGCTTGATAATTGCTGAATTAAGGGATTTAGGTATGTAGCCAATGTTGAGGGAAGAGTTAACTATGGCCAGTACTGCTTCTATAACCCTAAGCAGAACCTGTTTAAACAACTGTGTTGGAAAAGGATCTAGTACACATGAAGATGACTTTAATGAGCTAATAATGCTAACCAAGTCCTTTCAGTAACCGGATGGAAATATTCAGAGTGTGCATTAAAGCTGGTGCACCATTCATCAACATTCACTGCAGTGGTCAGCGACTGACTATGAATTTTTAGTTCAATGTTTTCCATTTTATCCTGCTAATGTCAGCAGGAATGGCTGAGTTAGTGTGTCTGTGAGTGCTGTTAAGTTTGATCACAGTATTAAAAAGGAATCTGGGGTTGTGTTTGTTATTGTCTATTAGTGATGCGATTTATGATGATTTGGCTTTAATTAAGGCTATTTTGCATTCTGCATGACTATGATGCCATTCAAGCCTAGAGAGTACGTGTATGGTCATTATACCAGAGCGCTAGCTTTTTCTCCCTAAATTGTTTGATCTTAATTGGCACAACATTGTCAAGATTAGAGCGGAGCACAGACAGCAGATCATCTGTTTCATGCTCAAGATCTATATGCTGAGATGGGCTGGAGATGGTAAAATCTGGAAGGTTATTAATAAATACACTAGCTGTAGACATTGTTATGGTACGTATTTGCTCATAATGTGAGGCGGCAGGCGGATATCCTGGTTTAAGACTACATGATTAGGTAATGGTCAGAAATGAAGTCAGGCTGAGAAATGCTTACTAAATGTTCTGTTTCAATACCCAGGGTCAGAACTAGGTCTAGTGTATGGTTGGACCTATATTTATGAGTTGGACCTATAACATTTTAAATAAATCCCAAAGCATCAAGATTAATTTTAAACCCAGTTCTAAGGGGGTCCTGAGTCTTTTTTAAAGTGAATATTGAAATCTCCAACAATCAAAGCCTTATCAGTAGAGACAGCTACTTCTGAAAAGAAGTCAGCAATTTCACTAAGAAAATCTGTATACGGTCCAGGAGGACGATAGACTGTAATAAGCAGAACACAGTGCTGCTTTCTAGAAGCCGGAGAAAAGCCTCCCACTTTAAGACTAAGCACTTCAAACGATTTAGCTTCATAACCTGAGTTTTGGATTAGGCCTAGAACTGAATCATAGATTGAGGCTACGCCGCCGCCACGACCGGACCTTAGTGGATAACTGCAGTAGTTAAAGCCTGGGGGAGTCGATTCATTCAGAGCAATAATTCAGTAGGTTTAACCCACATTTCACAAAGACACAGTGAACTGAGGGGGTTTGCAGTAATAATTTCATTGACAATGACTACTTTATGTGCTAGAGACCGTATGTTTAACATCCCAAACTTAATGTGGGAGTTGCTAGTACTCGGAAATCACGAAGCGCTAACGTCGATTCTAATCAGGTTGTTAAAATTGATTTTTGAACGTCTACAATTGCGGACTATATGAGGGACAGACAGAGTCTCAATACTGCGGGTTTATCTGATAAGCAATATGAGAGTGATACTGGTAAATTACTATTTTCCTCTGCCTGCTTCTCCAAAAGCCACTGGATCTTCTGGTCCAGCAGAGCAAGCTCCTTGCTGAGCGTCCGAAGAGCACGTTCCTCTGTGGTCGCCATGTTCCTTGAGGCAAACAAACACACAGAAGCGCAATCGACAGATGGTAAGACAAAGTAACGTTAAGTAAGAGGTCGTAGTTGGCACAAAGATTACAATACCAACCAGCTGAGAAAAATAAGCAAATCAAAACAAGTCATTTTTCAAGTAATAAGAGAGCAAACAAACAAACAGCAGGTGAGCGAGCGTACGACCTGTCCACCGGAACCGCAAACATCTGCAGAGTTCATAGCTTTATGATGGGAGAGTCATATATCTGCTGTAACTGGTGGGTCATCATTTTCTATCTGTGGGGCTCTGGTAGGAATCTGCACCCAACATGTTGCACAGCTGGACTGTAATACCTTTATGTGTGTATTGGAGAATGTGAGGATGGGTCATTTATGCTTGATTTAAATATTAGAAATGTAAGAATAAATCACAGGTAATAACTTTTGACTCTGTGGTTTTACAGTTTATAGAAACATGAATTTCACTTACTGAAGAATTCAGTCTTTAAATGAATCAAATGCATCAATAAAGTCAAAGTTCAAATCTGTTCAAATATCATTTATACCGTCTCATAAGGTAGACAATCTTTGCTCACATATTTTCTAGCAGTTCTTAATTTTTAAATGCATTATTGACAGTATTTGATGTATTTGGCAGAGATATATCAGCATAACTAAAGTCTTTTTGTTAAATTGCAGATGATTCTGCTATTTTTGTCAGTAAAGATTACTTTATTTTACAGGTAGTTTTGTTAAAAAGCCTCAACAGATTAAAAGCTGTTAAAACAGATTTTTAATGTATTCCATTTATTCAGATTTTGTCAATATATGCATCTATTTATAACTCTTGCAGTTTATCAGTTTGACCACAAGGTGACATCCAAGCTCCATCCATGAGGTCAATTCCAAAGGGATTCCTTCTCACTATATAGAAGTGCACTCTTCTATTCGAGTGAACGGCTTCTGTGTCCTTAATAGTGAGTGATCGGAGGCTGAATATTAAAGACACTGTATTAGACTCTCGAGTGCAGAAGTCGTTGTTGTGTGTTTTTGCTTTATAAAAGTGAACTCCATAGAGAGGGAGAGTGTCCTTTCCTTCACATTACTTCATGAACTAAACTAAAGTCCATCAGAACCCTAAACTACTGCCAATTTTCACAACAATAAACTAGCTTTATCTTATTATTTCATATTTTAATATTAAAAAAAAAAACATATTGAACTTTAGCATTAACTGAAAGAGCAACAGAAACAGAAAAAAAATTAACAATGTTTATGGAGATTAAATTGAAAGAAATTGCACTCCATACCATTACAATATGGCATTAACAGCAAACAAGACAATGAAACTAAGTAAAAAGGTTTTATTAAACCAGCTAAAAGAATCATATTTCATCCTGACATGGCAAAATGTACATAATGTAGGTTTCACTTATATAAGAGAATATCAGCCTTATTAAAAAGAAAAACACCCACCAGAAACCACAAGCAACATTTTACCACACAGAACCCACACAGTGTCTATGTTTTTTATATACGTGACTTTCCAAAACAATGGAATCACTTCAGTATGCAGACGGCCCGTCACACCAACATCATCAAGGGAATACTTACATAATTCTCCCTCTGAGAGCATCACTGAATTTAAGAGTCTTCTGTAGGTCTGCTGGAGGAGGTGAAAATGGTGTGCTTACACTTTTGCTGAGCATCTCTTGAAGATGACCTGGGAGTCCTTTAGAGGTAAACTTGCAGCCCTGTTTCAGCTAAAGCGGTGACAAATGTTTCTCATCACAGGATGGACGGCATCAACCTCATCATACACTGTAAGACAAAAGCAGAAAATACACAAAAGCTTCATTATGATGTTGCAATAAAGTGTAGTGATGAAGGCAGTAGTACAAAGTAAAAAAATAGAACAGTCATAAATGAAGTGCTTTGAGAGACTGGTTCTACAGCACATCAGAGCCAGTCTCCCACTCAGCTTTGACACACATCAGTTTGCCTATAAGGCAAACAGGTCCACTGAGGATGCCATCGCCACTGCCCTTCACACAGCACTCACACACCTGGATCACCAGGGGAGTTATGTGAGGATGCTGTTCATAGACTTTAGCTCTGCCTTTAACACGGTCATCCCCAGCAGACTGGTGACCAAACTCACAGACCTTGGACTTTCCCAACCCACCTGCATCTGGATTAAGGACTTTTTAACAGACCACACCCAGTCTGTTAGATTTGGCCGCCGTCACTCCTCTAGGGCAACACTCAACACTGGAGTTTCACAAGGTTGCGTGCTGAGTCCTCTTCTCTACGCACTCTACACCCACAACTCCACCCCCACCCACTCCAGCAACACGTTTGCGGACGACACGATCGTGGTGGGACTCATATCTGGTGGAGACGAGACCGCCTACAAGGATAAAGTCCAGGGACTGGCTGAGTGGTGTGCAGAGAACAACTTGAACTCCTCTAAAACAGAGGAACTGGTTATAGACTTTCCGGAGGAGATGCATCGATCCCACACCACTCTTCATAAATGGGGACTGTGTGGAAAGAGTGCCTTCCTTCAGATTTCTGGGTACGCACATCTCTGAAGATCTCTCCTGGAACACCAACACCACAGCTGCGGTCAGGAAGGCACAGCAGAGACTCTATTTCCTGAGAATTCTCAGGAAAAATAACCTCCATGAGAAGCTGCTGGTGTCCTACTACCGCTGTGCCATTGAGAGTGTGTTGACCTACTGCATCTCAATATGGTACGTCAGCTGCTCAGCAGCAGGAAGGAGAGCACTACAGAGAGTGATCAACTCACTCCACTCCACTCCACTCCACTGCCCAGTCTGGAGGACCTGTTCAGCTCCTGCTGCCTCAACAGGGCAGCCAACATCCTGAAGGACTCCTCCCACCCTGGACATCATCTGTTCCAACAGCTGCCTTCTGGAAAACGCTTCAGGTCCATCACATCCAGGACAAACAGACAAAAAAACAGTTTTTACCCCAGCGCTGTACGGGAACTGAACACAGCAAAACACACACACATTCACAGAGCACTACCAAGGAACTGAAAACTGAAAAGTAAAAAAAAAACAAAAAAAAACAAAACAAAACAACAACAACACTGATAGCTGCACTTTCACCAGCCATGCGCAATACTCAGGACTTGTGCAATAATCTGTTAATTATATTGTATATATTTTCAAAATCCACTGTGTAAATTTGTGTGTCTATTTTTGTTTTTAGTCGTGTTAATTATTGTATGCTTAAGCACCTTAAGGATTGCTGCTCAATTTCGTTGTACATTGTGCAATGACAATAAAAGTATCTTATCTTATCTTAAATATCTTATAATCGACTATAAAAGACACAATTATTCATATGAAGTTGGTTCATCACATTACATTTGATGGCTATACTGTTTCACCTCCCATTACTTTATTCCACTTACCCCTGAGAATCTTCCAAGAGTCTTCTTCTTTTGTTTTCTAAGTAAAAATAATGAAATATCCTCCACAGAGAAAATTCTGTATGATTTCATGCAAATGACTTTTCTGTTTACTAACTTTCTTTAGTTATTTGTGTTCCCATTAATAAAAATGCTGACCTTTCACTGAACACATGGTAGTTAGCTAGCTAATGATCAGGATGTGTCTCCAGATATTAAAGAAACACACAGGTTTCAGCTCCAGCATTTCTTGACCGCAGTGCTTCTAGCTGTATGGTGGTCTTTGAGGGGTCAGGTACGGAGCGGATCTCTGGTTGTGCTGTAGCTTCCTATCCCGCCCATTGCCCCACTCCCCCACCCCCCAGTCCTACTGCCACACCCCGGGTTGCCAGATAAGGAAAAACAACAGCAAGGAAACACAGCGAGCTGCAGCCGTGGAGGCGAGGAAGCGACCTGGACCTGGATCATAAGATGTTACACAACTAATCTACGTCCGACTATCTTTCCACAAATCCCTTTGAGGCGTTGATTCGTTATTTTCACAATGAGGAGTTTAGTGATCAGTGTAAAGAGGCTGTTGCATCCCTGTATAACATTCTAATGAAGTCTGAGGTTGGTGAAAAAAATGCTGCTGCTACTGTTACCGCTTTGTTTTTCTGCACGCTGTCATTTCATTTATTAAACATGTTCCTCTTCTCATTTTCATGTGTTTCATGTTATACATATATATCCTGATGTAGACAAAAGAAATCCCCATAGTATTACTCCATATCCATATTTATCATGTTTTTGTCTTAAATGTATTTAACTACATTGATTAAACATATATAGCATGTTTCATATTATTAATACAACGTATTATTACGTATGATGTTTAACAACTTTTTTTTACTTATTCAGTTTTACTTCTTTTTTTATTTTTCAACAAAAAAAAAAAAACAAAATATAAAAAATTGCATCCAAATTTAAAAAACAAAAACAATCTACAACTTTTTATTCAAATTTTTGTTGTTGATAAAAGGGTGGAGGAGGAACGGGTTCTTCTGGAGGTGGGTTTTTCCTTGACTTTAAATATATATATATATATATATAGGTATAAAAATACACACACACAGTCTGTCATTTGAGTTTTTTTGGTTTGTTAGTTTGCTTGTTTTGTTTTGGGCTTTATTTCTAAACGTTATGGCAGCGAACGAACGTTTAGAAGAACTTTATTAGGACGGTGGGGAGTTTGAGCGGTAGACAGAGTTTTATCCGTACTCTAAAGTACTCTGGTTCCTTCAATAATAATAATAATAATAATAATAATAATAATTAATAATAATAATAATAATAATAATAATATAATAAAATGAGGCCGATGTTTTTCTTGGGAGTTTAGACACATATTCCTTACATAAACCCAGACTAATTAATTTCAGAAGGAACGTGGTTCTAGTTTTGGAAAAGGAAGCTCAGTGGCGAACTGATTTGGTGGATTTAAGCAATCTTTCAGTACAATGATGAAAAAAAAATATTCTCACGTGTATAGACATTTTTTCTAAAAACTCCTGGGTAAAATAAATGAGCATGAATCGTGACTAGGGCTTATAAAATATTTTTGGAAGGCAGACGACCCGTCACTCTACAATCCGACAAAGGTAAGGAGTTTTTAAACAAATCTTTTTAAAACCCTTTGAAAAGATATAACATTAGACATTTCACTACGGCTAGAGAACTGAAGGCCTCGTGGTGGAGCGTTTCAACAAAACTCTTAAGGGTCGTATGTTTAGGTATTTTACAGGTTAAACACTTACAGGTATTTAGATGCGTTGAAAGATCTGGTGCATTCATACAATCGTACGTTTCACAGATCTGTCAGAATGAAACCCGTTGAGGTGACGCGCCCTAATCAAGTTCAAGTTTATCATTTATACGGTAAACGGGTTGGTGGTTAAAATATCTGGCTATCTACATTTACAGTGAACGACGTGGTTCACATTGCCAAAGAACGCAGGGCGTTCACCAAAGATTACCGGCAAACATTTTCAGACGAATATTTCGGAAAGCGGGTCGAAGATTTACGGACAGTAAAGAGGGCACAGGTCTGTCCGCGCTCAGTCGCGTGCACATGCGCCCTCCGGGGCAACGCGCGTCTAATCAGAGGATCTCCTTACAAAGCAGAAAGTGACTGAGGCGCTGACCTTTGGACATTCTTTGAAGAAAAAGCAAAAGCAAAAGAAACAAAGACCAAAACCGCAAAGAAGAGGAAAATAGTTTGACTGAGTCCCGATAAATTTTAGAAGAAGAAAAAAACAACAAAACAAAAACAAGCATGTCTCTGATACACGCCGCTTCTACCGAGTGTTTGATATCAGAGTTGGGCTTATTTACTCTGCCTATCACACAAACCAGCATCGAATCTTACAAATATGTGAAACGCCACCCATCACATCCATCACAGACACCGGTCCCATACATTTCTTCGTAGCAGGTTCCGGAGACGAGCATCTGGATTTGAATCGTTGGCTGTTGTACCTGACCTGCAAAATGACGAATCCGGACGATTCTGATTTAGCGCGCGACGCCAAGGTCGGTTTGATCAACTACCCCATCGCGAGCCTTTTTAGCCAGGTGGAAGTTTCTCTGGGCGATAAACTGATTTCCCAGAGCAGTTCGACCTACGGCTACCGAGCCGCCATGGAGTGTTTGCTGCATCTCATTTTCCCACCGGCATGTTTAGAAGTGATACTGCGGGACATATGGACGACGCTGACCCCACTGGAGAGGACCAGGGCCTGTCATAGAGGAGCGAATTCAGCGAACGGAGCCGGGTTTTTGAACTGCTGGGACACAGACACAGACATTTTGGATTTCAGGAAAAACTTCTTTTAAATTCCGTGGACGTGAGAGTTAAACTGCTGCGTAATAAAACGAATTAGTTTTGATGTCTTCTGATCAAAACCCGGCTATAATCTACGCATCCTGTCGGCTCTGCTGTACGTCAGAAAAGTCAACGGGCGTGAACCTCGCTCACACCTCCGCTCTGATGAGCTCAAACACCAAGTATCCGCTGGAGCGCGTGACCGCTGCACTGATCAGTGTCCCCGCCGGTCACCGCGGATCCAGTCAAGATCATTTGTTTCTGAAACAAGTGCCTAAATTTATAGGGTTGGGATTCGTCCATAACCAGGCCTTTAGCGGTTCTTACACTCGCAACCCTTTTCATTTTCATCACTATGACGTAGAATCTTAACATTTGGCAGTGGATGGCGTTTCCTACCCCGCTACACCTTTCCGCCCCGTTTGTAACTGTCAAAGAAGTCTGAGAGAATATTTTAGTCTGGTCGAGGCCACAGATCGCTACCTAAAGGATCAACATTTGGCCATGAGCAGAGAAGACTATCACCGAGGTTATACTTTATTTATTTCCAGAGTTGGGGGGCTTTATAAGAAAAGGCTCTTCCCCCTGCTGAGGTTTTTCAGAATTTTGGGAACTACTAAGAAGTCAGCAGCCTGAGATCTAAGTATTTTTGATGGATCATAATATGTAATAAGATCTCGCAGGTACTCAGGAGCGAGGCCATGTAGGGCTTTGTATGTTAATAGAAGAATTTAATAATCAGTACAGAATTTAACTGGGAGCCAGTGCAGTGCTGATAGAACTGGACTGATATGGTCAAATGTTCTAGTTTTAGTAAGGACCCTGGCTGCAGCATTTTGAACTAGTCGAAGTTTATTGAGGTTCCTGCTGGAACAACCTGATAAAAGTGCATTACAGTAATCTAGTCTTAAGGTAGACAGTGGCGGGGGACAAATGAACATTCTGAAATTGTACAATAGTACAGCTCATTTACACTCAGCTAAACGTCTCGCCATAGACGCTCTATTCTTAATGGGAAAGAAAGAGAGGAACAGTAGCATTAGCACAGCATTTACCCTGAGCAGCTGATAAAGAGCACCTTTATGTTAAAAAAAGTGACAAATTCCAGCAGATTTTAAAAGTATTGAGCAAAGAAGTTATTCAGTGAATCAAGAAGTGTGTCCACTATTCTTAAAAGGTCATGTATAGACCTTGGTGGTCAGGCATAGTTTTGAACTGCTTTAAGAGAAAAATCCAGGAGCAGTGCTTGAGCAGTTCTCTACCAGCTACATGATTTATATATAAACAGAACTCCAGCAGAATCCACTCTGTGCATGAACTTGATGAAACTCCACTGAGCTCTGCATGCAAGGCACCTTTTACCACCCTGTATCCTGTCATTATTTTAAATGTATTCTTTTGTTTTTTAACATTTTTGATAATGTAATAGCAGTGATGTGTGAAGATTAAGACGCACCTAGGGCTGGGCCTAAATGTCCAAATATTATGTTAAAGGACCATAAACTCCATTTTCCCTCTTTTCTCTTCAGTCCTACTTAGTGTTTGTGAATCACACTTTAGCCCTTAAAATTAAAACTGGCTGTTTTTGTTTATTACAGTGCCTTTAAGATATATGTAAATGAGCTTTGTTCTGATTAGCTGTGTTTCTCTGAAGTTCAAGTTCTATCAGACATATGAAGTGGAGAATTCAGCATTTCATTTCAGGTCATTTCTCCTGTGTGGGGTGAAACTTTTGCCGTTCTCGGTCAGGTACTTTAAACATTTTATTTTAGGTCTTTTCAACTGTGTGAAATTCTGCTTCAGGTACTTTAACCTAGATACAGTGGGGTATGAAATGTTTGATTTCTGATATTTACAGTATTTTTAGGATTACATTTTAGGGGGTGAATCATGTTATCTGAAAAATGGGCTACGCTAACCCTCTTATAGAATCCATAGGGGGCGCTACAAGCTCCATGATGAATGTGAAGCGCAACACTGTTGTATCCCGTATTCAGAGCTATGCTACTGAATTCTGTATAAAAAGTAGCAGAACTTTCCTACAGACCACAGTAACAGAACACTGTTCTACCAGAATAGAGTAGCGTAACGATGTCTTACAGAACACAGTAGCCTGAAACTGTTCATTCACAACAGAGTAGCATAACGCTTTTATTCAGAAGACATTAGTTATTGTTACTAGTTACTCGTCATTAGTTAGACAATAATTATTTTGATATAGAATACAGTACCAGTTCTCTTTCAATCAGAATACGGTAGCATAACACTACACAACCAGCATAGAGGAGAATAACTCACGCAGAATACAGGATTCAATTCAAATGAATTTTATTTAAACAGTGCTTTCACAACAAATGTGGTCACACAGCAGCTTTACAGAGATCCGGGTCAAAGCCTCTTTTGAGCAAGACAGTGGCAACAGTGGCAAGGAAAAACTCCCTCAGATCGAGAGGAAGAAACCTTGAGAGGAACCAAGACTCAAAAAGGGAACCCATCCTCCTCTGGTCGACACCGGATAGCACAATGAAAAGCAAAACAGCAATAAAACACGGAATTAAGGGAATCTGGCCAATGTGCCGTCAAGATAAAAACATGAGTGAAATGTTAAAGTTCATGCAGGTACACGGTCACAAGCACAGCCATGCAGTGAGGGGAGGATGACTCCATTAGATGACCCAGAACCGGACTGCGGGCAGGAGAGTGGTGGAGAGAGCCAGGTCTGCCGATGGAACAGTTGAAACTGGGCATCTCAACACATGGGAAAGAGAGAGAAAACACAAAGGGTTAGGAAGGGGGGCAAGACTTTTTAGAAGGGTTACAGCAGGACAGGGTAGGCAAGAGCAGCCAAACACAAATGCACTCGTGCCAGCAGACAGGAAGGGGCAACTCAACACATGAGGGAGAGCGAAGAAATGAAGGAACAAATAAAAATAACAATACTAATGAAGAAAAGGTTTAGGTTTATATATGAATATGAACAGCATTGTAACACCATGTAAGCACAACAAAGCAGCAAAACAATGTATACAGAACACAGCAGCATAACCATTTTCATGCAAAACACAAGCAAGTTGCACAGCAGCGAAATATCATTATTATACAGAACAAGGTTAAGTGACACTGTTCAAGCAGGACACAGCAGCATAATTAAACAATTTTTAGGCAAAACACAAGCAGGACACAGCAGCCCAACACAGTTCAAGCAGGAAACAGCAGCGAAATACAAAATAAGCAGGAAACAGCAGCGAAATACAAAATAAGCAGGACACAGCAGCGTAATTAAACAGGACACTGCAGCGTAACAATTTTCAGGCAGGACACACAGCAGCCCAACACGGTTCAAGCAGAACACAAGCAAGTGGCACAGCTGCGGCCACATTTAGCACTGTGCTTGCAAGGCAATTGGAGACTGTGGGTGCAAAAGTTTTGCCGGTTTCTTACAGAGTGAGATTGTTGACGAGTCTGAAAAAGTCCAATGCGCCACCTTTCAGCATGTCGCTGGGGAAGATGCAGTGAAGGTCTACAACATGTTACAATTCAGTGAGGAAGAAACAAACAAGAAATGTGCTGAAAAACAAGTTCAGCGATTACTGAGAGTCAGCGTCCAGTTGAAAGCACTGAGGCGTACGGGAGGAATTCAGGGACCAAAAACTGCAGAATTCAGCAAAGTACTCACATATTCTGGCCACCGCATGTCACCGCTGGGAAAGCTACACTTATTATATATATACACATACACATATTGTTGATGGTGATGTACCAGCAATACTAGGACGTGAGACATGGGAGATGTTACAGCAGGACAGGGCAGGAAAGAGCAGCCAAACACAAATGCACTCGCACCAGCAGACAGCAGCTCAGCACATGGGGGAGAGAGAAGAAATGAAAGAAAAAAAAAAATAATGAACAAAAGGTTTAGGTTTATATATGAATATGAACAGCACCGTAACACCGCTCAAGCACAACAAAAACACAGCAGCATAATTTTCATGCAGAACACAGCAGCCCAACATGGTTCAAGCAGGACACAGCAGCATAATTAAACAGAACACAGTAGCGTAACCATTTTCATGCAAAACACAAGCAGGAAAGAGCAGCCCAGCACCGTTCAAACAGGGCACAGCAGCATAACGTTGATGAAAAACACAAGCAGGACAGCAGCGAAATTATTATATAGAACAAGTGACACTGTTCAAGCAGAACACAGCAGCGTAATTAAACAGAACACAGCAGCGTAACAAGTTTGATGCAAAATACAAGCAGGACACAGCAGCCCAATACGGTCCAAGCAGAACACAAGCAAGTGGCACAGCTGCAGCCACCTTCAGCACTGTGCTTCTCGTCAAAAACTGGATTTCCTTTCCGCACATCACTGGGGAAGATGCAGTGAAGGTCTACAACATGTTACAATTCAGTGAGGAAGAAACTGAAACAAGAAATGTGCTGAAAAACAAGTTCAGGGATTACGGAGAGTCAAGAAAGAACCTACCCTATGTTCGCCATTTGTTCTTCACGAGAGCTCAGGGTCCAGCTGAAAGCACTGAGGCGTACGGGAGGAATTTGGGGACCAGAAACTGCAGAACTCAGCAAAGTACTCACATATTCTGGCCACCGCATGTCACCGTTGGGAAAGCTACCACTCACCTGTGAACACAAAAGCCAAAAATTCTAAATGAATTTCACATTATTGACAGTGATGTATCAGCAATACTAGAACGTGAGACATGGGAGATGTTAGGTGTGGTTTAAAGAGTGCATGGAATCACAACGTAAAATGACATTCTGATAGACGGTCATCTGTTCACTGTTCTGGGATTCCTACCAGGGCATCACCACATTCAGTAGATCCCATGGTCTCGCCAGTGATTCATCCACCAAGAAAAGTCCAGATTGCCCTGAAAGACAACAATCATTGATGAGCTACACAAAATGGAGAAAAGGGGTGTAATCACCAAACAGCATGAACTGAACGACTGGGTAAGCAGTATGGTCACAGTGGTGAGGATATTGGCAGATCAAACTTCTGATCACATCACAAATCCGGTACATGGCCTTGTGCTCACTGCAGAAGGTCTCAATCTAGATTGAGAGAAAGTGAGAGCTGTAACACACATGCCTACACCAGAAAACAAGCAGGCACTCATGGTCATGATTCATTACCTTTCCAAGTTTATTCCCAGCCTGTCTGAAGTCAGCACACTGATCCAGAGATGCAGCTACTACACACAATCACCATAGAAGGATGGCCCAATGAGAAAAATCCAAACATACTGGACATTCAAAGCAGAAAAGCAAAATACAGATTCAAGACAAGCTGTAGAGAAGACAACTCAAGCAGAACAGCTATTATGACAGATAGACAAAGAGCCCACCAAGCATATACATGTGGGACAAGGTGACAATTCAGAGAAGGGCAACCTGCTATCATGATCAGCCACGATTCTTCACAGTCCAGACGCCAAATGGAAGAACCTATAGGAGAAACAGAAAACAGAACACACGTTCACAGGACACAGTTCAAGTTCCTGTCCTTCTACAGATGTGGTTATGAACATAAACAGAAACAATATCCTGCTTATGAACAAGTGTGCAAATCCTGTAACAGCAAAATCACTAACAAAAATGTGTCTAACAAAACAAATCAAAGCAGAAGGAGAAAAGAAATCATGTAGTTGAACAAAATGCAGAGGTTTACTGATTGAAAAAGCTGAAATCAGAAAAACATCAACACTGTCACAACAAAAGTGAACAGAATGACTGGACAGTAAATAATACAAGAACTTTGCATTCAGCACCAGTGTCCAACTTGAAAACAATGCCATCGCAGCACAGATCTACAAATCCAAAATGCAAGATT
The DNA here is from genome assembly GCF_030463535.1 of Salminus brasiliensis. Lineage (NCBI taxonomy): Eukaryota > Metazoa > Chordata > Actinopteri > Characiformes > Bryconidae > Salminus > Salminus brasiliensis. The sequence goes on from NC_132900.1 coordinate 18,129,185, forward strand.
GAATTTTACATTGTTGACAGTGCAATACTAGGACGTGAGACATGCGCAACGTTAGGTGTGGTTTAAACATGGAAGAACCTATAGGAGAAACAGAAAACACCTCAGGACGACTGAAAAACAGTTCCCATCAGCATCACCCAATGTTGTTGCCGATTCCCATTTTGAGTCGCAGGTCAGTGAATCCGGTCCACCTGCAGAAACTGGTATTGCAAAACAATCTGACTTACCTGAGTCACATCCGAGAGAGGCATATAGAGAGAGGCTTCTTCCACAGACCTGAAAAAGGCAAAAGACCATGAATTTGGTGAATTGCATGACTCGTTATTCAGAGACAGGACTGTTTGTGGTATTAGGGAAGACTAATTGTTGGCATGGTTGCTGAAAGAAACAGATCAGACATAGACAAATGCCATGAATATCTGCTGTGCAAATGAAGGGACATCAAGTGAAGTGAAAAAAAGTGCTCAATGAAATACAAAACAGAACAGAAACAAAAACAGTTGGGTTTGAACAGAAGAGCAAATCCAAACTAGCTAAAAATGAACAAGCAACAGAAGCAAGCTGCTCCAGATGTGGTTATGAACATAAACAGAAACAATGTCCTGCCTATGGCCAAGTGTGTAAATCCTGCAACAGAAAATCACTTTACCAAAAATGTGTAAATCAAAACAATCACAGCAGAATGAGGAAAAAAAAAAAAAAGTCATGTAGATGAACAAAGGACAGAGCAGGAAGATTTCTTCATTGAAACAGTTGAAATCAGAAAAACAGAATATTAGACAAACATCAACACTGTCACAACAAAAGTGAAAAGAATAACTGGACTGAAAATCTTGAAATAAACAAGAACATAGTTTTCAAGTTGGACACTGGTGCTGAATGCAAGGTCATCTCAGGAAATGTCTACAAGTCACTCAGATTTAAAACAAAACTCCAGAACTCAGCTTGAAAACCGCTCACATATTCTAGACACTGCAGGTCACCGTTGGAAAAGCTAACGCTCACCTGTGAACACAAAAGCCAAAAATGCAAGATTAAATTTCATATTGTTGACAGTGATGTACCAGCAATACCAGGACGTGAGACATGATGGAAGAACCTATAGGAGAAACAGAAAACACGTCCTCAGGGTGGCTGAATAAGTTTCCATCAGCATCACCCAATGTTGTTGGAGATTCCTGTGTCGAGCCGCAGGTGAGTGAATCCGGTCCACCTGCAGAAACTGGTGTTGCAAAACAATCAGTCTTACCTGAGGCACATCCAAGAGAGGCATTCTTCACAAGGTCAGGAAGACAAGTGAAAACACCAGCAAGATAAAAGGACTGAATCTGGAACACACATACAGTACACATTTAGAATATTCTCACACACATTCAGAGGACACGGTTCAAGCTCCTGTCCATCTGCTGACTGAATTTAAAGTTACTGTCATTTACTGCATCTTAGGTTTGTTTAGGTTATTCTGCAACTTCAAGCTATTCTCATAAATATGGTGTTAAATGTACAGTTCAGAGACTTCATCTCATTTCCCTTGAGTTTTAAAGCATTATGGTCCGACAGTGTTTGTATGAACGTTGTTGAGAGTCCTGCACAGCCCAAATCATCCTCATTTATAGTTATATTCATATTAAGAAAGAGAACAAAAAAATATATGAATTCAAATGTGGGGATTTCACATGTTCTGTAGCTAAGAGGCAGCCCTAGCTAAGAATCACGCAGGTCACCCAAAAGTAATAAAGTATAAGTGTACCACAGAGTCGTCCTTCCTCCATACTGCACAGCCATGCAGTGAGGTGAGGATGACTCCATTCGAGGCCCCAGAACCAGACAGCAGGCAGGAGGGTGGTGGAGAGAGCCAGGTCTGCCGATGGAACAGTTGAAACTGGGCATCTCAACACATGGGAAAGACAGAGAAAACACAAAGGGTTAGGAGGGGGGAGGGGGGGAAATCACAGCAAAAACTTTTTAGAGTGGTTACAGCAGGACAGGGTAGGCAAGAGCAGCCAAACGCACCCGCAGACAGCAGGGGGCAGCTCAGCACACGGGGAAGAGAGAAGAAATTAAGTAAAAAATAATAATAATAATGAAGAAAAGGTTTAGGTTTATATATGAATATGAACAGCATTGTTACACCGCTCAAGCACAACAAAGCAGTCAAACAATTTATACAAAACACAGCAGTGTAACCACTCATGCAGAACACAAGCAGAGAGAGCAGCAAAACACCGTTCAAGCAGAACACAAGCAAGTGCCACAGCAGCGAAATATTGTTCAAGCACAAGACAGCAGCGAAACAATTTTGATGCAGGACACAGCATCCCCACATGGTAAAAGCAGAACACAGTAGTGAAAAGTTGTTCAAGCAGAACACAGCAGTGAAATACCAATCAAGCAGAATACAAGCAAGTGGCACAGCAGCGAAATATCATTCAAGCAGGGCACAGCAGCGTAACACTTTTGATGCAGAACACAAGCAGGACACAGCAGCCCAACACGGTTCAAGCAGAACACAGTAGTGAAATATCATTCAAGCAGGGCACAGCAGCGTAACAATTTTGATGCAGAACACAAGCAGGACACAGCAGCCCAACACGGTTCAAGCAGAACACAGTAGTGAAATATCATTCAAGCAGGGCACAGCAGCGTAACAATTTTTATGCAGAACACAAGCAGGACACAGCAGCCCAACATGGTTCAAGCAGAACACAGTAGCGAAATATCGTTTAAGCAAGGCACAGCAGCATAACGATGAAAAACACAAGCAGGACAGCAGCGAAATTATTATACAGAACAAGTGACACTGTTCAAGCAGAACACAGCAGAGTAACAAATTTGATGCAAAACACAAGAAGGATACAGCAGCCGAACACGGTCGAAGCAGCACACAAGCAAGTGGCACAGCTGCAGCCACCTTTAGCACTGTGCTTGCAAGGCAATCTAATCAAAAATTGGATTTTTAGGTGCAAAAGTTTTACCTGTTTCTTACAGAGAGTGGGATTGTTGAGTCTGAAATGGTACAATGCGCCACCTTTCCGCACGTCGCAGGGAAAGATGCAGTGATGGTCTACAACATGTTACAATTCAGAGAGAAAGAAACTGAAACAAGAAATGTGCTGAAAAACAAGTTCAGGGATTACTGAGAGTCAAGAAAGAACCTACCCTATGTTCACCATTTGTTCTTCACGAGAGCTCAGGATCCAGCTGAAAGCGTACGGGAAGAATTCGGGGACCAAAAACTGCAGAATTCAGCACAGTACTCACATATTCTGGCCACTGCATGTCACCGTTGGGAAAGCTACCACTCACCTGTGAACACAAAAGCCAAAAATGCTAAACTGAATTTCACATATTGTTGACGGTGATGTACCAGCAATACTAGGACGTGAGACATGGGAGATGTTAGGTGTGGTTTAAAGAGTGCATGGAATCACAATGTAAAATGACATTCTGAAAGACATTGATCTGTTCACTGTTCTTGGATTCCTACCAGGACATCACCACATTCAAGTAGATCCCATGGTCTCACCAGTGATTCATCCACCAAGAAAAGTCCTAATTGCCCTGAAAGACAACAATCATTGATGAGCTACACAAAATTAAGGGGTGTAAATCACCAAACCGAACGACTGGGTAAGCAGCAGGGTCACAGTGGTGAGGATTTTGGCAGATCAAACTTCAGATCACATCACAAATCCGGTACGTGGCCATGTGCTCTCTGCAGAACTCAATCTAGATAAAGATAAAGTGAGAGCTGTAACACACATGCCTACACCAGAAAACAAGCAGGCACTCATGAGATTCATGGTCATGATTCATTACCTTTCCAAGTTTATTCCCAGCCTGTCTGAAGTCAGCGCACTGATCCAGAGATGCAGCTACTACACACAAGGACCATGGAAGGATGGCCCAATGAGGAAAAATCCAAACATACTGGACATTCAAAGAAGAAAAGCAAAATGCAGCTTTAAGATAAGCTGTAGAGAAAACAACAAGTAGAACAGCTATTATGACAGACAGACAAAGAGCTCACCAAGCATATACATGTGGGACAAGGTGAGAATTCAGTGAGGGCAACCTGCTATCATGATCAGCCACGATTCTTCACAGTCCAGACGCCAGATGGAAGAACCTATAGAAGAAACAGAAAACAGAACACACATTCACAGGACACAGTTCAAGTTCCTGTCCTTCTCCAGATGTGGTTATGAACATAGACACATTTTTGGTAAAGTGATTTTGCTGTTACAGGATTTGCACACTTGTCCATAAGCAGGACATTGTTTCTGTTTAACAAAACAAATCAGAACAGAATGACGGGGGGAAAAAAAATCATGCAGTTGAACAAAAAGGCAGAGCAGGAAGATTTCTTCATTGGAACAGTTGAAATAAGAAAAAAAAAACAGGAGTATTAGATAAACATCAACACTGTCACAACAAAAGTCAATAGAATAACTGCCCTGAAAATAAAACAAGAACTTTGCATTCAGCACCAGTGTCCAACGTCATCGCAGCACAGATCTACAAATCAGGTTTGAAACAAAACTTAAATCAAAAATGCAAGATTGAATTTCACATTGTTGATAGAGATGTACCAGCAATACTAGGATGTGAGACATGTGAGACGTTAGATGTGGTTTAAAGATGGAAGAACCTATAGGAGAAACAGAAAACACCTCAGGACGACTGAAAAACAGTTCCCATCAGCATCACCCAATGTTGTTGCAGATTCCTGTGTCGAGCCGCAGGTCAGTGAATCCGGTCCATCTGCAGAAGCCGGTCAGACAATCAGACTTACCTGAGTCACATCCGAGAGAGGCATACAGAGAGGCTTCTTCCACAGACCTGAAAGAGGCGAAAGACCATGAATTCAGTGACTTGTTAATCAGAGACAGGACTGTTTGTGGTATTAGGAAAGACCTATTGTGGGCAAGGTTGCTGAGAGAAACAGATTGGACATAGACAAAGAATATCTGCTGTGCAAATGAAGGGACATCAAGTGAAGTGAAAAAAAAAAGAGCAGAATGAGGAAAAAAAAAAAATCATGCAGTTGAACAAAAGACAGAGCAGGAAGATTTCTTCATTGGAACAATTGAAATCAGAAAAACTCAATACATCAGAAAAACATTAACAGTCACAACAAAAGTGAAAATAACAGAACTGAAAATCAAAATAAAAACAACTTTGTCTTCAGATTGGACACTGGTGCTGAATGCAAGGTCATCACAGCACAGATCTACAAATCAGCTTTGAAACAAAACTCCAGAATTCAGCTTGAAAACCGCTCCCATATTCTAGACACTGCAGGTCACCGCTGGGAAAGCTAACGCTCACCTGTGAACACAAAAGCCAAAAATGCAAGATTAAATTTCACATTGCTGACAGTGATGTACAAGCAACACTAAGACGTGAGACATGATGGAAGAACCTATAGGAGAAACAGAAAACACCTCCTCAGGATGGCTAAAAGAGTTTCCACCAGAATCACCTAATGTTGTTGCCTATTCCTGTTTCGAGCAGCAGGTCAGTGATTCCGGTCCACCTGCAGAAACTGGTACTGCAAAACAATCTGACTTACCTGAGTCACATCTGAGAGAGGCATACAGAGAGGCTTCTTCCACAGACCTGAAAAAGGCAAAAGACCATGAATTTGGTGAGTTACATGACTCGTTAATCAGAGACAGGACTGTTTGTGGTATTAGGGAAGACTAATTGTGGGCAAGGTTGCTGAGAGAAACAGGTCGGACATAGACAAAGGCCATGAATATCTGCTGTGCAAATGAAGGGACATCAAGTGAAGTGAAAAAAAGTGCTCAATGAAATACAAAACAGAACGACAGAAACAAAACAAACAGTTGGGTTTGAACAGAAGAGCAAATCCAAACAACTAAAACAGAACAAGCAACAGAAGCAAGCTGCTCCAGATGTGGTTATGAACATAAACAGAAACAATGTCCTGCCTATAGCCAAGTGTGTAAATCCTGCAACAGAAAAATCACTTTACCAAAAATGTGTAAAACAAAACAAATCAAAGCAAAATGAGGAAAAAAAATCATGCAGTTGAACAAAAAGGCAGAGCAGGAAGATTTCTTCATTGGAACAGTTGAAATCAGAAAAACAGAATATTGACAAACATCAACACTGTCACAACAAAAGTGAAAAAAATAACTGGACTGAAAATCTTTAAACAACAAGAACATTGTTTTCAAGTTGGACACTGGTGCTGAATGCAAGGTCATCTCAGGAAATGTCTACAAGTCACTCAGATTTAAAACAAAACTCCAGAATTCAGCTTGAAAACCGCTCACATATTCTAGACACTGCATGTCACCATTGGAAAAGCTAACGCTCACCTGTGAACACAAAAGCAAGATTAAATTTCACATTGTTGACAGTGATGTACCAGCAACACCAGGACGTGAGACATGATGAAAGAACCTATAGGAGAAACAGAAAACACGTCCTCAGGACGACTGAAAGAGTTCCCATCAGCATCACCCAATGTTGTTGCAGATTCCTGTGTCGAGCAGCAGGTCAGTGAATCTGGTCCACCTGCAGAAACTGGTACTGCAAAACAATCTGACTTACCTGAGACATTCTTCACAAGGTCAGGAAGACAAGTGAAAACACCAGCAAGATACAAGGACTGAATCTGGAACACACATACAGTACACATTTACAATATTCACACACACATTCAGAGGACACAGTTCAAGCTCCTGTCCATCTGCTGACTGAATTTAAAGTTACTGTCATTTACTGCATCTTAGGTTTGTTTAGGTTATTCTGCAACATCAAGCTATTCTCATAAATATGGTGTCAAATGTACAGTTCATGTAGTTCAGTTCAGAGACTTCATCTCATTTCCCTTGAGTTTTAAAGCATTATGGTCCGACAGCGTTTGTATGAACGTTGTTGAGAGTCCTGCACAGCCCAAATCATCCTCATTTATAGTTCTATTCATATTAAGAGAAACAAAAATCTATAAATTCAAGTGTGGATATTTCACATGTTCTGTAGCTAAGAGGCAGCCCTAGCTAAGAATCACGCAGCTCACCCAAAAGTAATAAAGTGTAAGTGTAGCACAGAGTCGTCCTTCCTCCATACTTTACACTGAGGAACTGAACCGGTTAGCAGAGGGAAAAACGGCCGTGGTGGTCGAGGAGCTCCTCGGCTTTTCCGGGGTCACGCAGACGCCGCCAGTCCCTCTCCGGTGCGGGAGTGGAGACGACGACTCTCGGTGTCCGTCGCGCCGGTAGTGCTGGAGCTCAGACGCCGCGTTGGAGGAGTCACGGGTCAAGCTGGACGACTTCCTTGCAGAGCGGCTGGAAAGCTCGTTTTTCCGCGGTCGCCATGTTTCTCGAGGGTAAAGAGAAAAACGCAAAGCGCGGTTAGTGAGACAGAGGACTGTACAGTAACACAGACAGCACAAGGATTCCAACAAGTGTCTAAGATGAAGAAGACAAAGCTCACATTACGGACTATAAAGTAGGATGGCCGGTCGAAGCTCTGTGTGGAATCACGGCTCGAGCTTTGAAAGCAGGGCCGCATCGAAACAGCAGCTCCGAGTCTCCTGAAAATACCTACGATCACGTGACCGCCGGAAACGAAGCTTCGTTACGTCACTGGAACGCAATCGCGGTTCAATGCGCGTGAGTTTCCGGTCCCGCTGTAGACGAGCTGCATATAATCTGAAATTTGTACTTAAATAAAACGGAAATACAGAACATGTGTGAATTTGCTTCACTTTCATTATAAAATTATTGACATTCCTCAGCATTCAAGGGTTTTTACTGGAGACGATGTGAAATGACCTTGAATAAAAACATTTTACAACTCTATTTCTGTGTTCAACAGATGTACAGTCTACATGCACATTCAACAGTGGTGTTTTTCCCTTAATCTAATAGTGTCAAACATGGCTGTTTTGTTTAGGAGGAGAGTAAAGGAATTACACACTCAGATGAAATTCATTCAGTTAAAGGAAGAAACGCAGTCCGACATCGCTGTATGGAGCAGTTTGGACAAAGCTTATGAACACAAGTGAATCAGGCAGTGGTGGTGTAGTATTGTATTTGTACAACAGGTGGCGCAGTAGAGCTGTGAAGCTGAGCAGCATCCAACCACTTTTCCCTCATTTCTGCATGAAAGGGTTGATTGATTACAGACTCATTTTTGTGATAAAGGATCTGCCCTGTTTTTAGACTTTTATAAAGCCTCAGTTCAGCAGAGCTTTATTTTATTAAGTAATTATTATATATTTTCTTTATATTATCTGACAGTAACACACTAAATGTCCAAATGTTTGTGGACACCATTTTTTAATTAATGCATTCAGCAATCAGTTGCACCCATTGCTGAAACTGTCACTGTAATGCAGTATTGCCAATAGAATAGGACTCTCTGGAACAGATAAACATGAACCTATCGGCTCCATGCCTAATGCCAATCGTGGGCTAGAGGGGTATAAAGCCTCCAGCATTGAGCTGAGGAGAGGTGGAACTGTGTTCTCTGGAATGATGGTGCTCATGATGTCCTTTACTTCTAGGGTGAGCTGGGGAAACTTTTTACTTTGAGTTGGAGATGAGGTTGGGTGATCATCCAATATTCTGACCTCACCAATGCTCTTCTTGCTAAATGCATTCCTCACAGCAATGCTCCAAAATCTAGCAGAAAGTCTTCCATGGTAGTAGAAACAGTTAATCCAACAAAAGCAGGCTAAACTCCCTTTTAATACTCTTGATTTCAAAAGAAACAACAAATAAGCAGGTGTCCAAATACTTTTGTTATATAGTGTATTTCTTAGAAATGCTGAATTCTTTTGTTGAAGAGACTCTGGGTCAGTTCTGAGAGCAGCAGGTCTAAAATTAAACCTGGACTAAATAAAGAGAGAAGTTTTAGATTTTACTTTGAGTAGAAACAAATAAACATCCAGAACACATCAGTAATGCAGAACAGCTCTTCATTCAGGCTCTTTTTCTGAACATGATATTAATAATATAAACTTTACAGCTGTTTGGAAAAAATGAAGCATTAAGGAGGAGTCTTAAGTAAGTGTAGAAATGAAGACACTGCTCAGCACTGATGTAAGTATTAATGATAAACTGATTAGTCGTGTGCTTCTCTGTGGACGAGTTGTGATGAAAAAGAGGATCTCAGCCCATTCTCTTCCTACAATGGAAAACACACACACACACACACACACACACACACACACACACAAAAGTTAAACACTTCATACACTTCCATCTCCAACTATAAGGGTTTATTTAGGGTGTATTCTACACTGCTCACTAACACGTTTCTATAAAACAACAATGGGGCAGAAATGAAAATATTGCAGCACTGATATTAAAAAGTACCACAAGTGTTTGAGCAGCATGAGTATAGAGCTTTTGCACTGACTGCATTTTAAACTGAAGGTCACACTGATGGTCAATAAGAGGAAATATCTCACATACTTTAAAAATGAATCTTCTAGTCTAGATACAGGAGAGGAAACCTCGGTCTCCTGGTTTAAAGACTGTATGTTAAGGAGTTTAGTCAGTTGTGGATAAATGCTGCGTCAGCATGTTCAGAAACTTCAAACAGCATGTTAGCGTGTGGGTTGTTGTGAAAAAGGTTCCTTGGATCTTAGACTCTGATCGCTGTGGCCTCCCAGGGATCAAACTCCCTCTCTCTCAATGACAGGAGCAGCGATTAGACGTTGTGTTGTGTTGCTGTGTATTTTCTAATTAAACTGACGGTTAGAATCAGTGTAGGTACCGAACCCAAGCACAGATTTTACCTTTGAAGATATTCTATTCTAAAATAATGAAACCTCCTGGGATGGTGAAGCTGATCAACAACACATTTATTTCTTATAAAGACATTTGTGTCACGTAGAAGACATGAACCTCCTTAGGGCCTTTCACCTGACATCCTAAGGATTATTATTCAGCAATGACATGGAATACAGCACGCACTGCCCAAATCCTTCTAAAGTTAGAGGAGTGAGGAATGAGTTCCTGTGGAGTTTCAGAGGTTAAAACGGTTCATGATGTTCACCACAGTTTAAACAAACACTGAAAGTTACCTGGAATCATGCTGGACATCTTCTCTAACTGGCTACAAGAGGTATAGTCTTCCTTTTCTTCAGGATCTGCTTGAGAGACAACATGACAGATTATCTAGAACATGTCAAGTGATTTGGATAACGTCAAATACCTCAGAGCTGAACACTAGTTAATAATAATAATAATAATAATAATAAATTGAAGGGGAGTTGAAGCCTCGGTCTCCTGGTTTCCTGCATCACTGTGGGAGCAAAGGTTCCAGCTCAACCATGACTCACGAAGCAGGATTTTCCTATCAGAATTGAACCCAGCCAGTAGGTCAACACTTAGAGCCATGCTTGAGGGCTACAAGGGGTTTACCCTTGTCGACTTCTTTATTCATTTATTCACTCACCACTCAACTCACATACCTTAATCTTGGGAACTTTAGCCTCCTGGTTCTTTGCTTCATGGTGGACTGTGTAAGAACAGCTTCTCCCTCCACCACTGGACAGAGCACAACCTCACAAGCCTGCTGGGAACACGAAGAAGCAGAAACTTCTGCAGAGGAAGCAGAATGATGAGCATCCTGCTGGGAAAAAGTTCAAATTCAGTAGGCATAGCTCCATTCAACCTCACAAGTTAGTCAGAAATTTCATTTTTCTAATGACAAATGACAGGTATTGGGTCCTATGCACAAAAACACAAGCACACATTTCACAACACCTAAACACAATAAATGCATGTAGTCTAATGCAAAACTACTGACAAGGTCTTCCAGCTGTAATAAGTGAACTTTTGTCATTTTTTTTAATTCTGCTACTTAGAAGGAGGACTACTTTCAGATACTGTAAAGCAATCAGTACTTTTTCATTACTTTTCAGAGCAAAAATGTGACCCTGGAAGTTTTCAATTCACACTTAAATAAGAACTAATTCAATATGTGAGGTAAAGTTGAGTTAAACAGAGCTAATGCAGCTCAGCATCAGCTATTAACTCTAACTAATATTCCTACTGGAGGAAACAACAAGATTAGCTAAAACAGCTAACGGCAGAAAGCCTGTGTTGTCGGATGAAACAGTATATAAAAGTTAGTCCGTTTTTATCAGGACCTTTTCCAACAACGTGGAAAATAAGACCCCTCTTTTAGAAAGGTTAGAGCTCCCGAAGTTTCTAAGTTAACGCCGAACATCAGCAGCGCTAGCAAGTTAACTCCTACAGTCGTACAGCTAAAGTACAAACACACACGAAACCATAAAACCAAGCATTCAAATATTCACTGTACGTTTATGGTCACATATAAGGTAAAAGATCAGCTTAAAAGCAGCTAGTTCACATGAACTCACCTGGCTCTATCGGGAACGTCTGTCCTGGGTGCCTCCTTGAAGTAGACTGACAGACTGGAAGGGGCGATACCGGTGACTGCGCCTCGTCCCAACAGAACTGGACTACAGCTTCATTTGGGCAAAGCTGGAGCGACGATGAGGATTGCAGATGGAAAATCTTCCATAAACTCAAAACTGCTAAAGCTCCTCATTTAGATAACGCTTTAAACACTGTACACTCATATGCAATTGTACACACACTGTTTAATTAGCATATTTGATTTCATTTAGAAAGTCCAGAATATGCTGCTATAGTATTTCTATGTTGTTTATTTGATGAACAATCCACATTTAGCACATCATACATATTTATAGTACTAAACTGTAAATCATACAGATTTAAACATTTGATATATTTTGTTATTTTATTAAATAGGTTAATTCTCAGCGTCTTTAAAGCTTGCAGATGAAAACACTGAGAGACAGAAAGTCTAAACTTCAGTACTGGAAATCGTGATGTAATTGAATTTATTAAAAAATAAATGAAGTGAAATGAAAACTTTAACACTGTAGAAGAAATCTGTCTCTACTGGACAGACACGTCACTTCCGGCTGACAGGTCCAGCGCTTGCTCTCCTGCTGCTTGTTTCTCCCAGTCATATCTTTGTATTAGGGATGAGCAGAACGAGGCTTTTTAACCATTTGAAGCCGAAGTGGTTCATTTGAAGCTGTACTGCGCCACCTGTTGTACAAATACAATACTACACCACCACTGCCTGATTCACTTGTGTTCATAAGCTTTGTCCAAACTGCTCCATACAGCGATGTCGGACTGCGTTTCTTTCTTTAACTGAATGAATTTCATCTGAGTGTGTAATTCCTTTACTCTCCTCCTAAACAAAACAGCCATGTTTGACACTATTAGATTAAGGGAAAAACACCACTGTTGAATGTGCATGTAGACTGTACATCTGTTGAACACAGAAATAGAGTTGTAAAATGTTTTTATTCAAGGTCATTTCACATCGTCTCCAGTAAAAACCCTTGAATGCTGAGGAATGTCAATAATTTTATAATGAAAGTGAAGCAAATTCACACATGTTCTGTATTTCCGTTTTATTTAAGTACAAATTTCAGATTATATGCAGCTCGTCTACAGCGGGACCGGAAACTCACGCGCATTGAACCGTAACGAAGCTTCGTTTCCGGCGGTCACGTGATCGTAGGTATTTTCAGGAGACTCGGAGCTGCTGTTTCGATGCGGCCCTGCTTTCAAAGCTCGAGCCGTGATTCCACACAGAGCTTCGACCGGCCATCCTACTTTATAGTCCGTAATGTGAGCTTTGTCTTCTTCATCTTAGACACTTGTTGGAATCCTTGTGCTGTCTGTGTTACTGTACAGTCCTCTGTCTCACTAACCGCGCTTTGCGTTTTTCTCTTTACCCTCGAGAAACATGGCGACCGCGGAAAAACGAGCTTTCCAGCCGCTCTGCAAGGAAGTCGTCCAGCTTGACCCGTGACTCCTCCAACGCGGCGTCTGAGCTCCAGCACTACCGGCGCGACGGACACCGAGAGTCGTCGTCTCCACTCCCGCACCGGAGAGGGACTGGCGGCGTCTGCGTGACCCCGGAAAAGCCGAGGAGCTCCTCGACCACCACGGCCGTTTTTCCCTCTGCTAACCGGTTCAGTTCCTCAGTGTAAAGTATGGAGGAAGGACGACTCTGTGCTACACTTACACTTTATTACTTTTGGGTGAGCTGCGTGATTCTTAGCTAGGGCTGCCTCTTAGCTACAGAACATGTGAAATATCCACACTTGAATTTATAGATTTTTGTTTCTCTTAATATGAATAGAACTATAAATGAGGATGATTTGGGCTGTGCAGGACTCTCAACAACGTTCATACAAACACTGTCGAACCGTAATGCTTTAAAACTCAAGGGAAATGAGATGAAGTCTCTGAACTGAACTACATGAACTGTACATTTGACACCATATTTATTAGAATAGCTTGATGTTGCAGAATAACCTAAACAAATCTGAGCTGCAGTAAATGACAGTAACTTTAAATTCAGTCAGCAGATGGACAGGAGCTTGAACTGTGTCCTCTGAATGTGTGTGTGAATATTGTAAATGTGTACTGTATGTGTGTTCCAGATTCAGTCCTTGTATCTTGCTGGTGTTTTCACTTGTCTTCCTGACCTTGTGAAGAATGTCTCTCTCTGATGTGTCTCAGGTAAGTCAGATTGTTTTGCAATACCAGTTTCTGCAGGTGGACCAGATTCACTGACCTGCGGCTTGACACAGGAATCTGCAACCACATTGGGTGATGTTGATGGGAACTGTTTCAGTCGTCCTGAGGTGTTTTCTGTTTCTATAGGTTCTTCCATCTTTAAACCACACCTAACGTCTCACATGTCTCACGTCCTAGTATTGCTGGTACATCACTGTCAACAATGTGAAAATCAATCTTGCATTTTTGATTTAAGTTTTGTTTCAAACCTGATTTGTAGATCTGTGCTGCGATGACATTGTCTTCAAGTTGGACACTGGTGCTGAATGCAAAGTTCTTGTTTTATTTTCAGTCCAGTTATTCTATTGACTTTTGTTGTTACAGTGTTGATGTTTATCTAATACTCCTGTTTTTGTTTCTTATTTCAACTGTTCCAATGAGAAATCTTCCTGCTCTGCCTTTTTGTTCAACTGCGTGATTATTTCCCCCCTCATTTTGTTCTGATTTGTTTTGTTAAACAGAAACAATGTCCTGCTTATGGACAAGTGTGCAAATCCTGTAACAGCAAAATCACTTTACCAAAAATGTGTCTGTTCATAACCACATCTGGAGAAGGACAGGAACTTGAACTGTGTCCTGTGAATGTGTGTTCTGTTTTCTGTTTCTTCTATAGGTTCTTCCATCTGGCGTCTGGACTGTGAAGAATCGTGGCTGATCATGATAGCAGGTTGCCCTCTCTGAATTCTCACCTTGTCCCACATGTATATTCTTGGGGGGCTCTTTGTCTGTCTGTCATAATAGCTGTTCTACTTGAGTTGTCTTCTCTGCAGCTTGTCTTAAATCTGCATTTTGCTTTTCTTCTTTGAATGTCCAGTATGTTTGGATTTTTCTCATTGGGCCATCCTTCCATGGTCCTTGTGTGTAGTAGCTGCATCTCTGGATCATTTGCTGTTGCCTTTGGGAATGTAATTTAGCCACTGGCTTTCCCTCCTGCAGAACTGCTGCTCCGAAGCCTTCTGAGCTCGCATCTACAGATGGTGTACCAGTACCATGGTGTTACCAGTACCAGAGATTTCAGTTTTTCATAGAAAACTGCTCGAGCATGACACTCCGTGGCAAGTCGAGCACAAAGCTGAGAGGTGCACTGGGATTTGGGATGATCTGATCTTGCACTTGTTTTTGTTGAGTTTCAGGTTCCACAGTCTTTCCCTTTTCAGCACTTGGATGAGCCTGCCGTCATGTTTCCTTAACCGTTTCACCCCAGACTAAGATATCGTTCGTAACGTTGGCGACACCTTCCAGGCCTTTAATAGTCTGCAATTGACCTTTGGAATACATCTGAAGCTGAGGACACTCCAAAAGAAAGTCAAAGGAATCTGTATCTTTCAATGGGTATGTTCAGTGTGCAGAGCTTGGAACTTTCATCATGAAGTTTGATCTGCCAAAATCCTCACCACTGTGACCATGCTGCTTACCCAGTCGTTCGGTTCATGCTGTTTGGTGATTACACCCCTTTTCTCCATTTTGTGTAGCTCATCAATGATTGTTGTCTTTCAGGGCAATCGGGACTTTTCTTGGTGGATGAATCACTGGTGAGACCATGGGATCTACTTGAATGTGGTGATGTCCTGGTAGGAATCCAAGAACAGTGAACAGATCAATGTCTATCAGAATGTCATTTTGCTTTGTGATTCCATGCACTCTTTCAACCACACCTAACATCTCCCATGTCTCACGTCCTAGTATTGCTGGTACATCACCGTCAACAATATGTGAAATTCAGTTTAGCATTTTTGGCTCTTGTGTTCACAGGTGAGTGGTAGCTTTCCCAACGGTGACATGCGGTGGCCAGAATGTGAGTACTGTGCTGAATTCTGCAGTTTTTGGTCCCCGAATTCCTCCCGTATGCTTTCAGCTGGATCCAGAGCTCTCATTAAGAACAAATGGTGAACATAGGGTAGGTTCTTTCTTGACTCTCAGTAATCCCTGAACTTGTTTTTCAGCACATTTCTTGTTACAATTCAGAGAGAAAGAAACTGAAACATGTTGTAGACCATCACTGCATCTTTCCCTGCGACGTGCGGAAAGGTGGCGCATTGGACTTTTTCAGACTCCTCAACAATCCCACTCTCTGTATGAAACAGGTAAAACTTTTGCACCTAAAAATCCAATTTTTGATGAGATTGCCTTGCAAGCACAGTGCTAAAGGTGGCTGCAGCTGTGCCACTTGCTTGTGTGCTGCTTCGGCCATGTTGGGCTGCTGTATCCTGCTTGTGTTTTGCATCAAATTTGTTACTCTGTTGTGTTCTGCTTAAACAGCGTCACTTTTTCTGTATAATAATTTCGTTGCTGTCCTGCTTGTGTTTTTCATCCATGTTATGCTGCTGTGCCCTGCTTGAACGATATTTCGCTACTGTGTTCTGCTTGAACCATGTTGGGCTGCTGTGTCCTGCTTGTTTTGCATGAAAATGATGCTGTGTTCTGTATAATTTTTTTTTGTTTCTTTGTTGTGCTTGAGTGGTGTTTACAGTGCTGTTCATATATATATATATATATATATATATATATATATATATATATATATATATATATATATATATATATATATATAAACCTTTTCTTTATTTTTATTTTTTCCTTCATTTCTTCTCTCTCCCCAATGTGCTGAGCTGCCCCCTGCTGTCTGCTGGTGCGAGTGCATTTGTGTTTGGCTGCTCTTTCCTACCCTGTCCTGCTGTAACATATCTCCCATGTCTCACGCCCTAGTACTGCTGGTACATCACCATCAACAATATGTGAAATTCAGTTTAGCATTTTTGGCTTTTGTGTTCACAGGTGAGCGGTAGCTTTCCCAGCAGTGACATGCGGTGGCCAGAATATGTGAGTACTTTTGCTGAATTCTGCAGTTTCTGGTCCCCAAATTCCTCCCGTACGCTTCAGTGCTTTCAGGTGGACCCTGAGCTCTCATGAAGAACAAATGGTGAACATAGGGTAGGTTCTTTCTTGACTCTCAGTAATCCCTGAACTTGTTTTTCAGCACATTTTCTTGTTTGAGTTTTTTCCTGACTGAATAGTAACATGTTGTAGACCTTCACTGCATCTTCCCCAGCGATGTGCGGAAAGGTGGCGCATTGGACTTTTTCAGACTCCTCAACAATCCCACTTTCTGTAAGAAACCGGTAAAACTTTTGCACCCACAGTCTCCAATTTTCAATGAGATTGCCTTGCAAGCACAGTGCTAAAGGTTGCTGCAGCTGTGCAACTTGCTTGTGTTCTGCTTGAACCGTGTTGGGCTGCTGTGTCCTGCTTGTTCTGCATCAAAATTGTTACGCTGCTGTGTCCTGCTTGATTTGTATTTCGCTGCTGTTCCACTTGCTTGTATCTGCTTGATTGGTATTTTACTGCTGTGTCCTGCTTGAACAACATTTCACTACTGTGTCCTGCTTTTACCATGTGGGGCTGCTGTGTCCTGCATCAAAGTTGTTTCGCTGCTGTGCCACTTGCTTGTGTTCTGCATGAGAATGGTTATAGTGCTGTGTTTTGTATAAATTGTTTGACTGCTTTGTTGTGCTTGAGCGGTGTAACGATGCTGTTCATATTCATATATAAACCTAAACCTTTTCTTCATTAGTATTATTTTATTGTATTTTTTTATTTTTCTTCATTTCTTCTCTCTTCCCTGTGTGCTGAGCTGCCTCCTGCTGTCTGCGGGTGCGAGTGCGTTTGGCTGCTCTTGCCTGCCCTGTCCTGCTGTAACCCTTCTAAAAAGTTTTTGCTGTGATTTTTTTTTTTTTTTCTCCCCCCCTCCCTCCCTCCTAACCCTTTGTGTTTTCTCTCTTTCCCATGTGTTGAGATGCCCAGTTTCAACTGTTCCATCGGCAGACCTGGCTCTCTCCACCACCCTCCTGCCTGCTGTCTGGTTCTGGGGCCTCGAATGGAGTCATCCTCCCCTCACTGCATGGCTGTGCAGTATGGAGGAAGAAGGCCTCTGTGGTACACTTACACTTTATTACTTTTGGGTGACTTGCGTGATTCTTAGCTAGGGCTGCCTCTTAGCTACATAACATGTAAAATTTCCACACTTGAATTTATATCTTTTTGTTTCTCTTAATATGAATATAACTATAAATGAGGATGATTTGGGCTGTGTCTCAGGTAAGATTGATTGATTGTTTTGCTACACCAGTTTCTGCAGGTGGACCAGATTCACTGACCTGCGGCTCGACACAGGAATCTCCAACAACGTTGGGTGATTCTGATGGAAACTTATTCTGCCACCCTGAGGATGTGTTTTCTGTTTCTCCTATAGGTTCTTCCATCATGTCTCACGTCCTAGTGTTGCTGGTACATCACTGTCAACAATGTGAAATTCAATCTTGCATTTTTGGATTTTGTGTTCACAGGTGAGCGTTAGCTTTTCCAACGGTGACCTGCAGTGTCTAGAATATGTGAGTGGTTTTCAAGCTGAATTCTGGAGTTTTGTTTTAAATCTAAGTGACTTGTAGACATTTCCTGAGATGACCTTGCTTTCAGCACCAGTGTCCAACTTGAAAACAATGTTCTTGTTTATTTCAAGATTTCACTTTTCACTTTTGTTGTGACAGTGTTTGTTTGTCTAATATTCTGTTTTTCTGATTTCAACTGTTCCAATGAAGAAATCTTCCTGCTCTGTCCTTTGTTCATCTGCATGATTTTTTTTTTTTTCCCTCATTCTGCTCTGATTGTTTTGTTTTACACATTTTTGGTAAAGTGATTTTTCTGTTGCAGGATTTACACACTTGGCCATAGGCAGGACATTGTTTCTGTTTATGTTCATAACCACATCTGGAGCAGCTTGCTTCTGTTGCTTGTTCATTTTTAGCTAGTTTGGATTTGCTATTCTGTTCAAACCCAACTGTTTTTGTTTGTTGTTCTGTTTTGTATTTCATTGAGCACTTTTTTTTTTCACTTCATTTGATGTCCCTTCATTTGCACAGCAGATATTCATGGCCTTTGTCTGTCTGATCTGTTTCTTTCAGCAACCTTGCCCACAATTAGTCTTCCCTCATACCACAAACAGTCCTGTCTCTGATTAACGAGTCATGCACCTCACCGAATTCATGGTCTTTTGCCTTTTTCAGGTCTGTGGAAGAAGCCTCTCTCTATGCCTCTCTGATGTGAGTCAGGTAAGTCAGATTGTTTTGCAATACCGGCTTCTACAGGTGGACCGGTTTCACTGACCTGCGGCTCGACACAGGAATCTGCAACAACATTGGGTGATGCTAATGGAGACTCTTTTAGCCGCCCTGAGGAGGTGTCTTCTGTTTCTCCTACAGGTTCTTCCATCATGTCTCACGTCCTAGTATTGCTTGTACATCACTGTCAACAACAAACAGTCCTGTCTCTGATTAACGAGTCATGTAACTCAGTGAATTTGTGGTCTTTTGCCTTCTTCAGGTCTGTGGTCAGTGCTTTCAACGGGCCCAAGAAAAGCTAAGGGCTCCTCGAACACCACTGCCGGTGTTCCTTTTTTCTTACCGGTACCTCAGTGTAAAGTATGGACTAAGGATGACTCTGTGATATACTTTGTGTTTGGTTGCCTCTTTGGTACATAACATAGGTGACATCCCCACAATTGTTTTTTTTTTTTTTTTTTTTATTCATATATGAGAATAGCTTGACATTGCAGAATAACCTAAACAAATCTAAGATGCAATAAATGACAGTAACTTTAAATTCAGTCAGCAGATGGACAGGAGCTTGAACCGTGTCCTCTGAATGTGTTTGTGAATATTCTAAATGTGTACTGTATGTGTGTTCCAGATTCAGTCCTTGTATCTTGCTGGTGTTTTTACTTGTCTTCCTGACCTTGTGAAGAATGTCTCTCTCTGATGTCTCAGGTAAGTCTGATTGTTTTGCAGTACCAGTTTCTGCAGGTGGACCGGATTCACTGACCTGCGACTCGAAACGGGAATCGGCAACAACATTGGGTAATGCTGATGGGAACTGTTTTTCAGTCGTCCTGAGGTGTTTTCTGTTTCTCCTATAGGTTCTTCCATCTTTAAACCACACCTAACGTCTCGCATGTCTCACGTCCTAGTATTGCACTGTCAACAATGTAAAATTCAATCTTGCATTTTTGATTTGTAGATCTGCTGCAATGACATTGTCTTCAAGTTGGACACTGGTGCTGAATGCAAAGTTCTTGTAGTTTTATTTACAGTCCAGTTGTCCAGTTTTCCACTTTTGTTGTGACTGTGTCAATGTTTTTCTGATTTCATCTTTTCCAATGAGTAAACCTCTGCATTTCGTTCAACTACATGATTTCTCCTTCTGCTTTGGTTTGTTTTGTTAGACACATTTTTGGTAAAGTGATTTTCTGTTGCAGAATTTGCACACTTGGCCATAGGCAGGACATTTGTTTCTGTTTCTGTTCATTACCACATCTGGAGAGGGACAGGAACTTGAACTGTGTCCTGTGAATGTGTGTTCTGTTTTCTGTTTCTCCTATAGGTTCTTTCATCTGGCGTCTGGACTGTGAAGAATCGTGGCTGATCATGATAGCAGGTTGCACTTCTCTGAATTTTCACCTTGTCCCACATGTATATGCTTGGTGGGCTCTTTGTCTGTCTGTCATAATAGCTGTTCTGCTTGAGTTGTCTTCTCTACAGCTTGTCTTGAATCTGTATTTTGCTTTTCTGCTTTGAATGTCCAGTATGTTTGGATTTTTCTCATTGGGCCATCCTTCCATGGTCCTTGTGTGTAGTAGCTGCATCTCTGGATCAGTGCGCTGACTTCAGACAGGCTGGGAATAAACTTGGAAAGGTAATGAATCATGACCATGAATCTCATGAGTGCCTGCTTGTTTTCTGGTGTAGGCATGTGTGTTACAGCTCTCACTTTATCTCTATCTAGATTGAGTTCTGCAGAGAGCACATGGCCATGTACCGGATTTGTGATGTGATCTGAAGTTTGATCTGCCAAAATCCTCACCACTGTGACCCTGCTGCTTACCCAGTCGTTCGGTTTGGTGATTTACACCCCTAAACAGATGTCTTTCAGAATGTCATTTTACATTGCGATTCCATGCACTCTTTAAACCACACCTAACATCTCCCATGTCTCACGTCCTAGTATTGCTGGTACATCACCGTCAACAATATGTGAAATTCAGTTTAGCATTTTTGGCTTTTGTGTTCACAGGTGAGTGGTAGCTTTCCCAACAGTGACATGCGGTGGCCAGAATATGTGAGTACTTTGCTGAATTCTACAGTTTCCGGTTCCCGAATTCTTCCCGTACGCCACAGTGTTTTCAACTGGATCCTGAGCTCTCGTGAAGAACAAATGGTAAACATAGGGTAGGTTCTTTCTTGACTCTCAGTAATCGCTGAACTTGTTTTTCAGCACATTTCTTGTTTCAGTTTCTTCCTCACTGAATTGTAACATGTTGTAGGCCTTCACTGCATCTTCCCCAGCGATGTGCGGAAAGGTGGCGCATTGAACTTTTTCAAACTCCTTAACAATCCCACTCTCTGTAAGAAACAGGTAAGACTTTTGCACCCACAGTCTCAATTTTCGAAGAGATTGCCTTGCCAGCACAGTGCTAAAGGTGGATGCAGCTGTGCCATTTGCTTGTGTTCTACTTGAACCGTGTTGGGCTGCTGTGTCCTGCTTGTGTTTTGCATGATCGTTGGTACGCTGCTGTGTTCTGCTTGAACGATATTTTACTGCTGTGCCACTTGCTTGTGTCCTGCTTGAACGATGTCAATGAATTGTGTTGTGTATAATAATTTTGCTGCTGTGTCCTGCTTGAACTGTGTTGGGCTGCTGTGTCCTGCTTGTGTTCTGCATCAAAATTGTTCCACTGCTGTGTTCTGCTTGATTTGGTATTTCGCTGCTGTGTTCTGCTTGAATAATGTTTCTCTACTAAGTTCTGCTTGATCCATGTTGCGTTGCTGTGTCCTGCTTGTGTTTTGCATCAAAATTGTTCTGCTGATGTCCTGCTTGAATAATATTTCGGTACGGTGTTGGGCTGCTGTGTCTTGCTTATGTTTTGCATGTAAATTGTTTTGCTGCTTTGTTGTGCTTGAGCAGTGTTACAGTGCTCTTCATATTTATATATAAACCTAAACCTTTTCTTCATTATTTTTATTTATTTATTTATTTTCCTCACTGAATTGTAACATGTTGTAGACCTTTACTGCATCTTCCCCAGCAACGTGCAGAAAGGTGGCGCATTGTACTTTTCAGACTCCTCCACAATCTCCCTCTCAGTAAGAAACAGGTAAAACTTTTACACCCACAGTCTCCAATTTTCGAAGAGATTGCTTTGCCAGCACAGTGCTAAAAGTGGCTGCAGCTGTACCACTTGCTTGTGCTCTGCTTGATCCATATTGGGCTGCTATGCCCTGCTTGTATTTTGCATGATCGATGGTACGCTGCTGTGTTCTGCTTGAACGATATTTTACTGCTGTGCCACTTGCTTGTGTTCTGCTTGAACGATGTCAATTAACTGTGTTGTGTATAATAATTTTGCTGCTGTGTTCTGCTTGATCCATGTTGCGTTGCTGTGTCCTGCTTGTGTTTTGCATAAAAATTATTCTGCTGCTGTGTCCTGCTTGAATAATATTTCTCTACCATTTCCTGCTTGAACGGTGTTGGGCAGCTGTGTCTTGCTTCTGTTTTGCATGTAAATTGTTTTGCTGCTTTGTTGTGCTTGGACGGTGTTACAGTGCTGTTCATATTCATATATAAACCTAAACCTTTTCTTCATTATTTTTATTTATTTATTTATTTATTTTCCTCACTGAATTGTAACATGTTGTAGACCTTTACTGCATCTTCCCCAGTGACGTGCAGAAAGGTGGCGCATTGTACTTTTCCGACTCCTCAACAATCCCACTCTCCGTAAGAAACAGGTAAAACTTTTGCACCCACAGTCTCCAGTTTTTTACAAGATTGCTTTGCCAGCACAGTGCTAAATGTGGCTGCAGCTGTGCCACTTGCTTGTGTTGTGCTTGATCCATGTTGGGCTGCTATGCCCTGCTTGTGTTTTGTATGATCGTTGGTACGCTGCTGTGTTCTGCTTGAACGAGATTTCACTGCTGTGCCACTTGCTTGTGTTCTGCTTGATTGGTATTTCGCTGCTGTGTCCTGCTTGTGTTTTTCATTAAAATTGTTACGCTGCTGTGTTCTGCTTGAACGATGTCAATTAACTGTGTTCTGTATAATAATTATGCTGCTGTGTCTAAAAATCCAATTTCTCGAGATTGCCTTGCAAGCACAGTGCTAAAGGTGGCTGCAGCTGTGCCACTTGCTTGTGTTCAGTTTGATCCATGTTGGCCTGCTGTGTCGTGCTTGTGTTTTGCATGAAAATTACGCTGCTGTGTTCTGTATAAATTGTTGTGCTTGAGCGGTGTTAGTGTTGTTCATATTCATATATAAACCTAAACCTTTTCTTCATTATTACTTTTTCTTCATTTCATCTCTGGTCTCCATGTGCTAAGCTGCCCCCTGCTGTCTGCGGGTCCGAGTGCATTTGTGTTTGGCTGCTTTTGCCTACAATGTCCTGCTGCAACCATTTCTAAAAAGTTTTTGCTGTGATTCCACCCCTCCCATCCTAACCCTTTGTGTTTTTTTTTTCCTCTCGTTTCCATGTGTTGAGATGCCCAGTTTCAACTGTTCCATCGACACGCCTCTCCCTCTCTCTCCACCACCCTCCTGCCCGCTGTCCGGTCCTGGGTCCTCGAATTGAGTCATCCTCCCCTCACTGCATGGCTGTGCTTATGACCGTGTACCTGCATGGACTTCATTTCACTCCTGTTTTCATCTTTTTATGGCTTGATGGCACATTGGCCATATTCCCTTATTTCCGTGTTTTATTGCTGTTTTGCTTTTCATTGTGCTATCCGGTGTCGACCAGAGGAGGATGGGTTCCCTTTTTGAGTCTTGGTTCCTCCTTTTTCCTTGCCACTGTTGCCACTGACTTGCTCAAATGATCTCTGTAAAGCTGCTGTGACCACATTTGTTGTGAAAGCGCTGTATAAATAAAATTCATTTGAATTGAATCCTGTATTCTGTGTGAGTTATTCTCCTCTATGCTGGTTGTGTAGTGTTATGCTACCATATTCTGGTTGAAAGAGAACTGGTACTGTATTCTGTATTAAAATAATTATTCTAATGTCTTCTGAATGAAAGCGTTATGCTACTCTGTTGTGAATGAACAGTTTCAGGCTACTGTGTTCTGTAAGACATCGTTACGCTACTCTATTCTGGTAGAACAGTGTTCTGTTACTGTGGTCTGTAGGAAAGTTCTGCTACTTTTTATACAGAATTCAGTAGCATAGCTCTGAATACGGGATACAACAGTGTTGCGCTTCACATTCATCATGGAGCTTGTAGCGCCCCCTATGGATTCTATAAGAGGGTTAGCGTAGCCCATTTTTCAGATAACATGATTCACCCCCTAAAATGTAATCCTAAAAATACTGTAAATAGTTAGTATTGTTATTTTTATTTTTTCCTTCATTTCTTCGCTCTCCCTCATGTGTTGAGTTGCCCCTTCCTGTCTGCTGGCACGAGTGCATTTGTGTTTGGCTGCTCTTGCCTACCCTGTCCTGCTGTAACCCTTCTAAAAAGTCTTGCCCCCCTTCCTAACCCTTTGTGTTTTCTCTCTCTTTCCCATGTGTTGAGATGCCCAGTTTCAACTGTTCCATCGGCAGACCTGGCTCTCTCCACCACTCTCCTGCCCGCAGTCCGGTTCTGGGTCATCTAATGGAGTCATCCTCCCCTCACTGCATGGCTGTGCTTGTGACCGTGTACCTGCATGAACTTTAACATTTCACTCATGTTTTTATCTTGACGGCACATTGGCCAGATTCCCTTAATTCCGTGTTTTATTGCTGTTTTGCTTTTCATTGTGCTATCCTGTGTCGACCAGAGGAGGATGGGTTCCCTTTTTGAGTCTTGGTTCCTCTCAAGGTTTCTTCCTCTCGATCTGAGGGAGTTTTTCCTTGCCACTGTTGCCACTGTCTTGCTCAAAAGAGGCTTTGACCCGGATCTCTGTAAAGCTGCTGTGTGACCACATTTGTTGTGAAAGCACTGTTTAAATAAAATTCATTTGAATTGAATCCTGTATTCTGCGTGAGTTATTCTCCTCTATGCTGGTTGTGTAGTGTTATGCTACCGTATTCTGATTGAAAGAGAACTGGTACTGTATTCTATATCAAAATAATTATTGTCTAACTAATGACGAGTAACTAGTAACAATAACTAATGTCTTCTGAATAAAAGCGTTATGCTACTCTGTTGTGAATGAACAGTTTCAGGCTACTGTGTTCTGTAAGACATCGTTACGCTACTCTATTCTGGTAGAACAGTGTTCTGTTACTGTGGTCTGTAGGAAAGTTCTGCTACTTTTTATACAGAATTCAGTAGCATAGCTCTGAATACGGGATACAACAGTGTTGCGCTTCACATTCATCATGGAGCTTGTAGCGCCCCCTATGGATTCTATAAGAGGGTTAGCGTAGCCCATTTTTCAGATAACATGATTCACCCCCTAAAATGTAATCCTAAAAATACTGTAAATATCAGAAATCAAACATTTCATACCCCACTGTATCTAGGTTAAAGTACCTGAAGCAGAATTTCACACAGTTGAAAAGACCTAAAATAAAATGTTTAAAGTACCTGACCGAGAACGGCAAAAGTTTCACCCCACACAGGAGAAATGACCTGAAATGAAATGCTGAATTCTCCACTTCATATGTCTGATAGAACTTGAACTTCAGAGAAACACAGCTAATCAGAACAAAGCTCATTTACATATATCTTAAAGGCACTGTAATAAACAAAAACAGCCAGTTTTAATTTTAAGGGCTAAAGTGTGATTCACAAACACTAAGTAGGACTGAAGAGAAAAGAGGGAAAATGGAGTTTATGGTCCTTTAACATAATATTTGGACATTTAGGCCCAGCCCTAGGTGCGTCTTAATCTTCACACATCACTGCTATTACATTATCAAAAATGTTAAAAAACAAAAAAATACATTTAAAATAATGACAGGATACAGGGTGGTAAAAGGTGCCTTGCATGCAGAGTTCAGTGGAGTTTCATCAAGTTCATGCACAGAGTGGATTCTGCTGCAGTTCTGTTTGTATATAGATCATGTAGCTGGTAGAGAACTGCTCAAGCACTGCTCCTGTATTTTCTCTTAAAGCAGTTCAAAACTATGCCTGACCATCAAGGTCTATACATGACCTTTTAAGAATAGTGGACACACTTCTTGATTCACTGAATAACTTCTTTTCTCAATACTTTTAAAATATGCTGGAATTTGTCACTTTATTAACATAAAGGTGTTCTTTATCAGCTGCTCAGGGTAAATGCTGTGCTAATGCTACTGTTCCTCTCCTTCTTTCCCATTAAGAATAGAGCATCTATGGCGAGACGTTTAGCTGAGTGTAAATGAGCTGTACTATTGTACAATTTCAGAATGTTCATTTGTCCCCTGCCACTGTCTACCTTAAGACTAGATTACTGTAATGCACTTTTATCAGGTTGTTCCAGCAGGAACCTCAATAAACTTCGACTAGTTCAAAATGCTGCAGCCAGGGTCCTTACTAAAACTAGAACATTTGAGCATATCAGTCCAGTTCTATCAGCACTGCACTGGCTCCCAGTTAAATTCTGTACTGATTATTAAATTCTTCTATTAACATACTAAGCCCTACATGGCCTCGCTCCTGAGTACCTGCGAGATCTTATTACATATTATGATCCATCAAAAATACTTAGATCTCAGGCTGCTGACTTCTTAGTAGTTCCCAAAATTCTGAAAACCTCAGCTGGGGGAAGAGCCTTTTCTTATAAAGCCCCCCAACTCTGGAAATAAATAAAGTATAACCTCGGTGATAGTCTTCTCTGCTCATGGCCAAATGTTGATCCTTTAGGTACTGATCTGTGGCCTCGACCAGACTAAAATATTCTCTCAGACTTCTTTGACAGTTACAAACGGGGCGGAAAGGTGTAGCGGGGTAGGAAACGCCATCCACTGCCAAATGTTAAGATTCTACGTCATAGTGATGAAAATGAAAAAGGTTGCGAGTGTAAGAACCGCTAAAGGCCTGGTTATGGACGAATCCCAACCCTATAAATTTAGGCACTTGTTTCAGAAACAAATGATCTTGACTGGATCCGCGGTGACCGGCGGGGACACTGATCAGTGCAGCGGTCACGCGCTCCAGCGGATACTTGGTGTTTGAGCTCATCAGAGCGGAGGTGTGAGCGAGGTTTACGCCCGTTGACTTTTCTGACGTACAGCAGAGCCGACAGGATGCGTAGATTATAGCCGGGTTTTGATCAGAAGACATCAAAACTAATTCGTATTTATCACGCAGCAGTTTAACTCTCACGTCCACGGAATTTAAAAATGTCTGTGTCTGTGTCCCAGCAGTTCAAAAACCCGGCTCCGTTCGCTGAATTCGCTCCTCTATGACAGGCCCTGGTTCTCTCCAGTGGGGTCAGCGTCGTCCATATGTCCCGCAGTATCCCTTCTAAACATGCCGGTGGGAAAATGAGATGCAGCAAACACTCCATGGCGGCTCGGTAGCCGTAGGTAGAACTGCTCTGGGAAATCAGTTTATCGCCCAGAGAAACTTCCACCTGGCTAAAAAGGCTCGCGATGGGGTAGTTGATCAAACCGACCTTGGCGTCGCGCGCTAAATCAGAACCTTCCGGATTCGTCACTTTGCAGGTCAGGTACAACAGCCAACGATTCAAATCCAGATGCTCGTCTCCGGAACCTGCTACGAAGAAATGTATGGGACCGGTGTCTGTGATGGATGTGATGGGTGGCGTTTCACATATTTGTAAGATTCGATGCTGGTTTGTGTGATAGGCAGAGTAAATAAGCCCAACTCTGATATCAAACACTCGGTAGAAGCGGCGTGTATCAGAGACATGCTTGTTTTTGTTTTGTTGTTTTTTTCTTCTTCTTCTTCTTTTTAAAATTTATCGGGACTCAGTCAAACTCTTTTCCTCTTCTTTGCGGTTTTGGTCTTTGTTTCTTTTGCTTTTTCTTCGAAGAATGTCCAAAGGTCAGCGCCTCAGTCACTTTCTGCTTTGTAAGGAGATCCTCTGATTTTATGGGGGTTAGACACGCGTTGCCCCGGAGGGCGCATGTGCACGCGACTGAGCGCGGACAGACCTGTGCCCTCTTTACTGTCCGTAAATCTTCGAACCGCTTTGTCCGCCACAGCAGAAACAACATATTTAGCAATGTTCTGAACAGCCGTCTTGAGGTGTGGGTGGACTAGACTGAAAGCTTTTTGAAACAGCGACACGTCTGAATATACGTACAGATAAAACCTCCACCCTTTATACAGGCCGGGTGCTCGCCCCTGTGCGCAGCGACCCACCGATGTTCTGTGAAACCCAGAATATCTGCAAAAGCTCCAGACGTTCTAACGTTAACGGGCTACTTATTTTCCCAGACCAAACGCTTCATTTCTTCTTTTTCAAGGTTAAGTTGGAGGCGTCTGGTCAGTGGGTCTAAAACAAAATTACACCACAGGTCTTTTTCCTAACAAACTTGTTTATTTTGAGCAAAAGTTCCTCGACGGTGGCATAAAAACCACCGTGTGCTTTTCTATATGAATCAGTTCCAAACCGAAATTAAACCAAATTTCAACCTCTTCTGTTTTCCCTCTGTGGTCTAGGCAGAGTGCACCACGTCGTCGGATAGTTCATTTCTGAGAGACCCACCACCCAGCACCCTTTCAGACAAACAGTTTTAGACAACTTTACGCAATAACTAGAAATTTCGTTTTGCGGATACAGTTTGGGACATGTGTTCCTGAGAAGCGTGATGTAAAAATCGCTGTTCTCCTCCATGTCTTAGTACGACTGCGGGGGAGCGAGGTCATGAGCATCCCTTTCATCTATCCACCAATCACATTTCAGATCCCAACTTTTCCATCTGACTTTTATTTAATTCTAGCCAATATTTATTTTTTAATTTGATACATTCTGTTTTTCAGCACAACTATGTTCTGCATTTCTTCTTCGTAAAAAGAATCCTCTATTACCTCTCCTTCCAGATCCCTAAGTTTATACATGGGCGGGTCTCTTTTTAACACCTCCTTTATGAAAAAATATTCGACTGAAAATGTTTGCCTTTGGTGAATGCCCTGCCTTCTTTGGCAATGTGAACCACGTCGTTCACTGTAAATGTAGATAGCCAGATATTTTTAACCACCAACCCGTTTACCTTATAAATGATAAACTTGAACTTGATTAGGGCGCGTCACCTCAACGGGTTTCATTCTGACAGATCTGTGAAACGTACGATTGTATGAATGCACCAGATCTTTCAACGCATCTAAATACCTGTAAGTGTTTAACCCCGTAAAATACCTAAACATACGACCCGTGAGAGTTGTGTTGAAACGCTCCACCACCGAGGCCTTCAGTTCTCTAGCCGTAGTGAAATGTCTAATGTTATATCTTTTCAAAGGGTTTCAAAAAGATTTGTTTAAAAACTCCTTACCTTTGTCGGATTGTAGAGTGACGGGTCGTCTGCCTTCCAAAAATATTTTATAAGCCCTAGTCACGATTCATGCTCATTTATTTTACCCAGGAGTTTTTAGAAAAAATGTCTATACACGTGAGAATATTTTTTTCCATCATTGTACTGAAAGATTGCTTAAATCCACCAAATCAATTTGCCACTGAGCTTCCTTTTCCAAAACTAGAACCACGTTCCTTCTGAAATTAATTAGTCTGGGTTTATGTAAGGAATAGGTGTCTAAACTCCCAAGAAAAACATCGGCCTCATTTTATTAATTATTATTATTATTATTATTATTATTATATTATTATTGAAGGAACCAGAGAACTTAAGACTACGGATAAAACTGTCTACCGCTCAAACTCCCCACCGTCCTAATAAAGTTCTTCTAAACGTTCGTTCGCTGACATAACGTTTAGAAATAAAGCCCAAAACAAAACAAACAAAAAAAAAAACTCAAATGACAGACTGTGCGTATGTGTGTTTTTTTTTTATACCAATATATATATTTAGGTATTATGGAAAAACCCACCTCCAGAAGAACCCGTTCCTCCTCCACCCTTTTATCAACAACAACAACAACAACAAAAAAACTTGAATAAAAAGTTGTAGATAGTTTTTTTTTTTTTTTAATTGGATGCAATTTTTTTATATGTTATGTTTTTTTGTTGGTTTAGGAACACTGAATAAGTAAAAAAAAGTTGTTAAACATCATACGTAATAATATGTTGTATTAATAATATGAAACATGCTATATATGTTTAATCAGTGTAGTTAAATACATTTAAGGCAAAAACATGTTAAATATGGATATGGAGTAATACTATGGGGATTTCTTTTTTCTACATCAGGATATATATGTATAACATGAAATACATAAAAATGAGAAGAGGAACATGTTTAATAAATGAAATGACAGCGTGCAGAAAAACAAAGCGGTAACAGTAGCAGCAGCATTTTTTTCACCAACCTCAGACTTCATTAGAATGTTATACAGGGATGCAGCAGCCTCTTTACACTGATCACTAAACTCCTCATTGTGAAAATAACGAATCAACGCCTCAAAGGGATTTTTGGAAAGATAGTCGGACGTAGATTCTTCAACTGTCAAATCATCTTGCAGCTGGTCGTGAAACTTTTTCAGGATCCTCGTTACAAATCCATCCAGCTGGTCGGTAACTACAAACTCCAGACGCATGGTTTGGTGAAGGAGGCTCTCGCTTTCGTCCAGAACGCTGAACCACTTTTGTTTGAACACATCTAGGAAACGCACCGGCACTCCTTCCACACAGGTCTGTTGATTTTGTGATGAATGGTCAATCAATTTTACACCCCTCACACTGTTGCTCATTCCATTCTCTGATAATATCTTTGAGAGCTCGTGTGCAGATCCTTTCCTAAAGCTTTGACATTTCTGTCATTTTATCATTTCTTGGTTTCCCGTTTCACCTTTTCTTCCACTTCTTCTTCTTCACGTCGACCATTCTCCGATACCTTCACCTCATCATCGTCATCATCATCATCGTCATCATCATCAACCTCCCATTCTTTAACACCCACAATTTCTACGTTCTCAGATTCGTCGCTCACCGTGGTTTCATCATCATCATCATCATCGTTGTCGCTCCCGGAGGATGGCAGGTTTGTCATCATTATGTTTATCACATCTTCTTCTGAACTTTCCTCGTCTGTAAGAGGTGAACCGGGCCGACTTTCGATGCCGTTTTGCTTCTCGCTTAGCGAAGGTGAGGACAACCTTCACCCGTTTGTTGTTTTTAAATTCATCGTCGTCGTCCTGGTCGTTTTGACTGGTCAGCAGGACTCTCGTCCCAGGTATGTCGCAGTCGATACAGGTGCACTTGTCTCTCGCTGGTGACAGAGAAAGAAAAGTGTTGAAAGGATCGTACGTGATTACTGTGATTTGAATGGTCAAACATAAGGCATCTCTTCCACATGAACTATGGAAGCTGATTAAGGTATAAAATAAATAAACAAACAAAAGAAAACGTTTTACTTATCTGTCAAAATGTGACGGGTCGTTTCATAGACGTCTAAAAGTTTAGATTCCAGCAGCGAACCTTCAGTGATCTCCTCGGTCTCATTTTCGAGTGAAGTGAAAAAGTTAATCATTGCTCCTCGTCATTTTCACACAAACTTTCTTCACGTACGACCTCAGCCGTTCACACCTCCAGCTGAACTCTGCAGGGGTTATCGTGCTCCATATAGCGTGAGATGATCAGAGTTATGCATCGTTGTTGAAAGGCGGATCTCATCTTAACGCTCATCAGTCCACCTTTCCTTACAGACACAGAGGAGCCCGAATCGTGAACGGTGGGTCTGGTGTTTCGTGTCTGAACCAGCATAGAATGGATTTCTCCAACTCACGTGTTTTCGGGATGGTTTGATTGAGCATGTACAGCTCTCTCTCTCTCTCTCTCTCTCTCTTTCAGTCAGCTTCACATTGGTCAGGTTACAGTTCTTTTCCTTCTCAGAAAAGCTGGACTTGTGAAAAACAACGTAACGTTCTTCGTTTTTGTTCTTTTTTGGTGAAATGACCAGAGACCCTTTTCCCTCAAAGTCTTTAATCTGGCGCTGTTTGAACAGTCTATCAGAGCACCGGAAAACAAAGTTGCTCGGTCTTCTTTTCCCCAGCGTGACGTTTTGTTTCACATCATCCTTTTTATCACGTTTATCTCCCGGAGGTTTCACCCTCGAAACGCCATTTTCAGACACCATTTCCTCTCTGATGACGGACGGCCAGTATTCCGGAGGAATGTTGCAATATCTTCGGCCGTAGGTGCGAGATCCTCTACTACCATTTGCTCCCGCAACTTTTTAAACCACAGGGAAACGGTACGCTGTGCAAATGCAAATTTCCGAAAGCTTTCTTCCTACGTTTTCTTGGTGAAAGTAGTCCGATCGATTCAAGATCCTCCTTGGGAAGTTGGCTGGAATCCATACTGAGTTTCCTCAAAGTGTGTGTGTGTGTGTGTGTGTGTGTGTGTGTTTGGGTCCCGCTCTTTCACTGGTGATGTGTGGAAGATCTACGGTCAGAGGTGGGGTTTTTAAAGCAATTCTGTAACGTCACCCCGACCATTTACCATTATGTTTTAGTCACGTTTTACAGAGAGGAACTGTTTGATGAAAACACACGCCTTACTTTTCTCAAACCCAAACGCCAAACCATAAACATTTAAGACTTTGCTTCTCTCTGACTAAGGGTCTTTGGTGCAGCTGTGACACGCACACACACACAGGAAAACTGTGGGAAAAATTTCACACAATCGAATTTCACACAATCCTACATAATCCTAGGGTAGGAAAAAAAATGGGAAGCAAAAAAAAGTCCTACCGTGGACAAAGAATTAGAAACATTTCCCACACTTCTACCATTGGAAAAAAATGGGAAATATTTGCACAAATTTACCTACTCAATGATGTCACGTGGGACAATCCGACCAAGTGACATCACATTCCCACGGTCCTAAATCTTTTTGGCATAAAGTGGTACTTATTACTACTGATATTTAAACAGATGTGTTAAAGCTTACAACCAACTTGGCGTACAGTCGCTTTATTGAGGGACAGAAACAGCCGGGGTACACCAGGACTACCCAAACACCAGTTATAATTACTGCTCCCAGAACGAATGTGCAAATTCCCTCCCACACAGAGATCAGATTTTAGGGGGGGGGGGAGTTAAAATATAGTGGTATAGTTTTAAATATGAAGAAATAATAAGTCTTCCTCACAATTACATATTCTTCTTAAAAGTAAGATCAATAGTTTAGGTTTAGTTGGAGTTTTACACTGTAAATATCATTTATTTATTTATTTATTTGAACATTTTTAGTCTTCTTCAAGGTAACTGCAGTGCAAACACACAAAAAAACGCTCACCTCTCTCCCTGAGTCAGGTGTTCAACTTCTGGTGGGACTTCTTCCAAATGAAGAGTTTCCTCCTTGTACTGACTCACAAAGTCTCTGATTTTCACTGTTTTCTGAAAGAGTTGTCAGAGAGTTAGGAAATCACGGCTTCTGTAAATCCACGGTTCACAGTGTCTCCGTCTGACTTCAGCCAAGTCAGCTTCACTTCTACCAGTAAGGATAACGGTACCAGTACTGCAAATAGTACCAGTACAAAGGAGAAGAGGAAGACCATGATGACCAAGCTGTTTTCTAGTTCAGCCATTGTAAATGACATTCAATTACATCATGATTTCCAGTACTGAAGTTTACACTTTCTGTCTCTCAGTGTTTTCATCTGCAAGCTTTAAAGGCGCTGAGAATAAACCTATTTAATAAAATAAAAATATATAAAATGTTTAAATCTGTATGATTTACAGTTTAGTACTATAAATATGTATGATGTACTAAATGTGGATTGTTCATCAAATAAACAACATAGAAATACTATAGCAGCATATTCTGGACTTTCTAAATGAAATCAAATATGCTAATTAAACAGTGTGTGTACAATTGCATATGAGTGTACAGTGTTTAAAGCGTTATCTAAATGAGGAGCTTTAGCAGTTTTGAGTTTATGGAAGATTTTCCATCTGCAATCCTCATCGTCGCTCCAGCTTTGCCCAAATGAAGCTGTAGTCCAGTTCTGTTGGGACGAGGCGCAGTCACCGGTATCGCCCCTTCCAGTCTGTCAGTCTACTTCAAGGAGGCACCCAGGACAGACGTTCCCGATAGAGCCAGGTGAGTTCATGTGAACTAGCTGCTTTTAAGCTGATCTTTTACCTTATATGTGACCATAAACGTACAGCGAATATTTGAAAGCTTGGTTTTATGGTTTCGTGTGTGTTTGTACTTTAGCTGTACGACTGTAGGAGCTAACTTGCTAGCGCTGCTGATGTTCGGCGTTAACTTAGAAACTTCGGGAGCTCTAACCTTTCTAAAAGAGGGGTCTTATTTTCCACGTTGTTGGAAAAGGTCCTGATTAAAAAAACGGACTAAGTTTTATATATTGTTTCATCCGACAACACAGGCTTTCTGCCGTTAGCTGTTTTAGCTAATCTTGTTGTTTCCTCCAGTAGGAATATTAGTTAGAGTTAATAGCTGATGCTGAGCTGCATTAGCTCTGTTTAACTCAACTTTACCTCACATATTTCATTAGTTCTTATTTAAGTGTGAATTGAAAACTTCCAGAGTCACATTTTTGCTCTGAAGCGTAATGAAAAAGTACTGATTGCTTTACAGTATCTGAAAGTAGTCCTCCTTCTAAGTAGCAGAATTAAACAGCTCCAGAAGCTGCTGTTTGTCTAGATATTGGGAGGCAGGGGCTAAATCTGGTATTCCTGCTCATACTTTGGCAACACAGGGTAAAATGAATTTGTGGGTTTTATTAGATCCTGAAATGTATTTGCAGAGACACTGAATTAACTGTAGCTAACGATATAATAATATATAGAAACATTAGGTCCAGAAGCTCACGGGACTTGGGACAGGATTTGCTGTGCCACAACACACTGGCAGTGCTTAAACAGTAGAAACATTAAATTAGTAGGTATTATTGCAACCTCAGTTTAATTTAATGTTTAAATGTATGGTGGGTGCCTCCAGGACCAGGGTGGAGAAGCTGAATGGCTGAAGTGAACGCTTTAGCAACTGAACTGACAGCCCA